>NC_092788.1:56265465-57518527 GCF_047496795.1 Chiloscyllium punctatum | reverse complement strand
GCCTCCTCTTTGTCCCCTCCTCTCTATCCCCTCCTCTCTGTCCCCCACTCTCTGTACCCCCCTCTGTCCCCATCTCTCTGTCCCCCTATCTCTGCTCGTCCTCTCTATCTGTCCCCCTTTCTCTTCCCCCCCGACCCCCTCCCGCTGTCCCACTCTCTCTGCCCCCCCTCTCTCTGTACCCCGGTCTCTGACCATCCCTCTCTCTGTCCGCCCGTCCACCCCCTCTCTAACCACCCATCGCTCCGTCCCCCTCTCTCTGTTCCCCCCCTCTGCCCCTCCTTTCTATCTGTCCCCTTTCACTATCCCCCGTCCCCCCTCTCTGTCCCCCGCTGTCTGTCGCCCCTCTGTCTGTCGCCCCTCACTTTGTCCCTCTCTCTATTCCTGTTCTCTGTCCTCCTCTCTCTGTCCCCCGACTCTCTGCCTCCCGCTCTCTGTCCCCATCTCTCTGTTCCCATGCTCTCTGTCCACCCTCTCTGACACCACCTTCTCTGTCCCCCTCCCTCTGTCCCCCTCCCTCTGTCCCCCCCTCTCTGTCCCCATCTCTCTGTTCCCATGCTCTCTGTCCACCCTCTCTGACACCACCCTCTCTGTCCCCCTCCCTCGGCCCCCCCTCCCTCTTTCCCCCTCTCTCTGTCCCCAGTCTCTCTGTCACCCATGTCTCTCTGTCACCCATGTCTCTCACCCCCATCTGTCCCCTCTCTCTGTGCCTCTCTCTCTCCCCCTCTCGCTGCCCCCCTCTCAATTTCCCCACTTTCCCTGTCCCCCGCTCTCTGCGACCTTCTCTCTGTGCCCCTCTCTGTGCCCCCTCTCTCTGTCCCCCCACTCTCTGCCCCCCGTCCCCACTCTCTCTGTCCCAACTCTCTCTGTCCCACCTCTCTCTGTCCCCCCTCTTTCTATCCCCGCTCGCTCTGTTACCCATTTCTCTGCCCACCCCCATCTGTCCCTGTCTCTCTGTCCCCTTCTCTCTGTCGCCCTCTCTCTGTCCCCACTTTCTCGGTGAGCTTCTCTCTGTGCCCGTCTCTGTGCCCTTCTCTCTGTCCACACCCTCTCTGTGACCCTCACTCTGTTACCCCTCTCCCTGCCCACCATGACCCTCTCTCTCTGTCCCCCGTTTCTCTGTCGCCATCTCTCTGTTCCCGTGCTCTCAGGCCCCCTCTCTATTCTCCCCTCTCTGTCCCCCCTCTCTCTTTGCCCCTCTCTCCGTCCCCTCCCTGAAACCTTCTCTCTGTCCTTCTATGACCCCCTCTCTATGTCTCTCATCTCTCTGTACCCCCTCTCTCTGTCCCACTCTCTCTGTCCCCATTCTCACTGTCCACCTCTCACTGTCCCCTTCTCGCTCTGACCCCCGTCTCTGACCCCATCTCTCTGTATCCCTCTCGCTGTCCCCCCTCTCTGTCCCCCTCCTCTCTGTCCCCCTCCTCGCTGTCCCCCACTCTCTGTCCCACTCTCTCTGTCCGCGTGTCTCTGTCCCACTCGCTCTGTCCCCCTCTATCTGTCCCCCCCTCTGTCCCCCCTCCCTGTCCCCCTTCTCTGTTCCTCCCTCTGTCCCCCTCACTGTCTCCCCTCTCTCTGTCCCCGACTTTCTGTCCCCTCCGTCCCGCCTCTCTGTCCCGCATCTCTGTCCCCCTTCTCTGTCCCCCCTCTCACTGCCCCTCCCCTCTGCCCCCCCCGCACCCCTCCTCGGACCCCCCACACACGGTCCACCCTCTCACGGTCCCCACTCTTTCTGTCGCCCCTCTCTCTGTCGCCCACTCACGGGTCCCCCCTCTCACGGTCCCCCCTCTCTCTGTCCCAAGTCTCTCTGTCCCCCCCCCGTCCCTTTCTCTCTGTCCCTCATCTCTGTCCCCCAACTCTCTGTACCCCTTCTCTCTCTCTGCCCTCTCTATGTTCCCACGCTTTCTGTCCCCCCTCTCTGTCTCCCTCTCTCTGTCTCCCTGAACACCTCTCTCTGCCCCCCGTCCCCCTCTCTCTGTCCCCACTCTGTGTCCCATGCTCACTGTTCCCTTCTCTCTCTCTGCCCCCCTCTCTCTCTGCCCCCCTCTCTCTGTCCCCACTCTCTCTGTCCCCCACTCTCTGTCCCTGTCTCTCTGCCCCTCTCTCTCTGCCCCCTCTCTCTCTGTCCCCCTCCTCTCTGTCCCTCTCCCTCTATCCACCCCTCGCTCTGTCCCCCTCTCCCTGAACTCCCTCGCTCTGACTCGCTCTCCATGAACCTCTCTCTCTGCCCCCCTATGACCCCCTCTCTCTCTGTGCCCCCTCTCTCTGCCCCCCCTTACTCTGTCCCCACTCTCTGTCCCCACTCTCTGTCCCCCCACTTTCTAGCCCACCTCCCTCTGTACCCCTCTCTCGGTCCACCTTCTCGCTGTCCCCCTTCTCGCTGCTCCCCCCTCTTGCTGTCCCCCCCCTCGCTGCCCCCCCTTTCTCTGTCCCCCTCTCTCTGTCGCCCTCTCTCTGCCCCCCTCTCTCTGTCCCCCCTCCTCTCTGTCCCCCCTCTCTCTGTATCCTGCTCTCTCTGACCACCCTCTCTGACCCCCTCTCTCTGCCCCCTCTCTCTCTGACCCCACTCTCTCTGACCCCACCCTCTCTAACCCCCGTCTCTCTGTCCCCCCTCTCTCTGTCGCCCTCTCTCTGCCCCCCTATCTCTGTCACCCCTCGCTCTGTCCCACTTTGCTCCCTGCCCCGTCTCTCTCTGCCCAGTCTCTCTCTGCCCCCTCTCTCTGCCCCCTCTCTCTGCCCCCCTCTCTGTCCCCCTATCTCTGTCCCAACTGTCTGTACCCCCCCGTCCCTCTCTCTCTGCCCCCTCTTTCTCTGTCCCTCTTCTCTCTGTCCCCCTCTCTCTGTCCCCCTCTCTCTTTCCCCCTTCTCTCTGTTCCCCCTCTCTCTATCCCCCCTCTCTCTGTCCCTCTTTCTCTGCCCCCTCTCTCTGCCCCCCATCCGTCTCTTCCACCCCTCTCTCTGTCAGCCCTCTCTCTATCCCCCCTCTCTCTCTGTCCCTCTCTCTCTGTCCCCCCATCTCTCTTTCCCCCAACTTTCTGTCCCCCAACTCTGTCCCCAACTCTCTTCTCCCCCTCTCTCTGTCCCCCTCTCTCTGTTCCCACTCTATGTCCCAATTCTCTCTGCCCCCACTCTCTCTTCCTCTCTCTCTGTCCCTCTCTCTCTGTCCCTCTCTCTCTGTCCCTCTCTCTCCGCCCTCCCTTCTCTGTCCCCTTCTCTCTGTTCACCCCTCGCTCCGTCCCCCTCTCACGCATGCCGCTATCTGTCACCCGTCTCTCTGTCCCCCACTCTCTGCCTCCTCTCTCTATTGACCCTCTCTCTGTCGCCCACTCTCTGTACCCTCTTTGTTCCCCTATCTCTATTCCTCCATCTGTCCCCCCATCCCGCCTCTCTCTGTACCCCATCTCTGTTTCCCCTCTCTGTTCCCCCCTCTCTGTCCCCACTCTCAATGTCTACCCTCTCTCTGTCCCCAACTCTCTGTCCCCCCACTCTCTGTACACCTCTCTTCCTGCCTCTCTGCCCCCCTCTCTATACACCTTTAGCTGTCCCCCCTCTCACTGTCCCCCCTCTCTCTGCACCCCCGGCCCCCTCTCACGTTACCCCCTCTCTCTGTCGCCCCTCTCTCTGTCGTCCCTCTCTGTGTCGCCCTCTCATTTTCCACCCTCTCCCTGCCCCCCCTCTCTGCACCCCCTCTCTCTGTCCGCCCTCTGTCTGTTCCCACACTTTCTGCCCCCTCTCTCTGACCCCCCTCTCTCTGACCCCCCTCTCTGACCCCACTCTCTCTGCCACCCCTCTCTCTGTCTCCCCTCTCTCTGTCCCCCTCTCTCTCTATCCCCCATGTCTCTGTCCCCCTGTCTCTGTACCCCCTGTCTCTGTCCTCCTGTCTCTGTCCCCCCTCGCTGTCTGCCCCCTCTCTCTCTCCCCCCTCTCTCTGCCCCCCTCTGTCCCCCTCTCTCTATCCCCCTATCTCTGTCCCAACTCTCTGTTCCCCCTGTCTCTGTCCCTTCCTCTCTGTTCCCCTCTCTCTGTCCCCCTTTTCTCTGTTCCCCCTCTGTCTAACCCCCCTCTCTCTGTCCTGCTCTCTCTGCCCCCCCGTCCGACTCTCTCTGTCCCCCAACTCTCTGCACACCCTCTCTCTGTCCACCCTCTCTCTGTTCCCGCGCAGTCTGTCCCGTTCTCTCTGCTCCCTCTGTATGTCCAACCTCTGTCTGTCCACCCTCTCCCTGTTCACCCTCTCTCTGACCCCACTCTCTCCGACCCAACTCTCTCTGTCCCCCGTCTCTCTGTCCCCCTCTCTCTGTCCCCTTCTCTCTGTCCCCCCTCTCTCTCTGTCCCCCTCTCTCTGTCCCCCGCTCTCCGTCCCCACTCTCTCTGTACCTCCCGTCCCCCTCTTCTCTGTCCCCCCTCTGTCCTCTCCCTCTCTGTCCCCCCTCTCTCTGTCCCCCCACTCTCTCTGCTCCCCTCTATCTCTGTCCCCCCTCTCTCTGTCCCCCCTCTCTCTGCCCCCCTCTCTGTACCCCCCTCTCTGCCCCCCAATCTCCCATCTCACTGACCCCCCCTCTCTGTCCCCCTCTCTGTCCCCCTCTTCTCTGTCCCCCCTCTGTCCCCTCCCTCTCTGTCTCCCCTCTCTGTCCCCCTTCTCTCTGTCCCCCCCGTCTGCCCCCCTCTCTCTGTCCACCCTCTGTCTGTTCTGCGCTCTCTGCCCCCTCTCTCTGCCCCCCTCTCTCTGCCCCCTCTCTCTGCCCCCACTCTCTCTGTCCCAATCTCTCTGTCCCCTTCTCTCTGACTCCACTCTCTCTGACCTCACTCTCTCTGCCCCCTCTTGCTCTGTCTCCCCTCTCTCTGTCCCCCCTCTCTCTATCCCCCATGTCTCTGTACCCCTGTCTCTGTACCCCCTGTCTCTGTCCCCCGTCTCTGTCCCCCCTCGCTCTGTCCCACCTTCCTCTCTGCCCCCTCGCTCTCTGCCCCGTCTCTCTCTGCCCCCTCTCTCTGCACACCCCTCTCTCTGCCCCCTCTCTCTGTCCCCCATCTCTGTCCCAACTCTGTGTCCCTCTCTCTCTGTCCCTCTCTCTCTCTGCCCCCTTTTCTCTGTCCCTCTCCTCTCTGTCACCCTCCCTCTGTCCACCCCTCACTCTGTATCCATCCCAAGCCCCCCGCTATCTGTCCCCCGTCTCTCTGTGCCCCGTCTCTCTGCCCCCCCACTCTCTGCCCCCTCTCTCTGTACCCCCCTCTTAGTCCCCCTTTCTCTGTCACCCATCTCTCTGTCCCCCACTCTCTGTACCCCCTCTTTGTTCCCCTCTCTCCGTCCCCCCTCTGTCCCCCACTGTCCCGCCTCTCACCGTCACCCCTCTCTATGTCCCTATCTCTCTGTACCCCATCTCTGTCCCCCCCTCTCTTTTCCCCTCTCTGTTCCTCCCCTCTGTCCCCCCTCTCAATGTCTCCCCTGTCTCTGTCCACAATTCTCTGTCCCCCCACTCTCTGTACACCTCTCTGTCCCGCCTATTTGTTCCCCCCCTCACTGTACCCCTTTCTCTGTCCCCCCCTCACTGTCCCGCTCACTCCGCCCCCCGGCCCCGTCTCTCTGTCCCCTCTCTCTGTTGACCCTCTCTCTGTCCCTCTCTCTCTGTCCCCCTCTCTGTCCCCCTTCTCTCTGTCCCCCTCTCTCTGTCCCCCTTCTCTCTGTTCCCCCTCTCTATCCCCCTCTCTCTATCCCCCTCTCTCTGTTCCCCCTCTCTCCATCCCCCCTCTCTGTCCCGCTCTCTCTGCCTGCCCCCCGTCTCTCTCTGACCCCCCATCTCTCTGTCAGCCCTCTCTCTCTATCCCCCCTCTCTCTGTTCCTCTCTCTCTGCGCCCCCGTCCCTCTCTCTCTGTCCCCCAACTCTCTGTCCCCCAACTCTGCACCCCCTCTCTCTGTTCCCGCGCTGTCTGTCCCATAGAACATAGAACATAGAGGAATACAGCGCAGTACAGGCCCTTCAGCCCACGATGTTGCGCCGATCCAAGCCCAACTAACCTACACTAACCCACTATCCTCCATATACCTATCCAATGCCTGTTTAAATACCCATAAAGAGGGAGAGTCCACCACTGCTACTGACAGGGCATTCCATGAACTCACGACTCACTGAGTAAAGAATCTACCCCTAACATCAGTCCTATACCTACCACCCCTTAATCTAAAGCTATGCCCCCTCGTAATAGCTGACTTCATACGTGGAAAAAGGTTCTCATGGTCAACCCTATCTAAACCCCTAATCATCTTGTACCCTAATCATCTTGTCCCCTTCTCTCTTCCCCCTCTCTCTGTCCCACTCTGTCTGTCCACCCTCTCCCTGTCCACCCTCTCTCTGACCCCACTCTCTCTGACCCCACTCTCTCTGTCCCCCGCTCTCTGACATCCCTCTCTCTGACTCCTCTCTCTGTCCCTACTTCTTTGGTCCCCACCTCTCTGTCCCCCCCTCTCTATTCCCCCCTCTCTGTTCCCCCCTCTATCCCCCTCTCTCTGTCCACCCTCTCTCTGTCCCCCTCTCTCTGACCCCCCTCTCTGTCCGCCCCCGCTCTGTCCCCCCCGCTATGTACCCCCTCTCTCTGTCCCCCTTCTCTCTGTCCCCCTCGCTTTGTCCCCCACTCGCTCTGTCCCCCGTCGCTCTGTGCCCCCCTCGCTCTGTGCCCCCCTCACTCTGTCCCCCTTCTCTCTGTCCCCCCGTCGCTCTGTACCCTCTCTCTTTCTCCCTCCCTCTCTGCCCCCTCTCTCTGCCCCCTCTCTCTGTCCCCCTCTCTCTGTCCCCCCTCTCTCTGTCCCCCTCACTTGTTCTCCCCTCTCTCTTGCCCTTCCCTCTCTGGTCCTCCTCTCTCTCGCCCTCCTCCTCTCTCGCACTCCCCTCTCTTACACTCCTGTCTTACACTCTCCCTCCCTCTTGCGCTCCCCTCCCTACCGCCCCTTTCTCGTCTTCCCCTCTCTCAACCTCTCCCCTCTCTCTCGCCCCTCCCTCTCCACCTCTCTCGCCCTCCACACCCTCCCTCTCACCTCTCTCGCACTCCACACCCTCCCTCACCTCTCTCCCACTCTCCCTCCCTCTCGCCCTCCCCTCCCTCTCCCCCTCTCTCGCCCTCCCCCTCTCTTGCCTTCCCCCTCACTCGTGCTCCCTCACCTTTCTCAACCTCTCCTTTCCTCTCGCCCTCCCCTCCCTCCGTCCCCTCTCTCACCCTCTCCCTTCCTCTTGCCCTCCCTTCCCACCCTTCGCTCGCCCTCCCCTGCCTCCATCCCCCTCTCGCTCTCCACCCTCTCCCTCCCCTCACTCGCCCTTGTCTCTCGCCCTCTCCCCTCCTCTCACCCTCGCTTCACTCCCCTCTCGCACCCTCTCCGTCACTCTCGCCTCCCCTCCCTCTCCCCCTCTCTCGCTCTCCTCCTCTCTCGTCCTCCCCTTCCTCACTCTCACCCTTCTCTCGCCCTCCCCTCCCTCCCTATTCTCTCTTGCTCCCTCTCTCCCTCTCGCCCTCCCCTCCTTCCCTCATCTCTCACGCCCTCCCCGCTGTCTCGCCCTCCCCTCTCTCGTCCTCCCCTTCCTTCTCGCCCTCACGTCCTTCACTCTCCTCTCTCACCATCCCCCCTCTCTCACACTCCCCCTCTCACCCTCACCCTTCTCTTGCCCTCCCCTCCCTCCCCTCTATCGCCCTCCCCTCTCTCTCCCTCTCCATCCCTCTCACCTTCACCTCGCTCCCCCTCTCTTGCACCCCCCACTCCCACCATCCCCCCTCTCTCGCACCTACCTCTCTCACCCTCCCCCTTTCTCGCCCTCCTCCCTGTCTCGCCCTCCCCTCCCTTCCCTCTCCTCTCCCGGTCTCCCCTGTCTTGCCCTCCCCTCTCTCGCCCTACCGTCTATCACACTCCCCTCTCTCACCCTCCTCGCTCTCACCCTCCTCTCTCATGCTCCCCTCTCTCGCCCTCCCCTCCTTCCCTCCCCTGTCTCGTCCTCCCCTCTCTCAACCTCTACCATCTCTCGCCCTTCCCACTCTCGCTCCCCTCTCTCGTCCTCTCCCTTCCACTCTCCGCTCTCTCGCCCTCTCCCTCCCTCTCTCTCTCTCCCCTTCCTCCCTCCCCTCTCTCCCATCCCCTCTCTCGCCGTCTCTCTCCCCTTCCTCCCTCCCCTCTTTCCCATCCCCTCTCTCGCCGTCTCTCTCCCCTCCCTCCCTCCCCTCTCTCCCATCCCCTCTGTCGCCCTCTCCCTCCCTCTCTCTCTCCCTCCCCTCCCTCCCCTCTCTCCCATCCCCTCTCTCGCCCTCTCCCTCCCTCTCTCTCTCCCTCCCCTCCCTCCCTCCCCTGTCTCCTTTCCCCTCTCTCGCCCTCTCCCTCCTTCGCTCTCTCCCTCCCCTCCCTCCCACCTCTCCCGCCCTCGTTCTCTCCCTCCCCTCCCTCCCACCTCTCCCTCCCTCGTTCTCTCCCTCCCCTCCCTCCCCTCTCTCCCATCCCCTCTGTCACCCTCTCCCTCCCTCTCTCTCTCCCTCCCCTCCCTCCCTCCTCTCCCTCCCTCGTTCTCTCCCTCCCCTCTCTCACCCTCCAGTATCTCACCCTATCTCTCCCTTGCCCCCTCTCTCTCTCCCCCCACTCCTTCACTCTCGCTCCGCCCTCTCACTCTTGACCCCCTCAATCAGTGTCCCTCTCTGTCCCCACCTCCCTCTGTTTGTCTCTGACTGAATCTCTCTCCCTCCCTCCCTCTCCCTCAGTCACAATCTGCTTTCCTGGTCCTTCCCTCTTCCTCTGACCCAGAGACTGGGGGGTGGGGGGTGATTGGTCGTGAGGCTGCCTGTGGTGGGGGGTGGGAGATATGGGATGTAGAAGAGGGGGATAATGGGGTATAGATGGAACTGCTGGAGGGAGGCAGAGACGGCAGGACAGAGAGAGTGAGGGTGAGGGGAAAGGGGAGAGTGGAGGCAGGTGGAGAAACTGGGGTTGGGTGTGTGTGTGAGAGAGGGGGAGAGAGGGAGTAGAGGAGGTGTGGTGAGAGAGGGAAGAGGAGGGGTGGTGAGAAAGAGGGAGAGATTTGAGTAGAAAGTGGGGGGAAGATGAAATGGGGAGTCCAGGTTGGAGTGGGGGGACAGAGGGAGTTAAACCCAGCTCCTGAGCTCAGGGCGCGGTGCCCTCCCCTTCCCTGAGGACCAGGACTTGGGGCTGAGTCTGTCTCTCTCCAGCTCAGCTTCTCCAACACAAAGACACACAACAACATCAGTCACTCTGCTGCTCGGCACGATTTAATCAACATTTTTATTGGTTACAAATGGAAGTGATGGATACAGTCAGTGGGATGGTGCCTTTTCTCACTGGCCCCTGAGTTGTGAGAAACATTGAAATGTTTCCCTGTAAGCCCCCTGTGGGATAAGGATGGACAAACCAGCGCTACCCTCAGTCTGTTACCATAGCGACAGGCTGCTCCATCGCTGAAACACTGAACTGAAATGAGAAAATCCTGGATGGATTGATTAATGAGGGAATTTGATGGATGGATGGATTTGGGTGAAGGGATATTTCAGCACATTCTTCAGCTGCTGCCTGAACTTAGTCTGGGTCACGGCATAAATCGCGGTGTTTGTGCAGCAACTGAGGAGCTGCAGCATGAAGCCCAATTCCTGCACAAAGAGATCGAGATACAGAGGGGTATACACAATCCACCACATCCGGGTCCATAAAGAATACAGCATGAACGTTGACCATAACAGGATGAAATTGGCCGAGATCACAAACAGTAAAATGATGGATTTTTTTCGGTTTCTCATTTCAGTGTCAGACTGAGCGTCCCCATTGGTGTGAGCGCGGAGTCTCCTGCGGGCTCTGCTGGTCACTAAAATGTGTCTGACGGTGAGAACATTGAGCAGCAGAATCAGGAGAAATGGGACACACGGGGTTAGAATGTGGTGGAGGAACTCGATTGTGACCCAGACAATGGAGACTCGAACAGCGAGTGTTACACCACAAAACCAGGGGTCGTTCCCCAGCCGATACCGAGCCGTGAGCATAAAATACCAGGGAATGTTCTTTAAACAGCTCAGCACAGTCACTGCTCCCAGAACCACAGCCGCCGTTTTCTCACTGCAATATTTACTTTTCAGCTTCTGGCAACAAATGGCCACAAACCGATCAAAGGTGAAAGTGACGGTGAACCAGACGGAGCAGTCAGTGGCTGCATAAAGCAGGACGGCGTGGATATTACACACGGGGACGGAGTACAGGAAATAAAACTGTTCCCGATAAACAATGGGAATGTGTCTCAGGATCAGGTCGAGGATAATGACCAGGAGATCCACCGCTGCCATGGCCCCCAGGTAACGTCTGACACATGGAGACAATCCACAATCTTTATAAAGCAGGACGTAGATGGTCACTACGTTAACTGTGAGGAAGGAAAACAAACCCATTATCCATCAGCCTGGAGGCAAAGGGACCCGTTTGATCGGGGACCCAGTGAGATTTTCAAATGTGTCCCTGTATTCAGAGATTTATTAAAATAATTGGAGCTGGAATAACAAATGGGAAGGTCGGAATTACTGACAAAAATGTGACAGAAACCACAAGAAACCCTCCCTCCCCAAACACACAGAGACACATCCATCAGGACAGATGGTTTCTAGAACATTCCCACACACTCGATCACTCGAGAACAGATACAGGTCACTCCTTCCCAGTTCCTAATACGGAGGGTGGGAACGTTGCTGTCCTGAAGGATTCTCTCCCAGTTTCCTGAAGACAAACGGAGTTTGGGAATTCCTGTATTTTGGTCTAAATTGTGGTCGATCCTGTGTCGTGGAGAAATGTAAACGCAGGGAAAATGTATTCACCCCTTTAACTGCCCGAGGGTCCTTCGGAACAGTGTCTCCTTCTCCCTGGAACGGGATCTCTTCCCTCGGGATCTTATCATTTGTTCAATTCACTGACGTCCGGCCGTTCACAAACAATGTCAGGGACAGAACGTTCCGGGGAATGTCAGTTATAGAATGTCGGGGACAGAACGTTCCGGGGAATGGCAGTTATAGAATGTTGGGGACAGAACGTTCCGAGGAATGGCAGTTATAGAATGTCAGGGACAGAACGTTCCGGGGAATGTCAGTTATAGAATGTTGGGGACAGAACGTTCCTGGGAATGTCAGTTATAGAATGTCGGGGACAGAACGTTCCGGGGAATGTCAGTTATAGAATGTCGGGGACAGAACGTTCCGGGGAATGGCAGTTATAGAATGTTGGGGACAGAACGTTCCGAGGAATGGCAGTTGTAGAATGTCGGGGACAGAACGTTCCGGGGATTGGCAGTTATAGAATGTCGGGGACAGAACGTTCCAAGGAATTCCTTCACCTGTCCATGACCTTACCCCCCTATCCACCCCACCAACATGATGTACTGTGCAAAGGCCACAGATCCATCCAGCGTGGGGAGCTGCACTGACCACATCATTGCATTATCTATAAACCGCAGATAGTCTGACCAGCACAGCAGGATGTGCAGTGATCGCACGGGAATTAATCTGTAACCCAGGAGCAGTTACCCTCCCAGCATGTAGGACTGTGTACATCACCCCAGTACATTGATCTGTAACCCAGGAGCAGTTACCCTCCCAGCATGTAGGACTGTGTACATCACCCCAGTGCATTGATCTGTAACCCAGGAGCAGTTACCCTCCCAGAATGTAGGACTGTGTACACCACCCCAGTACATTGATCTGTAACCCAGGAGCAGTTACCCTCCCAGCATGTAGGACTGTGTACATCACCCCAGTGCATTGATCTGTAACCCAGGAGCAGTTACCCTCCCAGCATGTAGGACTGTGTACACCACCCCAGTACATTGATCTGTAACCCAGGAGCAGTTACCCTCCCAGCATGTAGGACTGTGTTCCCCACACCAGTACATTGATCTGTAACCCAGGAGCAGTTACCCTCCCAGCATGTAGGACTGTGTACACCACCCCAGTACATTGATCTGTAAAACAGGAGCAGTTACCCACCCAGCATGTAGGACTGTGTACACCACCCCTGTACATTGATCTGTAACCCAGGAGCAGTTACCCTCCCAGCATGTAGGACTGTGTACCCCAACCCAGTGCATTGATCTGTAACCCAGGAGCAGTTAACCTCCCAGCATGTAGGACTGTGTACCCCACCCCAGTGCATTGATCTGTAACCCAGGAGCAGTTACCCTCCCAGCATGTAGGACTGTGTACATCACCCCAGTGCATTGATCTGTAACCCAGGAGCAGTTACCATCCCAGAATGTAGGACTGTGTACACCACCCCAGTACATTGATCTGTAACCCAGGAGCAGTTACCCTCCCAGCATGTAGGACTGTGTACATCACCCCAGTGCATTGATCTGTAACCCAGGAGCAGTTACCCTCCCAGCATGTAGGACTGTGTACACCACCCCAGTACATTGATCTGTAACCCAGGAGCAGTTACCCTCCCAGCATGTAGGACTGTGTACACCACCCCAGTACATTGATCTGTAACCCAGGAGCAGTTACCCTCCCAGCATGTAGGACTGTGTTCCCCACCCCAGTACATTGATCTGTAACCCAGGAGCAGTTACCCTCCCAGCATGTAGGACTGTGTACACCACCCCAGTACATTGATCTGTAAAACAGGAGCAGTTACCCACCCAGCATGTAGGACTGTGTACACCACCCCAGTACATTGATCTGTAACCCAGGAGCAGTTACACTCCCAGCATGTAGGACTGTGTACACCACCCCAGTGCATTGATCTGTAACCCAGGAGCAGTTACCCTCCCAGCATGTAGGACTGTGTACCCCACCCCAGTACATTGATCTGTAACCCAGGAGCAGTTACCCTCCCAGCATGTAGGACTGTGTACATCACCCCAGTGCATTGATCTGTAACCCAGGAGCAGTTACCCTCCCAGAATGTAGGACTGTGTACACCACCCCAGTACATTGATCTGTAACCCAGGAGCAGTTACCCTCCCAGCATGTAGGACTGTGTACATCACCCCAGTGCATTGATCTGTAACCCAGGAGCAGTTACCCTCCCAGCATGTAGGACTGTGTACACCACCCCAGTACATTGATCTGTAACCCAGGAGCAGTTACCCTCCCAGCATGTAGGACTGTGTACACCACCCCAGTACATTGATCTGTAAACCAGGAGCAGTTACCCTCCCAGCATGTAGGACTGTGTACCCCACCCCAGTGCATTGATCTGTAACCCAGGAGCAGTTACACTCCCAGCATGTAGGACTGTGTACACCACCCCAGTGCATTGATCTGTAACCCAGGAGCAGTTACCCTCCCAGCATGTAGGACTGTGTACACCACCCCAGTACATTGATCTGTAACCCAGGAGCAGTTACCCTCCCAGCATGTAGGACTGTGTTCCCCACCCCAGTACATTGATCTGTAACCCAGGAGCAGTTACCCTCCCAGCATGTAGGACTGTGTACACCACCCCAGTACATTGATCTGTAAAACAGGAGCAGTTACCCACCCAGCATGTAGGACTGTGTACACCACCCCAGTACATTGATCTGTAACCCAGGAGCAGTTACCCTCCCAGCATGTAGGACTGTGTACACCACCCCAGTACATTGATCTGTAAAACAGGAGCAGTTACCCACCCAGCATGTAGGACTGTGTACACCACCCCAGTACATTGATCTGTAACCCAGGAGCAGTTACCCTCCCAGCATGTAGGACTGTGTACACCACCCCAGTACATTGATCTGTAACCCAGGAGCAGTTACCCTCCCAGCATGTAGGACTGTGTACACCACCCCAGCACATTGATCTGTAACCCAGGAGCAGTTACCCTCCCAGCATGTAGGACTGTGTACCCCAACCCAGTGCATTGATCTGTAAAACAGGAGCAGTTACCCACCCAGTATGTAGGACGGTGTACACCAGCCCAGTACATTGATCTGTAACCCAAGAGCAGTTACCCTCCCAGCATGTAGGACTGTGTACCCCAACCCAGTGCATTGATCTGTAACCCAGGAGCAGTTACCCTCCCAGCATGTAGGACTGTGTACCCCAGCCCAGTGCATTGATCTGTAACCCAGGAGCAGTTACCCTCCCAGCATGTAGGACTGTGTACCCCAACCCAGTGCATTGATCTGTAACCCAGGAGCAGTTACTCTCCCAGCATGTAGGACTGTGTACCCCACCCCAGTGCATTGATCTGTAACCCAAGAGCAGTTACCCTCCCAGCATGTAGGACTGTGTACCCCACCCCAGTACATTGTTCTGTAACCCAGGAGCAGTTACCCTCCCAGCATGTAGGACTGTGTACCTCATCCCAGTGCATTGATCTGTAACCCAGGAGCAGTTACCCTCCCAGCATGTAGGACTGTGTACCCCACCCCAGTACATTGATCTGTAACCCAAGAGCAGTTACCCTCCCAGCATGTAGGACTGTGTATCCCACCCCAGTGCATTGATCTTTAACCCAAGAGCAGTTACCCTCCCAGCATGTAGGACTGTGTACCCCACCGCAGTGCATTGATCTGTAACCCAAGAGCAGTTACCCTCCCAGCATGTAGGACTGTGTACCCCACCCCAGTGCATTGCTCAGTAACACTGTGTTAGATCCCTGCCCAGTGTGGGGAAACTTGCAGCCCGTTCTGGAACTGACTGGATGTACAGCTCCCACCCATTTACAGCTCCATATCTCCATTCTTGCCCTGACAAAGGGGTGCTGTGAGTGTGAACATCACTGCCAGAGAGACCAGGCGGGGGAATCAGTTTAAATATCACCACATGGGAGGGGTTTGGGGTATAGACAGAGAGGGGGAGACTGAGAGACAGTGTCATGGAAGGATGTGTTCCCAGGTTGCAGAATACTGAAATGTCGACACTTCAATAACGTCCTGTAACAAGAGCCTATCTTCCCAGGAAAGATGGGAAAATGGGATATTTGAGCATTTGTACTACAGCTTTGGAAATGGGAGTTGTTTCAACAGAATCTATGATGCACTGGGCTGAATCAAACAAAAAACTGTCTCAGTGACATTTTCCCTTCGTCTGACAGAACGATTATCTGCACGAGGCTGAGCTAGTTTCCTGGTGCTATCGGATCAAACTCACCTCATGAACTACCCAGCCCACCCCATGGTGTCCGTCTCATTCAATACCAGCCCGATTCTCTCACCCATCATGGCTGGAGGTACTCACCATCTCCCCGGGTGCCCCTGGATATTCATTGTTCCCTGACACTGGGACCACCTTTAAAAGGCCAATGAGCACACGGTTGCGCTTTCTCAGTTAGGAGCTGCCCTGCGCAGTTTACCCTGAGCATGGGGGATAAGGGGCAATTACACTGCGGTTTGTCGATAGGGGCACGGAGGTCCTGGTGGATGGGCTAGTACAGAGGGGGACCATTCTCTTCCCAGAGGGTCCACACCACTTGACCCACTGATCATGGTCTGAGCTCACCACCCAGCTCAGTGCAGTATCTGGGGTCTGAGGAAATGCCCAGCAATACAGGACAAGCATCAATAACCTTCCCTACTCTGTCAGGGTAAGGGTCACTGTATTCTCTCTGCTCCCTCACACTCACCGTATAACAGGTAAAGCACCATCCCACCCCGCCGTGATCTCTCTCTCCCTCTCTCTCCCACTCTCTATCCCTCTCTCTCTCAATCCCTCTCTCTCTCCCCCTGTCTTCCTCCTGCCTCCACTTTACCCCCCCCACGTTAATAACACTGCATGGATACAACACTATGGACTGATTCCCTCCGGACCCCTCACCATGTCCCCGTCCCCTTCCCCTAAACCAGCACTAACACCAGGGACACCCACTCCCACCCTCACTCCCTCCCTCCCTTTCTCCCATTCCAGGAGAAACAGCCTGGAATAGGACAGGGAGGGCCTATCCGGGTGGTGGAGTGCCCGATATCCGTTCCCACATTCCCCTCCCCCCGCCATTTGGGGAGGGCCCTGGTGCGACCCAGAGAGGACCGGGACGCCTCGTGTGGAGATTCTGAAACATCCACGTCCCACCGACCGAGTAAGGAGCAATGTTCAGTGAAGGGCAATTCTCACTTTAAACCCACTGGCAGCTCCGTTTCCCCCCGGCACAACTTAGAAGCCATGGCCCTGATGCCATCTCCCTTTTGTGTCGAGCTGGTACAAATGGAATCCCCACGGTCTCGGTGGGCAGGAGGGTGGGCTCACAACACATCGTCACCACCACCTCCCAGGAAGGGAGCACGGAGACTCCCTCCTACACCTCCCCCTGTAAACAGCTCAGATACTGAAACTAATCTGTGATAGTTACTGCTCTCCCCACTTGTCCTGACATCTTCAACAATCTGTGCTCATATACACCCAGCGCTCTCTGCTCCTGCAGTCCCTTTATAATGGTACAGCCTGTTTCAAACTGCCTTTCAATGTTATTCCTACCACAGTACATCACCTCACACTGCTCTGCACTGATCACCATCTGCCTTACACCTGAACACTACACCAACGTGTCACTGTCCTGTTAGAGTTCCACACTCTCCTCCATAGACTTCAGAGTTCTTCCAGGTTCGGTGCCATCTACAAACATTGAGATTGTTATAGTGTCACAGTCCCCATGAAACAACTGAAATCCTGCCCCACACACACAAGTCTGAGCAAGTGAAATACTGATATATTCCCACGGACAGAATCGAATAATGACATGCTGTCAATGGAGCAACAGAAGGCCTGACACATATCAGACAGAGTAGATGAATTATTGACAAACCACAGAGCAAGAGAAATCCGGTTAGGTCCCACTTATCCACTTCATCAGGGTTTAATGTGATGAAGTTGAAAGTGTGTCCTGTACCTTTAAGAGAGAGGGAATGCTCTTCTGAACTGAGAGCTGCCGAGCACCTCTGATGTGAGAGGATGGCAGACCCAGAAACAGTATATTGCTATAGAGCTGGAGTCGGGTAATAAGCAGTTAAGAGAAAGAGGGTCCCTGAGTTGTGAATAGTTGATGGAAAATGTTCACTTTCAGAGTGAAAAAAATAAATTGATGTTTTTATTTAACCAGTGGAGTTGGCGGATCTGTCCCTCATATTTTAACAGTTTACGAGGTGAATTGAGCATTTCTTTGTGTCATTGAAGTTCCCAGATGAGCTTCACGCTGTGTCCTTACCATCCCCATGTGTGTATCTGTGCACCTCCACACACATCATCTATTGTATCCGCTACACCCGATGGGGCCTCCTCTATATTGGGGAGACAGGCCGCCTACTTGGGGAATGTTTCAGAGAACACCTCTGGGACACCCGGACCAACCAACCCAACCACCCTGTGGCTCAACACTTCAACTCCCCCTCCCACTCCAACAAGGACCTTGGACTCCTCCATCGCCAGACCATGGCAACACGACGGTTGGAGGAAGAGCGCCTCATCTTCTGCCTGGGAACACTCCAACCACAAGGGATGAACTCAGATTTCTCCAGTTTCCTCATTTCCCCTCCCTCCACCTTGTCTCAGTCAAATCCCTCGAACTCAGCACCGCCTTCCTAACCTGCAATCTTCTTCCTGACCTCTCCGCCCCCACCCCACTCCGGCCTATCACCCTCACCTTGACCTCCCTCCACCTATAGCATTTCCAACGCCCGTCCCCCAAGTCCCTCCTCCCTACCTTTTATCTTAGCCTGCTGGACACACTTTCCTCATTCCTGAAGAAGGGCTTATGCCTGAAACGTCGATTCTCCTGTTCGTTGGTTGCTGCCTGACCTGCTGCGCTTTTCCAGCAACACATTTTCAGCTCTGATCTCCAGCATCTGCAGTCTTCACTTTCTACTCGGGTAATAAGCAGTTCAGTGAAAGAGGGTCCCAGAATTGTGAATTTTTGATGTAAAGTGTTCACTTTCAAAATAAAAAAATAAATTGATGTTTTTATTTAAACAGTGGAATTTGGGAGTTCTCTGTCTCTCATATTTTAATAGTTTACGAGGCAAATTGAGCATTTCTTTATGTTTCATTTAACTTACCAGATGAGCTTCACGCCATGTCCTAACAATTCCTGTCAGTGTATGTGTGTGTCTCTGTGTGGGGCAGGTCTTGCAGTCTCTGTGGTGCTTAAAGTGATGCAATGCCACCCTCTGCTGGCCTCCCCTCGCCACTGCAAGGCATTGGCAGAGGGTGAAAACCAACAGGGATTCATTCAGAGAGGGGGAGAGAGAGAGCAGCTGCTCACAGCACCATCCAAACTGATGTCTTATACATGTACTGATCAAAATGTCCTTTAAACGTTGTAACTGTCCCTGCTTTCACCACTTGCTCTGCAAGTTCATTCCACACACAAGCCAGCTTCTGTCTAAAATAATTAACTCTTATGACTTTTGTAAATCTTTTTCCTCGCACCTTAAAATATCCCTCAGTTTTCAATCCCCAACTCTAGGGAAAAGACATCAGCCCTTCAGCTTATCTGTACCCCTCATTATTTTGTAAACTTCTGTGAAGTTATCCCTTAACCTCATCCTCTCCAGTGAAAAAAGTCCCAGCATACCCAGCCTCTCCTTATCGCTCACTCCCTGCATTCCCAACAACATCCAAGTTCATCTGTTCTCAATCCTCTCCAGCTTAATAATATCAAGGTCAATAATATCAAAGTGAATAGTCAAGGTATTTTCTAAGGGTAGGGTAGACCAAAACTAGAGGGCAGAGGTTTAAGGTCAGAGGGGAAACATTAAAGCGACCTAAAGGGCAGCTTTTTCACCCAGAGGGTGGTGTGCCTATGGAATGAGCGGGTAGGGTGACCAGACTGGACACAGTATTCCAGAAGAGGTCTAAGCAATGTCCTGTACATCCTCAACATGACATCCCCATTCCGATACTCAAAGAGTCTGACCAATGAAAACAAGTGTGTTAAACACCTTCTTAACCGTACTATCTATATGAGATGCAAATTTTAAAGAATTATACCTGACGGCCTAGGTGTCTATTCTACAACACTGCCAAAGGCTCTACTTTTAATTGTATAGGTCCTGCTGTTGTTTGATTTACCAAATCCAATACCGCACATTAATCCATACTAAACTCCATCAGCCACCCCTCAGCCCAGTGTGTGATATTACTGTCACCTCCCCCTCCCCTTCAATTTTAAAATGCCCATCCCTCTCCAGGAGGCCTGCACACTCCGGCCTTGATTTTCACAAAGACCCTGAGCTTGATTTGCCTTGTGTGGTTAGGGGGAGGAGGGACAGATTGCAGACACAGTCAGTGGGGAGGAGAGGCTGGACAGTAATCACCGGCCTGGTGTCATTTCATGGTTTTAGGAAAAGGGGAGTCGCACGTTAGAGGTGGGCAAGAGTGATTGGTGTTTGGGGGTCAGAAATTAAGCTCTTCCTTCGTCTCTGCTGTTCATTAATAAATATCCATTTGAGACCCTTCATTGGGCAGAGTGTTTCTGCAGGATTTCTTTCCGAAATATTGCAGACTACAGATACTAGCAATTAATCAATTGCATAGCACGTCACTCAATATCCTACAGTTGAGACAAATATCTTGCATTTGTTTAACAATACAAAGGGTTTTGTGTAGTTCAGTAATGGGAACCTGATTATAATAAATCCACACCGAACTGAAAGTGGGCACTAAAATATGACCCAAAATCTGGGTATGGCAGTGTGGTGGGTAGTGTCCCTGTCTCTGAGCCAGAACTCTGGATTTGATTCCAATTCCTGAACTTGTGTGGTAGTGTTCCTAGCTCTGGACTATAAGGCCTGGATTTAATTCCTGCCTGTTGCAGAGGTATGTCACATCATGTCAGGACAGTCTGATGAACAAACACACAGGAGAATAATGTTACAGCTTCATGGGTATTGCTGAGTGATGCGAGTCCCTCCCTCTGGGCACAAAGGTCTCGGTGTAAATCCCACAGAAGTTTCTCATGATAAATCAGAACAAACTGATTAAAATGGATTTAGAATTGTGACTTGATGGATAAGGGAGCGGTGTCAGTATTGAATTTCAGAATTTAGGCCCGGGATGACTGAAAGTACAGCTATTCGTGATCATTGGAGTCACATTTCGCAGCAGTAGTGGTTTATAAAATCAAAATGGCCATGGATAGGGTGAGCAGTCAGGGTTTGTCCCCAGGTTAGGGGCGTCCAAAACTAGAGGGCATTGTTTGAAAGTGAGAGGGGAAAGATTTTGATGAGGCCTAAAGGAAACAATTTCACACAGAGGGTGGTGTGCATATAGAATGAGCTGCCAGAGGAAGTGGTGGAGGCTGGTACAACTACAGCATGTAAAAGGCATCTGGGTACTGACAGACCTGGCGAACTTTTCCAGAAATTTCTGCATTTGTTAAAAAATGCAGTCATTTTAAAACAGGTATTCTGAATATATTAAATATTTTATTTTTTAATGACGCAGGGCCATGTAAACATATTTCAAATCAGTCGAGACCATTTTCTGCTAAGGGTATTGCTCTGTCTATGACAGCAGCAATGATGCACCTACATGGAACAGGGAATGTGATAGAGACATAGTTTGGACAATGTTCAAGGAGACCTCACATGGTCCAGTTTGGGAGAGGATGACATTACTGTGTGATTCAGCTCAGTGAGGGAGAAAATGTAACCTGCCTGAGAAGGAATTGCCTATCACACACTCTCTTCTTCGTTGTTCCTCATCACAGCAATGTGTGCAAGCTATAAAAAAAATTCTTTCAGTCATCGTTACTTTTATAGAATCACTGCAGTGTTGAAACAGGCCCTTCGGCCTAACAAGTCAATACCAACCTTCCCAACCGATTTCCCTATATTTGCCCCTGACTAATGCACCTAACCTAGAAATCCCTGCACACTACAGACAATTTAACATGACAATCCACCGAACCTACACAGTTTGTGGGAGGAAAGTAGATCACCAATTAGAAGCTCTTACAGATAAGGGGAGAATGTGCAAACTCCACACAGACAGTCACCCAAGGCTGGAATCGAACCCAAGCCCCTGCTGCTGTGAAGCAGCAATGCTGCCCACCGTGCTGCCCTTTGGGTGCTCCCTGACCAGAATTTACTGGAGTCTACTCACTGCCTAAAGCAAAGGGAATTCAGCCAAATCCAACTCTCCCAGGATGAAATCCCATTGCTAGCAGCTGTGTGTGTACAATATCTTCAGAAGCAGAATAACGTTTTGGACAATCTCAATTTTTACTTTTGTCATGAGTTCCAATAATATCTGGACAAAGTTCTTTCAAATTAAATTGCAGAAATTTTGTTAATCGGTGTGTGTTTGTGTTTGCATATGTGTGTTTGTGTGTGCGTTTGTTTGTGTGTTTGTGTGTTTGTGTTTAGAAAGGGAAATATTAGACCATAAGTCATAGGAGTGGAAGTAAGGCCATTCGGTCCATCGAGTCCACTCAGCCATTTAATCATGGCTGATGGGCATTTCAACTCCACTTACCCGCATTCTCCCCGTAGCCCTTAATTCCTTGTGACATCAAGAATTTATCAATCTCTGCCTTGAAGACATTTATCGTCCCAGCCTCCACTGCACTCTGTGGCAATGAATTCCACAGGCCTACCACTCTCTGGCTGAAGAAATGTTTCCGCATTTCTGTTCTGAATTTACCCCTTCTCATTCTAAGGTGTAACGGAAACAATTTCTTAGCGTCCACCCTTTCCAAGCCATTGATTATATAATTGCAATACCCAAACAGTTTGCCATTCATCTTTCCACCATAGTTTGAGTAACATTGCTCTGGATCATAAACGTGTTGTTTTAGCAGATTAAAGAAACTAGCCTGACTTGTTCCTAAAACTGACCCTGACCCAGTCTGAGAACGATATCATCGGCCATATCACTAACCTGGTTACAGTTAATATTTGTTGTGAGCAGTGGAGGTGTGGGACTAGAAAATGAAACAGTGACCCCAAAAGCCGGGGAACTATAATCCAGTGAGCCTGATGTCAGTGGTGGGTAAGTTATTGGAGGGGTTTCTGAGGGATAGCATTTACATACATTTGGGAAGGCAAGGGCTGATCGGGGTAGACAACGTGTCTTTCTGCATGGGAAATCATGTCTCATTAATTTGGTTGAGTTTTTTGAAGAGGTGACAAAGAAGATTGATGAAGCCAGTTTGGTAGACGTTGTCTATATGGACTTCAACAAGGTGTTCATTTAAACAACAAAGAACAAAGAATATCTACAGCCCAGGAATAGGCCCTTCACCCTCCAAGCCTGAGCCGATCCAAATGTACTGTCTAAATCTGTCGCCCAATTCCTAAGCATCTGCATTACTCTGCTCCCCACCTACTCATACATCTGTCCAGATGCATCTTAAATGAATCTACCGTGCCTGCCTCTACCACCAATGCTGGCAACACGTTCCAAATGCCCACCACTCTCTGTGTGAAGTACTTACCATATGTATCCCCCTTAAACATTCCACCTCCCACTTTGAAAGCATGACCTCTCGTTATTGAATCCTTCACCCTGGGAAAAAGCCCATCTCTATCCACCCTGTCTATACCCTTCATGATTTTGCAAACCTTAATCAAGTCCCCCCTCAATCTCCTTTTATCTATTGAAAATAAACCTAACCTACTCAGCCTCTCTTCACAGCTGATATTTCATTCCGATTGGTAGACAGATTAGTAAGTTTCAGTCACATAAGATACAGAGGAAGCTCGTCACAATTGGCTTGAAGGAAGAGGGATATTTTTCAGCCTGGAGGCTTGTGAGCAGCAATGTGCTGCAAGAATCAGTACTGAGTTCACTGCATTTCATCATTTATGTAAAGGATTTAGATGTGAATATTGGGGCCATAGTTAGTAAATTTACAGATGACATCAGAAAGGTGGTGTAGTAGATTATCTCAGAGTACAACAAGACCACAATTAGATGGGACAAAGGGGCAAGGAGTGACAGATGAAGTTTAATTTAGATAAATACGAGGTTTTGTATTTTGTGAACGCACACCAGGCCAGGAATTATACACTTAATGAGAAGGTCCTGGGGCGTGTTGTAGAACAAAGGGACATAGGACTGCAGGTATATTGTTCCTTGAATGTGGAATCGCAGGTAGACAGAGTGGTGCAGAACACATTTGGCACATTTGCCTTAATCAGTCAGAGTATTGAGTATAGGAATTGTGGTGGGATGTTGTATCTGTACGGGACGTTGTGAGGCCACTTTAAGAATACTGCATACAACTCGGTTTTCTGCAGAAATAACTTACCCAGATGTTCCAGGACTGGAGGTTTGAGCTTGAGGGAGAGGCTGATTAGGTTGAGGTGCTTTCTCCTGGAGTGTCAGAGGCTGAAGGGTGACATTATAGAGGTTTATAAAACCATCAGGGGCATGGATATTCTGAACAGCCACGTTCTGCTCTCCAGGTTAGGGGAGTCCAGAACAAGAGGGCATTGGTTGAAGGGGAGAGGGCGAATGATTTAGAAGGGACCTGAAGATAAATGTTTCACAGAGAGAGTGGTGTGTGTACAGAAAGTGCTGTCAGAGGAAGTGCTGAAGGCGGTTACAATCTCACATTTAAAAAGTATCTGAACGAGGAGGGATATTTACCAAATGCTGGCAAATGGGACTGGATCAGATTTGATATCTGATCGGAATGAACAGATTGGACAAACGGGTCTGTTTCCATTCTGCATGACTCTCTGGTCCTATAAGAAGGATGTTGAATAATTCTTAAAGGACCTTTCAAGTGGGAATTCTCTTCAGTGGAAGTTAATTGTGCCTCTATGTTCACATTGATTGAAAGCTGCATCAGTTAAATATTTGACAGAGAAGTGAGTCACGGATAATGGGATATAGACAGGAAAGTGGGGCTGAGACCACAACCTGATCAGCCACAATCTTAGTGCCTGGTGGAGAAGGCTCAAAGTATCTAATGACCCACTCCTGCTCCTTAGTCCCATGTTCCTGTGTTCCATTCAGCCCCTAATACCTGCTAGACAGGAACAGTTGGAGGCTACTTACTCCTATAATCTGGTGCACAGAAACAGAGGAGACCATTCAGCCTCTCAATACTGTCACACATGCTTTGAAGTGATTTGGGAAGTGTAATTGGAAAATCCAGGCACAGGTATGAAAGAGGCCCCTCATCTCTCTTCACAGAGCTTCTCCTCTCTGCAACTTGTGCTTCATTTGTTGGTCATGTTGTAGACCCAGATTCACTGTGAATACAGCCCCCATACCTCAACCAGAGTTGGCTCACAAAATCCTCTGGTCTCCCTTACTGCAATATTCAGTAATTGCACCTTCATGAAAATAACACCCACTAACTCTCCAATAACAGAATGTGAGAACATCAGGAACAGGAACAGATCGTTCACCCCCCAAGCCTGCCTTGCCCTTCACTAAGATCATGACTGATCTGCTCTTGGTCTCAAATTCTCTTTCAAACCCAATTCTTCATAGCCCTCACCGCTCTGTCAGGTCAATATCCATCTCCCTCCTCTTCAAATACTTTCAGTCATCTAGCTTCCCGAACACTCTTGAGAACAGAAACCCTGACATTCAATCCCACCTGTTTGAAGAAAACACTTGCTGCTCCTATATCATGGCCTATTGATGTGAACAAAAGAGGTTGAGACAAGGGTTCAGGTAAAAATGACTGGCCCCGATATCAAGGCAATGGTTGGCTTCTGTTGACATCAAGGACCTTAACAAAACTGGACTTAATGGGAATCAGAGTAAACTCTCCAGTGTTTGGGGTCAAACATGTCACAAAGGAAGATGGTCATTATCTCAGTCCTGGGTCACCTCTGTGGGAGATCCTCAGGGTAAGTTCCTCTTCACAAACATCTTCAGCTGCTTCATCAATGTCTCCCCTCCCCACCCTCCTCACCATAAGATCAGAAGTGGGGATGGTCACCGAAGATGCCACAATGTTCAGAACATTTTGATCCCCCCTCAGCTCCTGAACTAGTCTGTGTCCGTGTGCAGCAAGACCCTGACTCCATTGAGACTTGTGTTGTTAAATGGTCCGTAACATTCATCTACCAGCGCTGCCTGTCACTGCACATTGCCACAGTAAAACAAGAGTTCATTCGGCACCTCACGCTAGTTTCACAGGAATATGAGGAAGCCATTCAGCCCATTGACACTATTGGAGAAGAACAGGGATAGCCCATTCAGTGCCTCCAGCCTATTACTCAGGAAGAGAAGGAGTCTAGTGTGATGGACCACACGAGAGCCCCTCGAAAATATTTGAAGGCGGTCACCTAGACTCTATATTTTTTTTATTTTAAAGGGAATATAAAGTGACTATTCCAGATGCAATGTGACAGGTCAAACATCTCGGTGTGAAGCTAAACACTATTTATTGAAACGGGAAAGATAAAATGAATGCAAAGAAAGTGGAATTTAGAAAATCATAATTCCATTAGACAAGTTAGCAGAATAACAAATCAAGGAACTGTTACTAATGAACTGTACCAATATAGGAAAATCCCAAAAACACAGCGCCTGGCAGAAAGGAAAATTCAGACACAGATCGTCACACACATTTCTCTAATCCGGGAATTAAAAACAGCACCAAGAGAAAATTCAGAGAGAGTAGCACCCAGGTGATAGTCACTGAAGATTCCAACTCTGTGCAGACCCCAATAGTTTCTGATGTTACTGAGAAACCAAAACCCAGAGATCCTAACCTGTGAGAGCTGGCCACACCCATTCAGGCTGCATTAAAATAAACCCAAGACCTCCCTAGCTGTTTACTCAGTGGTCTTAACTAACCAGTTTGGCAACGATCATTCAATCTCTCTCTTAAAAGAAACCAGGACAAAATAACCTCTCAAAGCCTGTAGCATCATCACACTTGTCAGTACATTGAGCTGTCAAACAGGAACCAGGGGTAACCCAATCAGGCCCTTGGTCCTGTCCAATCGGAAGAGGAAGAAGCCATTCAGACCCTTGAGTCTCTTACACAGGAACAGGAGGAGGCCATTCAGCCCCTAAAGCCACTTCCACAGCAACAGGATGAGGTCATTCAGCTCCTTCAGTCTCTTACACAGGAAGAGAAGGAGGCCATTCCCCCCTCAACGCACTTGCAAAGGGACAGAATGAGGTAATTGATGCTGATTCCTGATGAATGGCTTATGCCCAAAACGTGGATTCTCCTGCTCCTCGGAGCTGACTGACCATCTGTGCTTTTCCAGCAATCTACTGTCTACTACAATCTCCAGCATCGGCAGTCCTCACTGTCTCCCAATTGATGCTCCAATATGATGAACAAGTGGGGCAGAGGCTGCACGGACAGACTGCTCCACGTTGTTCCTCCTGGCTCCGTTGCTCATGATGAACACGTGGGACTTTAACATGGTTTTCTAGTGGTGAGGAGGGAAGCCATATGTCTTGTGTGAAGTCTCAAGAAGGCACCTTCCATCTCTGAGAAGCCAGCCTTTCTCTATGCAGGGTGGAAGCTGGTGGGAATGGTTACCTGTTTCAGATGGAAGGTATTATGACTGATGTTGTGGATTGTGAACATCATGGCGTTCAGTACGGGTTCACACGCCAACAGCACAATAACATGGGGAGAGTTAATTTAGGCATATAAACTATTAGGAAAGTCACGTTAGACTGATGAATCGAGATTGATAGGTTCTTGTTGTCTAGAGGAATTAAGGGCTACGGGGAGAATGCTGGCAATTGGAGCTGAAATGCGCATCAGCCATGATTGAATGGCGGAGTGGACTCGATGGGCCGAATGGCCTTACTTCCACTCCTATGTCTTATGGTCTTATGGTCTTATGGACTCTCTGTGTTCAAATAATGCTGATCTTCCTCATGTTGATCTTGTCGAGTGCACGTCCTGTTCAGTGTAACCTGTGTGCCTTACTCTGTCCAAGTCTATTTCCATCCTATGATCTGTCTGGCCATGCTTACTATGATCTGCCTCCACTGCTCATAAATGAAGTGTTTCCCTGTACTGAGGTACACGTGGCAATAAATCAGATCAATCAATCCTGAGTAAAGTATGGAATTTCTCACCCTATCAATGTGTCTTTTGGAAATATACCTGCTACACCTCGTGTTTCAGCGTCACCATTTCAGATTTTACAGCTCTGCAGATTAAACTCTCAGGTTCTTCACTCTACCCTCATGATACTGCCATCTGTATCTGTGGTAAGGAGATCATTCCTTACAAAGGAGATCAAATCTGTAGAGAGCGCCCCAAATGCTCTCTCAGCAAGGCTCTACAACAGCAGGAAGATGGCTTTACTCATGTACTCGAATCATCTTACAATGAAGGACAGCATACCATTGACTGCACCCATTACTTACACAGGGTTTGATTCGGAGCAGTCAGCATAGACTTGTAAGTGGTAGATCATGCTTCCCAAATTTGTTAGAGTTCTTTGATGAAGTGACCAAGAAGGTTTACGAGGACAGAGCAGTAAATTTAGTCTCTATGGATTTCAGTAAGGCCTTCGATAAGGTTCCAAATGGCAGGCTGCTCTGGAAGGTTCCATCACGTGGAATGCTGGGGGAACTGTCCAATCGGATACACAGTTGGGTTGATGGGAAGCAGAGGGTTTAGTGGAAGGATGATGGTCAGACTGAAGGCTGTTTGTTTGTTATCTATGATTTGGTTGAGAATGTACAGGGCATGATTAGTAAGTTTGCAGATGATACTAAAATAAGTGGTAGCGTGATCAGTGAGGAAGTTTATCAGAAATTGCAGTAGGACCTTAATCAGGTGGGGAACTGGGCCGAGAAATGGCAAATGAAATTTAATATAGATGTGTGAGGTCTTGCATTCTGGAAACTCAAATCAAGGTAGGAGTTTCACGGTGAATGGGAGGGTCTTAAGGGGTGCAGTGTGCAGAGAGACCTTGGTTTTCACGGGCACGGTTCTCTAAGAGTAGAGTCACAGGTTGACAGGGCAGTGAAGAAGGCTTTTGGCACATTGGCCTTCATCAGTCAGGACACTGAGGATAGAAGTTGGGAATTTATGTTGCAGTTACACAGGACATTGGTAAGGCCGCACTTGGAGTATTGTATTCAGTTTTTATAACCTTGTTATAGGGAGGATGTTATGAAATTAGAAAGAGTGCAGAAGAAATTTACAAAGACGTTGCCAGGACCCAATGGTCTAAGTTATGGGGAGAGGTTGGACAAGCTAGGACCTTTTATTTTTTGTGTAAGAGACTGAGGGAGTCCTTATAGAGCTGTATAAAATCATGAGGGGTATGGATAGAGTTAATGCTCTCAGTCTTTTTCCAAGGTGTACAGAATCGAGGAGTAGAGGGGATCAGTTTAAGGTTAGAGGGGAAGGAATAAAAGGGAACCTGAGTGGCCACTTCTTTACACAGAGGGCTGGTACATGGATGAGCTGCCAGCAGATGTGGTTGGTGGTGATGCGGGTGGGAGGTGGGGTGTACATTAACAACATTAACAACATTTCAATGCATTTGGATAAATATGTCGATAGGAAAGGACTGGAAGGATATGTGCAAACTGCAGGGAAATGGGGCTAACGTGGATGGACATTTGCAAGGTGAAGATGAACCCCTCTGTTAATTAAAACCAAACACCCAGAAAAGCTCGGCACACCTCGTAATCTTTTAAAACATGAGTGACACCGATCTCCTATATTCCACTATTTAAACAAAAATTAACAAGTTTGTTTCTTAACATTAATAGTGAACACTAAACAACAACTATTGACAAATACAAGCCCCTGTTTTCTTAGCTACTTTATATCTGACTCCAACTCTGTAAATATATGCTGTTCCAACAGCCCACATATAAAACATTACAACCTCGAGAGCACACAGTCTCTGTCTTCCCAACTGTGCTCACTCATTCAGCTGCTGATCTCCCCGGGTCATTTTATTATTGCATGTAGGTTTAGATGAACATGTATCTTTGATAGAGAGTGTTTGGGATGGCCAGTTAGCACTGCTGCTCTACAGCAGTTGCTCTGCTGTTGGATGGCAGTAGCTCTCCCTGTAGTGTTCAAAATGCTGGGTATGTATACTCCCCATGATATAGTAATTCTCATAATTTGGTTGCTTACCAGGTGTCCAAACAATAATATTCAAATTCCATTGGCTTCTGGTTTACTGAGCGTTATTTAAACTCTTTGGTTGCATTTGAATGGCTGTCACAATAGCAACCAAAACTCAGGGATCCATTTCTCAGCTAATGTGGACATGTGGAACAGTTTGACCTTTAGCTGGCATTTGTGGCTTTAATTTCTATTCGGCAAAACCCGTTCTGTTTTAAAGTACTCTACATGTTTTTGGCTTCACAACATCTCCCCGCTTCAGAAAATAAAGTGAACCAGCAGAATGAAAAGATGACTACATTTCTTCTCCTCTAATTTTAAATCCCAATTTTATGAAATACAAAAGTATTTATCTCAGTTATATCATTCATATTAATTCTGCACACCATTATAACACTGGAATAACACTAAATCTTATCTACACTTTTTCCTTTAAATCCGTGATAAAACCCATCTGCTATCACATTGTAGGAGCCGCAGCATGTACCTTTTGTAAGTTTAAAGTCAGGAAGGTAAAACTCCAATGAAATAGTCTCAGATTCTGGTCTTTAACTATTCCAAAAAATGCGAGAGATTTGTCATTGTCCAAAACCATCTCCGACAATTTGTTTGTCATATACACATTAAAATATTGTCAGGCCAGTGCGAAACATAATCATTCTTGTTCAATAATGGAGATTTTGTATCTTTGTTCTGGTGGATATTGAGTTTTTTCGACAAGTAGCCAAATAGCCATTCAGTTCCATCATCCTCTTTCTGTATCAATACATCTTTGACCCCGATATCCCGAGCATCAAACACAATTTTCAATGGGTTTCAGAATATTTGGTGTAGCTAAAACGGGTGCGGTGATTAATCCTGCTTTAAAATTCTCAAATGCCTCCTGGCATTGTTCTGTCCACCACAATTCTGTGTTTTTCTTTAGTAAATCCATCAGTGGTGCTGAAGTTTGGAACAAACTTCTGATAGAATCCACTCAGTTCCAAAAATCGAAGCATCTCTTTCTTCGAGGATGGTTGTGGAAATCCCTCAAAGCCCTTCGACTTTGTGTTCCATGGAGTCAACCTCCCATGTCCAATGTAATGTCCCAAGAACGTCACCTCTGCCTTCGCGAATTCTGTTTTCTTTAAGTTTATTACCAAGTTTGCTTCTTGTTCAACATGATCTGTCAACTGTAACATGTGAGCTTTTAATCACTTGCTAAATATCACCACATCATACAGATAAACTACACAATTTGTTCATCTGGCCACAGCTCTGTTCCTGAGTCATAAATGTGTCTGGAGCATTATTCATCCATATAAAATACTCGATAATTTTTTTGTCATCTCCAGTATCTTTACTGGATAGCTGAACTGACTCCACATTTTTTTTAATTTGAAAGGGGCCCCCAAACCTGGCTTTGAAGGGATTACCTACCCCTGGTGGCAATACTAATACGTCATCCCCACGGGATATCCTCAAAGTTTCAGTGTTTCTATCTGCCACCTGCTTCATTCTATGTTGTGCTCTTCAGATACTATTCAGATATAATATTTAGCAAACTCACCTACTCCATCTACTCTCTCCTTCACCTCACACACAGAATCCAAGGGTGAGATTTCCGACTTCGGTCCTGTCAATTTATATTTAATTAATTTCAACGGACCTCTCACTTCATGTACGAATATTAACTTAAAGGAAGTAAAGTGAGTAGATTTATTTGGGGCATCTCTAATGGCAAACTAATAATGGGACACCTTTATTCCAATCATTCTGGTCATCATAACAGTATGCTGTTAACATGGTCTTCAGCGTCTGATGCGAACTTTCCAAGGCTCCCTGGGATTCAGGATGGGATGCCCTTGATTTAAACTGCTGCATGCCGAAGCTATCCATGACTTCCTTAAACAGCTGAGCGGTAAAATGAGAACTTTCGTCTGACTCAATCTTACTGCCTAGCCCACAGCGAGTAAAGAAAGCTACCAACCCCTCCACCTCCCTTTTTATCTTAACATTCCGTAATGGAATTTCCTCTGCAAATCTGGTGGACACATTCATTATGGTCAGCAAATATAGTTTTCCACTTCTATGTTAGGAAGTGGAGCTACACAATTAATCATAACCCACGTGAAATGTTCTTCGAATGCAGTAATTGGCACGAAAGGTACTGGTTTTATTACTGCCTGTTACTTACCTACCATTTGGGATGTATGTCACGTACAAAAAAAACCACGTCCTTGTGCATTCCAGGCCAGTGGAAATGCTTCTGTACCTTGGCCTGAGTCTTCTGTACACCTAAGTGACCGCCTGCAGTTATTTTTTGAGCTACCCGGAACACTGTATGTTACTGCAAACACAATCTGGTGCACTTCGGCCCATTTCCCTTCTGCAGTAACCTATCGGGGTCTCCATTTTACTTTTAGGATTCTATCTTTAAGTTAATAACATTCAACAATATCTTCTGATTCCTTTTCTGTGTGTGTGCATGTGTATGTGTGTGTGAATGTGTGTGTATTTATCTGTTGGAAGTCCATGAGCCTTTCTGGATAAAACCCCTCTGCCTGATCCTCTGCCTGTTCAGGGTTTTCCTGCACCGTTACATCAAACAGGGTGTCAGGTCACTGAGCATCAATTCATTTGTCTTTTTCTTTCTTCCTGCTGTAACTTATGACAGTGGGATCTTGTTACTACACACTCTGGAAAGATTCCTCGGTATTTTTCTTTTAACACCCCAATTCCCTAGACTTCTCCACCACAAGGAGTGCGTCTCCCACCTCGTCTCCTGCTAAATCGTTCCCAAGAACTAACTGTATTCCTGGAACTGACACTCTGTTACTCACTGTCACTGTTACTTCCCTAATCTTGATTTGGCATTCCATCCTGATGTTACACAAGGGAATGCTTAATTTCTGTCCCCATTCCACAACGTAACACGCCAGAAAGAGTGAAAAAAACTTTCATCTTTTCCTATTAGAGGGTGAGAGAAAGTGAGGGCTGCAGATGCTGGAGATAAGAGTTGTAAAGTGTGGGGCTGGAAAAGCACAACACGTCGGCAGCATCCGACGGGCAGGAGAGTTAACGTTTCAGGTATAAATCCTTCATCAGGAAAGTGGGGGGTAAGGGAGGGGGAAGGAGGTTGAGAAATAAATAGGAGGGTGAGGGTGGAGCTGGGTGGAAGGGAGCTTGTAAGGCAATAGGTAGATGCAGGTGGGGTGTGATGGTGACAGGTCGGACCGGAGGGTGATAGAACTCCTATCGGTGGTAGGAAATCTGGAACCCTCAAACTGTACAGCATCAACGTTGACTTCACCAAATTCCAAATCTCCCCTCCACCAACCTCTCCCAGATCCAACCATTCAATCTAGCACTGCCCTCTTGGACGGCCCTAACTGTCCATCTTCCTTCCCACCTATCGACTCCACCTTACCCTCCAACATATCACTATCACTCCCACCTACATATTCTTATTGCCTTCTAAATGACCCTCCCACCAGCACAGCTACTCCCCTCGTATTTATCTTTCAGCCCCCTTGTCCCCCCACCATGTCCCTGACGATGGGTTTCTGCCTGATATTCGATTGTCCTGCTGTTTGGATGCTGCCTGATCTGTTGTGCTTTTCCAGCGTCTCACTTCTCAACTATTACAGACTGAGCAGATCCCATATCTCACAAAATTATAACTTCTTGTTCTTCTCCCCCTGTTCTTTCTGAGTAAACTTTATCTACAGAGGTGAATTCTTTAGAGAGATCAGGCACTGCCTCCATACCCAGCCCTTGCCTCGGCTGTGCACTCTCCTGCAGCTCCTCGGCTCCACTTGGGGTCTCCTTTACCAGTTTCACTAATGCCACTGGGTTTAGCCTCTTCTACCGCATCATTCCCCAAAGTGTCTTCCTTTAACGCCCAGCACGGTGTGTCCCAGCTTACTGCAGTGAAAACAACTTTTTCCCTCTGCCCTTCTTAAACCATCGGCACTGTCATTTTATGTTTTCCACTCCCTTATAGTGAGAATACCTGAGGCCTTTCACCACCTTTCAACCCCCTTGGGCTTCTTTCTTCACCTGTGGTAAAGTATTGTGCGTTACTGTTCGCTTTGTAATGTGTGATCTTCCCTTCTCCCAATTTCTATCCCTCACAGGATGAAACTCCTGCCAGAAGCTAAATATCATCTCATGCCCCAGTACATATTTACCTGCCCTTTCTGCCGTGCTTCTCACTTCTTGAACTTTCGGTACATTCACATGAATTCTTACTATCTCTGGAAGTGAGTCTTTTAACTTCTCCAGCAAATTAATCTCCCTTCAAGCCTCATAGGTCTTATCCATTTTTAAGGCCAGCACCCATTTATCAAAATGACTGTGGTTACTTCTTTCAAACTCAACATAAGTCTGACCTGGTTCCGTCTCTTTCCGTCTATTTTTCTGAACTTCTGTCTATATGCTTCTAGTACCAATTCATAACCAATCAATATAGCCAATTTGACATCTTGATAATCTCTTGACCCCTCATCTGATAGCGCTGCACATACCTCACCAGCTGTGCCCACCATCTTAGTCTGAACTAGCATTACCCACAAGTTCACTGGACATGTCATCTGACTAGTCATTTTTTCAAATGAAATAAAAAAGGTTTTGACATTTTTGTCACCGAAATATGGCAAGTTATTAACATAGTTGTATACATCCCTATGTTCTCCCTTCATCTCCATCCTGTTAACTTAACTTTCTTGTCTAATTCCCAACCTCTGCATTTCAAATCCTCTCTCTGTTTCTTTTTCTTCTCTTTCTTCTCTCTATTTCCTTCCCTTTAGTTATCTTCTATCTCCAGTTGCCACATATGCAATTTAAGATTTTTCTAACTCCACTGCAGTTGCCTATTTCTCTGATACATCAAAGTGCTTGACCAACTCCATAACAATTTCAGCTTCTCTTTTCTCCCTGGTTAAACTCAATTCCAACCTATTTGCTAATTCTAAAAAAATGTCCTCCTTCTGTTTTTCGAAACTTCCTTGGAAAATTTGGGAACCTCTTTAGTAATGTTAAAAGCCATTTCCCTCACTTTTGATTTAATCAACCACAAGTAACAAAATTAAACGAATTTTCCCATTGGTTTTATTTGAAGATCAAAGTCACTAATTGCAATGAGTTGGAATTTGCTGGGACCTTTTGTACCCCAAATCTGTTCAAGTCGGTCCAAGTGCCACACGGCCAGGCCCCAAACTGTTATGACATCAATGCCGAACCCCTCTGTTAATTAAAACCACACACCTAGAAAAGCTCACCTCACATCATAATCTGTTAAAACGTGAGCGACAGAGAACTCCTAAATTCCACAAATGAACAAAAAGTAACAATTTATATGTGTGCAAGTTAGCTCACTGAGCTTGAAGGTTTGTTTTCAGAAGTTTCGTCACCATGACTAGGTGACATCATCAGTGAGAGTATCTGCTGAAGCTCTGGTGGTATGTCCCGCCTCTCTATTTATAGGTCTTGGTTTCTTAAAGTGGGTGATGTCATTTCCGGTTATTTTAACAAGAGAATGTAGACAGGATCTAAATTGATCCGTTTATTGATGGACTTCTGGTAAGAACGCCATTCCTCTAAGAAGTTCCTTGCGTGTCTTAGCATGTGTGTGTGTTTTGTCCCAGTCAAAGTGATGCCCTTCTTTGTCTGTATGTATGGAACATAGTGATAGTGCGTCATGTCTTTTGCTGGCCAGTTGGTGTTCATGTATCCTCGTAACACAACAACAGGACAGTTTCAATGGTCGAAAAGTGATTTTATACACACTGTTTATCAATGTGTGTGTGCAGTTAAGTAGCATTTTTCACACGTGCACAACACATTGTAAATGAACAACAGAGACACAGTTAACGAAAAATGATGCACATGATTTATAAAATTGATAAAACATTAAAACATGATTTGATCCTCTCAACGTTCCGTCCTTTTCTGGAATTCCCTACTCTACTCTCTCATTCTTACCAGGATGAGTGCTCCAAATTCTTGATTCTCGTGTCCCAAATTATTTCAGTTAACACCCTTCTATATATTGGCCTGTTGGGTTCTTTCCAAAGCTAGTGTCTGTCATAATATCGGAGATAAATATTCTGGCATCAGACTCAGCATTTGAACATATTACTCTGTTGTACATGCACTGAACCAAGGACCACAGCACACAGGCGTTGCCAAACCATTGGGGAATGTTCATCTACTTCTTTCGATCATGTAGTTTTCTCATTTTCCACATCTCCAGATCTATATCCTCTTTCTCGTTCTCCCTTTGCATCTAGTTAAGAAATCCACCAATTATTCTTCGTGTCCCATATCCCAAAACTCCTTCTTTCAGTTTATATCTAATGTTCTCTTCAAGATGTAATGTGGTTATAATTAAGCAATGTAACAACCAAGACGTGCGGGAGGAGCTGGCCAGAGTTAATTGGAAGGGGAGCTGAACAGGAAAGACCATGGAGCAGCATTGGGAGGAGGTTCTGGGGATAATTCAGAAGATAATACCAGAAATGCAAACCCAAGAAGATGAAACATACTCATGGGAGAACAAGGCAGCCATGAGTGATAATGCATCAAACCAAAAGAGAAAACATACAATGTGGTGTAGATGATTGGGAATCCAGAGAATTCATTGGTTCTGAAACTACATAAGGCTGGCATTACTGACACTACAGAGCTCTTAATCATAGTCAGGGAAAGGAACAGAGGAAACACATTCACTTTAAACACAGAAGGTGGTATTTCTCAAGGAAAAAGATTCAGGTGAATTAAACATTTGCATTAAGATCAGTTAAATGCTTTTGCAGAATGTGTCAGATTGGAAGCAAGACCCGGGAAGACAGACCCTCAGCAGGTTGAGAGTTTGAAAATGGAAGTATTTCCACATCAGAAACCAGGTCAGGTCACTGAGTGCAGGGCTGATGGGTGAATGGGTCTCAGTGAGAATTGGGGAACAGACAGCAGAATTGCATTGCAGATATTGCAGCTCGAAACTGCGTATTCATGTAGTGCTGTAGACCACAGCAGCAGGAGAAGCAGACCTGCATTCAACCACAACCTGTAACTTTTTACCAGGGAAACACCTCAGTCTGTCATTACCATCAACACCATCTATGGCTCAGTGACGAGTGTGGGTGAAGATATCAGAGTCAGAATCACGTGAACTTTAACCTGATGCTAACTCATTAAATCTACCAGACTTGACCAACAGATCTGGTCTAAGCCCTGAAGTCCTGTCACGTTCAGTTGTAAAATGGTGATGGACGATTAAACAAACGACTGGAGGCGAAGGTTCCACAAACATTCCCATCCTAAATAATGGAACAGACCTGCAATTCAGTGTAAAAGAGAAGGATGTTTCATCTGCAGCATCTTCTGCCAGAAGTATTGAGTCGATGATAGACCTCACCCTCATCACGATGCCCACAGAATCACAGATGTCAGTCTTCAACCAATTTCAATTGCTGCACGTGACATGAAGAAACAGCTGAACAGAGTAGATATGACACAGGCAATGAGCCCTGACACCATTTCTGCAATAGGACTGAAGACTTGTGCTGCACAGCAAGCTGTGTCCCTGGGGAAACTGTTTCATTCCAGCTCCAACTCCGACATCTGCCTGGCAGTGTGGAAAATTACTCAGCTATGTCCCGCTCCCTAAGAGGGGAATAATTACAATCTGAACAATTACCACTCCCTCAGTGACATCACGACAGTCAAATTGGTTGGAGTTCTTTTTGACAGAGCTGGCAAACAGCAGAGAAATAACCAGCTCAGTGTAGTTTCCGATAGGTCCCCATGTGGAGACGGTGCTGTTGTGGAACTCTTACTGGATTAATAATCCAGACCAGGCTAATGTTCTGGCAGCGGGTGGAAGTTAAAGACAATTAATAAAATATCGAGATCTAAAATCTGGGGTCAGGAATAGTGACCTTGAAGCTAATATGGATTGTAAACAGAATTTCCTCCTCCAATGTACTTTTGGAAGTGAATCTCCCATGATTTCCTGGGCTGGCCTAAAAGTGACTCCAAAGACCCTGACATGTGATAAACATTTCAATGGTCTCTGAAACCCAAGCAAGGGCACTCATTTGTATCAAACTACTCCGAGGTCTGAAAGGATGAAACCGGACAGAACACCCGGCCTCAGCATCAGTGTCGGAAAAGGGAATGGGAAACAGTCCTGTCGACCCTGCAGAAACCTCCTTCCTAACAACTGAGAGCTTGTGACAGCATTTACAGAGCTTTCCCACAGACTGCATAGAAACAGCAGGAAAGGAGTAGGTCATTCAACACATTGAGCCTACCCCATTCTAGTTCATGGAAAAAGTCTCCTCAATACACTTACCCCACACGATATACATATCCGTTAATGTGAGTAACCTTGGGAAGCTATAAAATAGGAAGTGCAGTAGTACATTTGGTCTATTGAGTTTGCTACCCAATTCATTGTAATGATGGTTGGCCCTTCATTTCCACACCGTACTCCTGCTCTCCCACCATCCCTTTAGTGTCTCTAAATCCTTACCAATAATCAATGTCTCGGTTTCCAGGTGCGAGCGAATTCCCCAGGTTCACCAGTCAGTGAGTGCAGACATTTATTCGCATCTCAATGCAGAGTGACCTGCTTCCAATCTGACTCACCCTGTCAGAGTTTTGTATATTTCACTGTGATCTCCACTCATTTTCCTAAACGCCGTGGAATACTGGCCCAGTCTCCCCAATCTCTGCTCCCATAACAAGCCCGTCATCCCAGAGATCAGTCTGGTCATCCTTCACTGCTCTCCATCAATGTCAGGTTTGCCCTTTATTAGGTAAGGAGACCAAAACTACACACAATACTGCACAATGTTCGGGATGATATCTCACCAAGGCCCTGTACAGCTGCAGTAAGACACCCTTACTTCTGGACTCACATCCCCCTGAAATGAAGGTCAACACACCATTTATCTTCCTCACTGCTTTCTGTTTCTGCAAGATTGTTTTCAGCGACTGGTGTACAAGGAGATGCAGATCCTTTTTAATGTTACAGCTCCCCACTTGGTGGGTCTGTGTACACTGGGCAGCGTGCCAATGCCATGCCCAGTATTGACTTCTGGTTACAGAACTCACTGCACTGCAGGGGCCTCAGAGGTTTATGCAGAAGGAAAAAACAAACAGGAGCATAAGTCCCTTTGTAGATCAACATGTTTCAACCAATCCCTTTCAAATGGTAGGCTGCCAATTTATCGTTTCCACCAAAGGGCACACCGTCACCTCTATCCACATTATTCTCCATCTGTCACGTATTTACCCATTCACTCCACTTGTCTTAGTCTTCTCGGTGCTTTTTTACATCCTCCTCATCCACTCACAATCCCACATCCGTTAGTGCTGTCAGCAGGCTGGGATATATTGTATCTGATTCCAGTAACCAAATGTTTAAAGGGCATTGTGAACAACTGGGCCCCAAGCACCGATCTCTGCGACAACCCAGCAAACTTCCTCTGTTAATTTCTATTAATTTATTCGTGAATCTGGGTATCACTGGCTGGGCCAACATTTATTACCTGTCCCTAATTGCCCTTGAGAAGGTGGTGGTGAGCTGCCTTGTTGAACGCTGCAGTCCACCTGCTGTGGTTGACCTCCAATGCCATTAGGGAGGGAATCCCAGGATTCTGACCCAGTGACTGAGAAGGAGCAGTGATATATTTCCAAGTCAGGATGTTGATTGGCTTGGAGGGAACCCGAAGGTGATGGTATTTCTATACATCTGTAGACCTTGTCCTTCTAGATAGACATGGGAGTTGGGAGGTTTGTCTCTGAGGATCTTTGGTGAATCATTTCATTGCAGCATGTAGATAGTAAAACACTGCTGCTGCTGCTGAGCGTTGATGGTGGAGCATTGTGGATGAAGGGACAGTCAGACTGGCTGCTTTGTCCTGGATGGTGTAAAGCTTCTTGAGTGTTGTTGGGGCCGCACTCAACGAGACAAATTGGGAATCTTCCATCACACTTCTGACTTATTCATTGTAGTTGATGGACAGACGTTTGGAAGTCAGGATGTGAGTTACTCGCCGCAGTATTCTTAGCTTCTAATCTGCTGTTATAGTTACTGTATTTATGTGGTGAGACCAGTGAGTTTTTGAGCAATGATTACCCACCAGGACTTTGATACTGGGGGATTCAGTGATAATAACACCATTGAATGCCAAGGGGCAGCTTAGATTGTATTTTATTTATAATGGTCACGGACTGGCATTTGCGTGGCCTGAATATTACTTGCCACTTGTCAGCCTGGATACTGTCCAGATCTTGTCGCATTTGGACATGGACTGCTTCAGTATCTGAGGAGCAACAAATGTTGCAGAACATTGTACAATCATTGGTGAACATCCCCACTGCTGACCTTAAAATGGGGGGAAGGTCATTAATGAAGCAGCCTTGAAGAAGTTTTCGGTCACTGCCCGAGGGACTCCTACAGATTTATCCTGGAGCTGAGTTGACAGACCTTCATCAACCATGACCATCTTCCTACGTGTCAGGTATGATTCTAACCAGCGGGGAGTTTGCCCCTGATGCCCATTGATTCCAGTGTTGGCATGGCCCCTTGATACCACACTTGGTCGAAGACAGCCTTGATTTAAAGGACTATCGCTCTCACCCCACCTCTGGAATTCAGCTCTTTTGTCCATGTTTGAACCACGGTAATGAGGTCAGGAGCTGAGTGGCCCTGGTGGAGCCCAAACTGGGCATCAGTGACCAGGGTATTGATGAGCAGGTGCTGCTTAAAAACACTGAGACCTTCCACCACTTTACTGATGATCGAGAGTAGACAGATGGGGTGGCAATTGCCCCGGATTGGATTGGTTCTGCTATTTACATACAGGAGCAATGATTACTTGGGGTAATTTTCCAAGTAATCAGGAAAAGCCATTGTTGTAACTGTATTGAAATAGTTTGGCTAGGGGAGTGGCAAGTTATGGAGCACAAGTTTTCAGTACTATTGCCATAATGGTGTCAGATTATGCACCTTTTGGATATCGTGTGGACTGAATCGAATTGGTTGGTGACTGGTAACTGAATTGCTGAGAACCACTGGAGGAGGCTGAAATGGATCATCCACTCAGCACTTCTGACTGAAGATTGTTGCGAATGCATCAGCCTTATCTTATACACTGAAGTGCTGGGCTCTTCCATCATGGAGGAAGGGGTTATTTGTGGAATCTCTTCCTCCAGCGAATTGTTTAATTGTCCCCAACGTTTCTTGGCTAGATGTGGAAGGACTGCAGAGCTTAGACCTGTTCCTTTGCTTGTGGGATCACTTAGCTGTGTCTATCACTTACTGCTTATGCTGTTTGGTGCACAAGTAGTCCTGTTTGGTGGCTTCACCAGTCTGACACCCCATTATCAGGTATGGCTGGTGCAGCTCCTGCCATCCTGCACACTCCACTGAACCAATGCTGATCCTCTAGATTGATGGTAATTGTTGCGAGGGGGATGTGCGGGAGGCCATGAGGTTATGCGGGAGTACATTTCCACTGCTATTGATGACCCACAACACCTTATGGACATCCAGATTTCAGCTGCTAGATCTGTTCGAAGTCTGCCCTATTTAGCAACGTGATAGTACCACCCAAAATGGTGGAGGTTATTCTCAATGTGCAGGTGTGATTTTGTCTCCACAATGACTATGCAGTGGTCTCTCTTACCGATCATGTCATGGACAGATACTTCTGCAACTGGCAGATTAGTAAGGCTGCGTTCAAGTATGTATTTTCCTCTTGTTGGTTCTTTCCCCACCTGCTTCAGAACCAGTCGAGCAGTTATATCCTTTGGGGCCTGGCCAGCTCGATCAGTAATGCTGTCGCTGAGATACTCTTGGTGGTGAACATTGAAATCCCCCATCCAGAGTACATCTTGCATCGGTGCGACCCTCAGAGCTTCCTCCAAGTGTTGCTCAGCTTGGAGGAGTACTGATTCATCAGTTCAGAGCGGCTGGTTCATGGTAATGAGCAGGAGGTTTCCTTCCCCATGTGCAAACTAATGCCATGAGACTTCATGGGATACGGAGTCACTGTTGAGGACTCCAAGAGCAATTCCCTTCCAACTGTATCCCACTGTGCCACCACTTCTGCTGTGTCCGTCCTGATGAGACAGGAGATATCTGGGGAAGGTAATGGGGTGTCTGCGATATAGTTATACTCACAGAATCATATCTTACAGACAATGTCAGGCTGTTGCTTGACGAGTCTGTTTATTTCTATTCACTGTTTCCTGCCAGCTGTCCCATTCTAGAAACATATCCATATATTAGCCCCCAATCCACTCAGATTTGATTTTGCAAATTGGGCTTGGAGCTTTACCAAAATCTTTATAAAAATCCATATGTTTTACATCCATTGCTTCTCTTTCATTTGTCTCCCATTCTGTTTCTCAAACATAATTCCCATTTCATAAATTTACGTTAGTGTTGCCTATGACCAATACTTTCAGCCACAATAATTTCTCCTAAACCATTTACTTACTATGTTCTATGTTCAATGTACTCTATCATTTTCCTCCACCAGACTTGGTTTTCCTTGTATTGTTTGAAAGTTCTGTGAAGACAGAACTGAAGTACTGGCTTCATAGTTCTGCCATTTCCCTGTTTCCCATTCTCTATTCTCTGGTTTCAAACTGTAGGGAAACTGCACTTGTTTTCTCATATTTCTCACATTGGCATAAATTAACCAGCTATTACAGTTCACTCTTTTAACCCTTGTGAATACACTCTTCAGAAAGCCATCAATTCCTGCCTTAGACTGCTCAATAATTGACCTTCCATACCATACACTCACAGGAGCATAGACTCTGTGCCAACAGAAATACAGCACAATCTATATTAGTCCCACTTTCCTACACCAGGCCCATAGCCTGGAATGTTATGACACTTCCATGTGCTTTTTCCAAGTACTTTTTAATGATTGTGAGGTTACCCGTGATAATTCCCCTTCTTGGGAAGTAATCCCAGAACCCCACATCCTCGAGGTGAAAAAATATTTAAATCCTCTCTGAACCTCAAACTTTTCACTTTAAATTGGGCTCATTTGTTCTTGACCCTCTGACTAAAAGGAACAGCTGCTGTCTATCCACCCTGTCCATGTCCCTCATAAACTTATCCTCCTGAATCACGGACCCCTCAGCTTTCTCTGCTCCAAAGTAAACAACCCGAGCTTATCCAGCCTCTCTCCATGGCTGATATGCTCCATCCCAGGGAACATCCTGGTGAATCACCTCTGCACCCTCTCCAGTACAATCACATCCTTCCTGGAATGTGGCTCCCAGAACCACATACAGTACTCCATTTTGGCCGAACCAAAGCCCTGTTTTGCTCTTATAATCTACATCCTGATTAGGAAACACAACACCCAAGGTCCAATTCTTAACTAGCCCATTAACCTGTCCAGTCACATTCAGGGATGTGTGGAGAAGCACAATCTGAACTTCCCAGTGTGCTGCCATTCATTGAGTCCTCCCCTGTCTGGTTCCTTCTCCCAAAGTGCATCACCTCATATTTATCAGGGTTACATTCTATCTGCCATTGATCTGCCCATCTGACCATTCCATCTGCATCTTCCTGTAACTTAAGGCCTTCCTTCTCACTGCGAACCAACCGGTAAATCTTTATGTCAAACATACAGTTACTGCTCACACCTCCCCCACTCTCCACCTTGCCCCCTCCACATTCACATCTTTTTTTATGAATAACACAAACAATAAGGGACACAGCACTGATCCCTGTGGTACACCAGGGGACACTGGTCTTCAGTCGCTCAAACAGCCTTCTCCCACCACCCTCTGCCTGCTGCCATTAAGAGAAATCTCCTTGTAACCTGTCCAGGTATCCTTCATATTGTGAGATTTTACTTTATTTCTCAGTATCCCAGCTGGAAATTTGTCAGAGACCTTCCTACAAAACTAAACAATTGACCTCCTCAAACTAATTCAATCAAATCCATTAGATGTGACTTCTTTCTGATAAAGTCATGATAATTATCCCTGATCAAACCTTGCGACTCTGATTGGAGTTCGATTTTCTCCTTCCCTATTTTCTCCAGTAGTTTTCTTAACAGTGATCTAATACTCGCTCATCTATAGTCACCTAGACTATCTCTCCCACCTTTACTGTGAAGTGTAATCGTATTCGCAGTCCTCCAGTTCTCTGGCACCTCCCCTATGGTCAGATTCTAATTAAAATATTCAATCAGAGTCATTCCTCCGTTGACCCCAACAGCCGCCTGTGATACAACTTATTCAGACATGGAGATTGGTCCAAATTTATATAGAACAAAGCCTCAAATCCCTACTCGTATTTTACATCAATCTGTTCAAGAGTTGTCCAATCCATCTTCTTGAATTCTGTACCTGCGTCCTCCTTCTCCCAAGTAAAATAAATGTGAAGGTCTCATGTTACAATCCATCAATGTTCTCGAGCTTGACACACAGATTGCTCCTTTGGTTTCTAATGGACACTGACTGTTTGCTGATTATTCTGTTCTACTTGTCTGTGTAGAATATCATGGGATTCTCCCAGATCTCACCTACTTGTACTTCCTCATGTCCCTCTGTTATTCAGTCCTTTCGATGTTTCTAAGATTCACTACAATCACCTCTCATGTTTCGAAACTCGAGATTACAGGCTGAGTTACCCCGTCAGACAACCTTGCCAACTTAGGGGTTAATTTGGAGAATACCTTTTGCAGTTCCTCTGTAGTCAGTATATTCTTTCTTAGATTGGGACTCCGAACGATACACAATATTCTACGTTTAGTCTCACCAATGCTCGATGCAACTGGTACACGACATCCTCTATCTTCCAATTACATTCACATGAATGTAAACCTAATTTTTATTTTCCTATTTGCATATGTTCTTCCTAATACCTCTCGGTTTAACTTTTCTTATGAGCTCAGTGTGTGAGTTCTTTAAAAAAGCTCATGAATATCCAACTATACGTTATCCATTGGTTCTTCATTGCCTTTGTCCACAAGAATCATCTTCAAACCATTACAAAAAAATGTTTGTCAATTCTGGTTTTCCGGTCATCGGTACATTCTCACACTCCCCAGTTATGTTATTACCTTCTAAATATCTAGGAGCATGTTCTTTGTAATCGAGTCACAGAGATACCGGAATGCGGATGACAGGTTAACTGGTCTGTAGTTTACCATTCTCCAAATTCATCTCTTCTTAAACTGTTGGATAATATTTATAACCTTTACCTTATCCAGATTGGCAAAATGCTTTTCGGGAATGTGTCGGAAAATAAAGTGAAAATCCACGATGCAATCAACATGCCTATTGCTGCTTCCTCTGAAATTTTTGTATGAAGTACATCTAGTCTGTCAGAACTATAAATACTCAATCCAGCTTTATTTTCAAAGATGACCTCAACACTGATAAGAATGATCTTAGACGTTACTTACACAAGTCCCATGGTCACTTGGTATTTCTGGGAGAATTTCTGGACATTTTTCCATGAAGATAGACACAAAGAAACTGTTCCTTTTCCTTGCGATTCCTCTGTTCTCTGCAATAAATTACCCTGTCTGCACACCAACTGTTCCACATTTGGCCTTGTTTTTATTTTTTTGATATATTGATAAACGCCTTTTAGCAGTCTTTATGTTTTTCTTTCGTTTGCACGCTTTTTCTCTTTTTGATTTTCTTCTCAGTTTCTTGGTCATCCTTTGCTGGGTCCTACATCTCTCTGAATCCACTGGCTTACTGCAACACTTGGTATTTTTCTAAGCTGCCTCCTTTCATCTAATAGGTAGATGAAGATGGGGTTGAAAGTGATAGTCGGAGAGGAGGGTGGCCCAGATTGATAGGAAGGACTATGGACATATAGGAACATTCAAAAGGGCGGTGCTGACTTAGAAGATTGGAGTAGGATAAGGTGGGATTAGGGGAAATGGGGAAATGGGGAAATCCACTTTGATCCCTTGTGGTTGGAGGGTCCCGAGGCAGATGAGGAGGCTTTCTTCCTCCAGGCTTCTGGTGGCTCGGGTTTGGCGATGGAGCAGGTCCAAGACTCTCATGTCCTTGGCAGAGTGGGAAGGGGAGTTAAAGTGCTCAGCCACTAGGCGATGGAGTTGTTCAATGTGGCTGTCCCAGAGATGTTCCCTGAAATGATCTACATGTTGACCTCCTGCCTCGCCAATGTAGAGAAGACCACATTGTCTTTAATGGATGCAGTAGATGAGGCGTTCTGTCTCCCTTCATCACCTATCACTTTCAACCCCACCTTCATCTACCTATCGTAATCCCAGCTACCTCCCCCCTGCCGCATCCTCTTCCCATTTATCCCTCAGCCCCCTGGGCCCATAAGCTTCATTCCTGATGAAAGGCTTATGCCCGTTACATCGATTTATCTGCTCTTAGTATGCTGCCTGACTGTGCTTTTCCAGCACCACACTCTTCGACTCTGATCTTCAGCATCTGTAGTCCCCACTTTCTCCTCACACCTTCATGGTCTGCATGACTCAGATTTCAAATGGTTACTTCAAATACAACAAAAACTGTCGTGTACTCAAACAGCATAAAAGAAAACCAATACATTGTGGTCACTGTTCCCAAAATGTCCTTTCTGGCAAAATTTTCAATTAGCTCTTCTGATCACTCAACACCAATTCCTCAATAACCTGATCTCGAGCTCAGTGCTCAACATAATATTCATGGAAACCATCTCACATGCGGTCATGAAATCCATTTTCCCAGCATTAGCATTCAATTGGGTTAACACAGTTTAGATATAATGTAAGCAGTATATTATTACTGCAGTACCCACGAATGTGTATATCTCATTTCCTGTTTTATAACATGTGGGCGGCACGGTGGCACAGTGGTTAGCACTGCTGCCTCGCAGCGCCGGAGACCCGGCTTCAATTCCCGCCTCAGGCAACTGACTGTGTGGAGTTTGCACGCTCTCCCCGTGTCTGTGTGGGTTTCCTCCGGGTGCTCCGGTTTCCTCCCACAGTCCAAAGATGTGCAGGTCAGGTGAATTGGCCATGCTAAATTGCCCGTAGTGTTAGGTAAGGGGTAGATGTAGGTGTAGATGTAGGGGTATGGGTGGGTTACGCTTCGGCGGGGCGGTGTGGACTTGTTGGGCCGGAGGGCCTGTTTCCACACTGTCAGTAATCTAATCTAATGTCCAGCATTTGTATTGCAGCTTTCACTTTGATATGTAACTCCCATCAATGTTTGCTCCATCTTACTAGATTCTGTGGAATCTGAGCGATGTGGGCTCTGGAGAGATTAATGGTAGAGATCATTTCGCCACATCATTTATTAACTTCTCAAACTTTAATTTCTCCAGATCTCCCGTTATGCTGATGGAGTAGAGAAGGACAATGATTTTCCAACAATGCTCTATATTCCCCCAGAGAGCTGTGACAGCTCTAACCTGGGTGGGAACCTTACAACAGGCTGGTAAAGTGTTGCTGCTGATGTACAGGATCTTAGTGAGATCACATCTGGAGTAGTGTGTACAGATTTAATCTCTTCAGTGAAGAAATGATGTTGTTATATTGGAAGCAGCTCAGAGATGGTTCCCTCAACTGATTCCTGCAATGAAGGTGATAGCTTATAACGAAAGGATGATCAGGTTGACGCAGTAGCCATTGGAGTTTACAAAAAATAAGGATGAACTTACTTCAACATAGATGACAGATGTAATCAACGAGTGAAGCGAATTACACAGATAGTGGAGGAACCATTCCGTTCTCCAGTGTGTTACACAGGAACAACAGGAGGATATTCAAGCCTTCGACCCTGTTACACCAAAACAGGATGAGGCTATTCAGCCCCTGGAGCCTGATATACATTTATAGAAGGAGGCCAATCAGCCACTCGAGCCTATAACAGTAGGACATGCTGCACCAGTATCCTGTGAAACAGCAACAGGATCAGTCCATTCAGCCTCCTCAAGTCTGTAACATAGGAACTGGAAGAGATCACACAGTGACTGGAGATTGTTACACTGGGATAACAGGAGGCCATTCAGACCCACCGAGACCATTGCAAGGGAATTGGATAAGGATAAAAACTATCTGAGACTTCTTTAATGAGAAAGGAAGAAGGAATTTCGACACGTGTCTGTTGTATGGGAACAAGAGAAGACCAATCAACCCCTCGGAACCATCTCCCGGATACATGAGGAGACCGTTCAATATTTCCATGGAGAAGTATGAGAAGACCCATCAGCCCATCAAAATGTTAGAGAGCAACAGGAAGATTCCATAATCTCCCAATCCTCTAAAGGATCAACAGGAGGAGGTCATTCTGGCCTTGGAAACGACAACATGGGAACACCAGAAAGACGTCAGCCCATCGAGTTTGTACACCAACAGGATGGTGAGTCCATTCAGCCACACATGGCTCTTACACAGCAACTGGAGCAGATCTCTTAAAAACGTGTGCCCATTCAATAGGAATTCAAAGAAAACGTGAAGGCTTTCGAAAGGGAAGACCTTATAATAATGGTATACATTAGGGACTAAAGTGTAACAATAAACCATTGTAATTTAAGGCAAATTGTTAGAGTCCATTGTTCAGGACATTTGCAAAGTTAAACCACAATCCGTCAGAGTCAACATGGTTTTACAAAGGACAAATCAAGTTTGAATTGTTTGCTTGAGTTATTTGAAGATGTCACAAAAAAGGTGGATCGTGGGAGATGGAACATATCTGGTCTTCCTGAAGGCATCAGATATGTCGCTTCTCCAAAGAGTAAGTGGTAAGATCAGACAACATGGGTTTAGGAGTAATTTATTAGCTTGGATGGAGGATTGGTTAACCAACAAAATTGAGTCAGATGGAATAAATGTGTCATTTTATTTTGAAAATGGAATTTGTGGGGTACCATTGATTTCAGTACTCATGCCTCAACCATTTACAATGATTGGATTACTGTACTCGGTTGACGGGAGAGAAAATACAATGCCACATTTTCAGATGACTCTCACATCGGTGGGAAATTACTTTGGAATGATGATGCAAGAGATTTTAAAACTATATGGATAGGTTGCGTGAATAGGCCAATATTTAGCAAGGAAAATTAAAGGGAATAAATATGGGGCTATTCAAGTTGGCCAGGGTAATAGAAAGACAAATTATTATCTAAATGGAGAGAAAGTTCAAAGTGCTTAGGTGCAGAGGGATCTAGGTGTCTGCTTGCATATCACAGAAAACCTGCCTGCAGGTACTGCAAGTAATGAGAAATGCAAGCATAATTTCAGTGTTTATTTATAAAAGGATAGAGTAGAAAGGTAGGGAGTGTTGCTGTAGCTATGGAAGGCATTAGTGAGGCTGCAACTGGAGTACAGTTTGGGTGTCCTGCAGAATGAGGTATTTCCATTGGAGGCAATTCAGAAGAGCTTCATTAGATTGATTCCATATTTGAAGTGTTTGCCTTATGAAGAGTAATTGAGCAGTTTAGGCATATACTCTCGAGTTTATAAGAATGAAAGGAGATCTCATTGAGGTCTGTAACATTCTAAAAGTAATTGAATGTGTAGATATGGAGTGGATTTTTTTTTCATGTGGCGCAATCTACAATAAGAGACTAGAGTTTTAGGTTGGAGAGATGGCAGGAAAGTGGAACAGAGGCCGTGTTGACATCAATGTAATCGAGGGGTTGGATTCCTCACAGATACTCCTTGTTCTTATTCAACCCTTCGACAGTGTTTCACTGGAATGGGGGAGGACTGGGTATCATACACGAAGCAGGCACTCAGGATAAACCAGTCTCAATCAGTTAGACAGAACGTAACCAGTAGGGTCACACAGTGACCAGCGCTGGGTTCTCAACTATTTACAGTCTATATTAATGATCAGGAGGATGGAACAGACATACAGATACTGAGTTTGGTGATGTCGCTGTGGTAAGCAAGAGAATAAATTATCAAGAGAGGGTGGAGAGTCTGCAAATAGATTCAGAGAGGTAAAGGCAATAGATAATAGTTTGGCAGGTGGAATTTAACATGATATAACCTGTCATTTCATTTACAGGAATAATGGAAGGCAGTATGTTACTGAAATGGAGAGGGTTACAGGGATTAATGATACTCTGTACTGGGGGGTTCACTCAGCCCCGTTCAGACATGGGAGGTTTTGCTCCATCCCTGATCGTCTATTCCCAGACACCCCAAGTGACCCCATTGCTCTCCGTACACATGGAATACTTCGATGTGGTTGATTGGTGGTGGGGATGGTGTTTTGAAACGTGCATCAAGGGGACGGCCTTTATCCAAAATATATTCATTCCTTTCTACGTGGAGACCCGATGACGATGGGACTGGCTGACTGCTTCTGAATGAAGAGACCATGACTGCTGCCAGGACAGTGGGTATTCACCGACATGATGTACTGTGATGGGCACACTGTGACATTAATGGAGTGAGAGAGAGCTCCTTTAGTTCCTCTACATCTCCGCATTAATATGGATACTTTGCAGATGCATCGGGAATCCCACTATCCAGTATAGATACAACAGGCAGCTCCCTGCTGAGAGAGAAACAATCTATTTACCTCATCCACCATATATATCCTCCATCACCGAATGGTAACATTGATGTTGAGATACTGGGAGATGATGGATATGTCACCTAGTCCTGTTTGGAAAGTTCTGGATCATAGAAGCTGAATGAAACAATGACCCTCACAGCCCCTGGCAGCACCATCCTCCCCCTGGTGTGAGGCTGCAGGTCGTGTTGAAGGAGGTGACACCGCTCTGTGACCAGCTCCTTGTTCAGTCAGGGTCCCCTCATACTTTGATCCTGGGTTAAGTGGAGTTTTGGAAATTGTTCCTGGAAAATCCGGGGTAGATACAGCAGATCCCTTTCCCCACACACACTCACTGTGTGATTTCAGAGCTTCCCCTCTCTGCAGCCTCTGCTCCATTTGTTGTTCATGTTCCAGACACAGATGCTGTAACTACAGTCCCCAGGTTCCATCCAGAGTTGGGTCGCTAAATCCTCAGGTCTCCCTGAATGTCTGAGGCAACTTACAGCACAACCTCCAGCAAAACCTCCCCTGACCCTCCACTAAATTTTCAATTGCAGAAGCCAGTCAGAAGCCCCTCACTACAAGTGTTTTCGACCAGACCAGATTCCCTCAAAATATTTCCAGAAGGCCGTTTAGACCCAAACCTTTCCTTATTTTAAATATAGATGTGAAGTGTGCGTTCCAGTTATGTTGTGACTAGTCAAACCACTCGACATTGAGAAAATCTATTCAAATGCTTTAGTTAAAATACAATCAAAGAAAAGAACGTTTTGGAATAGCTTATATGTTGGAACACTTACACAAACAATAGATACCGTACCTGTTTGGTTTACACCGCTTGGCACAAAGATATATTCAAATTCAATCCTTACAGCAGTTTTCCAATGCAGGGGGAAACAACATCAACAGAGATCTCAGAGAGAAAAGCAGCTGGGGATCATGTATTGAAACTTCCAACCCTTCTGGGATCCCCAGCAGCTTCTGAATGCTGCAGCTAAAAGTAAAATGAGGAAATCTGGTCTGGGAGAGCTGGCCACTGCCCTTCCATTGTTACCACCGTTTTAATGAAACCTAAAATCTCAGTTATTTATTTAAACTGTTTTCAGACAGCAGTTCTGCACCTCTGCCTTTAACACCTCTCTTCAAAAGAATAACCCAAGAGAAAATAACCTTTTTACAGTGATAGTGTCCTCACAACTCCATCTTTAATAAAATAATCTATCAATACACAAAGGTGGATTCATTTTAGACCTCCTAATCTTCCTCTATTAGTAGACTGAAATGCATATATATTACATTGACTCTGAGCATACAAATATTCACATCTATTTCGATTTCAGTCATTTTACTCCTGCCACAGAATGCCTTTGTCTTTCTTCATCCAAGTCTCCACACTTAGGTTTTATCACCCTGTCGCCTGTATAGTTTCAAACTGAATGGCAGCAATAATGAGCTCAATTGAAACAGACTGGTGTTTTTCTCCCTAAGCTTCTCCAAAAACTTTAAGGGGTTATGATCAGTGATAAAGATTTGTCTCAGGTATGTTATTGGCAATGTAAATCTGAAATGTTGCAATGCCAACACCAAGGCCTCCTTCCCCATTGTGGAATAAATCTGTTGATGTTTCCACTGGACACTCCAACCACACGTTACATAATGGAGCACTTCTCATCTCTCCAATAGTCCTTTTGAATGACATAGCTCCTCATGTCTCAGCATAAAAGAATGACATGCTTCTGTACCTCTTAATGCTCTAACCTCTTTACCTGCTACTCTTGGCCTATGCCAGTAAACCTTAACAAGACCTCGCACATTCTTCTCCATCTCTCACAGAAACCAAACTTTGATTTCTGAACTCAATCACCATCATCAGCCATTTCAGCTTCTAATCTTGCCGCTTTAACTCTGCTCTTCCACACGAGTTTTCACGACTGTACGAAGTGAATGGTTGAACTTCTCCAAAATAAGAATCTTTCGAAGAGTGTCTTAGGTTTGCTCTGTTTTTAATACCCTTACCACCTTTCAAAATTACTTTGTTTGATCCTTTCAAACTCAATGTGCGTTTAACCAGGGACCCTCTTTTAGATTCCTGTAACGCTGTCTGTCAGTGTCTGGCCCAAGCTCATATACACTTCAGATGGCTTTCTACACACCTCATACTCCCCAGATACCTCCTCCGATAGGGATGCAAATACCTATCAGCTTTGGATCAAATAAACTCACATGGTCACTGGTGTCTGCATTTGTTTAGCCACTTTCTCAAATGAAATTCAAAAGGCTTCCCCATCCTTCTCATCAAATTTAGAGAATGCCTGGATGCATTTAAACGGAACCTCGTTAGGCCATTGGTTACAATAGGGTTGCTCAACCGCACTATCCTCCTCATCCCACCGACATTCTACCTTCATCTCCGCCTTCTATATCAACTTTCGTCTCTAATTGCTAACTTTTTAAGTTGAAACTCTCTGCTTTTCTTCTACCCTTTTCTCTCTTTCTTCTTCGTTTCCCTTTCTTTTATTTCTACTTTTCATCATAATTCAAACTCTTTCAATTCCTTCTCAGATTCAAAGACAATCATTTGAAATTGAATTCCAGCCATTTCCAAAGAGTCTGATGGCGGTTCTACTAAACGTAATTGCCGATCTATAGCTGTAATTATCTCTCATTTTCTCACAGACAATCGCAACCCTAACTCCAGGTTGTTTGTCAATTCCGAAAACTTTACCATCATTACCTTTTGTAAAACCGCCAACTTCACTTTTCCACACCCAGAGAACTCTTAAGGACTTAATCTTTTTACACAAAATACTGTTTAAACCAACCAAATTCAACATCCAGAAAAAAGACACTATCAACTACCATACACGACCTTTGAACCCAATAGCCTCCTGGTGCATACTCTCCAGTGTCTGCTTGAGCTTATTCTGGATGATTTGGTTTCCTCCCACATCCAAAGATGTGCATATCAGGTGTATTGGCCATGATAAATTGTTCATAGTTTTCAGGGATGTGTAGGTTAGTTGCCTTGGTCGGGGTAAATGTGTAATAATAGGGGAGAGGAATGGGTCTGGGTAGGTTACTCCTCGGAGGGTCGGTGTGGACTTGTTGGGTCGAATGGCCTGCTTGCAAACAGTAGGGATTGTAATTCTAAACCCAATTTGGTATTATCGATTTAGAACCGGACAAGAGTCCCCAGTTTGCTATAGACCAACCAGACTGCCTCAAACTACTTTAAGAAGGTAGGTTGGATGCCAACCTTTCCTTATTTTAAAGGTAGATGTGAGTTGGATGTTCCAGATGTCAAACTATTCAAACCACTCACCATTAAGCAAAACACAATATATTTAAACACTCTAATGAAAATCCAATTAGAAATGAAGATGAATTTAGAATAATTTTTCTATTGGCAATCTTAACCGAATAATGGATACAGTACCTTCTACTAATGAACTGTTCCAATATATCAATATCCCATAAACACACCCCTTGGCAAAAAGGAACTTTCAGACATGCATTCTTGCATACAGTTCTCCAATCCAGGAGGAAACACCATCAAGTGAGGTTCCAGAGAGAATAGCAGCTGTGGATAATTTACTGAAACTTACAACCCTTCTGGCACCCCAAGCACTTGGTGATTGTTGTAGCTACAATATAAAAAAACCTAGAAATCCTGGTCTGTGCCAGCTGGCCATTCTATCTGCTATTTATTTAAAAAACCCTAAAAGCCCCATAAGTTATTTACTTGAGCCGTTTTCAGTAGGCAGTTTTGCCTTTAAGGTCTCTTACTAAAAAAAGGGAGAAAATAACCTCTTATTTAAAAAGTGACAGCAATGTCAGGCAATTTATATGCGTGGTCCTTTACTCAGTGGGCTTCCTTTTGTTACTAATCGCATGGTCACCTGAGAGCGACAGCCACAGGTACAGACCAAGTTACAAGGATGTTTCTCATAACTTCTGAAACACGCTTGTCCATGGACCATCACATGGGACATACCAGGAAGTGAACAACAGCTTGACACACCCCATTTCATTATTTCTGAGCTACATAATGCCAGCACTTGATACACTAGGGAGACAAAACCCAAGGCCAGGGAAAGAAAGAAAGGGACAAGAGATTCACATTAAAGACAGAAACAGACAGTTAATTAACTGAAAAGATGTTGTGGAAATATGTGGAAAACGTCAGGGCAGTGGGACTAACTGGCGAAGTGAGTTCTTCGAGAGTAAAATTACAAGAATGAGAACATTGAATAAAGGCATTGTCAGATCAGCTGAAATGGTTTGTTACATCAAGTTCTCAATCTGCTTCACAGAACACCACAAACAACATAAACTGGGACAAGATGACAGGCCAGCATGGAGAGCTGTGCAGACCATGCTAGTGTGTTGCTCAGTAAACTGCACTATCTGCACAGCATGAGAGTATGGCAAACTTTACTATCATACGCTAACTATACTTGCAACAGATTTACTGCTTACACTGGGAAGGTTTGCTCTCTCTGCGCGCGCGTGTGTGTGTTCATCAGAGACTGAGGGAGAGTGCGTGTGTGTGTGGGGTTGAATGCAAAACTCATTGTTTGAGAAGGAACACACATGGAGGAAATTATTTTAAATACGAACAACAAGCTTTTTGTTAATCAGTAGAGAGAGCGAGAGAAGTTTCATGGACAGATGAGCTAAAGTGTTTGAGAATGTTAAAATAAAGGCATTGCCAGACACAACAGCAATATACATCGGCGTGCACATGAATGACAGATGGATGGGAGTGTGGTGTGAGTTCAAATCAGATTTGTTTCGGCAGGTTTGAAGCCGGGAGCGTCAGCAGCAGATTATTGGCTTCATTAAGACTGTATTTCATAGCTCAAGGTTCAAACAGCAGATGGAATAAACCAGTGAGATATATTCTGGAGTAGTGAGTATTTCAAGTTAGAAATGTCAGGGAATGGTGTCAAGAATCAGCTCATAGTCAAAGGGATCTCCCACAGTTGTGACCTGACTGCTTCAGCTGCAGATATTGGCCAGGAATGGGTTGGAAACAGTGGAAGGAAGTGGAGTTTGTAACCAGAGCAGTAGACAGTGACCTCCATGCTCTCAACAGTAAAGGAAATGAGACAATGCATTTGGTTCTCCCCTGAAACTGAATAGATCAACATACAGAACCATGAGTAACACAACCAGAACAGAGAGCGAGACAGTAATTGAACACCTTCATTAATGTAGTTCGTAGTGGTCTGTAGAGTGAATATCTGGATGGAGAGATTCAACAGGAACAATAATAGTGGCAGGAAGTGTAGATAATATGAAATAACAATAATACAGTCATAACTGGTTTATAGAAAACAAAACCTGGATAGTGACACTCACCAGGAACACCAACGATAGCCAGGAAGGGATAATAAAAGTATTGAATAATGAGAAGAGCGAAATAGATCCGCAATGATAATGACATCCAATCAAATTCAGAAAGATACCAAACATAATCGGATAAGCTCCTGTATATTGTTGGAATATTCCTGTCTAATATTCTCAGATTCTGATCCATTGTTGGAATATTTCAGTCTAATGTTCTCTGATTCTGATCCATTGTTGGAATATTTCAGTCTAATGTTCTCTGATTCTGATCCATTGTTGGCACATTCCAGTCTAATGTTCTCTGATTCTGATCTCTCCTCACCCTCTCTCTGGATCTGCTAATCCCTGTCAGTGCTGTCAGTGATGCTCCCGCTCATGTTATGGGTTGACACATTGAACGGAGCCCATTTATCATTAAAAGATGGAAAGCTTCCACTGAGATAATTAGAATCCATGGAGATTGGCATTAATCACAGTCACTGAACAAACAGGCCCAGTTAACCAATTCAATACATCACTTTTCATATACTGGTTTTGGATGGAATGGATAAGGTTGCTGAGGGATGGACCATAAATCTTTCAATATTTTTAATCTTTTTTCCCCTTGTATATGAGAGTATTAACAGAACACTGCAGCGGTCTATATATGTTCCACTCTGTCTATGAAAATAGGCAGTTATAAAATGACAGATCTGCTGCGTAAAAACAAACGTCTGGTGGGCAAGTTTCTAGATACCTGAAACAAAGTACGGTACTTATTGACCAGTGTGAGGCTACTCCTGGTTTTAATACCCTGTTTTCAAATCCTTTCATAACCTTGAGACAGAGCATTGCGACTGCTGCTCAGTAACAGGCCAAAGCAATTCTGTCCCTATTGGCCCCTTACAGAGGGATAGGAGAATGCCATTCAGCCCATATTAACCTGTTGCTGCTTGAAAAGGTGGAAAGTTGGAATATTGGCACATTTTGCCAACAGAATCATTCAAAACAAAGAGATTTGTCGCTGCAGCTGTATGAGGTGTCACTGAGAGGGCACCTGGAGTACATTGTGTTATTTGTGTTTCTGTAACTGAAAAGGAATGGGTCTCCATTAGATACAGTTTACCGGCTGCTCGTAATCCACAGGTTGCTGTGTCTCGGATCTGTTACACAGGGACAGGAGGAGGCCATGCAGCCTCTCGAGTGTGTTTAGAAGAACTGGAGGAGGCCATTAAGCCTCTTGGGTCTATTACAGAGGGACAGCATTCCAGTGTAATACAGAGGGACAGGATGAGCCTATTCAGTCTCTCGAGCCCGTTATAGAGGCACAGGAAGTGTTTATTTAACTTTCAAGTTTGTTATGCATAAATATTAGTTTTAAATTAATTATGGAATCGGAATTACCTGATGTCAACATTAAAGTTCTAACTTTGAACAAGGCCAATTTTGAAAGTGTTAGGTGAGCCCTGTGAAAGGCTGATTGGAATACCCTATTCACAGGTAAAGGGATGGTTGGAAAATGCAAGACCATCAAAACTTGGTTTCAGAGAGTCCAGAGCAAACGTGTTCCTATTAGTGAGAGGGGCAAGGCTGGTGGGTGCAGGGAGTGCTGGATGGCTAGATATATTGATGTTATGATCAAGGTAAGGAAGGAGGAATATGTCAGGTAAACAGAGCTGAGATAAAGTGAATCCCGAGAGGTGTATAAGGGCAGCAAGTGTATCATCAATCGGGAAATCGGGCCAGAAAAATGTGGACAAGAGATTGCTTTAGAAATTGGGTTAATGAGGCATTGAACAAATTCTACAAATCCTTCAATGGCAAAAGATTAACTAGGGAGACAATAGGGCCCCTTAAAGATCAGTAAGGCTACCTATTTATGGAACCACAACAAATTTGAGGGATACTAAACAAGTATTTCTCCTCAGTATTTAATGTGGAGGAGGTTCCAAGAGCGAGAGAATGAAGAAATATGCAATGATACCTTGAAAAGTGTCTATATTACAAGGAGGTGTTGGACATTTTAAAACACATAAAGGTGAACTAATCCCTGGGACCTGATCAGTTGTATCCCAGATGTTTGCGGGAAGCTAGGAAATAGATTGCTTATGCATTTTGCTGATATATTTGTAACATTGATTTTCACAGGTGAGGTGTCAAAAGACTGGAGGCCTGCTAACATAGTGCAATTATTTAAGAAAGTAAAGAAAAAACAGGTAACTCTAGATTGGTGAACATGACGTCAATGGTGACTAAATTGTTGGAGGGGATTTCGAGGAAAAAGATCGATATATATTTGGAAAGACAAGGACTGAAGAGGGCTTTGTACATTGGAGATCACGTCTCACTGACTCGGTGTAATCTTTTGAGGAAGTGTTGAAGATGATTGATGAAGACAGGACAGTGGATGGTGTCTTTATGGAATTCAGTAAGATTACCAAAATGGTCTACATGGTAGACTGGTTAGCAAGGTTAGACTTCCTCGGATCCAGGGAGAACTCGCCATTTAGGTCCAAACTTTTTTAGAATATTGGAGACAGGGCGTGACAGTGACATTTGTTCATTAAACGTGGAGACCTGTGACCAGTGGCGTGCCGCAAAGATCAATAGGGGGTCCACTGCCTTTTGTCACTTATACAAATCATTTACATTTGAGTATATATGAATTATGGTCAGTAAGGTTGTAGATAATACCAAATTTGGTGGTGTCGTCGACAGTGATGAATGATCTCTCAGACCACAATGGGACTTTGTTTAGGTGAACCGAGGAGTGGCAGATAGAGTTTATTTTAGTTAAATGTGAGGTGTAGCATTTTGGCAAGACATATCAAGGCAAAACATATAGGTAGGGTCCTGTCGAAAGCTGCCAATCAAGGAGAATTCCATAGAAGTTATCGAATCCCTACAGTGAGTAAACAGGCTTTTCGGCCCATCGAGGCCACACCGACCCTCTAAACAGTATCCCACTAGACAAACCCCTACCCAATCCGTCAGAGCCTGCATTTTCCATGGCTAATCCACCTCGCCTGCACATCCCTGGGTACTTTACTCAATTTAGCATGGCCGATCTACCCTTATCTATATATCTTTATACTGTCAGAGGAAAACATAACATCCGGAGGAAACTCATGCAGACACGGGGAGAATGTGCAAACTCCACACAGGCTGTCATTCAAGGATGGAGTTAAACCCAGATCGCTGCGCTCTGAAGCAGCAATGCTAGTCACTGAGCTACTATGTCACCTTGTGGTGCAGGTTCTCTGTTCCTTGAAAGTGCCGTCACAGGTAGACAGCGTAGTGAAAAAGGCACTTGGTGATCTTCCCTTTATTGGTCCGTGCTTTGAGTCTAAACATTTTCACGAGGCGTTGCATCTGTACAGGACATTGGTTTGATCACTTTTGTAATATTGCCTTTAATTCCAGTTTCCCTGCTGTCGGAAAGATGTTGTCAAACTTGAAAGGGTACAGAAGAGATTTAAAAGAATGTTGCAGGTGTTGGAGGGTTAGAGCTACAGGGAGAGTTTGGATAGGCTGGGGCTATTTTCAAGTATTGAGGCTGAGGGGTGATCTTAAAGGGGTTTATAAAATCATGAGGGGAATAGATAAGGTAAACAGTCAACGTCTTTTCCCAGGATAGGCGAGTCCAAAATTAGAAGACAAAGGTTTAAGGTGAGAGGGGAAAGATTTAAATAGGGACATGAGGGACAATATTTTCACACAGAGACTGCTGTGAGTATGGATTGAACAGACAAAAGAGGTGGTGGAGGCAGGTACAGTTACACCATTTAAAAAGCATTTGGATGGATACATGAATGGGAAGGGTTTAGAGGGAGATGGGCCAAATGCTGGCAAGGGGAACGAGATTTATTTAGGATATTTGGTTGGCATAGACGACCGGACTGAAGGATCGTTTTCTGTACTGTACATCTCTGAGACTCTATTGCCATTTGAGTGTATAACACAGGAACAGGAGGAGGCCATCCATTTTCACAGACTTGGCATCAGGAAGCAGTCATTGAACTGCTCGAGGCTGGGACACAGGAACAGGAGGGAGTCACTCAACTGCTCGAGACTGGGACATGGGAACAGGAGGGAGTCACTCAACTGCTCGAGACTGGGACACAGGAACAGGAGGGAGTCACTCAACTGCTCGAGACTGGGACACAGGAACAGGAGGGTGTCATTCAACTGCTCGAGGCTGGGACATAGGAACAGGAGGGAGTCACTCAACTGCTCGAGACTGGGACACAGGAACAGGAGGGAGTCACTCAACTGCTCGAGACTGGGACACAGGAACAGGAGTGTGTCATTCAACTGCTCGAGGCTGGGACATAGGAACAGGAGGGAGTCACTCAACTAATTGAGACTGGGACACAGGAACAGGAGGGAGTCACTCAACTGCTCGTGACTGGGACACAGGGACAGGAGGGAGTCACTCAACTGCTTGAGACTGGGACACAGGAACAGGAGGGTGTCACTCAACTGCTCGAGACTGGGACACAGGAACAGGAGGGAGTCACTCAACTGCTCGAGACTGGGGCACAGGGACAGGAGGGAGTCACTCAACTGCTTGAGACTGGGACACAGGAACAGGAGGGAGTCACTCAACTGCTCGAGACTGGGACACAGGAACAGGAGGGAGTCACTCAACTGCTCGAGACTGGGACACAGGAACAGGAGGGTGTCACTCAACTGCTCGAGACTGGGACACAGGGACAGGAGGGAGTCACTCAACTGCTCGATACTGGGGCACAGGGACAGGAGGGAGTCACTCAACTGCTTGAGACTGGGACACAGGAACAGGAGGGTGTCACTCAACTGCTCGAGGCTGGGACACGGGAACAGGAGGGAGTCACTCAACTGCTTGAGACTGGGACACAGGAACAGGAGGGAGTCACTCAACTGCTCGTGACTGGGACACAGGAACAGGAGGGAGTCACTCAACTGCTTGAGACTGGGACACAGGAACAGGAGGGTGTCATTCAACTGCTCGAGGCTGGGACATAGGAACAGGAGGGTGTCATTCAACTGCTCGAGACTGGGACACAGGAACAGGAGGGTGTCATTCAACTGCTCGAGGCTGGGACATAGGAACAGGAGGGAGTCACTCAACTAATTGAGACTGGGACACAGGAACAGGAGGGAGTCACTCAACTGCTCGTGACTGGGACACAGGAACAGGAGGGAGTCACTCAACTGCTTGAGACTGGGACACAGGAACAGGAGGGTGTCATTCAACTGCTCGAGGCTGGGACATAGGAACAGGAGGGAGTCACTCAACTAATTGAGACTGGGACACAGGAACAGGAGGGAGTCACTCAACTGCTCGTGACTGGGACACAGGAACAGGAAAAGAAACAGGAGGCCGTCACTTAACTGTTCGAAACTGGGCCACAGGAAAATCAGTAGGCTAGTGAGGCCCCAGGATCCTGTTACGCAGGAACAGGAGGAGCTGACTCACTTCCCACCAGTATGGGACATTGGGAGAGAAGAGGAGTTTGCTTGGAACAAACATAAATACATGAACAAGTTGGATTAGTGGTCCATTCAATCCTGCCCCACCATTCACTAAGACCACGGCTGATCAGACTGTGATTTCCTCATTCCATTTTACGGAGACTGTCCTCTCTGCGGCCTCTGCTCCATTTGTTGGTCATGTTACAGATTCAGATGCTTTAACAACAGTCATCATGACTCATCCAGAGGGTCGGGTCTAAGGATGAGTCAGGATTTGAAGGATCCAATCACAAGAATGAAAACACAAAATAAAGGTATTGCCAGATGTTTAGTTCTCTCACATTCGCATTCAAACTCACATAAACAGCCCATCAATAATACATTCGGGACGGAGCACTGTGTAGATATGGCTAGCGTACTGCTGAATGCAACCCAACAATATCCAGAATGGAAATCTGTGCAGCCCACACCAATACTTGATCTATATTCCTGGGATAAATGTCCAGCGTGGGGAGATGTGCAGAACTCACTGGTTTATTCATATATAAACACAGGTTGTTCCAGTTTTCGGTAACACTGTGTTAGATCACTGCCCAGTGTGGGGAAACTTGCTGGAAGTGACAGGATGTGCAGCTCCCATCCAGTTACAGCAGCATATCTCCACTGTACCTTGACAAGTTTTGATGCAGATGTGAAAATCATTGCAAGGGAGAGATGTAAATGAAAACAGTTGAAACACCAATAGTTCTGATTAAGGCGAGTATCCTACAAGTAGTTAAAGATGAAATAACTGAGGTATTATCCGATGAGGTTCTGTGAATGGTACAAGGAAGTAAGAGGAGGTTCATGATGTTGTAGTGGTTGTACTATAAGCCTCCAAATCATCAATGGGAATTAGAGGAACAAATATGCAGGGAAACTGGTGAGGGTAGCAGGAGCATTAGGATTGTCATAATAGGTGATTTAAATTTTCCTAACATAGACTGGGACATCCAGATGGTTAAGAACTTCGATGGAACGTAATTTCTTAAGTTTGTTCAAGAAAGCTTCCCAAGCAGTAAATAAAGGGTCCGACACGGGAAGGGACAAACTGTTGGGAAATAGGGATGGATAGGTGACGGTGGTAAAGTGGGGGAGTATTTTGGGAAAAGTAACTGGCGTTGTAGTAATTTTAAAATAGTTATGGGAGAGACCAAATTGGTCCACAGATTCAAGTTCTGAATTGGGCCAAGGCATATTTTGTTGGAATTAGACAGAGGATTGCAGGGGTTAATTGGAGTAGTTTGTTTTCAGGTAAAAGGATATTAGTTACGAGGGAGGGCTGTAAAAGTGAGATAGCTCGAGTTCAAGGTTTACATGTTCCTGTGAGGGTGAAGGGAAAGTGAGGCTGGAAGAGAAAACCCTGGATGACAAGAGATATTAAGGCTCTAGCCAGCAAAAAGGAGGCGTGGTTCAGGTACAGGCAGCTGGAATTAAGGGAATCCCTGGAGGTATACAGGGGATACAGGAGTTTACTGAAGAAGGAAATCAGGAAGGCGAAAAGGGAGTATGAGATAGCCTTGGCTGAGACGATTAGGGTGAACCCAAGTTCACTATAGTAAAGAAAAAGAACAACTGGAGAGAGAATAGGACGCCTTAAAAACCAAAATAGGCACGCATGTGTAAAACTACAAGAGAGGTTGAGGTCCTCAATTTCCCCTCTGTGTTTACCATGAAGAAAGACATGAAGACTTGTGACCTTTGGGAGGTTAATTGTCATATCTTGGTACTCTCGAAATCACAGTAGAGGTGCTGTTGGACATATTAGAATGCACAAAGTCAGGAAAATCTCTTGGTCCTGACCAGATATATCCAAGAGGACTGCAAGAGGTGAGAGAAGACAGGGGCCAAGGTCCTGGAAGACTGGGCGGTAACAAATATATAGTGCCCTTCTTCAAGAAGGGCTGCAAATAAATGCCTGGGAAATACAGACCAGTAAGCTTCACATCTGTTTGCGGTAAACTACCTGAGAAGGTTCTGAGATACAAGATATGCATGCATTTGGAAAGACAGAGTTTGACTTGAAGCAGTCAGCATAGCTTTGTGCGTGGCAGATCATGCCTTACAAATTTTATTAGGGTTTTTTAAGGAAGTGACCAGGAAAGTTGTCGAGGGCAGGGCGGTCAACATAATCTATATGGATTTCAGTAAGGCCTTTCGTAAGATTCCACATGAAAGGCCGCTCTAGAAGGTTAGATCGCACAGACTCTAAGGTAAGCTGGCAATTTGGTTACGCAATTGGTTTGACATTATAAAGCAAAAAGCTATGGTGGAGGTATGCTTGTTGGACTGGAGGCCTGTGACTAGTGGAGTGCCTCAGGGGTCCGTACTGTCCCCATTGCTGTGTGTTATCTAGATCAATGATTTAGACGAGAGTGCACAATGCAGGTTAGTAAGTTTGCAGATGGCACTAAAATATTGAATGGTACAAGGAAGTAAGAGGGGGTTAGTGATGTTATAGTGGTATTGTTTACAGTGAGCAACATTATCAGAAATTGCAGCACTACCTTGATCAGCTGGGGAAGTGGGCTGAGAAAAAGCAAATGGAGTTTAATATAGATAAATGCTACATCTTTCATTTTGGAAAGTCAAATTCAGGTGGGAGTTTAATGGTGAATGAGAGGGCCTTGAGGAGTGTAGTGGAACAAAAGGATGTTGGATATCAGGTGCATGGTTGTCTGAATTTGAGTCGCAGATATACAGGACAGTGAAGAAGGTTGTTGGCACACTGGCCTACATCAGGGCATTGAGTATAGAAGTTGGGACGTTCTGTTGCCGTTGTACAGGATGTTGGTAAGGCTGCAGTTGGAGTATTGTGTTCAGGTTTGTTCACCTTGCCCTAGAAAGGATATTATTGAACGAGAAAGAATGTACAAGAAATTTACAAAGATGTTTCCTGGGCTAAAGTGTCTGCGTTATAGGGAGAAGTTGGGCAGGTTAGAACATATTTCCTAACAGCGTAGAAAACTGAGGGGGATTATATTGAAGTGTACCTCTTATCAAATCATGAGAACCATGCATAGGGTGAATATTTCAATTTTTTTTGCAAGGTTGGGAAGCCAAGGACTAGAGGACATCTGTTAATGTTTGGAGGGGACAAAAATAAAAAGGAACCTGAGGGTCAACGTTTTTACACAGACTGTGTTTTGCCTTTGGACTGAGCTGCCAGTGGAAGTGGTTGAGGTGGGTACAATAACAACATTAAAAAGGTATTTGGATAAATACATGGATAGGAAAGAAGCAAGGGCAGGGAATTGGGGTGAGTGTGGATGCACATTTTGGTCGGCATCTACCAGTTGGGCCGAAGGACCTGTTTCCATGCAGTAGAATCATATGACTGTAAACATGTGTGTTTCAGGATAGAGACAGAGAGGGACAGACTGAGAAAAAATGTCATGGAAAGATATGTTCACAGGTTTTAGAATGCTGATATGAAGACATTTCGATAGTATCATGCAACACGGGTCAGTATTATGAAGAATTATGAGTGAATGGAATAATGCTGTGAGTTCAGGCGATGGGGAGTTTTGAATGAGCATTTGTTCTGCAACTTTGTAACTGGGAGTGAGGACAGCAGAGTGTTCGGCTCATTGAACTGTATAAAGCAGTAATTTGTCTCAGTGTCATTTTCATTGAGTGTGACAGAGGGATTGTCTGTACGAAGCTGAGCTAGTTTCCTGGTGCTATCTTATCGAACTCACCTCATTAAATACCACCCACCCCACCCACCTCTCATTGAATGCCAGCCCGATTCTCCCACCCATCATGATTGGAGGTACTCACAGTCGCCAGGATTTCCCTAGATATTCCGTGTTCCCTGTCACTGGTGCCATCTTTAAAAGGCCAAGGGGCACACGGCTAAGTTTTCTCAGTTTGGAGCTGCCCTGTACAGTTTACCCCGATCATGGCAGATAGTTTGTTGACGGTGCATGGTGTGCATAGTGGATGGGCTAGTGCAGAGAGGGGCCATTGCCTTCTCAGAGGGGGCCATACTACCAGACCCACCGAGCATGGTCTGTGCTCACCACCAAATTCAATGCAGCATCTGCGGCCTGAAGAAATATCCAGCAAAACAGGACAAGCATCAATAACCTTCCCCGCTCTGTCAGGGTAATTGGTCTCTCTACTCCCTCACACTCATTGTATATCTGTTATAGCACGACCAAGGCTCATGCTCCACCACTCTCACTGCCACATGCAACAGCTTCGCTCTCTCTCTCTCTCGCCTTTGTAATACCCCTCACACAGTTAGAGAACATTCTGGAGAACACCGAATATGGAATGTTCCAGATAGTGTTCCAAATAATGCCCAGTTTAAGGAAAATTAGCAGTGCCCCAGTGTGTAACCACAAAAGAGGAAGGAGTAGAGATGCACGTTTTCCAAATCACACATATTTCAAACCATGTTGAGGCCATTCAGCCCTTCAAGTGTGCTCTAGCATTTAATAACTTCCCAGCTGATCTGGTGCTTTTCTCAGATACAGGAGCTTTCAGTCATTCAACCCTCTGCGTTCCTGTCACTGTCCAGACGGCACTCAGGCACTTTTACCCCAATTATCTTCAAGCGCCTGCTTGAGGGCATTTCTGATGGAACGCGCTCTCCTAACAGTATATTCCATCAACTGTATACTTTCATGCAACAGTCAGCATGCTTTACACAGACCAAACAAAAATATACTTTTATTTTATGGTTATAGATATCCAATCACACTGTGTAATTCTGGTTATTTCAGTTGACTCACCATAATGATATTAAACCAAAAACAACTTCTAAACACGTCTTGTTATAAAATACAATTTCGAGCAGAGAATGTTTTTACCCTTGCTGGGCCCAAGGGCTTTTTTCCACACTGTAAGGATTCTACTAATTATAAATCACTCAAGTAAGACACACCCCTTGCTGCCCACAGTTTAAACCTGGAATCCATTATCACAGGATGCTAATTATAGGGGTAAGAAACATGATTTTGACTGTATTGCCCTCAATGTGACGAATTGTCATTCATGCTTTAACAGTCTTGATAATTATTGAGTTATGACAATACTCCATAAATGTTATATCCGTTATCTGAACTGTACCACTTTCCTTGTTATGAGTGCTTCTCTTGCCCTTTGTCTGTGACTGTTTCTGTGTGTAACACTTACACAGTCTCCCACTCAGTTGGCTGGACGGCACGTTTGTGATGTAGAGGGAGGCCAACAGCGAAGGTTCAGTTCCTCACACTGACAGAGGTTACCAAGAAGCGGACGCTCTCTCAACCTCACCCCATCAGCCGAGATGTGGTGACCCTCAAGATAAACCACCATGAGTGGACTGTGTAATGAGAGCTCTTTGGGACTCTATTCTATCAATGTTAGCATTTTAATACTTTAAAAAATATCTTTATTGAAAAAGAGAATTTTAATTTTATAATAAACCAATAACAACACAACTCCAGTAACTGATCTAAATTGCACCCATGTGCATGTACATACAAAACAAGTTAAAAAAATAAACAGACAGAAGGAAAACAAAAATTAACAGTAAATAATGAATAAATAATACTGCTCAGTGTAACAAAATGATAGCTCTCGTTCTTCAAGAGCATTAGCTGATATCCCTTTTTATGTTCATTATTCCTCCTCTTTGGATATAAGATTCATTAGATAATATCGTCATGGCTGTATAAAAGCCCTTCTGAGAGTGGCAGATAAGCCTGTATCAAGGTAATTCAAAAAGGTCTGCCATGGTCTTATATAAATCTCTGTTTTTGGTGCACCATGCTGGTGAGAAAGGCCAAATGGATATTCTCCATGAAGAGCTGACGACGACCCAACAGACCCGGGCGGGGGGTGGGGGAGGGTGTTGGGGTTTTTTTTGGGGGGGGGGTGGTGATTCAGACACAACAGAATGCTTTTCCTAGCACAGAAACTAAGGATATTTTTTCACTTGTGCATCTGTGTAAAGTACCCTGGGCAGGCCCAGGAAAAGAGAAACCAGGTCCATCTCCAATTCAGTCCCCTCGACTCACTCTATCACACCTAACACATTGCTCCAATATTTATGAAGCCTGCAGCAGGACCACATGCAATGTGTAAGAGTGCCTGTAGTCATTCTGCATTTCGGACATGCTGAAGATAATCCCATTTTGAATTTTGGGAGATAATCTAGGGTCAGATAGGCCCTATGAAGAATTTCCAACTGCATGGAAAGGGTCCTATTACAGATGAAATTCTTCGAGCATTTTCACAAATATCCTCCTCTGGCTCCGAAGTGTTCTGAACCCCCAACTCTCTCTCGCAGACATCACAAAGCTGCACAGTTTCGTCTGAGGGGACACTCTCCAACTAATGATAAAGGGTACTGTGGGAGAGTGTATTCTAAGCAATAAGTACCCTCTTCTCTCTATTGGATCTGTAAGAGTCTGGTAAAAGTGTGTTTTTTAAAATCAAATCTCTGATCTGGAAAAGAAAGAGAAGAGGTCTCTACTAGCCAGTCCATACATACGAGTTATTTGATCAAATGACATCATTGTTTCTCCCTCAAAAAGCACGAGGTGCCTCAGTAGTGAGCATTGCTGCCTCACAGCACCAGGGTTCCGAATTTGGTTCCGGCATTGGGTGCCTGGCTGTGTGGAGTTAACATATTCGAGGCCTGTCTGTGTGGGTTTCCTCCCACAGTCCAAAGATGTGTTGATTAGATGAATTGATTATTGATAAATCACCCATAGTGTTCAGTGATGAGTAGGTTGGGTCATTAGTCAGGGGAAATATAGGATGGTACGGGAATGGGTCTGGGTGGGCTACTCTTCAAAGGGTCAAAGTGGACTTGCTGGGCCCAAGGGCTTTTATCCACACTGTAAGGATTCTACTAATTCTAAATCACTCAAGTAAGACACACCCCTTGCTGCCCACAGTTTAAACCTGGAATCCATTATCCCAGGATGACAACCCGGCATACCAATTATAGGTGTAAGAAACATGGTTTTGACTGTATTGCCCTCAATCTGACGCATTGTCATTCATGCTTTAAAAGTATTGATAATTATTGGGTTATGACAATACTCCATAAATATTCTCATTTTGTCTAAGACCAGCAGACCAATAAGGGTTCACTTTGTCTGAGAGGGTTCAATATCTAATCCTATTGACGCCGAGTCCTCAGCGGCCCAGGCACTAACATAGGATAAAAAAGACCTGAATTCATAACTTTTAATCTGGGAGATCTACTCCCCACAATGTAGGGTAGTTAAAATTTGGTTAGCTTGATAGAGAGTCGCTTATGGTTCCTAAATGTCTGTCTGGGAAACATCAAAAGAAGCTTTCACACGGGTTACAGTAAATGAGGAAGAACATTCATTTTAAGAACAGCTATCCGACCTAGCCAGGATATTGGAGGTGCCTCCCTTCTTTGAAGGTCTTGTTTAATTTTTCAAACAAATAGACATAGTTCCTGTTAAATAAATGATCAAAAACGGATGTAATGAATATACTGAAATAGAGAAACCTCCCTCCCCCCACCCACCCCCGTCCATTTAAAAGAAAAACAGGATTTACCCTCAAAATCTGGTATTTCCCTAAGGCCTCCCATAGGCATGGCCTCCAACTTTGTAAAATTAATCTTAAAGCCAAAAAGGTGACGAGCGAATTAATGCATTGCATCACGTGAGCTGCCGAAATTGCGGGATTTGACAAAAACATAAGACCTTCATCTACAAACAACATAATCTTATGTGACTTCTATCCCATTACTGGGGCAAGTATGTTGGGGTAATATTCCCAATTGTGCAGGATGCCAGCGAACCTAAGATTGTTTCAGGGATGGGGAAGAGATCAACCCTCGTGTGCTATTTATGCGGGTTCAAGAAGAAAATAAAATCTCTTCTTGTGAAGTCGAACTGCCTCCAGACATCCACCAGCTCTGATTCTGCACACAAATCCACTAATTACGTACATTATAACGAGGGTATTGGGGACCCTTGGTCATTCTGTCCACAGTGGGGTGCATAAGACAGTTGAAATATCCTCTACAACAATGTGCCACGATGCAAGATAACTTAATTTGGGAAATGCATCTACCAGGATTTTCAGCGGGTGCACTGGGTGGCAATTCAAAACACTGTATTAATTCCTATAGTTCAAGGTTTTGGGGATTATGATCCTTCCATGAGTGTTTAATGCAATCTAGTGATTTAAATGGAAGATTCTTACAATCCATTCTGACTTTTCCCCTACTCGTAGTATTAAAAGACGCGAAATAAACCCGATCAAAGCCGCCATGCTGTAACATCAAATGTTCCTTGTCATCACGGTGCATCTCCTGCAATAGGCAACAACCACCCTCTTTGATTTTAAGACGAGAAATTACATTTTTCCTCTTGACTGGCAGATCACTGCCCTTAATGTTTCAGGTACACTATTTAACCACATTATAATCCATAACACATTGCAGCAACATTTGAATTCGAGGGAGTTTCACATCGAATTACACATCGCTGAACATTAATGATAAAACACTCAGCGACCCTTAAAACGATACAAACTATTACTACCAGAACTAACAAGCTCGCAAAACTTTCCAAAGCTAAACACATAAAAAAAAACAACGAACGAAACAAAATCCCAAGTGCCAATGACACGTTATATGGAAATTTACCCCGCCCATTGGGGGCGCTTACATATCCCAAAACTTTATCTTCTCCCCCCGACCAATATGGCATTCAGGGCAATTCATAACAAAAACCAGGCTTCAACTGTCCTTAGGTCAGCAGTTTGTCATCACAACTACTTTTGTAACTCCCTCCAGCTTGAGCCACACCTCCGACACAAGCAAAGAAAGAGAAAACAAGTAGTAATACTAATGAAGAAGTTAAAAGTGTGCACTCTACCCATCCCCGACTATAATTCAACACTGGTTAATACCAGAAAAATCCAACAAAATTTCTTTAAGGGAGAAACATGATTATCTCAACATCCAGCTTTCTTTAAAATATCCACAAAGTTTTCGCTTTCTCTGGAGAATCAGACGAGTTCATTGACCCATTCAAAGCAATACAGAGCATAAGGAATACTGAATCCCGAGTTCACTTACTCTTCTCTTGATATCATCAAAAGATTTTTTTTCCTGAATCACCGATGTTGAAAAGTCATAAAAGAACATAATCCTGGAGCTCTCGTGAATTAAAGCCATCGGAAACCACACTGAGCTTCCATCAGTCTTTGTTTATCCCTGTAACTATGTAACCGTACAAGGACAGGGCAAAGGCGTTGGTCTGAGTCTTACCACCGTGCCATAACCCAATGAACTTCAGCTTCGAAGTGAAGGAATCACAGCAGCCAAATCAAAGCTGACCACCTGGCGTCGGGCCCAGCAGATCGACGATGTGAACACTCTTCGTCCTGTCCCTGTTCTCGAGGAGGTCATCTTGTTCAGTTAAGGTATGAACCTGTATTTCAAGGGGGAGGATCCTCTCCCGAGAGGAATTGATCGCAGTCTCTGTCAATGCAGTTCGGCACTTGACATTGTATGTTCTGTTTCCAAGGCTATCTAGTTGCTGCTCATGTTTTTGGAGCACGTCTGAGAGCGGTTCTAGCCACAGCTAGACTTCTGTTCAGTCATGCCTTCAATCATTTCACTTAAGTTGGTGAACTCAGTGACCAAGGCCTGGTGAGTAACTGGGTCCATGGAACGAGCAGAGTGGGTTGCAGCTACAGCCTCAGGCCTGCTCGATGCTTCTGACGGGCGCACTGCATGTTGTGACTTGATCGATCCTTTCCCATGTTTTGTCATTTCCACTTGACGAAACGGGATTAGTAAAGATTCTATCGCTCTTTTTAGTGTTGAATGTTAAGTAACTGGCAGGGATGGGGTGGGTTAGAGAACCACTTTGCCTGTGCTCTGATGCAGACCCCATTAAAACAGACCTTCCAGATCGCCACCATCTGGGCTTCCCCCTTAACATTTTATCGACATTACCATTTCGTTTTGAATTATATTCCTGGATGTTCTGGAGCAATGTCATTTGGTACCACTGTCTACATTTACCCCCATACCGCATATTACTGCCAATCCCTGATAATCCTCGACACCGTTGTTATTTATGAACCTTCTGTCTGTTCCTCAAAATTATTCAATATCTCTGCCTCCAATGTTCTGTGGGGAAGAGAGTTACAAAGAACCACAACATGAGAAAAAAAAAATAAAACTCAAGATCTGAGTGTGAGATTATTTTTTCTTTGTCTCCTTCTCTGAGAAAGAATATAATTACGTTAGAAGCAGTTCGGTGATGTTTTACTTCACGCATTCCAGGAATGAGTACCTTATATTATGAAGAATTTAACAGGTCACCCTTGGAAAGAGAGATGATCTTATTGAAACATACAAGACCTAGATGAGAGTGGATCAGATAGATACCCACTGGGTATAGTCTAAATTTCTTGTCATTTTCACATAATCTCTACAGTGTGGAAGTAAGACATCCCATCCATCAACTCCACACTGACCCGCCAAACAGCATCCACCGGACCTGCCCCCCTACCCTATCCAAGTAACCCTGCATTTCCCATGACTAACCTACCTAACTTACATATCCCTGGGAATGATGGGCAATTTAGTAAAACCAATCCACTCTAAGCTGTGGATCTTTGGACTGTTGGAGGAAATTGGAGGATTGGGAGGAAACCCACACAGAAAACTGCAGAGAGAATGCTCAAACTCCACACATAGCGTCGCCTGAGGTTATATGGAAAGCAGATCCTTAATGATGGGAGGTAGCAGTGCTAACCAGATATCCACCATGCACATCCGACAGTTCTATTAGTTATTTGTGGCTGACTAAAGAAATCTGCCTGACTTGTTCCTGTCACTGAACCTGACGCAGTCTGAGAACTTTATGATTGGCCACATCACCAAACCTGGTTACATTTATATTTTATTAGGAGAATAGTTCATCTACTTTACTAACACCTTCCACCCCGACCTCAAATGTACCTGGACCGTCTCAGACCCCTCCCTCCCCTTCCTAGACCTCTCCATTTCTATCTCAGACGACCGACTCAACACGGACATTTACTATAAACGGACCGACTCCCACAGCTACCTAGATTACACCTAGATTAAACCTCCTCCAACCCTTCCCCCTGTAAAAACGCCATCGCATGTTCCTAATTCCTTCGTCTCCGCCGCATCTGCTCCCAGGGAGACCATTTCCAATACTGAATAACCCAGATGGCCTCCTTCTTCAAAGACCACTATTTCCCCTCAGACATGGTTGACGATGCTCTCCACCGCATCTCCTCCACTTCCCAATCCTCCGCCCATGAACCCCACCCCTCCAATCGCCAGAAGGACAGAACCCCACTGGTCCTCACCTACCACCCCACCAGCATCCAGATACATCGTATCATCCTTCATCATTTCCGCCACCTCCAAACGGACCCCACCACCAAGGATATATTTCCTTCCCCACCCCTATCATCGTTCCAGAATGACCAGTCCCTCCACAACTCCCTCGTCAGATCCACACGGCCCACCAACCCAACCTCCGCTCCTGGCACCTTCCCCTGCAACCGCAAGAAATGCAAAACATGCGCCCACACCTCCCCCCTCACTTCCCTCCAAGGCCCCAAGGGATCCTTCCATATCCATCAGAAATTCACCTGCAACTCCACACTCATCATTTACTGCATCCGCCGCATCCGATGTGGCCTCCTGTACATTGGGGAGACAGGCCGCCTACTGGCAGAATGTTTCAGAGAACACCGTTTTGACACCCGCACCAACCAAACCAACCGCCCCGTTGCTGAACACTTTAACTCCCCCTCGCACTCCGCCAAATACACGCAGGTCCTTGGCGTCCTCCATCGCAAGACCGGAGCAACACGACACCTGGAGGAAGAGCTCCACCTCGGAACTTTCCAACCACAAGGGATGAATGCAGATTCCTCCAGCTTCTTCATTTCCCCTCTCCCCAACTTTTCTCAGTCCCTCAGACTCAGCACCGCCTTCTTGAGCTGCAATCTTCTTCCCGACCTCTCCACCCCATCCCTCTCCGGCCTATCACCTTCACTTTAATCTCCTTCCAACTATCGTATTCCCAACGCCCCTCCCCCACGTCCCTTCTCCCTACCTTTTATCTTAGCCTGCTTGGCACACCCTCCTCATTGCTGAAGAAGGGCTCATGCCCAAAACGTCGATTCTCCTGCTCCTTTGATGCTGCCTGACCTGCTGCGCTTTTCCAGCAATACATTTCAAAGCTACATTTTAAATTTGTTCAGAGCAGTGGAAGAGTGGGATAAAAATGAAACAGTGACACCCTCTAACCTCAGTCAGAGCAGGAATTTGGAGAAATTCACCAAGTGGGAATTTATTCCAGTGGGAATTCTCTTTCCCGGAAGTTTGGGATGTCGGAATCTTTACATTATATCGAGGCTGGCTTCGATATAATGTAAAATGATTTTCCATAAACAGGTGAATCAAGGATAATAGTGCATCGGGAGCAAAGTGCAGCTGGGAACACAATGAGATGAACCACAACCTTATTTACTGGTGGAGTAGTGTCAATGGGCTGAATGGCCCACTCATGTGCCTCAGCCCCATGTTCTGATGTTACGTTCAACCCTTCAGACCTGCTACACAGAGGCACATCGAGGCCACTCCGATGGTGAGGTGTAGTTTCGGAAAACTACTTGGAAAATTCAGGCTGGGTCAGGAACTGACCCCCACCCCCAAGCTCTCTTTCCAGGCTTCCCCTCTCTGTAACATCTGCTCCAGATGTGGGTCATGTTACAGACCTAGATACGCTGGGTATACAGCCCCCATACACCACCAACGGTTAACCTAAACAAATCATCTGCTGTCCTTGAATGCAACATTGTGCAACACGACTTCCAGGAAAATAACCTGTTAGTTTCCAATAGCGTACCATGTGAAATTAATAAATAGGAACGGAAGTAGGTCATTCGCCACCTCAAGCTAGCCCTGTCATAAAATAAGAACATGGATGATCTACTCCAGGGCTCAACTCCACTTTCATGCTGACTCCTGTATCTCTCCACATTTCTCTGGGTTAGGGAATTCCAGATATTCACTACCTTCTGAGAGAAGGCATCACTTTGCATCTCAGATTGAAATCGATGTTCCTTATTCGGTATCTTTATCCTCGAGTTCGACATTCTGCCCACGATTGGGAGCAACTTCTCAACATCTACCTTCTCAAGCCCGCTCTGTATCTTATATATTTCAATAGTATCCCTCTTCATTCATTTAAACTCCAATGAATAATAACCTCACCATTATAGAGATTCTGAATAACTCAACCCTTTCATCTCTGGAAGCCAGTTAATGATCCAACCGCATTACTTGCTGCATCAGCATGCTGACGTGATGCTTCATACTCAGGAAGACTCCAATCACTTTGAACTCCTCCTTTTCTGGAAGTCCTCTCCATTAAATAACAGCCAGCCTTTTGGTTCTCAGTGTCTTCCACAAACTCGGATGTATATTGCACTCAGCTCCCTCCTTCAGGCTGTCAGTATAGATTGCAATAACTGATGCCATCGGACTGATATGTGTGGTGATCCAGCAGATACACTTTTATCATAAAGATCCATTAATCCTGACTCACTGATTTCTATGTGTTAACCAGTCATCATCGCATGTTAATACATTATCCGTCATCCTACGAGCTTCCGGCTTGAGTAAGATCTTTTATTTTGTAATACCCTGCGGAAAATCTCTGAAAAGCCTCTTGTCTACCAGATCCCCTTTATCAAGTCCACTTGTTATATTTCCAGGCATCTCCATAAATCTTTGCATGATCTTACAGGGCAAAATATAATTTCCTTTCACAAACCCTCACTGACACTGCGTGAAGCTTTTCTTAATGTCCATGCGGGCCAGGTTTTCCTAACGAAACTAGCCCCATCTGCTTTCATTTGACCCATAGGCCTCTACGAATGTTTCCCATTCGTATGTTTGTCCAAATGAGTTTTAAATGTTACAGCTATATTGGCATCTACCACTCTTCCTCTGAAAGCTCATTCCATACCCGTACCACTCTGTATAAAAACACTGCCACTGCGTCCCTTTTACATCTTCCCCCTTTCACCTTAAACCTATGCCTCCTATGGTTGAACTCTCCCCTCCTGTGGAAAAGCCCTTGGGTATTCACCCGATCCATACCTCTCATGATTTCATAAACTTCTATATCAGCCCACAACCTTCTCCACTCCATCTGATACTAACTTCAAGAACAAACATGTAAAGATAAGTGCTGCAAATTTGAAACTATATTAAACATGACAATAAAACAATACACAACCAAAACTTCATACTATTATTTGTTTTTCTCCATATTCCAATACTGAGGCAGCATGAAACGCTTATTTAGTGCCAATAACAAGTCACGCACCTGAATTTATTTGTCTAACGGGGGTGATGATCTCAACAATGAAAACGTATCTATGGCCAGATCTATATAATACCATATAGTCAACATTCCCCCACCTGGCCTCCCATTGAACTTCTGTGCTTGTATCTTCCTTATCTTGCACTCAATAGAGAGAACCCCTTTCCCCATCGCATCTTAATTTAAACTCATTTCACAGAATCTTCTTTTATCTTTTGCCACACCCTCTTTTCCCTGTCACCCATTCCCCAACACTGGCTAGGGATTTGAAGCACATTTTCCAATCATTTCGAGTTCTGAAGAAGTGTCACACTAGACTTGAAACACTAATTCTGTTTCTCTGTCTCTGCAGATGCTGACAGACCTGCTGAGTTTCTCCAGAAATGAATAGCGGCATTGAACATATTTTCAATTACAAAATAACGATCGATACTGGAAATAAAAATACCAAAAATTGCTAGAGAAACCGGGAGCTTTGTAGAAAGTTCACTGGACCTGAAAGTTTATATCTGCATTCACTCCATAAAATGCTGCAACATCTTCAGCAATTTCTTCAGCAATTTCTGTTTTTGAACAATTTCCAACGACGAATGTCAAAGATGCCTAAACATCCTGTCCAACATGGAGTGCCATACACTGGGAACTGAACACCAACACATGGTGACAAGTTCCTTAACTCTGGAACTGCATAAGGCTGGCATTACTGACACTGCAGAGCTCTGAATTATGGTCAGGGAGAAAAACAGAAGGAAACACATTCACTTCAAATACAGAAGATGGTATTACTGAAAGGAAAAGATTCAGATTCGTACCTTAAATTGATTGAGTTAAAGTAACAAATTGGAGGCGTGACACCATGGAAAGAATTTCAGCAGAATGAGAATATGAAAATGGAAGGGTTACCGCATCAGAAACCAGAGTAGGTCACTGAGTACAGGGTTAATGGGTGAATGGGTCTCGGTGTGAACTGATGGACAGTCAGTAGAATTGAATTGTAGATATTGCAGCTAAAACTGGGTTATCATCTGATGCTGTAGGTCACAGCAGCAACAGCAGAAGCAGAATTGTATTCAATGACAATCTGTAACCTTTCCCTCAGGATAATGTCTCAGTCCACCATTACCCTCAAGCCGATCTATAGTTCAGTGACGAGTGTGGGTGAACATGCCAGGGTCAGTACTATGTGTACCTTTATATGATGAAAACCCATTAAAGCTACCGCAATTGGCTGGTTTCTCTCGAAACAGCAGAACTAACATCTGGTACAGAGGCAGAAATTATACCACGAGTAACAAATCAGATCGAAGCACTGTCATCCTGCCATATCCAAGCATGAATGTCGACGGACCATTAAACAACTGACTGGGGGAGAGGACTCCACAAATATCCCATTCCTAAATAATGGAACAGTCCTGTACATTAGTGTAAAAGTCAAGTATGTGGTGTCTGCACTGTCCTCAGCCAGACGTGTTGAGTGGATGTTCCAACTTACCCTATCATGATGCCCACAGAATCACAGATGCCAGTCTTCAACCAATTCGATCCGCTGCACGTGACATGAAGAAACCGCTGAACACAGCAGATACAAGAAAGGCAATGGGCCCTGAACCCATTCCTGCAATGGGACTGAAGACTTGTGCTGCACAATAAGCCGTGTCACTGGGGAAGCTGTTTCATTCCAGCTCCAACTCTGACATCTCCCTGGCAACGTGGAAAATTACTCAGCTATGTCCAGTTTCCTAAGAGGGGAATAAATACAATCTGACCAATTACCACCCCATCAGTCCCATCACGACAGTCTAATTGGTGGGAGTTCTATTTGACAGAGCTGTCAAGTAGCACAGAAATAACCAGCTCACTGTAGTTTCAGATAGGTCTCCATGTGGAGATGGTGCAGTCGTGGAATTGTCATTGGATTACTAATAAAGACCAGGCTCATGCTTGGGCAGCTGGTGGAAGATAAAAACAATTATTAACATATCAAGATCGAAAATCTGGTTCAGTAAAAATGATCTTGAGTCCATCGATCTCCTTCCCCAATGTACGTTCAGGAAGTGAATCTCCATGTTTTCCTGGTCTGTCCTAACAGTGACTCCAGACATACAGCCATGTGATAAACTCTTCAATAGTCTCTAAAACGGCCAAGCAAGAGACTCAATTGTATCAACTGCTCCGAGCTCTTAAAGGATATACCCGGAGAGAACACCTGGCTACAACCTTGGTCTCAGAAAAGGGAACGGGAAACATAGTCCTGTTGACCCTGCAGAGACCTCCTTCCTAACGTCTGACGGTTTGTGACAACACTTACTGAGCTTTCCCACAAACTGTACAGGAACTTCGGGAAATGAGTACGTCACACAACACATTGAGCTTTCTCTGTGCAAGTTAATGGTCGAACACCTCCTTCATGCAGTTTTACCCATACAATATTCATATCCCTTAATATGTTTAAACATTGTGAAATATAAAATTAGAACTGCTGTAGTCCCTTCAACCCATCAATTTTGCTCCTCCATTCAATATACAGGCAGTTCTCAGATAACGCGTGTTGATTAAATAAAATTTGGCTGCAATGTGATTCATGAACCTTTTTCCATAAAGTGATTTCCCGTTCATTGTGACGCAATTCCTTGCCGGGAACCAACTGAACAGCAAAACCCAGCCTCAGGATCCTCTGTCTGCAAAATGTACAATCAATGTGTTCAGCTAAAACAGGAATGTAATCCGCTCTGGAAGCCTTGAAACTGAGCCTGAAACGGGGAATTGTATTATCCACTTAGAAAGAACTTTATTTCAAACTGTGGGGAGATTCTTGAGGAGAACTGGAATCTCCCCATCGACATGACGTGGTCAGTCAGCCTCACGCGCTTTCTGGTGAAGAGTGTGGTGAAAGGTACACTGCTGTAGTCAGTGACCTGTATTTTGAAAGTGTTACATTTACAGCACTGTTTTATTACAATATGTGACTTAAAGTTTTATTTAGACTTTGCTCGTATGTGTGTTAGACTAAATTAAATTTTTGGCTTTACTAATAATTTTGGGGGTTCGCCCCTTACCCTCTTTTTCCCATAGACCCCATGATGAATATTGCACGATTTTGCACAACACGGTGTTGCACAGGAACACAGCTACTGAGTTATTGGAGAACAACCTGGATTGATAGCTGATCTTCTATCTTCACACGATACTCCGCTATCCTTTTAATTTCCAGAAATCTTTATTTATATTCAGTGCCTAGGTTTCCACAGCCTGAGCTGGGAGAGAACACTCCAGTTCACCAGTCTCAGAGTGAAGACATTTATTCTCATCTCAATGCAAAGTGGCCTGTCTGTACTGAATGCAGTGGCCCCTTGTCTGAGGCATCCAAGCCAGCTTCCAATCTGTCGCGCCCTGTCAGAGTTTTATATATTTCACTGTTATCACCACTCATTTTCCTAAATCCCATGGAATACAGGTCCAGTCGCCCAAAACTCTGCTCCCACAACAAGTCTGTCATTCCAGAGATCAGTCTGGTCATTCTTCCCTGTTCTCCCTCAATGTCAGCTTTGTCCTTTATTGGGTAAGGTGCCCAAAACTGCACACAATACTGTACAATGTTAGAGATGGGGTCTCACCAAGGTCCTGTACAGCTGCAGTAGGATACTCTTACTCCTGCACTCAATTCCCCTGTAATGAAGGTGAAATACATCATTGATCTGTCCACCTGCTTTCTGCTCCTGCAATATTGCTTTAGTGACTGGTACAATGTCATCTTTCAATGTTACAGCTCCCCACTCGCTGGTTCTATATACACTGGTCAACGTATCAATGCCATTCCCAGTATTGACTTCGAGCTTCAGACTCACTGTCCTGCATGTACTCAGAGGGCTGTGCAGAAATAAATGAAAATGCAGCTTAAATTCCTTTGTAGAACAACATTTTTCAACCACTCCCTTTTCAAATGAGAGGCTGCCATTCTATTGTTCCCATCAAAGTACACAACATCACATCTCTCCCAATTGCTCTCCATCTGCCACATATTATCCAAGTAATTTCACTTGTCTCAGTCACTTTGGAGCATTTGTACATCTTTCTCGCCAACTCACAGGCTGACAATGTTTAGTGCTGTCAGCAGACTTGGGAATATTGCATTTGAGCCCGTCAACCAAATATATGATTTGTATTGGGAATAGCTGGGGCCCAAGACACGAACCTTGCTATATCCTCCTAGCCTTCCATTTAAAAAAAAATGTTGTTTTATTCCTGCCAGCTCTCCCATTCTAAAACCATGACCATACGTTAGACCCAGTCCCACAGGATTCGAATTTGCACAATACGCTTGGGGCTTTATCAAAAATCTTTCTGAGATTCCACTCGTATTACATTGATACCTTCTCCATAATGTTGCTAAAAGCCACTTTCTCAAATATGATTCCCATTTCATAAATCTCTGTTGACTTTGTCTACGTCCATTAATTTCATTCCGATACTTTCTCTAAACTGTTTAGTTGCTAATTTCATTCTATTCCCATTTTCTCACCAGACTAAAGATCCCTAGTATTGCTAGGAAGTTTTCTTTTTTATTTTGTTTTCCTCTGTGAAGGCATGACTGAAACTTTTGTTACATAGTTCTACCATTTCCTGGTCCTCAATTATCTGACATCAAACTGTAAGAAAGCTGCACATTTCTTTCTCTTAATTTTGCCATTAACATATTTTCAGAAAATATCGTAAGTTCTGTCTTACAGACTTTGTTAAGACATTCTTCAGAAACCTATCAATTCCTATTTTAAGGTACTCACTGATTGGCCTTCTACAGCCATACAATCACAGAAGCAAAGACTCTGTACTATCAGAAATACAGCATGGTCTACATAAGGCCCACTTTCCGACACAATACGTCTAGCCGTGTATCTTAAGGTACTTCAAGTGCACAACCGCGTATTTTCGAATGATTTTGAGTTTGTCATGACATCTCCCCTCTCAAGAAGTGCACTTCAGACCCCAATACACATTGGCTGAAAAGCAATCCTCAAATCCTCACTAAACCGCAAACTCTTCACTTTAAAAGTGTGCCCATTTGACTAAAAGGAACAGCTGCTGTCCATCCACCCTGTCCATGCTCCTCGTAATCCTATGCTTTTGAATACGTCCCCCTCAGCCTCCTTTCCTCCAAACTAAACAACTCAAGTTTATACAGCCTCTCTCTATAGCTGATATGCTCAATCGTAGGGAACATCCTGGTGAATCTCCTCTTCAAACCCTCCCGTGCAGTCACATCCTTCCTGTAATATGGTTCTCAGAACTACACACAGTATTCCATCTTGGCGTCACCAAAGTTCCGCATAGCTCTTATAATCCGTGCCTCAATGAATCAAGGTTATGTTTACAGTCCTCTGTGCTTTCCCAAATTGTGTATGAACCTGTCCATCACATTCAGGGATGTGTGGAGAAACACCCTCTGACCTTCCCAGTGTGCTGCCATTCATTGAGTCCTCTCCTTCTTCCAAAGTGTATCACCTCATATTTATCAGGGTTACATTCCATCTGCCATTGATCTGTCCATCTAACCATTTCATCTGTATCTTCCCGTTACTTAAGACCTTCCTCCTCACTGCCAGCCAATGGCCAATCTGTGTATCAAACACAAACTTACTTATCACACTCCCCACCTCTCGTCCATATTCACAGCGACATCATTTATGAGTACCACAAATATTAAAGTTGAAAATCACACAACATCAGAATAGAGTCCAACAGGTTTTTTCGAAGGCACGAGCTTTCAAAGCGCTACTTCTTCATCAGGTGATTGTGCGCTTTGATGAAGAAGCAGCATTTAGAAAGCTAGTGCCGCCGAATAAACCTATTGGACTATAATCTGTTGTTATGCGATTTTTAGCATTGTCCACCCAGTGCAACACCAGCATCTCCGAATCACAAATAATAAGGGATACTGCACTGATCCCTGTCGTATACCATTGGATACTGGCCTCCAGTCACAAAAGGAGTCAACCACCACCTTGTGTCTCCCACCACTAAACTTTATTTTGATGCAATTTGGCCTAATGAGACCTACCTGTTTCTTGGTTATTCTGTTCCGCTGGATACACTTGTAGAATAATTGGGAATCCATAATCTTGCCCTGCCAGCAGGTTTCCATGCCCCTGTGTTAGTTAGTCCCCAACGCATGCAGAATTTCCTCCTTATTGCAGTCTTAAATGGTCTGTCCTTTATCCTGCCATTATTTCCCTTGATTGTGTATTAGGCAGCCGGAGAAACATCCTGTTAATTTCCAACTTGTCACATGTTTTGTGAATTTTTTGCATTTCACAGTGACCCATCTGTAATTCTTTGAAACTCTAGAGAACACAGGCCGAGTTTCCTCATCGCGCAATCTCACCAACTGAGGGATTAATCTGGAGAATGTCCATTGTACTTCCTCTGTGGTCAGTATATTCTTTCTCAGATTTGGTGACCAAAACTGTTCTCAATATTCCAGGTACAGTCTCACCAACACGCTGTTAACATGTCTTCAACATGTCTTTACATCTATATTCTGACTCCCGTAAAGCAATGCAATCCAAACTTTAACTTACCACTTGCATATATTCCTCCAAATACCCTTCACATTCATTGCATTTACAAACTCATTGTGTGAGTTCTTATAGAAAACCTTCTGATAATCTGAAGTATGCCATTTCTACTGGTTCCCCATTATCTGTGCTGTAAGAATCAACTTCAAACAATTCCAAAGCTTGTCAAGTATGATTTCCCTTTCAGAAATACATACTGATTCTCTCCAATGTTGCTGTTAATTTCTCAATAACGAATATCACATCCTACATAATAGATTCCAACAGTTTCCCCACAAATGTCAAGTTAATTAGTCTGCAGTTCTCCACACTATCTCTTCTTCCCTTTGTAGATGCTTGGATCACTCCCGTTCATCTGTAGTGCTTGGTTCCAGACTATGCAGAATGCACTGGGTAATGGTGCACAGTCATCGACAGTGCAACTAATACTTCAATTAGTGGTTTATTTCTGAAGATTTTGGTATGAAGTACATCTAGTTTGTCAAGGTTAGCAAAGCTCAGTCCAGCTGCATGTTCAAGTAGAGCCTTGTTACTGATATAAATTGACTTTCTGTCTTTCGATCCACAAGTCCTGTACGATCACTTCGTATTTCTGGGTGATTTTCTGGATCTTCCTCCATGAAGACAGATGTGAGGTAACTGGTTATTTGCTTGGCCATTTCTCTGTTATCCATAATAAACTCGTCTCTCCTGATTGCAGATTTCCACATTTGACTATGCTTTTCTCTTTCCTTTGAAATATAGATCATAGATTTATGCAGTCCTTGTGTTCCTTTTTGTTTGTATGCATGTTCCCTTTTTGATTTCCTTACCCGTTTCATGGCCCTGCTTTTCTGGATCGTAATTTTCTGAGAATTCTCAGGATTCCACAATGTCTGGAATTCTTCTGAAGTTACTTCCTGTGATTCGTGTGATCTTTAATTTATTATGCTAATCATTGTTAACTCACTTTCTCGCTCTTGGGTGTTTTACCTGAAATAAATAGACATATTTTTCAGACTTTGTAGTATTTCTATCAATCTCCTGGTCCTGACCATATATATTCAGGAACACTGCAGGAGGACAGGATAGAAATAGCGGGGGCCCTGGTTGGTACTCTTGCATCATCGGTCGTCAATGGGTAAGGTCCTGGAGGACTGGAGGGTAGTGAATGCTGTGCTGTTATTCAAAAAGGGCTACAAATAAAAACCGGGGAACTATAGACCAGTAAACCTAAAATCTGTAGCAGGTAAGTTATTTGACAAGATTCTGAGGGAGAAGATATACATGCATTTGGAAAGACAGGGCCTTGTGAATGGAGGATTATGGCTCACAAGTTTGTTAGACTGCATTGATGAAGTGACCAGTAAGTTTGGCAAGGACATGGCTGTATATATAGATTTCAGTAAGGCCTTCAATAAGGTTCCACATGGTACGCTGCTCTGGAAGGTTAGATCACATGGAATTGAGGGGGAGTTGGCAAATTAGGTCCAAAATTAGCTTGATGATAGGAACAAGAGGGCAATCGTGAAAGGATGCTGGTTGGACCGGAGGCCTGTGATGAGTGGAATGCCTTAGGGATAGGTGCTGGGACTATATATTCATATATTACACATATCTATGATTTAGATGAGAATGTACAGGTATGATTTGTAAGTTTGAAGGTGACACTAAAATAGGTGGTATCGTGGACAGTGAGGAAGGTTATCAGAAATCTCAGAAATTACAGCAGTACCTTGATCAGGTGGGGAATTGGGCAGAGAAATGGCAAATTGAGTTTAATTCAGATAAGTGTAAGTTCTTGCATTTTAGAAAGCAGGAGTTTCATGGTGACTGGCAGGGCCTTAAGGAGTGCAGTGGAACAGAGTGACCTTGGAATTCAGGTGCACGATTTTCTGTAAGTGGAGTCCCAGGCTTTTGACTCACTGCCCTTCATCAGTTAGAGCACTGAGTATCGAAATTAGGGAGTTATGTTGCCGTTATACAAGATGTTGGTGAGTCCATACTTGTCGCGCCATGTTTAATTTTGTTCACTTTGCTCGAGGAAGGATGTTATTAAACTGGAAAGAGTGCAGAAGAAATTTACAAGGATGTTGCCAAGACTCAATGGTCTGAGTTATAGTGAGAGGTTGAACAAGCTAGGAGTTTGTACTTTAGAATGTATGAGGCTGAGGGGGATCTGATAGTAGTGTATAAGATTATGGGAGACGTGGATAGAGTCAATGCACTCAGTCTTTTTTTCCCCAGGATTGGGCAATCACGGTCTAGAGGGCATCAATTTAAGGTCATAGGGGAAAGAGTAAAAGGGAACTTGAGGGGCAATTTCTTTTACACACAGGATGGTACGCATATGGGATGAGCTGACAGCTGTAGTTGAGGCGGGTACATTCACAAAATTTAAAATACATTTGGACAAATACAGAGTTAGGAAAGGATTAGAAGGATACAGGGAAATGGCGGGGAAATGGGGTTAGTGTGAATGGATGCTTTTTCCGGGATGGACCAGTTTGGGCCGAATGGCCTGTCTCCGTGCAGTAAGACTATATGGATCTAACAACCATTGTTCTCCTACTGAATGTTATATTGTATTTTCCCAATTCACTGGAGTGAACTTGACCCTCTAACCTCTGGGCTTCCATGATGTTTGACCAGAATGTTCAAACATTCCACATTGAATGCAGACGCCGTGTAAAATACAACATATTAATGTCTCTATTCCTCCAAAGCTGCTTCAGAGGAAGGTAAGTAATTAGTCCTTTCAATCACACAATAGATAATAAACAATAGGTGCTGGAGAAGGCCATTCTGCCTTTTGAGCCTGCACCACCAATCAATATGATCATGGCTGATCATCCTTAATCAATATCACACAACACGAAATCCGAAATAACCTGCTCTCTAGTTTGGTTCACAACATACTCTCCAACCTACCTGATATACACTTAAGGAATTTATTTTTCACAACATTAGCAGTCACTTAGTTAACTCAGTTTCAATGCAACTTGACACCATTCATTATTACTGCAGAACCCACGAGTATTTGTTACACATTCACAGGATGGGGGGCTTAGCTGGATAACCAGCATTTAATGGCCATTCCAGACGGCAGTTAAGAGTCAACAGCGTTGCCTTGGATCTGGAGTGACATGCAGGCCAGACCAGATAAGAACAGCCGTTTCCTTCCCTAAAGGACATGAGTGAACCAGATGAGTTTTTCCAACAATCAGGAATGGATTCCTGATCATCATAAACCCTTGATTCCAGATACATATTGAATTCAAATTACACAATCTGCCATGGCAGGATTTGAAACCATGCCCCCAGAACATTACCTGGGACTCTGGGTTAAGAGCCCAGCGATAATATCACTATGTCATAGCTTCCATTTGAGTATTGTTGCAAATATAATTTCCAGATCATATGATGCAAAATATTTGCGCGACAGTTTTGGTTCAGATATATAACACAACAAATTTGTTTCTCCTTGCTATTTGTAAGACCCACCCAAACCCATTCTATGGAATCTGAGGGACAGAGCCTATGTCGTTATTAGTGATAGACTTGGATAAGACATATGGGGAGGCTCACCTCGATGCTGAGATGATCTGAAGACATGTCCAGCAATACAGGACAAGCATCAATATCCATTCCGCTCTGTCAGGATAAGTGTCACCGTATATTCTCACTGCTCCCTCACACTCACTGTATGTCTCTTATAGCACCGACCCTCGACCAAGACTCACACTCTAACTCCAATAAGGTTCAAGCACGACCACTCTCACTGTTGAATTTAGCACCTTCCATCCCTCACATTTTCTGTCCCTGATGCAATAGTCCCACACACTAATAGCACGACATGGATACAACACTATGGACAGACTCCCTCCGGCCACCTCAACAAAACACATCACCGAGTCCAGCACTAACAGCAGGACCATCCACTTCCACCCACACTCCTTCCTTCCGTTTCCAGGAGAACCAGCCTGGAATAGGACAGAACGGGCCAACCCAGGTGGTGGAGTGCCAGATATCAGTTCCCTCATACCCCTACCCTGATATGTGGGGAGGATCCTGGAGTGAGCCGGAGAGGACCAGGAGGCCTTGTGTGGAGATTCGGAAACATCAACGTCCCACCAACCGAACAAGGAGCAGTGTTTAGTAAAGAGCAATTCTCAATTCAAACCTACTGTCAGTTCCAACCTCATCTCTCTCACTCGCAGATGAACAGATACCCCATTGCACAGAGATGCAGGCATTGAAATACACAGACGTATTGGTAAACACCCCAATATACTAACATGCACAATGCATACAAGGAGATAAGCATGCACACACGGAGAAGCACACAAAGACATAAACAGTCACACACAAATAGACACAAACACAGATAGAAACACACAGGCTGATACAAAGACAGACAGATATAGTCACACAAATACAAAAGTAACAAGTACATGGACAAACACACACTTAAGTACACATTAAGACACAGACGTCAGTGCCATTAGGACACAAATAAATAAGTTTCTGATTTATAAGGAGATCAAGGATTCTGGGAGAAGGTAAGAGAATGATGTTGAGGAACATTATATAAATGGCTTTAAAGTATATCAGACTCGATAGGCCAAATGGTCTAATTCTGATCCTTTTTTAATGTTTGTGTAGTGTTATGCTATCAGGTATTCTCTTCCTGAGACAGCAGCAGCAACATATTTGATTGGAAACAGTCAGTGGTAATGTGGGAAAAGATTGGAGTGCAGAATTGTTAATGTCTATTCCTAGTTATTGTACCACTATATTCGAAAAGGGGCAGTGATTTGATATGAGGTTAACACAGTTTTTAAAAAATGTGTCCCACAATGAAAGAAGGATGTCCCTTTCCCTTTAATGTTGTGCTATCTGTGGTGTCCTCATCCTCAGGGAGCAGTGGAGACTCGGTTAATTTAGGTATTTTAGTTTGAGTTTGACTGATCTTTGCCGGACAGGAGAGTCAATGTTTATTGGGAACAGACAGGAGACGGATGGTCAGACACACTCGGATCAGCCATGAGCATTCTGAATGGTGCCGCTAAATGGCCAACTGCTGCCCCTATCCAATGTGTTGTTCCCTCAATCCACGCTCCCGGCCGTTACAGAGATATACTGCTGTCCCTACCCCATGTGTTGTTCCCTCAATCCACCACTGAGTGCGATTACAGGGTAGAGGACTATCCCATTCAGCCTGACTGTATCGTTACAATGACACGGGAGGAGACCATTCTGCCCCTCCAAAGAATTACACAGAAATATATGATGAAGTAATTCAGCTCGTTGAGTACATTACACAGCCCAGGATGAGGCCATTCAACCCGCCTGAACTGCTGCACAGGAACAGGGAAGCTGTCGCTAACAGGAAATAGACAGTAGTGATATATGACTTTTTTAAACAAAACTGTAACTAGTTTTGACTCAGAGATCACTGTAGGGTCATCACTGATCAATAATCTATGTAAAATATCTGGATGAAGGGACAGAATGGATCAAAGCTGAACTACCTCGGACACCAAAATGATCATTCAATTGATCTTCAAATGGAGGTAGTGAATCTGCATTATGATGTAGACAGGGTAGGTTAGTGAGCATACCCTCAGCAGGAATAATATAATGTGAGTTGTCTATTGCAGTCGGGAACAATTTAAATGGAGAGAGATTGCAGAACTCTGTGATGCAGATGTTTTTCATATTCTTGGTACATGAATCATATGAAGTCTGTCTGCAGATGCAGCAAGTGATTCGGAAAGTAAGTGGAATGATAATGTTTGTGGCAACGGGTATTGGGTTTAATTAGGAATATTTCACTGTATCTGTGCAAGGATTGCTGAGACCACATCAGATACACTGGGTGCAGTTCTGATCCTCTAAACTAAAAAAAAGGAGACAATTCCTTTCAAAGATGTTCAAAGATGCTTCCCTTTACTCATTCCTGAAATGAAGGCCTTTTGTTATCGGGGATTATCTGTTTAGATCTTAGATGAGAAATCTTACTGAACCACGATTTTCAGAGAAGTCTTTCAGCTGGATACATATTTTCTCTTGTTAAGAAGTCTAAAGCTAGATAATAATTTTTTTGAATGAGATGCATTGGTATTAACACAAATCTTATGAAGATATCAACCCATTTTTAAAAATTACGCTGATGCATATAAGGACCTCATCAAATCATAAAACTGGCACATTAATTTATTTTGCTAATGAAATGCACTGTACACAACAACAGCAATGATGCTGCATACAGTCTATTATCATCCATTCCAGAGAATGCACATGGAGAGTGCACATGGTCCAGTTTGGTGTTCAGTTGACATTCTTGTATTTTTCCACACAGAGATGGAGAAAAATATTACTTGCTTCAGAAGCAGCAGCCAATTGGTGTCTCTACCTTACTTTGTTCTGCCTGAAAACAAGGTGTAAGAGCAGAAACTCCTGAGTCATCTTTACCATTCGTGGAGGATTCCTGATGAGGATTCATAGGAATCTCTGCACAGCTCGAAACAAAGGGAATTCAGCCAAATCCAACTGTTCCGGGAAGAAATCCGCATTCCCAGACATTTGTGTGAGCAGAATAAGTTCAAAGTCAGAAACATATTTGGGACACTCTATGATTTTACCATTTGTTTACAGTTCAACTTTCTGTGTCTCAGATTTTTCCAGAAAATTACCCAGTCGGATACCTATATCATTGGGCACAGCACTCAACTGGTTACATTTAAAATTTGCTTTCACCAATAGAGGAGTGGGAAAAGACATGAGTGACCCTCCAACATTGGTCAGAACACAAACAAGAGATTCTCAAAGGGTTGTTAAGGTGTGAATTCCCTTCCACAGACGATTGTGATGCTTGGATATTTCCATTTGTTCAAAGTTGTCTTTGTAAGACATTTGAAAGAAAAATGAATGTAGGGAAATGGTACTGACAGAAAAGTGCTGCTGAGACCTTAATCAGATGATAGTTCATGGAAGAGCAGTGACAAAGTGTCTGATGACCCACTCTTGCTCCACAGTCCCGTGTTACTATGGTGCAGTCAGCCTCATACAGCTCCTGCAAGGTGCAGATGGGGGCCACTTGCTCCAAATACCTGGTCCACAGAAACACAGGATTTCATTAAATCACTCACAACTGTCACACTCAGATTGGTATGGATTGGAAAATGTTATTTGGAAATCCAGGCTGGTTTTGAAAGATGCCACTGGTCTGTTTACAGAGTGTCCCCTCTCTGCAACTTGTGCTTCATTTGTTGGTCTTGGTCTAGACCAGGATTCGTTATGAATAAAGCTCCATACCTCACTCAGAGATGATGCAAAAATGCTTTGTTCTCTCTGATTACAGCATACAATAACAGTACATCCAGGAAAATTACAGCCATTTACTTTGAAATTACAGAAAATGAAAACATAAGGAACAGGAATATGTAATTTGGACGGTCAAGCCATTGTATTTGATAATGGCTGATCTACTGTTAGCATTAACTCCTCCTTAATGCCCAGTTCTTCACACTCCCCAGCTCTCTGGCAGGTCAAAGATTCATGTACCACCTCTTTAAATACTTTCAGTGATGTATCTCCCCTAACTCTCTAGTCCAGATAATTCCTGACATTGATTACCCTCTGTGAGAGGAAAACACTCTCTACACATACACTGTCACCTATTGATATGAACAAGAGGTGAACACAGGGGCTCAGGATAGAGTGAATGGCCTTAATATCAATGCAGTAGATGACTGCGGGTGTTATCGGGACCACCTACTTATTTGAGCTTAATGAGAATCAGGTCTAACCTCCTCACTGGTTGGGGTCTGTCAGAGCACAAAGGAAGATGTTTGTGGTCGGTGGCCGACAATCCTCTCAATCCCGGGACATCGCTTCACGAGATCCTCAGATTAACTTTCTTCAGCACAAACATCTTCAGTTCCTTCGTCAACGTCTATGTGCCCCCATTCCGACGCCCCCCATTTATCTCAAGATCAGAAGCGGAGTGATCACTGAAGATCACACAATATTCGGAATATTTTGTCCGCACTCAGCTCCTGAACGGGTCTGTGTCCATATTCAGCAAGACCCGAACAACATTCACATTTGTGCTGTTAAAGTGTCGGTAACATTCATGTAACAGAACGGCCAGGCACTGCACATTTCCACAGTTAAAAGAGGAGCTCATTCAGCACCTCAAGCTGGTTACACCCGAATATGTAGAAACTATTCAGCCCATCGAAATGACTGAACAAGAAGAGGGACAGCCCATTCAATCCTCCTGCGTGTTCCAGTACATTGGAACATTGATCAGTACATTGAGCTGTTAAACAGGAACAGGCAGAGTCCAGTAAGACCCCTAAACCTGTTCTATGGAACCAGTAGGAGACCATTAACCTCTCGAGACACTTACACAGGAATAGGAGGGTGTTATTGATGCTGCAACCTGGAAAACGAATGGAGCAGAGACTGCACTCATAGACTGCTCACAATGTTCCTCGTGGCTCCATTGCCTGTGGAACAAATGATACTTTAACGTATTTTGCGGACAGTGAGGGAGGAAGCCAAATGTTTTGTGCCAAGCCTCAAGGAGGCATCTTCCATCTCCAAGAAGACAGATCCATGTTCTCCTTGGGGGTCAGAAGCTGGTGGGGATTGTTAAATTGTTATAGAATGAAGGTATTGTGGCTCCTGTTGCGATGGAGGATAATGTGAAGTTCTATGTATGATCACACACCAAATGCACTGTATTAATGTTGGAAGAGTTCAGTTAAAGACTGGCTCTCTCTCTCTCTCAATCGAAATGGGGAGTGGTGTGGAGTGAGAGGAACGGTCTCAGAGTCTTTTAAGCCATCGAGAATCATGTAAACCAAGTTAAAAAAAAACATGGAATTTATCACCGTTTTAGTTCTGTTTGGAATATAATGAGTGACTGTCCATCACCTTGAGTTCAATGCAATCACCTCTTATTCTTCAAAGCGCTACAGATTAATCCTCATGCATTCCCGATGGTACAATCATTCCAACAATTAGTCAGGCGAAACTCCTTTATACTCTTTCTGCCAAGAGGATTGTTCCTTATAAAGGAGAGAAAATCTGTGCACAATACCCCAAATACTATCACAACAACACTCTCAGGGTTGATCACAATAATTCTGTTCCAGGAACACCAACTATAGCGAGGATGGGATAGTAACCACCTTGAATAATCCAAAGGATATCTTCGATCCGTGATGCTAATGACATCCAAGGCTGAGAAAGGTAGAAAAAAACCACAGGATAAACTCCTGTCTGTTGTAATATTCCAGTCTAAGGTTCTCAGATTCTGATCCATTAATGGAACATTCCAGTCTAATGTCCTCAGATTCTGATCTCTCCTCCCCGTGTCTCTCGAGCTACTGATCCCTGTTAGTCCAGTCATTGATGCTCCCGCCAATACTGGGATAACACAATGAACCGAGTCCTTAATTAATAGAAGAGGCAAACCCTCCAGTGACTCATTGTTTATTTTGAAGGATTGCATAAATTCTATTCTCCATTGGGCAGGCTACCACTTCTCACATTTTACATTAAAAAGTTGATTCTGATACAAAATTCGTAATATTATTATTATTTCTACTGTTAATCTTTTTCTTAGCGAATTAGACAAGACATGCCAGGCATCTGTTTAAGGTTTTATAATTACGTTGAAATCTGTGTCCATGATTATTCACCAAATATTTAACTAGAACTTTTTACGATTGTAAACAGTTTCAAAGGCCAAGCTGGCTTCTGAAAGATAACTTGAGTTGCTGTTTTTGAGGATGAAAAGAATCCTTACTGAGATCAGAATAAGTTACCTTTTGTAGTGATTCTTCAGAGTTTTTGTGCTACAATTTCATTATTTCATCTGTGTTCTGTTACAAATCATCAATTTTTCGCAACAAGAACCTTCTTTATCACTATGTTAGCATGTTTCAGAATCTTGCGAATCAGATTATCCATTCTTTGGCCTTGGAATTATTTCCTTCTCAAAGTCACTTTTTTCGCGAATGCTGAAGCAATCTATTTTAATGTCTGGCTATTTTGTGGCTTTTCAAAAACAGACAACTGAAGTAGACTTTTAAATTTTGGCCATTTCATGTCTCTAAAAAAAGGCAGCTCCAACTCTCACTATCCCTGTCCCTGGGGAAGCTGTTTCCTTCCAGCTCTAACTCTGACATCTCCCTGGCAATATGGAAAATGACTCAGCTATGTCCAGTTCCTAAGCGGGGAATAATTACAATCTGACCAATTCCAACCCCCTCAGTCTCATCACGATAGTCAAATTTGGAGTTCATTTTGACAGAGCTGTCAAGCAGCACAGACATAACTTGCTCAGTGTGGCTTCAAATAGGTCCCCATGTGGAGATGATGCTGTTTTGGAAAAGTCACTGGATTAATAATCAAGACCAGGCTAATGCTCTGGCAGCTGGTGGAAGTTAAAAGCAATTAATAAAATATCGAGACCTTGAAGTGACCTTGAAGTCAATGTCGATTGTAAACAACAATTTTCTTTTCCAATGTACTTTCAGGAAGTGAATCTCCTGTGCTTTCCTGGTCTGGCCTAAATGTGACACCAAACACACAGACATGTGATAAACACTTGAATGGTCTCTGAAAAGGCCAAGAAAGACACTCTATTGTATCAAACTGCTCCGAGGTCTTCAAGGATAAAACCGGACAGAACACCCAGCCTCAGTATGGAAAAGGGAACTGGAAACACAGTCATGTTGAGCCGGCAGAGACCCCCTTCTTAACATCTGCGAACTTGTGACAACATTTACAGAGTTTTCCCACAGACCGTAGAGAAACATCGGAAATGTATTAGGCCATACAGCACATTGAGCCTGCCCCATTCTAGTTAATGTCTGAACATCTCCTCAATGCACTTGCCCCACTCACTGTTCACATCCCTTAATGTGATTAACCTTGTAAAGCTATAAAATAGGAACTGCGGTAGTCCCTTTGATCTGTCGAATTTGCTGTCCCGTTCAATATAATGATGACTGAACATTTATTTCTACACCATACTCCTGCTCTCTCCACCACCCCTTCGGTGTCTCGACATCCTTTATAGTCTTTAATGCCTTGTCTTCCACAGCCTTATGTGAGAGAGAATTCCCAGGTTCACCAGTCACTGAGTGCAGATAATTATTCTTATCTAAATGCAATGTGACCTGTCTGTACCTAATACTGTGGCTCCTTGTTTTAGACGTCCCAGCCAGGGGAATTATCATCATTGTTTCCAATCTACCTAGCCCTGTCAGTGTTTTATATATTCCTCTGAGATCTCCACTCATTTTCCTCAACCCCATGGGATACAGGCTCAGTCACCCCAAACTCTGCTCTCACAAAAAGTCTGTCATCCCAGAGATCAGTCTGGTAATCCTTTGCTGCACTCCCTCAATTTCAGGTTTGTACGTTATTTGGTACGGAGGCCAAAACTGCACACAATACTGCACAATGTTCGAGTTGCGGTCTCACCAAGGCCTGTACAGCTGCACTGAGACACCCTTACTCCTGGAGTTAAGTCCACCTGAATGAGGGTCAACACCCCATTTATAGAACATAGAACATAGAACATAGAACAATACAGCACAGAACAGGCCCTTCGGCCCACGATGTTGTGCCGCACTTCTATCCTAGATTAAGCACCCATCCATGTACCTATCCAAATGCCACTTAAAGGTCGCCAATGAATCTGACTCTACCACTCCCTCGGGCAGCGCATTCCATGCCCCCACCACTCTCTGGGTAAAGACCCACCCCTGACATCTCCCCTATACCTTCCACCCTTCACCTTAAATTTATGTCCCCTTGTAACACTCTGTTGTACCCGGGGAAAAAGTTTCTGACTGTCTACTCTATCTATTCCTCTGATCATCTTATAAACCTCTATCAAGTCACCCCTCATCCTTCGCCGTTCCAACGAGAAAAGGCCGAGAACTCTCAACCTATCCTCGTACGACCTACTCTCCATTCCAGGCAACATCCTGGTAAATCTTCTCTGCACCCTCTCCAAAGCTTCCACATCTTTCCTAAAGTGAGGCGACCAGAACTGCACACAGTACTCCAAATGTGGCCTAACCAAAGTCCTGTACATTTATCTTCCTGACTGCTTTCTGCTCCTGCAATATTGCTTCAGTGACTGGTGTACAACGGAGATCCCAGATCCTTTTCAATGTTACAGCTCCCCACATGATGGGTCTGCGTAAACTGGTCTCTGTGTCAATGTATTTCCAGTATTGGCTTCTGTCTTCAGAACTCGCTGCCCTGCATGGATATCAGAGGTCTGTCCAAACAATAATAGAGGAAAAGTGTCTTCATAGATCGACATTTCTCAACCACTCCCTTTTTAAATGGTTGGCTGGCATTTTAGTGTTCCCCAACAAAGTAGACAACATCACATCTATACACACTGCTCTTCATCTGCCACATATTTAATCATTCACTCCATTTGTTTCAATCGCCTTGAAGATTTTTTCACATCATCCTCAATTTTCAAAATCCTAGTTCCGTCAGCAGACTTGGAAACTTTGCATTTGATTCCCTCAACGAGATGTTTGTGATGTATTGTGAATATCTGGCGCCCAGCATCAATTATTGCAATGCCTCATGAGCCTTCCAAACTGTAAACCATCCATTTATTCCTCCTCATTGTTTCCTGTCAACACTCCCATTTTAACACCATGTTCATATATTACCCCCATCCCAATTGCATTTACTTTGCACACTAGGCTTGGGACTCTATTACAATTCTTGCTGAAAATCCAAGTTCAATGCCTCTATTATTTTTTTCTGTAATTAATCCACCAGTCAGTTTCTCAAATATCTTTCCCATTTCATCAATCTGTGTTGATTTTTTTTCTATGCCCGTTATTTTTGGTTCCAATAATTTCACCAAATTATTTTATTTACTAATTTCATTCAACATAATTTCCTCCTCAGACTCCTATTGCTGGGAAGGCTTTGTTTATGTATTTTTCTGTGAAGACAGAAGTGAAGTAGTTGTGTCATGTTTCTCTGTTCTCCATTCTCCATTTCCTGTTTTCAGACTGTAAGGAAGCTGAAACTTTGACTAAAAAGAACAGCTGTTGTCTATTCACCCTGTCCATGCCCCTTGTAATATTATACCTGAATTACTTACCAACTCAACTTCCTCTGCTCCAAATAAATAACTCGAGCTTACCCAGCCTCTCTCCACAGCTCATATGCTCCATCCCAGGGAACATCCTGGTGAATCTCCTCTGCACCTCATCCAGAGCAATCACATCCTTCCTGTAATGTGGCTCCCAGAACTGCACACAATATTTCATTTGTCCTAACCAAAGTGCCATATAAAATTCGTATAACCTTTGGGTCAATGAATAAATGCTTTGTCTACAATAATGCTGAACTCATCAATTATCACTTCCAGTCACATTCAGAAATGTGTGGAGAGGCACCCTCTGAGCTTCCTAGTGAGGTGCCATTCTTTGAGTACTCCCCTGTCTGGTTCCTTCTTCCGAAGTGTATCACCTCATATTTATCAGGGTTACATTCCATCTGCCATTGATCTGACCATCTGACCATTCCATCTGTATATTCCTGTATCATAAGACCTTCCTCCTCACTGCCAACCACCCAGCCAATCTTTGTGTCAAACACAAACTTACTTCACACACTCCCCCTACCCACTTCACATTCACATCACTTATGAATACCACAAATAACAAGGGGCACAGCATTGATCTCTGCGGTACACCAGGGGAAATTGGGTTCCAGTCACAAAAACACCCTTCTACCATGAAGTTGAGTTTGGATGCAACTTTGCAAGTCACTAATAGGCCCTACATGTTCCCTGGCTGTTCTGTTTTACTCGATATATTTGAAGAATATCTGGGGATTCTCCTTTATCTTGCCCTGCCAACAGGTTTCCATGCCCCTGTATTAGTCAGTCCCCTCCGAGGGAAAAAGTTCTGCCTTATTACGGCCTTAAATGGCATATCCCTTATCCTGTCATTATTTGCCTTTAATATAGAGTAGACAGCTAGAGAAACATCCTGTTTATTTCCACCTCATCACATGCATCATAGATTTTTGAAATTTCACTGCGATCACCTCTCATGCTTTGAAACTGGAGAGGTTGCAAGACAACTCGCTCCATCAGAAAATCTTGTCATCTGTGGAATTAATCTGGAGGATGTACATTGATCAGTGTAATCTTTCTTAGATTAGGTCACCAACACTGCACTCAATAACTCAGGTACATTCTCACCAACACTCTATGCAACTGCGACATGATGTCTTTCCCTCTATATTCCTATTCCCTTAAACAAAATCCAACCTAAGTTTAACTTTCCAATTACACGTATTCCTCCAATTACCAATCAAAGTAATTGCATTTAAGAACTCACTGTGTGAGTTATAGAGTCGTAGAGATGTACAGTATGGAAACAGACCCTTTAGTTCAATCCGTCCATGTCTAGCAGATATCCCAACCCAATCTCGTCCCACCTGCCCGCACCCGGCCTATATCCCTCCAAACTCTTCCTATTCATGTAACCATCCAAATGCCTTAAAATGCTGCAATTGTACCAGCCTCCACCACATCCTCTGGCAGCTCATTCCATACACGTACCACTGTCTGTGTGAAAATGTTGCCCCTTAGGTCTCTTTTACATTTAGATCAGATTTCTTACAGTGTGGAACCAAATCCACACGGACCCGCTGAAACGCAACCCACCCAGACTCATTCCCCTTCACCTAACACTATGGGCAAATTAGCATAGCCAATTTACATAACCTGCACATTTTTGGATTGTGGGAGGAAACCCACGAAGACACGGAGAAAATGTGCAAACTCCACACAGAGAGTCGCCTGTGGCGGGAATTGTGAGGCAGCAGTGCGAACCACTGTGCCACTGTGCCACCCAACATCTTTCTCCTCTCACCCTGAACCTATGCCCTTTAGTTCTGGAGTCTCCCAACCCAGGGAAAAAAACTTTGTCTCTTTACCCTGTCCATGCCCCTCATAATTTTGTACATCTCAAGAAGGGCACCCCTCAGCCTCCGACGCTCAAGGGAAACCAGTCCCAGCCTGTACAGCCTCTCCCTTTAGCTCAAATCCTCCCACCATGGCAACATTCTTGTAAAACTTTCCTGAACCCTTTCAAGTTTCACAACATCTTTCCGATAGGAAGGAGACCAGAATTACAGGCAATATTCCACCAGTGGCCTAACTCGTGTGCTATACAGCCGCAACATGACCTCCCAACTCCAATACTCTAACCAATAAAGGAAAGCATACAAATCGCCTTCTTCACTATCCTATCTACCTGCGACTCCACTTTTATGTAGCTATGAACCTACACTCCAAGGTCTCTTTGTTCAGCAACACTCCCCAGGACCTTACCATTAAGTGCATAAGTCCTGCTAAAATTTGCTTTCTCAAAATGCAGCATCTCGCATTTGTCTGAATTAAACTCCATCTGCCACTTCTAGGCACATTGGCCCATCTGAAGATCCTGTTGTAATCTGAGGTAACCTTTTTCGCTGTCCACTACACCTCCAATTTTGGTGTCATGTGCAAACTTACTAACAATACCTCCTACGCTCGCAGCCAAATCAATTATGTAAATGACAAAAAAGAGAACCCAGCACTGATCCTTGTGGTACTCCACTGGTAACAGGCCTCCAGTCTGAAAATCAGCCCTCCACCTCCACACTCAGTCTTCAAACTTTGAGCCAGTTTTGTATCCAATTGGCTAGTTGTCCCTGTATTCCGTGAGATCTAATCTTACTAATCAGTCTCCCATGGAGAATGTTGTCGAACGCGTTACTGAAGTCCATATAGACCACATCTACTGCTCTTCCCTCATCAATCCTCTTCTTTACTTCTTCAAAAAACTCAATCAAGATTGCGAGATATGATTTCCCACGCACAAAGCCATGTTGACTATCCCTAATCAGTCTTTGTCTTTCCAAATGCATGTACATCCTGTCCTTCAGGATTCCCTCCATCAACTTGCCCACCACTGACGTCAGGCTCACTGGTGTATAGTTCCCTGGATTGTCCGTACCACCCTTCTTAAAAAGTGGCACCACGTTTGCCAAACTCCAGTCTTCTACCACCTCTCCTGTGACTATCAACGGTCCAAATGTCTCAGCAAGAAGCCCAGCAATCACTTCTTTGGCTTACGACAGAGTTCTATGGTACACCTGTTCAGGTCATGGGGAATTATCCACGTTTACCCATTTCAAGACATCCAGCACTTCCTCCTCATATGGACATTTTTCAACGTGTAACCATCTAATTTCTGATATTCTATATCGTCCATATCCGTTTCCACAGTAAATACTTATGCAAAATACTCGTTTAGTATCTCCCACATTTTCTCGCCTTGCTGATCTTTGAGGGGCCCTATTCTCTCCCTAGTTATGATTTTGTCATTAATGTATTTGTAAAAACCCTTTGGATTCTCCTTAATTCTACTTGCTACAGCTATCTCGTGTCCCCCTTTTGCCCTCCTGATTTCCCTCTTAAGTGTACTCCTACTGCCTTTATATTCTTCTAAGGATTCGCTCAATTTAACCTGTCTATACCTGACACATGCTTCCTTCTTTTTATTAACCAAACCCTTTAGTCATCCAGCATTCCTTATACCTACCAGCCTTTCCACTCATCCTAACAGGAACATATTTTCTCTGGATTCTTGTTATCTCATTTCTGAAGACTTCCCATTTTCCAGCCGTCCGTTTACCTGTGAATATCTGCCCCCAATCAAATTTTGAAAGTTCTTGCCTAAAACTGTCAAAATTGGCCCTTCTCCAATTTTCTACTTCAACTTTTAGATCTGGCCTACCCTTTTCCATAATTACTTTAAATCTAACAGAATTATGGCAGCTGGCCCCAAAGTGCACGTCCACTGACACCTCAGTCACCTGCCCTGCCTTTTTTTCCCTCGGGTGGGTCAAGTTTTGCACCTTCTCTAGTACGTTCGTCCACATACTGAATCAGAAAATTTTCTTGTACACACGTAACAAATTGCTCTCCATCTCGACCCTTAAGGCTATGGCAGACCCAGTCTATATTTGGAAAGGTCATATCTCCTACCATAATCACCCTACTTTCTTACAGATAGCTGAGATCACCTTACAAGTTTGTTTCTCAATTTCCCTCTCACTATTAGGGGGTCTACAATACAATCCCAATAAGGTGATCATCCCGTTCTCATTTCTCAGTTCTACCCAAATAACTTCCCTGGATATATTTCCAGGAATATCCTCCCTCAGTACAGCTGTAATGCTAACCCTAATCAAAAATGCCACTCCCCCTCCTCTCCTGCCTCTCTTTCTATCTTTCCTGTCGCATTTGTATCCTGGAACATTTAGCTGACAGTCCTGCAAATTCCTCAGCCATGTTTCTGTAATTGCTATGATATCCCAGTCCCATGTTCCTAACCATGCCCTGAGTTCATCTGCTTTCCCTGTTAGGACCTTGCATTTAAATAATGCAGTTTACTTTATTAGTACTACCTTGTATTTCCCTGCCCTGACTGTTGGACTTGTTTCTGTTCGCAGTTGTACCAATCTCAGATTGATCTATTTCCTCACTATCTCCCTGCCCCCCTCCACCCCCACCCCCCCCTTACTCGATTAAACCCTCCCGAGCAGCTCAAGCAAATATCCCTGCTAGCATATTCGTCCCCTTCCAATTTAGGTGCAATCTGTCCTTCTGGTATAGGTCCCTTCTACCCCAAAAGAGATTCCAACGATCTAAAAATGCAAATCGTTCTCCCATACACCAGCTCCATAGCCATGCATTCATCTGCTCTATCCTCCTATTCCTGCTCTCACGAGCTCGCAGCGCCAGGAGTAATCCAGATATTACAACTCTCGAGAACCTCCTTTTTAAATTTCTGCCTAACACACTGCAATCTCCGTCAAGATTCTCAAAATTTCCCTTCCTATATCGTTGGTTCCAATGTGGACAATGACCTCTTGCTGGCCCCTCTCCCCCGTGAGAATATTCTGCACCCTTTCTGAGACATCCTTGATCTTGGCATCAGGGAAGCAACAATTCTCTTTTATTCTGTGCTGTCCACAGAAACGTCTGTCTGTTCCTCAGACTAGGGAGTCCCCTAACACAATTGACCTCATGGAATCCGACATACCCCTTGTTGCATTAGAGCCTGTCTCAATACCAGAAACTTGCCTGTTCATGCTATGTTCCCCTGTGAATCCATCACACCCCACATTTTCCAAAACAGCATATTTGTTTGAAATGGGGACAGCTCCAGAAGACTCCTGCACTAATTGCTTACCTCTCTTACGTTTCTTGGAGTTAACCCATCTATGTGACTGCATCTGAGACTTTCCCCCCTTCCTATAACTGTCATCCATCACATACTGTTGCTGTTACAAATTTTTCGTTGTCTCTAACTGTCTCTCCAACCGATCCATTCGATCTGATAGGATTCGCAACTAGAAGCATTTATTGCAGATATAGTCCGCAGTAACCCTCAAATCCTTTTTAAACTCCTACATCTGACAAGAAGTGCATATGATTCTACCAAGGCCATTTGTGCTCCTTCACAATCTACAGACCCAGAAAAACAAAACTGTCTTGTTCCTCTACAAAACACTGCCCCAGGTTAAATTAATATTTATGGCTTATATTTTATGATTAATCAAGGGACATATCTCAAAAAACATATAATTAAGGAAGAATCCATTCTACTAAATTCTGAAGACTTTCTGTAGGACACAGTTAAAACAATTCACTTATCTGGCTGGGGACTTTGCCCAAACAGTTCCTCCAAACCAGTTGTAAATTTCACTGTTTGTTAATTTTTCTAGACGCACTCTGATCTCCAGCAATACATGAATTCAAACAGCAAAGGCAGTAACTGTGCAGGTACGCTATCCTGTCAGTTGCTTCCCCTCACCGTGTGCTTCCTTTGTATGTTCTTTTCCCTTTTAAAACTGCTGTTGCTTTGACTTTTTTCCCCAAAGTTCCAAACCAATGCAGCAGCATACAAAGCAGAAATTGCTGCTCCTTGAATTCGGGGAAATCACCTTCGACACCTAAAATACCTCAAAAAAGGAGCAGCTGTTACAGCCAGAAATGTTTTCCCGCCCAGACTTCTAAAAATCCAAATACACTACTTCCACTAGTTGTCCGTGGTCTATGCTGCAAGAAATAAATTCAAATAAGTTTGTCAGGCATGATTTCTCTTTCAGAAATGCATTGTGATTCTCTGCAACATTGCTGTTCATTTCTTAGTACCCAGTAAGACTTCTTATATAATGGATTCTAATTGTTTCCCTACATATGTCAAATTAATTGTTCTGCACTTCTCCACATTATCTCTTCTTCCCTGTGTACACAGATGGATCACGTTCACTACCTTCCAGTGATCTACAAGGGCTTATGGTCTTTGCAGGATCTACAGGAAAATAAAACACAGTCACTGACAGTTCAATTAATATGTTGTTTTATTTCTGACATTTTGATATGAAGTATATCTGGCCCATCAGACTTAGCAATGATCAATCTAGCTCCATTTTCAAGTACTACCTTGTTGCTGATATGAATTGACTTTATGTCTTTAGTTCCACAAATCCCAGGTGATTGCTTGCTTTACACAAGGATTGCCTGGCGCTTTCTCCATGAAGATAGATGCAAATTAGATGGTTAGTTTCTCTGCCATTTCCTAGTTCCCCACAATGTATTGTCCTAACCCTTATACATTTCCACATTTGGCCTTACTTTTGTTTTCTTTGGTGCATGGATCCTAGATTTGAGCCGTCTTTGTGTTTCCTGTTTGTTTTTATTTGAGCAGTCTGTGTGTTTCCTGTTTGTTTGTATTCATGTTCTTTTTGATTTACTTAACACTTTCTTCGGCCTTATTTTCAGCAAAGTAAATCTCTCAGAATGTTCAGGTTTGCACAATATCTGGAATTCTTCTGAAGCTGCTTCCTTAGATTTAATGCAATCATTAATTTCTTACGTAAACCATCAATGAGTCACCTTTCCTTTAATTGGTGTTTGTAACTTAGTGTTATATACGTATTTTTCAGACTTTACAGTATTTCTATCACTAATAGGCAAAGTCTGTCTCACACTAAATGTAATATTGTATTTTTCCAATTCACTTGAGCCTCTAGCCTTCGGGTTTCCATGATATTTGAGTGTAATGTTCAAACATTCTATATTGCTTGCAGGCGCCTTGTAAAATGCAACATATAATGTCACGATTGCCCAATAGGTTCCTCAGAGCACGGTAAGTAATTAGTCCTTCTGACCACACAACACCACGCCCGAAATAATCTGCTCTCTACTTTGGTTCATAACATACTCTTCAGCCTACCTCATACACACTTATGAAATGTATTTTTCACAGCATTAGCAATCATTTCGTTAACGCAGTTAAGTTGCAATTTTAGATCATTCAATATTACTGCAGCACCCACGATATTTGCATATCTAATTTCCAGAGAATCGGATGCACAACAGTTTTGGTTTAGATATGTAAGGCACCAATGTTTGTTCCTCCTTGTTGTTTGCAAGATCCACGCAAACATATTCTGAAGAAGCTGTGGGATGTGCTCTGTGCTGTTATTAGTGATAGACGTGGACAAGACATTGGGGAGGCTCACCCCGATGCTGAGATGATCTGAAGAAATGCCCATCAATACAGGACAAACATCAATAACCTTCCCCGCTCGGCCAGGACAAATGTCTCCCTATTCTCTCTACTCCCTCACACTCTCTGTATATCTGTTACAGCACCTACGCCCAAACAAGGCTCTTGCTCCACCAGTCACCCTGTTGCATGCAACACACTCTTTCCTTCACTCTCTCTGTCACTGAAAGCAAATCGAGATTGAATTTATTGTTTTGCCAACATTGAACCAGTGAGACAATTTGATGCTGAGTATATAAAAATGCGAACATTTTGAAAATTGGGGAGGCAGCAGATGCAATCGAGACGGAGAAGCCTGGGATCAACCATCTTGCTCTGCAAGAAATTAGGAAATACTCACTATCATAGATATTTTTTCATATGAAACATATTCACAGTAAACAGAAATACGACGACCCAGGGAATTCAGCAGCCAGGAGAGTAACATCACAGAGGACGGCAGTGGCTGTGTGGTTTTTAAATCAAGTTGATGCAATCTTCATAAGTGTCTAATTGAAACAGCATATTGTTATAGAGGTGGGTGCAGTTGTGTGGTTGGGGTGGGGGTCGGAGCTGGATAAAGTTGTAAATAGTTGTGGTGTAATGTTCACTTTTACAGTTAAAAATAAATTGGCGTTATTTTCTTTAAATAATGGAATTTGGGAGTTCTCTGTCACTCATATTCTAATAGATTACGAGGTGAGTTGAGCTTTCCTGGATGTTTGGTTTAATTAATAGAGGCATTCGCCACCATGTCGTAACACTTGTAAAGACCAACAGAGAGCAAAAAAAAAACAGAAGTAAGGAGTGAGAAGATTAAATAAAAAGAAAGACTGTAAGAGCTTCTTTCGACATGGAAAGGGCAAATTAGAGGCAAAAATGGGCATCTGATCGCTAGAAATTGACACAGGAGAGATAGTAATGTGGAACAAGGAAATGGATGAGGAGCTGAAAAATTACTTGGTGTCAGTCTTCACGGTTGAAAACACGAGCAATATCCCAAATATTTAAAAGACTTAGTGGACAGACCTGAGTAAGGTGGCCATCACCTCAGAGAAGGTGCTGGGAAAACTGAATGGCCTGAAGGTAAGTAAATCACCTGGACCAGATGGACTCCATTCCAGATTTCTAAGGCAGATAGCTGATGAGACAGTGGAGGCGTTGGTGGTGATCATTCAGGAATCTCTCAAATCAGGGAGATTCCCAGTGGACTGGAAAATCGCTAACGTTATACCCCTATTTAAAAAAGGGAGTAAAGCAAAAAACGGAAATCACAGACTGTCTAATCAAAACTTGAGCTCTGGGTCAGATCCTGGAATCCATTGTGAAGGATGAGATTTCTGAATAGTTGGATGTGGATGGTAAAGTTACCATGGTTTCTTAGAGGGGAGGTCATGCCTGGAAAAGCTGCTAGAAAACTTTGAGGACGTAACGAGCAGCTTAGAACAAGGAGAGCCAATGGATGTCATCACCTGGACTTCCAGAAGGTCTTTGACAATGACTACTGAGTAAGCCAAGGGCCCATGGTACAAGAGCAAGGTGCTAGCATGGATAGAAATTTGGCTATCTGGCTGGAAGCAGAGAGCGTCGATAATAGTGTCCTTCTCAGGATGACAGCCAGTGACAAGTGGTGTTCCTTAAGGCTCGGTGTCGGGACCACAACGTTTCATTTTATACATTAACCATCCAGATGAAGGAGCTGAAGGCATTCTGGTTAAGTTTGAAGGTGATACAAAGATAGGTATAGGGACAGGTAACGTCGAAGAGGCATGGAGGCTTAAGAAGAATGTGGGTAAGTTAGGATAATGGGTAAAGAAGTGGCAGATGGAGTACAAACTGGGAAATTGTGGGAACATGCACTTTGGTAGGAAGAATAAAAACAAGGACTACTGAGAAAATTCAGATGTCTGAAGTGCAAAGGGACTTGGGAGTTCTACTCCAGGCTTCTCTCAATGTAAACGTGCAGATTGAGTCAGTAGTTAGGAAGGCAAATGCAGTGATGGAATTTATTTTGAAAGGATTTGAATGTAAAAAAAAAGGATGTACTTCTAAGGCTCTATAAGGCTCTGGTCAGACCACATGTCGAGTATTATGCGCTGTATTGAGCCCCATGCCTCAGGAAGGATGTGCTGACCTTGGAATGGGTTCACAGCAGGTACATGAGAATGGTCCCAGGAATGAAAAGCTTAATATTTGGGAACGTTTGAAGACTCTGGGGCTGTTCTTGATGGAGTTCAGAGGGATGTGGGTGAATCTAATTGAAACATACAGAATATTGAATGTCCTGGACAGTACGGATGGTGAGAAGACTTTTATTGATAGGAGACTCTAGGATCCAAGGACACAAACTTAGAGTAAAGGGAAATCCGTTTAGAATGGAGGTAAGGGGAAATGTCTTCAGCCAGAGCGTGGGGAACCTATGGAATTCATTTTCACAAAAGGCAGTGGAGGTCAGATCATTGAGTATATTTAAGATAGAGATAGTTTGCTTCTGGAGTATCAAAGGGATCAAGGGTTACAGGGAGAAAGCAGGACAATGGGGTTGAGAAACTTGTCAGCATAATTGAATGGTGGATCAGACTTGATGGGCTCAATGGCCTCATTTCTGTTCCTATTTTCGATGATCTTATGGTCGTAAGCTGCAGTCTGATGCTCCCGTTCTCTTACCTTGACCCTCCTGTCAGCAAAGTGTGAGATTAAAAAGTCCCTGAATCATCTTTAACAAACGTGGAGGATTCCTATTGAGGATTCATGGGATTCGCTCCACTGCTTGAAGGAAAGGAAATTCTGCCAAATCCAACTGTTCCAGGAAGAAGTCTCATACCAGCAGCTTGTTTGAGTAGAATAACGTCGGAGACAGAATAGCAGTTGGGACACATTATCTCTTTTCCATTTGATATGATTAAAAATACTATGAAACTTTGGAAACCATTTCTTATTCTTTATCGTCTTCAGACATGTGCGTTGGTGTATGTGTCTGTATGTGTGTGACTCTGTGTCTCACATTTTTCGAGAAAATGACCTAGGTTACACTTCAAACTTGTTGTAATCAGTGGAGAAGTGTTGGGCTGGAAAATGAAACAGTCACCCTCCAACATTGGTCAGAGCAGGAATGAGAAATTCTCACGGGGCTGTTCAAATGGGAATTCTCTTCCCTAGAAGTTTATTCCCAAGATGCAGCTCAACATCACTACTTCCAGCGTAATTAGACATGGTCCATAAATGTTGGCCTATCAATAACACCCACATTCCATGAATAAATAAAAAATGATGAACTGCAGCAGAATTAATTGTATGGGAACAAGACTGTTAGACAAATGCCTGGCGCCTTCCAGAATTGTGCTGCCTGTGTAGTTTGACTTTGTGCAGTTCCCTAATATTGTGCCTGGGTGCTTGCATTTATTCAAAGTTGAGTTTATTCAACATTTAACAGACATGTGAATGGCGTAAAATTGTGGACAGACAGAAAAGTGCTGCGCAGACCACACTCAGATCAGCCATGATCTTATTGTCTGGTCGAGCAATGACAAAGTGTCTAATGACCCACTCCTGCTCCTCAGTCCTATGTTCCTATGTTCCATTCCGTCCTTAACACCACCTGAACAGGAGCAGATGGAGACAGGATATTATTGAGTCCCTCAACACTGGGTGATTTGGTGTGGGTTGGAAAATGTGATGGGAAATCCAGGCTTGATACAAAAGAGGCCTCTCATCTCTTTACAGAGTGTCTCCTCGCTGCAAATGGTGCTTCATTTGTTGGTCATGTTGTAGACCCAGATTCACTGTGAATATCAGGTCCATATCTCACCCAGAGATAGCTCACCAGATACTTTTCTCTCACTGTCCTCAACATTCAATAACAGCACTTCTAGGTAAATTACAACCATTCACTTTCCAATGACAGAATATGAGAGCATAAGAAACAGGAGTAGATAATTCCGATGCTCATGCCATTGTATGCGATCATGTCTGACCTACTGTTGGCATTAACTCATCTTTAATGCCCAATTCTTCCCTCCACTCAGCTCTCTGACGGATTAAAACTCCATCTACCTCCTCTTTAAATACTTGCAGTGATATCGCTCCCCTAACTTTCTAGACCTGAGAATTCCTGACATTCACTATCCTCTGTGAGAAGAAAACACTCTCCACACAGACACCATCACGTATTAACATTAACAAAAGTGTTTAACTGACCTGCTTAGGTAAGAGGGATTGACCCCGATATCAAGGCAGGATTTGACTGAAGGTTTTAACCTCAGAGGCACTTAAATATCCAGAATCATGCATCCTGAGTAAAATAAAAACTACAAGCCATGGAATTTATCACCTTCTCAGTGTGTGTAGAACATAATGAGTGATTGTCCGTCACCATCAAGTTTCAATGCAATGACCTCTTATCTCTGACAGTGCTACAGATTAACCTTCACTCACTCCTCTTTTACCATCGGCGCAGGGATTAGTCGGGTGAAATTAGTCTCTATAGCAATGAGATCATTCGTTCTAAGGATAAGAAAATCTGTCCATAATACCCCAAGTACTGTCTCAACCACACTCTCAGTGATGATCACAATAATTTCTTTCCCACACTTACGGTCTCCATATCGTTATTATGACATAAAAACCCATTCCTTCTCTATGTACTGCCATCGATGTGGAATTTAAAAGTTCCTTAGATCTGTATGTCAGCATCAGTAAATCCAGAACCAAAGGTGCCTGTGGAGATGAACATCACTCTTGGGTAGAGACTCAGTCAGAAAGATTGCACTTGAAATAGGGAATGGTCACCTACCCGAATGGAAATGTGGTGTAGAAATAAGGAAAACAGGCAGAGGAAAGGAGCTAACTTTACTTTTGTTCTTCCCTCACGGGATGTGTGCAGCCATGGTCAAGCTAGCATGTTATACGGATCTTGAACTGAGTGCCTGGTTCCACAGCACAGTAAAGAGTAAAACACATTGATGTGGGTTTGCACAGCTATGACTGGGGAAGAATAACCATTGACTTCTCTGAAGGACAGGAAGCATGCAGATGAGCCTTTTTTAAATTACAAATGATGATGGTTCCACTTCAATAACATCAATTTCCTTCTTGAGTTATCAACAGATTATTATTCTGTGGCTCTAGATTATGCGTCAATGACTTAAGCAGCATGCAGTGTCTGCCTGTCTGAGAATTCAACAATTCAACATACTCAAGAGCAATTATTCTGCAACTGACATGTGGTTACAAGGGACTTGTTAAGGTATATCCAGATTGAACAAAGGCACAATTGATGGTTTATTCAGAAGATGCACTGAGGCTGAGGAGGAGTCGCGGATATCATAATGGTGATATTGGACAGGATTAGTGAGTGGGGAAGATATAGAAATGTTGATCTGTGCAGGTATAGAAGTATTACGGAGTTTGAGAACAGACTGGTTCCTCATCTCGTATTGGTGAGTAATTTGTGAATAATAATCTGCTCGTTATAATTTGTGAGGAATGGAATATTTCATTGGAATTGAAAATATTGACGTCCACCTTTCTAAATTTTAAATAATATGAGCAGTAATTCAGTCCAACCTGGCTTTATGAACAGATAGAATGAATTACCAGGAACACCAACGATAATGAGGATGGGATAGTAACCATTTTGAATAACCATCAGTACACCATAGAACCGTAATGCTAATGAGATCCGAGGTTGAGAAAGCAAGGAAATACCCTCGGATAAACTCCTGCCCATTGCTGTAACATTCCAGTCTAATGTGTTCAGATTCTGATCCATTGTTGGGACATTCCAGTCTAATGTTCTCAGATTCAGATTTCTCCTTCCCCCCTCTCTAGATCTGCTGATCCCTGTTAGTGCTGTTGGTGATACTCCCGCTGATACTATGGGATAACACATTGAACCGATTCCCTCATTAATAGAAGAGGAAAGCTCTCCAGTAACATATTTAAGTTCCACGGAGATTGAGATCAATCTCAATCGCTGAACAAATATCTCCAGTTAACCCATTTCAATTCAATACTTTTTATTTTTTTTTTAAAAAACCGTATGATTAAAATTTACGCATTCTGGGTGGGATATGTGGGGATGATAGAGGGAACAAATGTTAGGGCTGGTAGATCAATCATGTGTAAGTATTCAATCTGCCTTGGATATGGGAGCAATGCCAGAGGTTTATTAGAACATGAGTATGCTTCTCTGTTTATAAATTGAAACGTACGTTCTTTAACTACTGATCAGGAATTACAATATCAGTAAAACGTTAAAAGAACTTTTATCGTCCATATCTGAGAAGAAAATGTCCCTAAGACTACGTGCGGTTGTAACAGACAACGACATGGTTTTTTTGACAGGGAATTGTACCTGAGAGATAATGGAGACTGCAGATGTTTGATAATTTAGAGTATGTAAAGCATGGCGGTGGAAAAGGCACAGCAGGCCAGGCAACATCCGAGAAGCAAGAGAGTCGAAGTTTCAGGCAGAACTTTCAGCGGAAAGGTAAGTAATAGGTGAACAAAGGTAGGAGGTGATCATGATAGATCGATGGGGAGTGTGGGATAGAGCGGTGGGAATTAAGATGGGCATTAGGTCTCCTCAGGAGGGCAGATGTGAGTCTGGGAGTTGGATCTGGGATCTGGGTTACCCAGGGGAAATTTGTAAATCAGTGGATCTAATGTTCGTGCCGCATGTTTGTTGGCTCCTGAGGCAGAAGATGGTGTGTTACTGGTGACATCCTGGTACATCTCTTCTGAACCCTCTTCAGCTTAACAATCTCCTTCCCATAACAGAACTGCACACAGAACTACAGAACAGGCTTTATTAATGTCCTGAACAATCTCAGCATGCCTGCTCAACTTCTAAACTCAAAGGTCTGAGCACTGACGTAATCTGAAATACCCTGCGCCACAAACTTCAAAGAATTATACCTGCACCCCCGGGTCCCTCTTTTCTATATAACTACCAAATCCCAGCATTCATTGTGTAAGCCCTCCCCTTGTTTGTTTTACCAAAAAGCAATACTTCACATGTATCCAGGTTAAACCCCATCTGCAACACCTCAGCCCAGTGAATGATATTACTACCCCCTCACACTCCCCCTTCGGATTAAAACCACAATCCACTCTCCATAATGCCTACAGACACCAGCCTTGAGTTTCCCAAAGACCCAGAGCTTGGTTTGCCTTGTGCAGGCAGAAGGAGGAGTCGGTAAGCAAAAGCTGGATAGGAAATAGCTGTCTTATCTCAATTAATGGTTTTCGTAAGAGGGAAGCCACATGCTCGAGATTTGAAATAGTGACCGGTGTTTTGGGCACAGAATTGTGTTCTTTCCTCGTCTCTGGTCTTCAGTATTGATATCTACTCGAGATCCCTCATAGTGCAGTGTGTTGCAGGATTTCTTTCCCTAATATAGCAGACTACTGGTAATAGACATTTAAACCGGAAATCATAGCCAAGCAATTACAGATGTTCAGAGTTTATCTCAATAGTACAGCGAATACACTCAACATCCTATAGTTAAGGCTAATAATTTGTACAAATTTTCAATGAGATTTGTCCCCTGTATAATTTGGTATTAGAACATAGAACATAGAACAATACAGCGCAGTACAGGCCCTTCGGCCCTCGATGTTGCGCCGATCAAAGCCCACCTAACCTACACTAACCCACTATCCTCCATATACCTATCCAATGCCCGCTTAAATACCCATAAAGAGGGAGAGTCCACTACTGTTACTGGCAGGGCATTCCATGAACTTACGACTCGCTGAGTGAAGAACCTACCCCTAACATCAGTCCTATATCTACCCCCCCTTAATTTAAAGCTATGCCCCCTTGTCATAGCTGACTCCATACGTGGAAAAAGGTTCTCACTGTCAACCCTATCAAACCCCCTAATCATCTTGTACACCTCTATCAAATCACCCCTAAACCTTCTTTTCTCCAATGAAAACAACCCCTAGTGCCTCAGCCTTTCCTCATAGGATCTTCCTACCATACCAGGCAACATCCTGGTAAACTTCCTCTGCACCCGTTCCAGTGCCTCCACATCCTTCCTATAGTATGGCGACCAAAACTGCACACAATATTCCAGATGTGGCCGCACCAGAGTCTTATACAACTGCAGCATGACCTCAGGACTCCGGAACTCAATTCCTCTACCAATAAAAGCCAGTACGCCATATGCCTTCTTCACTGCACTATTTACCTGGGTGGCAACTTTCAGAGATCTGTGTACATGGACACCAAGATCCCTCTGCTCTTCCACACTACCAAGTAGTCTACCATTAGCCCAGTAATCCATCTTTTTATTACTCTTACCAAAGTGAATCACTTCACACTTAGCTACATTGAACTCCAACAGTGTTTGTTAACTGTCCAACAGTATTGTTAACCAGAATTTAATAAATCCATACACTTCAAACATGACCCAAAATCTGGGCATAGTTTCGGCCTTGTTTAATGGATGGTGCCCAAGTTTCTGAACCGGAGCTCTGGATTTGATTCCAGTCCAGGAATGTCTGATAGTGCCCCTATCTCTGGAGAAGGTGGAGTGGAGTCATGTCCGATGGAAGTGTGTCACAGCGTGTTACAACAAGCTGATGAACAACATATAGGAGCATCATGTTGCAGCTTTAGGGGCTAATGCTGAATGATGGTAGTGTATCTATCACTGCGCCGAAAATTCTCGTTTCAACACCCACAAAGCAGTTTCATAATATGTCTGAACAAGTTGATTAAACTTTTTGGAATCATGCCTTGATGGAGAAGGAAGAGGTACGACTATTGAATTTGGGACTATAGACCCAGGATGACTGAAAGCACAGCCAACCATCTTGATTGGAGTCATATTTACACTTTCTAGAGGTTTATAAAATTATGACGGGCATGGATAGGGTGAGTGGTCAAGGTTCCATCCCCGCAAGGTAGGAGAGTCTAAAACTAGAAGGCATAGGTTTAAGGTGGGAAGAGAGATATTTGAAAGACAATGAAGAGCAACTTTTTTTCCCTGCAGAGGGTGGTGCTTCTATGGAATAAGCTGCCAGAGAAACTGGTGGAGGCTGGAACAATTACAGCATTTAAAAGGCAACTGGATGGCTTTATGATTAGTGGGATATGGGCCAAATGCTGGCAAATGGGAGTGGATTAATTTAGAACATTAGGATGGCATGAGCGAGTTGAAGAGTTTGTTTCCCTGTTGTACATCTCGACGAATGATTGATTCAATTAATGAAGGTCTCTTTGTAATCTTCAGCTGTTCACCATTATACAAACACTGTCCACAGTAAACCCAAACTTGACGTCATCCTCAAATTTGCGAAATATGCCTTCTATAATTCTCATCTCAATCATTTATATAAATGACAAACAAAAGTGAACCCAACAATTTTGCCTCTGGATCATTGCTGCCCACCGGATTCCAGTTCAAAAAACAACCATCCACCATCACCCTGTCTCCTGCCAGTAAACAGATATACACAGAAACACACATGCAATCACACACACATACAGAGACACCGACGCAACCATGTCTTTTAGACAAAGGTTAGATTAAAACCACGATCAAGGGTTACGGTGAGAAGGCGGGGAAATTATATTGAGATACACACCAGACAGGATCAAACTGCAAAGTAGACCTTATGAGCCAAATGGCCTGATTCCAATTTCCTATGCTCTGTGGCATTAAGGTGGCAGGATTATTTTCCAAGGGTGCAGTAGAAGCTGAGTTTGATAAATACTTGACTGAACAGTCAATGGGACTGTGGATACGTTTGAGGGGCTGAATGGTATATGTTTGTTCGTATTTGCTGTGCCCTTGTTTCTGAAAAGTGTAGGTGACTTGCTGTGAGGTTAACACACTTTAAAATGAAAGGGTTCTTCCCTTTCCATTTGAGATAAGATTGCTCCTTTCTTCTTTGGATTGTGTGATCTGTGGCGTTCTCATCCCCCGGGAACAGTGAAGACTGGGTCATTGAGGATATTCAAGGCTGACCTTGACTGACGTTTGATGGACAGAGGAGTCAATGTTTATTGGGAACAGACAGGAAAGGGGTATTCAGCTACAATCAGATCAGCCATAATGTTTCTAAACTGAGCATCAAGTTGGAGGGAACGAATGGCCAACTGCTGCTCCTACTTCACTCGTTGTTCTGTCAGTTCACACCTGAGGCTGTTCCAGAGGGAGATAAAGATCCCATTGAGGCAGTCAGCATCGTGACAATACAGCAGGGGGAGGCCATAATGCACTTCCATGGGGTTAGACAGGAATAGAATGAAGTATTCAAATCATTTCAGTAAATTACACAGCACAGGAGGATGCCATTTAACCATCCCAGGCTGCCTCAGGAAATACAGACAAGAGATCATTACTCATTTTGTGTTTGGTAAGCTGTAACCAGTGGAATTCTTCAGGGATCTGTGTGAGGTCATCAACAAATGACAATCCACACCAATGAACTGGATGGAGAGGATGGAGCTCAGTTTGCTCATACATCAGGATAGTCAATCAATAAGATGTCAAAGGGAGACAGAGTGTCTCCAATGAGATACAGACAGGGGGAGGGCAGCACGTCGGCAATGGGATACAGATGGGGAAGGCATAGCGTCTACAGTGGAATACAGACAGGGGAAGGGCATACCGTCTACAATGTGATACAACAGGGGGAGGGCAGAGCTTCTGCAATGGGATACAGATGGGGGGAGGGCAGAGCGTCTACAATGGGATACAGACAGGGGAGGGCATAGTTAGTAGGTTTACAGGTAACATCAAAAAATAGTGGGGCGGTGGACAGTGATGGTTATTTCAGAGTACAACGGCACCCTTGACAAACAAAGGGTCAAGGACTGGCAGATAGAATTTAATGCAGACATTTGTGAGGTTTTGCATTTTGGTAAGTTAAAGCAGGGTGGTACCCTAGGGAATGTTGCTGAACAAGGAGACCTACGGATGCAGGTTCATAGTTCCTTGAAAGTGGAGTAGCAGGTAGACAGAGTATTAATGTTCAGTCAGAACATTGATTATAGGAGATGGGGTAGCATATTACATTTCTACACGACATTGCTGAGGCCACTTTAAGAATACTGCGTACAATTCGGTAGGCACTGCTAAAGGATGGATGTTGCTCAGCTTGAGAGGGTGCAGAAAAGGATTTTCTGAAACCTGAGAAATTGAACTGCAGGAGAGGATGAGCAGGTTGGGGTTTTTGTCCCTGGACTGTTGGAAGCTGAATAGTGACACGACAGAGGTTTATAAAATCCTGTGGGCTATTTATAGTCTCAATGGTCAACATTTTTTCCCAGTGTTCGAACTTCCAGAACTATATGGCAGAGGTTGATGATGACAGGGGAAAGATTTAGATGGGACCTGAGGGGAAACCTTCACATGCAGAGGCCCTGGGGGTACGGAAAGTGCTGTCAGAGGAAGTGGTGAAAGCGGGTACAATTACATGTTTAAAATATATCTGGATAGATACATAAATAGGAATGGTTCAGAGGGATATGGGCCAAATGCTGGCCAGTGAGACTAGGTCACGTTAGGATGCCTGATCGGCATTCAGAATTTGGAAAAAAAGGATGTGTTTCCATGCTGTAAGACTCTGCTATTCTATCACAGTGATGAGGAAAAATGCAAAAAGGGCTTTTGAATGGGAATTCTCTTCCCCAGAAGTTTGTGGTGTTTCTCTGATTGCAAGTATTCACAGCTGAGTTAGTTAAAGATTTGACAGAGACTGCGTCATGGATAATGGGATACAGACAGGAAAGTGGGGCTGAGACCCCAACCTGATCAGCCACAATCTTAGTGCCTGGTGGAGAAGGCTCAAAGTATCTCATGACCCACTCCTACCCCTCAGTCCCCCTGTTTCTGTGTTCCATTTAGAGCCTCAAACCTGCTGGATCTGAGCAGTTGGAGGCCACTTACTGCTATCACCTGGTGCATGAAAACAGAGGAGAACATTCACTCCCTCATGACTGTCACACACGGTTTGGGAGATTTGGAAAATGTAATTGGAAAACCCAGGCTGGATATGAAAGCAGTCCCTCATTTCTCTTTACAGAGGTTCCCCTCTCTGCAACTTGTACTCCGTTTGTTGGTAGATGCAGATTTACTGTGAATACAGCCCCCATACCTCACCCAGAGATGGCTCACAACGTCCCCTGGGCTCCGTGACTGCAACATTCCATAACAGACCTTCCAGGTACCTTCCTGTAAGTAATCTAATCTAATCTAATCTAATCAAATTTTCCAATAACAGAATGTGAGAATATCAGAAACAAAGGCAGGTCGTTCGCCTCCCAAGCCTGTCTTGCCTTTCACTAAGATCATGGCTTCATAGCCCTCACCTCTCTGATACATCAAAATCCCTCTCTAACCTCTATGAGCACTTCCATAGAACACAAAACAAAGAACATTAGAGCACAGTACAGGACCTTTGGCCCTCGATGTTGTGCCACCCGTTTATCCTACTCTATGATCAGACTATCGTCCGTGCTTCCGTTCACTTTCTTCCATATGCCTATCCAAGAATCTCTTGAGTTTCCCTCACGTATTTGATTCTACTTCCACTGCTGGCAGTGCATTCCAAACCCCCACCACTCTCTGTCTAAAGAACCTACCTCTGATATCTCCCCAAACCTTCCTCCAATTACCTTAAAATTATGACCCCTTGTGATAGATATTTCTGCCCTAGGAAACAGTCGCTTGCTATTCACTCTATCTTTGCCTCTCATCATCTTGCACACCTCTATCATATCACCTGTCATCTTTCTTTCCTCCAATGAGAAAAGCCCTTGCTCCCTCAAGCTTATTTCATAGAACCTTCCGTCCAGTCTGGGGAGCATCTTTGTAAATTTCCTCTGCACTCTGTCTAAAGCTTCCACATCCTTCCTATAATGGACTGAGTAGAACTGAGCACAATAGTCCAAGTGTGGTCTAACCAGGACTCTATAGAGCTTCAGCATAACCTCACGGCTCTTAATCTCAATCCCCCTGCATATGAAAGCCAACACACCATGTGCCTTCTTAACCACACCATCAACTTTGGGAGCAAATTTGAGTAATCTGTGGACACAGACCTCAAGGTCGCTCTGTTCCTCCATACTGCCAAGAATCCTGTCTTTAACCATGTATTGTGCATTCATATTCGAGCTTGCAAAGGGAACCTGATATTGGTGTGAGTTCAGATGATGGACAGTTTTGAATGAGCATTTGTTCTGCAGCTCTGTAACTGAAAGTGGGCACAGCAGAGTCTATGACTCATTGGGCTGAATATAACCATAATTTATCTTTGTGTGATTTTCACTGAGTGTGACAGATGGGTTGTCTGCACGAGGCTGAGCTATTTTCCTGATACTATCATATCGAACTCACCTCATTAACTACCCAGCCACCCCATGGTGTCCCTGTCATTCAATGCCAGTCCGATCCCACCCATCATGGCTGGAGTTATTCACGATCGGCCGGATGCCCTGATATTCCGTGATCTCTGGCATTGGTGCACAGTTTACCCCGAGCATGGCAGATAAGGGGCAATTATACCACGGTTTGTCGACAGGGACACGGAGCTCCTGGTGGATGGGCTAGTACAGAGGGGACCATACTCTTCCCAGCGGAACCACACCACCAGACCCAACGAGCAGGGCCTGAGCTCACCAACCAGCTCAGTGCAGTATCTGCGGTCTGAAGAAATGTTCAGCAATACAGGACAAGCTTCAATAACCTTCCCCACACTGTCAGGATAAGGGTCACTGTGTTCTCCCTGCTCCCTCACACTCACTGTATATCTGTTATATCACCGACACCCGAACACGATTCATGGTCCACTACTCTCACTATTGCATGCAAAGCCTTCTCTCTTTGTCACACACACACGCACACACACACACACACACACGCTCGCCTTCGCAATACTCTCACATGTTGATAGAATATTCTGAAGAATGTTGATTGTGGAATGTTCAAGTTCGTGTTCCAAATAATTCCCATTTTCAAGAAAATTTCAATGCCCCAGTATGTAACACAAAAGGGGAAGGAACAAAATTGTACAGTTTTCAAATCACATGCAATCCACTATGGGGCCATTCAGCCCTTCAAACGCATTCTAGCATTTAAGAAGATTGTGGTTGATCTGATGCGTTTCTCAGTTCCATGTTACATGAACTTTCAGTCATTCAACCCCCTGGGTTCCTGTCACTGAGCAGACAACACTCAGGCACTTTTACCCGGGTTTTCTTCAAGCGCCTGCTCGAGGACATTTCCCAAGGGGATGCACTGTCCCAATAATATATTCCATCAGCTTTCTCCATCTATATAATGGTAAGCACATTTTACACAGACCAATCAAAAATCTACACTCATTTTATGGTTATCGATATCCAATCACAATTAGTAATTCTGGTTATTTCATATGTCTCACCTTACCGTATTCAGCCAAAGATGGCTTTGAAATACTTGTCTCATTATAAAATACAATTTCTAGCAGAGAACGTTTTTCCCCTCAGTCGTTATTTTGACTGTTATCTGAATTGTACCTTTTTCCTTGTTATGAAAGTTTCCCTTACCCTTTGCCTGTGACTGTTTCCGTCTGTAACAGTTAAACAGTCTCCCACTCAGTTGGCTGGACAGCTGGTTTGCGATGAAGATGGAGGCCAACAGTGCTGGTTCGATTCACCACACTGACAGAGGTTACCATGATAGGGACGCTGTCTCACCCTCAACCCATCACCCGAGGTGTGGTGACCCTCAGGTTAAATGACCACAAGTGGTCTCTCTTTAATGACAGAGCAGCTCTATGGTCATTGGAACTCTGTTCTATCACTGTTGCCATTTTAAAATGTTTTCTAGATTACCATTTCGTTTTCACGGATGTTCTGAAGCAGTGTCATTTTGTACCACTGTCAACATTTTCCCATGCTGCACATTCCAGTCCATTCCCTGATAATCCTTGACTCTGTTGTTACTTATGAATCTTCCGTCTGTGCCTCAAAAATATTCAATAACTCTGCCTCCAATGGTCTGCGGGGAAGAGAGTTCCAAAAACTCATAGCACTGAGAAAACAAAGAAAAAGCCTTACCTGGGGTGTGAGGTTATTTTTTGTCTACCTCCCTGAGATTGGATATAATTACATTGGAAGCAGTTCAGCAATGTTTCACTTCATGTATTCCAGGAATGAAGGCCTTATGATATGGTTACTCATAGAAAGAGAGGTGATCTTACTGAAACATACAAAACCTTCAACAGAGTGTATCAGGTAGATATCCACTGGGTATTCGTATAGTCCAAACTTCTTGCCATTGTTCTAGAACTTCAACCGTGTGGCGGCAAGGCATTCTGCCCATCAAATCCACACTGACCCAGTGAACAGCATCCCAGCCAGACCTGCCCCCCACCCTATCCATGTAACCCTGCATTTCACATGACTAACGCAACTAACATACACATCCTTGGGCACTATGGGCAAATTAGCATGGCCAATCCACTCTAGGCTGCACATGTTTGGACTGTGGAAGGAAACTGGAACACTGGGAGAAAACACAGACACAAGGAGAATGTTCAAACTCCACATACAGGATGCCCGAGGTTGGAATTGAACCCAGCTCCTTGGTGATGTGAGGCAGCAGTGTGAAACACAGATCCTCCATGCTCCTCGATTAGTTTTATAAGTTACTTGTGTCTGACTAAAGAAATCTGCGTGACTTGTTTACTGAACCAGACCTAGTCTAAGACTTTTATCATCAGCTATATCACCAATCTGGACACATTTAAAATGTGATGTGAGTAGTGAAGGAGTGGGACGAGAAAAGGAATCAGTGACACCCTCCAACCTCAGTCAGAACTGGGGTGAGGAGAAATTCACAAAGTGGGAATTTATTGACGTAGGAATTCTCCTTCCCAGAAGTATGGGATGGCTGAAGCTTTATATTATATCGAGGCTGGCTTCATCTGATTTTCCATCGACAGGTGAATCAGGGATAATGGTGCTTGGAGAGAAGAGTGCAGCTGGGACCACAATGAGATGAGCCACGACCTTATTAACTGTCGGAGTAGTGTCAAAGGGCCGAATGTTCCACTCGTGTTCCTCAGCCTTATGTTCTGATGTTCCATTCAGACCTTCGGACCTGCTACACAGGGGCAGATCGAGGCCACCCCGATGGTTAGATGTAGTTCGTGAAATGTAATTGAAAATCCAGGCTGAGCCAGGTATTGACCCGCACCCCAATCCCTCTTTTCAGGCTTCCCGTCTCTGTAACTTGTGCTCCAGATGTGGGCCATGTTGCAGACCCAGATTCGCTGTGAATACAGCCCTCTACAATATTAGCTCAAAGAAATCCTCTGCTCTCCCTGAATGCAACATTGTACAACACTATTTTCAGGAAAATAACATAAGAATGCAAGAAATACAAACAGGAGCAGGCTATTCGGCCCCTCAAACCTGTACTGTCATTTAATAAGAACATGGCTGAACTACTTCAGGGCTCAACTCCACTTTCCTGCTAACCTTTTGTATCCCTCAAATCACTAATCTATCAAAATCCAATCCAGCCAGTCTGTAAATGTATTAAAAAAAAACCAGTCTCCACAACCTCTGGGTTAGGGAATTCCAGGCATTCACTCCCTTCTGAAAGAAGATGTTTCTTTGTATCTCAGTTTGAAATCGATATCCCTTATTCTGTATCTACAACCCTGAGTTCGACTCTCTGCCCTGGAACGGATCCACATTCTCGAAAGCTACCTTGTCAAGCCCCCTCTGCATCATGTCCATTTCAGTAATATCATCCACATTCATTTCAACAACAATGAATAAACGCCTCACCATTTTAGATGTACTCAATAATTCAACCCTTTCATTCCAGGAATCCGCCTAATGAACCAACTTAGTTACTTGCTGCATCAGCATGCTGACGTTATGTTTCAGACACAAAGACAATTCCATCCTTTTGCACTGATCCTTTTGTGGGTGTCCTCTCCATTAAGTAACAGCCCGCCTTTTAGTTCTCAGTGTCATCCTCAATGAAGTGGGGAGGGACCATAATGTGAGAGAATGTGCTCTGTAATTGGAGATGGAGAACTTGAAACAGGAAGGGGAGAGGAGCAGGGAAGAGGATGGAACAGCAATGGCAGGGGTTTCTGGGGGGAATTCAGGAAGCACAGCTGAAAGTCATGCCCAGCATATGCTTATGATCCCAAGAAATAAACATCCTAAATCTGGCCCTACACTAATGCTCATCATAGTATCCTTGTCGACCATGGGTGGTACATCTTCTAATCGAGTCCTTCTTTTTGAACAGAATCAATAATTTTTCAGCGTTATTGGATATCTGCTTGAATGTCTGCCCAGGTATACCCACTGACCTTCCTCTGGGTCTACTTCCACATCCTGCTTCAGATCAGATGTGAGACAGAAAGCCTCAATTTAGATGTCTGGTTATTTTCAATCATTCAGGGGTGTCTTCTAGATGTAGCTGAACACATGATCAGCGGAGGCTGACTCCATTCTCTCAGTTTCTCCGTCTCTGTTGTTTCTCTTTGATGACGCCACATTCCAGTGAACTGCTTGTGACGTGACCTCCTTTGCCTTCAAATCAGAAATCCGCTAATTCCGGTGGACAGGGCCTTCAGCTGTGACTATCCCATCTCACGTGCTTCTGCCCTCACTCCGTCCTCTCCTTCCCAGAACAATGATAGATCTCCCCTCGTCCTCACTTCTACTGTACTAGAATCCACATTCACAGAATCATCTTCCGCCACTTCCACCATTTCCAATGGGATAGCACCATCAAACACATCTTTCCCTCGCGACCATTGACAGCATTTCATAGGGACCATTTCTTTTGTGACACCCTCCATGATCCCGAACACTTCACAACTCCCCCATGACACCTTCCCATGCAATAACAGAAGCTGCAACACTTGCCCATTCACCTTTCCCTTCTCACTGTCCAAGACCCCAAACATACCTGCCTGGTGAAGTAGCATTTCACTTTTACTCTTTCAATCCGGTCTCCTGTCATTGCTGCTCACAATGCTGTCTCCTTTACACTGGGGAGACCAAACAGAGACTGGTTTGAGGACCACTTTCACTCTGTCTGTAGGAATAACCCTGAGCCTCTCATTGCTTCTCATTTCAATAACCGACCTTGCGCTCATCCTAATATTTCGGTCCTGAGCTGCTGCAACGTTCCAGTGAAACACTACCCAAGCTAGAGTAACACCTGACTTTACACTTTGATGTGTCACAGCCTGCAGCAGTTAATACACACTTCCAAATTCACAGCCTGATTCCATTATGGCTGTTCTCCATTTTTCATATATTCTACTTCCTGACCTCCCAATGATCAAAGGTATATGTCAAAGCTGCTCAAATGTCCTGACCCACTTGGATTGCCGTACACTGGGAAGTGAAAAATAATAAAAAATGCACAAATATCTTGGTTCTGAAACTACATAAGACTGGAATCATTGACACTACAGAGTTCTTATCAGAAGCCATTGAGAGAACAGAGTGAAGCACATTCAATTTAAACACTGAAAATGGCATAACTGCAAGGGAAAACGTTCAGATGAATGTTGGAATTAGAATCGCTACAGTATGGAAACAGGCCCTTCAGCCCAACAAGTCCACACCGATCCTCTGAAGAGTAAACCAAGCACACCCATTTTCTTATCCTATATTTACCCCTGACTAATGCACCTAACCTGGAAATTTTTGGTTTGTGGGAGGGAAGAATCCAACAAGGAGAATGCGCATGTTCCACAAAGATGGTCGCTGGAGGATGGAATCAAACCTGGGTCCATAGCGCTGTGAGGAAGCGGCACTAAACACTGAGCCGTGCTGCTACCTCACGGAATGCGTTTTGGATTTTGAAAAACAAGACAATAAGAGATGTGACACAAACAGAAGAGAATAGCATGCAGAATAACAACCTATCCGAAAACCCAACAGATTATCCTAACTTAATGATGTAAGCAAATTAAATTCATAAGGAGTGGGTACATGGGAAGACCAAGAACTGACTTTCAATTCAGCCTACATAGATGTGGGGCATTACTGTGTGACATGATTAGGGATGACAATACAAAGAGACAGCCAATTAAAAGCCATTTCCATGCTACTAGTTCCACAGTAGGTAGAACTAAAGTGACTTTTCCCAGCTTTTCTCATTTTAAAGTTTTATAAATAAATATTAAAAAATATTAAAAGTTGGCTACTCAGCTAATCGTCCAGGTGAAGCTTTCTGGTCTTCAGTAGCACTTCATTTCTCAACCGAGAATCTGAAATTGGTTGAAAGCCATTGGGTGGTACCGTGGCAAAGTGGTTAGCACTGCTGCCTCACAATTCAATTCAATTACTGCCTCAGGCAACTGTTTGTGTGGAGTTTGCAAATTCTCCGCGGGTTTCCTGCGGGTGCTCCGGTTTCCTCGCACAGTCCAAAAATGCGCCGGTTAGCTGAATTGGCCATGCTCAATTGCGCAGAGCGAAGGGGTAAATGTAGACAAATGGATCTGGATGGGTTGCTCTTTGGGGGGTTGGTGTGGACTTGTTGGGCCAAAGGGCCTGTTTCCACACTGTAAGTAATCTGTATCTAAATAATCTAAGGTGTTGTTCGAAGTACTTGAAACAATCGCCATAAACACCCCATGGAAAATTCGAAAGGAAAAATCAAACCCAGTTTCTTCCAGGAGAGATATCAGAGAGAGGGGGCGGGGGGATCAGCATGGAACTTCTTCTTTGGCCTGATAGCTTCACAACTGGCTGCCTGCTTTCAGTAAACAGCCAGTCTGTGAAAAATCAGTCCAAACAAATCAAAGCAGAGGGTCTGCGCTGGGAGAACTGGCCACTCAACTTTCATAAGAACAGAAGGACGAGGATCAGGAGTAGGCCATCTGGTCCTTCTAACCTGCTCAGCCATTCTGTAACATCAAGGCTGATCGACTCGTGGACTCATGTCCACTTACCCGCACTCTGACCGTATCCGTTATTTACTTGATTGTTCAAAACATATCTATCTCAGCTCGAAAAACATTTACTGAAGAAGCGTCAACTACTTCACTGGGCAGGGAATTCCATAGAATTACAAGCCTCTGGGTGAAAAGGTTCTTTCTCAATTCAATCCTAAATCTGCTCCCTCCAATATTGAGGTTATTCCATCTTGTCCTAGCTTCACCTGATAGTGGAACCATCCTCTCTACTTTTTTCTGACCTCTTCCCTTCATAATATTGTTTATGTTTCTATAAGATCCTCCCCTCATTCTTCTAAATTCCAATGAATATAATGCTGATCTACTCTGTCTCTGCTCATAAGACAACCCCCTCAACTCCAGATTCACCAGAGTGAATCTCCTCTGCATAACCTCCACTGCCAGTACATTGCTTTGCAAGTAAGGAGGCCAAAACTGCTCACAATACTCCAGGTATGACCTCACCAGCACCCTGTACAGCTGTAACATAACCTTCCTGCTTTTAAATTCAACCCCTTTAGCAATGAAGAACAAAATACCATTTACGTTCCTAATTATTTTATGTACCTGCAGATCAACCTTCTGTGATTCATGCACAAGGACAGCCAGGTCCCTCTGCACAGCAGCATGCTGTAACTTTTTTACAATTCAAGTAATAATCCTTTTTACTGGTACTCCTAACAAAATAGATTACTTCATATTTATTAACATTGTATTCCATCTGCCAGACCTATACCCATTCATGCAATGTAACTATTTTCCTCTGCAAAGTTTCACAGTACTCTCAAACTTTGCTCTGCCACTCATCTTCGTGCCATCTGCAAACTTTGTCCAACTACGCATGCTCCCAACTCCACATCATCTTTATAAATTGTGAATAATTCCAACCCCAACACTGATCCCTGAGGCACACCACTCAGCACTGATTGCCAGCCAGGATAGCACTCATTTATACCCACACTTTGCTTCCCGTTAGTCAACCAATCTTTTATCCATGCCAATACTTCAGCCGTAGCGCCATCCATCTTGATCTTATGCAGCAGCCTACTATGTGGCACCCTGTCAAAGCCTTTTTGAAACCTAGATACACCATATCCACTGCTGCCTCGATGTCTATCTTGCTCGTAATGTCTTCGTAGATTTCCAAAAGATTGTTAAGCATGATCTGCCCTTCATGCATCCTTGCTACATCTGTGCAATGGGCCGTTTTCTATCAAAATGCCTTGCTATTTCTTCCTTGATAATATTGTCAAGGCATCTTCCCCACTACTCAGATGAAGCTAACTGGTTTATAATTCCCCAACTTTTATCTACCTGCCTTTTTAAACAATGGCGTTCCATTTGCTGTTTTCCAATCTGCTGGGACGACCCCAGAGTTCAGCAAATTGTAGAAAATTACCACAAGTGCACTTGTTATTACTCCTGCTATCTTTTTAGTACCCTGGGATACATTACATCAGGGCCAGGGGATTCGTCTAACCTTATCTCCATTAATCGATTAGCTTGCCCAATGCTACCTCCTCTGTAATAATGATTGTTCACAAGTCCTCACCTACCTTCATCTCTTTGGTAAAAACAAGGACTGCAGATGCTGGAAACCAGATTCTAGAGTGGTGCTGGTAAAGCACAACAGTTCAGAGCATTCCTGATGAAAGGCTTTTGCTCGAAACGTCGATTTTTCTGCTCCTCAGATACTGCCTGAACTGCTGTGCTTTACCAACACCACTCTAATCTAGAATCTTAATCTCTTCGTCGATCACTGGCATGTTATTAGTGTCGTTCGCTATGAAGACTGATACAAAATACCTGTTCAATGCCTCAGCCATTTCACCATATCCTGTAACTAAATGCTCCTTCTTATCTTCTCAAGGACCAACATTGAAGTTAGCCACTCATTTTAATTTTATATATTTAGGGAATCATCTGCTATCTGTCTTCATATTCTGTACTAGTTTTTTTTTTCTCGTGTTCTATCTTACTTTTCTTTATAGCTTTTTTCGTGGCTTTCTGTTGATCTTTAATCTTTTCCCAATCTTCTAGGTTCCTGCTGTTCTTGACCACTTTGCATTCCATCTCTATCAATTTGATAGCCTTGCGTATTTGCTTAGACACCCACGGCAGACTGCCCCTTTTCTGAGAGTCTTTCCTTTTCACTGAATATACTTTTACTTAGGACTTGGAAAAAATCCTTTGAAAATCCTCCACTGCTCGTCAACTCTCACCATAAAGTATTTGTTTCCAGTTGACTTTTGCCAAGTCCTCCCTCCATTCTGTTGTAGTCTCCTTCGTTTTAGCACAGGACCCTGGTATTAAATTTTATCTTCACTCTCCATCTGTGTTTTAAATTCAACCATACTGTCATCATTCCTTCCAAGTTGATTCCTAACTAAGAGTTCATTAATTATTCCTGTCTCATTACACAGGACCGGATCTAGCATAGCTCGCTCCTCATTGTACGTGTTTTAATTTTCAACTTGAAAGCATTCCCAAGTTGTCAAACCCAGACTCTTTGGATTCGCTGCTTTTCAGACTGCTATGAAAGAAAAACAAAGACAGCATAACCTTGTTAAAGGAGTAGCATTGTCACAACACTACACTTGGGACATCATCAAAAATGTTTCTGAAAATTCAAATTCACTGCATCTATTGCTTCGCCATAATTTATTTCGCAGTCGGAATCTTCAATATTATTCTCCATTAATAATTTGGTATTGACTTGATCCATGTTCATTACTTTCAAATTAACATAATTCTCAAAGTTCCCTGGCAAAGCGTTCTTTCTAATAGACTCTTGTATTGTCCTGATTGCTTCTCTGGTACTAAGCAGACGGTAATTTCCTGCTGTCTCCCTGCCTCCTTTAGAAATATTGGGATTCCATTTGCTGCTCTCAAATCTGTCAATTCAATCACCTGGAATTTGGAACACGGAAAGCAGAGTATCCATTATTCCCATGGCCACCTTCTTTAGGAATCAGAGATATAGATTATCATTCCATGGGGATTTATCAGATTTCAGTACAAATACTTTCTCCAAAACTGCTTAGTTAGTGATTGATTGTATTTCCTTTCTTTCTCAGTAGACTTCAAATTGTTTGGAAGCATTTTTTTAATATCCTATCATGAAGGCAGAACTGAAGTAGATGCTTCATAGTCTGCCATTTTCCTCTTCTCCATTCGTTGGTTTTGGACTGTAAGGAAGCTACAATTATCTTCTCCAACATTTCACCTTGGTATATTGTACGTTGAGAAGATTTTACATTTCACGCTTGTTAATGTACTCTTCCAAAGTCCATTAGTTGCTGTCTTAAGCTGTTCAATGATTGACCTTCCACAGACATACAATCACAGAAGCATAGACTCTGTACCATCAAAAATACAGCACGATTTATATTATTCCAAATTTCCTACATCAGTCCCGTAGCCATGAATGGTATGACACTTCAAGTGCTCGTCCAAATAATTTTTAATGGTTGTGAGATTACCCGTGATAACTGCCCCACCTTCGGAAGTCCATTCCAGATTCCATGACCCTCTGGGTGAAAAACAATCCCCGAATCATCTCTAAACCTCAAATCCTTCCCTTTAAACGTGTGCTCCCCTGTTCTTGGCCATTTGACTAAAAGGAACAGCTACTGTCTATCTACCCTGTCCATGTCCCTCTAATCTTATCCTTCTGAATCACGTCCCCCTCAGCCTTCTCTTATTCAAACTGAACAATCCGAGCTTATTCAGCCTCTCTCCATAGCTGACATGCTCCATCATTGGAAACATCCAGGTGAATCTCTGCACCCCCTCCAGAATAATCACATCCTTCCTGTAATGTGGCTCCCAGAACTCCACATAGTATTCCATATTGGCCTCAACAAAGTGCTACATCGATCTTGTAATCTATGCCTCGATGAGTAAAGGTTATGCCTACTGCTTCCATTGACTTCTTACGTAACCTTTTATTCTCCCACGTCACATTCAAGAATGTGTGTAAAAGCTCCCTATGATCTTTCTTGTGTGCTACAATTCATTGCGTATTCCCCATTTAGTTCCTTCTGCCAAAGTGCATCACCTCAGTTATCAGAGTTACATTCCATCTGCCATTGATCCACCCATCTGACCATTCCATCTGTATCTTACTGTCACATAAGACCTTCCTCCTCACTGCCAATCACCCGGTCAATCTTTGTATCAAACACAGACTTACTTATCACACTCCCACTCCCCCTCTACATCCACACCTGCACCATTTATGAATACCACAAGTAATAATGGACACAGCACTGATCACTCTGGTATACCGGGGACACCGGTCTCCAGTAACACAAACAGCCTTCTAACACCACCTGTCTTGTGCAAAATTTTCTTTAACACTGATCTGAAACACACTGGTGTATAGTTCCCTGTTCTATCTCTACAACCCTTCCTATAAAGGGTGTTCTCCAGTCCTCGGACACCTCACCTGTGACCAGATTCTATTTAAAAATTTGCATCAACGCCTTTCATCCCTTGTCTCCAACAGCAGCCTGAGATGTAACTGATCTGGACTTGGGGATTGGTCCAATTTTATACCAGTCCATCTTCTTGAGTTCTGTATCTGCCTCCTCCTTTTCCCAAGTAAAACAGACGTGAAATTCTCATATAACAATCAATCAGCGTCTCCAGTTTCAAACACAAATTTCCACCTTGATCTCAGACCAAGTCTCCTCAGCAGTCCATTGTGCCATCTGAGGAATTAATCTGGAGAAAGCCCATTCAATATATGTGATCAGTTTATTTTACTTAGATCACGACATCAAAATTGTACAGGTACAGTCTCCCCAAATCTCTGTGTTACTCGTGCAGAATGTCTTTACTTCTAGTAGGAGCAAATCACTGCAGAAGCAAAATCTGCACTGAGACCAACACATGCTATAGATCACAGTGAGTCAGACAGCGTCCGCAAAGAGAGATTAAGTTAACACTTTGAGTCTAGTTGGTTCTTCATCTGTATTCGGATTCCCTTTAAATGAAGGCGTTTAAAGGGAGACAGCACTGAAACCTGTGGCACACCAGCGTACACCGGGCTGCAGTCACACAAACAACCTTCTACCACCACCTATGTTCTCCAATAGTTTCTCCAGTGCTTACCTTCCCCTGTTTGCATATGTTCCTTCCAATACACTTTGCTTTAATGTTTTCTGCTAACTTACTGCGTGTGCTAATTAAAACTCGTCCTGAATATCTGACTGTACCATATTCACTGATTTGCCATTATTTACAAATACAAGAGATATCTTCAAGAAAAACTTTGTAAATTGTAACTTCCCTTTCATAAGTGCAGAACAATTCACTTGAAATTTGCTATTACTTTCTCAGTGTCCAAAAAGATCTTCGTTCCAATAGGTTGAAACAGATTCCCTACTGTGGATGACAACTAACTGGCCTGTCGTCCTTCACTCTCCCACTCCTTCCCTTCGTTAATCATTTGAATGCATTTATAACCGTCTGAAGTGAATACAGAAAAGTACAGTTGTCCCTATTGTAATCAACATGTGTATTGCTGTTTTCTCTGAAATTTCAGTTTGAATTATATCCTGTCTGTCAGACTGATCAATCCTCATCCCAGTTCTGTTTCCAAATACAACTTCATAACTGTATATGAATTATTTTAGTCTTTAGTTACAAAGATCCCGTGGTGACCTGGTATTTCTGGGAGATTTTCTGGAAGTCATCTTTGAAGACAGATGCAATTAACTGTTTCGTCTCCTTGTCATTTTTCTGTTCTCTACAATAAATTATTGTATCCAGACATACGCTGTGTCACATTTGATCTTGATTTCATTTTCCTTTCAAGTACCAACAGACGCTTTTCGCCAGTATTTACAATTAACAAAGAAAATCACAGAACAGGAACAGGCCCTTCAGCCCTCCAAGCCTGTGTCTATCCAGATCCTCTATCGAAATCTGTCGCCTATTTTCTAAGGATCTGGATACCTCTGCTTCCTCATATTAAATGACGCTATCGTCCCCACCTCTACTACCTCAGCTGGCAACGCATTCCAGCCACTCACCACCCTCTGCGCAAAGAACTTTTCGAGCATATCTCCAATAAAGGTTTCCCCTTTCATCTTGAATTCTTGAGCCCTAGTAACTGAGTCCCCCACTCTGGGAATAAGCTTCTTGCTATCCACCCTGTTTACATCTCTCAAGATTCTGTAGACCTCAATCAAGTCCTCCCACAACCTTCATCTTTCTAATGAAATTAATCCTAATTTACCAAATTTCTCTTTATATGTCGTTCTCACCATAATAGGCAACATTCTGGTGAAAATCTTCTGCCCTCTTTCCAAAGCATCCAGAACCTTTCAGTAATGTGGCAACGAGAACTGTCTGCAGTATTCCGAATGTGACCGAACCAAAGTCCTATACAACTGTAATACGGCCTACCTACACTTGTACGCAATAGATTCCAACAGATTCCCTCCTGTTCGTGACGGGTTAACTGGTCTGTGGTTCTCCACTTCTTAAATTGTTAGAATGCAGGAAGGAAGTGTGCTGTATGCCTTCTTGATCATTCTATCGACCTGCCACTTTCAGCGAACAATGGACCTGAACACCCAGATCTCTCTGCACATCAATTTTCCCCAGGGCTTTTTCCAGTTACTGCACAATTAGTTCTCGAATTGGATCTTCCAAAATGCATCACCTCACATCTTCCTTTTCGCCACCCAACTCTCCAATCTATTTACATTCAGCTGTGTTCTCTGACAGTCCACTCAACTTTCTGCTACTCTACCAATCTTAGTGTCATCTGCAAACTTGCTAATCAGACCACCTATACCTTCCTTCAGATCATGTAGTATATCACAACAAACAGTGGTCCCAGCACGGATCCTGTGAAACACCACACAGAACAATTGTCCATTTTGAGAAACTCCCTTCCATTACGACACTCTGTTTCCTGTTGCCCAGCCAGTTCTCTAATCAATCTAGCTAGTACACCATGGACTTCTGCGACTTCACCTTCTCCAACAGTCTATCTCATCAAACGCCTTACTGAAGTCCATGTACATGACATCTACATCCCTTTCTCCACTATCAACTTTTTCATTCCTCAAAGAATTCTATTACATTTGCTAAGATGTGACCTTCCCTGCATAAACCATGGAAGGTCTTGTGTGGAGTCCGACTTTTTTCACCCTGGAGTCATACTGGTTTTATTTCCACTGCAAGACTTTATAAAATGCCACATGATTGGCTGCGTACAAATTGAATGTTGTTTTGAACAAAATACAATCTATCCACCAAATATAAAACTGCAAACGCAAATTAGCCCCCCAGATTTATAGGTGTGTCTGTGCGAGAGATGCAGAGTGTGTATGTGGCGGGGGGTGGGGGGAGGATGGAGGTGGCGTGCGAGTGAGAGAGAGAGGGTGTGTATGTTTCTTTCCATGTGTGTGAGCGAAAGAGGGTGTGTGTGCGTGTATGTTTATGGATGAGAGTGAGAGTCTGTGCTACTTTAAGACCAGACAGATTTAGCAGATCCCTTTCCCCAAACACGCCCAGTCCGTGGTTTCAGAGCGTCCATGCTCTGCAGCCCCTGCTCCATTTGTTGTTCATGTTACAGACACTGATGCTATAACTACAGTCCCAATGCTCCATCCAGAGTTGGGTCACCAAATCCTCAGGTCTCCATGAACGTCTGAGGTAGCTCACAGCACAACCTCCAGCAAACCATCCCCATCCCCATCCCCTCCACTAACTTTTCAATAACAGGAGACAATCAGACTTCCCTCCACTAAAAGTGAGATATCTACTCCTTTATCTACCTCAGGGTCAGGGTCCTCCTCGTGTTTCTGACCACGTGATCAGCTGAAAGGGGCAAACACAGGCGTTCAGTGGACAGGCACAGACCAAATTTTAAAGACATGAGTCAAAGATGCTGAAACTTCCTGTCCAACATGGAGCACAACTTGGTACGCACTGGGAAGTGAGTAATAACCCGAAACACAACCCCCTGTCTATGGAGCACCACATGGGACACACCAGCAAGTGAACAACAGCCCAGCACACACACCGCTGTCCAACATGAAGCACGACGTGGGGCACACCGGGAAGTGAACAGCTGCCCTGAATACACACGCACCTCTTCATGAAGCACCTTAAGGCACACACCTGGAAGTGAACAACAGCACAGCACACCCTCCCCTGTCCATAGAGTAACACATGGGACACAACGGGAAGTGAACAATAGCCTGACACACACCATTACATTATTTCTGAAATTCATGATGCCAGCATTCGATACAATACACAACGAAAAACCAAGGCCAGGGAAAGAATCAGATGGACAGAGACATTCACATTAAAGATAGAAACGGAAGGTGTAATATTTTGTTGAGGCAAATTGTGTTAGCACTTACAGGTAGCATCCTGGGAAGTGTTTTCAATCACAGACAGGTACATACAAATTAAAGAAGCCCTGCAGTGTGGAACCAGGCCATTTGGCCCACCGAGCCCAGAATGACCCTCCTGATAACATCCCGAGCAACAAACTGAAACGTTACCCCGGTAACTCTAAATTTTCCACAGACAATCCAATGAACCTGCACATCCCTGGATACAGCGGAACAATTTATTGAGGTCACTGAATCTAACCTGGACATTTTTGGCTGTGAGAGGAAAACCAAACACCCAGAGGAAACTCACGCACACACAAGGAGAGCGTGCAAACACCACACAGAATGTCACCAAAGGGTGGAATCGAACACAGGTAATTGATGCTGTAAGGCCGTATTGCTATCCACTGTGACACTCAATGACCAGCTGCGCGAGAAACTGCATCCTCCCACTTTCTCTGAATCTGTCACATCTGTTCAAATGATGCCGAATTCCAATGTGGTGCTTCCAAGAAGCCTTCCTTTACCTCCACAGGGCCTTAAGCTGTGACTGACACACTGCCTGATCTTTGCCCTCACCCCTTCCCCTCTTCCCAGATCAAGTTGTTCATTAATACTGCAACATGAAAGATAATTGCTGATCTAAAATAAAACAAAGAGCTGCATATACTAGAGATCAAAAACAAAAGATGTTCTGATGAAGAAATCCCAAATTAAAAATGTTGACTCACTCTCTTCCTACAGAGGATTAGGAAAAAGTGAATTCTGAAGTAAATTCATGATGAAAGGCTGATGACCGAAACATAGACTTTCCTGCTCCTTGGATGTGCCCTAACCTGCTATGCTATTCGAGGGTCAAACTTCCGACTTTCTTCCTTCAAATAGTACCAGACCCGTCGGGTTTTGCCTGCAAACGCTTGTATATCTAATCTCCTGTTTAGAACGTACATTTTTTCCCTGCAGTATTAACTTCCATACACATCTCCCACCAGTATTTGCTTGTACTTCTTGTTTATAATCTCGAGTCAAAATGTTTCTGTGTAATCTGATTGCTGGGGTGAGATGAATGGTAGATTCAGCGAGATCTTTCCTGAAGCCTTCCTTGACATCACAAAACCTCGCTGCACTTTGTTTGAACAATATATGAATTGGAAAGACAGAGAAGAATATGGGCCAAGTGCAGGGAATTGCGGTTAATGTGGACGGACATTTTGGTTGGTATGGACCAGTTTTGGCTGAAGGTCCTGTCTCCGTGCATGACTGTAAATGAAAGTGGTTTTGGGTATAGACAGAGAGGGTGAGATTGAGCAACAATATCATGGAAGGATGTGCTCACATGTTTCAGAATGCTGAGATATAGACATTTCGATAGCATCCAGTAAAATACGCCAGTATTATCAGGAATGATGGTGAACAGAATATAGGTGTGAGTTCAGATGATGGAGAGTTTTGGATGAGGATTTGTTCTGCAGCTCTGTAAATGTGAATGGGGTCAGCAGAGTGTTCAACTTATCCGTCTGAATCTAACAATAATTTATCTTTGAGTGATTTCCATTGAGTGTGACAGGGGGATTCTTTGCACGAGGCCAAACTAGTTTTCTGGTGCTATCTTACCGAACTCACCTCATTAACTACCCACCCTAACCCATGGTGTCACTCTCATTCAATGTTAACCCGATTCTTCCACCCAATTTGGCTGGAGGTGCCCACTATCTCCCAGATGCCACTGGATATTCCATTATTGCTGGCACTCGTGCCATCTTTAAAAGGACAATGGGCACTCGATTGAGCTTTCCTCAGTTTGGAGCTGTCATGTACGTTTTACCCAGAGCATAGCAGATAAGGGTCAATTACCCCACGTTTTGTCAACAGAGTCACAGATATCCTGGCGGATGGTTTAGTACATCTCTTCCCTAGTACCACCAGACCCACCAAGCATGATCTGAGCTCACCACCCAGCTCAGTGCAGTATCTGAGATCAGTAGCAATGACCAGCACTTCAGGACAAACATCGATAACATTCCCAACTCTGTGAGGATAAGGGGCATCGTATGCTGTTTGTCCCTCACACTCAATGTATGTCTGTTCCAGCACCGACATCCGAACAAGGCTCATGCTCCACCACTCTCACTCTTGCATACAGCACGCCCCCGCCCCCCCCCCCACCCCCCGTGTCTCTTTCCTTTGTAATATCTCCACAGATTGTAGAATTCTCCAGAGAATGTTGATTATGGAATGTTATAGATAATATTCCAAATAATTCCCAGTTTCAGGAAAATGACAGTGCCCCAGTGTGTAAAACATGAGGTGAAGGAACAGTTTTTTTTTAAATCATATGCAATTAAAATTCACATTGAGTCCATTTCGCCCTTCAAATGTGCTGTACCATTTAATAAGATGGGTGGTGATCTGACTGTCTCCTGAGCTTCACGTTGCAGGAACTTTCAATCATTCAGCCCCCTGGTTTCCTGTCACAACCAGACGACACTCACGCACTTTCTACCCTGGGTTTGTTCAAGCATGTGTTCGGGAGGCATTTCCCATGGGGACCAACCCTCCAAAAAATATGCTCCATCAGCTTTTTACTTTCATACAATGGTTAGCATGCTTCACACAGACCAATCAAAAATGTATTCATATTTTATAGTTATCGACATCCAATCACAATTAGTAATTCCGGTTATTTCACTTGGTTCAACTTATTCAACCAAAGATAGCATCCAATCAACTCTCTCGTTATAACGTACAATTTCCAGCGGAGATTTTTCCCCCTCAGCAACTATCTTGACCGTTATCTGAATTGTACCTTTTTTTTCCTTCTTATCAAAGTTTATATTTTACATTGACTTTGGCTATTTCTATTTATAGCAGTTACACAGTCTCGCAATCTGTTGGCTGGATGGATGGCTTGTGATGCAGAGGAAAGCCAACAGCGCAGGTTCAGTTCCCCACACAGACAGAGGTTGCTACGAAGGGCACACCCTCTCAACATCATCCTGTCACCCGAGGTGTGATGACCCTTAAGATAAGTCATAATTTGTGGTCCCACTGATGAGAAAGTGGTCCTTTGGGACTCTATTCTATCCATGTTAACATTTTAATTTTTTCAAAAATATTTTTATTCAGAGAAAATTAGTTTAATGCTTCAATGAACAAATAAGTACCCAACTCAAAAAGCAATGCAAATTGAACACAATTACACCCATGTGCATGTATATAAGAAAAGGTAAATCAACGGGCCGAAGAAAAATAAAAAATAAAAAACGAATACTGGAACTCATTATAACAAAACTATAGCTCTCAACCTTCAAGAGCGTTAATTAATACACGTTCATTTGTTCGTAATTCTTCCTCTCTGGACATTAGATTCATTAGTCAATTTCGTCATAGCTATATTAGCCTGTACCTTGGTAATTCAAAAAGGGCTGTCATGTCGAATAAAAATCCTCTATTGTATGGTGCAAAATACCTTTTAAAAAGTCCAAAGGGCTATGCTCCATGACAAGGTTACGACAAACCAATAGACCCAGGGGGTTTTCAGACACCCAACTCAACAGAACTTTTTTTTTTCTGAACTCAGAGAGTGAGGGTATTGAAGTATTTTTTCCTATGCACATCTGAGTAAGGTAGACTGGGCAGGCCCAGGAAAAGGGAAACCTGAACCATCTCCAATTCTGTCCGCAGAATATCCTGTCCATCGCAGCGAACACACCGCTCCTATAGCGCTGGTGGATGGTCAACAAGCAATGAGTAAGAGTGTCCATAGTCATTTTGTATTTAAGACATACTCCCACTTGAATTTTGAGAGAGTGTCTGGGGCCAGATAGACTCTATGATGAATCTTCAACTTCAGGGCAAAAGTCTTCTTACAGATTGAAATACTTCTTGTATTTTCACAAATATCCTCCCCTGTGTCCGAAGAGACCTGAACCCCCAAAATTGTTTGCAGACCTCATAAAGGCACAAAGTCTCGTCTAAGGGGTCACTCTGCAACAAATGGTAAAGGGCACTGACAGAGAGTGTGTTCTTAGCAATAAGCACCCTCTTTTCTGTCTCGGATCTGTACGGGTCTATTAAAAGCGTGGTTCTTTTCTGAATAACATCTCTGATCTGATAAAAAGAAAACAGAACAGATCTCTACTCGGTAGTCATTAGTTACGACTTATTTTGATCAAAGGACATCATTGTTTCTCCCTCAGATAAATCATCCAAGCAAGATAAACCAACTGGTTGTCCATAGTTTAAACATGGAATCCAGTATTCCCCGTCGGAAACATGGTACACCACGTTTTGGGGTAAGAAATGGGGTTTGGCTATATTGCCCTCGATCGGACACATTACAGTCCCTACTTTAAAATTGTTGATATTTATTGGGAAATGGTAATACTTCGTAACTGTCCTCATTTTGTCTATGAGTAGCAGACTACTAAGGCAGTACTTTGCCTTGACAATGGAAGGATAAATAGTTTCCATTCTCAATGTGAGGGACTCAGACAGAATTTTGAAATCAATATTTCGAAGTGAGATAGGCCGATAGGAAGCACAATCTTTCGGTGTCTTCCTTTTCTTCAGAATAAGAGAGATATGAGCCTCTCTTAAGGATGGTGGGATGCAGTCGTGACTGTGTGAGTGACGAACATAGTAAGCATCGGCTCTGACAACAGGTTTATAAATTCCTCATAAAACACACGTGGACATCTGTCAGGACCGGGCGCCTTTCCGCCTCGAAGCTGCTTTACACCCTCCAGCACTGACAGTGGTGAATGAAGGCAAGACTCTTATTCGGGGGTTACCCCTGGAAGGTCCAAGTTCTTGAAGAAAGATTCCAGCTTAATCCATCTATCCTCATAATGCTCAATCTGATATAATTCAGAGTAAAATCTCCGAAATGCTGTTTTAATTTTTATGGGATCGCAGGAAAGGGTCCCAGTACCTTCCCTAATTGAGGTAATGGCATTGGGGCTCTCTTTTTCATCGCAAGATAGGCTAACTTCTTGCCCGGTTTTGTTTTGCAAAAGTAAGTTCGTGCTTGGCTGTCTGTGTGAGCATGGAATTCACTGCAAACCGAAGCATTGTGATCCTCTACAGCCGAGCCACCGAGGGTCTATCACAGTGTGCCCTCTCAGCTGCCTTCAACAGTGCCTGGAGCAAGCGTTCCTGCTCCAGCTTCTGCCGCATCCTAAGGAATTGTTCCTTTGGCATAAGCCTTAGCAATTCCCATAGAATGGGTGTGTTACTGGTTGAATCTGAATTAATGGCTAAGAAAGATCTGAATTCATTACAGAAATACTCAATGTACTTAATATCCTTAAGAATAAAGGGATTAGCCAGTGTCTTGAACCTGCTATATTTCCCTTGATCTTAACCAATAAGTATGCCGCTGCATGGTCAGCAATGGTAATATTCCCAATTGTCCAGAACACCACTGAATTGAAGATTGCTGCAAGGTGAGGAAGACATCAACACTAGTGTGGCATTTCTACGGGTTAAAGAAGAAAATAAAATCCCTGTTTATGAGGTGGATCTGCCTCCATACATCCACCAGCCCCAGTTCCACACAAAAATCCACTAATTGCTTAGATTGGAAAGATGGTGCTTGGAGCCTTTGGGCATACTGTCCACTGTGGGTGCAAAAGACAATTGAAGTCTCCTCCTACGATAATGTGCGACGAAGAAAGGTTACTTAATTTGGAAAAAGCATCTATCAGGAATTTCCGGCAGTGAACCGGGGGCAATAAACATTCAAACTACTGCTTTGTTCCCCATATATCTTTGAGGGTTATAATCCTCCCGTGGGTATCTAATACAATCTACTAATTTAAATGAAAGATTCTTCCTCACCAGTATGGTTTCTCTCTTATTCCTAGTGTTAAAAGATGAGAAATAAACCCGATCAAACCCACCTTGCTTTAATGTCAAATGTTCCTTGTCATCAAAGTGCATCTCTGCAATACGACAATATCCACCCTCTCCTTTTTCTTAACTGGCGAATGGCTCCCCTTAATGTTCTAGATACACCATTTAAGCACGACATTTGCCATTATACACTGAAACAATATTTGAAATCCAGAGAGGAAGAACTCGAATTTCAAATCGCTGAGCACCAATGAAAACAGAATCATAGAGCCTAAAAAAACATACAACCTAAAGCTACGACAACTAATAAGCTCTCAAAACGTTCCAAAACTAAATACATACAAATACAAAAAAAGATACAAAGTGCCAATGGCACTCAGGAGGGGCATTTACCCCCCGTCGACTGGGAGCATTTTCACGTCACAAATCTCTATCTTCTGCCCCATTATCAATACTGCATCCAGGGCAATTAATCACAAACATCGGGACTGAACTGCCCTTAGGTAGGCATTCAGTCATCACGATCACCTTCATAACTCCGTCCAGCTTGAGCCCAACCCAACACACAAACTAAGCAAGAGAAAAACGAGCATTAATACTAATGAAGGAGTTAAAAGTATGCACTCTATCCAGCCACGTCTATAATTTAACACTGCTTAATACCAGAAACTGCCATCAAACTTTCTTTTAAAAAAGAGAAACAAGGCTATCGCTTTCCATTAACGCATCCAGCCTACTTTAAAGTGCCCACAAAGTTTTCACAACCTCTGGAGAGTTAGTGGATCTATTGAAAGATCCACTAGTGCATACGGAGCACCGCTGAGTTCATGAAGGAATACTGAATCTCAAGTTCCCTTTATCTTCTCTTGTTATCATCGAAAGATTTTATTTTCTGAATCACTGCCGCTGAAAAGACCTGAAAGAACATAATCCTGGAGCCCTCTTCGGGTCTCTTCCCTGTATTCTGGAGGCTTCCCTAAGTCTTTGTTTGTCCTTGCAACAATGTAATCGCCCAAGGACAGGGTGAGGGCGTTGGTCTGAGTATGACCCGCGCACCGTAACCCGATGAACTGTCTCACTCTTCACCCGTCCCTCTTCAGCTTTGTTGTGAAGGAATCTTTGCAACCAGTTCTCGCAAAAAAAAAAATCACTGACTGATTACCCTATGTCCGGTCCACCAGACCGATTATGTGAACATTCTTCATCCTGTCCCTGTTCTCGAGGACGTCACCTTGTTCAGCTAAGTTACGGACCTGTTTTTCAAGGGTGAGGATCCGCTCCTTACAGGAATCGATCACAGTCTCTGCCCCTACAGTTTGGCTCTCGACCTCATCCGTTCTGTTTCCAAGGCTTTCAAGTTGCTGTTCATCTTTGTGGAACACTGCTGAGAGTGGTTCTATCCTCCCGCTGAATTTGTCTTCAATCATGGTTTCAGTCATTTCCCGTAACTTGGTGAACTCGGTGACCAAGTCCTGGTGAGTGACTCGGTCCATTAAACGAACAGAGGGTGTTACAGGTGCGGCCACAGACATACTGAAAGCTTCTGACGGGTGCGCTGCGTGTTGGGACTTACTCGATCCTTTCCCATATTTTGTCATTTTCACTTGACAAAACGGGATTAGTAAGGATTCTATAGCTCTTGTAGTGTTCAATTGTAAGTAAATGACTGTGGTGGGATGGGTAGAGCATTATTGTGGTACAGAGATCAGCAAAGCTGACCTTTCAGATCGCTGCCATTTTGTTTTCCCGGTAAAACCTTATTGATGTTATCATTTCATTTAATTCCTGCATATTCTGAAGCCGTGTCATTCAGTACCACTGTCTACATTTTCCCAACACTGCACATTGCTGCCCACTCCTCGAGAATCCTTGACTCCTTTGTGATTCATGAACCTTGCCTCAAAAATACTCAATATCTCTGCCTCGAATGGTCTGCAGGGAAGAGTGTTCCAAAGACTCACTACACCCTGAGAAAACAAAAATAAACTGACTAATCGGTAATTTAGCATGGCCAATCAAACTATGCTGCACATCTTTGAACTGTGGGAGGAAACTGGAGAACTGGGAAGAAACCCACACAGACACGGGCAGAATGTTCAAACTCCACATAGAGTGTTGGACGAGGTTGGAATTGAGCTGAGCTCCTTGCTGATATGAGGTAGCAGTGTTTACCACAAATCTATCACGCTGCTCCGTTAGCCCTATTAGTTACCTTCGGCTGACGAAAGAAATCTGCGTGACTTGTTCCTATCACTGAACCTGACCCCGTCTGAGACCTTTATCATCGGTCATATCACCGACCCGGTTACATTTAAAATTTGTTGTGAACAGTGGAGTAGTGGGACGAGAAAAGGAAACAGTGACAACCTCCAACATCAGTCAGAACCGGAGTGAGGAAAAATTCACAAAGTCGGATTTCACTCAAGTGGATATTCCCCTTCCCAGAAGTTTGGGATGGCTGAATCATTATATTATATCGAGGCTGGCTTTGTCTGATTTTCCATAGACAGGTGAATCAGGGATAATGGTGCAAGGAGAGAAAGCAACCATTATCCCATGCAAATATATTATTCATCATACTACAAGCCTCTGTCTTGTGTCAGAACGTTTATTTTGTGATACCTTGTGAAAACTTTCTGGAAAGTCTCATGTTGACCAGTGCCCTTTATCAAATCTGCTTGTCACTTTCTCAGGAATTCCTGATGAACGGCTCCTGCCCGAAACATTGATTTTCCTGCTCCTTGGATGCTGCCTGCCTTGCTGTGCTTTTCCAGCATGACTCTAATCTTGACCTTCTCAGGGATCTCCAAAAAAGAATTTGTATGTTGTTACAGAGCAAAAATAGTTTCCCCTTCACAAAACCATGCCAACTCTGCATTAAGCTTTTCTAACTGCCCTGCAATTCCTTCCTTAATAACAAGCTCTAGCAGATTCCCACCAATAATGGTTAGGCTAAATTGTTCCTGCCTTCTGTCTCATTACTTTCTTGAAGATAGGCACCACATTGGAGGATCTCCAGTTTCAATGGAACACTCCTGTAATCCAAAGAGTTATGAAATATTTCACACAATGTCACTAGTCACTCTGTGACTACTTCTTTTAAAATTAACTATGAATTACTGCTGACCTGCCTACCCTTATTCTTACCTGTTAGGTAAATACCTTGTACCTTTTGTTAGAGACAGTTCAATAACTTCCCTCCTGTTACCATTTTGTTTATACCATTGACATTCTTACACTACTTTCCTCATGAGGAGTGATTTAAATTACTAGTGTAAATTACCTGCCTGTTCCCTTTGGCCAGTTCTCCAGTCATACCCCCCTAATGGCTTCAATGTACTTTCCTCACTTCACTTCCCCCTCAGCTCACACACACATCTTCAAGCTTTTTTTCTGTTGACAGAAAAGCTCATGATGCTTGTTTTTATATTTCTTACCAATTTGTTACTTCATATCTTTTCGTACATTTTCGTCAATTTCTACATTCATACAGTTATATCGTGCTCAAACAGACCCTTTGGTCCAACTTGTCCAAGCTGACCAGGTTTTCTAAATTATAATAATCCCATCTGCTTGCACTTGGCCCATATGCCTCTAAACGTTTCCCATTCATATGTTGGTCTAAATGTCTTTGAAATATGTACTTGCATCTCCCACTGTTTTTCTGGCAGTTCATTCTATACATACATCACACTCTGTGTAAAAAAAGTTGTCCCTTTGTCCCTTTCAAGTTTCCCCCCTTCCACCTTAAAGCTATGCATCTGTGTTTGAACTCCCCGATCCAACATAAAAGACCTTCGCTATTCACTCTACCCATGCCTCCCATGATATTATAAACTTCTAGAATGCCACTCCTCAAACTCATACACTCCATCTGATACTAACTTCAAGATCAAACGTTTAACGATAAGCACTGCAAATTTGAAAGAATATTAAAAATGACAGGTGTAGAAAACAGCCCAAACTTCATACTGTTAGTTTTGCTCTATGTTACAAAACTAAGGCAGCATGAAACTCTTACTCGTGCTAATAAGAGGTCAAGCATCTGAATTCCATAGTGTGAAGGCAGTGATGATGTATACTGTGAAAACGTATAGATCGAGATCTATATAATACAACATTCTCTCTCCTGTTCTCCCTATGGCCTTGTGTGGTTGTGTCATCTTTATCTTACACTCAACGAGAGAGAACCCCTTTCCCCCATTCACATCTTAATTTAAACCCATTTTGCATCATCTTCTCGTTCACCACTGCCAATAGCCCGTTTATCTTTTGCCACGCCCTCTTTTCCAAGTCACCCATCCCCCATCTCCAGCAAGGCAATAAAAAGCCAACCCTTTTCAGTTCAGAACAAGTCACATTGGTCTTGTTATGCGAACTCTGTTTCTCTGTCTCTGCAGATGCTGCCAGACCTGCTGAGGTTCTTCAGAAACGAATAGGCACAGCACAAATTTTGAATGAAACAAATAACTATGGATACTGGAAATAAATATAAAATAAATGCAAAAATTGCTGAAGAAACTGCGGGCTTTGTAGAGGGCCACTGGACTCGAAAGATTAACTCTACATTCACTACAGAAGATGCCACCAGAGCTGCTTTATTTCTTCAGGAATTTCTGTTTTTGAACAAGTTCCAATGACGTGTTTGAAAGCTGCTCAAACGCCCTGTCCAACACGGAGCGCCCTACACTGGGAACTGAAGTGTACACATTCATTCGCTCAGAAACTGCATAAGGCTGATATCACTGACACCACAGACCTCTGAATCATGGTCAGGGAGAAAACTAGAGGGAAACACATTTAATTCAAACGCAGATGGCATGACGAGCAAGGAAAAGATTCAGATGAATATATTAAAGGGTTTGAGTAATGTAACAAATTGGAAGCATGGCACCAAGGAGAACCCTCAGCAGAATGAGAATATGAAAATGGAAATATTACTGCATCAGAAACCAGGTGCGGTCACTGAGTACACGGCTGATGGGTGACTGGGTCTCGATGTTAACTGGGGGACAGACAGTAGAATTGAATTGCTGATATTACAACTCAAACTGGGCTTTCATGTGATGCTGTAGACAACAGCAGCAACAGAAGCAGGATTGTATTCAAACATAATCTGTAACATTTTCCCCAGGATATTCCATCAGTCTACCATTATCATCAAGCCGAGCAATGGTTCAGTGACGAGAGTGGGTGAACTTGCCACGGTCAGAACCATATGTACCTAAAGCTGATCACAACCCATTACAGCTACCACACTTGAATGGTTTCATTCCAAACAGCAGAACTAACATCTGATAGAGAGGACAAAATGATCCCAAGACCAACAGATCAGATCTAAGCTCTGCAATCCTGCCACATCCAGACATAAATGTCGATGTACTATTACAAAACTTACTGGAGGAGAGGACATCAGAAATATCCCCATCCTAAATAATGGAACAGCCTGGCACATCAGTGAAAAAGACAAGGATTTAGTATCTGCACTATCCTCAGCCAGAGGTGTTGAAGGATTGATCCACCTCATCCTCGCCATGATATCCACAGAATCATAGATGGCGGTGTTCAACCAATTCGATTCGCTGCATGAGACATGAAGAAACCGCAGAACACAGTAGATACGACAAAGACAATGGACCCTGACACCATTCCTACAATAGGACTGAAGACTTATGCTGCACAACAACCCGTGGCCCTCGGGAAGCTGTTTCATTCCAGCTCCAACTCTGACAACTCCCTGGCAATGTGGGTTTGAGTAATGTAACAAATTGGAAGCATGGCACCAAGGAGAACCCTCAGCAGAATGAGAATATGAAAATGGAAATATTACTGCATCAGAAACCAGGTGCGGTCACTGAGTACACGGCTGATGGGTGACTGGGTCTCGATGTTAACTGGGGGACAGACAGTAGAATTGAATTGCTGATATTACAACTCAAACTGGGCTTTCATGTGATGCTGTAGACAACAGCAGCAACAGAAGCAGGATTGTATTCAAACATAATCTGTAACATTTTCCCCAGGATATTCCATCAGTCTACCATTATCATCAAGCCGAGCAATGGTTCAGTGACGAGAGTGGGTGAACTTGCCACGGTCAGAACCATGTGTACCTAAAGCTGATCACAACCCATTACAGCTACCACACTTGAATGGTTTCATTCCAAACAGCAGAACTAACATCTGATAGAGAGGACAAAATGATCCCAAGACCAACAGATCAGATCTAAGCTCTGCAATCCTGCCACATCCAGACATAAATGTCGATGTACTATTACAAAACTTACTGGAGGAGAGGACATCAGAAATATCCCCATCCTAAATAATGGAACAGCCTGGCACATCAGTGAAAAAGACAAGGATTTGGTATCTGCACTATCCTCAGCCAGAGGTGTTGAAGGATTGATCCACCTCATCCTCGCCATGATATCCACAGAATCATAGATGGCGGTGTTCAACCAATTCGATTCGCTGCATGAGACATGAAGAAACCGCTGAACACAGTAGATACGACAAAGACAATGGACCCTGACACCATTCCTACAATAGGACTGAAGACTTATGCTGCACAACAACCCGTGGCCCTCGGGAAGCTGTTTCATTCCAGCTCCAACTCTGACAACTCCCTGGCAATGTGGAAATTTATCGAGGAGAAAGTGAGGACTGGAGATGCTGGAGATCAGAGCTGAAAATGTGTTGCTGGAAAAGCGCAGCAGGTCAGGCAGCATCCAAGGAGCAGGATAAGAAGGGCTCATGCATGAAACGTCAATTCTCCTGCTCCTTGGATGCTGCCTGACGACTGCATCACATTTTCAGCAACACATTTTCAGCAATGTGGAAAATTACTCAACTATGTCTGGTCCCCTAATAGGTGAATAATTACATTCTGACCATTTACCACCCCCTCAGTCCCTTCACGATAATCACATTGGTGGGAGTTCTTTTTGACAGAGCTGTCAAGCAGTCCAGAAATAACCCGCCCATTGTGGTTTCTGATAGGTTCCTATGTGGCGATGGTGCTGATGTGGAAATGTCACTGGATTACTAATCCAATACAGGATAATGCTCTGGCAGCTGGTGGAAGTTAAAAACAATTAATAAAATATCAAGATCTAGAATCTGGTGATTGTAACAATGACCTTGCATCCAATGTTGATTGTAAACTTCGATCTCATTCCCCAACGTACTTTCAGGAAGTGAATCTCCCGTGCTTTTCTTGTTTGGCCTAAAAGTGACTCCAGTCACAGACATGTGATAAAGTCTTCAATGGTCCCTGAAATGGCCAAGCAAGACACTCAATTGTATCACACTGCTCCGAGGTCATAAAGGAAATAAACAGACAGAATAACCGGCACCAGCCTCGATATCAGAAAAGGGAACGGGAATCACAGTCCTATTGACCCTGAAGAGTCCTCCTTCCTCACATCTGAGAGCTTGTGACAACATTTACAGAGCTTTCCCACAGGCTGCACAGAAACATCGGGAAAGGAGTAGGTCATTCAACACATTGAGCCTTCCCCATTCTACTTCATTGAGAAAATCTCCTCAAAGCAGTTTTCCCGACGCAGTGTTCATATCTATTAATATGTTTAAACATTGTGAAATATAAAATAAGAACTGTTGTAGACCTTCAGTCCATCAATCTTGCTCCTCGATTCAATATACAGGCATTTCTCTGATAACGCGTGTTTATTCAACGTGATTTGACTGCAATGCGATTCGTGAATTGTGCACCTTTTTTCTATAAAGTGAGCTCCCGCTCACTGTGACGCGATTCCTTGCCAGGCACCATCTGTACAACAAAACCCAGCTTCAGGATCCTCTGTCTGCCAAATGCACCCTCTGAGTGTTCAGCTAAAACAGGAATGTAATCCGCTCTGCAAGCTTTGAACCTGAGCTTGAAACAGGTTCTCTCCAATTAGAAGGAACTTTATTTCAAACCGGGGGAGAATCTTCAGGAGAACTGAAATTCCATGTTGGCATCACGTGGTCAGTCAGTCCTGAGCGCTTTCTGGTGAAGAGCTTGGTGAAAGGTACAGGGATGAAGCCAATGACTGAATTGTCATTATTAACACTATTTCATGACAATATATGATTTAAAGGTTTAATTAGACTGTGCAAGTGTGTGTTAGACTAACTTTAATTTTTGTTTTTTACTGATATTTTGCAGTTCGCCCATTATCCTCCTTTCCACATAGACCACATTATTAATATTGCATGATTTTCTGCAACACAGTGATGCACAGGAACGCAGCTACCACGTTATTGGAGAACAACCTGTAATGATATCTGATCCTCTATCTTCATACAATACCCTGCTGTCTCCCTATCCCTTTAGTTTCCAGAAATGCATATTTATATTAAGTGCCTTGGTTTCCACAGCCTGATCTGTGAGATCGTACCCCAGGTTCACCAGTCTCTGAGTGCAGACATTTATTCACATCTCAATGCAGAGTGGCCTGTCTGTACATAATACTGTGGCCCCTTGTTTTGAAGTCCCAGCCAGGGGAATTGTCACCCCTGTTTCCAATCTGTCTCGCCCTAACAGAGTTTTATATGTTTCACTGAGATCGCCACTCATTTTCCTAAAGCCCATGGAATACAGGCATAGCCGCCCCAAACTCTGCTCCACAACAAGCCTATCATCCCAGAGATCAGTCTGGTTATCCTTTACTGCTCTCCCTCAATGTCAGGTTTCTCCTTTATTGGGTAAGGAGACCAAAACTGCATAACATACTGCACAATGTGCGAGATGAGGTCTCACCAAGGCCCTGCTCAGCTGCAGTGAAACACCCTTACTCCTGGATTCAAATCCCCCTGAAATGAAGGTGAATACACTATTTATCTGCCTATCTGTTTTCTGCTCCTGCAAAATTGCTTTCTGTGACCAGTGCACAGGGAGATCCAGATCCTTTGCAATGCTACACCTCCCCACGTGTTGGGTCTGTGTATACTGGTCAGCGTGCCAATGCCATTCCCAGTATTGACTACTCTATTCAGATCTCATTGCCTGACACTGATCTCGGAGGGTTGCACAGAAGGAAACAAAAATGCAGCTTAACTTCCTTTATAGATCAACATTTTTCAAACAATCCCTTTTCAAATGATAGGCTCCCGTTCTGTTTTTACCATCAAAGGTCACAATATCACATATCCCCCATAGACCATATCCCCCACCCCTCATTGCTCTCCATCTGCTACGTATTTACCCAGACACTCCACTTGTCGCAATCACCTTGCACATCCAGCGCACCTACTCACAATCCGATATTGTTTAGTGCCATCAGCAAACTTGGAAATATTAAATTTGATCCACTCAACAAAATATATGTTGCGTATTGGGAATAGCTGGAGCCCAAACCCCGATCCTTGCTATATCCTCCAAGCTTTCCTTTCAAATAAACCCATTGTTTTATTCCTAGTCACTGCTTCCTGCCCACTCTCCCATTCGAAAACCATATTAGCCCCAGTCCCAGAGGATTTGAATTTGCATAATAGGCTTTGGGCTTTATCAAAAATCTTTCTGAAAATGCAATTATATTGCATTGATTGCTTCTCCATAATTATGCTAAACGTCACTTTCTTAATTATGATTCCCATTTGATCAATCTCGGTTAACTTTATCTGTGCTCATTACTTCCAGTTCCAATACTTCCTCTAAGAGTGTTTGGTTGCAAATGTCATTCTATTCCTTTTTTCTCAACAGACTAATGTTCACTAGGATTGTTGGGAAGTTTTCTTTTTTGTTTTGTTTTCTTCTGTGAAGACATAACTAAAGTATTTGCTCCATAGTTCTGCCTTTTCCCGGTCCTCAATTCTCTGGTATCAGACTGTAAGAAAGCTGCACATTTGTCCACTTAATTTTGCCACTGACATATTTTCATAAGATATTACAAGTTCAATCTTAAAACCCTTGTTAATATACTCTTCAGAAACCCATCAATTCGTATCTTAAACTACTCAATGATTGACCTTCCACAGCCATACAAAGACGGAAGCACAGACTTTGTACCATCAACAATACAGCACTGTCTACAGTAGTCCCATTTTCCGACACAAGTCCCGTAGCAGTTAATCTTATGGCATTTCAAGTGTACAGCCGTGTATTTTCTAATGGTTGTGAAGTTACCATGACAACTTCTCTCAGGAAGGACATTCCTGACCCCAACACCCTCTGGATGAAAAACAAACCTCAATTCCCTTCACTTATAAATGTGCTGCATTGTTCTTGGCCCTTTGACTAAAAAGAACAGCTGTTGTCTATCCACCCTGTCCATGTCCCTTAGAATCCTATCCTTCTGAATCACGGCCGCCTCAGCCTCCTCTGCTCCAAATTAAACAACCTGAGGTTATCCAGCCTCTCTCCATAGCTGATATGTTCCATCCCTGGGAACATCCTGGTGAATCTCCTCTGAGCCCCTTCCACTACAATCAGATCCTTCCTGTAATGTGGTTCCCAGAACTACACACAGTACTCCATCTTGGCCAAACCAAAGTTCTGCATAGCTCTTATAATCTATGCCTTGATGAATAAAGATTACGTTTACGGTCCCTTATGTTTTTTCAAAATTGTGCATTAACGCATTTAGTCATATTCAGGGAAGTGTGGAGAAACACCCTCTGAGCTTCCTCGTGTGCTGCCATTCATTGAGTACTCCATGTCCAGTTCCTTCTTCCAAAGTGTATCACATCATATTTATTAAGGTTACATTCCATCTGCCATTGCTCTGCCCATCTGACCATTCCATCTGTATCTTGCTGCAACATAAGACCTTCCTCCTCACTGCCAACCACCCGGCCAATCTTTGTATCAAACACAAAATTAGTTGTCACACTCCCAGCACCCCGGCCTATATTCACAGCTGCATTCATTTATGAATACCCCAAATAATAAGGATAACGATCACACAACACCAGGTTATACTAAAACCGGTGTATTTGGAGGCACTAACTTCGAAGCGCTGCTTCTTCATTTGGTGGTTGTGTGCTTTGAAAGCTCGTGCCTCTGAATAAACCTGCTGGACTATAATTTGGTGTTATGTGATTTTTAGGTTTGTTCACCCCAGTCCAACACCAGCACTGATCCCTGTGATACACCATTGGACATCAGTCTTGAGTCACACAAACAGCCTTCAACCACTACCCTCTGTCTCCTAACACTAAGTTGATTTGGATGCAACTTGGCAAGTCATTAATGACTCGTATCTGTTCCCTTGTTATTCATTTCTGCTTGACACATTTGCAGAATATCTGGAGATTTTCCTTAATCTTACACTGCCAGCAGGTTTCTATGACCCTGTTTTAGGCAGTTCTCACCGAGTGATGAATTTCCTCAAAGTTACAGTCTTAAGTGGCCAATCCCTTATCTTGCCATTATTTGCCTTGACTGGATTGGGGAGCCAGGGAAGCGTCCTGTTAATTTCCCATTTGTATTATGTTTTGTGAATTTTGTAAATCTCACTGTGACCCACTTCTCATTCTTTGAAACACTGGAGAACATAGGCCGAGTTTCCTCATCCAACAATCTCGCCATCTGTGAGATTAATCTGGACAACGTCCATTGCAATTTAATTGTGATCAGTATATTTTTTCTCAGATTGGGTCACCAATACTGTACATAATGGATGCAGGTTCGCTCGCTGAGCTGGCAGTTTCATTTCCCGACGTTTCCTTACCTTACTAGGTAACATCTTCAGTGGACCTCTGGCGAAGTGATGCTACACATTCCTGCTTTCTTTTTAAGGGTTTCTTTGGGTTGTTGATATCACTTCCTGTGGCGAAGTCACTTTCTGTTCCTTTTCTCAGGGGGTGGTAGATGGGGTCTAACAATTAATAGCACATCGAGTTAGACATCTGCCAGAAATACATGTGGATTCTCTCCATTGATCCTATTAATTTCTAAATATCCATTATCACATGCTGCATAATAGATTACAACAGTTTCCCTGCAGATGTCAAGTTAATTGTTCGGCAATTCTCCAAACTATGTCTTCTTCCCTTCATAGATGCTTGGATCCCTTCTATTAATCTATAGTGCTTGGACCACGTTTAATAACTTCCATTTATCCGGAATGGTTTCCGGCCTCTGCAGAATACACAGGAAAATAATACACAGTCATCGACAGTGCAATTAATACTTCTGTTGATGAGTTATGTCTGACATTTTAATATGAAGTACGTCAGGTTTTTCAGGCTGAGCAATGCTCAGTCCAGTTACACTTTCAAATACTACCTTGTTCCTGATATAAATTGACTTTTTGTCTTCAGTTGCACAAGCGCTACATGATCACTTGGTATTACTGGCTGATTTTATGGATCTTCCTCCTTGAAGACAGATACAAAGCAGCTGATTATTTTCTTGGCCATTTCCCTGTTCTTCACAATAAACTCTCCTCTCCCAATTACCAATTTCCATATTTGACCTTGCTTTCACTTTGTTTCCTTTGAAATACAGATTGTAGATTTATGCAGTGTTTTTGTTCCTGTTTGTTAGCATTCATGTTCTATTTTTGATTTCCTTATCAGTTTCATGGCCCTTGTTTCTGGATCGTGAATTTCTGAGAATTCTCAGGTTTCCACAATGACTGAAATTCATCTGAGGGCATTTCCTATGATTAATACATTTTCGAATTTGTTATGTTCAACATCATTGTTTCACTTTTCCTTTCTTTGGTGTTTGTACCTGAAATAAAAAGACTTTGCAATATTTCTATAAATTTCCTCGTCCTGACCATATATATTCAGGAACACTGCAGGAGGACATAGAAGGAATTGCCGGAGCCCTGGCTGATATTTTTGCATCATCGCTGGCCAACGGGCGAAGTCACGAAGGACTGGGGGACAGCGAATGCTGTGTCCTTACTCAAGAAGGGCTACAAAGAAAAACGCGGGAGCTATAGACCAGTAAATGTAAAATCTGTTGTAGGTAATTTACTTGAACAGGTTCTAAGAGATAAGTTATAAATGCATTTGGAAAGACAGGGTGTGATTAGGAGCAAGATTAGAGTGGTGCTGGAAAAGCACAGCAGACCAAGCAGCATCCGAGGAACAGGAAAACCAACATTTAGGGGAAAAGCCCAACATCAAACTCAGCACGGCTTTGTGCATGGGAGATCATGGCTCACAAATTTGTTCAAATTCTTTGATTAAGTGACTAGCAAAGTTGAGGAGGGCAGGATGGTGTATGCAGTCTTTATGGATTCCAGTTAGGCCTTCAATAAGGTTCCAAATGGTACACTGCTCTGGAAGGTTAGATCGCATGAAATTGGGGAGGAGCTGCCAAATTAGATGCAAAATTGCCTTGTTGGTGGGAAGCAGAGGGTCATAGTGGAAGGATGCTTGTCAGCCTGGAGGCCTGTGATTAATGGAAAGCCTCACGGGTTACTGCTTCGCCCACTACATATTACATATATCTGTGGTTTAGATGAGAATGAACAGGCAGATTTGTAAGTTTGAAGACAACACTAAAATAGGCAGCATCATGGAGACTCAGGAAGGTTATCAGAAATTTCAGAATATACAGCAGTACCTTGATCAGCTGGAGAAGTGGCTGAGAAATGGCAAATGAATTTTAATTTAGATCAGTGTAAGTTCTTGCATTTAAGAAAGTCAAATCAAGGTAGGAATTTCATGTTGAATGGTTGGGTCCTAAGGAGTGTAGTGGAACAGAGGGACCTTGGAATTCATGTGCATGGTTCTCTGAAATTTGATTCAGAGGTAGACAGGGCAGTGAAGAAAGCTTTTGGCACACTGGCTTTCATCAGTGTATATTTACGTTGCAATTATACAGGATGTTGGTGAGGCCATACTGGGAGCGTTATGTTCAGCTGTGTTCACTTTGCTATGGGAAGGATGGTATTAAACTGGAAAGAGTGCAGAAGAAATTTACAAGAATGTTGCAAAGATCTCAATGGTTTGAGTTATTGGGAGAGGTTGGACAAGTTAGGACTTTTTACTTAAGATGTATGAGGCTGAGGGGGAATCTGAGAGAAGTGTATAAGATCATGGGAAGGACGGACAGAGTGAATGCACTCAGTTCCTTTTTCCAGGGTTAGGCAATCACGGACAAGAGGGCATCAGTTTAATGTCAGAGGGGAAACAATAAAAGGGAACCTGAGGACCAACTGCTTTTCACACAGGGGTGATACGCATATGGAATGATGTGCCCGCGGAAGAGTTTGAGGCGGGCACATTTGCAACATTTAAAAGGCATTTGTACAAATACATGTACAGGAAAGGATTAGAAAGATACAGGACAACAGCAGGGAAATGGGGTTAGCGTGGATGGACAGTTTGGTGGGAATGGACGTGTTTGGGCCGAAGAGCCTGTCTCTGTGTTGTCTGACTCTATGACTCCAACAAACATTGCTTGCCTCCCACTGTATGTTATATTGTACTTTCCCAATTTAGTGGAGGGAACTTGACCCTTTAACCTCCAGGCTACCATGAAGTTTAACCAGAACGTTCAAGCATTCTATATTCATGCAGACACCGTGTAAAATGCACCTTATTAACGTCTCTATTCCTTCAAAGCTGATTCAGATCAAGGTTATTCACTCTTCTTTCTGATCACACAACAAACCAAAAATAAACTGCTCTATAGTTTGCTTCACAACATACTCTTTGACCCACCTCACATACACGTACAGAATTTATTTTGCACAGCATAAGCAGTCACTTAGTTAATACAGTTTAGATGCAATTTGAGAACATCCTACAAAACTGCGGTATCCTCGATACTTGCATATCTAATTCCCAGAGCATATGATGCTCAGATTTTCTCCAACCGATATATAACACACCAATATTTGCTGCGCCTTGCTCTTTGTAAGTTCTACATAAACTGATTCTGTAGAATGGGAGGGACAGGTCCGTGTCATTATCAGTGAGAGACTTGGAAAGGACATTCGGGGAGGCTCACCTCGACGCTGAGATGATCTGAAGATATCTCCATCATACAGGACAAGCATCAATATTCTCCCGGCTCTGTCAGGATAATGGTCACCGAATTCTCTCTGCTCCGTCACTCTCTCTGTATATCTGTTATAGCACCTACCCCCAGAAAATCCTCATGCTCTGTCTCCAAATAAGGCTCAGGCACTACCACTCTCACTATTGAATTCAGCAACTTCCTTCCCACACTTTTTCTGTCACCTACGCAATACGCCCACACATTAATAATACTATATGGATTCAAAACTGTCGACTGTCTCATTCCGGACACCTCACAATTCCTCCCAGATACACCTCCACCAGCACTAACTGCAAGGCCATCCACTCCTGCCCTCACTCCTTCCGTCCCTTTCTTCTATTCCAAGAGAAAAAGTCTGGAATAGGACAGAAATGGCCAAGCTGGGTGGTGGAGTGCCCAATATACATTCCCTCACCCCTCCCCCACACCCGCCATGTGGGGAGGAACCTAGTACAAGATGAAGTGGACTGGGATGCCTCTCGTGAAATTTCTGAAACATCCATGTCCCACTGACCGATTAAAGAGCAGTCTCAGTGAAAGACAATTCTCACTGTAAACACATTGGCATTTCAAACGACAGTCCTTTAACTCCCACACCCCCCACCCCCAAATACAGTTACCTCACTGCACAGAGATGCAGACACAGAAATACACAGAATTATTGGTATCACCCCATTATACGAACAAACACAATACATACAAGGGAATAGACATACGCACACGTAGAAACACACGCAGACATATAGAGTCACACACAAATAGACACAAACATAGATAAAAACACACAGGCTGATACACAGAAAGACAAACGTAGAAGCACAAATACCCAGATGACAAGCAGATCGACAAACATATGCACACGTCGACACAGATAAAAATTGATAAGTTTTTGTTTTATAACGGGATCAAGGATTCTTGGGGGAAGGCAGGAGAATGAGGTTGAGGAACAGAAAAGAAATTATTGAATGGCAGATCAGACTAGATGGGCCGAATGGCCTCATTCTGCTCCTTTTTTTCATGTGGTGCTATGCTAACAGGTGCTCTCTTCTTGAGACAGCAGCAGAGACTGGGTTTGATACATATTCGATTGGAAAGATTCAGTGGGAATGTGGGACAGGTTTGGAGTCCGGAATGGTTTATGTTTATTCCTAATTATTCTGTCCTTATATCTGCAAAGAGGTGGTGATTTGATGTTCAGTTAACAAAGTTTTAAAATAACAGGTTCCACAAAGAAATAAGGACGTACTTTTCACTTTAGTGTTGTGCTACCTGTGGTGTCCTCATCCTCAGGGAGCAGTGAAGACTCGTTTATAGAGTCATAGAGATGTGCAGCATGGAAACAGACTTTTCAGTCCAACCCGTCCATGCCGACCAGATATCTCAACCCAATCTAGTCCCCCCTGCCGGCAACTGGCCCATACACCTCCAAACCCTTCCAATTCGTATACCCATCCCAAATGCCTCTCAAATGTTGCAATTGTCCCAGCCTCCACCACTTCCTCTGGCAGCTCATTCCATAGAAGTACACCCACTGGGTGAAAACTGTTGCCCCTTAGGTCTCTTTTGTATCTTTCCCCTCTCATCCTAAACCTATTCCCTCTAGTTCTGGACTCCCCGACACAAGGGAAAAGACTTTGCCTATTTAAATTATCCATGCCCCTCATAATTTTGTAAACCTCTATAAAGTCACCCCTCAGCCTCCGATGCTCCATTTAAAACAGCCCCAGCCTGTTCAGCCTCTTCCTGTAGCTAAAATCCTCTAACCCTGGTAAAATCTTCGTAAATCTTTTCTGAACTCGTTCAAGCTTCACAACATCTTTCTGATAGGAGCGAGAACAGAATTGCACGCAATATTCCAACAATGGCCTCAACAATGTCCTGTACAGCAGCAACATGACCTCCCAACTCCTGTACTCAATAGTCGACCAGTAAAGGAAAGCATACCAAACGCCTTCTTCACTATCCTACCTACCTGCGACTCCACTTTCAAAGAGGTATGAAGCTACACTCCAAGGTTTCTTTGTTCAGCTACACTCCCGAGGACCTTGCCATTAAGTGTATAAGTCTGCGCTCGACTGATCTGTGTTGGGCAGGAGAGTCAATGTTTATTGGGAACAGACAGGAGACGGATGGACAGACACACTCGGATCAGCCATGAGCATTCTGAATGGTGCAGGCAAATGACCAACTGTTACCCCTACCCCGTGTGTTGTTCCCTCAATCCACCCTCGAGGCTATTACATGGTAGGGGACCACCCCATTCAATCAGACAGGATCGATACAATGAGACAGGAGGAGACCATTCTGTCACTCTAAGGAAATGCACAGCAATATAGAATGAAGTCATTCAGCTCGTTGAGTACATTACACAGCCCAGCAGGAGGCCATTCAACCCGCCTGAACGGCTACCCAGGAGCAGGGAACATTGACTCTCCTGTCCAGCAAAGATCAGTCGCTAACAGGAAATAGAGAGTAGAGACAAATGTTTATTTTCAGGCTGCAAAGCTGTAACTGATGGAGTGTCTCAGAGATCACTGTGGGGTCATCAATGATCAACAATTTGTATCCAAGATCTGGAGGAAGGGGAGGGAATTGTTTGGAGCTCAATTAGCTCGTAATCCAAGATGGTTATTTAATGTGTCATCAAATGAAGATAGTGAGTCTGCAATGTGTAACAGACAGGGAAGGTTAGTGAGCAAACCTTCAGCAGAAATAGCATAAGGTAGGTTGTGTATTTTGGCATGAAGAATAAAACAGTGGTAAACAATGTAAATGCAGAGAGCTTGCAGAACTCTGTGATTCAGGCGGTTTCTATGTTCCTGGGACATGAATCATATGAAGTCAGTCTGCAGATGCAGCAAGTGATTTGGAAGGTAAGTGGAATGATGCTGTTTTTGGCAAAAGGTATCAGGGTTAATCGCAGGAATGTTTAACTCCATCGGTACGAGGGCATTGCTGAGACCACATTTGATGCACTGTGTGCTATTTTGATCCCCGAAACTAAAATGAAAGGATTTAATTCTTTTCGAAGATTTTCAAAGAGGTTTCCCTTTACTCATTCCTGGAATGCCGGCCTTTTGTTATCGGGGATTATCAGTTTTGATCTTAGCTGAGAAATAGAATTCAACCATCCATGACGTTCTGAAGAGTGTATCAACTGGATGCACATTATCTCTTGTCAGGGAGACTAAAGCTAGAGAATAAATTTTAAGAAAAAGATGCATTTATATTAACACACATACTATGAAGACACCTACCAATATTTACAAATTACACAGACACATGTAAGCATGTCTTCAAATTATAAAGTGGGGTCTTTTTTGCGATTGAAACAAATGCACTTCCATATAATCTATAATCGGGTTTTCCAGAGAATGTTCCAGAAGAGCACACCTGGTCCAGTTTGGTGTTCAGTTGACATTATCGTATGTTTCAACACAGAGAGGGAGAAAAATGTCCCCCGCCTGAGAAGCAGCAGCATATTGATCTCTCTCTCTTACGTTGTTCCATCCGATAGCAAAGTGTGAGACCATAAAATCCCTGTGTTATCTTTACCACTTGTGAAGGATTTCTGGTGAGAATTCACTAGAATCTCTCCACTGCCTGAAACAAAGGGAATTCAGCCAAATTCAACTGTTCCAGAGTGAAACCCCACTACCAGTAACTTGTGTGAGCAGAATAACGTCAAAGGCAGAATAACGTTTGGGGCACTCTATCATTTTACCATTTGTTATGAGTCCAACGTTCTGTGTCTCACACTTTTCTAGAAAATGACCTACTCTGAGACCTACATCATTGGTCACATCACAAAAATGGTTCCATTTAAGATTGGTGTAACCAGTGGAGGAGTGTGACTGGAAAAGGACGGAGTGACCTTCCAACATTGGTTGAAACACAAATGAGAAATTTTCAAAGGGCTGTTCAAGTGGAAATTCCCTTCCCCAGAAGTTTGTGGTGCTGGATGCTTGCATTTATTCAAAATTATATTTGGTGACATTTGACAGACAAGTGAATGCAGACAAATGGCATACAGACAGAAAAATGCTTTTGAGACTACATGCACATCACCCATGGAATTTGTGAGTGGTGAAGCGGTGACAAAGTGTCTAATAGCCCACTCCTGCTGCTCAGTCCTATGTGCCTATGTTCTATTCAGCTCCTCACAGCTCCTGATATTAGCAGATGGAGGCCACCTGCTCCAAATACCTGGTCCACCGGAACACAGGATGTCATCCTCAAGACTGTCACACACGGTTTGGTGTGGGTTGGAAGATGTTATTTGGAAAACTAGGCTGGTTTCGAAAGACAGCTCTGGTCTCTTTACAGAGTATCTCCTCTCTGCAACTTGTGCTTCATTTGTTGGTGATGTTGGAGACTCAGATTCACTGTGAATACAGCCCCCATACCTCACCCTGAGATGACTCACAAAATACTTTACTCTCTGTGACTGCAACATTCAATAACAGAACGTTCAGGAAAATTACAATTATTAACTTTATAATTACAGAATATGAGAACATAAGAAGCAAGATTAGGTGACTCGGATGATCAACCTATTGTATACCATCATGGCTGACTTACTGTTATCAATAACTGGTCTTTAATGTCCAATTCTTCACACCCTTTAGCACTCTGACAGGCCAAAAAATTCATGTACCACCTCTTTGAATACTTTCCATGATGTAACTCCCCTCACTATCTAGCCCAGATAATTCCTGGCATTGATTACCCTCTATGAGAGGAAAACACTCCCAACACAGACACCATCATCTATTGATGTGAACAAGAGGTGAAGACAGGGGCTCAGGAAAGAGTGAATGGCCTTGATGACAAGGTAGCATTTTACTGTGGATGACATCAGGACCACCTACTTATTTGAGATTAATGGGAATTAGGTATACCCACCCCACTGGTTTGGGGTCTTTCAGAGCACAAAGAAAGATGTTTATGGTCGGTGACCGACAATCCTTTCAGTCCTGGGACATCTCTGCAGGAGATCCTCAGGGTAGCTGCCTGAAAACAAACACCTTCATAAGATCAGAAATGGGGATGATCACTGAAGACCACCCAATGTTCAGAACAATGTGCCACATCTCAGCTCCTGAAACAGTCTGTGTCCATGTGCAGTAAGACCTGGACAGCATTCAGGTTTGTGCTGTTAAAGTGTCGGTAACATTCATGTAACAGCAAGGCCAGACACTCTACATTTCCACAGTTAAATGAAGAGCTCAGTCAGCATCTCAGGCACATTAGAAACAGATATGTGGAAGCCATTCAGCCCATCGAAACTACTGAACAAAGAGAGGAATAGCCGATTCAATCCTCCTGCCTGTTCCACAGGAAGAGAAGAGGTCTGATTACCACATCAAGCTGTTAAACAGGAACAGGCAGGGCGAAGTCCGACCCATGAACCTGTTCCATGGGACATGGAGGAGGCCATTCAGCCCCTCGGGACACTTATACAGGAACAGGAGGGTGCCATTGATGCTCCAACCTGACAAATCAATGGAGTAGAGAATGCACTCTGAGACGGATCCACGATGTTCTTCATGGCTCCATTACCTGTGGGACACTTGAAACTTTAATATGGTTTGCTGCCAGTGAGGAAGGTAGCCAGATGCTTTGTCTGAAATCTCAGAGAGGCATCTTCCATCTCTGAGAAGACAGACCCATGTCCTCCATGGATGTCAGAAGCTGGTGGGAATAGTTAACTGTTTTAGAATGAAGGTATTGTGGCTGTTGTAGGGATTGTGGATAACATGACGTTTAATGCAGGATCACACCCTAAATGCACTGTATTAATGTGGGGAGAATTAATTCAAAGACTGACCCTCTGTCTCTCTCAATCAACAAATGGAGTCGGGGTGGGATGAGGGGATTGTCCTCGGAGGCTCTTAACCTATTGAGAATCACTTAACCTGAGTTAATAAAACCCATGGAATTTATCATCGTAGCAGTGCCTGTTTAGAACATCATGAGTGACTGTCCATCCCCCTTCAGGTTCAATACAATCATCTCTTATTCTCTCACTGAGCTTCACTCTCTGCTCATGGTGCCATCATCCCAGGGATTAGTCTGTTGAAACTTGAGAGAAAGTCTATCCAGAGTACCCCAAATACTGCCTCAATAACACTCTCAGGGATGATCGCAATAATCCTTTTCTCTCACTTAGACATCACCGTTTCTTTCCTGTGCCACAAAAAGCCATTCTTTCTCTATGCACTACGACTGACATGGAATGTATAAGTTCCTTACATCTGTCCGTCAGCATCAATAAAGCCAACACCAGAGATGCGTCGGAGATGTGCATCACTCTCGGGGAGAATTTCAATGAGATTGAATACACCTAAAATAGGGAATGACACCGACCTGAATAGAAATAAGCTGTACAAATACGGGAAACAGGCAGAGGAAGGGAGCTATCTTTACTTCTGTTCTTCTCTCACAGGATGTATGCAGCCCTAGTCACGGCAGCATGTTATGCCGATCTTGAACTGAATGTTTGGTTCAGCTGTTCCACAGGACAGTAAAGAGAAAAGCACATTCCTGTGGGATTGTAGTGTTACAACACAGGATACATTCTCCAGCTTAATGTAAAACCAACAACAGGGAAATGATTTATCCACTGCAGTAATCCATGATAATTCTCGAGTCCATAACTATTTGAAGTAAAAATTAACAACTTTATTTCTTAAAGCATAATAGGGAATAATAGATGAATGAATATTTACAGTTTCTTCCTCTAAGCAATATTTTATCTCTCCCCCCCCCACTATATTAGTTCGATTAGACTCCTAATTAAGATTTACAAAACAAAACTTCTTATCTCAAAACCGAGAAGCTGTCGGTTCTTCTCCATATTCCGTTCTTCTTTTCTTCTTTGAGATTCTGCTTTTCCAAGTTACTAATCAATAAAGTTACCGAGAGGAAAACTATTTTTCAGGCAGTCTTTGCATGCTGGTAACTTGGCAGATCTCCTCTCAACTGTCAATTTCCCGCGGTCTTGTACCCCCAAACCATTGGACTGTGTCATTGGCTTTTAAGATTATCAATATACTAAATTCACACTTGATTGGAGGTGGGCACTTTGGGTTATTACTTAAACAGTTTGGCTGAATTTGTTTTTGTCTTGAGAAAATAAACTAATCGACCAAATGTTACATTAAATCTATTTTTCGACGACTTGGTGCTGTCAGATAGTTATTGCTGGCTTTTAATTCTGTTAAAGGTGCAGAACACCCACATGTTCCTCACAGAAGTCACACTGAAACCTGACTAGAGAAGAATGACCCATTGACTTCGCTTAAGGACATGGGGCAAGCAGATGGGCTTAAATGGCAAATGAAAATTGTTGCTTTTAATTTCCCTCATGAGATTTCAACAGACTATTATTCTGTGGCTCTAGAGTATGAGTCTTGAACACCATAAACTGCCGTCCCGTATGTACAGAGAACAAGTTAAACATCCTCAGAGCAATTTTTTTAGTGATGGACATATGGTTAGAAGGAACTTGAAACTGTTAAACAAAGGCACAAATTCTGATTTATTCAGAAGTTGCAATGAGACTGAGACGGGACTGGAGTATCATGACGGCGATATTGGACAGGATTCGTGCGTGGGGAGGAGATGGAGATGTAAATTTGTGAAGGACAAAATGGGTTATGGAATTTGAGAACAGTCTAGTTCCTTCTTGCATATCAGTGAGTAATTTAGAAATAGTAGTTTGACACTGATTAATATAAGGAAAGGAGGTTTTGTTTGTAACTGAAGACATTGTCTTGCAATTTTCAAATTTTATATATCATGAGCAGAAATTCAGTTCAACCCAGTTTAGTAGACAAATATAATGACTTACCAGGTACACCAACTATAGCGAGGATGGGATAGTAACCACCTTGAATAATCCAAAGGATATCCTGGATCCGTGATGCTAATGATATCCAAGGCTGAGAAAGGTAGGAAAGACCCAAGGATAAACTCCTGACTGTTATTGTAATATTCCAGTCTAATATTCTCAGATTCTGATCCATTGTTGTACCATTCCAGTTTACCATTCTTAGATTCTGATCCACTATTAGAACATTTCAATCCAAGGTCCTCACATTCTGAACCATTATTCTAACGCTCCAGTCTAATGTTCTCAGATTCTGATCTCTACTTCCCCTCTCTCTCGAGCTGATGATCCCTGTTAGTGCTGTCAGTGATGCTCCAACTCATACTATGGGATAACACGCTGAAAAGAGCCCATTTATCATTCAATGATGGAAACGCTCCACTGGGATAATTAGGATCCACGGAGATTGACATTAATCACAGTCACTGCACAAATAGCTCCAGTTAACCCCTTTCAATTTAATATTGATTTTATTAAAATTCTAAAGAACGTATAAAATTTATACATTTGGCATGAGATATGTGGGAGTGACTGAGGAACGGAATATTGGAGATGGTAGATTGATTGCGTGCAATCATTCAATCTGCCTTGGATATGGTAATAATGACAAAGGATTGTCAGAACATAAACAAGTTTCTACGTTTATAAATGGAAACATACAATCTGTAACTACTGATCAGTGATTATAATGTCAGTAAAATATGGAGAGAACTTTTCTCGTCCAGAATCTGACAGGAAAATGTGCCTACGATAACATGAGTGATAACGGACAATTGACATGGATATGGTAACAGAGAATATGACGTGACACACAATTCAGATGAGTATTCGAGAATCAGAGAGGGCAGGTGAGGGTCATGCTGTTAATGTTATCGATGTCAATCAACTGTGATTATTTACCATTGGATTTCAATTGCAGTGTGATTATGATATTGGGGACATGGCTGCTGAGACTGGAGTGAGGAAACATGATATTTCCCACTCATCACTAGTGAAACGTTACTCTTTGTAAATCATATGAAGATCAAATTTCAGGATACAGCTCCAATGAGGAATGAGGAGAGCCAATATTAACCATACAACCAGAAGATATTGGAGCAGAAATTTGGACATTAGTCCCCTTGAGCCTGCTTCACCATTCAATGATGGCTGTTTAGCTTCTCAACCCCATTCTCCCGCTTTCTACCTGTAATCCTTGATCCCCTTTACAGTCAAGAACCTATCTGTCTCACTCTTAAATGTACGCAATGATCTGGACTCGACAGCCCTCGGTGGCCTCTGTGGCAGTGAATTCCATAGATTCACCACTGTCTGGCTGGAGATGTTTCTCTTTATCTCTGTTTGAAAAGATCTTCTCTTTACTCTGTCCCTTTGGGTACTCGTCTCTCCTACCATTGGATATCTCTTCCCAAAATCCACTCTGTCCCACGGCATGCAGTATTCTGTAAGTTTCAATTAGACCTCCTAACATCTTTCTGAACTCTATCAAATACAGACCCAGAGCCCTCAAATATTCTTCATATGTTAAGCTTTTCATTCCTGGCACCATTCTTGTGAATCTCGTCTGAAAACGCTCCAGGACCAGTACATCCTTCCTGAGATATGGGACCCAAAACTGCGCACAATAATCCAAATGTAGCATGACCAAAGCCTTGTAGAGCCTTAGAAGTACATCCCTGCTTTTATATTGAAGCCTTCTTGAAATAAATGCCATCATTGTATTTGCCTGCCTAACTACTGACAAACTGCAAATTTACCTTTCAAGACTCCTGGACTAGAACGCCCTAGTCTTTTTGCACTTCAGATTTCTGAATTTGCTTGCTATTTATAAAATAGTCTATGCCTCTATTCATCCTGGTAAAATGCTTTTCCACACTTTTCCACATTGTACTACCTCTGCCACTTCTTTGTTCACTCTCTGAACCTGTGAAAATCCTTCAGCAGGTGAAAGTGAGGACCGCAGATGCTGGAGATCAGAGTCAAAAAGTGTGGTCATAGAAAAGTACAGCCTGGCAGGAAGCATCCGAGGAGCAGGAGATTTGACGTTTCAGGCATAAAGCCTTCATCAGGAATGTGGGGTGGGCGGAAGGTGCCAGAGAGATAAATGGGAGGGGCTGGTGCTGGGAGGAAGGTCGCTTGGAAGGTGCCAGCTAGATGAAGGTGGGTTGTGATAGTGATAGTTCAGAGTGGAAGGTGGAGTGGCTAGATGGGAAGGAAGATGGATAGGTAGGACAGTTCAAGAGGGCGGTTCTGAGTTGGAGGGTTTGATCTGGGATAAGGTGGAGGGGAGATGAGGAAACTGGTAAGATTGTCCTTGATACCGTGTGTTGGAAGGGTCCCAAGGCAGAAGATGATGCGTTCTTCCTTCAGACGTCAGGTGGCTAGAATTTGACAGTGGATGAGGCCACAAACCTGCAAAGCCTTGGCGGAGACGGAGGGGGAGTTGAAGTATTCAGCCACAGGTCAGGAGGGTTGTTGGGTGTGTGTGTCTGAGAGTGTTCCCTGAACTGTTCTGCAAGTTGACGTCTTCTCTCGCCAATGTAGTGGAGACCAGGAGCAATGGACACACTAGAAGAGGTATTTGCATGCACAGGATGTTATCTGACTGATGTGGAAGGATCCTTTGGGGCCTTGGGTGGAGGTGAGGAGGGAGGTGTTGGCACAGGTTTCATACCTGTTGTAGTGGCAAGGGAAAGTGCCGGGAGTGGAAGATGGCTTGTTGGGGTTGCGTGGACCTGATGAGGGAGCTGTGAGGGAATGGTCTCAGCAGTATGATGATAGGGGTAGGGAGGGAAGTATATCTCTGATGGTGGGATCTGACTGTTGGTGGCAGAAATGGCGGAGGATGATGCGTTGTATCCTGAGGTTGGTGGGATGGAAGGCATGCACCAGAGAGGTTCTAACTTGTTGTAGTTGGAAGGGTGAAGCTCAAGGCTGAAGTTTTGGGCAGTTGAGGAGATGCGCCAGAGCACCCTCCTGCAGCCAAACCACCTCTTCAATGCTACCTGTCCCTATATCTATTTTTGCACAGTTTGAAAGCTTAACCCAAATGCCCTCAGTTCCATCATATAGATAATGAATGCACAAAGTGAAAAGTTGTGGTCCCAAAACTGAGTCTTGAGGAACACCACTTGTCACTGGCTGCCATCCTGAGAAGGACACTTTAATCCACACTCTCTGCTTTCTGTCAGACAGCCAAACTTCAACTTCCACCTTGTCTCTAACACCATGGACGCATATCATTCTCAATAGCCTCATGCATGACACCTTGTCAAAGGATTCTTGAGGTGCAGATGGATAACATCTATTGGTTCTCCTTCATCAAATCTGCACATTACTCCCTCAATGTATTCTAGCAGGTTTGTCAGGCATGACCTCCCCTTGATGAAACCATGCTGACTCTGTCCTATTTTACCAAAGACCTCCAAGAATTCAAAAATCCCATTCTTCACGATGAATTCCATGATGTTACCCACAACCAAGTCTGCAAATCAGTCTGCAGTTTTCCATCTTCTGCCTAACTCCCTTATTAAACCGGGTGTCATGTTAGCAATTATACAGCCACTTGGCCCTTTCCTGATTTTAGTCATTCCTGAAAGATTACCACTTTCGCTTGTACTAACTCTTCAGCGATCTCCCTTACAAGGCTGGGGTGTAATCCATCTGGTTCAGGTGAGTTATCCACATTCAGGCCATTCCGTTTTCAAACATGTTCTTCTTGGTGATGGCCACTGTATTTAGGACTGCCCTCTCACTCTCTTCAAACCTTGGGTAATTACTCGTGTATGCCACCGTCAAGACTGATGCAAAATTCCTCAGCCATTTCTTTGCTTCCCACTACTGTCTCTCCAGCATGATTTCCAGTGGTCCATATTCACATTTACGTCTCTTTTGCATTTTATATATCTAAAGAATCTCTTACAGTTTCCTTTTTATTACTGGTTAGCTTAGCCCCATACTTAATGTTCTCCCTCCGTATTTATTTTTTCTTGTCTTCTGTTGGCCTCAATTCTCCAGTTCCCCACTGCCCTTCACTCTGCTTGCTCTTTTGCTTATATGCAATCCCTGACTTCCCTTGTCAGCCCTGGTTGCCTCATCCTCCCTGTACCATACCTCTATTACTCAGCACGCATCACTGCAGTGTCTTTTAAATTATCATGGGATCTCCAGCCATTGCTGTTACCCTGTCTTTCCGGCTAGACGCCTGTCCCGGTCAATTCTACCCAGCTTCTCCCTTATGCCTCTCCAGTTGCCTTTATTCAGCTGAAATACTGTTATCTCTGATTCTATCTTCTCTCTCAAATTTCAGAATAAATTCAACCATGTTCTGATCACTGCTTCTGAAGTTTTCCTTCACCTTAAGCTCCCTTGTCCAGCCTGCGTCATTAAATCCAATGTCATCTGTTCCCGAGTGGGCTCCACCACATGATGCTCCAAAAAGCCATCCCGTAGATATTCCTCAAATTCCTTTTCTTGCGATTCACTACCAAACTGGTTTCCCATTTCACTTGCATATTGAAATCCCCCATGATCACTGTAACGTTGTCTTTCCTACAGATCTTTTCTATCTCCTGGTGTATCTTGTGCCCCAGCTCCTGACTACTCTTTGGAGGCCTGTGCAAGTCTCCAACTGTGGTTGTCTTACCTTTGTGGTTCCTCAATTCTAACATGCAGATTCTACACCATCTGACCTTACTTCCTTTCTTATTGTTGATTAAATTTCATTTCTTATTAATAATGTAAATCCACTGTCTCGATCTTTTCGATACGATATATGTCCTTGAATATCTTGATCCCCTTGCAGCCACTTCTCTGTGATGCCCATTACGTCATACCTCCCAAATTCAATCTATGCCACAAGCTCGTATGCCCTATTCCTTATACTGCTCGCATTCTGATATAACCCTTCAATCTTGTGTTAACGTTCCCTCTTCTATTGCCATTTGTTTGTCCAGTGTGATTGAAGTTTGATTGCTTACACTTTCCATACACTCTGTTCTATTTGCGTCTATGCTGAAGATTTTAAAAACCTCTCTTGAGCTCTGTGCTCTTACCTCCTCTTTTCTTATTAAACCCTATAAGGAAACCCCGACCCCGCGCACACACACACTCCTAATCAGTTTAAAGCTCTGTCGACATCCTTGGTTAGGATTCACTTGGACTCTGGTCCCAGCACGGTTCAGACGAAGACTGTCCCATCAGAACAGGTTATTTCTTCCTCAGTAATAAAATGTGTTTAAAGTTTGTGAGAAGATTTGTAGCTCGGGTGCTCATTGTTGTATTTCTGTTCGCCGAGCTGGGAATTTGTGTTGCAGACGTTTCATCGCCTCTCCAGGTGACATTCTCAGTGCTTTGGAGCCTCCTGTGAAGCGCTTCTGTGATGTTTCCTTCGACATTTATAGTGGTTTGAATCTGTCGCTTCCGGTTGTCAGTTCCAGCTGTCCATTGCAGTGGTCGGTATATTGGGTCCAGGTCGATGTGCTTATTGATTGAATCTGTGGATGAGTGCCATGCCTCTAGGAATTCCCTGACTGTTCTCTGTTTGGTTTGTCCTATAATAGTAGTGTTGTCCCAGTCGAATTCATGTTGCTTGTCATCTGTGTGTGTGGCTACTCAGGATAGCTGGTCGTGTCGTTTCATGGCTAGTTGGTGTTCATGGATGCGGATCGTTAGCTGTCTTCCTGTTCGTCCTATGTAGTGTTTTGTGCAGTCTTTGCATGGGGTTTTGTACACTACATTGGTTTTGCTCATGTTGGGTATTGGGTCCTTCGTCCTGGTGAGTTGTTGTCTGAGAGTGGCTGTTGGTTTGTGTGCTGTTATGAGTTCGAGTGTTCGCAGTAGTCTGGCTGTCAGTTCGGAAATGCTCTTGATGTATGGTAGTGTGGCTAGTCCTTTGGGTCGTGACATGTCGTCGTTCCATTGTCTTTCCCTTAGACATCTGTTGATGAAATTGCGGGGGCATCCGTTTTTGGCGAATACCTTGTATAAGTGTTCCTCTTCCTCTTTTTGCAGTTCTGGTGTACTGCAGTGTGTTCTGGCCCTTTTGAATAGTGGCTTGATGCAACTTATTTTGTGTGTGTGTTGGGGTGGTTGCTTTCGTAGTTCAGGATTTGGTCTGTGTTTTTGGCTTTCCTGTAAACCTTTGTGGTGAATTCTCCGTTCGGTGTTCTCTGTACCATTACGTCTAGGAATGGGAGTTGGTTGCCCTTTTCTTCCTCTCGAGTGAATCGGATTCCTGAGAGTGTGGCGTTGATGATCCAGTGCAATTTCAACAACAGATGCCTAGGGGAAAGACAATGGAACGAGGACATTCCGCAACCCAAAGGACTAGCCACACAACCATACATAAAAAAACATTTCTGAACTGACAGCCAGACTACTGCGACCACTCGGACTCATAACAGCACACAAACCAACAGCCACTCTCAGACAACTCACCAGGACGAAGGACCCGATACCCAGCATGAGCAAAACCAATGTAGTGTACAAAACCCCATGGAAAGACTGCACAAAACACTACATAGGACAAACAGGAAGACAGCTAACGATCCGCATCCATGAACACCAACTCGCCACGAAACGACACGACCAGCTATCCTTCGTGGCCACATACGCAGATAACAAGCAACATGAATTCGACTGGGAGAACACTACTATTATAGGTCAAGCCAAACAGAGAACAGCCAGGGAATTCCTAGAGGAATGGCACTCATCCACAGATTCAAACAATAAGCACATCGACCTGGACCCAATATACCGACCACTGCAATGGACAACTGGAACTGACAACCGGAAGCGGCAGATTCAAACCACGATAAATGCCGGAGGAAAGATCACAGACGCGCTTCACAGGAGGCTCCAAAGCACTGAGGATATCACTTAGACAGGGGACAAAACGTCTGCAACATAAATTCCCAGCTCGGCGAACAGAACCACAACAATAAAATGTGTTTATTCAACACAAAATACTGGGACAAAAAACAAGCGTTTCAGCACATACCAAAACATGAAAAATACAAAGAGACAAGTCTGTTAAAATTCACTTACTATGTGGAGCTATATGAATTGAAATGTGAATTACAAAACCACGGACGAGGTATTCAAGCTTTATTGGTCATTATCTGACCCACAGCTGAGGTACTGATTTCCCCCAGTCAGTGATCCACCTCACTGAGACTCTCTCGCCCTGTCTCACACATTGTCTCGTTGGCCCAGAATTTTTAAATTAATTCATCTTCTCCCTGGAACCAATCTATTGTTATTTTGGAACTTGTTCAGCAGTCAGCAACACGGTTCTGTGAAATTATTGGCGATAAATGATCTGGGATGGCAGCATGGTGCTCACAGGGTACGGCACCAGACAAAGGGCTTGCAGTCTGTGGGAATTTCTAAATAAAATTTCTGTATGTTTGTCCTCATGCTGTCTTCTGATCTAACTTCATACTCGTCTGACACCCCTTGCTCTCACTCACTCTGTCGCTTCATTTTCCCTCCATTCCTTTTATCTCTCTGCACTTCCTTTTTCTCTATTAATTTTTCTCTCTCTCACGCACACACAGTTCACTCTGTTTTCAAATTGTACAATTGGCTAAACGGCCTCGTTCAGTGCTCTATTAATTCTGAAGCTCTCTGAACCACTATGAAGACTTCAGCACAATAAAGACATCAGGTGCCTGGAGAGACAAGCTGGTCCTGCGAAGGACACAGTGCAGAATAATCCTTTATCTCTTCCTGTTGCCTGTTGTGCAGTGGCCTTGTGCAGTGCCACTTTTACAATAAACCCGTCATATTTGCAGCAATTCTCCATCAAATACAAGTAAATATACTGCAGATGGCAGAAACCTGAAACAAACATAGAAACATACTATGAAGAGAGAAACGAGTTAATTCTCCCAATGCAGACACGGGGAGATTGTAAAAAACTCCACAAAGACAGGGTCCAGAGATTGGAATTATTCTTATTTGAATGAAAATAGTCTTATCAGTGATAGGCAACATGGTTTTGTGCAGAGAAGGTCATGCCTTACCAAATCAATAGATTGTTTGAGGAAGTGACAAAGTTGATTGATGAAGGAGGCACTGTAGATGTCATGTACGTGGACTTCAGGAAGGCGTTTGGTATATTTCCCCATGGTTGGGGTATGTCGAAAGTGAAGTCACATGATGCACGAGCTGGTGGATAAAGAACTGGCTGGGCAACAGGAGGCAGAGAATAGGAAGGGGAGGGAGTTTCGCAAAATTGAGAACTGTGACCAGTGGTTTATTTTAAGATGTTTCTGGAAAGATACATGAATGGCCTGGGAACAAAGGGATACAGATCCTTAGAAAATAGGCGACAGGTTTAGATAGAAGATTTGGATCGGCGCAGGCTCGGACCACCGAATGGCCTGTTTCTGTGCTGGAATGTTCTTTGTTATAAGATTAGCAATGACCCATCAGACCCCAGTAATGGTCTCCTCCAACCTCTTCCCTCAGACTAAAAGGTACAGAAGCTTGAAAACACTGATCAGCTGGTTCAGGAACAGCTTCTTCCTGACTGTTATTAGACTGATGAGTGGACTCCCTATTCTCAGATAATGCTGATCTTGTTCCTGCTGATCTCGCCTCGCACACGCCCTGTGCATCGTAACCTGCATGGCTCTCAAACATATTTTAGAGCCATTGTTCTGTACATCATTGTTTACTATGCATTAATAAATATAAGAACATGACGACACTCAAGGAACACAGACAGGTGGGATCAAATCGCTTTAAACATGATCTTAGATAGATAGAGATTGCCCTCGGTATCTGAAAGTAGAGTGTTCCAACAAAGCCTTTCATAAGCTGATAAGGCATAAAGTGAGGTATCATTAATTTATGTGGGGAAAATTTACATTTCTTGTTAAAAGTGAAAATCCTCTTCGGATTTCTTTTGATTAGTGAAAACAGGACGTAATGGAGGTTTTTCGGAAAGGGAAATGGCAAAATGCGAATTTTTTAAAAGCGGGGGATACGTGTAGCAGCATGGGAGTGATATTCAGGAAGATTTGAAAAGTTAAAAAGAAATGAGGTGATTCTCACATTTTATTTCCACCCCAGCTGATCATCATTCCCTTTGTTTGCTCTTTGTCTTCTATCTCTTTCTCTATCGATTCAACTCACTCCTCCTGCCCTTCAAAGCTGACTTCCCTGTCACCAGCATTGTTCACACTATTTTCCAGCTGCTTTCAGTTCAGAAAAGCTTCCCAGAACTTTCTGATCTTTTCCTTGCATTATTTATGCAATTTCAGATCTCCAGCATCTTTCAAATTTGTTTAACCTTCAAATTTTTTATTCCATGGGAAGTCGGCATCTCTGCCCAGGGCAACATTTGTTAAGCATCACTAATTGTCCTGACTCTGACGACATTCCACAAGCCAATAGAAAGTCAAGCACATTGATATGGGTCTGAAGTCACACTTAACCCAGATTGGTAGTATAATTAGATTTCTTTACCGAAGGTCATCAGTGAAACAGGAAGATGTTCAGACAAAATGTGGTTTTATAGTTGTTTTTCGTGAAATTCACTTTTATTCCAATTCTTATTATTTTTATTTAGTTCTGCCATCAGCTGTGGGAGGACTTGAAACAAATCGCTTGAAACAATGTCTTTCGTTTAATAAGCTTTGCTCCTGAATTATGTCCAGTGACATTCCTACTCTGATACATTGTCCTAATCATGAAGTAACGTTCGGGACAAGAACAATTTTGTGATTGAAATACTTGTAACTGGAAAAGTGGCCAGAAGAGAGCTTGAAACATAAAGTCTGAATTTTACCAACGAGCAGACAATGGTTTGTTCAGCCACAGCACTGACGCAGAGATGAAGACTGGGGATATTATGACCTGGTAGTGGACAGGGTTCGTGACAGAGAGAACAAGATACATAAATCAGTTCAGGGCGATAAGAGATCTCGAGGTTGTGCACAGTTTTGTTCTCAGATGTTTGTAAGGGAGTGGTCTGCAATTCAGATGAATGGAAACTGCAATTGAAATTGAAGATAAAAGTTTTTTTCATTGGCAAATATAGATAATAGAAATTGCAATGAAGTTCAAAATTGTTTATGGGCTTAATGAATGGACAGAGGTAGAGAACACCAACAATAGCGAGAATAGGTTATGATTTGGAGATGCCGCTGTTAGACCGGGGTGTACAAAGTTAAAAATCACACAACACCAGGTTATAGTCCAACAGGTTTAATTGGAAGCGCACTAGATTTCGGAGCGTCGTTCCTCCACCAGGAGTAACACACTCTCCACTCCGCCCAATCAGCACCACTAATATCCGATAAGGTAAACATTTCCGACAGAGGGAAATGATGTAAAGACCCAAGGAAAGCCTCCTCTCCATTTGTGTAATTATCCAGTCCATTATTCGCAGATTCAGATCTGTCCTCTCCACGTCTCTCCAGCTGCTGATCTCTGTTACTGTTGAAGCTGATGCATTGGCTCCTCGGCTGGGACAGCGCACTGAGTGAAGCCCCTCACCAATAGGGCATAGTTACAATGCATGGAGACTGACATCAATCGCGGTCACTGAGCAAACAGGTCTAGCTTTCAATACAGCACATTCAGTTCACAATATAACTGGACTGGACTGGACTGGATTCTGACATTGCTGGCTATTGGTCACATCTCCCATCGCCAATTCCTCGAGTGAAGTCAGTTGTGAGGGAGAATGATGGAAGTTTTCTGATCGCAGGCTAGAATACTCTGCCTTGATGTACGTTTGCAATGCTGTCGTCATCATACCCGGAATCTCTGCCCCTCCACAAAATAAAGAAACACAGTCAGGATGTTGTTACTGTGCTGATCTCTCTTTCACGGGAACAATCCCCAGCCAACAGACTGTCACTGGGCACAATTGCCCTGAACATAGACAGGAAGTGTGGACTTCTCTGAATGGTCCTCTCACTGCTCTAATAAAGAAACGTTGGACCTTCCATATAGAATATGCTTCAGTAATTAAGTTATACAAATTGACAAACATCTTAATGCAGTTTTATTTGCTGTAAAGCAATAATTTTTCACCTTTTTTCCCCTCAGCCCAAAACCAAAAGTGAACTTATTCATTAAGACTTATGAATTAATAAGTCAGACTTACCGAGTAGATCGGGCGGAATGGGGATAGTGGCTGTGGAGACTGCATGGGGAGTACAATGATATTCCCCAGTCATCATCACTCTTAACGTCAGATAGAATTAAATATAGTTCACAACAAGGAACGAGCCAACGTTTGGGATATGTAATGCTCAATGACAATGTGAAGTGAACCGGATAATTGTAAATGTGATAAAGTGAACTATATTATATATACACACCATTTCATCATTGGGAATACAGATTGAGTAGTGTCACCGCATCTGAAGCATTAACTTTGATGTCTCTTCACAGATACGGCTAGACCTGCTGAGCTTTCCCTCCAACGTCTGTTTTTGTTTGAGATTGATCATGTTGTTCATATCTGGCAGGATGCTTGCAATTAAAAGCAGATGCTAATAACAAACTGTACAGGGGTGTGGTGACAATACAAGAGAATGACTGTAGAAATATTGCTCATTCCAAACTGGAAAAGACAATGGGCTGAGTTTTCACCACCTTTGCTGTAATAATTCTATGTTATGCATTGAAAGCTTTTGGAGATTGGGGAGACAAGCTTGTTCAATGAAGGACACAAGTGTTCCATCATCAAAAATCTATTGCTATTATTTCATGAAGTTCAGCTGCCTCTAAAATGTATTGTCAAACAAAATAGATTTCCTGAGATTTACAAGATGTTGAGATTTTCTTTTTACTTTTGATCTTAAAGAAGAGACAGATTTCGGCTGTAATTCAGGTATCACAGACACACCAACAGTAATAGAAACATGAAAGTACCACATTGTCCAAACATTACCAAGGTCAACATGTAGACCTGTCAAGAAACATGCAATAAAGTGATAATGGAAACATGAAATGCAAACAGAAAATGCTGGATAAACAAAAAACGTGAGGATGTGTCTGCAGAGAGCAGCACAATTAACATATGTAATATGATGTGACACTGTTCTGAAAAGTCCTATTAGAATCAAAGGTTAATTTTTTGCATCTCTGTTCAGATGTTGCCAGATTTACTGAGTTTCGCTCCAGCTCTTTTGATTTCTTTCTTCTTTCTGAACTGTGACAAAGTGTCTGATCTGAATGATAGCAGCAAAGCTGTTAACTTAGTTGAATCTCGAGTAATTTGTTATTGATTTTAAATGAGAAATTACAAAGTTCCTATGTTTGACAGGGCTCTAAATATCGGTGACGTATTGCATTGTGAGACCTTGCGATGAAAATGTTGAAACAAAACAGAAGTTGCTGTAATCGCTCAGCAGGTCTGGCATCATCTGTGCAAAGAAATCAGAGTTAACGTTTCAGGTCCAGTGCCCCTTCCTCAGAACTGATAGTAACACGGAAAATGTTGTTTTATATGCAGAAGAGACTGGATAGCTCTTAATGGAGACTGTTAGTAGCTAACAATAGGGTGTGAGTAATGGAAGGCTATGTGACAACTCGGCCTGGTGTATGGATAGGGGGCTAGGACTTTGGGGATTTCAGGCCCAAAAATTATTGAACTTGATTTTGAGTCTAAAGGACTGCAGAGTCCGCACATGGAAAATGAGGTGTCGTTCTTTTAGCTTGCGTTGAATTTGCCTGGAACACTGCAGCAAGCCTGACACAGCGATATTGGTCAGGAAACAGGATGGGCTGTTAAACTGGCAGGCAACTGAAAGCTCAGAGTCATCTGCAGCGGTCCAACTTGGATGTTCTGTGAAGCGGTCACCCAGTCTACCCTTCATTTCCCCAATGTAGAGGAGACCACATTGTGAGCAGCGCATGAGGTAGACTGGATTGTGGGAAATGTTGGTAAGGGGCTGCTTCACCTCGAAGGTATAGTTGGGCCCTTTGATACTGATGAGGAGGGAGGTAAATGGGTGGCACGGTGGCACAGTGGCTAGCACTGCTGCCTCACAGCACCAGAGACCCGTGTTCAATTCCCGCCTCAGGCGACTGACTGTGTGGAGTTTGCACGTTCTCCCCGTGTCCGCGTGGGTTTCCTCCGGGTGCTCCGGTTTCCTCCCACAGTCCAAAGATGTGCAGGTCAGGTGAATTGGCCATGCTAAATTGCCCGTAGTGTTAGGTTAGGGGTAGATGTAGATCTAGGGGTATGGGTGGGTTACGCTTCGGCGGGGCGGTGTGGACTTGTTGGCCCGAAGGGCCTGTTTCCACACTGTAAGTAATCTAATCTAATCTAATCTAAATGGGAATGTGTCATACGTCCGGCAGGGGAAAGTGAAGTGGACCTGTGGTGGGAGTGAATAAAGAGTAGACCAGTGTATCCTGGAGGGAATAATCCCTCTAGAAGGTGGACAAGGGAGGAGAGGTGAATATGTGCAGGTGGGGCATCTCGCTGAAGGTGGGGGAAATGTGGGCTGATGATCCTCTGCATGTGAATGCTGCTGGGATAGTAGGCAAGTGCAAGGGAAACTCCGTTGCGAGAGGGAAGGGGAGGGGCAGGCTAGAAGTGCAGGAGATGGATCAGACTCAGTTGAGGACCCTGTTGTCAACAGTGATGGGGAATCCCTTGATTGAGGAACAAGGTGGACATTTCAAAGGCTTCCTTGTTGAATTTAGTATCATCAGAAGCAATGCGGTGGAGATTGAGGAACTGGGGGAATGGAATTGAGTCTACAACAGGAAACCAGATGTGAGGATGAATACTCCAGGAACCTGTGGGAGTCGGTGGGTTAATACTGGATATCAGTTGCCTGGCTATCCCCAGAAATGGAAGCAAGAATGTTGAGGAAAGGAAGTAAGGAGCCAGAGATCGACCAGGTGAAAGTGATGGAGAGTTTCAAATTCCAAGTGAAATCGGTGAACTTTTCCAATTCCGGACAAGAGAGAGATGCAGCAGCGATGATATCATCTGTGTATCGGACAAAGATTTGTGGATGGGTGCTGGAGTAGAACTGGAACAGGGAATGGTCGATGTCCCCCAAGAAGAAACAGGCATAACTGGGGCTCAAGTGTGTATCCGTGCACTTCCTCCGTGTGGCAGGAGCAGGCTGAAGCAATGGGTCTGCCTGGGCTGTTCTGTTTGTGAACTTTTGAGAGGAGATAGAAGCGAGCTCTGCTATCAGAGGATTATCAGCTCGGGGGCAGTTAGGGGCGTGGGGCGAGTGGGGCAGAAATCTCCAATGAAATGTGGTCAGTTATCATAGTTGATACAATTGCCTGATGTGCCATGGTAGGGTCATGGTCTAGGGGGAGATAAGAGGCAGTACCTGAGAGTGGGCGTTCAACCTTTGCAATGTCGAGGTCAGTCCACCAGACTATAGCAGCACCACCCTTGTCAGCACAAGCTGAATAACACAGTCAGAGTTGGACCTAAGCACATGGAGTATAGGCTGTTCGGACATTGATAGTATGGATTTGGTGAGGCAAGTGCAGAGAAATTACGACAACCAATGTCAAGTTGAGATTTATCAACGAACCGATTTAGTTCAGGTAAAGGCCAGAGGGAGGAGTCCAGGTGGAGGGAGAGTGTTGGAGCTGGGTAACGGCGTATTTGGAACAGGGAGAGGAATATTGCTGAAAGAAATGGGCACTGAGGCGAACGCAGCGGAAGAGCTCAACTAAATGTCATGCCTAAAATTCCTTAAAGTGGGGGCACAGAGAGGTAATGTTCAGATATTTGCTGAGTACAGAACATTCAGCATCAGAGAGTGGAAGTTAAGGAGGGACGGTGAATAAACGATAGGAGGTGGAGCTGGGGGAGGGCATGGAGTCAGAGGGCAGGTATGAGAGGGGAGGAAGGTTCCAGAGGGTCAAGGGCATCTCTACCTTGTTGCAAATTGTGTGACCAGTGCATCTGTTTAGCATGACGAATGAGCCGGTGAATAAATTAGAAATGTAGAGTGGTGCAGTCTTTAGACAATATAATGCGATTCTGCTGGACAGAGAAAACGTTGATCTCAGTGGTACTGATATCGCACGATCAGACCTCAGAAAGTAAATGATTGACTATAATTGGGAAGGTATACTTATTGTAACATCCTTATTTCAATGGAGTGACACTCAAGCAGCAAGGTCTTATTTTTTTCAGAGACTTTAGACCAAACTTTAAAATATAATAAGTCTTGATGTTATTAACAAGAAAAAATTATCAATGGTTTTGGAAGGCACTCGCAAGGGCAGAGTTTATTTGGCATTCCCAATAGCTCTGGGGAAGGTGTTATTGTTTAGTGAGGAAATTACCAGCGCAAAATTTCCTGCGATTCCCAGTGACCACAGTTTACTCAGGATCTCTGATGTCACAGGAGTCAAATACTATTTTAATGCAATGCAAGTTACTCTGATCTCACCTCAACTGATATTGGAAGATCAGTTAAATGAATAAAGAATAAAAGGCCAGTACACAGCCTGTTAGAACAATGTGCTCACTCTACTCACAATGTTTAAGGTAAAACTGATGCATGGATTTCTGACTGTGAGGAGAGGTTTGTCCTATTTGTGATGAGGCTGTTTGGTTAAGCGATGTGATCGAGAGACAGAAAGACACTCCACTCTGTACCATGGGGAACAAAACCACCCTGTTTACGGTGCATCAGACAGTGACAGAAACAACTATTGTCAGTTCCTATTGGACATTGATCATCTCAATCTCATCATTCACTGATGCTCAATAGCAGCCCAGAAGCCAGCAGCTCCCATCATCCCAGTTGGAAAGCAAAATGGGGAAGGAATAGCCAGAGAAAGTGGGAGTAACTGGGGAATTGGTGTAACTTACAGGGGAGTGGCAGAAGAAGAGTGTGAAGGGAGATCATCAGTGGAAGAGAATGTAGCAACAGGAGGGGCAGTGCAAGGGAAGTAGGACTGTAAGAAAAGAGTAGGACAGAGGAGGAAGAAAGGCAGATGAAGTTTTAGTGACAGGGAAAAGCTTGCTTTTGAGGAAGTGAGATTGGATGAGAAAACATCACTGTACAAGAAAATCGGGATCTGGTTTCCATTCAAAATTAAGAAAGGATTTCTTGTACTTTCTCTTCTATCACTTGATTCTTGTTCAGGTTGTACATGTACTATATATTTCTATATCTCCATCAAGTACAGACGATATGTTTCTTTCTCCCCTACGGTGGTGTTTCAATATTTTTGATTTTATTTTTACAGTATATATTTGCTTCCAATTCAAGGTGGATATGAGAATATGATTTGATCTTCTGCAGTTTGCCCATAATATAGAATTTATTTGAATATTTATCCTCATCACACTCGCTGATTAAAACAAACAATGAATGAGTGCATGTCCATCCTGCAGATGAAAAATTTCTTCAGCTCTGGCTATTGCAGGGAATGTTACAAAGAACAGTGCCACACAAAATGCTAATGTTCTACCGCAAAATGCCAAATCCTAGTTTATCCTAAATTATTTACAATGTTTATAAACAAAACATGCAGAGGGGCGGAGTGTAAAAGGTGAATTCAACTCTGTGTCGAAAATGTTAATTGTGGATCCCTCATAAAATGCGTTAACTACATCACTCATAAATTCACCAAAATAGGAAAAGCAAGAGACTGTAATTGTCCAATCATCATCTAAATAACATCTGGCGAACAGGAAGGAAATCACGACTTGTTTGTGATATTCAGAAATGACGATTGTGAGAATGTGGAGGTGGGGAGCAGTGGAATGATGATCAATGTTGTGGATGACACAAAGATGGGCTGGGGGTGGATCACAGTCAGGAGGGAAGTGTTCGGCTACAGGAGGATATAAACAAATTATTCAGATAGCCAGATCAATGGCCTGATGAAATTTAACACCGATAAATTGGGAAGATGCAAGTCAGAAGTAACAAGACAAGTGAGGACTCAAAAGTGTGTATGAAAGAGGAGGGCTAAATTTGCTCCTTTTTTCTTTGCAACAGGGAAAGTTAAGGAGGGAATATGGTACAGGTGTACAAGAGCAAATGGGGTATGGAGGGGATGAACAGACAGCAGCTGTTTTCCTTCGTCAAAGGATCAAAAACAAAGAGACACACTTTTAAAGTGAATGTCAGGGGATTGAGAGAGGATTTGCGGAATGTGTTTCGAACTGAGAGGATGGTATGAATCTGGAATGCTTTGTCTCGATGGGTAGTTGAGGCAGGTAACCTCACAAACGGTTAAAATGTCTTTGGATATGCATTTGCTGGCACAGACGTGATAGGTCTGTTTTACATTGCATGATTCTTTGCAGTGGCAGCCATGAACACTCTGGTATATTCTGAAACAATTAACAATGGCAGTTGCTGCTTTGTTCCTTTGACTGTACTCAGTAAGTGGTTATATTACAAACCAGCATCATCTCATGCATCTTCAGCACTCACTCAACCAAAGGCAGCCCAGCCATCTCTGGGAACATCCAGTGGAATTCATATTCTCAGTGGATGCTGTCCAACAACAACACTGACACTATTAGAGCTGTATGCAACCATTAGTAAAGTTACAGCCATAATATGAAGACAGCTTTTCCTCCATTATAATACAGACCTCTAGCAATAAGGGTGTTCTTTATCTGAAGCATAATAAATTCTTTCCCAGGTATTCACTTTTACAAGCAGCAAGTTTTCCTGTATTTTGCTGCCAGTTGTTTATCATGGAATTTCCCAGCCCAACCTCTTTCCCATTTAACATTTTCTTGTGCACTGTCTCCCTGATCCCACACACCTCACTCCCTCACATCCCCCACACTCTCCATCCTTACTTGTTAATCTCTGAAAAACCTGCGCCTCCTCTCTATAATTTATTCCAACTCCCAACTCACTGTTTTGATTCCTTCTCTCGGCATGGTCATTAGACTGGCCGTGCCTGATGTCCTATTCACCTAACCTTCTGCTCAGTTCCTGATATTCTGCTTTGGTTCTCACTCTCCTGGTTTATTCAAATCCATCTGACTTGTACTAGAAAACATCCCCACAAGGATGATGATGCTTGTACAGTTAAGATACAATCTGTCTTTTTTGTACAGGTCCCCACCTGTCCTGGAAGAGATCCCAATGATACAACAATCTGGAACTCTCACCCCTGAACTAGATTTTTAACAACATGTTAAGCTTTAGTGTCTTCCTCATCCTTCTCTCTTTTCCACATGGCACGGGGAGTAATCCAGGGATTACAGAGGATTATTCTTTCTCTTTCTCGCTCGCTGTCTCTCTCTCTCTCTCATATACACACACACATTCAAACACACACAGAAAGACACTATATTACTTTGCAAAAGAATGCAAATAACCTTAAAATAATCGGAATGACAAGTGGAATGAAGTATTTAGTTAAAGGGAGGATGAGAGAAATTGTGCTTCTTCTGGATGTCAGTTTGCTCGCTGAGTTGGAGAGTTCATTTTCAGATGGTTCATCACTGTACTAGGGAACATTATCAGTGAGCCTTCGGTGAAGTGCTGGTATTATGTCCCATTTGCTATTTATGTGTTTAGGTTTCCTTGAGTCAGTGATGTAATTTCCAGTATTGGTGATTTTATGTCCAGTTCTTTTTGTCAGAGAGTGTTCGATGGAATCAAAATCGATATGTTTGTTGATAGAGTTCAGGTTGGAATGCTATTTTTCTAGGAATTCTCGTGCGTGTCTCTGTTTGGCTTGTCCTAGATGGATATGCAGACCCAGTCTAAATCGTGTACTTCCTCATCTATAAGTAAGGATACCAGTGATAGTGGGTCATGTCTTTTTCTTCTGGCCAGTTGTTGTTCATGTATCCAGGTGGCTAGTTTTCTGACTGTTTTTCCGATGTAGTGCTTGTAACAGTTCTTGCAAGGATTATTTTTGCTTGAGCAGAACAGACAAATATGTGAACTTATTGCAGTGCTCAAAACTATGAAAAAACGTTGGAGAGTAAAACAGGAATACTCTGTTTCCGTTAGTTGGCATTACAGCATCAAGGAGTTCTAATTTCAAGCTTGTCAGCAAAAGAGCCAGGAATGAGATAAGGAAACACTTCTTTATTGAGAGAGTTGTTAGGATTTGGAATAGAACTGCCTGGGAGAGTTGTGGATGAACATTAAAAAATAGAACTAGATATACATTTGGAAATATGAATTTAACAGGCTGCAGAGATAGGGCTGGCAAATGGGAGGGGCTTGGGAGACATTCCTGGAACTGATGCACACAGTGGCCAATGGCCTCCTCCTGTACTTTAAGGTTTTGCACTCTATCATGTGTCTGATGCAAATAAAAGTCAGGATCCGATTATTTCCCATTGTAAATACTCACGAATATCTGATTATTTAGTGCAGCATAAGCATTTAAAATGCAACTACTGCAAGGTCAGCTTCAGTAAATAATCTAATTATTACTCAGAATATGAATATTTGAAATGTTGAATTCCAATTACGAAAACAAATCTGTCATTGCTTTGGCACAAATCTCTTTGAAAAGGTTTGACTTTTCACTTACAGGATAATATGCTCATCGTTTTTGTTCACTGTCTGCATTTCAAATTAAATGACATTCTTTCTAAAAGTTAAACGTTTTCAAATTGTCGTTCACTAAAATTTGATAGCACAAATCATTTAGTTAGTTTAATATTCACAGAGCATTTTGAACTATAGCCATTTTTAATTCGCTGACAAATAGCTGAAGCTTGTACATTTTAGTGAGAAATTGAACTGATTGATATATATAAATATATAAGAATGCTAATTCTATTTGATTATTCAATCGTTAGCTCACCCTGAACATGTAATCACTCAGAAGCCAACCACTTTCAAAATGTTGGAGTGACAATGCATTGTTTTGAATCCTGACATTGTGTGTGTAATTCTGATCACCAAAAGAGTTACATCCATGTTGTTTGTTTGATACAAAATAAAATGTACATTCTTTATTTCTGTGTTAGAAAATCTTGACAGGAGTTTATAGTTTTGTTCCATAAATATAGAATCAGCCTAATTCTTTTCAGAGATTATAGTTCAGGCGAATAATGATAGTTGACGTCTTATTTTTGCGCAATTCACGAAACATAGCAAACATCTGATTAATACATGGGTCACCCAACAGATTGTATCTGAAGAAAACAGCAGCAAATGACAAGTCAAGAATTACGTTAATAACTGAACTTGGCGGAGCCTTTCTGGTGTAGGACACGTCACATATTGCACTGGCATTCAGTTGAATGGAACAATGAACAACATAACTGGAAGTTTTGGGCTAACGCCCCTCCCCAGCTTCCTAATCTCACTCAGATCACTTCCTCACACATTCAACAATTGAAAAGAATCCAGAGGCTGGGTGAAACATAAAACACAAAACAGTACAGCTTAGTGCAAACCCTTCAAGCCTTCTTGTCCTGCCGAATGTTTATCCTACTCGAAGTTCAGACTAACTGATATACCCTTCATTTTACTATCATTCATGTGTCTATCCAATAGTCACTTAAATATCCGTTATGCAGCTGACTCCACTAACGCTGCTGGCAGTGCATTCCAAGCACCCACCACTCTCTGTTTAAAGAACCTACCTCTGACATCTCCTCAAACCTTCTTCTAATCATACTAAACTTATGCCCGCTCGAGATAGCCATTTCCACCCTGCGAAAAAGTCTCTGGCTATGAACTCTGCCTATATCTCTCATCATCTTATACACGTCTATGAAGTCAACTCCCATTCTTTATTGCTCCAAGGAGGAAAGCCCTAGCTCCCTCAACGCTTCTTTGTAAGACATGCCATCCAGTCTCGGAAGCATCCTGGTAAATCTCCCCGGCACCCTCTCCGAAGTCTCAACATCTTTCAGTAATGAGGCGACTAGAACTGAATACAATATTCCACGTGTAGTCCCAAGAGAGATTCTTGGCCCTGCAGCGTAACCTTGCGGCTCTTAAACGCAATCCCTGGCTAATGAAAACACCAGACATCTTAACAACCTTATCAGCTTGGGTGACAACATTGAGCATCCTATGATATGGACCACACGATCCCTATGGTCCTCCAGTCTACCAATAATTCTGCCTTTAAACCTGTATGCTGCATTCGAATTCGACCTTAAAAAATGAATCGCTTTACACTTATCCAAGTTGAACTCCATCTTCCATTTACCAGCTAATCCTGTCAATGTCCAATTACAACCTAAGACAGCCCTTAACAATATCCATAACTCTAACATCTTTATTACATTGTAAAACTTACTAAAGCACCCTTTCACTTTATCATCCAAGTCATTTGTAAAAATCACAAAGAACAGCAGTCCCAGAACCGATTCCTGAAGAACGCTACTGGTCACCAACCTCCAGGATGAATCCTTTCCATGTTCTACCACCATCAGTCTTCTACAGGTCAGACAATTTGTATCCTCACACACAGGTTTCCGTTTCCTTGTACCCCATGCCTCCTTACTTTCTGAATGGGCCGATCTTATGGGAACTTTATCAACCACCTTGCTAAAATCCATATACATCACATCCACTGCTCTACCTTCATCAATGTGGTTGATCCCATCCTGAAAGAATTCAATAAGTTCCTTGAGGCATGATTGTCCTTCAAAACGCCATGCTGACTATCTCTAATCAAACTATCACTTTCCAAGTAATCATAAATTCTGTTTCTCAGAATCCTCTCCAATACTTTTCCCAATACAGAAGTAAGACTGACTGGCCAGTATTTCGCAGGATTATCCCTATTGCCTTTCTTGAACAAGGGAATAACTTCTGCCACCCTCCAATCATCAGGCAATACTTCAGTGGACAGTGGGGACGCAAGGATCATCTCCAAAGGCGCAGCAATCTCTTCCCTCACTTCCTCTGGTAACCTCGGGTGCCTCCTGCCTGGTCCAGGGGACTTATCTATCCTTATGTTTGTACTTCAATCAGTCTGAACTCACCTCACTATGTCTACCCCCTGTCCAAACAACTGATTGACTGCTTTCCATTTCAGGGCTATATACAGTGCTGCCCTCCTGAGCAAGTAACTTTCCAAATTTCCCATGGAATGGAAAAAATGTGAATGCACCAATGTCTTCCTGATGAAGGGACTGTGCTCAAAGTTTTCACTCTCCTGCTCCTCGGATGCTGCCTGACTCGCTGAGCTTTACCAGCACCATACTTTTCGACTCTGATCTCCAGCATCTGCAGTCCTCACTTTTTCCATTACTGAGGGCTGACCCCTCTGCACACGAAGCAAAGTAAGGTATTTGGAGCTGACTGTTCAGTTCTGGAACGTTGCATTTGATTAACACATAAATTAAAAAAGAAATTACAATTCAACAATTATTCATTCAGTCCCAGAGTTACAGTTTTAGTTCATGGAAAGGCAGTTTGATAACAAACAGTAAATGAATGAAGAACTGCAAGGTACAGAGTATTCCGTGTGCTATATTCCAGGCTGGATGTCCTTTACCTTAATGTTGGGAATATTATCGGACCGACAGGTGTGACAAGGGAATGAGATGACATTTTTGCACTGTGACATTTTTGCCATCACAGAGATGTGTTTGAGGGTGGTCAGGGCTGACAACACAATATTCTGTGGTACAAGAACTATGGACAGCACAGGAGAAGGGTAAAAGAGAAGGTGGCGTTGCCTTATTAATTATGGAGTCAATGACGGCAGTTAGCTAGCATCATATCTTGGAAGGGTATTAAAATGACGCTTTGTACGTTGAGGTTAGGATCAAAACGATGGCAGATGCACTGCTGGGGATATATTATCGACTCTCAGATAAAAGAAAATACAGCAGCAGATATATAAACAATTCACTGAGGTGTGTAAAAACAATAATAGGATTATTATATTTAGACATTTCAATTCAAAATATTCATTAGGACGGTGATTTTTTTTAAAGAGGGGAAGATGACTTTACATTTATTCCAGAGAGACTCTTATATCAACATGGAGCAGATACAACGATGGGCGGGGCAGTGCATAGGCGTGACTGTGGGGAGCGAAGCCAGTCAGGTGCCAGGCAGGTTTGGGAGAGCATTGCAGGACCAGTGACCGTGACTCAAGCATTTTTAGCTTGTTAAGGAAAAGACCAAAAGAAAATGGTTTGAAAATTAAAGGTAAATTGGATGATGGAGGCAGGTCTGACCAAGAGAAAGACAGCATCTGGCCACAGTACAGTTGCTTCTGGGTGAAACTGTAACAGAACAGCGTATAGGTGGGGGGTGGTGGGGATCACATGCTCACAATGGAATTGATGAGAGCGTCACCACAACATGTTACACCAAAGATGAAATATAGAAAATCCAGCCCAGAGAGTCTGGGATATCTACATATATTCAGAATGGAATTAACAATGAAAGAGAAGCTTAAAACAGGCATAAAGGGAACAGGTAAATTGTGGTCCCAGAAGAGGAGAGAACGTGAAGGTCTAAACTCAAGAAAGTAAGTAAAAGAGCAAAAAGAGGGTGGGGGTGCAGCGGTGATAAAAATATTAGTGGGCAGTATTTTCAAGAATCCAAAGACATTTTATCGGTTTATTAAGGGTAAGAGGGTAACAAGAGAAAGAACAGAGAGTATTAGGATCCGAGGAGGAAGCATGTGCACAGAGCCAGAGAATATGTCAAAGACGTACTACATATTGGTCTTCACTTTGGAGGAGCAGTTACTGTATTCAATGTCTGTTCCTGACAGTGTGACCTTGCGCAAATTGACACAGAAGCTGAGGAAGAATTGGAAGTTGGTGTATGATAAAATGTGGCCAAATCCCTTGATCCGGATGAACTGGATCTTCGACTGATGTGGAAGATGAGGGAGGAGATTACAGGTTCTTAAACGTTGTGTTGCTTTTTTTTTTGTTTTGCCTCTGGCCACAAAGTTGGTATGATCGAACATGATAACATCTAATGTAGGTTCAACTTCCACACAGAAATCTAGAAAAAAAGTCATGGGATTAAAGACCACCAAGTCTCACCTCAGTAGGAGGGAAACAATTGTAGAAAATTGAGATAGCTGTTGAGGAATGATCACTAAATATGTTCAAGGCTGCGATGGACAGAGTTTTAAACAAGGGTTACAGGGAAAATGCTGGAAAATGGAATTGAAGGTTATCAGAATAAATGTACCTTAATTGAAAGGAAAAACAGAGTCAGCGAGCGGATGGGCATTATATCGCTCATTTGTCTTTTCAAATAGCCTGTATTCACTGTAACACCAGCATCTCTCCCTCCAGAATGAGACACAGTTTGGAAAGCAATCAATAGATTCAAGGAATTCACAAATGCAGTACTAATAGACAGAAAAGATCAGAGGACTGCGACAACGTGGATTGGCTGTCAGGGTGAATATTTGCATCAGCGCAGTCACCACGACGAGGAGGAAAACCTCAGCAAGACACTCTCCAAGTCCAAGTATGGGTCTGGTGTCAAGGGGTGCTTAAGTCCCAAACAATGCATCACTGCAATGTTTCCCTCCTTCCCTAACCAAAACTAAATGTGGAGTGGTCTATTGACGTGCTGTTAGTGGCAAAATAGGTAGTAATGCTTTGGTTCCAGAGGCTTTGGTGAGCAGAGGCTCAGCAAAAGGTACAGGTTAGCTCACATAAAGTCTTTTTAATGTTAGTTTGACAACAGTTGAGATGGCAATTAGGGCAGTTGCACGTTCCACCTGCGGGATGTGGGAGCTCAGGGAGATTTCCTTTGTCCCTGATGACTACACCTGTGGGCAGTGCAACCAGCTGCAGTTCCTGGGAGACAGTGTTCAGGATCTGGAGTTGGCTGTTCTCCGGATCATCCAGATACAGAGTACTTCAGAGGTAAGAGCTTTAGTGAGGTGGTCACACACAAGTCCCTCCCTTAGCCATGTTTCTTTAAAGACTTTCATAACCCAGTCCCATGTAAAGATCCCCGCCCTGAGTTCATCAGCCTTACCTGTCACCCGTGTTGCATTTAAATAAACGCAATTTAATCCAGCAGGCGTTCCTTGCTTCCTGTCGTGTTCCAGGCAGAGAGTAGCTGGACGACAACCAGGAATGGGGAAGGGAGTAGGCAGAGAGTGCAGGAATCCCCTGTGGCATTCCTCTCGAAAACATGTATACCATTTTTGATACTGACTTTGTGGTGTTGGGAAATGGGTGTCAGGAAATGACCGTTTAGGGGAAAGCAGCAGTAGCCAGCATAGTTGCATTACGACTGGGTCTGGGGAGCAATGGGAAAGGATAAAGGTAAACAGGGTCTTAGAAATGAGAGATTCTGTGGCCTCAAACGGCAAACCAGGATGGTGTGTTGCCACTCAGTTGTCAGTGTCCAGGATGTCTCTGAGTGTCTGCTGGAGTTGGGGGGCGTGGGGGGAGGTGTGAACTGTTAGAAGTCATTGTGCACGTTGGCACAAATGACACAGGTAGGCATAGGAATGTGGTCCTTCAGAGTGATTACTGAGAGCTCGAAGAAAAGTTAAAAAACAGGACCTTGACAGTCACCTGATGACTTCCAGTGTCATGAGCTAGTGTAGGTAAGAACAGGAAGATATGGCGGATAAGTATGTGACTAAAGAATTGGTGCAGGGGGTGGGATTCATATTTTTTGATCATTGGGAGATTTTCTGTGACAGAGTTGACCTGTTCAAGAGGGACTGGTGACACATGCACTGGACGGGGGACCAATTTATTCGCAGCCAGTTTTGCTCGTGCTACAAGGGATTGTTTAAACGAGATTGGCAGGAGGTGGTACCCTCAAGAGCAGTGAGGCAAGTGTGAGGCTGGAAGGAAATACAGTATTCAGAAATAGTTCGTTGAGGAGATAGACCAGGCTGGAACACGATATGGAGCAAGGAATGCCTGTTGATTAAATTGCATTTATTTCAATGTGAAAGAGCTGACAGGTAAGGCCAATGAATTCAGTGTGTGGATAGATAATCGGCACTGGATAGTCTAGCTATTACAGAAACATGGCTGAGGGATGCATAGGACTGACCTTGAATGTAAAAGGATAAATGCATTAGGAGGGTCAGAGATGGTGGAAAGTTGGAGGGCAGTAGCATTTCTAATCAAGGGGAGTAGAAAGCACTGATCAGAGATAAAATAACTGATGAATCATCCAGTCAGGCTTTGTGGGTGGAACTAAGAAATAAGAAGCGGATGGTGACTTTATTGGGGTTGTAATATAGGCCCCCAAACAGTCAACAGGAATTACAGTAACAAAAATATCTAGAGAGTTTGGGGAGACTTGCAGGGAACATTCGGTTGTCATAATAGGGGTTTTAATTTTTATAACTCAGACTGGAACTGCCAGAGCATTAAGGGATTTGATGGGATGGAATCAATTAAGTGCGTCAGGAAAGTTTCCTCCAGCAGTATATAGAGGGTCCTAATCGGGAAGGTGCAATATTTGACCTACTCTTACGAAATATATCAGGATAGGTGAGTGAGGTGACAGTAGATGTGCACTTTGGGACCAGTGACCATAGTTCTGTTAATTTGCAAATAGTTATGGAGAGGGAAGAAATCGGTCCACAGATTCAAGTTCTAAATTGGGGCAAGGTTAATTTTGATAGACTCAGACAGGCGTTTGCAGGAGTTGATCGGAGTAGTCTGTTTGCAAGCAAAGGGACCTCCAGCAATTGGGAGCTTAAGATCTATATGTTCCTGTGAGGATGAAAGGAACGTTGACAGGAATGAGGAACACTGGATAATAGGAAATGTTTAGGCTTTGACCAAACAAAATGTGGAGGTGTGGCTCAGGTAGAGGCAGCTTGGATCACGGAAATCCCTGGAGGTGTACAGGGGATATCGGAGTTTACTGAAGAAGGAAATTAGGAGGGTGAAAAGGGGATATGAGATAACCTTGACTGAGAAGATCAGGGTGAATCCAAAGAGGCACTTTAAGTATATTAAAGGAAAATCATTAACTAAAGAGAGAATAAGACCCCTCAAAGATCAAAGTGGACATACATGTGTAGTACCATAAGAGATAGGCGATGTCCTCAACAAATATCTCACCTCTATATTTACCGTGGAGAAAGATATGAATATATGGGAATTTGGGGAAATTAGTGGTGATATCTTAGGGACAGTCTGTATCACAGTAGAGAAGGTAATTGATGTACTCGAATCTTTGAAGTTGGAGAAATCTCATGGTCCTTACCAGATATATCCAAGAACACTGAAAGGGGCTAGAGAAGAATTTGCAGGGGCCGTGGCTGATAATTTTGATCATCAGTTATCACAGGTGAGATCCCAGAAGACTGAAGGATAGCAAATGTGCATTTAATCAAGAAGGACTGAAAAAATAAAGCCTGGGAAATACAGACCAGTCAGCTTAACATCTGTGGTAGGTAAATTACTTGAGAAGATTCTGAAGGATAAGATGTACATGCATTCGGAAAACAAGGTTTGATTAGGAATAGTAAGCATGGCTTTTTGAGTGGAAGTTCATGCCTGAAGAATTTGGTAAATTTCTTTGATGACGTGACCAGAAAGGTTGACTAGTGCGGGCCAGTAGACGTCCAAATGTATGGTGCTGGACAAGAACAGCAGATCAGGCAGCATTGGAGGGGAAGGAAAATCGATGTTTTGGCCTATCCCTATCATCAGGAATGTCCAAGGTTTCGATACTCCTGCTTCTTGAATGCTGCCTGACCAGCTAGGCATTTCCAGTGCCACACTTTGCAACTCTGATCTCCAGCATCTGCAGTGTTCACTTTCTCCAAGGGTGGTAGATCTGGTCAATATGGATTTCAGTTACACCAGAACAGGATAAGGCTTTTCAGCCCCTGGAGTATGATATACAGTTACAGGAGGAGGCCAATCAGACCTCAAGGCAATAGAACTAGACCCATTCTAGATCATGCAGCAACATGTTCAGGCTATTCAGCTACTTGAAATCAATAACACAGGAAATGGGAGAGGCAACAAAATGACTGGCCTATGGGGTACACTGGAATAACACCAGGCTATATAGCCTGTAAAGCCTTCAATAAGGTCAGGGCTGATCTCTCCCGGCATTAATTCCTCTTCTCTGCCCAATTCTTTGTAGCCCTCAACTCCCTGATGTGTCAAGATCCATTAACACCATTCTGCTCCCCCAAACTTTCAGAGATGTAGCTGTCTGAGATAGAGAGGCCAGAATAGTCACTACCCTCTGAGAGAAGGAAACAGTCCCCACGGATCTACCTTGACCTTTGACATGAATAAAATATATGAGCACAGTATCAGAGTGACTGGCCCTGACATCACGGCAGGGTGTGACTGAGGAATGTGTCAAGGAGACTGAATAACATTGAACCTAATGGGAATCAGTTGTAAACTCCCAAGTGGTTGGGCCATTCAGGACACCATGTGGCTGGTGCAGATCAATCCTCTCAGTCCCTAGATATCTATGTTGGCGATCTTCAGGGTAGCGTCCTCGGCACAAACATCTTCAGCTGGTTCATCAACGTCTTACCCTCCGTCATTAAATCAGAAGTGAGAATGCTCAGAAAATATCGCATAAAGCATCAAAACCTGGTCAACGTTCAAGCTCATGCTGTTAACGTTTAGGTAACATTAATGTAACAGTACTACTGGACCCTGAACATTTCCAAAGAACTAAAAAAGAGCAGGTCATTCTGTATCTCAAGCTGGTGTCACAGAAATGTGAGAACACCATTCAGCCCATTGAAGCTATTGGATAAGAAGAGGCACAGCCCATTTACTATCTCTTAGCTATTGCACAAGAAGAGTTTTTTAAAAACTACAAATGTTGGAATGCAGGAGACTGGATGAACGCAACAGGCCAGGCAGCATCAGGAGAAGAAGTCCAATCCTTGGGCATAAGCTTTCTTCATGACTGGGGTGGGGATAACGGTGTGTACAGATAAATAGTCGAGGTGCAAGAGTAGGAGGAGGCGGTGTGGTGAGGTGGGAAACACAGGTAGAGGGTACCACCGGGTTGGTCAATGGGAGGAATGAATCCAGGTGACAGTTGGAAGATGGGTTGATCAGAGGAAAGGAAGGAGGAGAGGCTGGGAAGGGAGTCGGGGTATTGGAAGGGAGGTTACTAGAAATTGGAAAAGTCAATGTTGAGTCTCCGGGCTGTAGGCTGCACCGGTGGAATATTCAATGTTCCTCCAGTTTGTGCTTTGGTTCGTTGTGGCAATGGAGGAGGTCAAGGATGACCATGTCGGAAATGGAGTGGGAGGGGGAATTGCAATCGGAGGTGATTGGGAGGTCAAATCTGCCCTTACTGGCCCAGCTGAGATGCTCAGCAAAGCATTCCATTTAGCTTACATTTGGTCTCCCTGATATAGAGAAGACCACATCAGTAGCACCAGATACAGTTAACGAGGTTGGATCCCATCACCTGACACATCTTCCACAAGGACAAATCACTTCGCCAATTTTGGTTCGTCCACACTCCCCACCAAACCCGCCAAGCCCCACTGGCATCTGACCCTGCAGATGAAAAAAATGCATCACCTGCTGGCACACCGCCTCCCTCATCTCATCCAAGACCCCAAACAGTCCTTCCACGTGAAACAGAGGTCACCTGCCTCTCCTTCAACCTAGTTTACTGCATTAGGTTCACCCATTGTGGTCTTCTCTACATCGGGGAGAGCAACGTAAACTAAGGGCTCATTTCGCCGAGCATCAAGACCGGGCCCACAGCGGCCGACCTGAGCTCCCAGTCACCACCCATTTCACTTCCCCTTCCCAATTCCTTTCCAACATGACCTACTTGGCCTCCTCTGTTTCCACAGTGAGTCAGACCGCAAATTGGATGAACAACATCTTACCTTCTGCCTGGTTAGCCTACAACCTGGAGGACTCAACATTGGGTTCTCCAATTTGGAATAACCTTCCCAACCATGGCCCTACTCCCTTTCCAGTCCCGCCTTCTCCCTTCCATTTCACCAAATGACCCCACCTTCTAGCTCCCAACCGGATTCATCCCTCCCATCGACCAACCAGCTTGCACCCACCACTTGTGTCCACCTATCTGCAACTTAACCATCCTGCTGCTCTCCCCACCCCAACCACTCCATCCCCTCTTTATCTGCAGTTCCCCCTTCCCCCACTCGCAGTCCTGAAGAACGGGTATACTTGAAGTGTTGACTTCTCCACCTCCTGATGCGGCCTGGCTTGCTGTTTCTTCCAGCCTCCTGTTTGTTTAATGTTACACAGGAAGGTAAGGAATCTAGTCAGCACAACACGCAGGTAAGCAGCTTCCACGCGTCACCCAATAGTGGACCTCTTCCCTGGAACGAGGAAGAGGACATTCAACGACCCGAGACATTGACAAATGAACAGAAGAAGCCATTCAGCCCATCCAAATTGTTACACTAAAATAGGAGGATGTAATTGATGCTGCAACATTACAAACTAATGAAGCAGATGCTGCACAGACAGATTGCTCCATGTTGTGCCTCCTGGCTCCTTTGCTAATGTTTCACACGTGTTACATTAACATGGTTTGCTGATGGTAAGGAGGCACACCGAATGGTTCGTGGCACATCTCAAGGAGGCATCTTCCATCTCCGAGAAGACAGGGCTAGTCTTCTGTATGGATGTCAGAAGCTTTTGAGAATGACCAACCCTGTCAGAATGTGGCTGCTAACAAGTTTGTGAACAACATGATGCTCAGTGCAGGGTCTCACTCCAACCGTGCGTTGAAATGGAGAGAGTTTGGTCAGAGCCCGGAGCTGTGTCTCAACCAGCATGGGGGCTCCACAGGGACATGCAAACTATCACAGAGTCATAGAGTTCAACGTGCCCTTTAGCCCAAACTGGACCATTCAGACTAAAATGTCCATCCATGCTAACTCCATTTTCCTGTAATTGGCCCATGTCCTTCTTAACATTGCCTATCATATATTTGTCCAAATGAGAAAACATAAATTGCGGGAAACACGTAATATTTCACGGTATCAATGCTTAGTTTTGCAAATAATGAATATTGGACCATAACGCTCAAGTTTTATTGCAATCACATTTTATTCTTTTTTCGCATTACAGATTAAGCACTCATTTCCTTCACACTATCCTTGTGGTACCTTCAACGCAGGGATTACTCTGGCGCATTGCCTGTATTCTGTCTCATTGTGGCAAGGAGATCATTCCTCATAAAGGAGAGAAAATCTGTTCACAGCGTCCCAAGTACTGTTTCAATATCACTTTACTAATTCAGTAAGGTGTCTTCATACTTATACTTCCATCATTTTGCAATGAAGGACACTATACATTTACTGGGCTGATTACCTACTGCTCCGTATGAATTCTATCAGTGGCTCATGACCAAGGACACCCACCTCCTTTTCACCAAGAACACTTGCCATCATCTCACCTTCGCATAAATACAAACTGGGAAGGATGGTATGTTTTGCCAAATCATTTTGTTGCCTTGAAAAACGCTATGCTTTAAGCACAGCCACGCCAACAACAACACCACTATTGCCATTGGAGATGGTTGCAGATGCTGCGGAGGTGGTGGCCTATCTGTATTTTCTCTGGAATAATAACCCAGAGACTCAGGTGATAACCAAGACCCCGGTTTCGAATCCCACCACGACAAATGTTGGAATTTGCATTCAATAAAATATCAGGAATGGAGACTCTAATGAAACCATTGTGTTTGTCCTACCTGGAACACTAATGCACTTCAGAGAAGGAAATCTACTGTCTTCACCCGGTCGGACTTACATGTGACTCCAGACCACAGCACTGTGGTTAACACACAGTTGTAGTTTGAAATGGCCAAGCCAGCCGCTCCGTTATATCACTTACTAAAATTTTCAAATAAATGAAACCGGGCGGATCTCAGCACTGACTACTTACAGCCCACAGGCTGCAGTGGGTCAGGAAGGCGGCTCACCAACACCTTCTCAAGGACAATCAGGAAAGGAATTAATTACTGGCCCAACATCCCATTACTGAATAAAAGAAGATGATGACACTGAAGGAAGAGAGACAAAGGGAAATAGTTCACTTCAAACTGGGACTTTGATGTACACCTCACATGGGCATGCATTTCAGTAATATGGGAACAGGAGAAAAATAAATAAGATTAGTCTGGACTATTATTTCCACTCCAGCTAATCATCAACAGTCCCTCTGTTTGTTTCTTTCTCTCTACCTCCCTCTTTCTCTATCTATTCAACTCACTCCTTCTCCCTTTCACAACAGCCATCCCTGTCATCAACATCGAACACACTATTTCCCAGCTGCATTCAGTTCTGATGTATGGTGATTGGACGCAAAACTTCACTTTTATTTTTCTCTCGACCTGAGGCTGCCAAATCTGTTCAGTTTCTCTGGCACTTACTCGTTCCTTTTGTTTCTGATCTCTAGAGGCATTTTTTTCCTCTACCTTTCATGGGATGTCTGCATCACTGACAGGGCAGCATTTGTGGACCTCACTAAATGCCTTTTACTGTGAGGCCATTCCTTAAGGTATTGGGTCTGACGTCAGTCTTAATTCAGACCAGGCAATAATGTGAGATTTAATCACCAAAGGACAACAGTGAAATAGATAAACTTATTGACAAAGTGCTGGTGGGATTATACTAGTAAAATTCACTTTTACTTCCAGTTCCTGTCATTTGAATTTAAGTTCTGTCATCATCTGTGATAGGATTTGAACCAGTATCCACAGTGTAGTTACCTGGGCCACTGAATTCCGTGGCCAGCGACATTACTACTCTGACACTGTGTCCCTGTCATGAATTTACTTTACAGACAAGAACACGATTTTGATGGAAACATTTGTAACGGAAAGAGTGATTAGAAGAGAACAGGAACCATAAAGTCTGACTTTTACCAAGGTATAGATAATGGTTTATTTAGCACTCACACTGACGTCAAGATAGGGTCTGGCGCTACCATGGAGCTGGGAGTGAGTAGCTTTGGTGATGGAGAGAATACCAAGACATAAATCAATTCGGGGAAAATAGGTACTTTGTGGTTGTGAACAGTCTTGTTTTCAGATGTTTGTGTGTGCAGGGGTGTGGGCGGTTCTGAAATTTGTGGGTAATGAATGCGTTTGCATTTGAAACTGAAGACAATAGTTTCAGTACTTACTAAATATAGATAACAGAAATAGCACAGAAGTTCACCATGGGATTAATAAATCGATAGTGATGGGGAGACTTACCAGGAACACCAACAATAGCGAGCATGGGATAGTAACCAGCCTGAATAATCAGCAGTACACCTAATATCCGATCTGGTAATATGTGCCAATACCAGGAAAGATACAAAAGACCCCAAGATAAACTCCTGTCCATTGTGGCAGTATTCCAGTCTATTTTTCTTAGATTATGAACCATTGTTGCGTCATTCCAGTCGGCTGTTCTCAGATTCTGATCCACTGTTGAAACATTCCATCTACTGTTCTCAGATTCTGGCCCATTGTTGGAACATTCCAGTCTATGGTTCTCAGATTCTGATCTCTCCTTTCCCTGTCGCTGCAACTGATGATCCTTGTCAGTGTTGCTGGTGATACATCTGCATCAATAATGGGATAAAGCATTGGAAGAAGCCCCGTACAAATAGAAGAGGAAAACTATCCAGTGACATAATTAGGATCCATGGAGAGTGACATCAATCACAGTCATTGAACAAACAGATCCAGATAACTCCTTTTGGAATACGACTTTCAGTTCAAAATAACAACTGGATTGAATTGAATGTTGACATCGCTGGCTAATGGTCACATCTCCCATTTCCATTTGCTCTTGTGGAGTTAATTGTGAGGGAGAATTATTGACGTTTTCTTATCGCGGGTTAGATGATTCTGCTGTGTTATTCATTTGCAATGCTGTAACCACCTGAACGCTGCACCATGACCATCCACAAAAGAAAAATCACAATCTAGATGTGGTTTCCATGCTGGTCTCTCCTTGACTAGAACAGGCGCCAAGCAACAGATTCTCAGTGGATATATTTGCCCTGACCATACACAGGAAGTGTGGATATGTCTGGTCATTCCACTCGTGACAATGCTGAATCTTCAACACACAATATGATTGAGCACTGTTTTATGTAAACTAACAAACACCTTAATACATTATATTGGCTTCAAAGCGGTAAGACTTACAGTTTTGGAATTCAGTCCAAAGCCAAATGTGGCATGTTCTCACAAAGCCAATCCTTTTACAGGGTTATGTTGTCCTTGGTTTTTTTGAAAGAGGGTCGAAAGGACCCAAGATTCCAATATGTCAGAATTTTGAAAGGTTCTTTGGGGTCCTTTTGTTTATACCTAACAGATAATGCCTCATCCAAGAAGCCTTTCAAGTCTCTAAAAAGTACCCTGTATAATCAGGAGGACCTGTCCAGCTCCCTAGGTGGACAGGTTGGATCAGTTCAGGGGTTTGTTGAGTCAGGGTCACTGGACGCTCTCTGCCTCCTTCTGCCCTTCCGACATTATAACCTGTAAGCAGTTGTGTCAGTTTTATTCTTGGTGCGAAGGCGTTTTGTTTATTGGAATTGTTGCAAGTATATTGGAACAGCATCTTTAAATCGGGATAGCCTGTCAGGTTCGGATACGATACGTTATTCAGGTATTCTATTTTCTGTTCCTTATGTTTCATTTGGTAATTTGGCAAATAAATGTCATTTGTTTAAAACTCGGCAGTCTGACCAGCTAATTCTCTCTGGGAATATCAGCTATACACTAACCTTCAACAAGTAGAAAATTTACCGTCTGGCTACCTGCTTAAAATGTTTTGAGAGGAGGGTCTGGTCCATAACAGATTAGGGGCCTTCGCGGAATTTAGACAGCGAGTGGCAGGTGATATTGTCTCTTACTTCGTGTGTTGATTAGGTGAGTAAACAGACCTTCAGATAGCAATGGTTCCTGCAGGAACAAAGCTTGTTTTGGAGGTGGAGAAAGTAACCTTGGGGGTTTTACGAAATGCACATAGTTCCAAGCCACAGGAATTAGTAGACAAAGGGAGTTAAAGCTACCGTCTGGTGTGAGGAAAGATGAGATGAATGCAGCAGTAGCTCAGCATTCCAATTTGCTGGAAACTACATCAGGATCTGTGGAGATGAGTAAGCTTCAATCGCAAAAGAGGCAGCTTGAGTTGGAAGCAGAGGTGAAGCAGTTTGAGCTACGACTAAAATCAGAAGAGGAAGAAAGATAACGAATAGGTTTAACAGAGGATAGAGAAAAAAATAAATAGCTTCAGCAGGAGAGAAAGAAAAAGAGGGAGCATTTGAGCTTCCGAGGTGGACACTTAGAATGGAAAGTCAGCTGAAAAGGATGAGGATGAAGGCTGAAGGTCAGCTCAGTGAGGTACAGACTGAAGATGGGTAAACCCATGGTCGTCCAAAGCCTGGTGAGAAATGTGTTTCAGTATATTCACAGCTTGCCTAAATTAATGACTCGGAAAGTGGCTAAAGAATTTCAGTGGCCAGTGACCATGTAGGTTTTGTTGACCCAAACAAAACTTGTAGGTAGAGCTAGTGAGGTATGTGCAACACTATCAGAGGAGGGATCTGGGGAGTATGAGGAGGGGAAGATGTACATATGAGCATGTGCCAAAAGCCTACAGACAACGTGAGGAATTTAAGGAAGGATCCTGTTCGAACCCATATTGAGTTTGAAAGAATCAAACAAAGTAATTTTGATAGATGGATAAGAGCTTTAAAAAGAGAGCAAACCTACAATGCTCTGAGAGAGACAATTACTTTGGAGGAGTTTAAGCATTCACATAGTGCAAACTCATTTGGAAGATACTAGAGTAATAAAGGCAAGGCTGGAAGCTGAAGAGGCTGATGATTATGACTGGTGATTATTGTTATAAACCTTGTTTTGGCTTCCAGAGTCAATTTCAGTCCATGATGGATAGAAATTGGGGCAAAGAGAAATCCCCACGTAGAAAGGGAGACGTAGATTTCGGTGAAGGCAATACTTGAAAGAGGCAGAGAAGATTTTTTAAAAGCCTCCGGTGTTTTCATTGCAACAAATTAGGTCACGTGAAATCACTGTTTTGGTGGATTCAGAAAAAAACACAGACATAGGAAAAAGGAATAAATCTGGGAGTTTTGATGGAGCGGTAACAGAATGCACAGTGGAAACTAGAAAGCTGCATCAGAGTCTATAATCTGATTGGAGGTTTGTTACGGAGGGAATACCAGATCTGCTTATAAAATATACCTGCAAAGGGAAAGTTTATTCACATAGGGCAGTTAAAGAGAATGCAATATTAAGAGACACAGGATACTCTGTGAATAGATAAGGAGATATGTACTCCTGAAGGAATATTTCCAGAAAAGGTACAGCGAAAGGCAATTCGCCATGAGACAAAAGGTGCAAAATCATGTAAAGTGAGCATGGCGTGTCCAGAAAAGTGTGGGGAAATTGTGGTACAGGTATTGGACAAACTCAGCTCCAGGAATACAATTTGTCCTTGCGGAAAATATAGCTGATTCAGTGGTAGGATTACTGCTACTCTCGTTGAAAAGCCAGTGGATATGCAGGCAACTGAATCAATGTAGGAGTCTTATCCTTGAAATTTTCCTGATTGTGGGTAACAAAGTCCCAATGTCACGAGTTGAAACAGAAAATACCAAAAGTGTGAAGATAAGGAAGCTTAAGTGGCATGAACAGATACTTTGTTCCATCAGAAAGTTGAGACAAAACAGGAGCAAATAGGTGATCATGTATTTTTTTTTTGCTCAGTTAAACTAATTGAGTCACAGTAGAAAGATAAAGGTTTAAAGCAGTTGCATCAAAAAGCACATACGTTAGGAATTTTGAATGTATCCCTGAGCTTTATTACCTTAAAAATGATGTCCAGATGAGGAAATGGAGACTATCATACATTCAAGGAGATGAGAAATGAGAAGAGATTCATCAAATCATATTGCCAGTGGGGTACAGAAACGAGGTGATGCGAATGGTGGATGAGTTACCACCGAGAAGTCAGTTCGGAGTGATGAAAAAAAACAGACTGAATACAGAGACATTTAACTGGCCTGGACTGCAACGGGATGCAGTTGAATTTTGCCAGATGCATCATACATGTCAGGTAGTTGGAAAAACACAAGCGATAATAAAACCTGCACCTTTCTTAACTACTCCGGCATTTGAGGAACCTTTTACAGGAGTCTTAATTGATTGGCGAGGTCCCAGACCACAATCAAAAGAGTGGGCATCAGTATTTTTATAACAATAATGGATGCATCGACTAGATTTCCAGAGGCCATCCCAAGGTGCAGTATCACAGCTAAAAGAATTGCAAAGAATTAAAAAATAGATACGGACTACCAATGAAGATGCAGTGAGATCAAGGTTCAAAGTTCACATCTAATTAATCACGATAATGTCTTAGGAATGAAGCAATTCAAATCTACCGCAAACCATCCACAATTGCAGGGAGCCCTAGAAAGGTGACATTAAACATTAAAGACCATGTTGAGGGCTTATAATCAGGATTATCCAGATGATTAGGGTTAGGGAATTCCATTTGTACTTTTTGTGATCAGGGATGCCCCCAATTAACAGAGCAAATTCGTTCCATTGGAATTATTTTTGGGGCATTAAATGAGAGGACCATTAAAATTGATTAAGGAGAAAATAGTAAATTAGAGTTCAAAAGCCACACATTGGGACTCGGTCTCAAAATTTAACGAACGATTAATAGCGATGGGGAGTTGGCTAGACAGCATTTAAAAGAAATGCAACATGCAATAAAACAGGAAGCAGACAGGAAATTTTTAAAAATGCAATTTTGTTATCGGGGATAAGATATTACTGTTACTTCCAGTTATAGGTGAACCTTGAAAAGATAGGTTTAGTAGACCTTATCAAACACAACGGATATTGAGTGAGAGTAACTACATGATAGGGACTCCAGAAAGAAAGAAATCTCACAGCGTATGTCATGTGAATATGCTCAAAATGTACTTTGACAGGTAAGGACAGCATGAGAACAAGGTGTTAATGATTACGGCACAGAAGGAAAAAAACAACTTCAGAGGATTCTGATTCGGACATTCCTCAAATTAAAGTGGACAATGAGGTAGTTGTTTAAAAATGTGTTGCTGGAAAAGCGCAGCAGGTCAGGCAGCATCAAAGGAGAAGAAGAATCAACGTTCTGGGCATAATCCCTTGTTCAGGAATGTGGAGGGTGTGCCAAGCAGGCTAAGATAAAAGGTAGGGAGGAGGGACTTGGGAGAGGGGCATTGGGAATGCGATAGGTGGAAGGAGGTTCAGGTGAGGGTGATAGGCCGGAGAGGGGGTGTGGGCGGAGAGGTCGAGAAGAAGATTGCAAGTCAAGAAAGCGGTGCTGAGTCTGAGGGTTTGGACTGAGAAAAGGTTGGTGGAGGGGAAATGAGGAAGCTGGAGAAATCTGCATTCATCCCTTGTGGTTGGAGGGTTCCTAGGCAGAAGGTGAGTCGCTCTTCCTCCAGGCGTCGTGTTGCCATGGTCTGGCGATGGAGGAGGCCAAGGACCTGCATGTCCTTGGCGGAGTGGGAGGGGGAGTTAAAGTGTTCAGCCACGAGGCAGTTCGGTTGGTTGGTGCTGGTGTCCCAGAGGTGTTGTCTGAAACGTTCTGCAAGTAGGCGGCCTGTCTCCCCAATGTATAGGAGGCCACATCGGGTGCAGTGGATGCACTAAATGATGTGTGTGGAGGTGCAGGTGAATTTCTGATGGATATTGAAGGATCCCTTGGGGCCTTGGAGGGAAGTGAGGGGGGACGTGTGGGCGCAAGTTTTTCATTTTTTGCAGTTGCAGGGGAAGGTGCCGGGAGCGGAGGTTGCGTTGGTGGAGTGTGTGGATCTGACAAGGGAGTCACGGAAGGAGTGGTCTTTCCGAAACGCTGATAGGGGTGGAGAGGGAAATATATCCTTGGTGGTGGGGTCCGTTTGGAGGTGGCAGAAATGACGAAGGATGATCCGATGTTACTGGAGGTTGGTGGGGTGGTAGGTGAGGACTAGTGGGGTTCTGTCCTGGTGGCGATTGGAGGGGCGTGGTTCAAGGGCGGAGGAGCGGGAAGTGGAGGAGATGCGGTGGAGAGCATCGTCAATCACGTCTGAGGGGAAATTGCGGTGTTTGAAGAAGGAGGCCAGTGGATTGTTCGGTATTGGAATTGGTCCTCCTGGGAGCAGATGCGGTGAAGGTGAAGGAATTGGGAATATAACCCCACCTTTCCCTCCACTACATTGATGACTGTATCGGCGCTACCTCGTGCTCCCACGAGGAGATTGAACAGTTCATCCACTTTACGAACACCTTCCACCCAGACCTCAAATTTACCTGGAGAGTCTCAGACTCCTCCCTCCCCTTCCGAGACCTCTCCATCTCTATCTCGGACGAGCGACTCAACACGGACGTATACTATAAACCGACTGATTCCCACAGCTACCGAGATTACACCTCTTCCCACCCTGCCCCCTGTAAATACGCCATCCTAAATTTCATTCCAGCTCCAACTCTGACATGTCCCTGGCGATGAGGAAAATTACTCAACTATATCCAGTCCCTGCATAGGAGAATAATTACAATCTGACCAATTACCACCCCCTCAGTCCCATCTCGACAGACAAATTGGTGGGAATACTTTTCGATAAAGCTGTCAAGTAGCACCGAAATAATCAGGTCAGTGTGGTTTCTGATAGATCCCCATGTGGGGATAGTGCTGCAGTGGACATATCATTGGTTTACGAATCCAGTCCAGGCCAATGATCTGGCAGCTGTTGGAAGTTAAAAATAATTAATAAAATATCGATTCCTAAAATCTGGTGTCAGTAATAGTGTCCAATGTTGATTGTAAACATCGGTCTCCTTCCCCAAGTGATCTCCCGTGCTTTCTTGGCCTAAAAGTGACTCCAGACACGCAAACATGGTCTCTGAATCGGCCAAGTGAGACACTCAATAGTATCAAACTACTCTGAGGTCTTAAAGGATAAAACCTGACAGATCATCTAGCATCAGCCTCGTTATCAGAAAAGGGAGTGAGAAACACAGTTCTGTCGACCCTGCATAGACATCCTTCCTAACATCTGAGAGCTTATGACAACATTTACAGAGCTTTCCAACAGACTGAACAGAAACATCGGGAGAGGAGGAGGTCATTCAGCACATTGAGCTTTCCGCATACTATCTCATGGCCGAACATCTCCTCAAAGCAGTTTTCCCCACACAATGTTCATATCCCAAAATATGTTTAAACATTATGAAATATAGTGCCTTTGGCCCATCAATATATAGGGAGTTCTCTGATAACACGTGTTTATTAAGTATGATTTGACTGCAATGTGATTCATGAACCATTTTCTATAAAGTGAACTAACATCCCTGCTTCCAATCTGTCACATCCTGTCAGAGTTTATATATCTCACTGATATCTCCACTCATTTTCCTAAAGCCCATGGAATATAGGCCCAGTCACCCCAAACTCTGCTCCCACAACTAACTGTCATCCCAGAGATCAGTCTGTCATCCTTCACTGCACTCCCTCAATGTCAGATTTGCCCTTTATTAGCTAAGGACACCAGAACTGCACACAATACTGCACAATGTTCGAGATGGGGTCCCACCAAGGCCCTGTACAGTTGCAGGAATTGGCCCTTACTCCTGTATTCTAAATCACCCTGAAATGAAGGTGAATAAACCATTTATCTTCCTACCTGCTTTCTGCTCCTGCAATATTGCTTTCAGTGACTAGTGTACAGGGAGATCCAGATTCTTTTCAATGTTACAGCTCCCTACTTGCTGGGTCTACGTACACTGTATACAGCGTGCCAATGCCATTCCCAGTATTGACTTCCGTGTTCAGAACTCACTGCCCTACATGGACTCGGAATGCTGCGCAGAAATAAACAAAAATGCAGCTTAAGTTCATTTATATATCAACAAATTTCAACCAATCCCTTTTCAAATGATAGGCTGCCATTCAATTGATCCCATCAATGTACACAACCTCTCATCTAGAACATAGAACAAAGAACATAGAAGAATACAGCGCAGTACAGGCCCTTCAGCCCTCGATGTTGCGCCGATCAAAGCCCACCTAACCTACACTAACCCACTATCCTCCATATACCTATCCAATGCCCGCTTAAATATTCATAAAGAGGGAGAGTCCACTACTGCTACTGGCAGGGCATTCCATGAACTTACGACTCGCTGAGTGAAGAACCTACCCCTAACATCAGTCCTATATCTACCCCCCCTTAATTTAAAGCTATGCCCCCTTGTAATAGCTGACTCCATACGTGGAAAAAGGTTCTCACTGTCAACCCTATCTAACCCCCAATCATCTTGTACACCTCTATCAAATCACCCCTAAACCTTCTTTTCTCCAATGAAAACAACCCCAAGTGCCTCAGCCTTTCCTCATAGGATTTTCCTACCATACCAGGCAACATCCTGGTAAACTTCCTCTGCACCCGTTCCAGTGCCTCCACATCCTTCCTATAGTATGGCGACCAAAACTGCACACAGTATTCCAGATGCGGCCGCACCAGAGTCTTATACAACTGCAGCATGACGTCAGGACTCCGGAACTCAATTCCTCTACCAATAAAAGCCAGTACGCCATATGCCTTCTTCACTGCACTATTTACCTGGGTGGCAACTTTCAGAGATCTGTGTACATGGACACCAAGATCCCTCTGCTCTTCCACACTACCAAGTAGTCTACCATTAGCCCAGTAATCCATCTTTTTATTACTCTTACCAAAGTGAATCACTTCACACTTAGCTACATTGAACTCCATTTGCCACCTTTCTGCCCAGCTCTGCAGCCTCTCTATATCCCGCTGTAACCTGCCATATCCTTCCTCACTGTCTACAACTCCTCCGACTTTCGTATCATCCGCAAACTTGCTCACCCAACCTTCTAACCCTTCCTCCAGGTCATTTATAAAAATGACAAACAGCAATGGTCCCAAAACAGATCCTTCTGGAACACAGCTAGTGACGGCACTCCAAGATGAACCTTTGCCATCAACTACTACCCTCTGTCTTCTTCCAGAGAGCCAATTCCTAATCCAAACCTCCAACTCACCCTCTATGCCATATCTCTGTATTTTCTGCAGTAGCCTACCATGGGGGACCTTATCAAACGCCTTACTAAAATCCATATATACCACATCTACCGCGTTCCCCTCATCTACCTCCTTAGTCACCTTCTCAAAGAATTCAATAAGGTTTGTGAGGCACGACCTGCCCTTCACAAAACCATGCTGACTATCCTTGATCACATCATTCTTATCCTGCCATTGCTCTCCATCTGCCAGGTATTTGCCCAGTCACTGCACTTGTCTCAATCAATTTGGAGCCTTTTTTACATCCTCCTCATCCACTCACAAGCTGACATCGTTTAGAGCTGTTATATTGGGAATATTGCAATTGAGCCCCTCAACCAAAGATATGATGTGTATTTGGAATAGTTGCATGCCAAATCTCGATCCTTGTTATATCCTCCAAGCCTTCGATTCAAAAAACATGGTTTTATTCCTACTCACTGTTTCCTGCCAGCTCTCCCATTCCAAAACCATGACCATATATTAGCCCCAGTCCCATAGGATTCGAATTTGCACAATAGGCTTGGGGCTTTATCAAAACTCTTTCTGAAAATCCAATCGTATTGCGTTGATACCTTCTCCATAATTTTCCTAAAAGCCATTTTCCCAAACATGATTCCTATTTCATAAACCTATGTTGACATTGCCTATGCCCATTAATTTCAGTCCAATATTTTCTCTAAAATGTTTTAGTTACTAATTTCATTCTATTCCCTTTTTCTCTCCAGACTAAAGTTCCCGAGTATTGCGAGGAAATGTTATTTTTGTTTTTTTCTTCTTCTGTGAAGGCATAACCGAAGTATTTGCTCCATTGATCTGCTATTTACCTGTCCTCAATTATCTGGCATCAGACTGTAAGGAAGCTGCACCTTTTTCTCTTAATTTTGCCATTGGCGTATTTTCAGAAGATATTACAAGTTCACTCAATATACACTGTGATAAGATATTCTTCAGAAAACCATCAATTCCTATCTTAAGCTGCTGAATGATTGACCTTCCACAGCCATATAATCACAGAAGCACAGACTCTGTACTATCAGAAATACAGCACGGTCTACATTAGCCCCACTTTCCAACACAAAACCTGTCGCCATGAATCTTAAGGCATTTCAAGTGCACAACCATGTATTTTCTAATGGTTTTGAGGTTACCATGACAATTCCCTCTCACGAAGTGCATCCCAGACCCAAACACACTTTGTTTCAAAAACAGTCCTCAAATCCTCACTAAGCCTCAAACCCTTCACTTCAAAAGTGTGTCCCTTTGATTAAAAGGACCAGCTGCTGTCTATCCACCTCATCCATATCCCTCGTAATCTTATCCTCCTGATTCAGGTCCCCCTTAGCTTTCTCTGCACCAAAATAAACAATTCGAGCTTATCCAGGCTCTATCCATAGCTGATACGCTCCATCCCAGGGAACATCCTGGTGAATCTCCTCTGCACCCCCTCCAGTACAATCACATTCTTCCTGTAATGTAGCTCCCAGAATTGCACACAGTATTCCATCTTGGCTAATGAAAGTTTCACATAGCTCTTTTCATCTATGCTTCGATATGTGAAGGCGATGTTTACGCTCCCATACGCTTTCTCAAATTGTGTGTTACCCTGTCCAGCCACATTCAGAGATGTGTGGAGAAGCACCCTCTCAGCTTCCTAGTGTGTTGCCATTCATTGAGTCCTTGCCTGTCTGGTTCCTTCTTCCAAAGTGCATCACCTCATAGTTATCAGGGTTACATTCCATCTGCCATTGATCCACCCATCTGACCATTCCATCTGTATCTTGCTGCAACGTAAGGCCTTCCTCTTCACTGCCAACTACCCGGCCAATCTTTTTATCAAACACAAACTTACTTAAGACACTCCCCACCCCTTGTCCATATTCACAGCTGCATCCTTTATGATAAGGTTTAAAATCAGAAAACATCAGCTTGTAGTCCATCAGGTTTATTTGGAGGCACGAGCTTTCAAAACGCTGATTCTTCATCAGGTGGTTGTACGCTTTGATGAAGCACTTCAAAAGCTAGTCCCACCGAATATACCTTTTGGAGTATAACGTGGTGTTATGCAATTTTTAGGTTTGTCCACCCCAATCCAACACCAACACCTCCGAATCACAAATATAAAGAGACACAGCACTTATCCCCGTGGTGCACCATTGGACACTAGCCTCCAATCACACAAACAGCCCTCTACCACCACCCTCTGTCTCCTAACACTTAGTTTAATTTGGTTGCAACTTGGCAAGTCACTAATGAGTCCTACCTGTTCCCTAGTTATTCAAGTTCTGCTGGAGACACTTGTAGAATATCTGGTGATTCTCCCGAATCTTTCCTACCAGTAGGTTTCCATGCCCCTGTATTAGTCACTCCCATCCAAATGATGAATTTCCTCCTTATTGCAGTGGTTAGCACTGCTGCCTCACAGCGCCTGAGACCCGGGTTCAATTCCCGCCTCAGGCGACTGACTGTGTGGAGTTTGCACGTTCTCCCCGTGTCTGCGTGGGTTTCCTCCGGGTGCTCCGGTTTCCTCCCACAGTCCAAAGATGTGCAGGCCAGGTGAATTGGCCAGGCTAAATTGCCCATAGTGTTAGGTAAGGGGTAAATGTAAATGTAGATGTAGGGGTATGGGTGGGTTACGCTTCGGCGGGGCGGTGTGGACTTGTTGGGCCGAAGGGCCTGTTTCCACACTGTAAGTAATCTAATCTAATCTAATCTAATCTAATCTAATCTAATCTTAACTGGCCTGTCCCAGATCCTGCCATTATTTGCCTTGAATGTGGAATAGACAGCGAGGGAAGCGTTCTGTTAATTTCCAACTTGTCAAATGTTTTGTGAATTATCTAAATTTCACTGTGACCCACCTCTCATTCTTTGAAACTCTAGAGAACACAGGCCGAGTTTCCTCATCAGAAAATCTCACCATCTGAGGGATTAATCTGGAGAATGCCCACTGCACTTCCTCTCAGGTCAGTATATTCTTTCTGTGATTCGGTCACCAAAACTGTGCACAATACTCCAGCTACAGTCCCACCAACACACTGTGAAACTGCTTCAACATGTCTTTACATCTATGTTCTGACTCCCTTAAATGAAGGCGAACCAAACTTTAACTTTCCACTTACATATATTCCTCCAAACACCCTTCACATTCATTGCATTTACGAACTCACTGAGATCTTATAGAAACCCTTCCGAAAATCCAATATATGCCAATTCTACTCATTCCCCATTATCTATGCTATAAGAAACAACTTCAAGCAATTCCGAAGTTTACCAAGTATGATTTCTCTGTCGGAAATGCATGCTGATTCTCTCCATTGTTGCTGTTAATTTCTAAATAGGAAAAATGTCACCCTGTGTAATAGATTCCAACAGTTTCCCGACAAATGTCAAGTTACCTGGTCTACAGTTCTCCACACTATGTCTTTTTCCCTTTGTAGCTGTTTGGATCCCTTCCATTCATCTATAGTTTATCCACAATAGTTTCCGGTCTCTGCAGAATGTATAGGAAAATAAAACACAGTCATCGACAGTGCAATTACTACTACTATTGGTATTTATTTCTGGCATTTTGATATGAAGTACATCTGTTTCAGCAGACTTAGCAATGCTCAATCCAGCTACATGTTCAAGTACTACCTTGTTACTGATATGAATTGAGTTTGTCTTTAGCTCCAGGAGTCCGATACGATAACTTGGTATTACTGGGTGATTTTCTGAATCTTCCTCCATGAAGACAGGTGCAATGTAACTGGTTATGTTGTTAGCCATTTCCCTGTTCTGCACAAGGACCTCTCCTCTCCCGATTATAAATTTCCATATTTGACTTTGCTTTTATTTTGTTTCTTTTGAAATGTAGATCGCAGATTGATGTAGTCTTTGTGGTCCAGTTTGTTAGCAGGTATGTTCTCTTTTTGATTTCCTTTTCAGTTTCATGGACTTCCATTTTTGTATCGTTAATTTCTGAGAATTCTCAGGTTTTCACAACAGCTGGAATTCTTCTGAAGTCACTTCCTACGATTAATATATTTTCTAATTTGTTATGTTAACCATCACTGAGTCACTTTCTCACTCTTTGGTGTTTGCACATGAAATAAATAGATGTATGTTTCAGACTTTTCAGTATTTCTAAAAACTCCTGGTCCTGACCAGTTATACTCAGGAAAACAGCAGGAGGATAGGGGGATAGAGAAAATATTGCGGGAGCACTGTTTGACTCTTTTCTATCATCACTGGCCAACGAGTGCCGTCCTGGACGACTGGAGTATAGCGAATAATGAGCCCGTATTCAAGAAATGCTCCAAAGATAAAACTGGGAACTAAAGACCAGTAATCCTAAAATCTAGTGGGTAGGTTACTTTAGAAGATTTAGAGAGACTGGATCATACATGCATTTGAAAGGCAGGGTATGGTTCGGAGTAAGACTAAAATGGTGCTGGAAAAGCAGAGCATGTCAGGCAACATCCGAGGAGCAAAAAAATCGATGTTTCTGGCAAAAGCCCTTCATCAAATTCAGCACAGGAGTTTGTGCAAGAGAGATCGTGACTCACAATTTTGTTGGAGTTCTTTGATAAAGTGACCAGCAACGTTGAGGAGGTCTGGGTGGTATACGTAGTATAGGTTGATTCCAGTAAGGCCTTCAGTAAGTATCCACATGGTACACTGGAACCTCTGGAAGGTTAGATCGCATGGAATTGAGGGGGAGCTGGCAAATTAGGTACAAAATTGCCTTGATGGTAGGAAGGAGAGATTAATACTGGAAACATGCTGGTCAGACTGGAGGCCTGTGAATAGTGGAATGCCTCAGGGGTTGATGCTGACACCACTACATATTACATATATTACATGAGAATGTACAGGCATGATTTGTAAGTTTGAAAACGGCACTAAAACAAGAGGCATCACGGAGAGTGAAGAAGGTTATCAGAAATTTAAGAAATTTCAACAGTGCTTTGATCAGCTGGAGAAGTGGGCTGAGAAATGGCAAATGGATATTAATATAGATCAGTGTAAGTTCTTGTATTTTATAAAGTCAAATCAAGTTTGGAGTTTCATGGTGAATGGTTGGGTCCTAAGGAGTGTAGTGGAACAGAGGAACCTTGGAATTCAGATGTATGATTCTCTGGAAGTTGATTCAGATGTAGACAGTGAAGAAAGCTTTTGGCACACTGGCTTTAATCGGATTATATCACTGAGTATCGAAATTAGAGAGTTATGATGCAGTTATACAGGATGCTAGTCAGGCCTTATTGGTAACGTTATGTTCAGTTTTGCTCACTTTGCTATAGAAAGGATGTTATTAAACTGGAAAGAGTGCAGAAACCATTTACAAGGATATTGCCAAGGTCTCAATGGTCCGAGTTACAGAAAGAGGTTCTACAAGCTAGGACTTTTTACTTTTGTATGCATGAGGCTGAGGGAGGATCATATTGAAGTTTATAAGATCATGTCATGCATGGATAGAGTGAATGCACCCAGTCTTTTTTCCCAGGGTTGGGCAATCACAGATTAGAGAGCATCAGTTTAAGGTCAGAGGGGACAGAATTAAAGGGAACTTGAGGAACAACTTTTTAACACAGGGGCTGTTACACATGGATTGAGAAGTGGTTGAGGCGGATACATTAACAATATTTAAAAAGCATTTGAACAAATACATGGATCGTAAAGGATTAGAAAGCTATGGGACAATGGCAGGGAAATTGGTTTAGCGTGGATGGGCATTTTGGTTGCAATGGACCAGTTTGGGCAGAAGGGCCTGTCTCCGTGCTGTCTTCCTCTATGACTCGAACAACCATTGCTTGTCTCCCACTGAATGTTATATTGTACTTTCCCAATTTACTGAAGATATCTTGACACTCTAGCCTCCAGTCTTCCATGATGTTTGACTGGAATATTTAAGCATTCTAAACTGTATGCAGACACCTTGTAAACTTTACCTTATAAATGACATTATTCCTTAAATGCTGCTTCAGACCAAGGTTAATAATTCGTCCTTCTGACCACACAACATCAAATCCGAAATAACCTGCTCTCTAGTTTACTTCACAACATACTCTTCAACCCAAATCATATACACTTATGGAACGTATTTTTTCACAGCTTCAGCAGTCACTTAGTTAACGCTGTTAACCATTCAAAAAGACTGCGGTATCCACAATACTTGTCTATCTAATTTCCAGAGCATATGATGCTCCGATTTTCTGCTACCGTTTTGGGTCCGATATATAACACACCAATATTTGCTTCTTCTTGCTATCTGTAAATTCTACCTAAACTGATTCTGTGGAAGCTGAGGGACAGTTCTGTGTCGTTCTTAGTGGTAGACCTCGGCAAGACATTCAGGGAGGCTCACTTCGACGCTGAGATGATCTGAAGAAATGTCCCACAATACTGGACAAGCAACAATATCCTCCTCTCTCTGTTAGGATAAGACTTACCATATACTCTCTGCTCCCTCACACTCACTGTATATCTGTTATAGCACCTAACCCCGAACAAGGTTCACGCTCTGTCTCCAAATAAGGCTCAGGCACTACCACTCTCACTATTGAATTCAGCAACTAATAATACTATATGGATTCAAAACTGTCGACTGACTCATTCCAGAAACCTCAAAACTCCCTCCACCTATACCAGCACAAACAGCATAGAACATAGAACATAGAACAATACAGCACAGAACAGGCCCTTCGGCCCACGATGTTGTGCCAAACTTCTAACCTAGATTAAGCACCCATCCATGTACCCATCCAAATGCCGCTTAAAGGTCGCCAATGATTCTGACTCTACCACTCCCACGGGCAGCGCATTCCATGCCCCCACCACTCTCTGGGTAAAGAACCCACCCCTGACATCTCCCCTATACCTTCCACCCTTCACCTTAAATTTATGTCCCCTTGTAACACTCCTTTGTACCCGGGGAAAAAGTTTCTGACTCTCTACTCTATCTATTCCTCTGATCATCTTATAAACCTCTATCAAGTCACCCCTCATCCTTCGCCGTTCCAACGAGAAAAGGCCGAGAACTCTCAACCTATTCTCATACGACCTACTCTCCATTCCAGGCAACATCCTGGTAAATCTCCTCTGCACCCTCTCCAAAGCTTCCACATCCTTCCTAATGTGAGGTGACCAGAACTGCACACAGAACTCCAACTGTGGCCTAACCAAAGTCCTGTACAGCTGCAACATCACTTCACGACTCTTGAATTCAATCCCTCTGCTAATGAACTATAATACTCCATAGGCCTTCTTACAAACTCTATCCACCTGAGTGGCAACTTTCAAAGATCTATGTACATAGACCCCAAGATCCCTCTGTTCCTCCACCTGACTAAGAACCCTACCATTAACCCTGTATTCCGCATTCTTATTTGTTCTTCCAAAATGGACAACCTCACACTTGGCAGGGTTGAACTCCATCTGCCACTCCTCAGCCCAGCTCTGCAACATATCTAAGTCCCTTTGCAAATGACAAATGCCCTCCGCACTGTCCACAAATCCACCTATCTTCGTATCATCTGCAAATTTACTGACCCACCCTTCGACTCCCTCATCTAAGTCATTAATAAAAATTACAAACAGCAGAGGACACAGAACTGATCCCTGCGGAACTCCACTTGTAACCGGGCTCCTGGCTGAATATTTACCATCTACCACCACTCTCTGACTTCGACTAGTTCGCCAATTTTCTATCCAATTGGCCAAATTTCCCTCTATCCCATGCCTCCTGACTTTCCACATAAGCCTACCATGGGGAACTTTATCAAATGCCTTACTAAAATCCATGTACACTGCATCCACTGCTCGACCCTCATTCACATGCTTGGTCACCTCCTCGAAGAATTCAATAAGACTTGTAAGGCAAGACCGACCCTTCACAAATCCGTGCTGGCTGTCCCTAATCAAGCAGTGTCTTTCCAGATACTCATAAATCCTATCCCTCAGTACCCTTTCCATTACTTTGCCTACCACAGAAGTTAGACTAACTGGCCTGTAATTCCCGGAGTTATCCCTATTCCCTTTTATGAACAGGGGCACAACATTCGCTACTCTCCAGTCCCCTGGTACCAACGCCGTTGCCAGTGAAGACGAGAAGATCATTGCCAACGGTACTGCAATTTCCTCTCTTGCTTCCCACATAATCCTAGGATATATCCCGTCAGGCCCGGAGGACTTGTCTATCCTCAAGTTGTTCAAAATGTCCAACACATCTTCCTTCCTAACAAGTATCTCTTCTAGCTTAACAGTCCGTTTCACACTCTCCTCTTCAACAATACGGTCCCTCTCGTTCGTAAATACTGAAGAGAAGGACTTGTTCAAGACCTCTCCTATCTCTTCCGACTCAATACACAGTCTCCCACTACTGTCCTTGATCGGACCTACCCTCGTTCTCGTCATTCTCAGGTTTATCACATACGCATAAAATGCCTTGGGGTTATCCTTGATCCAGGGTCACCATTCACACTCTCCCTCCATCCCTTTCTCCCATTCCAGGAGAAACCGCCTGGAATAAGATAGAAAGGTCCAAGCCGGGTAGTGGAGTGCCCTATATCCGTTCTCTCACTCTCTTCACCCCGCCATGTGGGGAGGACTCTTAAAGAGCTGGAGAGGACCGAGACGCCTCGTGTGGAGAACCTGAAACATCCAAGTCCTACTGACCAGTTAAGGAGCAATGTTCAGTGAAAGACAATTCTCAGTTTAAACCCACTGGCAGCTCCCACAACAGTCACAACAGTCCTTTCCCTTCCGAAAAAAAAACACAGATACCTCACTGCACAGAGACGCCGACACAGAAATACACAGACGAACACACACAATACTTACAAGGAGATAGGCATACACACACGTATAAACAGACAGAGACATATACAGCCACATACAAATCAACACAGGCTGAAACACAGACAGACAGCTGTAGACACGGAAACACACAGATAACAAGCACACGGACACACACACGCAGGCACACACACACATACAGACACACACAAACTGAGTCACAGACACACACACATATAGACACACGCACAAACACTTACTCACATACAAACACACAGAGGCACAGACAATAGAGTCATTAAGACACAAATCGATATGTTTTTGATTTGTAAGAGGATCAAGGATTTCAGGGAGAAGGCAGAAGAATGAGGTCGAGATACTAATAAGACATTATTGAACGGAATTTCAGACTCGATAGGCTGAATGGCCTCAATCTACTAATTTCCTTAATGCTCCTGCGGTATTATGCTATCAGACATTCTCTTCCTGAGACAGCAGCAGATTTTGGGTTGTGATAGATATTTGATTGGAAAAGGTCAGTGGGAATGTGCGATAGGTTTGGAGTCCGGAATGGTTTATCTTTATTCCTAATTATTCTGTCCTTATGTCTGAAAAGAGATGGTGATTTGATGTTCAGTCAACACAGTTTTAAAATAAAAGTTGTCCCACAATGAAATAAGGACGTCCCTTTCACTTTAGTCTTGTGCTACCTGTGGTGTCCTCATCCTCAGGGAGCAGTGAAGACTCGGTTATAGAAGATATTCCAGGCTGAGATCTTTACCGGACAGAAGGGTCCGTGTTTATTGGGAACAGACAGGAAATGGTTGGTCAAGCACACTCGAATCAGCCATGAGCATTCTGAATGGTGCAGCCGAATGGGCAATTTCTGCCCCTACCCCATGTGTTCCCTCAATCCACCCCTCGAGGCTGTTACAGAGATATACTGCTGTCCCTACCCCATGTGTTGTTTCCTCAATCCACCCCTCGATGCTGTTACAGGGTTGGGGACCACTCCATTAAGTCAGACAGGATCGTTACAATGACAGAGGAGTAGACCATTCTGCCCCTCAAAGGAATTACACAGGAATATAGAATAAAGTAATTCAGCTCGTTCAGTACACTACACAGTCTAGGAGGAGGCCTTTCAACCCACCTGAGATGCTACACAGGAACAGGGAAACTGATCTAGAGAGTAGAGACAAATGTTTATTTTCAGGCTGCAAAGCTGTAACTGATGGAGTGCCTCAGACATCACTGTGGGGTTATCAATGATCAATAATCTTTATCAAAGATCTGGAGGAAGGGGAGGGAATAGCTTGGAGCTCAATTAGCTCGTACACCAAGATGGCCATTCAATGTGTCGTCAAATGGAGGTAGTGAGTCTGCAATGTGAAACAGACAGGGAAGGTTAGTGAGCAAATCTTCAGCAGAAATAACATAAGGTAAGTTGTCTATTTTGGAATGAAAGATGAAACAATGGTGAACAATTTAAATGGAGAGAGATTGCCGAACTCTTTGATACAGGAGGTTTCCATGTTCTTGCGACATGAATCATATGAAGTCAGATGTAGCAAGTGATTTGGAAGGTAAGTGGAATAATGCTGTTTTTGGCAAATAAAAGCATCAGGTTTATTTGACAGAATGTTTTACTGACTCTGTACAGGGCATTTCTCAGACCACACCTAATGTACTGTGTGCAGGTTTGATCTCCTAAACTAAAGTAAAATATAGAATTCTTTTCGAAGATTTTTAAAGAGGTTTCCCTTTACTCATTCCTGGAATGCCGGCCTTATGTTATGGGGGATTATCAGTTTTGATCTTAGTTGAGAAATAGTATTGAACCATCCATGACTTTCTGAAAATTGTATCAGCTGGATGCATAGTCTCCTGTCAGGGAGACTAAAGCTAGAGAATAAATTTTAAGGAAAAGATGCATTGATATTAACACACATACTATGCAGAAACCAACCAATATTTACAAATTAAACAGACACATATAAGCATGTCATCAAATTATAAAGTGGGGACATTTTTGGGATTGGAAGGAATTGTGTACAACAAGAGCAATGACGCACCTGCATATAATCCATAATCAGGTTTTCCAGAGAATGTTCCAGGAGATCGCACATGGTCCAGTTTGGTGTTCTGTTGACATAATTGTTTGTTCCAACACAGAAAGGGAGAAAAATGTTCCCTGCCTGAGAAGAAGCAGCCGATTGATCTCTCTCTCTTACTTTGTTCCGCCCGATAGCAAAATGTGAGATCAGAAAATCCCTGAGTTATCTGTACCACTTGTGAAGGATTCCTGGTGAGAATTCATTGTAATCTCTCCACTGCCTGAAACGAAGGGAATTCAGCCAAATCCAACTGTTCCAGAAAGAAATCCCACGACCAGTAGCTTGTGTTAGCAGAGTAACTTCAAAGGTAGAATAACATTTGTGGCACTCTGTCATTTTACCATTTGTTATGAGTTCAACTTTCTGTTTCTCACATGTTTCTCAAAAATGACCTACTCTGAGATCTATATCATTGGCCACATCACTAAACTGGTTGCATTTAAGGTTGGTGTAACCAGTGGAGGAGTGGGACTGGAAAAGGACCTAGTGACCTTCCAACATTTATTGGAACACAAATGAGAAATTCTCAAAGGGCTGCTCAAGTGGAAATTCCCTTCCCCAGAGGATTGTGGTTTCTGGATGTTTGCAGTTATTCAAAGTTGTTTTTGGTATGTAGTAAAATGGCATACAGACAGAAACGTGCTGCTGAGACCAAAAACACATGGAGCGGTGACAAAGTATCTAATGGCCCACGTCTGCTGCTCAGTCTGTGTTGCTATGTTCGATTCAATCCCCCACAGCTGCTGAAAGGATCAGATGGAGGCCACTTGTCCCAGATACCTGGTCAACAGTAACACAGGATCTCATTCAGTCCCTCAAGACTGTCACACATGGTTTGGTGTAGGTTGAAAAATGTTATTTGGTTCAAAAGACGCATCTGGTCTCATTACAGAGTGTTTCCTCTCTGCAACTTGTGATCCATGTGTTGGTCATATTATAGACCCAGGTTCACTGTGAATGCAGTCCCCATACCTCAACCAGAGATGACTCACAAAATACTTCACTTTCTCTGATTGCAAAGTTCATTAAAAGAACGTTCAGGAAAATTATAAACATTAACATTGCAGTTACTGAATATGAGGACAAAAGGAACAGGATCAGGTAATTCAGATGATCAAGCCATCAGCTCCTGAACCATTCTGCGTCCATGTGCAGCAAGACCCGGACAGCATTCCGGTTTGTGCTGTTAAAGTGTCGGTAACATTTGTGTAACAGCACGGCCCGACACTGCCCATTTCCGCAGTTAAAAGAGGAGCTCATAGTGCATTTCAAGGTGGTTGCACACTGGTATGAGCTAGCATTCAGGAACAGGAAAAGTGACAGCACATTCAGTACTCCTGCCTGTTACACAGGAAGAAGAGTGGTCTGTTCAGTGCATCGAGCTGTTAAACATGAACAGGCAGATCCCAATCAGACCCTTTAACCTGTTCCATGAGACCAGGAGGAGGCTATGCACCCCCACGAGACAGTTAATCACAACTAGAGGGGGTCATTGATATTCCAACACGACAAACTAATGAAACCGAGACTGCACGGATAGAGGATTCCATGATGTTAATCATGGCTCCATTGTTTGTAGAACTTGTGCTACTTTAACAAGATTTGCTGGCAGTGAGGAGGGAAGCCAAATGATTTGTGCCAAGTCTCAAGGAAGCAACTTCCATCTCCGAGAAAACACACCCATGTTCTCCATGGGGGTCAGAAGCTGGTGGGAAAAGTTAACTGTTTTAGCATGAACGTATTGTGTCTGCTATAGGGATTGCGGATAACGAGACTTTCAGTGTAGGACCACACACCAAATGCACTGTATTACGGTGGGGAGGGTTTATTCAAAGACTGGTCCGCTGTCTCTCTCATGCGAAATGGGGATTGGGTGTGGAGTGAGGGGAATATTCTCAGATGGTCTTAAACTATTGACAGTCATATAACCCGAGTAAAAAAGAAGCCATGGAATTTTTCACCGTATCAGTGTCTATTTAGAACATCGTGATTGACTGTCCCTCCCCCCAAAGTTCAATGCAATCGCCTCTCATTCTCTCACAACGCCGGAGATTAATCATCATTCTCTCCTCATGGCACCACCATCCGAGGGATTAGTCTGGTGAAACCCCATTGCACTCTCTCTGTGGCAAAGCGATCATTCCTTATAAAGGAGAGAAAGTCTGTCCACAATATCCCAAATGCTGCTTCAACAACACTCTCAGCAATGATCACAATAACTCTTTTTCCTCTTAGACATCTCCGTTTCTTTCCAGTAACGTAAAAACACTTTCCTTCTCTCTACACTGCTGGAAAGAGTTAATTCTTTTATAATGACGGTATTGTTGTTGCTGTCGAGATTATGGATTAACATGACGTTCATTGCAGGATCACGCACCAATTGAACTGTACTAATGTTGGGACAGTTCATTCAAAAACCTGAACCTCTCTCTCTCTCTCTCTCTCCTCCACCCCTCTCTTTCTCCTCTCTTTATCAGTCGAAATAGGGAGTGGGAGTGGTTATGTGGAAATTTCTCAGAGGCTCTAAAACTCTCGAGAATCATGTAATCTGAGTGAAAAAAAGCCATGGAACTTATCACCGTATCAGTATCTGTTTAGAACATCATGAGTGATTGTCCATCCCCCTTAAGGTTCAATGCAATCACCTCTTATTCTCTCACTGAGCTTCACTCACTGCTCATGGTGCCATCATCCCAGGGATTAGTCTGGTGAAACTTGGGAGAAAGTCTATCCACAGTCCCCCAAATACTGCCTCAACAGCACTCTCCTGGATGATCACAAAGCACCTTTTCTCTCACTTAGACATTGCCATTTCTTTCCTGTGCCACAAAAAGCCATTCCTTCTCTATGAACTACGACTGACATGGAATTTATAAGTCCCTTACATCTGTACGTCAGCATCAATAAAGCGAGCACCAGAGTTGCCTATGGAACTCTGCATCACTCTCAAGGAGAATTTCACTGAGATTGAATACACCTAAAATAGGGGATGATCACGGACCTGAATGGAAATGAGATGTAGCAATACAGAAAACAGGCAGAGAAAGGGAGCTATCTTTCCGTCTGTTCTTCTCTCCCAGGATGTATGCAGCCCTGGTCAGGGCAGCATGTTATGCAGATCTTGAACTGAGTGGCTGGTTCAGCTGTTCCACTTTACTGTAAAGAGTAAAACGCATTGCTGTGGGTTTGTAGTGTTACAACACAGGATATATCTTCCTGCTTAATTTAAACCAGCAACAGAGAAAAGATTTATCCCATGCAGCATTTTGTTATAATTCGCGAGGCCAAATCTATTTAAAGTTAAAATTAATAACTTTATTTCTTAAAGTATAACAGAGAATAATAAACGAATGACTAATTATAACTTCTTTCTCTAACCTGTCTTTTACCTTCCCCCTCCACAATACTAGTCCGATAAGACTCCTAATTAAGATTTACAAAACAAACCTTCTTATCTCAAAATCAGGAAGCTTTCGGTTCTTCTCCATATTCCTGTCTTCTTTTCTTCTTGGGTATTCTACTTCACCAGTTATTAATCATTCAAGGTACCTACAGGAAAGCTATTTTTCAGGCAGTCTTTGAACGCTGGTAGCTTGGCAGTTCTCCTCTCAACTGTTCAATTTTCCCATGGTCTTTTCCCGCTAAATTATTGGGGATTGTATTATTGGCTTTTAAGATTGTCAATATAATAAATTCATACTTGGTTGGAGGTGGGTATTTTGGGGTATAATTTAAAATGTTTTGCTGAATTTGTTTTTGTTTCGAGACAATGAGCTAATCGTGTTGTTCGACCAAATGTTACATTATATCTATTTTTCAGAACACTTGGTGCTGTCAGATAGTTATTGCTGGCTTTTAATTCTCTGAATGGTACAGTACACCCATGTGTTCATCACAGAAGTCAGACTGAAACCAGACGAAGTAAGCATGACACATTGACTCTCCTAATGGTCTTGAGGCAAGCATATTGGTTTTTATAACAAATGATAATGGTTGCTTTTAAACACCCCAATTTCCTTCATAAGATACCAACAGACCATTATTCTGTGGCTCTAAATTATCAGTCAATGGCTTGACCACCATAAGCTGTCTTCCCGTATGTGCAGAGAACAAGTTAAACATCTTCAAGAGCAATTATTTAGTGATGGACATGTGGTTAGAAGGAACGTGAAACTATTGTATTCAGATTGAACAAAGGCACAAATGTTTTATTCAGAAGTTGCACTGAGACTGAGGACGAGACTGGGATATCATCATGGTGGTATTGGACAGGATTGGTGAGTAGGGAGGACATGGAGATACAAATCTGTGAAGGACAAAATGGATTATGGAGTTTGAGAACAGTTTGGTTCCTTCTCGCATATCAGTGAGTAATTTATAAATAGTAGTTTGTAGTAGTTTGATAGGTATTATATATAAGGAAAGGAATGTTTGTTTGGAACTGAAGGCATTGACTAGCACTTGCCAAAATTTATATATAATGAGCAGAAATTCAGGTCAACCCGGTTTAGTCGACAAATATAATGACTTGAAAGCTGAAAAATGTGTTGCTGGAGAAGCACAGCAGGTCAGGCAGCATCCAATAAGCAGGAGAATCGACTTTTCGGGCTGAAGCCCTTCTTCAGGAACTTATGCCCGAAACGTCGATTGTCCTGCTCCTTGGATGGTGCCTGACCTGCTGCGCTTTTCCAGCAACACATTTTTCAGCTTTGATCTCCAGCAACTGCAGTCCTCACTTTCTCCTATTAAATATAATGACTTACTAGGAGCACCAACTATAGCGAGGATGGGATAGTAACCACCCTGAATAATCCAAAGGATATCCTGGAATCGCCATGCTAATGATATCCAAGTCCAAGAAAGCCAGTAAAGACCCGAGGATAAGCTCCTGTCCATTGTTGGAACATTCCAGTCTAATGTTCTCAGATTCTGATCTCTCCTCCCCGTCTCTCTCTCTCTCTTTCGATCTGCTGATCCCTGTTAGTGCTGTCAGTGTTGCTCCTCCTCATACTATGGGATAGCACATTGAACAGAGCCCATTTATCTTTCAACAATGAAAACTCTCCATTGTGATAATTAAGATACATGGAGATTGACATTAATCACAGTCACTGAACAAATAGCTTCAGTTAACCCCATTGAATTCAATATTGATTTTATTAAAATTCAAAAAAACGTTTAAAGCTACACATTTGGCATGGGATATGTGTGTGTGTGGTGGGGGAAGGAGGGGTGAACAGAGGGAAGAAATATTTGAGATGGTAGATTGATTGTATGTAATCATTCAATCTGCCTTAGATATGCGATTATGTCAAAGGATTGTCAGAACTTTAAAAAAAGGTTTCTCCTTTGATAAATCGAAACATATAGTCTGTAACTACTGATCAGTGATTATAATGTCAGTAAAATATGGAGAGAGGTTTTCTAGTCCAGACTCTGACAGGAAAATGTGCATACAACAACATGAGGATAACAGACAAATGGCATGGATATGTTAACAGAGAATATGATGTGACGCAGAAGTCAGATAGTTATTCGAGGATCAGAGAAGGCAGGTGAGGGTCATGTTGTTCATTTTATCGATGTCAATCAACTATGATGAAGTAAATTTCACTGGATTTCTATTGCAGTGTGATTATGATATTGGGGACATGGCTGCTGAGACTGGAGGGACGGAATATGATATTTCCCAACTATCAGTATTGGAATTTGATTGTTCTTAAAACATATGAAGATCAAATTCCGGGATACAACTCCAATGAGGAATGAGGAGAGCCAATTTTAACCATACAAATAGAAGACATTGGAGCAGAAATTTGGCCATTAGGACATTTGAGCCTGCTCCGCCATTCCATGATGGCTGTTAAGCTTCTCAACTGCATTCTCCCGCTTTCTACCTGTAACCCTTGATCCCCCTTACAATCAAGAACCTATCTGTCTCACTCTTAAATATACTCAGTGACCTGGCTTGGACAGCCTTCTGTGGCGGTGATTTCCATAATTCATCACTCTATGGCTGAAGAGGTTCGTCCGTATCTCTGTTCTGAAAGGTCTTCTCCTTACTCTTTCCCATCGGGGCCTAGTCTCTCCTACCATTGGAAATATCGTCCGAAAATCCACTCTGTCCAGGCCATTCAATATCCTGTAAGTTTCGAGTCGACCTAACATGTTCTGAACTCTATCATATATAGAACCAGAGCCCTCAGATGTTCTTCATATGTTAAGCTTTTCATTCCTGGGACCATTCTCGTGAATCCCCTTGGAAAACGCTTCGGGGCCAGTACATCCTTCCTGAGATATGGGACACAAAAGTGTGCACAATAATCCAAATGTGGCCTGACCAAAGTCTTATACAGCCTCAGAAGTACATTCCTGCTTTTATATTCAAGCCCTCTTGAAATAAATGCCATCATTGTATTTGCCTTCCTAATTATTGACAACCTGCAAGATTACCTTTCGAGACTCGTGGACTGGAACTCCCTCGGCTTTTTGCACTTTTGACTTCTGAACCTGCTCGCTATTTAGGAAATAGTCCATGCCAGTATTCTTCCTGGCAAAGTGCATGATGTCACACTTGCCCACATTATACTCCATCTGCCACATCTTTTCTCACTCCCCTAACCTGTAGGAGAAAGGAAAGACAGAAGATGCTGAAGATCAGAGTCAAAAAGTGTGATGCTAGTAAAACACAGCGAGTCAGGCGGCATCCGAGGAGCCGGAGATTCGGTGTTTCAGGCGTAAGGTCTTCATCAGGAACGAGGGGGTTAGGCGGAAGGGGGCAGAGAGATAAATTGGAAGGGGCTGGGGCTGGGAGGAATCTAGATGAAGGTGAGGGGTGATAGTGAAAAGTTAGAGTGGAAGGTGGAGTGGATAAATGGGAAGGAAGATGGACAAGTTGGACAGTTCAATAGGGCGGTACTGAAGTAGAGGGTTGGATCTGGGATAAGGTGGTGGGAGGGGAGATAAGGAAATTGGTGAAATTGCCTTTGATACCGTGTGGTTGGAGGGTCCCTCGGTGGAAGATGATGCATTCTTTCTCCAGACTACTGGTGGCTAGAAATTGGCCATGGAGGAGGCCAAAAACTTGCATGCCCTTGTTGTAGTGGAAGGGAGAGTTGAAGTATTCAAGGATAGGGAAGTGGGGTTGTTGGGTGTGTGTGTCCGAGTGTGTTACCTGAACCGTTCTGCAAATTGATGCCCTGTCTCCCCAATGGGGAGGAGATCCGTTGCAATGGACAGAGTAGATGTGGTGTTTGGATGCACAGGATGTTCTTTGCCTGATGTGGGAGGATCCTTTGAAGCCTTGGATGGAGGTGAGGAGAGAATGTTGACATAGGTTTCATACCTCTTGCAGTGGCAAAGAAGGTGTCAGGAGTGGAAGGTGGCTGGGTGGGGTTGGGGGAGTGCGTGAACCTCACGAGGGAGTTGTGAAGGGAATGGTCTCTGCTGATATGGGTGGGGAAGGATTTATACCTCTGGTGGTGGGGTCTGACTCTTGGTGGCGGAAATGGCGGAAGATGATGCGTTGTATCCTGTGGTTGGAGGGATGGAAGGCGAACACCAGAGGGGTTCTCTCCTTGTTGTATTTGGAATGGTTGAGATCAAGGGCGGAGGTGCGGGAAGTTGAGGAGATTCGCTAGAGCACCCTTCTGCAGCCGAACCACCTCTTCAATGTCCCTCTATCTATCTTTGCACTTTTTGAAAACTTAGCCAGAATACCCTCAGTTCCTTCATGCAAATCATTAATGCATAAAGGGAAAAGTTGTGGTCCCAACATTGAGTCTTATGGAACACCACTGGTCCCTGGCTGCCATCCTGAGAAGGACTCTTTAATCCCAACTCCCTGCTTTCTGTCAGACAGTCATGCTACTATCCATGTTCGTACATGGCTTCTAACACCATGGGCCCTTATCTTTCTCAATAGCCTCCTGTGGGGCACCTTGTCAAAAGATTCTTGCTGAGCAAGCGGATAACATCTATTGTTTTTCTTGGTCTAATCTGCCCGTTACTGCCTCAGTGAATTCTAACAGGTTTGTCAAGCCTGACCTCCTCTTGATGAAACCATGTTGACTCTGTTCTATTTTACCAAAGACCTCCAAGTATTCAGAAATCCCATCCTTCACGATGGATTCCAGGTTGTTACCCATTACTAATGTAAGGCTAATCCGTCTGTAATTTTCCATTTTCTGTTGAACTCCCTTATTAAACGGGGTGTGACATGAGAAATTTCCAGCTTCTTGGTCCTTTCCTGAGTTTAGTCATTCCTGAAAGATTACTACTTATGCTTGCACGACCTCCTCAGCTATCTCCCTTCCAAGACTGGGGGTGTAGTCCATCTGGTCCAGGTAATTTATCCACATTCAGGCCATTCAGTTTTGTAACATGTTATTCTTGATGATGGCCACCATACTCAGCTCTGCCCTCTCACTCTCTTCAACCTTTGTGAAATTATTCATGTCTTCCACCGTGAAGACTGACGCCAAGTTCCTCATTCATTTCTTTGTTTCCCACTACTGTCTCTCCAGCATCATTTTCCAGTGTCCAATATTACTTTTACCTCTCTTTTGCAATTTATATATCTAAAGAACCTCTTACAGTCTCCTCTATATTGCTGGTTCGCTTATCCCTATATTCAGTCTTCTCCCTCCTTATTTTTTTGCCCTCTGTTGGTCTTTATAAGTTTTCCAATTCTCTCATTTCCCACTGCCCTTCACCACATTGTATGCTTGCACTTTTGCATGTATGCAATCCCCGACTTCCCTCGTCAGCCCTGTTTGCCTTATCCTCCCTGTATCATGCCTCTATTCCTCAGCATGAATCTCTGCAGTGTCTCCTGAATTAATCTTGGAATCACCTGCCATTGCTGTTCCACTGTCATTCCTGCTATACCCCTTTCCACATATCAGAGATTGCTGCAAGTTCAGGTCCATCCTGTCCTTCTTGTTTAGGTCCTACCAACTCAGGAATCCCAATTATCCACATATCAGAAGTGCTGCCTCCCCTGCCAGCTGTTTGGCCATGTATTTATCTTTGCTACCTTCCTAGTCTTAACCTCACTCGCACGTGACATATTCTATTGTCTCCAAATTCAAATATCCTTTCAACAGAACTCTCGCAAGGCCTTTTCTTTAAAGTGGATAAACTTGATAATAAAAACTTAAGTGTGACCTCAGGAAAGTGGAGTCCACTGAATCAGTGCAATGCCCAGAGGATCTGATATCTATCCCCGACACTAAACCTGTTTGACAAGGTATACATATGGATTAGTGGTGCTGGAAGAGCACCACTGAACTGCTGTACTCTTCCATCAACACTAATCCAGAATCTGGTTTCCAGCATCTGCAGTCATTGTTTTTACCAAGGTATACATATGAACCATATATTTGCAGATGGACGAGGATAAACAGAACACTAGAAAATGTCAGAGCAGATGGATGTCATGCAGCTTGTTTACTCTGCTTTGCTATTCAATTGGACTTTAGTTATTCTGTTCCTTTCAATGGCAGGATCTTTACCCAGCATCGCCAATGGGTCAGAAAGTGCCCAGTGTCGTTGTGTGCACAGTCCTGCGAAGGGAGTGTCCAGTGCCAGGCAATGGTGTGTGGGGAGTCCCAGGGGTGGCACAAGAAAAGGCTGCATGTAGTGATGATGGACTGAGGGAATGAAAGGGATGGAATGGGTATCCAGGGACACTGCACACACGGAAGGGGCCGGGCAAGATTCCTAAACAGCCAGGGAACCCGCGACGCACGGCTGCTTTTACAAAAACCTGTCACGTTTGCTAGATTTCTCTGTCAAACCAAAGCAAAAATACTTTAGATGGTAGAAATCCGAAGCAAACACAGAGACATACTGTGGAGAAATGAAAGAGTTAATGTTCCTAATGTAGACACGGGAAAAATTTACAATGGCCACATTCACAGGGTCCAGAGATTGGAATTGAACCCGAGTCCCTCGCACTTTGAAGCAGCAGTGTTGTGTCACCGTGCCGCCCAATGATGGATAATCAGAGTTAGAGACATAGCTACTGTTCTCTGTGATTGGGATTGAGAGTCCAGAATGATGTGTTGCCTACCTGGTGCTTGGGTCTGGGATATATCATCTGGGCTACAGAAGAACTTCGATTGGGAGGGGAATGATCCAGTGGACAGGGTCTGTGTAGGTACCCAACGGCTAGACAAACAAAAGACAGTGAAAGGAGCGACTGATAATAAAGGACTAAACTATTATATCGAAATGCTTGCAGCATAAGGAATAAGTTAAACACGCTTGTGAATCATTCACTAATTGGCAGGTACTACATGGGCATTACAGGATCAGGATTAGGAGCTGAATATTCAAGGATATTCATCCTGTCGAAAAGATAGGCAGGTGGGCAGAGAGATAGAGTTATTTCATTATTAAGAATAGAATTGAATCAATAATCAATAATAAGAAATGAAGTAAGGTCAGATCGTGTAGAATCTGTGTCGGTAGAATTGAGGAATCAAAAAGGTGAAAAAATGCAGTTAGAGTTATGTACAGGGAGCTGGGGTGCAAGATACACCAGGAGCTAGAAAGTTCTGTAGGAAAGTCAAAGTTACAATGATCATGTGGGTTTCATTTATGCAGGTGGACTGGGAATTCAGGTTGGTCATGGTTTGCAAGGAAATGAATTTGTGGAAAGTGTATGAGATGGCTTTTTGGAGCAGCTTGTACAGGCGAAATAGATGAAGGAGCTTAAGGTGAAGGAATCCTTAGCAGGCAGTGATCATAATATGATGTAACTTACTCTGCAGTTTCAGATGGAGAAGGTAGAATCAGTAGTAACGGTATTACAGCTGAATAAAGGCAATTACAGGGACATGAGGGAGGAGTGGTTAGAATTGACTGGGAGACAGGCCCAGCAGGAAAGACAGTGCAACAGCAATGGCAGAGATGTTTGGAGTAATTCAGGATACAGCAGAGATTTATCCTGAGGAAAAAGAGGCTTGTATAGGGAGCATGAGGCAACCATAGCTGACTAGGGAAGTCAGGTATAGCAGAAAAGCAAAAGAGAAAGTATATAATATGGCAAAGTGCGGAGGGAAATCTGAGGATTGGGAAGCTTACCAAGATAAAACTGAGGGCAAACAAACTAAAATAAGGAGGGAGATGATTAAGTCTGGGGTAATGTTAAGGAAGACTGTAACAGTTTCTGTCGATATATAAAGTACAAATGAGCGACAAAAGTGAACATTGGATTGCTGGAAAATGATACTGGAGAGATAGTAGTGGGGACCGAGAAAATAGCCAAGGAACTGAAGAATTACTTCGCATCAGCTTTAGCGATGGAAGACACGAGTAATACATTAAACATTCAAGCGATTGAGAGGCCAGAGCTGAATATGTTGGCCACCACCATGGAGAACATGCTAGAAAAGAATTGAAGGTAGTTAAATAACCTTGACCAGATGGACTACATCCCAGCGTTATAAGGGAGAGAGCTGAACAGAGAAGGGAGGCGATCGTGATGATCTTTCAGGAATCACTAGAGTAATGAATAATCTCAGATCACTGGAAACCCACTAACGTGGCACCCCTCTTTAACGAGGAAGTAAGGAAAAAGACAAAAGATCCACAATGAATAGCTTAAACTCGGTCGTGGGTATGATCCTGGAATCCATTGTGAATGATGAGTTTTCTGAATACTTGGAAGTGTTTGTTAAAATAGGGCAAAGTCACTACGGTTTCATCAAGGGAAGGTCATGCTTGATAAATCTGTTGGAATCCTTTGAAGACGAAATGAGCAGGCTCGACCAAACACAGTTATCCTCCTTGTCTTCAAGAAGTTCTTGGACAATGATTCACACAAGAGATGACTGAGTACGATAAGGGTCCATGGTGTTAGAGGCAAAGTAGTGGCATTGGTAGAAGCTTGGCTGTCTGGGAGAAAGCAGAGAGTGGGGATGAAATGGTCCTTACCAGGAAGGCAGCCAGTGACAAGTGGTGTTCCATAAGGCTCAGAATTGGAAACATAATTTTTAATCGTAACGTTAACAGTCTAGATTTGGGAATTGAGGGCACTCTGGCTAAGTTTGCAGACGATACAAAGATAGGCAAATGGACAGGTCATATTGAGGAGGTGGAGAGGCTGAAGAAGGAGTTGGACAGGTAAAGAGATCGGCAGCTGCAATCCAACGTCGCAAAGTGTGAGGTCATGCAGTTTGGCACGAAGAATAGAGACATGGTCTATTTTTTAAATCGGGAGAAAATTCAGAAATCTGAAGTGCAAAGGGAATTGGGAGTTCTTGTGCAGGGTTCTCTCAAGGTAAGATTGCAGGTTGAGGCAATTGTTAGGAGTACAATTGCATTTATTATTGATGGCATTTATTATGAGAGGAATTGCATACGGTTGTATTCGGCTCTGAATAGACCATATTTTGAGTATTGTGCGTAGTTTTGAGACACATATCTCAGGAAGGATGTACTGGCCCTGGGGTATGTTCACAAGATCTTCACAAGAATGGTCGTAGGAATGAAAAGCTTATCGTATGAGGCATGTTTGAGGACTCTGGGTCTATGCATGATAAAGTTTAGAAGGATGAGAGGGATTGTAATGGAAGCATGCAGAATACCGAATGACCTGGACGGAGTGGATGTTGGTAAGATGTTTCCAATACACTAGAAACAGAGAGCACAGCCTTAGATGAAAGGGAGCACGTTTTAGAACAGTGATAAGGAGAAATGTCTTTAACCAGAGAATGGTGAACCTTTGAAATTTGTTGCCACAGAAGGCTGTGGGGGCCAGGTCATTGAGTATATTTGGGACGGAGACAGATAAGCTTTTGATTATCCAGAGAATCAAGGGTTACAAGAAGAAGGTCGGAGAATGAGATTGAGAAACCTATCAGCGATGATTGAATGGTGGTGCAGACTCAATGGGCTAAATGGCCTAATTTCTGCTCCTATGTCTTATCGTCTTATGGTTTAAACATCAAGGAGGCAGCTTGCATCTCCGAGAAGATGGATTCATGTTCTTCATGAAGGTCAGAAGCTGGAGGGAATAGTTAACTGTTTTCGAATGAAGGCATTGTGGCTACTGTCGGGGTGGTGGGAAATATGACATTCAGTGCAGGATCGCACACCAATTGCACTGATTTAATGTGGGGAGAGTTTATTCAAAACCTGGACCTCTCCTTCTCTGTCAATTACAGTGGGGAGTGCGAGTTGGGGTGGGGGAGGGCGTAACGTCCTCAGAGGCACTTACACTATCCAGAATTATGCATCCTGAGTGAAACAACAGTCATGGGATCTATCACCTTCCCGTTGTTTGTTTAGAATATAATGAGTGATTGCCCATCCCCCCAGGGTTCAATGTTATCACCTCAAATTCTCTCACAGCGCTACAGATTAACCCTCACTCACTCCTCATGGTGCCATTATCCCAGAGATTAATCTGGTGGAACTCCTTTTCACATTCTCTCTGGTAAGATCACTTCTTATAAAGGAGAGAAAATCTGTCCATAATGCCCCAAATACTGCCTCAAATACACTCTCAGGTTTGATCGCAAGCATTCCTTTCCCTCACTTAGCTGGCTCCGTTCCTTTTGTGTGAAATAGGAAACTATTCATTTACGAAGCACTGTCACTGATTTGGAATTTAAAACATCCTTACATCTGTAGGTCAGCATCAATAAAGCCAGCACCCGAGGTGCCTATTCAGATGGACATCACTCTAGGGGAGAGACTCAATCACAAAGAATCCATCTAAAACAGTGAATGGCCACCTACCTGAATGGAAATGAACTGCTGGAGTATGGGATACAGGCAGAGGAAGGGAGCTATCTTTCTTTTTGATCTACCCTTGCGGGATCTGCGCAGACCTGGTCAGGCCAGCATCTTATGCCGACCTTGAACTGAGTGGCTAGTGCAGCCTTTCCACAGGACATAAAAGAGTAAAACACAGTACTGTGGGTTTGCAGTCACACAGAAACCTGACTAGATAAGGATGACCCACTGCTTTCTGTAATGGGCATGAGGCAAGCCGATAACAACAAATTATAATTCTGTGGCTCTGGATTATGAGCCAATTCTGTGACCACCATACACTGTCATCCCATTTTTCAGATTCTGTGCAGAGAAAAAGTTAAACATCTCAAGTGCAATTGTTTTGCAATGGACACGTGGTAGAAGGGACGTGAAACAGCTGTATCCGGAATTAACAAAGGCACAAACAAAGGTTTATTCAGGAATTGCATGAGGCTGAGGATGACACTGGATGTCTCAACGGTGGTACTGGAAAGGATTGGTGAGAGGGGAAGATATGGAGATGTAAACTGGGCAGGGGAAAATGAATCAAGGAGGTTGAGAACAGTCGGTTTCATCCTCGCATATTGGTGAGCAACTCTTATTGAGTAATTTGTTCGTTATAATTTCTAAGGAATGGAATCTTTGATTGAAAATGGAAACGTTGACTTGCACCTTTCCAAAATTTACATATAATGAGCATAAATTCAGTTCAGACTGTTCCACTACACAGCTCGAGAGACTAACCAGGAGTACCAACAATAGCAAGGATAGGATAGTAACCAGATTGAATAACCATCAGTATATCTTCAATCCACGATACTAATGATATCCAAGGCTGGGAAAGCCAGTAAAGACCATAGGATAAACTCCCGTCCATTGTTGGAATATTCCAGTCCACTGCTATCAGTTTCTGATCTCTCCTCACCCTCTCTTTGAAGCTTTCGGATCCCTGTTACTGGTGCGGGTGATGCCCCTGATCATACGATGGGATAAAACACTGAAAACATTCCCTTCTTCATAGAAGAGGGAATTTCTCTAGGAATGCATAGGATCCATGGAGACTGACATAATCACAATCGCAGAATAAACAGCTCAGTTAATCCCTTTCAATTCAATACTGTTTCATTAAAATTCAAATTAACTTTGCACATTCCTGCATTCTGGGTGTGATATGTGAGTGTGACTGAAGGAAGGAATGTTGAAGATGGAAGATTGATTGTGTGTAATCATTCAGTCTGCCTTGGATATGGAAATAATGCCAGAGGTTTAACAGACCATAAACATGCTTCTCTGCTCATACATGGAGAAACAAATCCTGTAACTACAGATCAGTCATTGCAATATCAGTAAAACATTGAAAGAACATCTTTCATCCATGATCTGATGGCCAAATGTGCCTGAGAAAATGTGGTTTTATAACAAACAAACGGCATGGATATGTTAATGCAGAATTGTACATGACAAACACAATTCAGATTGTTATTCCAGAATCAGAGAGGGCAGCTGTGGGTCATGTTGTTGATGTTATCGATGCTAAGGAACTGTGATGAAGTATCATTTACTGGACTTCATTTACATTGTGATTATGACATTGGGGAAAAGAGAGAAGATGCCGAGGACTCGGGGACATGACTGTTCAGTCTGGGTGGAGGGACAGTGATGTTCCCCAAGCACTAGCATTGGAACGTTACTCTTTATAACTCATATGAAGAACAGATTCAAGGGTATATCTGCAATGAGGCGTTAGCAGAGATAATATTAATGAAATGCATTTATGCAATACAAAATACAGGGAAAAGTGATTTTCTGTACAGACGGAAATATGCAAACTACAAAGAGATAAGGTTGTTAATATGTACTCCTGATATGGAGCTAAATAAATTGAAAAGTGGATTACAGACTATGGAAGTGGTGTGTGATATTTATCAATCATTATTTGATCCACAGCTGAGATCCTGATTTCCCCTCTGTCAGTGTAATGGAAAATTAACAAACTTAACATTTTCTGTGAAACCTGAAAGAGAATACTATGCTAATTCTAAAACTTTTCTGAACGTTGCAAACACTTTGCTGAATTCTGCAGTCGAAGAGACAGCTTGTCTTTACTGAACTTTGTATACATTCAACCCGGCCTGGCGAGCAGGCGAATTCAGCAGAAAAGCTAAGGAAAACATAAAGACAGTTATGTCCACGGCAAGGGGGTGAGAAAATAAGAACTCGAATGTTTCCCAACTCTTGTCATTGAGCGTGTGATAAGAAGGACATAAAAGGAATATGTTAATAATGTTCAGGGCCCTTACACAAGGTGTGTTTGCCAAGTGTATTGGCTCCCTGCAGTGGTTAAAAATAAAGCTTTTCCTTTGCTCTTGCTCACATCTGAGTCCAGTCAGATTAATTTCCACGACAGTCAGCGATCCACCTGATTGAGATTCTCTGGACCAGTCTCTCATACAGTGGGGGTTTTTATCATTCCCTGCTGTTCCTCGCATAGTCTATTTTTTTTTAAAACCCACCTTCTCCATGGTACTGATCTATTGGCCGAATGGATTTTGTTCGCTGTCAGTAACCTCGCTCTGTAACATTATTGGGAATAAGTGATCTGGGATGACAGCCAGTATCAGCACACTGCTCAGTGTATGACACCCAGACAAAGGGCTTGCAGTCCAGAGGAATTTCTAAATAAAACTTCTTACTTCTGTTTGTCCATATCTATCCATCTCATTACAGCCTTGGTTCAAACATAGAAAAAGGAGCTGAATTCCAGCCCTTACCATCAAGCTACATTCTTTGAAATGTGGCATCATGGAACCCGGTCAAAAAGGGTATTGCGGGCAAATACTCCATTACTGGTGTCATACCTGACAGATAGGAAGATGGTCATTGTTGTTGGAGGTCAGTCATCCCTGCTCCAGAACATTTCTGCAGCAGTCTCTCAGGATAATGTGAATGTAGGTTTGCTCGCTGAGCTGGAAGGTTCATTATCAGACGTTTCATCACCATACTAGGTAATATCTTCAGTGACACTTCAGATAAAGCCTCGATGCAAGCATCTTCAGCTGCTTCATCAATGCCCTTCCCTCCATCATAAGGTCAGACGTGGGGATATTTGTCAATGACTGCACAATGTTCAGCACCATTCGCAAATGCTCAGATATGGAAGTAGTCCATGCCCAAAACCAACAAGATCTGGACCCTCACCAGGTTTGGGCTGATAAGTGGCAAGTAACATTCAAACCACACAGATGCCAGACAATGACCATCACCAATAAGAAACAATGTAACAACTTGGTATTCAGCAGCATTACCATTACTAAATTCCCCACTATCAATATCCTGGGAATTATCATTGACCAGAAACTCAACTGGACTCGCCACATAAATATAAGAGCAGATCAGAGTCTAGGAATACTGTGCGAGTAATTCACCCCCTGACTAACCAAAGCCTGTCGATCATCTACTTTGCACAAGTCAGGAATGAGATGGAATTCTCTCACTTGCCTGAATGAGTGCAGACCCAACAACACCAAGAAGTTTGACACCATCCTGGACAAAACAGTGCATTTGATTGGCATCACATCCACAAGCATTCACTCCCTCCACCACCGTTTCTCAGTAGTTGAAGTGTGTACTATCTACTAGACACAATGCAGAAATTCCCCAAAGATCCTCAGACAGCATCTTCCAATCCCACGAACACTTTCGTCTAGAATGACAAGGGCTGCAGGCTTATGGGAATACTGCCACTTACAAATTCCCTTCCAAACCAGTCAACATCCTGATGTGGAAATATATCGCCGTTCCTTCACTGTTGCTGTGTAAAAACGCTGGAATTCCCTCATTAATAGCATTGCGGGTCAACACACAGCAGGTGGACTGCAGCGGTTCACGAAGGCAGCTCAACGCCACTTTCTCAAGGGGGCAATGAGGGACGGACAAGAAATCGTGGGCCCATCCAGCAATGCCCGCATCCAAAAAAAAGATTTTTAAAAAATAGCTCCAAGTTGAGCATCTTAATGGGATAGGTTATCTGATTTGAACATGTACAGGAAAGCAGTGCTTCTTATACAGAACATTGTAGACTTTTTGTTATTAGAAGGGTGTTCAGTGTTCGATGACTTATTGTTACTGTGTGCTGTGATAAATTGCATCTGTTTTGTTTAATTCATCAATACTGGCGTAACAGGATCAATCCTTCGAAAATACCAAACTGAAAATGACAATCATCGGAGAGACAATGAACTCCCGCCAGATGAGACTCACAGATCACTTTATATTCAACGTTTAATGGACTACTGGCTGACACTGAATACTCCAACCATCCATATCATAGGGGTTACCATTGAACAGAACGTGAAGTAAAATCACCATACAAATACAAGTTTTACAAAAGCAGGTCAGAGACTTACAATTCTGCACTGAATAATAGACCCTCCTCCCTAAAGAGCATGAGATATAGTAATAGCTTTAGGCCATTCAGCCCATTCCTTCACTCTGAAACTGCCATTTTGTCATTTTCTGTATGACTAGTGGAACTATCTTCTACACACTGACTGTGTCAATCTTTGCAGTGATCAATCAGTTTCTATCGGATATCTCACCTCCCATTCTTCTAAATTCCATCGAGTACACACACTGCCGTGTATATGACAAATAACCTTCCCCAGGATGGATCTCCTCCAACACCAGCAGATCTTCCCCCAGAGATAGTGCCCAAAACAACTTCCAAATGCCGTCTGAACATAGCCCATTACATTCTCGGCAGTATGTCTCCTCTCTTGTATTCTAGATCCCTTGAAATGAATGCTAACATTGCATTTGGTTTCCTACCTGTCAACTGAACCTGCACATTAACCAAAAAATCCTTTTGTGCTTCAGATTCAATGGATCCTATTAGAACATAGTGTCTGCCTCTATTCCGCCTATCAAAGTGCATAATCTCACACGATTCCATATTGTGTTCAATCTGCCACGTGTTTGCCCACAGTCCAAAACTGTCCAAGCTTTAATGCAGCTTCCCCACTTCATGAATATCGCCTGCCAATCCAATGATCGCTGTATCATCTCCAAACTGAGCAAAACTGCCCTCAGGTCCTTTGTTCAGGTGGTTCATGTAAATGGAACTTCCTGACTCCCTAAGGACTGTCCACCATTGAAAACACAGCACTCAAGGTGGTTGACTACATTCAGGTTAAAGCAGTGGCTTGACTGGAACTATACCTGTAACATCTTCACTCCCAGCACCACTGACGCCCATTAGGAGCACACCCTGCCCCCGAATTGTTATGAATTTACCCCGTTATGGTGACACAGGACTTGATGGTGCACAATCCCAATCTAATGACGTCACTCTGTCTCAACACTAACTGTGTGTTGCTCACAACAACCAATGTCACTGATGTGTTGATGATGATAGAGAGAGCTGGGGGAGGGAATGTCTATGATGAATGACTGTGTGACTGTCAGTGTGAAACCTGCCCTGACAGCATCGGATGTACCTGTGCCTGCTATCACCACGGCAGACATGATCAGTCTTCCTGCAGGTCAAATCAAGGAAACTGACAGGCCTGCAGAGTATTCCTGGGTGAGCACTCAGATCCTGTGAGGACCAACTGGCAGAGGTATTTAAAAACAACTTCAACTTCTCCCTCCTGAAGCCGAAATCCCAACCCACTTCAAGAAGACCATCATCATCCTTGTAAGTGAGAAATCACATGCAACGTTCCTTAATGACTACCACCCAGTATCTCTTAATTCAATAAACATAAAGTGCTTTGAGACGCTGGTTATGGCCCACACCACCTTCAGTCTCCCAGCCTGACCTGCTGTCCTATAATGCTGACTGATGTAACGGGTCCACAACGGATGCCATATACCTGCACTGCCCTCATCCATGGAACATTTGGACAACATGGATGCCTATACCAGACTCCTGGTCATTGCAGTGTGTGTGTGCATTATCCCGGCCTCGCTGTTTGTGCAGGATGCTCCCTTGCTGTGTGTGTGTGTATGTGTGTCTGTGTCTGTGTCTGTGTCTGTGTCTGTCTGTGTATACGCTTGAGCATGTCACTCTCTCAATGTGTGTGTGGGTCCCTATTGCTGTGTATGTGTGTGTCCCACCCTCACTGTGTGTGTGTGTGTGTGTGTGTACGTGTCGCTCCCTTGCATTGTGTGTATGTGTGTGTCTCTCTCTCACTGTGTGTATATGTGTCTCTTTCTTGCTGTGTGTGTCTCTCCCTCGCTTTTTTGCACTCCCATGGCTGTGTCCTCATCTCCATACCCGACTCCATCTACTCCCAAGGTTGAGTCCTCAGCCCCATACCCTACTTCCTCTACTCCCATATCTCTGTCTTCACCCCCGACTGTACGCCCTGAACACATGCGGCTCTGTTGTCAAATTCCAAACAACGCCAGCTACAAGTTCGCTGATAAAATCACCAAATCAGGAGGGATATCAAACAAAGATGAGTCAGAATACAGAAAGGAGATCGACTGCTTAGTGGCATGGTGTAATGATAATAACCTCTCTTTCAAATTCAGCAATAGTAAGGAACTGATCATTGAGTTCATAAAGAAAGGAGAGGAACACATCGTCATCTACATCAGTGGTTGAGGAAGTGCAGAGAATCAACTCCCTCAGAGTGACGATAACTGACAACCTACCCTGGTTTCTTGCATAGGTGTGACAGTCAAGAAGGTTCAATAACGCCTCTTCTTCCTCAGGAGACTCAGGAAATTCAGCATGTACTACTTCGACAGATACACCATTGAGAGCATACTGTCTGGGTGTGTCATGGCTTCATACAGCAACGCTCTGCCCAGGACCGCAAGAAACTACAGAGGTTTGGGTGCACAGCCAATCTCCTTGACTCTATTTACATGGCTCGTTGCTATAGAAAGGCTGCCAACATCTACAACAAAGAACATAGAGCATAGAACAGTACAGCACAGAACAGACCCTTCAGCCCATGATGTTGTGCCGACCACTGATCCTCATGTATGGACCCTCAAATTTCTTTGACCATATCCATGTCGAGGAGTCTCTTAAATGTCCCCAATGACCTCGCTTCCACAACTGCTGCTGGCAACGCATTCCATGCTCTCCCAACTCTCTGTGTAAAGAACCCACCTCAGACATCCCCTCTATAATTTCCTCTAACCAGCTTAAAACTATGACCCCTCGTGTTAGCCATCTCCGCCCTGGGAAATAGTCTCTGGCTATCGACTCTATCTATGCCTCTCATTATCTTGAAAAACTCAGTCAGATCCCCTCTCCTCCTCCTTTTCTCCAATGAAAAAAGTCCGAACTCAGTCAACCTCTCTTCATAAGATAAGCCCTCCAGTCCAGGCAACATCCTGGTAAACCTCCTCTGAACCCTCTCCAAAGCATCAACATCTTTCGTTTGATAGGGCAACCAGAACTGGACGCTGTATTCAAAGTGTGGTCTAACCAAAGTTTTATAGAGCTGCAACAAGATCTCACGACTCTTAAACTCAATCCCCCTGTTAATGAAAGCAAAAACACCATATGCTTTCTCAATAAACCTGTCCACTTCGGTGGCCACTTTAAGGGATCTATGTACCTGCACCCCAAGATCCCTCTGTTCCTCCACACTGCCAAGACTCCTATCCTTAATCCTGTACTCAGTTTTCAAATTCGACCTTCCAAAATGCATCACCTCGCATTTATCCAGGTTGAACTCCATCTGCCACCTCTCAGCCCATTTCTGCATCCTGTCAATGTCCCGCTGCAGCCTGGAACAGCCCTTTATACTGTCAAAGACACCTCCAACCTTTGTGTCGTCTGCAAACTTGCTGACCCATCCTTCAATCCCCTCATCCAAGTCATTAATAAAAATTACAAACAGTAGAGGCCCAAGGAGAAAGCCCTGTGGAACACCAATCACCACTGACTTCCAGGCAGAATATTTTCCTTCTACTACCACTCGCTGTCTTCTGTTTGCTAGCTAATTCTGTATCCAGACAGCTAAGTTTCCCTGTATCCCAATCCTCTGGACCTTCTGAATGAGCCAACCATGGAGGACCTTATCAAATGCCTTGCTGAAGTCGATATATACCACATCGACAGCTCGACCCTCATCAACGTTTCTAGTCACATCCTCAAAGAATTCGAAAAGGTTTGTGAGGCATGACCTGCCCCTCACAAAGCCATGTTGACTGCATTTAAACAAGCCATGCTCTTCCAGATGGTCATAAATCTTATCCCTCAGAATCCTTTCTAACACCTTGCAGACGACCGACGTGAGACTTACTGGTCCATAATTGCCGGGGATTTCTCTATTTCCTTTCTTCTTTCCTCTGTCAGCATTTCCCCCTCTTACAGATGGTCTGAGATCCTGAGTCAACAGAATTTTCCATTCCACAGCGATGCAGCAGCATAGGCAAGGGATGGAGACTGGGATTTTCGAGATCTCTGCTGGACTCTGTGCCACTCTGCATGAATTATTCTCATTGCATCAGTCTAATTTCCCATTCTGTCTATTTCAGTCGCATGCAGGTCATCAGGATGTTCCTAACTCCTGTCTCATCCATCACCTCATTGAAGACAGTTGGTCAGCCAGAGAGAGAGATGGAGAGGGAAATCTGGAGCCTTCAGTAATTCCTGCAGCTGTTAAGATCGCTCACAGTAAACAGCACAGGGTGGAGGTAGTAGACTTCTATATTCAGACCTGGAAGACCGGACATAGATACAGAGCTGGGTAAGGAACAGCAACATTCTAGGTTTCATTCCCACCATCTTGTGAGGGTCCTGGTTTCACCTTTGCTGTACTGGTCCTCAATGCGACAGCACAGCGGATCGCAGGCATCAATCCTGGCCCATGCTGTGTTCGTGATCTCTGTAATATCCTCCAGTCCCGATAATCCTTCCTTTGTTTGGAATCTCCTCTAGTCCACATCATTCTCTGTGTCTCTGTCTCTGTCTCTGTCAGGTTCTCCAGTCCCTAACACCCTAATCCCTAACCTTCTCCAGTAGATACTAAATTCCTTCATCCCTGTAAACCCTGACAGTCCTGTCTATCCCTGTGAGCTCCTCCCACCAATACCACCCTCCATGTCAATGTATTTGTCTTTAACCTCTCCATCCGTCCCTACCTATGTAATCTTCTCCAGCTCCTACAACCCTTCCTTCGCTGTGAAAAATTTGTAATCTCCTTATCCTTCTCCAATTCTTTGATCTTTATCTTGTTAAATTTCACCCTCATTCCCGACACCATACCCCTCCCGACCACAGGAACCTGTTTCAGTTTGTGCAACCCTCCCCATTTGTGTAACTGTCTCCAACCCAGTAATCTGGCATTCTCCATCGCCTTCCTATCTCTGTAGCCTCCAGAGCCCAGAAGCCGCCTTATATCTGTAAATGTATTCAGACACAACACCCTTCCATATCTCTTACTATACACATTACTCTCCTAGATGAAACAGCTCCCTATCTGTGCCTCTGAGACTGCCTGCCTCTTCCTTTCTCCATCCCTCTCCCTATCTCCAGAATCTAATCCAGCTCCCTCTATCTCTGTAAATTCCTCCAATCCCCAAACACCTTTGTCCCTCTGACATTCTTGACCAGATATAACTCTGTTTAATTCTAAGCCTCCCTATCTCTGTAACCTCTACCCATCTGTCCAACCCCCACTACTGAGGAATGACTCCCTGTATTCGCCATAAGGGAGAAGGAATGACAGTGATCAGATATGATGGAACTGTCATTCCGGAGATGTAGCTGCAGAATGACCGTCGCTGGGAAGTGAATACTGAAGGGTTGTTTAGATAGAGTCATCGAGTCAGAGAGATGTACAACATGGAAACCGACCCTTCGGTTCAACCCATTTATGCTGAGCAGATATTCCAACCCAATCTAATCCCAATAGGCAGACGAGGCAAAAAGCCAACAAGTTATGAAGGAAGGATGAGTTCAATACATTAATGAGACAGTCATGTGGATCTGAATATGAAAAGTAGAGCTGCGAATAAGCAAACAGCAGCAACCTATAGCAGGAATTCTTTTGTAGGCAGCAAACAGTGATGGGAATGTCTATATGGTTACAGTCAGGGCACTGAATGTACTTATGGCAAGGGCAGTACAGTAACTGTGTGTGACAGTGGTCTCCATGCCAACTGATATAGCAACGAGCCTGTTGGATTGAATTTGTTGGTGTGAATATAAATGGCAGAATTGTAAGGGTGTAGGAGGGGTGTACTAGTATAGGGGATATGGTGTATTTTAATTATCAGAAGCCTTTATGTAAGTTTCAATAAGGGCTAAAGAGTAACTTGGTAGAGAATAGGGCCCCTTAAAGATCAATAAGGTCACCTATGTGTAGAACCAGAGAAGATGGTTGAGACAAAACAGTCTTGTCAGTATTTACTGTGGAGAAAGACATGGAAGCTCGGGAATGTGGGGAAATAAATCGTGATGTGTTGGAAAGAATCCTCACCAGAGAAGAGAAAGTGCTGGAATCTTACAACAAATAAAGGTCGATCAGTCTTCAGTAGCTCATTAGGTCGTTCCTAGAATATTGTGGGAAGCTAGGGAAGAGATTGCAGTATCCCTAACAGAGATATGTATATTATCAACAGACACAGTGAGAGTCTGGAGGTTGTCTAATGCTGTTCCATCACTGAAGGACTGCAGGGAAAAGCCAGGAAATTACAGCCTCGTGAGACCAGTGATGGGGAAGTTGTTGGAGGAGATTCTGAGAGAAAAGAGATCCTTACATTTACAAAGGCAAGGGCTGATTCGAGATGGTCAGCATGGCTTTGTGAGTGGGAAACCACGTTTCACAAACCGGATTGACTCTTCGAGGAGGTGGCCAAAGATAGATGAAGGCAGAGCAGTCAACGTTGTCCACATGGACTTTAGCATCTAGTCAAGAGGAAGGAGGAAGTTTACTTAAGGTTGAGGAAGCAAGGATCAGACAGGGCTCCAGAGAGTTACATTGGATGGCACGGTGTCTCAGTGGTTAGCACTGCGACCTCATAGCACCACGGACTCCATTTCGATTCCAGCCTCAGGCGACTGTCTGTGGGGTGTTTGCGCATTCTCCCTGTGGGTTTCCTCCAGGTGCTCCGGTTTCCGTCCCACAGCCCAAATATGTGCCAGTTTGGTGGCTTAGCCATGCTAAATTACCCATAGTGTTCAGGGATGGGTAGGTTTGGTGCATTAGTCAGGGCAAATGGAGAGTAATAGAGTGGGCGAATGGGGCTGGGTTGGATACTGTTTGGAGGGTTGATATGGAGTTGTTGGGCCAAATGGCCCGTTTCCACACTGTAGGGATTCTCGGAAGGTACCAGGAAAGAACCAAGAGATGGACATAGGGCAACTAGAAGGGGGCATGAAAAAGCATTGTTGGGAAGGATTAAGGAAAACCGTGAGGCATTCTCCACTTATGCGAGGAACAAGAGGATGTTCAGAGTGAGGATAAGGCCAATCTGGGATAGTGGAAGAAACTTGTGCCTGGAGTCACAGGAGGTAGAGGAGGTCCTTAATGAATACTATGTCTCAGTATTCACTGCTGAGAAGGGTCTTGTCATTTGTGAGGACAGCGTGAAACAGGCTGATGTACGTGAACAGGTGGATGTTACGAAGGAGGATGTGCGAAGAATTTTGTAAAAGATAAGGATAGATAAGTCGCTGAACCAGACTGTATGCGTCCAAAGTTACTACAGGAACCGAGGGAGTGGATTGCTGAGCACCTGGGTGATGACATTTGCACCCTCACTGTCCACTGGAGTCGGACCAGATGATTGGAGGCAGGAAAATATTATTCCCTTGTTCAGGAAAGGGAATAGGGATAATCCTGGGAATTGCACACCTGTCAGTCTTATGTCTGTGGTGTGCAGATTATTGGAGAGGACTCTGGGAGGCAGGATTTATTATTCCTTGGAAAACCATAGTTTGATGAGAGATAGTCAGCATGGTTTTGTAAGGGGCAGGTCATGCCTTACAAGTCTTATTGAATCTTTAGAGAATGTGACAAAACATATTTATGGCTCATTCAGAAAGTGCAGAGGCATGGGGTACAGGGAAACCTGTCTGTCTGGATACTGGATTACTGGCCCACAGAAGACAGAGGGTGATGATTGATGGAAAGCATTCATCCTGGAGCTCAGTGACCAGTGGTTTTCTGCAGGGAGAGGTTACAGGACCTCTGCTTTTTGTGATTTTATGAATGACTTGGATGTGTGAGTGAAAGAGTCCGTTAGTAAGTTTCCCAATGACAGAAAGGTTGGTGGAGTGGTTGATAGTGTGGAGGGCTGTTGCAGGTTGCAACGGAACATTGACAGGATGCAGAGTTGGGCTGAGAAATGGCAGATGGAGTTCAATCTGGGAAAAGTGTGAAGTCATTCACTTTGAAGATTGAATTTGAATGCAGAATACAGGGTTAAAGGCAGGATCTTTGGCAGTGTGGAGGAACAGAGGGATCTTGGGTTCCAAGTCCATAGGTCCCTCAAAGTAGCCACCCAAGCTGATTGGCTTGTTAAGAAGCAATATATTGTGTGGGATTTCATTAGTTTGGGGATTGAGTTTTAAAGCTGTAAGGTTATGCTGCAGCTGTACAGAGCCCTGGTTAGACCCCACTTGGAATATTGTGTTCAGTTCTGGTCCCATCATTGCAGGAAGGATGTGGAAGCTTTAGAGAGGGTAAAGAGGAGATTTACCAGGATGCTGCCTGGACTGGAGAGCATGACTTATGAAGAAAGGTTGAGGGAGCTAAGGCTTTTCTCATTGGAGTGAAGAAGGGGATGGGTGACTTGGCAGAGGTGAACAATGTGATGAGCATCATAGACAGAGTGAATAGAGAGAGATATTTTTTACCCTCATATAAATAGTTATTACAATGGGGTATAATTTTGGGGTGATTAGTGGATGGTTTAGGGGAGATTTCAGAGGTAGGTTCGTTACATATAGAGTGGTGCCTGTGTGGAATGCACTGCCAGCCATGGCGGTAAAATTAGATGCATTAGGGACATTTAATATACTTCTGGAAAGGCACATGGATGATAATAAAATGAAGGGTATGGAAGTTAGAGTCATAGAGATGTACAGCATGGAAACAAACACTTCAGTTCAACCCGTCCATGCTGACCAGATATCCCAACCCAATCTAGTCCCACCTGCCAGCACCCGGTCCATATCCCTCCAAACCCCTACTTTTCATATACCCATCCAAATACCTCTTAAATGTTGCATTTGTACCAGTCTCCACCACTTCCTCTGACAGCTCATTCCATACACATACCACCCTCTGTGTGAAAACGTTACCCCTTAGGTCTCTTTTATATCTTTCCCCTTTCATCCATAACCTATGCCCTCTAGTTCTGGACACCCCAACCCCAGGGAAAAGACTTTGTCTATTTACCCTATCCATGTCCCTCCATTTTTTTGTAAACCTCTATAATGTCACCCCTCAGCCTCCGACGCTCCAAGGAAAACAGCCCCAGCCCGTTCAGCCTCTCCCTGTGGCTCAAATCCTCCAGCCCTGGCAGCATCCTTGTAAATCTTTTCTGAACCCTTTCAAGTTTCCCAACATCTTTCCGATAGGAAGGAGAGCAAAATTGCATGCAATATTCCAACAGTGGCCTAACCATTGTCCTGTACAGCCGCAACATGACCTCCCAACTCCTGTACTCAATACTCTGACCAATAAAGGAAAGCATACCAAACACCTTCTTCACTATCCTATCTATCTGCGACTCCACATTCAAGGTGCTATGAACTTTTACCTCAAGGTCTCTTGGTTCAGCAACACTCCCTAGGACCTTACCATTAAGTGTATAAGTCCTGTTAAGATTTGCTTTCCCAAAATGCAGCACTTCGCATTTATCTGAATTAAACTCTATCTGTCACTTTTATTTTTGATCTACTGGTCGGATAAAAGATTGGCATTTCATCACGGCCGAAGGGTCTTGTGCTGTGTTCTACATGTCGTGTGTTAAACTTCGTAATATGTTCAGATCAGTGTAAAAGGATATGGCGTTCAGGAGAAGCTAGTCAACTGGACAGAAAATTGGCTTGATGGTAGGAGACAGAGGTGATGGGAGACATGTTGTTTTTCTGACTGGAGACATGTGACCAGTGGTGGAGAGGGTCCACTGTTGTTTGTCATTTGGATAAATGGTTTGGATGAGAATATTGTTAAATAAGTTAAGTAAGTTTTTTGGGTGACACTGAAATTGGTGGTAAACTGGACAGTGATGAAGGTTATCTGTGATGAAGGTTAACAAGATGAACAGTACTGCTGGGATAGTGGGCTGAAGAATAGCAGATGGAGTTTAATTAGATAAAGGTGAGGTGTTCCATTTTGGTGAAACAAACCAGGGTGGGACTTGTGCAGTTAATGTTCGGGCCCTGGGAATGTTGTCAGTCAGTGACTCAGGTACACAGTTCTTTGAAAGTGGTGTCACAGGTAGACAGGCTGGTGAAGCAGGCATTTGGAGAGGTTACCTTCATTGGGGAGCGCATTGAGCATAGGAGTTGGGATGTCATGTTGTATCTGTACAAGACATTGGTCAGATCACCATAAAAGCGTTGTTGATCAGTGGGAAGAACTCATCTGGTTCCCTTATCTCCTTTTGTGTTGACCATCTGACATTTTAACCTGGCCTGGCTAACATGTGACTCCAGACCCATTGCAATATGGCTAACTCTGAGCTGTCCTCTGGGTAATTAGCAGTGACACCCACATCCCATGAATGAATAACAATACATATGTCCCTCTACCTCTGCAAACCACTCCAGCTGCAGCAATCCGTACTGGTTTTGTAACATCGTTCAGGCCCTGACCACTGGGCGGCACGGTGGCACAGTGGTTAGCACTGCTGCCTCACAGCGCCAGAGACCCGGGTTCAATTCCCGCCTCAGGCGACTGACTTTGTGGAGTTTGCACGTTCTCCCCATGTCTGCGTGGGTTTCCTCCGGGTGCTCCGGTTTCCTCCCACACTCCAAAGATGTGCAGGTTACGTGAATTGGCCCTGCTAAATTGCTCGTAGTGTTAGGTAAGGGGTAGATGTAGGGGTATGGGTGGGTTACGCTTCGGCGGGGCGGTGTGGACTTGTTGGGCCGAAGGGCCTGTTTCCACACTGTAAGTAATCTAATCTAATCACTCTCAGTAACACTCTTGGCACCTTCACCTCTCCCTGTTCCTTTGGTGACATTGATTCCCCTTCCCACTGCCCAACTCCTGCTAGCAGACCATTTGCAATCCCTTTAACACTTACTCCTAAAACGCCCTCTCACTTCAGGATTTTAAGTACAGTTTGGTGATCTTCTAAGCCTTATAATCTAATATGATACATTTTGTCCTGAGTGAGGGGCCGGTGGGAATTTCTTGCTGAGGTTTTGTCTGTTTCAGTGGAATGTTCTTTTGTTGAGTGATTTACACTGTCCTTTCAAATGTTTTCCACTGTTCTTATACAGGCACATATTTCAGTCTGTTTCACCTCTTTACATTGGTCAGTTCTCATCTCAAACCCATGTAATTGGCTGTCTTTGTTTCTAGTTGTAGCGTGTCCTTTCTGTGATTCACTTTAAAACTTTATATTTCTTTAAACTGCACTTTATCACAATTTCCCTGAGGATCTCTCCAGGTGACATTACTCATTCACTAAGTTTGATCACACAACGGTCGATCTGAGATTTTTTTTAATTTAAAAAATATACTTTATTCATAAAATGATTTTATGGTCTGTACATTTGGTCATGCAATACATATGTCAACATTTACATACACAGATCAGAATTTATCATTGCTATATACAGGTCTGTGCATTTCTCAATCTTATGCACATATATTTGGCTGAGGCATCAGCAGAGCCCAAAAAAACGTCCCCATGGGCCCCCTGTTCTTCTTTAGGCAGGCCGATGTTACACGGTGGTCTTTCCCCACCGCGCCTTGGCGGTAGCTGCCCCAAGCTTCAGCGCGTCCCTCAACACGTAGTCCTGGACCTTGGAATGTGCCAGTCTGCAACACTCAGTCGGGGTCAACTCCTTCAGCTGGAAGATCAACAAGTTTCGGACCGCCCAGAGAGCGTCCTTCACCGATTTGATGATCCTCCTGGCGCAGATGGCTCTGAGATAGTTATGTCCCTAGACACTTGCACAATTTGTTATTCAAAGAAACACTGAAAAAAAATTCTCTGAACTACTCTTCCAATATCACTGTTGTCAGTGTGACTGTTCCAGATTATGGGACTATTGAAGTTTCCCAAAATTATTACAAAGTGTTTGTTAAAAAATTCCAATGATTTCCTGTGTAAAAAAGTGATGAGCAATGGAATACTGTTCGGTGGCTAAAACTGTTCTGCTCCTTGCGTCCTTGGCAAGTAGTAGCCAGAATTTACATTCAGACTGACTCTACTTCATGATCTGAGGTCTAATGATTTCTCTGTACTGCCTTTGTTATCCATTATTGTTCGCGTTACCCATTTTGCCTGAGTTTCCTCAAGGTTGTGATCCATTGAATATTTATGTCCACCTTTTGTTCGTCATGTAACCACGTCTCTCTGGTGTCTAAATTTCTTTTATCTCTGTGTCACAAATCAATCTACCTTATTGAAGAGAGTTAAAAATCACACAACACCAGGTTATAGTCCAACAGGTTTAATTGGAAGCACACTAGCTTTCGGAGCGAAGGTCCTTCATCAGGTGATAGTGGAGGGCTCGATCGTAACACAGAATTTATAGTAAAATTTTACAGTGTGATGTAACTGACATTATACATTGAAAAATTGATTGTCTGTTAAGCCTTTCATCGGTTAGAATACAGTGATAGTTTCACTTCTTTCATGTGTAAATCACAAAACATTTTTTTAAGTTGCATTCTCGGGTTAGCTGTTAACAATAGTGATACCTAGACAATATGTTGAAGGTGTTGGCCCACTGTGTTCTCTGTCTATGCCATGATATTTAGATTGATTATACTCTAAAAAGTGAGATAAGGGTTTGACATAAATTCATGCAGTTTTTGAGCTCAGAGTTCTACATGAATGCATGCAGTTTTTGAGCAAAGTACAATGTAATCCTGCAAGTACAAATTCACCCCACAAAATATATGTGTGTCTGTGGGTCTTTGTCTGTCTGTGTGTGTCTGTCTGGGATGGGGGTTGTGAGTGTGAGAAAGTGTGTGTGTAGTGGGTGCAGAGTGTCTTAAGTCTGTGAGGGGGTGCATGTGTGAGTGTGGGAGTGTGTGTGTCTATAAGTGTGTGTGTGGGTGTCTGTGTGCGCGTCTGTATGTACCTGTATCCGTGTGCATGTGAGAGTGTGTGTGTGTGTAGGAATATCTGTGTGTGTGTAGTGCAATGGTGATCACCTGTAATGTGACATGAATCCAAGGTCCTGGTTTAGGCCCTCTCTATGGATACTGAACTTAGCTATCAGCCTCTGCTCGGCCACTTTTCTCTGCTGCCTGTCTTGAAGTCCACCTTGGAGGATGGTCACCCGAAGGTCCGAGGCTGAATGTTCTGGGACCCAACTGGGAGGGAACCCTCCTGTCTGTTGATTGTTGTGCGGTGTCCATTCATCCGTTGTCGTAGCCTTTGCTCGGTTTCCCCAATGTACCATGCCTCCGGGCATCCTTGCCTGTAATGTATTAGTGAGACAATGTTGGCTGAGTCACATGAGTACCTGCCATGAACAAGGTGGGAGGTTTTCCCACGCATAATAGTGGTATCTATATCCACAATCTGACACGTCTTGCAGCGTTAACCGTGACAGCGTTGTATGGAGTTGTCCTGAGGGCCATCCGCTTTATCCTCGATTACAACGTCTTCACTGTCCACTATGCCACCCTCCAGCCTTTCCAGCACATCACACATGGCTATCAATGGTACAAATATCTTTGCTCGGGGCTCCACAATGTTCTGTGATGCACTTAATCATGTCCTGGGATTTTCCATAGCTTTGTGTTTTAAAAACTTCTGTAACATGCACTATTTTCAAGTCCTAGAGATGTACAGCATGGAACAGACCCTTCGGTCCAACTCGTTGATGCTGACTAGAAGATGTAAATAAATCCATCCCATTTACCAGCATTTGGTCCATGTACTTATAAACCCTTATTATTCATATACACATCCAAATATCTCTTAAATGTTGTCATAGTATCAGTACATGCTACATTCTCTCTCGGCTCATTCCATATGCACACCACCGTGTGCATAAAAATGCTGTCCCTTCAGTGCCGTTTAAACCTTTCCCCTTTAACCTTAAACCTATCCCCTCTCGTTTTGGACACTCCAACCCCTGGGAAAAGACCTTGAATGTTTACCCAATCCATACCCCTCATGTTTATATAAACCTCTGTGAGGTCACCCCTCAGTCTCCGATGTTCCAGTAAAAATAACCCCAGCTTATTCAGCAGTAACCCTGGCAACATCTTGTCAATCTTTTCTGAGCACTTTCAAATTTCACTACATCATTCCTATAGCGGAGATACTGGAATTGCAGAGAACTCCAAATGTGGTCTAACATATTACTCTTGTTCCCTGAGTTCCCCAGTCTTTGTCCACAATAAGTTCGGGAGTAAAAAATGTGTTCACGGTCTTAAACATATCCTGCGGTTCCACACACCAATGGTCTCATTGATCTTTAAGGGACAGCATTGTGTCTCGAGTTACTCTTTTACACAATATATTTATACAATCACTTTTGGATTCTCCTTATCATTCTCTGCCAAGGCTATTGCATGTACACTTTCTGCAATCCTGATTTCTACCCAAAGTGTATTGCTAAAGTCCCTGTGATCCTCAGGGATTCCCTTGGTCCAGCTGGCTATACCTGACAAGTGCCCCCTTTTCCTTGACCAGACCCTCAATAGACAGCCAATGTTTCCGAATGCTGTCAGCATTGGCCTGCACACAAACAAGAACATGCTGGTGGTGATCGCTCAATTTATTTCACTTTTAAAATATTCTCACTTGCCAGACTTCTCTTGCCCTGCAAATAGACTCACCAACCACCTTTTGAGAGTTCCTGGCTAATATTGTCAAGATTAGTCTGGCCCCATTTTATAACTTGAACCTGTGGACCAGCCCTGTCCCTTTCCATCGCTATTTTCAAACTAATAGACTTGAGTCACTTTGGCAAAATGCTTTCCCACTCACACCTCAGTCCCTTTCCCGACCTTGTTTCCCAAGGGGAGGTCAGGTTTTGCCCCTTTCTCTTTCCAGGCCATTTACATTTTGATTGGGAGTTTTCTGGAACACAATTACCAAATTCCTCTCTTCCAAAAACTGAACACTGGCAGTCCCAATCTAGGTTTGGAAAGTTTAAAAACCCCAACCATAACCAGCCCTATTATTATGATTGATATCTGAGATCTCCTGATGTTTGTTCCTCAATCTGCCACTGATTATTCGGGGTCAGTAAGACAATCGTGTCAGATTGATGACCCATTCTTATTTCTCAGTTCCACTAACATAGCGTCACTGCGTGATCCCACAGGAATATCCTCTCTAGGTACTGATGTAATGATTCATGCAATGAAAACCCCCCACCACGCGTCCTCTCTTGTCTCCCCTTCGATGCTTCCTGTAGCATCTCCACCTTGAAACAATGAGCTGCCAGTCCTGGCCCTCCATCAGCTGTGTTTCTGTACTAACTATAATATCCCAGTCCCATGTTCCAATCCATGCCTTGAGTTCATCTTCCTTGGCTGTCAGTCCCCTTGCATTGAAATCAATGCACTTTAATCATCAGTTTCCCCTCCCCCATTTCCTGTTATGTTCTTGCCTGCCTTGTCTGCTGAAATTGCTGTCTTTAACTTGTGCACCAACCTCAATCTTCTTTCTGGCCTTATGACTGTTTAAGGTGCAACACCCTGCCAGATTAGATTATATCCTCTCAAGCAGCTCTAACAATTTGCCCCATCAGGATGTGGGTCCCCCTCCTGCTCCCAGTTCAGGTGCCTTCCCCACCCTGTCAACCTGTGCTGACACCTTCAGACATCCAGGGACTTATCTACCAAGGTCCCGGTGTTACTCAGTTCTCCAGGAGGACCTACCCTTCATGATGTATATCCTTCGCTTATGAGACTTCCCATAGTGCATTACCTCACAGTGATCAGAAGTAAACTCCACCTGCCATTACTCAGAGTGTGTACAACTCTGAGTATGACTGACTTCATCCAGTCTCCCCAACCATCCCGACCTCTAATTGTCGAGAGAATGCACAACCCTCCCTATTGCGTTAACCTCCTCCAGTCCCTCTCATGGGCACCATCTATGTAAGCTTCTCCTGTTCCTGACTATATTTTCCTCCTGTTCCAATAAACCCTTGTGAACTTTGTGACCTAGTCCAATCTCTGCAGTGCTCTGTAAAATCAGCCTCACTGTGACTGGAATCTGGCTTCAAATCCAGCCTTGGCCGACTGTCTGTGTGGACTTTGCATGTTCTCCCCCCGACTGTGTGGGTTTCTTCTGGGTGCTCTGGTTTCCTGCCACAGTCCAACATTTGCACGATACATGATTGGCCATCATAAATTGACTGTAGTATTCAGGCAAGTGTGGTTTAAATGAGTTCACCATGAGGAATGCAGGGTTTATTGGACAGGGAGAGGGATGGGTCTGGTTAGGATGCTCTTTAGAGGGGTTGGTGTGGATGTGTTAGGCCGAATGGCCTGTTTCCACACTGTGGAGATTCTATTCAGGTTATTGTCCAGTCCTGTCAACCATCCCTCTCTCTTGAACCTTGCCTCATCCCCAATACTGTCCTTATATGTGTAATCTCCAACAGTTTCTAAAACATTCATTGGCGATGTAAGCTTCTCTAGTCCTTACAAAGATCGATATGACTGTCACCTCTTCCTGCTTTTAGAACCCTCTATATAACTATTGTCATTCGTTACGGCACTCTCAATCACTGTTCCATCCTGAAACCCCAAAAAACATTTATATCTCTGTAAACTCATCTGGACTGTCGATACTTCCTTTTGACAGTCCTGTTCGGAGACTTTCTCTATGTGAAAAAAGTCATTAAGTGTAGGAAACCCTTATTATTGTAACCTCCCTCCAGCCTTACAGCACTGAGGATCTGTAGAAACTCTTTTCAAACCGACAGCCATCTCTGTGTCTGTAATCTCCTCCACTCCCCATAATACATTCTCTCTGAGCTCCTCTGTCGTCCACTAAACACTCCCGAACACTGTCTGTATCAGTGTAACCTTCTCCAAAAGCACAACCTTCCCTATCTGTGTAAATCCCTACAACAGTCCCATTCTCTCTAAGCTCCGTCTAACAATACAATCCTCCATGTCTGTGTAACCTTCTGCATGCATTTTTGCTCCAGTCTCTTCAACTGTCCCTGTCAGTGTAATGTCTTCCGGACCCGAAAGCTCTCCCTCTCTTTAACATTCTCAGGCCACAAATCCCTCACTATCTGTGACCTACTCCTGTTGGAGAACCCTCTCTCTGTGAACTGCTCCAACTCTTCAACTCTCCATAATCTCCTGCAGTCTTCCAGCCCTCCCTCTCTACCAAGCCTCTTCCAGTCCCTAAAACGCTATCAGTCTGTGGAGACTCTAACACCATCCCAATCTGTGTTATCCTCTCAGGTCCCTGCAACACTCCCGATCTGTAGATCCCTCTCCAATGCCTGTGCCTCTCCCGATCCTGTTCCTACAAGACTCATTAACAATGTAACATCCTCCCATGAATATCACCCACCCTGTCAATGTAAGCTCCTCCTGCATCTCTAAACATTTACTCGTCTCCATAACCTTCTGAAGCTCTTATACTCCTATCTGTGTAAACATCACCCTTCCCTCCAACCCTCCCTACCGCAGGAACTTCCTTCTGTTTGTGCTATGCTCCCTTATCTGTGAAACCGTCTCCAACTAATCTTGCTACCCAATCTCTCAAAAAAGAATCCAGATTCCACAGCCTCCATGTCTAAATAACCCCCAGAACCTAAGCCTTCCTATATCTATAAACATCTTCAGTCACGATGACCCTCCATATCTCTGTTTGTTCCGCCAGATGATACAAACCTCTTTATCTCTGTAATCTGCTCAGCTCCCTAAATCAGTCCCTGTCTGTGTCATGCAGCCCTGTCCGACAAACATCCTTATCCCTGTAAACCTCTCTATCCCTCCCAGCATTCCCAACTCCATGAGCCCATCAGCCCTACAGCTCACCACAGTTCTGTAACTTCCTGTGGGTCTATGGTCCTCCCACCCTGTGAAACCACCTCCAGTCCCCACGTCCCTCCCAGTCTGGGTGCTCTGCTCCAGATCAGACCATTGCTGTCACTGTAAACATCTACCCTCCTGAAAACTCTTCCTATTTGTGTAACCTCGTTCAGACCCCATACTCCCCAGCTTCCTGAATCCTCTTCCTGCCATTGCACCCAAAACCACATGTTTCTGTAATATCCACCAGTGCTTAAACCTCCCCGACTCAGTAACCTTTTGCAGTCCTAACAAAGCACCTAAACTGTGAAACCTCTCATTTCCCTACAATCCTCCATCCCTCCCTCCTCAAATGCCATCATCACCATGAAACCTCACAATTACTGAAGCCTCCTTTTGGCACTGCAACCCTCCTAATGTCTGCAAAATCCTCCTGTCCTGATATCCCTCCCTGACTCTGTAATCCCTACCACCCTCCAGTACCCTTCTGGGGAACATGGCAGAGGAGAGAAGATTTGTAGCGTCTGGATCATATTACGGAGGTAGAATTCTGGAAATGACAGATTTGGTCTAATGTCTGTGGTGTGCAGATTATTGGCGAGGACTCTAAAGAAAGGATTTATGACTACTTGAAAAAACCATAGTTAAATTAGAGACAGCATGGGTTTGTGAGGGGCAGGTCATGCCTCATAAACCTTATTGAATTCTTTGAGAATATGACAGAATACATTGATGGCTCATTCAGAAAAGAAGGATGATTGGGATACAGGGAAATTTGTCTGTCTAGATACAGGATTGGATGGCCCAGTGAAGACAGAGTATGGCGGCAGATGGACAGTATTGAGCCTGGAGCTCAGTGACCAGTGGTGTTCTGTAACAATCGGCTCTGGGACTCTGCTCTTTGTGATTTTTGTAAATGACTTGGATGTGGATGTTGGAGAGTGGGTTAGTAAGTTTGCCAATAACGTGAAGGTTGATGGAGTGGTGGGGAATGTGGAGGGCTGTTGGAGGTTGCAATGGGACATTGACAGGACGCAGAGCTGGGCTGGAAGTGACAGATGGAGATCAATCTGGAAAAGTGTGAAGTGATTCATTCTGGAAGGTCGAACCTGAATATAGAATACAGCGTTAAAACGCAAAATACTTGGCATTGTGGAGGAACAGAGAGATCATGGCGTCCATGTCCATAGATCCCTCAAAGTTGCCATGCAAGTTGATAGGGTTGCTAAAAAGTCATATGTTGTGTTGGCTTTTCTTAGCAAGGGGATTGATTTCAAGAGCCGTGAGGTTTTACTGCATCTTTGTAGCGACCTGGTGAGACCACACTTGGAATATTATGTTCATTTCTCATCCCATCTTTACAGGAAGGGTGTGCAAGTTTTAGAGAGCGGACACTGGAGATTTACCAAGATGCTAACTGGAATGGAGGGCATTTCTTATGGAGAAAGTTTGAGGGAGATAAGGCTTTTCTCATTGGAGAGAAGAAGTGGGTGTGGTGTCTTGGTAGAGGTGAACAAGTTGATGAGATGCACAGAGTGAGTGAATAGTGAGGGACTTTTTCTCCTATGGCATAAATGGCTATTACAAGGCGGCATAATTTTAAGGTGAATGGACGATGGATAAGAGGATAGAGAATGGTAGGTGGTTGGATGGACTGCCAATGGTGGTGGTAAAATTAGACACATTCGGGACATTTAATATACTCTTGGACAGATACATGGATAATAGTAAAATGAAGAATATATAGGTTAGTTTGATCTTACAGTCGGATAAAAGGTTGGCATGAAATCATGGCCGAAGGGTCTTGGGCTGAACTGTTCTGTGTTCTGTGTTCTGTCTGGTAAACTGGGTAATATGCTCCGATCAGTGTAAAAGGATATGGCATTCAGGAGGAGCTAGTGAACTGGATACAAAATTTGCTTGATGGTAGGAGACAGAGGGTGGTAGGAGACATGTTGTTTTTCTGACTGGAGGCATGTGACCAGCGTTGGAGTGGGTCCCCTGTTATTTGTCATTTGGATAAATGGTTTGGATGGGAATATTGGTTTCCTGGTAAGTAATTGTTTTGTGTGTCACTGAAATTGGTGGTAAAGTGGATAGTGGAGAAGGTTATCTATGATACAACAGGATGGACTGTACTACTGGGATAGTGGGCTGAAGAATAGCAGATGGAGTTTAATTATATAAAGGTGGGGTGTTCCATTTTGGTGAAACAAACCAGGGTGGGACTTGTACAATTAATGTTCGGGCCCTGGATAGTGTTGTCAGTTAGAGACCCAGGGATGCAGGTACACAGTTCTTTGAATGTGGTGTCACAGGTAGACAGACTGGTGAAGCAGGCGTTTGGGATGGTTACCTTCATTCGGGAGAGCATTAAGAGTAAGAGTTGGGATGTCATGTTGTATCTGTAAAAGATATTGGTGGAGCCACCATAAAAACATTGTTGATCAGGAGGAAGAACTCCTCTAGTCACTTACTTCCTTTAAGGAAGAGCATTAAATATTCTAACCTAGTCTGGACAACATGTGACTCCAGACCCACAGCAATATGGCTGACTCTGAGCTACCCTCTGGGTAATTAGCAGTTGGATCAAAGAATGTTAGTTCAGGCAGTGACACCCACATCCCATGAATGAATAAATAAAAATACATATGTCCCTACCTACCTCTGCAAACCCCTTCAGCTGCAGCAATCCGTACTGGCTTTGTAACACCCTGACCACTCCCTGGACCACTCCCTCTAACACTCTCACCACCTCCAGCACCTTCACCTCTCCCTGTACCTATCGTGTCAATAAACCCAGACCATGGTCCCCCTTCCCACAGCCCACCTCCTGCTAGCAGACCCTTTGCAAACAATTTAACATTTACTCCTAAAACACTCTCTCACTTCAGGATTTTAAGTACTTTTTGGTGATCTTCTCAGCCTCATAATCTAGTATGATCCCTTATGTCCTGAGTGCGGGACTAGTGGGGATTTCTCGCTGAGGTTTTTACTGTTTAAGTGGAATGTCCTTCTGATGAGTGTTTTACACTGTTCCTTCAAATATATTCTGCTGTCCATTTACAGGCACATGTTTCAGTCAGTTTAGCCTGTTTACCTTGGTCAGTTCTCCTCTCGCAAACATGTCATTGGCTATTTTTGTTTCTAATTGTAGCTTGTCCTTTCTGTGATTCGCTTTAAAACTATATTTATTTAAACTGCACTTTATCACAATTTCCCGAAGGATCTTTGCAGGTGACATTACTCATTCACTAAGTTTCATTACACAGTCGTTCTGCGATAGTTATGTCCCTGAACAGTTGCACAATGTGCTTTTCAAAGAAACACTGGAAAAAAATTAACCGAACTCCTTTTCCAATATCAATGTTGACCGTGTGTTGTCCCAGATTATACAAATATTGAAGTTTTCCGAAATGATCACAATGCCCTTATTAAAAAAATTCCAATGAGTTCCTGGTTAATGCAGTGATGAGCAATGGAATACTGTTCGGTGGCTAAAACTGTTCTACTGCTTGTTTCCTTGGCAAGTAGTAGCCAGAATTTACATTCAGACTGACTCTACTTCATGATCTGCAGCCAAATGCTTCCTCTGTAATGCCTTTGGTATCCATTATTGTTAGCTTTACCCATGTTGACCGAGTTTCTGCAAGTTTGTGAACTATTGACTATTCCTGTTCACCTTTTGTTCGTCCTGTCACCACGTATCTCTGGTGTTTAAATCTCTTTCACCTCTGTGTCACAAATCCATCCACCTTATTGAAGAGACTTTGTCCATTCCAAAAAATACGTAATTTATTCTTTCCCACAATTTCCTGTCACAAATCGATTCGCTGATGTATAGTTTTAGTTAAACTCTGTCCCATCCTGTTCCTTTCTACTTGTTTACGGCCACATTCCCATGCTGTTCTAATGCATCACCTTTTCTCTTTGGATCTGGAAAGCTCCTTTCATCTGAACCCTGTCCCTGCGTCCTCTCTGTCAGTTTAAAGTCCTGTCCATAAACCTACCGACATGATTGGCCAGGACACTGGCCCCAGCACAGTTTCAGTGGGACCATCGGAATGGATCTTTTTAAAAAGTCAAGTATGGGATATGGATGTCTCTGGCTAACCAGCCTTTCTTGCCCAGCCCTAGCTGCCGTTCAGCTGAGTAACTTGCTCGGCCATTTCAGAGGGTAATTGAGAGGCAAACGTTTGCTGTGGGGATGTCATGCAGACCACGTGAGGATGGGCAGATGTCCTTCTTGAAAGGCGAAGTATTTGGATCTATTGTACATCTGTTATGGTATTTATAGATTGTCAATTACTATTTTTAAAATAATTTATTTCAGATCCCACCATTTCAGATGGTGGGGTTCAAACCTTCCTCCCCTGAACATTAGCTGAGGTTTTGGATACATGCTCTAGCAATAACACCACTAGTCCTTCACCTCGCCTGCTCACAGGCTATTCATCCCTGAACACTGATACCAGTGCATCATGGAGCTAAACCTGCTTTTCCTTCATGAGTGTTTGATCCTGATTCCTTCCTGCACTCTGGTGATATCACTTAGTATCTCTCCATGTGGTATCTCTCATTGTGTCGGTCCAATTTCTGCCTCTGTCAGTGTCTCTCACTCTTACAGATCTACTCCAGATCCTGAGCCAACAGAATTCTCCACTCCACAGAGACACAACAGCACAGGCCAGGAATGGAGACTGGGATTTTCCAGATCTCTGGGGGACTCACTGCCATTCTCTATGTGTAATCCTCACTACATCAGTCTAATTTCCCATTCTGCCTATTTTTCTATCTCCTGCAGGTAATCAGGAAAAATAGACTTCCCAACTACTGGGTATCTTGTTCATCACCACATTGAAGATGGGTGGTCAGCCAGAGAGACAAAGGGCAGGGAGATCTGGAACCTTCAATAAATCCTGCAGTGAGGTAACATGACTCACAGTGAACAGAGCAGAGAGCAACGAGAGGGTTCCAAACATCGGCTAACAAGACATGACTTAGATACAGTGTTGGAGGGGGTGCACAGTACAGATACACCCCAAGACAATCACCACCCCTACTGTAAGTTTTGTTGAACTGAGACAGCATAGGGAGTGTCACAGATATCTATCCAGGCCTGTGATGTCTTCGTGAACATCAGTATAACAGAGGGGAAGGCAGGCTTCCCATGAGTGGGTGGGAATGCTGCCTGGGATCTTTCTGTTCTGTGTTCTCTCTCCAACACTGTACATTTACCATGTCTCATGGACCAGTCTCTTCAATAATTTTTAACTCCTATAACAGTTCCTGTCCCTGTAACCTCCTCCCTTCCTGATAGTCCCCCCACAGATTTGAAATATACTGCATTCTAGATTACCATATCCATCGCTGTAACTTGCTTCAATGCCTAAACATGCCTTATCTCAGTAGTCTCCTCCTCCAATAACTGGAGAAAGAACCATGCAGATCAGAAATGGTTCCTTTGATCCAACTAGTCCATGCTGACCACAGTTCCTGAAGGATTTGCATTTGCCTGCGTTTGGTCCCTATCCCGTCAAACCTTCTCCTCTCCATTTACCTGCCCAAATGTCTTTTCCGTGATGGAATTGTACTTTTCTCTACCACTACAGCAGCAGCTCATTCAATATGTGCACAATTCTCTGTGTAGAAATGTTCTCCTCTGGTCGTCTTTAAGTATTTCCTCTCCCACCTCATACTTATGTCCTCTAGTTATGGATTCCCCTACCCTGGGGTAGAGACCTTCACCATTCACCCTACGTATATCCCTCATGTTTTTATAAACCTTTATACGGTCACCCCTCAGCCAGCTACATCCAATGGAAATATGAAGGATAATGATACAATTATCTCTGCCACGTTCCCCACTGCGACTTTGCCTCAATGTTCTGGGATACACTTGTGCAGGACCTAGGGCTTTCTCTACCTTTGTGTTCTAAGACCTCCATCACCACCTCTTCTGTAATGGGGACTCTTTTCAAGATATCACTGTTTCTTTCGTTTCCTAATCTTTGTCCACAGTACTTTCTGACATGAAATATTCATTTCAGGTCGCGGCCATCTCCTGTGGTTCCAGGCATAGATTGCCTCATTGATCTTTGAGGGGCCTTATTGTCTCTCCAGTAGTTTTTTTGTACTTGTATGCTTTAGAATCTTTTTGGATTATCCTTAACCTTATCTGCCAAATCTATCTAATTTCACCCATGTTGCTTTCCAGCTTATCCAGCCTCTCTGTTTCTGTCAAACCCTGCAGTATCAGTAACATCTTCATCAATCTTCGCTCCATTTGCAGTTTCAGAATATGCTTCCTAAATCAGGATGATCAGAATTCTATACAGTACTCCAACTGGAGACCCAGCAATGTCTGATACAGCCGGATCATGATGGACCAACTCATGTACTCAATGCTCTGACCCATGAGGGCTCGTCTGCCTAATCTGCTTTCACCGCCCTGTCCACCTGTGATGCCACTTCGAAGGAACAATGTAAAGGCAGCCCTTGGTCTTTCTCCGTTCGACAACACTGTCCAGAGCTCTGCTATTAATTGTATTAGTCGTCCCTTGTTCGTCTTAACAAAATCAAATACCTGAATTCAGCTCCATGTTTTATTTCTTAACCCCCTGGTTCAATTGGTTAAGATCACCTTTGATAATTGTATTCACTGCCCACTGAAACTCTTATTTTGCTATCCACAAACTTAGTAACAAGAATTCATATATTCTTGTTTATGTCAATAATACACATGCGTGACCCCAGCACTGATGCTTATGGCACACTGCTGATCAGAGCCCCCCAGTCTGCACAACGACCCTCTCCCACTACCCTCTGTCTCCTACTGTCAAGCCCATTTTGTGTTTGTTTGGCTTGCTCTCCTTGATCCCATGTGATCTAACCTTACTAACCAGTGCACCACGCTAAACCCTGTCTAAGGCCTTGCTGAAGTCAGGATAGACAACGTCCACTGCTCTGTCTTCATCCATATCCTTGGTCACCTCTTCAACAAACTCTATCAAGTTTGAGAGACATGACTTTGTATGCACAAAGCTATGCTGACTATTCCTAATCAATCGTTGCCTTTCCAGATGCATGTAAGTCCTGTCCCGTGGAATTGCTTCCAACAACATTGGCACCACTGACATCAAGCTAATTGGTGTTTATGTCCCCAAGCTTTCCGTCGCAGCCTTTCCTAAATACTGGCCCAACATTAGGCAACCTCCAGGCTCCGAGCTCACCACCCGTGGCTGTCAGTGATAGAACAATCGTTGTAAGTTTCTTCCCTAACTTACCCCAATGTCCTGGGATATACTTGATTAGTTCCAAGGCAGTTGTCAATTTTAATGTGTTTGAAAACCTTCAGCACCTCCTGTTCTCCAATGTGGGCTCTTTTGAAAACATCACTCTTTATTTCCCTGCTTTAAAGTGTGTTTTCCACAGTAAATTCTGTCGTGAAGTGTTTGTTTCGGATCACACCCATTTCCTGTGGGTTCACACACATTAATCTTTAAGGGGTCACATTTTGTCCCGAGTTAATGTTCTGTTGTTAATATACGAGTAGAATCTCTCTCGATTTTCCTGAACCTTCTCTGCCAAAGCTCTGCCAGTTCCCCTTTACGCTCTCATGGTTTCCATCTTTAGAGTAATACTACACCCGCAATGTTCTTCAAGGGATTGACTTAATCCAGCTGGCTGTATATGACATGTGTCTCCTTTTGTCTTGACCAGAACCTCAATATCGCCAGTCATCCAATTTTTCCCACTTGAGTTAGCATGGTCCTTCACACTAACAGGAATATGCTGGCCCTGAAATCTTAATTTATCTCTCTTTTGAAAGAATCCCACTTGCCCGACGTTCCTTTACTAGCAAACAGCCTCCACGAATCACCTTTTGGACAGTGTTGCCTAATACCTTCTGGACGGGCCAAGGCCAGTTTTGACCTTTAACTTGTGGACCAGGCCTGTCCTTTTCCATCGCTATTTTCAAACTAATAGAATTGTGGTGACTTTGCAAAAGTGCTCCCCCACAAACACTTCAGCCCCTTTCTCTACCTTGTTTCCCAAAGGGAGGTCAGGTTTTAACCCTTTCTCCAGTCGGAACAGTTACAGACTGATTGAGAGAGTTTCCTTGAACACACTGAGCAAATCCCTCCCATCCCAGCTGTGAACAGTGGCAGTCCAAGTCTAGGTTTGTAAAGTTAAACTCCCCGCCCATTACAACCCGATCCTTCTTACAGATATCTGAGATCTCCGACATATTTGCTGCTCAATTTCCCGCTGACTACTGCGGGCCTGTAGTACCGTCATATCCAACTGATTATTCATTCTTATTTCTCCGATCCACTAACATAGCTTCACTGGGCGATCCCCAGGAATATCCTCTCTCAGTGCTGCAGTGATGTTTTCACTAATCCACTCCCCCTACTTTCTTGTCTCCCCTTCTATCCTTCCTGTTGAATCTGTCCTCTGGAACAATGATCTGCGAGTCCTGTCCGTCCGTCAGCTGTGTTTCTGTAATTCCTGTGATTTCCCAGTCCCATGTTCCCATCAATGCCGTACGTTCATCTGCCTGACCTGTCAGGCATTTTACATCAAAATAAATGCAGCTTAATTCATCAGTTTTCCCTCATTGCCTGCTGTGCTCTTACCTGGTTATCAATTGATATTACTCTGCTGAAATTCTGTCCCAGCCTCAACCTTCAGACTGCGGCCTGAGGCCACCCACCTCACTGTGGACAACGACCTCACCTTTCACATCTTTTACAAACCTACTAACGAAAACGTCTGCTTTCACATCTGAGTGATTAATGCCCCTCATATGTTCCTCCCCATCTCTGTGATATTCATCTGTTATTGCATTTCTCATTCTTTATCTCCAGAGCTTCCAATCCCCCGATCGATATAAGGATATTGATCCCTTGCAGCATGTTTAACACCAGTAGCAGCCTCCAACTCCTCAACGCATCCTGTCCCTGTAACCTCCTCAAATACTACAGCTCACTGCCTTTGTAATATCTTCCAATCTGCAATCCTGTTGATTTCTGTAACCTCCTCCAGAACAGCACTCCACATCTCTGTGTAACTGATGGGAATGCTGCAAACCTGCCTTCACAGTCCTCACTAGCTCTCTGAGGTCCTACAGACCTACAACCCTCTATATCTCTGGGTCCTCCAATCCCTAAACTTCTCCCTGGCTGTGTGAACTGATCCAGACCCTTCAACCCTCTCTATCTCCCTCTCTCCTGCAACTCCAACTTTTGTCCATGTCAGTGTAACTCCCAGCACCAACAATCCTCCCGGGCTCTTTAAACTCCTGCAGCTCCAACTACCACTCCAACTGTCTAATATCCAGTGCCTACAATCGTCCCTTTCTCCTAAGACTTCTGTAGCTCCAAATACCACCAATATCTGTGTAATCTCCAGTCCCGACAACCCTCCCAGTCTCTGTATCTCTTGAAGCTCCAACGACCACTCCTATCTGAGTAATCTCTAGTCCCTATATTCCTCCCTATCGCTGTAACTCCTTCAGGACTGATAACCATGGAAATCTCCTTGACATCTTTCAGCCCAACGACCTATCTGATTTCTAACCACCAACAGTGATCGCAAACCACCTGAACTCTGTAACATCCTCCAGTCCCTACAACCCAGCTTTTCTCTGTTAGCTTCTGTGGTGTCTGCATTCCCCTTTATCTCCGGTTACAGATCCTTGCTCAGGGAAACAATGTCTCCGTACCGAATCTGTAAGAACACAAGAATCTTCGGTGTATCAATAAATTTGCCTCATTTTCAAAATTTTAACGACTGCAAGTTCAACCTTCTCCACCTCTTCTCATCAATATCCCTCCATTTTGAAGACCAGCCTGGTGAACCTTCTCTGGGCTGCCTCCAATGCAAGGGCATTTTCCCTCCAGATAGGGGACCAAACCTGTTCACAGTATTCTCAGTGTGGGCTGACTGTAGTCCTCTATAGTTGTTACAAGCCTTCCCTATTACTATTCTCCATTCCCTTTGAAATCAATGCCAGCATTCCATTTGCCTTCTCTATGTCCCGATGGCCCTATATGCCACCTTTCTGAGATTTATACACAATGATTCTCAAGTTACTCTGTGATGCAGCTTTCTGTAGTTGCTTATGGCTGAATTGTTTCTCAACCCCAATCTCTCACTTACTCCGGGTAACACTTGATCTCCTTAATCATCAAGAAATGAGCTATCTCTGAGTAAGATACACTGAATCACTTTGCATCCACAGCCCCATGATGCAGTGAGTTCCACTGATCCATCACCCTCTGGCTGAATAAATTCCTCCACATCTCTATTCAGAAGGGCTGTCCCTTCACTCTGAAGCTGTGCCCTTGGCCCCGAGTCTCTCTTGCTCGTGGAAACATCTTGACCCCGTCCACTCCATCCAGGCCCTCAGTATTCTGTAAGTTTGAATAAGGTTCTACGCCGCCGCCGCCTAAACTTCATCAAGTGCAGACCCAGAGACTTCACCTGCTCCTCATATCACACAAAATTCATCGCTGGGATCTTTCTTGGAAACCCATTTCTTGTATCCCTTCACATCCTTTGTCCAGACTCTGATTGAATAACGTGTTGAGTGTAGTCCCAACACTGACCCCTGCGGAGCTCCACCCATCACCAGTTCCCATCGTGAAAAAGACCCCTTTCTTTACACTCTCTGTCTTGTGCCAATCAGACAAATCCTCTATCCATGCTCAGCATATGGTTCTGAAACGGAAATGTCATTTCACACCCACTGCTGGATTTATTTTTCTGTCTGGCTGTAAACAGCAGAGTTTCCCCATTACCTTCCCACCTGTAATTCCCTGGAGAAGGTGGTGGGGAGCTGCCTTCCTGACCCATTGCAGTCCTTTGGGCGTAGGGACAGACACAGTGCTGGGAGGATGAAGCATGTCTTGGAGGGCACCTTGGAATCGCTGGTATTCCCGTGCACCTGGAGCTCCTGTCCTTCCAGGGAATAGTGGTTCCGGGTTTATGAAGTGCTGTTGAAAGGGCCTGCTCGAGTGATCTCAGTGTTACTTTTAGATCTTTTATTCCTTCATTCTTTCATGAACATAAGCTTTGTTGGCTGAGCCAGCATTTATTGGTGTTATGGAGTTGTCCCTGAGAAAGTGGTAGTGAGCAGCCTTCCTGAGCCACTGCACCAGCCGTTGGAACTGTTGTTATCTGTGTCCCATTCAGCAGGAGCTTGTCCTGATGTCTGCAACTGCATACGGACAATGTAGCTCTCCCTTTCATATCCTACATCCTCCCCGCCATATAAATCTGACAGTTCCTCACAATATCTCACCTCCTCCATTCCCATCTGTGCTAGAGATCACTGAAATTCATTTATTCTTGTTTAAACTTCTGATCACCCAAAATCTCTCCCTTTTAAAATGTGTAACCCTTTCAGCTTCTGTAACTTTCCATATAACTGTAATCAATGATAGCACAGGTTCCCTTCCTAAATCTCTGTCATTACAATGGTTGCATGTGCTAAATTGGCAATTTTCTTCCTCCTTATACATCTCAGGACTTCCAGCCCCTATAATCCCAATATTTGGAATGCTCCCATTGTCTGCACCTCCTCATGTCCTGAGGGTCCTGGAACACCACCAGAGCTCCAAAAGTTTATATTACCCCTAAGTTACTGCAAGTCTTCTAACTCTGTAACATCCAACAGTCTCCAGTACCATACGACACTTGCTGGCTATCAATTTGCATTTGTTGAAGAATACACATCTCTGTAATCAACACAGAAAAAGCCCTTTAGACTGTACAAAGCTCCGTCATGATAAGCCACTATCTCTCAATGTCCTTTGCCTTCATCAGTATATGCAACTCTCGTGTATCTTATAGCAAACTTCTTCAGTTGCTGCAGATCAGCCTAGCTCCCCAGATAACCTGTTCCATTCCATATGGCTCGCTCAATCACTGTGACACCCTCTGCTCTGTCTAATTCTCCTCTTTTCCACTGTTTTCCAGGCACAACAGTAATTCTGTAAGGCAGCAGTGCGGAATGGGACGTTATAAATCTCAGCTGAGGCTTGAGGCCTGCCATTACCTGGGATTCACAAGGACAGAGAACCTGAGAGAGAGCGGGAGAATATTAATCAGTAGCGAGGGTCGGGACCGACTGGGACTTGGAGTAGGAGAAAAAACAGAGCAGGAGGCTCGAAACCAGCACCGAGTCACAGAGGGAGTGACCATGTGACGGAGCAACTTGGAGCAGGAGCTTGAGTCTAACATACCTGGGAGTTACAGAGGCAGCAAAGCAGGAGGATATAAATCAGCACTGAGGATCAAGGCCGAGTCACACCTGGTAGTCACAGACACAGTGACCCTGTAAGGGAGCAGAGTGGAGTGGGTGCTGGAGGATTACACAGACCTGGGAGTCACAGAGACAGTGACCCTGTGAGGGGGCAGAGTGGAGTGGGAGCTGGAAGATTACACGTAAGTAGGGGTTGCATAGACAGTGACCCTGTGAAGGAGCAGATTGGTGTCGGAGCTGGAGAATTACACATCCCTGGCAGTCACAGAGACAGTGACCCTGTGAGGGAGCAGAGTGGAGTGGGAGCTGGAGGATTACACATCCCTGGAAGTCACAGAGACAGTGACCCTGTGAGGGAGCAGAGTGGCGTGGGAGCTGGAGGATTACACGTCCCTGAGAGTCACAGAGACAGTGACCCTGTGAGGGAGCAGGGTGGAGTGGGAGCTGGAGGATTACACAGACCTGGGAGTCACAGAGACGGTGACTGTGTGAGGGAGCAGAGTGGAGTGGGAGCTGGAGGATTACACGTCCCTGGGGGTTACAGAGACAGTGACCCTGTGAGGGAGTAGAGTGGAGTGGGAGCTGGAGGATTACACGTCCCTGGGAGTCACAGAGACGGTGACCCTGTGAGGAAGCAGAGTGGAGTGGGAGCTGGAGGATTACACGTCCCTGGGAGTCACAGAGACGGTGACTGTGTGAGGGAGCAGAGTGGAGTGGGAGCTGGAGGATTACACGTCCTTGGGGGTTACAGAGACAGTGACCCTGTGAGGGAGTAGAGTGGAGTGGGAGCTGGAGGATTACACGTCCCTGGGAGTCACAGAGACGGTGACCCTGTGAGGAAGCAGAGTGGAGTGGGAGCTGGAGGATTACATGTATCTGGGAGTCACAGTTATAACTTTCTGCTGCTGGGACCTGCCTGCACTGAGTTTGGAAGAAGTGCAAGAGCCATCACAGAAAAGGCTGTAAGTTCATTGGCTGATAAATACACCGTTATTAACGACTATCAGTTAATTGCTGTAAGTCAGCAAAGATATTTTTCCAATTCTGAAGTAAGGTTTGAACTCAGAATTAAGAGAGACTGTGAAATTCTGTGCTAATATAGTCAATTACCCTCAGTAAGCCACAGTGGAATAAGGGACTTAACCATATTGTTATTTCCCGGATGTTAACTTCATTCTAAGTAATTATTTAAATTATTCTAGACTGTTGCATTTTACGACATGGCAAGACATATTTGTCAGAAGGAAATTGTGTTCTGTTACATTGGGAATTCATAGCCCCTGCTCGTGTCCTAGATGAACACGGGGTCTCGGAGATCAGACAGTGCTAGAGACTCTGTGATGCTGAGAGTTATGAGGATAGCGCACACAGAGAGCAGATCACCCTGCAGACATGACAGCCTGGAATACGGAAGGGAATGGGGGACTAGGCAATCGAAAAGAAACAGTCAGGGAATCCAGGAATACCGTGATATCTCCCTCCCAATTCAGTTTCCCAATTTGGAAGCGGATTAGGGTGTAGGCTGCTCAAGGGAGGGGAGTCAGAGCCATGTCTGTGGACCCATAAGCAGCCTGACTGTACAGGATCGGAGGGAGAAGGAAGGAGGAACAATAGGCACACGAGATTCCGGAAATTGAAGAAGATGTCAGTGTTTCTGTAATTCCAGGATAGTGGGGTTAAGAATGTCACTGTGTCTGCAGGACATTCGTCTGGGGTACAGTGAGCAGTCCAAGGTCACGTCCATGCTGATAGGAATGATCTGTGTAGGAAGGGTGAAGTGGTCTGGGAATCAGAATTTAGGGAGCTAGGTGGATGGTTAGCAAGCAGGACCTCAAATGTAGCAATCCCTTGGTTACTGCCAGTGCCGTGTCAAAGTGAGAACAGAACTCGGAGTTTTAGGTAGATGAGAGTGTGACTGGAACGATGGTGCAGCAGGAAGGGCTTCAGATCCCTGGGACATTGGGACTGGTTCTGGGGAAGGCAGCAACTGTGCAAGGTGGATGGGCTAACGTGACAGAGCCAGGACTGAATTTCTTACGGGGTTTTTTGGGAGGGATTGAAAATAACTTGGCCTGTGCTTAGGATCCAAAAAGGAATATTAGAGGAGACTACCAGGATTCTCAAAATACTGGGAGATACATTTGGTACTAACTTACAACAACAAGTTTATCAGTGGAAGATGGAGCAAGAAAGAAAGCCTTAATCTGAGGTTCTCTGCATAGACATGAATACTCGGAGTGTGTAGAGTTGCAGATGCAGATTGGTGTGTCTAAATCTGGCTCAAGGAATGGCAGGACTGGGTGTCAAATATTGCTGGGGATAAAGAATTCCAAAATGATAGAAGTGAAGGGAAAGGATGAAGGGAAAAGTACTGGTTTAAATTAGCATTAGTTTAGGAGTCCAAGACAAAGATGATCCATCCAAGGACACAATTAATTTGGCTGGAGCTACAGAACAAAAAAATATACAATTACACTGTGAGGTACAGTCTGTCGGCAGAAACCAAAAAATAATGACGGAGGGAATAAATATTAACTGATATTAACTGTGTTATTGGTGTTGCAGGGTCACGAGGTTCGAGTATTCCTAGATTACATGGAGGAGAGCTTACTGCAGGAGTATGTGTCCAGCCCAAGACAGCATGTACTGTTGGACCTGGTCCTTGGAAAAAGATGGGGCAAGTAGATCCAGTGTCAGTAGGGGAAGATTTTGGGGCACAGCGATCATTTTATTGTAAAGTTCAGGATGATGGTAGAGAATTATATAAGTAACTGAGAGTGAGAAACATTAGTTGACTGAGAGCAGCCTTCAATGGGGCAAGAATGAAGCTGGGAAGGTTTAACTGGAACACCAATTTGGTCAGAAAATGACAAACTGAACCATGGGCTCCCTGCAAAGACAAGATGGCTTGGGTCCAGTTGAGGAATGGTCCCTCAAATAGGAACAGCAGGATAAACAAACCCAATGCTGCTTCGTGTGAATAACAATAGAATTTGTGTCAGATGGAGAATCGATTTAAGAGCCACGAGGAATGCTGGAGGTTCAGAGGGGAGATGGTAGAGCAGAGGGGAATTATGGGAAAACTGAGAGCCACCATAGAGCTGTCCCGGAATCCTCCTGCGGGCCCCTCATGACGAGCGTATCAAAAGATGGAGTAAGGCTGCGTCAAAATTAGAAAGAGGATTTATACCTGGAAAAAGATCTTCGCAAGTAGTTAAGATGCACTTAGATGCGTTGTAGATGCATGTTTGCCTGAAACATTCAGGAGGCGATTAGATGATATTTGATACAAAACAAATATGAGGATGTGAATGAAGGAGGAGATCATTACTCAGCAAAGAGTTCAGTTGAAGAGCTGGTGTAGCCATGATTGACCAAATGATACCCTTCTGTGCCAAAAGGCGTCTGTGTCATTCCGTGTGATGTCTTGAGAGTCCTCCAAATCCATAAATATCCCGTCTTTATAACCTCGTCGATCCTGTATGATACATTCTAAATCTCCATCAGCCAATGTCGCCGTCCTTATCTCTGTAACTCATCCAGGCCATACAAACCTCCTTTCTCTGGAATCTTCTCCAGCCTCAATAACCTTTCCTCTCTATAAAATATTTCTCAATCTTTACAGGTCTCCCCTTCTCTGCAACTACTCTGATCCATAGAAACCTAATCTTTGCAATCTCCTCCAATCCACACAACAATCAGCCTTACTAACCTCCTCCTGCCCTGACAGATTGCAATATCTCCATAGACTCCAGCCACTACAGTGTTCATTATATCTCCAACGTTCTCCAGCACTGACAACACTGCCAATCTATTTTCTTTGCTCCAGTTCCTACAATTTTCCCTGTTGTGTACCCTAATCCAATGCCTAACCAGCTGTGTAACATCCTCTAGTCCCAACCATGCTCCTGATTCTGTAACCACCTTCTGCCCCGACACAGCTCACTGTCTCTGCAACCTCCAGATTCTAAACCCATCCTGATCTGTGGAAATTCTCCCAGCCCTCCCTCTCTCTGTAATATCTACCAGATGTTAAAACTGAAATAACTCCACAGAGGCTGGTATCCTGTTACCAAATCACCTTTTATTTCTTCATGCACGATCCATGGCACTGACCCCTTCTCTGCAACTACTCTGATCCATAGAAACCTAATCTTTGCAATCTCCTCCAATCCACACAACAATCAGCCTTACTAACCTCCTCCTGCCCTGACAGATTGCAATATCTCCATAGACTCCAGCCACTACAGTGTTCATTATATCTCCAACGTTCTCCAGCACTGACAACACTGCCAATCTATTTTCTTTGCTCCAGTTCCTACAATTTTCCCTGTTGTGTACCCTAATCCAATGCCTAACCAGCTGTGTAACATCCTCTAGTCCCAACCATGCTCCTGATTCTGTAACCACCTTCTGCCCTGACACAGCTCACTGTCTCTGCAACCTCCAGATTCTAAACCCGTCCTGATCTGTGGAAATTCTCCCAGCCCTCCCTCTCTCTGTAATATCTACCAGATGTTAAAACTGAAATAACTCCACAGAGGCTGGTATCCTGTTACCAAATCACCTTTTATTTCTTCATGCACGATCCATGGCACTGACCCAAGCTAGCTCAGAGCCGGCTCTTATAGTTAACAGAGCCCCTGATGCTTCTGTTTATTTATGAGCCAGGATTCCCTGATTAGAGCCAGTTAACAGTCCCAATCAGGTAACACGTATTAATGAGATTTAACTGACTGAACTCGTTCCAATCACTGTAAAAACACTCTACGTATCTCCAAGGTTAATTAACACCTACAAATCCCCTAGTCTCTGAAACCTCCTGCAGTTTCACCAATGCTGTCTCTGTAAATTTCCCCAATGGCAGTCCTGTCCCTTTCAGTCCATCCTCCTGTTATCAATCTCCTGCAGGACCAATACAAGCTTTTTTTCCTGTTTTCTACAAACTCTCCGTCTCAATGTTCTCCACCCAAAATGTCTCTTCCTAATCACTAACTGGTTCCAAAGACTCGGTCTGCCGTTTGTGTGTGACGTTCCCCATAAGGAGGAAGGGGGTTTCGAAACAGGGAGCTTCATAGGGCATGGAGACCTTTACACAAATAGGAATGTTTGTAGAAACTAGTGGGTTTACAGAAGTGGGAAGGGTCATGGAACATGTCGGATGTTTCAGAGACTGGCAGTATGTCGGCACAGTGGACAGAATTTTTTTTATATCTGGAGCTGAGAGGTAAAGATAAATAAATCATGTGATAAATTGTCCAGGTAACATTTTCATCAGGTGTCGGGGAGGGTTTCTCTCTACAAGGCTCTCGTAGCCAGAATATTGATCTGGCTGCTCCAGCTTCATTTTCACTTCAACAAAAACCTAAAACTATTCTTGTCTTTGTAATCTTCAGCCTCTAGAACAACCCATATCCCTGCAATATCCCATAACTTCCACACAACTTCCTATCTCTCTAACCACCTCTGGACCCTACAGCAATCCTGGACTTTGCACTTGCTGCCATCCCTGAATTCCTTCCTAACGTTTCAACAAGGCCAATGAAATGGTAGTTTTAAATAACATGAACCAGGTCAGATGGAGCTGTCATAATGGAGATGTGGCTCCAGTGTGACAATGACCGAGAACTGGATATATCAAAGGGGTTTACCATTTACACAGGAAGGATAAAAAGGCTAACTCAGTGAAGTACACTGTGTATAAAGATTGGGATCAGTATTATTGTGATGATAATCAATTCACACACTGCTACTCGCTGTTTTCTCCCCTCATTCCTGCGTATTGATCCTGTCAGATATTGGTAACCCTTGAAAACTTCATAAAATAGTACAGTATAGTGGAAATCACTCTGCACACTGTCTACATTGGACAAGATGTCATGTTATTTTTGAAGCCCTAGTTCTCTCTCCCCAGAGACGATAGGCCTTCCAGTTCAGCTCCTGGCACCTTTTTAAATGGTTTGACAGTTTCTACCTCTACTCCACTTCCATGCGTGACTCCCAGATCTCGACCATACTCTGGGTGAAATAACAACCTTCCTCAGTACTTCGCTAATATTTCAATTAATTACATTTAATATTCACCGTTTGTAATGCAATTCTACAACAAGAGCAAAATGTTCTCTCCCTTTCTACCCAGGCTCCTGACAATATGTGCACCCCAATCAAATCTCCTCTCAGCATTCTCCATTCCCCTATCTTTCCCCATAACTGCATTTCCACTGTCACAGGGTAACGGATCTCCTCTGTACCCTCTCCAGTCCAATTCCATCCTTCCATGTGATCGGGTGACCAGAACTGTATACATTCCCCAAGCTGTGACTGAACTCATTATTTATACATTTCCTGCATAAGCTTCCGGCTCTGAAATTCTGTATTTTGGCTGACAGAGGAAATCATGCAAATTGCTGCATTAAAAAGATTATTGATCGGTCCAGCTACCTTCATTTATCTGCCCACACTGACCATACTCTCATTTATTGTGTCTTCCTCTCTCTTGTTGATGTCCCCAAATGCCTTGCCTTGCATTTCTCTGGGTTGTTTGCTCCATTCACCTGGACCCCACAGTTTCTGGTTTTAAACAGTCTGCCATGGGATCTCTTGTCAAATCCAAGTAGGTCACATGCAGTTACAAGTTACTGCCTCAAACCGACACTGTCAGATTAATTACACACGATCTTCATTGAAAACATCAAGGCCGACTGTCCTGGAGTCCCTGGGATTTCCTCAGTGACAGTTTATCCACTGTCTCAGAATTCTAGCCTCGACCTATTCAGTTAGTCCCTTGCTCCACATTAAACAATGTTGCGGTGTTAGCCATTGTCCAGTCCTCCGGCACCATCCCTGCATTCAGGGAGGATTTGATAATGTCGGTAAGTATAAGGCAGGGGATTTTCCCCGGCACCTTTTCACAGTCTGGAACATTGTGTTACCCCTTTTTAAGGAATTGAATCTCCTGTATAATTCTCCTTTCCAAGTTTGTTGCTCCCAATATTTCATCCCTATTTTGATTCAGACAGACAGAGGCCAAACCCATCTTATTATTTGGACAAGTCTCATTTTAATCGGGTTTTATGGAGTGTTTCTCTCCACAAGGTGAATTGCATTTTCTCATGATACCATCCCCAATCTGCCTTATACCCTCCCTGCCTGCGTGGTCTTCCTCTCATCTGACACTAACGTAATGATTTTTCCCCTTCTTCATAAGAATTGCCCTCTGCCTGGATACCCAAGAATTTACCAGCCTCCCTCTTTCCAGGAGCCATCTTTAAAAAATCATTTTATTCTTGGATTGCGAAGTCGAAATTGGCCTGGACATGGCAGAAGGGGTAAACTGGGGCCCCACTTTGTGGGCAAGGCCCTGGTCCTGGTGTATGACATGGTGCATGAGAGGGACATTATCCTCCTCCAGGGATTGCAGGGGAAGCTATGACACCAGACCCTGCCAGCTTGGTCAGATGCTGATCCCTGGGTCAGTGAGGTGCCAGCCTTCTGGGTGAATATCCAGCAGTATAGGAAGAAGGTCAGTGACCTTCTCCATGCACCAGGGTAAATGCCACCATCTGCACTTCGTGACTTCACTCTCACTCTCTCTGTTACTGCACCCGCCTCTCACCAAGGCTCATGTTCTCCCACTCTCACTGAATGCAGCATCTTCTCTCAGTCTCTTTAATCTCTTCTCTGCCCCTCTGCTCAACTCTGCCTGGTGTCTGTGCTGCCCACTCACTCACTCAGAACACCTCGACACCTTCCCCCCAACTGTCCCAGCACAAACAGCTGTACCAACCACTTCCATTTCCCTAATCCTACTTGGTAATTCTCACATTCCAGAAGGAACCATCCCACACTAGGGCACAAAGAACGAAGAGGGATATGGGGCAGCCTAACATTCATCTCCTCACCCCCTCACAGGGGAAGGATCCTGACCCCAACAACCACGAGAGGCTGACTGACCGTGTCCAAGCTCCCAGACTGGGATCTGAGACTCCCCCTGACTCACTGTGCTGGGCACCGTGACTGACTGTGTCCAAGCTCCCAGACTGGGATCTGAGACTCCCCCTGACTCACTGTGCTGGGCACCGTGACTGACCGTGTCCAAGCTCCCGGACTGGGATCTGAGACTCCCCCCCCTGTCTCACTGTGCTGGGCACCGTCACTGACTGTGGACAATGATATCAAGCTTCCTGAGTTTGTGTTCCTGCTAAACACCAAGACAACACAGCAGACGGGTAAATCAGGTAGCTCTAGCTGAGGGGAAACGCTGCTATAGGCAGGGTAAGGCAAGGCAATAATTCTGTGAGCATTCAAGTCAGTTCAAAGTGAGTGTGTACAAACATGGAGTGAGCAGCCCAGAGGGACAGTACATGAGCTGGGTGTGTGTCCCCTGAGCACAGTGTCCTTGCAGCAGCATTGATTGTGTAAAAACACGGAGTGAGCAGCCCAGAGGGACAAGCCATGAGCTGTGAGTGTGTTTCCTGAGCACAGTGTCCTTGTAGCAGCATTGCAATGAGAGTTGTCAGTATACCCTGAGCTGCAGCATTGAAGTACTGAAGCGTACTGTCAGTGGGTCCGAGATGTGCTGGGAATGCATGGTGAGGCTGGCATGTGTCAGATGCCATCATTGGTGGGTGTGTACATGCAGCTTCTCTCTGTGCAGTGTCCCCCGAGACGTTGCTGTTCAGGATAGAAGTCTGCAGGAGCAAGCGCCGAGATGGAGTCACCAGGTAACAGGTCTGACTTTCGTGTCAAATTCTCCATATTGAGTTTCCCCACAGTGGGGGAGGATATGAAGCTGCAAGTTGATGAGGGGGTGGATCTATAATAATGTGATTGTTGATCATCAGTAATCATTCAGTGAGGATCTCGCCTCTCCCGCGCTCAAATCTTGACATTAACAACAGTCCAGAACAGGAACAGGCCTTTCAGCCCAGCAAGCCAGCACTGACGCATGATGCCATTCTAAAGTTAAAACAAAAGTTTTTGCTCCAACACCCTCTATGTCATTCTATTCCCTACTTGCTGATACTTGTGCCAAGATCCCTCTTAAACCTTGCTATATTGGCTTCTTCCCCTCTATCATTGCATTCCAGGCACTTTACATTCTGTCTTTAACAGCAAAAGAAACTTACCTATCACATCTCCTGAACTTTCTCCCTTTTACCTAAAAACTACAGTCCTGAGTAATTGATACTTCCACTCTGGGGGGAAAAAGCCTCTAACTGTCCTTCTATCTATGTCTCTGATAATTGTGTAAATATCTATCAGGTAGCCCCATATCCAATGATGCCCAGGTGCACACAAACCCTATATGTTCAATTTCTCCTTCTGACTAATACCCTCCAAACCAGACAACATGCTGGTAAAAGTTTTCCATACCCTCTCCAACACTTCAACATTGTGTGGCAAAGAGTACTGTACACAATATTCTAAATGTACCTCGAAATAAGTTTCTCTACAGCTGCAATATGACCTGTTAGTTTTCATACTGCATGCTCTGATGCATGTCTGCAAGTTTGCCGTCAGTTTTCTTGATCACCCTCTCCACCCGTGTTACCCCTTTCAGGGAACTGTGGAGCTGTACACCTAGATTCCTTCGGATGTTGATGCAATCAGTAGTTTTTCCATACAATTTATACTTCTCTCCTGCATTCGACCTTCTAAAACGCATCACGTCGCAACTGTCCAGATAAAGTTACATCTATGTTTTCTCTGTCCAAGTCTGCGGCTGACCTATATCCCGCTGTATTCTCTGGCAATCATCCTCACAATATGCACCTCCGCCAATCTATTTACAGATCACAAAAGCACTGACCCACCACTACTCTGTCTTCTCAGACCAAGCAGTTCTCTATCCATCTTACTAACTGATCCCCTTTCACTTCACCTTCTGTATGAGCCTGCCATAAGGAAGCATATTAAAGGCCTTGCTAACATCCAAACGGCCAAGATCCAGCCCCATTCCCTCATCAATCAATTTTGTCACTTCCTCAAAATATTCAGTCATGTTTGTGAGACATGATCCTCCCCACACAACTGTGTTGCCGGTTGCTAGTAAATCCAGATTAGAGTACTGTTGGAGCTGTACTCATTCAGACAAGTGATTATTCCATCATGTTACTGACTTGAACCTTGGAGAGTAGATTAGATTCCTTACAGTGTGGAAACAGGCCCTTACATTCCTTACAGTGTAGAAACAGGGCCTTCGGCCCAACTAGTCCATACCAACTCTCGGAAGAGTAACCCACCCAGACCGATTTCCCTCTGACTAAAGCACCGATCACTATGGGCAGTTTAGAATTGCCAATACACCTGACCTGCACATCTTTGGACTGTGGGAGGAAACCACGCAGACACGGGGGGAATGTGCAAACTCCACACAGTCACCCAAGGCCGGAATTAAACCTAGGACCTTGGTGCTGTGAGGCAGCAGTGCTAAGCACTGAGCCATCGTGCCTTTCTTGATGGTTACCATATAGTGGGGGCCGTACTGGTTACTGTACAGTGGGAGGTATGTCAGGCTGTGACGGTTACTATACAGTGGGAGGTATGTCGGGATGTGATGGTTACTGTACAGTGGGTGGTATGTCGGGATGTGATGGTTACTGTGCAGTGGGAGGTATGTCGGGGTGTGATGGTTACTGTGCAGTGGGAGGTATGTCGGGGTGTGATGGTTACTGTACAGTGGGAGGTATGTCGGGCCGTGATGGTTACTGTACAGTGGGAGGTATGTCGGGCCGTGATGGTTAATGTACAGTGGGAGGTATGTCGGGGTGTGATGGTTACTGTGCAGTGGGAGGTATGTCGGTGTGTGATGGTTACTGTACAGTGGGAGGTATGTAGGGGTGTGATGGTTACTGTACAGTGGGAGGTATGTCGGGGTGAGACGGTTGCTGTACAGTGGGAGGTATGTCGGGGTGTGATGGTTACTGTACAGTGGGAGGTAGGTCGGGGTGTGATGGTTTCTGTACAGTGGGAGGTATGTCGGGGTGTGATGGATTCTGTACAGTGGGAAGTATGTCGGACCGGGATGGTTACTGTACAGTGGGAGGTATGTCGGACCGGGATGGTTACTGTACATTGGGAGGTATGTCGGGGTGTGATGGTTACTGTACAGTGGGAGGTATGTAGGGGTGTAATGGTTACTGTACAGTGGGAGGTATGTCGGGGTGTGATGGTTACTGTACAGTGGGAGGTATGTAGGGGTGTGATGGTTACTGTACAGTGGGAGGTATGTCGGGGTGTGATGGATTCTGTACAGTGGGAGGTATGTCGGACCGGGATGGTTACTGTACAGTGGGAGGTATGTCGGACCGGGATGGTTACTGTACATTGGGAGGTATGTCGGGGTGTCATGGTTACTGCACAGTGGGAGGTATGTCGGGCCGTGATGGTTACTGTACAGTGGGATGTATGTCGGGGTGTGATGGTTACTGTACAGTGGGAAGTATGTCGGGCTGTGATGGTTACTGTACAGTGGGAGGTATGTCGGGGTGTGATGGTTACTGTACAGTGGGAGGTATGTCGGGGTGTGATGGTTGCTGTACAGGAGGAGGTATGTCAGGCCGTGATGGTTACTGTACAGTGGGAGGTATGTCGGGGTGTGATGGTTACTGTCCAGTGGGAGGTATGTCGGGTTGTGATGGTTACTGTACAGTGGGAGGTATGTCGGTCCGTGATGGTTACTGTACAGTGGGAGGTACGTCGGGGTGTGATGGTTACTGTACAGTGGGAGGTATGTCGGGGTGTGATGGTTGCTGTACAGGAGGAGGTATGTCAGGCCGTGATGGTTACTGTACAGTGGGAGGTATGTCGGGGTGTGATGGTTACTGTACAGTGGGAGGTATGTGGGGGTGTGATGGTTACTGTACAGTGGGAGGTATGTCGGGATGTGATGGTTACTGTACAGTGGGAGGTATGTGGGGGTGTGATGGTTACTGTACAGTGGGAGGTATGTCGGGGTGTCATCGTTACTGTGCAGTGGGAGGTATGTCGGGGTGTGATGGTTACTGTACAGTGGGAGGTATGTCGGGCCGTGATGGTTACTGTACAGTGGGAGGTATGTCGGGGTGTGATTGTTATTGTACAGTGGGAGGTATGTCGGGGTGTGATGGTTACTGTACAGTGAGAGGTATGTCGGTGTGTGATGGTTACTGTACAGTGGGAGGTATGTCGGGGTGTGATGGTTACTGTACAGTGGGAGGTATGTCGGGCCGTGATGGTTACTGTACAGTGGGAGGTATGTCGGGGTGTGATGGTTACTGTATAGTGGGAGGTATGTCGGGCCGTGATGGTTACTGTACAGTGGGAGGTATGTCGGGGTGTGATGGTTACTGTACAGTGGGAGGTATGTCGGGGTGTGATGGTTACTGTACAGTGGGAGGTATGTCGGGGTGTGATGGTTACTGTACAGTGGGAGGTATGTAGGGGTGTGATGGTTACTGTACAGTGGGAGGTATGTCGGGGTGTGATGGTTATTGTACAGTGGGAGGTATGTCGGTGTGTGATGGTTACTGTACAGTGGGAGGTATGTCGGTGTGTGATGGTTACTGTACAGTGGGAGGTATGTCGGTGTGTGATGGTTACTGTACAGTGGGAGGTATGTCGGGGTGTGATGGTTACTGTACAGTGGGAGGTATGTCGGGGTGTGATGGTTACTGTATAGTGGGAGGTATGTCGGGGTGTGATGGTTACTGTACAGTAGGAGGTATGTCGGGGTGTGATGGTTACTGTACAGTGGGGGGTATGTCGGGGTGTGATGGTTACTGTACAGTAGGAGGTATGTCGGGGTGTGAAGTCCCATACTGTATGCGCTGTCCGGGGTATGATTCTTCTGCTGCTGATGGCCCTCTGCCCCTCATGGCCCCTCATCATTAATTATTCAATCTGTTTACAGTCTGTCCCATGCAGTACTCAACGGGGCTCCCTATCATGGTGAGGAGGGTCTGTAAAATGTGAAGATGGCCATTGCTCCCCATTGTGCAGTGACCATCCTTCGTGATATTTGAGATGGAGAAGTGTAACTGCAGCAGGCAGATCGGTGATGATGTGATCAATAAAACGTTTCCCTTTTATTGATACCATCATAACCTGCCACAGAGCAGTCTAGCAGCCACAGCATCCTGCATCAGTGCTGAGCACTATCATTAGATTAGATTTCATACAGTTTGGGAAGAGGCCCATCATCCCAACCAGTCCACACTGACCCTCTGAAGAGCAACACCCTCCTCTCTGACTAATGCACTGAACACGATGGGCAATTTACCGTGGCTAATTCACCTGAACTGCATATCTTTGGACTGTGGGAGGAAACCCACGCAGACATAGGGAGAATGTGCAAACTCCACACAGGCAGTTGCCCCAGGCTGCAATCAAACCAGGGACTCTGGTGCTATAAGGCAGCAGTGCGAACCACCGAGCCACAATGCCATCCTATATTGATTATATAGCAAAGAGATGTCTCCCTCTGCCTGGCTGTGTCCTGTCAGTAGGACAGACCCCACCAGAGAGGGTGGTGATTTTGCCTGAGACATGGGCCTGTTCACAATCCTGCTTTCCAGACATTATCTGACTGTTGCTTGATTAGCCAATGGGAAATATATACCAGGTCACTTTCACATTTTCTGTAATGAAGAGTTAATATCACTTTATTTCTTACATATTTAAAAATAAACCAAACATCATTGTTTTTTCAGTTGAACACAATTGAAGTGAACAATAATTGAAATACCAGAGCGCACACCTAACTATTACACAATTCAGTGACTGTAGTAAACAGCCGACTCATGTTCAGATCAGTGAACACACCATCTTGCAGGCAGCAAAGCTGTTGCAAATGACTTTGAAGAAAAGCCAGAATTCAGGCACAGTGTTATTGGGCCTCACCATGACCTCCAAAGCACTGACCATCTCCAACATCTGTCCAGAGAGCTCCCAAACTGGAGCTGGGCAGTTACTCGCACAATCCCTCACAATAGACTGGTTAGAGACATACCTGAACAACAGGGAGATGTGTGTGGTTCAGACTGGTCAATGGACTAGCACATGGCGCTGGTCCAGACGCAGTTCAATATTTATAACAATGACCTGTAAACAACCATTTCTTGCAAGTATATCTCTTCTGTGTGTCACCTAAACTCAGTAATTCTGACCCTTGGACCCTATCGTGAAGGAAGGTGATATAAAGGTGATGGGCTCCTGCAGCACATGGCATCTGACATTGAATCCCTCATAAACAATATCCAGTTTATGTTAGCCCCACACTGTCAGTATCCAAACAGAATTGTACAGCTCCATTGATGCCCAGCGTGATCCCAGCCCAACGTTCTTGTGTGTGACTTGAGCTGGAAATCTCTGTGTAAATGTTTGCAGCATTGTTCTAACCATTAACAGCCATTAACAGCCTTCTTTACTGAAGGTCTGACATCTTTTCATAATACCAAGTTTTAGATTGTCCAATAAGCACAAACTCCACCCATTTATTCAGTACACTGTTATAACAACAATGTGATGAAAACTCACAGTTAGTCGCATTGAAATGATGAGTCTCCTTGCCACACCCAAGAACAAATTATTATTAATTACAAGGACTTTGAAAATATGCAATTATTTTCCCTTGTATTAATATTGTTAACTAACAGTCAATTTTCCTGTCCTCGAATACTGCCTGAACGTCTGAGTTTTTTTTCAGAACCACACTTTTTGACTCTGATCTCCAGCATCTGCAGTCCTCACTTTCTCCCTGCTAATATTTACTCATAATCATTTTCGATGCAACAATGTCACTGTGTGTTTCAACATGTTCCAGTCAGATATGAGTACATTTTCAGTTGCTTCTCTCTATCTCAGAGTTCAGTAATGTGGGATGAGATTACCAGTGTCTGTGATGCTCGGTATGTTGGCCATGCCTCTGAGAGACTGTCAGATTGTTTCAAACAGCATATCCCTTCAGCTGTTCACAACAAGCAATGTTGGACCAAGCAGCCTGAGCTCACAAAACCCAAAAGACAGTGTCCAGCATTGAACAGGTCCAGACAATACTTTTAATGTTAATTTATTCATGAAATGTGATTGGGACAGTATTTATTCATAGATCAGGAACTTAAAACAGTGACACTGAAGGAACAGCAATATACTTCCCAATTAGGATGGTAGATGGCTTGGAACAGAACGCGAACATGGTGGGGGTCCCGTGTATCTGCTTCCCTTGTCCTTCTTGATGGTCGGGTGTTCAGAGGTACGTTGTAACGAGCCTTGGTAAATTTCTGCAGAGCACGGAGTAGATGGCAGGTATTGCTGCTACTGAGCGTCGGTGGATGAGGGGTGAAGCTGCACTCACACAGGCAAATGGAAGTATTTAATCACACACGCATTCAACATGTGTCTTAGCAATAGGGGGCAGGCTTTTGGAAATTTTGAGGCGAGTTATTCCTGCAGAATTTCTAGTCCCTGACACATTCTTGTAGCCAATGAATTTATATGCGTCAAAGATTGGCGCTGGAAAAGCAAAATAAGTCAGGCAGCATCTGAAGTACAGGAGAAGTCAATTTGCTTTAGCAGAAGCCCGGAATTCCTGCGATTTTGCTTGGTGTGTGTTCAGTTATGGTGGTGGCATTGTACATTAGAGGACGTGGTTCAATTTTCAACTGTTAGAAGTAATCGTTGTCTGGCACATATATAATGGAAATGGTATTGTCACTGTTAAGCACACACCTGAATATTTCCAGGACCTGGTACATTGGACATGGACTGATTCAGTATCTGAGTAAATCACAAATGGTGTTGAATACTGTTCAATCATTGGCAAACATCCCCAGTTGTGATTTTACAGTCATTTATGAAGCAGCTGAAAATTATTGGGCCGAGGGCAGAGAGCACTTTTACAGCTCACTGATGCTGTCTAACAACATATCTGAATGGAATAAGATTATAATATCTACCACAAGGAGCTGAGTGAGGACTTGGTTACCTCAATCAGTTAGACAGCTAGTTTGAAATACAGATTAATGCCAACAGTGTGGGTTCAATTCGTCACTGACTGAGGTGACTGAAAAGGGCTGTCCTACTCAACTTCTCCCTTGCTTGAGAAATGATGACTGTCCAGTTAAACTACGGCCAGTCATCTCTCTCTAATGAGAAAGCAGCCCTATCATCCTGTAATAGTATGGTGCCTTACTTTTCCATTTCTGATCTGCAGGCTTACTCAAACACCAACACAGGGGAACTGCTGCGGAGCTATCCTGGAGCTGAGATGGCTGCTCTCCTCCAACCCCAACCACCTTCCTTTGTACCAGGTATAACTTCAGTCAGTGGAAACGATTCTCACTTGCTCCAGTTTTGCCGTTAATCCTGGATACGACACTTGATCAAATGCAGTTATCATGATGTTAAGTGCAGTCACTGTCACCTCACATCTAGAATTCAGCTGCGTGATCTCTTGTTGTACATAATTAAACTAAGGCTTCAATGAGCCCAAGGGTTGAGAGCCCAAAATGAGTTTCAGTGAGCTGGTTGGTGCTGAGGAAGTGCTGCTTGATCCCACTGTGGATGACAGCTTCCATCCCTTTATTAATGATAGAGTTGAGGGCAATGGGGAAGTCATTGTTTGTCTGCTGGTTTATCTGTTGGTGTACAGGATACACCCGGATAGTTTCCCACATTGACAGGTCGATGCCAGTGCTGTATCCCAGCAGGAACAGCTTGCATGGAATGTTATCAAGGCCCACAGCTTTTTCATTCCCTATCCCTCCAGCCGTTTGGAATTACCATACACTGTGAATCGAATTAGTTGAAGATTGCCATCTGGGGAAGACTAAAATAGATCATCCTATCGATACTTCTGTCTGAACATTTTGTGTGGTCGTTTCAGCCTTAGCTTTTCTATTGATGTGTTGGGCTCTTCCATCATTGAGGAAGGTGATATGTGGGGATCCTCCTCCTCCAATGAGTTGTTTGATTGACACTACCATTCAATCTGACTTCATGTGACGTATTGAGAAGATTAGGTCAGATTTGTTGGTTAGATCTGTCTGTCACTGGCTGTTTTTGCTATTTAGTGAGTAAGTGGTTCTGTTTGGTAACGTCACCTCATTTTGAGGTGTACCTGGTGCTGCTCTTGGCCAGCCCTCCTGTATTATCCCTTGAACAAGGGTTTATCACCTGGCCTGATGGTCAGGGTAAATTGGACCCTATGCCAGGCAGTGACAGTGAAAATTATGCTGGAGTACTATTCTGCTACTGTTGGTAATGACCCAAATCACCTCACCCAGGCCAGTGCTGAGTTCTCGATCTCCTCGAAATCTGCCCCATTTAGCATGGGGACAGTATCTCTCACATGTGCGCTCACGTGTAAATGCTCACGCAAATACACACACACACACACACACACACACATACACTTTACACACACACACTATTCACAATGGGTCTTTGTCTCCAGAAATACTGTGTGTGGTAGTCATTGTTCCCAATATGGGCATCGATCAATGTCTCTGAAGCAAGTAGGTTGGTGAAGATGAGGTCAAGTACGTTTCTCCCTGTCAGTCGTTCCCTCCCCACCCAGTGCAGACCCAGTCTAGCAGCTATGTTCTTTTTGACAAGACCGTCTCGATCAGGAATGTTGCTGCTGAACCCTTCTTGGTGGTGATTTTGAAATAGCCCACCCAGTGTACATTATCCAGCTCATTCACACTGTCAGTGTGTCCTCCAAGTGTTAAATGTAGAGGGACACTGATCCATCAGCTGAGAGAAGGGAGTCAGCAGGAGGTTTCTCTGTCTGTGTTTGATCTGCCACGTGATGCGTTGTTATGTCACATTGTTGCTTGACGAGTCTGTCGGACGTCTCTCCCACATTTAGCCCTACCCCCAGACGTTTGGAAGGAGGAATTTCCAGTGTCTGCAGGGCTTTTACTTTTCTGTCACTATCAATCGAAGGGCCTCTTCTGTGCTGTATGACACCCACTCTATGACTCTTGTGATTGGACAGTCCAAGGTCTCACTCCTTCAGTTCCTCCCAGTGCCTTGTCTATTCCACAGATTTCTACAATATTTTCTCTGTTAAGACATTGCACAATTCCATTTTTAAACTATCTACGTGTGTCTCTGTATCTTTCCCTGTCATCTCCTCCAGCTGCTACATCCATCTGTATCTCAGTAACTCTCCGTATCACTACAACCTTTATATCATACTACAGTCCCATCTATCACTGTAAACTCCGCCAGCCCCTACACCCCTCCCTATCTCTCTAAACTCCAGCTGCTTCACCTTTCCCCATATCCTGTGAATGAGTTCAAAACTATCTCACTCATCTATTACAGCATGCACAGGCCGCATTATTTCTGTAAAACCTCTAGTCTTGCTTCCTATCTCTGTAACATCTCACATCTTGCTTTCCTCTCTCTCTGTAACATTTCCATCCTTTCTATCCTCTCCCTGTAACATGTACAACCTTGCTTTCCTATCTCTGCAACAGCTAGAAGCTTGTTTTCCTCTCTCTGTCACATCTCCAGTCTTGCGTTGCTATCTCTGTAACATCTCCAGCCTTGCTTTCCTCTCTCTGTAACATCTCCAGCCTTGCGTTGCTATTTCTGTAACATCTCCAGCCTTGCTTTCCTATCTCTGTATTGTCTCCAGCCTTGCTTTCTTATCCGTGTAACATTTAGAGCATGCTATCCTACCTGTGTAACTTCTCCACCCTTCATTTTCCATCTCTGTGACATCTCCAGTCTTGATTTTCAATCTCTGTAACATCTCCAGGCTTACTTTCCTATCTCTGTAACATCTTTGGACTTGCTTTCATTCACACCTCGGTGAATTGTTTTTTACACACCTCAATGAATTGGTTATATATATGCTCCTGCTTTTTCTTCATTCTGGGGCTCTATAAAATATCCCCAGCAGTGTGTCTTTCATTGTTTGGACCCTAACCTCGACCCATAACGGCTCATTTGAAGACTCGTCCAAGGTATGGTCCCTCCTCACTGCAGTAACTGTTCCTTAATTAATAATGCAACATTACCTCCTCTTTAACCCCCTCTCCTGTCCTGTGGATAGTTACAATACAACAGAATATTGAGTTGTTAGCCTCTACCTCTCTCGAACACGTCTCTGTGATGGCAAAAACGTTCCACCTCCACATGTCAACTCATGCCATTATAACAACAGTCTGTCTGATAATACTCCCAGCATTAATGTAAGCTGGAATATAACACCTGGAATACTCTGTGTATTGGCGTTCTTCAAACATTCCCTATTTGTTATCAGGCTGCTCAAACCATGAACCAAAATTGTAACTCTGGGACTGAATGAATAGTTGTTAAATTGTAATTCCTTTTTTAAAAATCAGTATTCATGAAGTGCAACTTTCCAGACCTGAGCAGTCAGCTCCACATACAATGAGTTTCTGATGGTTAATTCCCCGCTCAGTGTGCAGAGGGGACAGCCCTCAGGAACGGAGAAAGTGAAGACTGTAGTTGATGGAGACCAGAGTCGAAATGTGTGGTGCTGGAATTGCACAGCAGGTCAGGCAGCATCCGAGGGGCAGGAGAGTCGACGGTTCGAGCATGAGCTCTTTACCAGAAAGGGATTGGTGCATTCCTTTTTCTTTGATTCCATGATTCGCAGGACGTTGGGAACCGTACTTACTCAGGAAGGCAGCACTGTATATAGCACTGAAATGGAAAGCAGTCAATCAGTTAGTTGGACAGGGTGTAGACAAGTTGAGGGGAAGTACAGACTGATTGAAGTACAAACATAAGGATAGCTAAACCCTTTGGGTCAGATGGGGTATAACCTAGGCTACTCCAGGAAATGATGGAAGAGATTGGCGTGCCTTTGGTGATAATCTTTGCATCCTCGCAGGATTTACAATTCCTTAAAAAATGATACTTTGACCAGAGATACTCAGCATGTTTATTTGAGGAGCAGGCCATGCCTCACAAACGTTATTGAATTCTTTCAATATGTGAAAATACACGATGATGAAGGTAAACCAGTAGATGTGGTGAACAAGAATTTTAGAAAGGCATTTGATAAGATTCCCCATTGTCGGCTCATTCAGAAGGTAGAGAGGCATGGGGCGCAGGGAAATTTGGCTGTCTGGACACAGGCGTGGCTGGCCCATAGGAGGGAGAGGATGGTAGCTGATGGAAAGTATTCAGCCTAGAGCTCACCAGTGGTGTTCCACAGGGATCGGCTCTGGGACCTATGCTCTTTGTGATTTTTATAAATGACTTTGCTGAGGAAGTGGAATGGTGGGTTAGTAGGTTTACGGATGACATGAAGGTTGGTGGGGTTGTGAATAGTGTCGAGGCTGTTGTAGGTTGCAGCAGGACTTTGACAGGATGCAGAGCAGGGCTGATAAGTGGCAGATAGAGTTAAAACTTCAAAAGTGTGACGTGATTTATTTTGTGAATTTGCATTTGCAAACATAATATAGGATTAAAGGTAGAATTATTGGCAATGTGGAGGAACAAAGGTACCTTGGGGTCCATGTCAATACATCTCACAAATTTGCCACACAAGTTGATAGAGTTGTTAAGAAGTTGTATGGTCCGTTGGCTTTCACTTTCAGGGGGAGTTTAAGAGCAGCCAGATTAATGCTTAGCTCTATAAAGCTGTGGTTAAACCACAGTTGGTATATTGTGTTCAGTTCTGGTTTCCTCATTATAGGAAACATGAGGAAGCCTCAGAGAGTGTGCCAAACAGATTTACCAGGATGTTGCCAAGAGTGGAGGACATGTCTTAAGAATAACGTTTGAGGGAGCAAGGACTTTTCTCCCTGGAGCGAAGATAGAGCTGATTTGATAGAGGTGTACACGATGTTGAGAGACAAAGATTGGATAGCCAGAGTCTTTTCAACAAGGGGCGTAATTTTATGGTGATTGGAGGAAGGTTGTTATGTTCTGTGTAAGGACACGCCAGGGACTGTAGACCGGTGAGACTGACAGGGCTGGTGAGCAAGTTGTTGGAGGGAACCCTGAGGGAGAGGATGTACAAGTATTTGGAAAGGCAAGGACTGATTAGGGATAGTCAACCTGGCTTTGTGAGTGGAAAATCATGTCTCACAAACTTGATTGAGTTTTTTTTTGCAGAACAATGATGATTGATGAGGGCAGAGTGGTGGACGTGACGTATTTGAACTTCAATAAGGCGTTCAAGAAGACTGGTTAGCCGGTTTAGCTGTCATGGAATGCAAGGAGGACTAGCCATTTGGATACAGAACTGGTTTAAAGGTAGAAGACAGAGGGTGGTGGTGGAGGGTTGTTATTCACACTGGAGGTCTGTGTCCAGCGGAGTGCCACAAGGATCAGTGCGGGTCCCCTACGTTTCGGCATTTATATAAATGATTTGAATGTGAGCATAATAAGTATAGTTAGTAAATTTGCAGATGACACCAAAATTGGAGGTGTAGTGGACAGCGAAAAAGCTTACCTTGGTTTGCAACAGGATCTTGATCAGATGGGCGAATGGTCTTAGGAGAAGCAGATGGAGTTAATTTACATAAATGCGAGGTGCTTCATTTTGGGAAAGCAAATCTTAGCAGTAGTCATACTCCTAACAGTGAGATCCTAGGGTGTGTTGTTGAACAAAGAGACCTTGGAATGCAGTTTCATTGTTCCTTGAAAGTAGAGTCGCCCATGGATAAGATAGTGAAGAAGGTGTTTGGTATGCTTTCCTTTATTGGTCAGAGTATTGAGAACAGGCATTGGGAGGTCATGTTGAGGCTGTACAGGACATTGGTTCGGCAACTTTTGGAAAATTGCGTGCAATTCTAGTCTCCTTCCTATCGGAAGAAGTTGTGAAACTTGACAGGTTTCAGAAAAAATTTACAAGGATGTCGCCAGGTTTGGAGCATTTGAGCTGTAGGTAGAGCCTGAATAGGCTAGTGGAGGGCTCGATCGTAACACAGAATTTATAGCAAAATTTTACAGTGTGATGTAACTGAAATTATGCGATGAAAATTTGATTGTCTTTTAAGCCTTTCATCTGTTAGAATACAGTGTTAGTTTCACTTCTTTCATGTGTAAATCACAAACCCTTTTTTTAAAGTTGCATTCTCGGGTTAGCTGTTAATAATGGTGACAGCTATATAGTATGTTGAAGGTGTTGGCCCCCTGTGTTCTGACTCTGCCATGGTGTTTAGATCGATTCTAATCTAATAAGTGAGATAACAGAGTTTTACATAAATTCATGCAGTTTTTGAGCAAAGTACAATGTTGCTCTGCAAGTACAAATTCATCCCACAAAATATATGTGTGCATGGGGGTCTTTGTGTGTCTCTGTCTGGGATGGGGGTTGTGAGTGTGAGAAAGTGTGCGTGTGCGTGTGTGTGTGTGTAGTGAGTGCAGAGTGTCGTAAGTCTGTGAGGGGGTGCATGTGTGAGTGTGGGAGTGTGTGTATCTGTAAGGGTATGTGTGGGTGTCTGTGTGCACGTCTGTGTGTACTTGTGTCCGTGTGTATGTGCCAGAGTGTGTGTGTAGGAATATCTGTGTCTGTCTGTCGTGCAATGGTGATCACCAGTAATGTGATATGAACGCAAAGTCCCGGATGAGGCCCTCCCCATTGGTACCGAACTTAGCTATCAGCCTTGCTCGGCCAGTTTTCTCTGCTGCCTGTCCCGAAGTGCAACTTGGAGGATGGTCACCCGAATATCCAAGGCTGAATGTCCCCAACTGACGTGTTCCCCAACTGGGAGGAAACCCTCCTGCCTGTTGATTGTTGTGTGGTTCCCATTCATCTGTTGTCGTAGACTTTGCTCGGTTTCCCCAATGTACCATGCCTCCGGGCATCCTTGCCTGCAACGTATAAGATAGACAACGTTGTCTGAGTCACATGAGTACCTGCCATGTACAAGGTGGGAGGTTTTCCCACGCGTAATAGTGGTATCTATGTCCACAATCTGACACGTCTTGCAGCGTCCACCGTGACAGGGCTGTATGGAGTTGTCCTGGGCGCAGGGCAGTTTGCTATCAACAATGATCTATTTGAGGTTTGGCGGTTGTTTAAAGGCACGTAGTGGAGGTGTGGGGAAGGTCTTGGTGAGGTGCTCATCACCATTGATAATGTGGTGCAGGTCACGAAGAACATGATTTACACATGAAAGAAATGAAACTATCACTGTATTCTAACAAATGAAAGACTTAACAGACAATCAATTTTTAAATGTATAATTTTAGTTACATCACACTGTAAATTTTTGTTACAAATGCTGTGTTGCGATCGAGCCCTCAACTATCACCTGATGAAGGAGAATCGCTCCGAAAGCTAGTGTGCTTCCACTTAAACCTGTTGGACTATAACCCGGTGTTGTGTGATCTTTAACTTTGTCCACCCCAGTCCAACACCGCCATCTCCAAATCATGAACATCATGAGGGTTATGGATATGGTAAATAGACAAGGTGTTCTCCCTGGTGTGTGGGAGTCCAGAACTAGAGGACATCGGTTTAGGGTGAGAGGGAAAGATATAAAAGAGACCTAAGGGGAAACGTTTTTCTGCAGAGGGTCATACATGTATGGAATGAGCTGCCAGAGCAAATGTTGGAGACTAGTACAATTGCAACATTTAAAAGTCATCTGGATAGGTATATGATAGGAAGGGTTTGGAGAGATATGGCCCAGGTGCGGGCAGCGAGGATTCTGTTGGGTTGGGATATCTGGTAGGCATTGGCAGGTTGAACCAAAGGGTCTGTTTTTGTGCTGTCCATCTCTATGACTCTAATTTAGAAATGACAATAATTCAGCATGCACTGTCAAATATTAAATGGTTTATGTCGTTAAATTGGAGCAAACAATATGTTGAAAACTTGCAATTTTTAGAATGAATAATAAAGAATGAAGAGCAAAGAACATTCCAGCACAGAAGCAGGCCCTTCGGCCCTCCAAGCCTATACCTATCCAAAACCTCTGTCTAAACCTGCCGCCTATTTTCTTAGGAGCTGTATCTCTTTGCTTCCTGCCCATTCATGTGTCTGTCTAGATAAATCTTAAATGATGCTAACACAAAATACTCCAATACAGTCTGATCAGAACCTTGTAAAGCCTCAGAAATTCATTCCTACTTTAATATTCAAGTCCTCACAAACGAAATGCCATCACTTTACCTTTCTGACCGGATAGGCCACTCGAAACAATGGACATTAATAAACTTACCATGGAGTTACAAAAATGAACAATGATTAAAGCATGCTGGGGAATGGATCCCAGCCTTCAGGAAACTCTTTGCGCTAATCCATAGCTGCAGAATCCAGTCAGGCTTCAGCTCCCCACAGACGGTTTGCAAACAAACCTGACAGCGACAGACCCTGCAATACCCACCTGAAGATGGACTTTAATGGGAAAATGGAATGTCACCCTTGGGCCATCAATGTACCTGCCCTTATTTGGGACTGATTGATCTGGGTAAATGAACTCGATCATTTCATTGGAAGATCCTCCATACCCTTCCAAGGGCTTGAAGAGTTGGAAGGATAACAATCATCTCCAAACCCCATAGATTGCGGTACTGGAGAATAACCACTGATAAAGAAGACAACACCAAAACCATCAGAAGAATAAGAAGGCATCACCACGTGGAGCCTGGATAATTTCTAATGTGGTGGTACACAATCAACCAAAGTTAAGCTCAAGCAGTTTGTAGTATTTTTCATTACTTTATAGTAAATTGTATTGTACTAACATTGATTGTGCTCAATAAACAAATATAATTGTTTGTAAGAGTTGAGTCAGTTCTTTTGATGAATAAAAGACTTTAAACATACTGTGCAGCACATGCAACACCTTCCTATCTGATGACTCAACTTGCAGGTTTACCTTGAGACAATCCTGTGTGAGATCTCGCAATTCTCTTTGCACTTCAGACTTCTGCATTTTCTCTCCATTTATAAAGTAGTCCATGCCTCTCTCCCTCCCATCACCTCACGCTTTCCCAAGATGTACTTCATCTGCCACTTCTTTGCCCACTCTCCTTTCATGTCTCAATCCTTCTGCAACCTCCCTGCCTCCTCAATGCTACCTGTCATTCTACCTACTTTGTATCATCTAAAAGCAAAGCCAGAAGACTCTCAGTACCTTAATGTAGATCGTTAATGCTCAACGTAAAATTTTGCGGTCCCAACACTGAGCCTTGTGTAACACCAGTTGTCATCAGCTGCTATCCTGAGAAGGACCCTTTTATCCACACTAGTTTCTTGCCTCGAACAAAATGGGCCCTTATTTTACTCAGCAGCATCCTGTGCGGCACCTTGTCAAAGTCATACTTGAGGTCCCGGTGGATAACATCCACTGACTTTCCTTGGTCTCACTTTCTTGTTTCACCCTCAAATAACTCTTATAGATTTATGAGGTATGACGTAGCATTGATGACACCATACTGACTTTGCCCAATTTTACAATTCACTTGCAAATATTAAAATCGTCGTCCTTCACAATGGATTCCAGGTTCTTCCACACGACTGAGGTTAAGCTAATTGTTCTGACACTTTCAGCCTTTCGCTTTCTACCTTTTTTAAAAAGGGTCTCATGTTAGCAACTTCCTAGTATTATGAGCTTCTCCCTGATTCTAGAAATTCAAGAAGTATCACTACAAATGTCTCCATCATTTCTTCAGCTATCTCCCTTGGAACTCTGGGATATCGTCCATTTGGTCCAGTTTATTTCCCCATTTAGTTTGTCGAGCAATTTCTCCACTGTCCCCTCGCTATCTTGAATTTGTGGGATACTATCTGTGTTTTCACTGTTAAAACTGACGTGAAATAAATGTTCAGTTTTTCAGGCAGTATTTGTTCCCCATTACTATGTCGCCAGCGTCGTATTCCACGTCCCAATATTCATTTCTGCCTATCTTTTGCACTTTATATATTTAAAGAAACTCTTAGTCTTTTATATTACTGGCTAGTTTACCCTCATGTTTAATCTTCTTCCTCCCATTTCTTATTTTGTTGCCCTCTGGTGGTATTTGTAAGCTTCCAAATCCTCTGGTTTCCCACTGCCATTTGCCATGTTATCTGATTTCTCTTTTGCTTTTACGCTAACCCTGATTTCCCCAGTCAACCATTGTTGCCTCATCCTCCCTTTACATGCTTCTTTTTCCTTGGAATGAATCTCTACTGCGCCTCCTGAATTACTCCCAGAAACTCCTGCCATTCCTGTTCCACTGTCTTTCCTGCTAGCCTACTCTCCCAATCAATTCAACCCAGTTCTTCCCTCAGGCCTTTGTATTTGCTTTATCTCAATTGGTAATATTGTTAATACTTCTATCTACTTCTTGTCAAATTGAACAGTAGGTTCAATGATATTATGACCACTGCCTCATAAAGTTTACTTTGCCTTAGGCTCCCTCATCAAGGCTGCCTCATTGCTCAACACTAAATCCAGTCTTGCCCGTTCCCTTGTTCCCTGTACCATAAGCTGCTTTAAAAAGCCATCTTATCGGCACTCCACAAATTCCTTTTCCTACAAAGCACTGCCAACCTGATTTTCCCAGTCCAGCTATATATCGAAATCCTCCTAATCATAAAAACTTTGCATTTTCTACACGTCTTTTTTACCTTCTGATGTGTCCACTGCCCCAGCTCCTGACTACGATTTGTAGACCTGTATATAACTCCAAATATGGTTTTGTATTCACCTTTGCCATTCCTCCATTCTATCCACACACATTCCAAATCATTTGTCCCTACTTTGAGTTTTGGGAACTGAGTGAAGTGACTGCAAAACACTTTACCATTGTCAAAAATTCATAGTTAAGACATTGATTAAAATATTACATTGTCAATTACATTGGAAAGTGGCCACAATCTATTTCTTTGGCCAAATATTCTGTCTGTATTAGGGAGGAATACAGACTTTTGAAACTGTTAGAAAAGGAAGATATGAAGAGGATTTGAAACTATAAAGAGATTAAGGTGGGTCAAGTGAACAGAAAAATATTGTTGTATGAAGTATTGTAGGAAATATTGTCTATGCGCTCAAAGATATTGGCCGGTTGAATTGAAAGGCAGTGTATTATTTCAATGGAGATATTGGCTTGAGGCAAAGAGGAATCGGGCACCTGGATGACATAATAAAACCTTTATGTGTGTAAAAAGCTTTGAGGCAGGTAAGATAAATGTAGAAACTTTCTGAAACAGAATACATGCAAAATTAGGGAAGATTTTCTCCAGTTTTGCAGAGTAGCGGCAAGACAACATGAAGAGAACAATGGTCATACTGACATGCAAATCAGTCCAGACAAAATTCATTCAACTGACTCCTGTGTGAAACATTTATTTCAGGAGGAAATCTTGAACCTACTGACTCTGGATCGGCTGGAGTTTAGGTGAACAACATGTGATCTTGGTAAGGCCAAAATTTCCAAGTAGTCTTTTCAAGTTGAATTCTAAAACAATATTTCAGCTTATGTGAGAGATGACCAGGAGTGGGCTGGCTATACAACTGAAGAATATCTCAGTGAAGAAGATGGTGGTTGTTTTAATTCTCTCAATGTGTCGTGTATTTGTGAACTCTTCCCAGATAGCAATGGAGGATAAAACATTAAATGTTCCTAAGGCAGAGGCAGGCAGATTCTTGACTAAGAATGATGCGCTAACATTGTAAGGGCAAAGGAGGAATAAGAGGGACACTTCGTACGTGTAGTGGACAGCGAAGTGGGTTTTCACAAATTACAACAGGATCTGGACCAGATGGACGAATGGGCTGTGAAGTGGCAGATGGAGTTTAATTCAGAAAAATGCGAGGTGCTGCGTTTTCGGAAAGCAAATCTTAACAGGACTTATACACTAAATGGAATGTTGCTGAACAAAGAGACCTTGGAGTGCAGGTTCATAGTTCCTTGCAAGTGGAGTCGCAGGTAGATAGGATAGTGAAGAAGGCGTTTGATATGCTTTCCTTTATTGGTCAGTGCATTGAGTACAGGAGTGGGGAGGTCATGTTGCGGCTTTAAAGGACATTGGTTAGGCCACTGTTGGAATATTGTGTGTAATTCTGGTCTCCTTCCTATCGGAAAGATGTTGTGAAATGTGAAAGGGTTCAGAAAAGATTTAGAAGGATGTTGCCAGGGTTGGAGGATTTGAGCTATCGGGAGAGGCTGAACAGGCTGGCACTGTTTTCCCTGGAGCGTCAGAGGCTGAGGGGTTACCTTATAGAGGTTTACAAAATTATGAGGAGCACTGATAAGGTAAATAGGCAATGTCTTTTCCCTGGGTCGGAGAGTCCAGAATTAGAGGGCACAGATTTAGGTTGAGAGGTGAAAGATATTAAAGAGATCTAAGGGGCAACGTTTTCGCGCAGAGGGTGGTGCATGTATAGAATGAGCTGCCATAGGAAGTGGTGGAGGCTTGTGCAATTGCAACATTTAAGAGGCATTTGGATGGGTGTATGAGTAGGAAAGGTTTGGAGGGATATGGGCCGGGTGCTGGCAGGTTGGATTAGATTGGTTTGGGATATCTGGTCAGCATGGACGGGTTCGACTGAAAGGTCTGTTTCCATGCTTTACATCTCTATGACTCTATGACTGTGTAATTGAGATCACAATCAGCTCATCCAATATCTTATTGCATGACGGAGCTCTTTTGGTGACTTACTCCTGAAGCTGGTTTCTGCATTTATGTTGTCTTTAGATACTGAAAAATTATGAGATGATTCTCATGAGCATGAAGACTGTTCCTTTCAGATTATTGGGCACAGCTTTCCATATGTGACTTTTTAACAGCACTCAAAAGCACTCAGCGAAATTTTATGGTTATGGAGAAAGGTCAGGAGCATAGCGCAAAGTAAAGGTCTGCCTTGAAACTGCTTTAGATCTCAGATTGGGTCGAATGGATAACTTAAATTCTGCACATTCCTTTCAGTTTTTCTTGTGAGGTGAGTTTCATTAGCAAGGCCAGCATTCTGTTGCATATATGTAATTTCTATTCAGTATATGGTAATAAACCCCAGGGATTATAGTGGTGCAGGGACACTAGCAGGTATGTTACAAAGAGAGAAACGGGGTTCTGAACCATTTGATAGTGAATGGAGAATGATATAGCTTCGATTCAGTGTGCTGTGTGACCTTGGAGATTTTATTCCTCACCTTTTGATGCACGCAAGCTATGGAAATAGTGAGAATACATTTCCTGTTTTCAACAATGAAAGTGATAGTCATACAGCATATAAATCTACCCTTCAGCCCAACGCATCAATGCCAGCCAGAAAACACTAACGGATATGATTCCCAGTTACCTGAAGACCTATAGCCTACTATGCCCTGGCAGTTTTTACTAAATGTTGCATTGCCTTGTATTATCTGTGATCTGAGTGTGTTTATTGTTCTTTTAATATATGCACAAAATGGTTTCATGGACGCAGATAACACAGCTATAAAGAGAGCAGCAAGCTCATCAGATCAATAAAACTCTCTACTTTTTTCAATAATGATAGAAAATCCGATTGTCTTTCCAATTGCTTTGGGATTTTAATGGAGCTTGACCAGCATTAATTGCCCTTGAGACGTTTCAATCCCAGTTGATGTTGGTCCATCCAAGTGGGTGATAGGATGGAGTATCAGCAATGCATCTCATGTGCTGGTTTAACTGGGAGTAAATATTACTGGTGGTGGATGGAGTGTTACACAAGCCGTCATGCTGTGATGAACAGCCTGCAGGAAAACAGGAAAATGGACTCATTGTTACAGCGAACATATAGGATGCAATTTATTATTTTTCTGAGAAATAGCAACCTTACAGCTTCCAGTCTTTATAATAATGAAGGGAAGTCTGTTTCTATGTTATTGGTGTTCTTAAAATAATGATGTCAAACAGCTGGAATAATGTTGGCGCTGTCGTTGGAGGATTCTTGCACTGAGCATGTGAATTAACATGGATTATTTCAGAGATGGCTGGGCTGTCCTAGGCTAGCAAATGCTGATAATCCACGGGGTGAGGCTCGTTTGTAATTTTGCCACTTACTGAGCACGGTTTGCCAGAACAAGACAACAAGTACCTTTGGTTAGTGCTTCAGAACGTATCAGAGCTTTCATGGCTGCCACCACATGGAATCATATATAAAGACAAGGCCCATCGAGTCTGCACCACCCAGTGCTAATGCAAATGCTTTATAAATTTTGTGAAGTTACCTTCCTGAACCATCCTCCAAGCCAATGCATTCTAGACACAGACCATCCTCTAGATTCAAAACATATTGCACAACTCTCCTCTCAATTTCTTCTCTTTCACTTTAAACATGTGCCCCTTGTTTTTGACCCTTTGACTAAGGGGAACTGCTGTTGTCTGTTCACTCTGCCCATACCTCTCATGCTCTTATACACCTCTGTCAGGTTCACTCCTTACCCTTTTCTGTTACAAAAGCAGGACTAGACTGTCTTCATTGTTTGAGTTCTCTGTTGTCTTGTTACTTCTTCCAAAGTGCAGCATCTCACATAATTCAGTGTTAGTTTTTACCTGGGCCCCTGAACAATCTGTTTGTACCCTCCTGTCATCTAACACGTTCCTCCTCACCATGACCCATCCGGCTAATCATTGCATCATCCACAACATTGTTTATCATCCTCCAACACACCCCATATCCCACATTAATATCATCAACATTTATGAATATCAGAAACAGACCTTCATTTCCTTCCTGTTCTACAGATCTATTGCAGAGGAAGAAATGACAATTCCAGTCTCTTGTTTTTCATATTTTGGTGAATTGTCAGCGTGATGCAGTTGAGGTCTTTTATGACAGAGCCATAAATAATATTTTGCACATAGAGCTGAATTCTGCTTTTACACTCCGCCCCTCTGCATGTATTATTCATAAGGCTTGTATATCATTAGTTTTGGACGAGCCTTTCGCACTGTGCACTGAAACGTTGTATATGGGCCTGCAGCTTATTCTGGATAACATTCAGTCAGAGCTGAAGATTTTTTTTTTCATCTGTAGGATGGACGCAGGTTCATTCATCAAATTTGTTTGAAAGAGCTAGAGGGATGAGGATAAAGATTAAATTAAATTCTGTATTATAAACACACTGTAGCAGATGAATTCACATTCTCATTTCTACGTTGAATTGCTAGCAAATTAAAAGAACAAGCACCCCAGTTCTGAATATTGTTTTAACAAGTGACATCATTTTGCAATAATGTATTGGGGAAAGAGAAAATGTCTGCACTTGATGGAGATACAGAAATACAGAGTGAATGTACAACATGATCAAGAAACAAGTGTTAATAAAAGAAGTATGAGGAACTTTTTTCTTAATTTTCAAAGGATTTTACATCAATCTCACTTTTCCAACTACATGCTTTTCCCTGCCACTGATGGGACTTCTGCCACACCTCCTCCTCCCTCTTCCTACTTTTTCCTTACTCACCTACTTCCCTTACATTGCCCCTTCTGATGCTACATACCCTGCCACTGACCATCTCCTTTCACACCTCTCGCACTGTATGACATACTACTTCCCCTGTCACTCCCACTTTCCCTGACCCTCCCTTTCCCTTTTTTGCTTTCAGAGTAGAAGATGTTGATTTCTGTGCGACTACTGGTCATTAGTGAATGGTGAGTTTGGAGTGATCAATGTCAAATAGCTTCAGACAATAGGATGTTTGCCACTGTTTGATGCACTGTTAACAGTATAGTTTTGTTCACTGCTGGTACAGATTGGAGCTTCTTCCTGTCCGTCTGACACAATGTTTAACCAAACGACCTCATCACCATAAGGACAAACAACTTCTGACGGAGTCGGAAGGCAATGTATAAATTTTCTTTTGAATATTGTGAGGACATTGTTCTAACAAACATTGTTCTTGTCTTTTGCTCCTTATTCTTTCTACTGATCTTCCCATGTAATTTGAGTTGAGATCACAGTAACTTCCCTTTCAATCGAAGCAGGACTTGACTGAGGGTGGAATCAAGGACCTTGAGCAAAACTGTCATTAATGGTAATTAGAGAACACTCTGCACTGGTAATGGGAACAATGGAAAAAGCAGTCTCTGCAAGTTATCTTCCAAGTTGCATGGCATCCTGACGAAGGAACTAATTTGCTCTTCCTTCAAAAGTATTTGCTAAAAGTCTTGGAACAGCTCTGTGTGGGTTTGCATTACTTGGATTGAAGAGGTTCAAGTAGGCAGCTCTCCGGCGACTTTTCCAGAGCTACTGGGGACGACAAATAAACTCTGCCGTTGCTAGTGCCTTCCAAAACCCTGGATGAATATGTCCTGTTAAAGAAATAAACACATGATATTTTATGTTTGCACACTCTAAAGTTTCGGAAAGGTAAGACCTTGCTGGATGAGTGCGATGCCAGTGACATCAGGAGCATGACAAGACGTTGATAACATTTGGAATCGTTAATTCAGTTAGGTACTTACAGAAGATTGACTGTGTGATATCAGTGCCACTGAGTTCAACATTTTCATCATGCATAATGGTAGTCATTCTCATACTTTAAAAATTTTCATTCAGAAGCCAAAACCAAATACTCGAGAGCCAAAAGAAATGGCAATTTCACTGTTCCCTTTCAGATCAGACAATTATCCACAGTCCAAAAGACTAAGTAAGTTGAAAGTGCTGGAAAACCGGAGCAGACAGAAACAGATTTAACTTTTTGAGTCGAATATGAGTTTTTCCACATTGGGTAATATCAGGCTTAATATTCTAACTCTGCTTCTCTTTCCAGATACTGGCACATCTGTAGTGTTTTGTCACTGTTTTCTGTTTATATTACAGATTTGCATTTTCCCCAGTATTCCCTAGCACAGGGATTCATTGGGGGGAGCAGGGTGGGAGTGCCATGGTGTGTCAGTGGTTAGCATGACTGTCTCACAGTACCATGGACCGGGTTGAGGGGGGAGGGGGTGGGAGTGGCATAGTGTCTCAGTGGTTAACACGGCTGTCTCACAGTACCAGGGGCCTGGCTTGCTTCCACACTGAAGACTGCTTGTATTGAGTTTTCACATTCTCCCCCTGTCTGAAAGTGTTTCCTCCAGGTGCACCAGATTCCTCCCACAGTCTAAACACCTTCGGTGGATTGACCATGCTAAATCGCCCACCTAACACAGTTCTGAATAAATGCAAACACATAGGTGCCACAGACCTGTGGGGAAGACAATTCCAACTCAAACGGTCCTTAGATAATTTCTCCTTACCCCTGTTCCTACTGAGGTTGGAGAGTCATTGTATTTGTTTCTAGTCCCACTCCTCCATCTGTCACGACAAATTATCAGTGTAACCAAGTGTGTGATATGGTAAATGATATCCGTCTCATACTGGATCAGGTACAGTGTTCCGAACATGTCAGGCATGTTTCTTAAATTTGTAAAAATAATTTATTTAAAACAAATGCAAAGTTATTGAAAGAAACGAAGGAAAGAAAAATGATAGACAGTTTGGACATTGACGATATGTGTATCATTCTTTATTTTCCTTTAAATCAGAGACACACACACATACGTCTGAAAGTAAACAGAGAAAAAAACAAACTCTGCAGAATATTAGTTTGGAAGAGTTTTGTCCAGATAATAGTTAATTTCATGGAAAAAGGAAAATTGAGATGGTCTCAATTGTTATTCTGCCTCATAGATGCTGATGGCAATAGGTTTCTTCCTGGAACAGTTGGACTTGGCTGAATTCCCTTCTCTGTTGGCAGTGGGGACATTCCAATGAATTCTCAAAAGGAACCCTCCATGAGTGGTAAAGATGACTGATAGATTTTCTGCTCTCTCTTAAAGAGGAATACAGTGTGTTAGGTTTCATTTGTCGAGCGATTGAGTTCCGGTGTCACAATGTCATGTTGCAATTATACAAAACGCTGGTGAGACCACACTTGGAATATTGTGCACAGTTCTGGTCCCCATATTACATGAAGGATGTGGAATCATTGGAAAAGTTGCAGAGGAGATTTATCAGGATGTTGCCTGGTCTGGAGGGAAGGTCTTATGTAGAAAGGCTGAGAGGGGGTTTGATAGAGACATACAATATGATCAGAGGATTAGATAGGGGAGACAGTGAAAGTTTTTTTCCGAGGATGATGATGTCAGCTTGTACGAAGGGGCATAATTACAAATTTAAGAGTGATAGATTTAAGACAGATGTCAGAGGCTGGTTCTTTACGTAGAGAGTGATAAGGGCATGGAATGCCCTACCTGCTAATGTAGTCAACTCAGCCACATTAGGGAGATTTAAACAATCATTAGATAAGCACATGGGTGATTTTGGGATCGTGTTGGGGGACGAGCTGAGAATAGTTCACAGGTCGGAACAACATTGAGGGCCAAAGGGCCTGTTATGCGCTGTATTGTTCCATGTTGTATGTTCTATATGTTGCTGTCGAGACGAACAAGTAAATTGATGGATCAATGGCTGTGGCTGTTCAGACAAGTTACATTTTCTTCCTCTCTGAGCGGAAACATATAATAATGTCACCAGAACACCAACGTGAACCATGTAATGTCTGGTTAAACATTCCCCTGATTGCATACTCCATCCCTGTTACCTGTTCCATTTAGGACTGATTTGTAATTTATCATTTGTAAATACTTTTAGGTGTGGCATCATAATTATTGTATAATAAATTCATCTCTTCAAAGTACTGTGTTAAAATGCATATATTGTTTTATTAAATTACATCCATCATTTTATTCTCTCATTCCTCAGCTACGCTCAGTATGCTCTCCTCAGGGCCCTTTATGGTTCAATGTGAACATCTCATATCCTCAGGCCTGAAGTGCCCTGACCTTGGAGAGGCCATGAGGTGCATGAATATGGTTATTTTCCAAGGGCGGAGGAGTCCAAACCAGAGGGCATAGATTTAAGGTAAGAGTGGCAAGATTACAAAGATTCCTGCAGGGGTAACCTTTCTGTAAAGAGGGTAGTGTGTGAACGGAATGAGCTTACAGTGAAAGTGATGGAGGCTGTTACAATTATATCATTTATGAGGCAATGGGCATGTGAATAAGAACCGTTTAGAGGATTATGGGTCTAATGCTGGCAAAGATGACTACATCAGATTGGAATATCTGGTCGGTGCAGATAAGTTGGACTGAAGGGTCTGTTTCCATGCTGTATGACACTATGATTCCATCAGGCCTTCATTCTAGCAAAGAGTAAAGTGAAACATCAGTGAATAGCTTCTAAAACAATTGCATATTTTTCTTTCAGTTTAGGGGTTCATTACGAGAGACAGTATATCAGATGTAGTCTCAGAATTGTCACGTACAAATGCAGTAATGCATCCTAATGATTATACCCAATAGCTTTTGCATAAAACAGCAAGATTCGATGCCCTTTTCTTATTATTGGCTGAATCTGCTGACTAGGTTTATGTGGCTCATGTACTGGAATCCTTCTGTACAAGAGTTCTGTGATTTCCTCTCCATTTAAGTGGGTTACTGTTATTTTCTCTGTTCAACACAGCACTGATTTCTCTTAACCCACATTATGCTGTTTTCTGCCAAGGTTTTGCTCACTAACCTCCCCGTCTGTATGCATTGCAGAGTCTCCATGTACAGTTAAATGACTATCTTGGTGAATGAGCTAACTGAGCTCCAAGCCAATCAGTCCTCTCATCTACGTCATTGGCATAGATTCTAAATAGTTGATAATCTCACACTGCTCCCCGAGGAACCCCAATTCAGTTACAACTTTACAACCTGAATATCCCGAATGTTTATTCCCTGATAGTTAACTGGATTTCCCCTGTTGCTGGGCAGCAGGCTAGAAAGGTTGGATGGCCTCATCCTACACTGTGTTATGTACGTGGCGAGTTGAATGATGACTTCAATTTATTCATGCGTAAATCCTTAGAGAACAGAATGGTCTCCTTCTGTCTCATTATAATGATGCTGACAGGCTGAATGGAATCTTTCTTTACCTCTGTAACAGTTCGGAGTGTTTGAGAGAACAACACATGTGTTAGGAGCAGCAGCTGGCCATTCAGCCCCTTGAGTCTGCTGCACCATTTGGAATGTGCATTGTTGTTGTGATTGTAACTAAACATAATTTTCCTGTCCCCAATAAACATGGATTCTCCAGTTCATCAAAGTTCTATGGAACTCAACCTTGAGTGTTTTCTGTAATCCAGTCTTCACTGCTCCCCAGGGATGAGAACACCACAGATTACACAACCCTAAGAGAAAGGAGCATCCCTGCCTCAGTTTGAAATGGGAAGGTCCTTATTCTCAAAATGTGTTCCCCTCAAACCAATCACCACTCTTTGTTGTATAAGGATTCGACAATTAGAAACAGATATCGACCACTCAGCCCCTCAAACCTGTCCACATTCCCATTAACTCTCCTAAACCAAATACATATCAAATTCAGTCTCCACTGACCTCATAGAAAGACAATTCCAGGAATGATCATATGAGCAATGAACACTGGAGCAGAATGAGGCCATTCAGCTAATCTTTTCTGCCATGATATTTGATCACGGCTGAAGTATTTCTGAACCCCATTCTCCTGCCTTCTCCGACTAACCAATGATAACTTATTAACTAAAAATTAATTAATTTTCCCTGCACATTCTCCCTGTGTCTGCGTGGGTTTCATCCGGGTGCTCCAGTTTCCTCCTACAATCCAAAACCAATGTGCAGGTTAGGTGAATTGGCCATGCCAAATTGCCCGTCGTGTTAAATGAAGGAGTAAATGTAGGGGAATGGGTCTGTGTGGGTTGCGCTTCAGCGGGTCGGTGTGGACTTGTTGGGCCATAGGGCCTGTTTCCAAGTTGTATGTAATCTAGTCAACTATTCTAAAAAAAGTATTTATCGCTGTATTAAAGATCGTGTGTGCCTGTATATGGGGTTATGTTTGTGTGTTTGTGTGTAAATGTCCATATCTACGTGCGTATCTCTGTGGGCATGTGTTATGTATGTTAGTGTCAGTACCTCAGTTTGTGTGTACCTCTGTCTGCATCTCTGTGCAAAGTTGTTTTTGAAATAAATAGATTGAACTTGGAATGAAAGTCTTCCTCCTCTTCTCTCTCCGTCTGTCCCTTTTGTTCATAGAGTGCATCGAATCGCTCCAGTGTGGAAACAGGCCCTTCGACCCAACAGGTCCACACTGACCCTTCGAAGAGTAACCCACCCAGACTCGTTCAAATGCTATCCTACGCTTGCCCATGACTAATGCCCCTAACCTACACATCCCTCGGCACTATGGACAATTTAGCATGTCTAATTCACCTTACATCCACAATGTTAGACTGTGGATGGAAACCAGAACACCCAGAGGGAACCCACACAGACACTGCGAGAATATGAAACTCCACACAGACAGTCGCCTGAGAGTGGACACGAGTGCGGGTGCCTGGTGCTGGGAGACAACAGTGCTCGCCTCTGAATTTGTGATTAGATTCACACAATACCTCCCTCTGCTGGACTACCCACACCACTGCATCGGTGTCACAGTTTTTAACTCTGAGAAGATAAGAAATCCTCTGCTGTGAATCTGTCAAATTGCATGGCCGTTTGATTTTTCAAATAATATCTTTGGAAGCACAGAGCAGTTTTGTCTGATGCTAAACAATGTTGTTCCTGTGTCATTACCAACATTATTGGACGTATTCTGGGACTTTTCAATACATTCTCACATAATTTTTAAGCATTGCAAGTCACAGAATGAGAAATCAATTCATCTCATCTCCTGACAAAATGGTTCACTCGGAGGCGAGCATTTCTATTCTGACAGATCTATGTATATTTACAACCCTCGACCTACCAGCATTGTGTGTGAGTGTGTGTGGTGGGGTGGGGGGTGGAGGGCGTTGGGGGAAGGTGTACGTGTTGATGGTGTTGTCAGTTTGGATAGTGCTGTGAGCTGCTTCCGTCTCTCCCTCCCTGACTGAATTCTTGAAGGGTTTCACTCTCTGCCGCTGTCATTGCAGCAGGGTAAGGAGGCTAGCTGATGGACAGATTGTGTCGTTTTAAACACCACAGAGACTGTCAGACCTGCACCCACATATAGATACCCACAGAGTCAAACACAGACACACAGTTAAATGAGTGGGGTGGGGAAACCCAGCTTCACCCTTTGTGTCCTATTCCGAGCTGTTTGTCCTGGAATAGGAGACGGTGAAGGATGAAGTGAGGGTGAGAGTGGGTGACTCTGCTGTTAGTGCTGATGTAGGTGGGGGAGGGGGAAAATCGTAACGTGTCCAGAGGGAGTCAGTCAACAGTGTTGTATCCATCCAGTGGTATTAGTGAGGGAGATATAGTAGAAAGGAAAGAAAAAGAGCGAGAGAGAGAGAGATGGTGCTGCATGCTGGGTGGTAAGCCCAGACCATGCTCGCTGCGTCTAGTGGTGTGGCCCCCACTGGGAAGAGAATGGTCCCCCTCTGTACTAGCCCATCCACCAGAACCTCCGTGCCCCTGTGAACAAACCATGGTGTAATTGCCCCTTATATGCCATGTTCAGGATAAATTGTGCAGGACAGTGCCAGCCTGAGAAAGCTCAACCATGTGCCCATTGGCCTTTTAAAGATGGCGCCAGTGCCAAAGATCACGGAATACCAAGGGGCATGCGGGTGATGGTGATTACCTCCAACTTTGATGGGTGGGAGAATCGGGCTGGTATTGAATGAGAGGGACACCATGGGGTGGGGTGGGGTAGTTAATGAGGTGATGCCAATACGATCACACGAGGAATCTAGCTCAACCTTGTGCAGATAATCCATCTGTCACACTCAATGAAAATGGCATTGAGACAAATTATTATTCGATTCAAATGAATGAGCCGAAGACTCTGCTGACCCCAATCCCAATTACAACACTGCAGCTTCTTGACCAATGCTCTCCATCACAGAGAAGGAGCAAAACGTCACCTTACCCGTGGGAATTAAGACAGTGGGGAGGGGGTGGTTTTGGTATCAGTGTGGGAGCACTTTATGGCAAGTCATCATAATTCTATTCGTTTTAAAATAGAGATGGAAAAGGAAGAACCAGGTCTAAAACTTAAAGTTCGAAATTGTTGAAAACCAATTTTTATGATATTAACTAAGTATATTCCAAATACGATTGGGACAGATATTCGCAGAAAAGGGGGTCAGTTGGGAAGTGGGAAGCCTTCAAAAATGAGATGTCAGGAGTACAGAGACATTATGGCCCTGTTACGGTGAAGGGTAAGGCTGGTACGTGTAAGGAATGCTGGAAGATTGGAGAAGTTGAGGTTCTGGTCACAGATAAAAGGGAAGCATACGTCAGGTATGGACAGCAGGAATTGAGGATTGTTTTCTTAATTCATTCACGGGATGAGGGCGTCCCTGGCTAGGCAAGCATCTATTACCCATCCCTAATGGCCCAGAGGGCAGTTGGCAGTCAACCACATTGCTGTGTGCCTGGAGTCACGTGTAGGCCAGACCAGGTAAGACTGGCAGTTTGTTTCCATAAAGCGTGTCAGTAAACGAGATGGATTTCTCCATCAATCGGAATGGTCATCATTATCCTCTTAATTCCTGATTTAAAGTGAATCACGAGAAGAGTCGGAAGGCAACAAGAGTATACTTGTGGGAAATTTGGAGCATAAAAAGGGGACATGTGATAGCTTTGGCAAATAGAGTTAAGAAGAATCCAAAGGAATTCTACAAATACGTCAAGGACAAAGAGTAACTGTGGAGAGAATAGGACATCCTTAAAGATTAGCAAAACTGCCCATGTGCAGAACCACAGGAAATGGGCGTGGTACTAAACGAATATTTTGTATCAGTGTTTACTGTGCAGGAGGATATGGAAGCTAGAGAAATTGGGAAAAAAGTAGTGACATCTTGGAAAGTGTCTGTATTACAGAGGAGCTGCTGGAGGTCTTAAAACATGCAAATGCAGGAAAATCTCCTGGATTTTATTAGATGTACGCTAGAACTCTGTGGGAAGCTAGGGAAGTGATTGCTGGGCACGTTGCTATCATTATTAGCCACAAGTAAAGTGTCGGAAGACTGGAGGTTGGCTAACGTGGTGCCACTACTTAAAGGATTTAAGAAGGGTAATAAGGAAAAGTTAGTGATTCTGACGTCAGTGGTGGGTAAATTGTTGGAGGGGATTATGAGTCATTGGATTTTCACGCATTTTGAAAGGTAATGACTGATTAGGGATAGTCAACATGTCTTTGTGCAAGCAATCTTGTGTCTCACTGACTTGACTGAGATTTCTTTGAAGAAGCGACTAAAAAGATTGAGATAGAGTGGTGTACATTGTCGATATGGACTTCAGTAAGGCATTGAATAACATTGTGCATGGTCATCTTTTTATCAGGGTTGGTTCATATGAAATCCATGTGGATGCAATGCTGGCTCAAAGGTAGGAGGCAGAGGGTGAAGGTAGAGGGTTGCAATATCCTGGCAAAGGTTTGCAATGCTCCCCATGCTGTGCAGATAATCCAGTTTATCGAGTAATCCACTGGCACGGCCGACACAGCTCTCCATATTAGCCGTTACCTTACCCCAGTTTATGGTGTCTGGGCTGGTTCAGTGAAGATGAATCAGAATTTGAGGCAATGGACCATTGTAGCGGACCTGGCAATATTTGCGTTCTTGGGATTGGACCCACCATTGGTCTCCCTTATCCCCTTATCCCAATCCCCTCATCTCCTTATCCATATTTTCAGCAAGTTATCAGTTAATAAATTATTTGCTTTTTTTCTGTATCTTTCCTTGGCCTTGGTTTTCGACTCCATCGTGCATCGAGTGCTGGCATGGTGAAGCTCAGAAACATTGAAATGGTATGTGTCGGACTGTTGTTCACTTCCCGATGTGTCCCATGTGGTGTTCCATTGGCAGGAGTGTTCCAGCAGCTCTGACTCAAGTGGTTGAAACTTGGTATGGGCCTGCCCACGGAACGCCTCTGTTTGTCTCTCACAGTTAATCGTGCAGTCAGTTACACGAGGAGAATCCTCGAGTATAATTATTAAGGATCAGGCATCTAACTTGTAGCTGTGGGGCTTCTGACTGACTCTTGTTATTGAACAATCAGTGGTGGGGCTGGGGATGGTTTTCTGAAGGTTGTGCTGTGAGCTGCCTCACACATTCAGGGAGACCTGAGGATTTGCTGACCCAACACTGGATGCAGCATGGGGACTGTAGTTGCTGTAGCTAGGTCTGTAACATGGACACCAAATGGGGCAGATGCTGCAGAGAGGTGACGCTCTGAAGCCACGGAGTGTGTGTGTGTGGGGGGAAAGGGATGTGCTCTATCTGTCTGTGTTTTCGCCTGGACAAGCACATACTCTCACTCTCCCCGTTACATACACTCTCCCTATCCGCTCCACACAATCTCACTATCCCTGTCTCACATGCTGACACGCACACTCCACTCTGTCACATGCACGCATGAACACACAGCCTCTCTCTCTCACTCCCGCACTCACACACACAATCCCCCTCACTGTCTCTCACGTACATAGAGTGTCTCTCTCTCTCTCCCCCCTTCACACAGACACGCTCCCCTCTCTCCCACATACACACACACGTGTGCACATATAAATTTGTGGGGAGAATTTGGATTTGACCATTTGTATTTGCAGATGCATTTTATTTTGTTCCAAAAACATACAATTTGTATTCAGTCAGTCAATGTGATATTTTATAAACTCCTAATTTGTAAATAAAACCAGTCTGACTCCAGGTGAGGACACAGACAGCGTCCAATCAAGTTCTCACGCTTAGAAGACATTGTCTGACCGCAAGTGTTACTTCATTTACCTGAAAGTATCTCCAGGCAGTGACTCGAAATAAATTCTGTGATTTGCATAATAATCAATCAAATTTGCATCCCCATTCTAACTGATTAAGTATTTAAGAGCCATCTCAGTTGTGTGGACAATTCCTGTGCACAAGTTGTACAACCCTTTCATCTTTTCCTTATAACTTCCGTGTTTAAGGTGTTCCTCTCTCTTACACCTGATGAAGGAGCAGTGCAATGAAACCTTGTGTTTACAAATAAACCCACTGGGCTCTAACCTGGTGTCGTTTGATTTTTTACCTTGTCCAACCATGTCCAAAACCAGCGACTCCATATCATGGTTTTTACTGGTGAGCTAATCCTCTTCCCCAACAAGTAAGGTGTGGACATGAATTGATGGGTTTCTGAAGAGAATATTGACAAGAATTATTAGAGTGAACTGTCAATGGAAAAGGTAAGAGTAAACAAGAGCAGCTTCATTGCAGTCTGAAACCAGAGGAAGGAGAATAGAGAACAGAGCAATAGCAGAACTATGAAGCAATTATTTCAGTGATGTCCTCACAGAAGAAAACAAATCAAATCTTCCCAGGAAGACTGGAAAGCCTAAGTCTCAAGAGAAAAAGAATGAAATTAATAAATAAATGCTTTGGGAGAAATTATTGGAACTGAAAGTATGGTTGAATTTAGAATAGAGATGGAAGGTGAGAAGGTAAAATCCAATAACAGGGTCCTACGCTTCAACAAAGCAGACAACAATGGGATGAGGGAAGAGTTAGCTAAAGTTAACTGGAAGCAAATACTTTATGGTGGAACTGTATATGAACAGTGGATGGCTTTCAAAGCAATTTTTCCAAGTGCTCTGCAACAGCATATAACAGTGACATGGAGGGACTGTAGGAAAAAAGGTAAGCTGCCATGGATGTCTCAGTAAATAAGGCTATCAAATTAAAATAAATGGCATAAATAATGGCAAAGACCAGTGCAAAACTAAAAGATTGGGAAAACTTTAAAGGTCAAAAGAGCAACAAAAAAACTGTCAAGAAATATAAAATAGATCGATTATGAGAGTAAACTGCCTCAGAGTATAACGACAGATAGCAAAAGATTATATAAATATATAAAACGAAAATAGTGGCTCAGGTAAGCATTAGTCCTTTAGAGGGTGAGAAAGGGGTTTCCGTAATGGGATATGAGGAAATGGCCAAGCAATGGAACAGATATTTAGTCGGTCTTCACAGTGAAGGACACCAATAACATGCCAGTAATTGTCAAATGGAGGAAGGTAGGTGAGGACCTGGAAACAACCATTCCGACGATGGAGAGAGTGTTGGGCAAGCTAATGGATCTAAAGGTAGGTAAGTCTCCAGGACCTGATGCAATGCATCCCAGGGTACTAACAGAATGGTGCGAGAAATAGCAAATGCATTTGCGGAACTTTTCTAAATTCACCTGACTCTAATGCAGTTCCAGAAGGTTGGAAAACAAGAAATCAGACACCACTGTTTAAAAAGGGAAGTAGGAAAAAAGTGGCGAGTTATACACAGTTAAGCCTAACATGTGCAGTGGGGAAAATATGTCAATCTACAATCAAGGAATAAATAGCATGCATCTCGATAGAAATTGTCCCGTTTGACAGACACTGCATTAGTTCATGAAAGACAGGTTATGCTTAAATAATTTACTAGACATCTATGAAGACATTATGACCACGGAGACACAGTCGATGTGGTGTACCGACATGAACAAAAGGCATTCGACACAGTGCCACCAAAAACAGCTGCTGCGGAAGGTAAAGATGCATGGCATTATGGGTAATGTATTAACATGGATGGAGGATTGGTTAATTAACAGGAAGCAATGAGTGGGAATAAATGAGTGATTCTCTGGTTACTGATCAGTGACGAGTGGTGTGCCTCTGGAATCGATGCTGGGACCGCAATTATTCACAGCTTACATCGACGTTTTGGAGTTGGGGACCAAGTGTAGTGTCTCAGCGATAGCAGATTATACTAAAATGAGTGGCAGAGCAAAGTGTGCAGAGAACTGATAAACTTTACAATGGGACATAAATATTATAAGCAAAGGTCTGGATTACAATTATAATAAATGTGAAGTCATCCATTTTGGTAGGACTACCAGTAAAAAAAGACTATTATTTGAATGGTAAAAATTCAGCATGCGTCTGTGTAGAGGGACCTGGATGTCCTTGTGCATGGATCACAGAAGTTGACCTGCAGGTGCAACAAATAATTAACATGGCAAATGGAATTGTGTCCTTCATTGCGAAAAGGATTGAGTTTAAACACAGGGAGGTTATGTTGCAGCTGTACAAGGTGCTGGGGAGATCACACCTGCAATACTCTGTGCAGTTTTGGTCTCGCTACTTGAGAAAGGATGTCCTGGCTACAATGGATACAGAGGAGGTTCGCTATGTTGGTTCTGGAGTTGAGGGGGTTGGCTTATGTGGAGAGACTGAGTGGACTAGAATTATATATTGATTGGAATTTGAAATAATGTGGGAGGATCAGATAGAAACATATATGATTATGATTGGAATAGATAGGATAGAAATAGAGAGGATGTTTCCAGTAGCAGGCGAAACTTCGGCAAGAAGGCAAAATCTCAAAATTAGGTGGAGCAGATTTAGGACTTGAATTGAGAAGGAACTTCTTGATCAAGAAGATTGTGAATCAGTGGAATTCCCTGCCCACTGAAATAGTTGAGGCTTTATCATTGAATGTTTTTGAAGCTCAGATAGATAATGTTTTGAGCATTAAAGGAACAATGGGTTATGGAGAGCGGACGGGTACGTGGAGCTGAGGACATGAAATGATCAGCCCTGATCTTATTGATGCTCACAGATTTTATGTAATGGGTCAACATGAAATGGGAATCATACTTGAGAAAATGACTGGTTGATAGGTACGGAGAAGCAATGGATGCAATGCATTTGGATTTTCAGAATGATCTTGATACAGACTCTAGACTAGTATGCAAAATTAGATGTTACAGGATTGGGGTAAAATATCAACATGGTTTTAGAATAAGAGAGCTGACAGGAAACAGTGAACATGAATAAAGCCATATGTTTTGAAGTGGAAGCCACATGTTTTGAAGTGTGTTGCAAGGATTGGTGCTTGGGTCTCAGCTGTTCCCAATGCATGTTTAACATTTAGTTGAGGGAATCAAATGCACTATTCCCAAAACTGCTGCAAGCACTGAATGAGGTCGGATTGTGCGTGGGTGGGGGGATGTAGAAAAGCTACAAGGTGATTGAGACAAGTTGACTGAATGGGCAAATACGTGGCAGATGGAGAGCAATGGGGTGGATGTGACGGTGTGTATTTTGGTGGGAACAATAGAACAGCAACCTATCATTTGAAAAGAGATAAGTTGAAACATGTTGATCTTTAAAGGGATTTATTTTCTGTCTTTGTTTCTTCTGTGCAGCCCTCCGAGGTCCATGCAGGGCAGTGAGTTCTGAACCCAGAAGTCAATACTGGGAATGGTATTGGCACACTGACCAGTGAACATAGACCCAACAAGAGGAGACCTGTAATATTGAAAAGGGCCTGGATATCCTTGTACACCAGTTACTGACAACAATATTGCAGGAAAGAAAGCAGTTAGGAAGATAAACGTGTTGACCTTCATTTCAGGGAGATTTAAGTGCAGGAGTAAGGGTGTCTTACTGCAGCTGTACAGGGCCTTGGTGAGACCCCATCTCGAACATTGTGCAGTAATGTGTGCAGATGTGGTCTCCGTACCTCATAAAGAATAAACCTAACATTGAGGGAGAGCAGTGAAGGATGACCAGACTGATCTCTGGGATGACAGGCTTGTTATGGGGCAGCTCTTGCATTGACTGGATTGGGACTGTAATCCATGGGCTTTAGGAAAACGAATGGAGATATCAATGAAATATATAAAACCCAGACTGGTCGAGACAGATTGGAAGCAGGAATGGTAATTGCATTGGCTGGGACGGATAAAACAAGGAGCCACAGTATTAGGTGCAGGCAGGTCACTCTGCATTGAGATGATAATAAATGTCTGCACTCACAGACTGATGAACCTGGGGAATTCTCTCCCATATAAGGCTGTGGAAGCCAGGACATTGAAAAAAAATATGGATTTCTGGACATTAAATGGATCAGGAGACAGCTGGAGTACAGCTGTCAGAGGATCAGAGATGTTAAGAAGGAGGTCTCTGCAGTGTCAACAGGACTGCGTTTCCTGTTCCCTTTTTCAATACCGAGTTTTCAGTCGGTTTTATCCTTCCAAGCCTCGGAGCAGTTTGATACATTTGAGTGTCTTGCTTGTCCATTGAAGAGTGTATCACATGTCTCTGTGTCTGGAGTCACTTTTAAGCCAGACCAGGAAAGCACGGGAGATTCACTTCCTGAAAGTACATTGGGGAAGGAAATTCTGTTTACAATCGACATTGGCTTCAAGGTCACTGTTACTAACACCAGATTATAATTCTTGATATTTTATTAATTGTTTTAACTTCCACCAGCTGCCAGAGCATCAACCTGGTCTGGATTAGTAATCCAGTGACATTTCCACAACAGCACCATCTCCACATGGGGACCTATCAGATTCCACACTGAGCAGGTTATTTCTGTGCTGCTTGACAGCTCTGTCAGAAAAAAAACCCACTAATTTCACTTTTATGAAAACACTGATGGTGTGATAATTAGTCAGATTGTAACTATTTCTCGCTTTGAGAACTGGACGTAGCTGAGTAGTTTTCCGCATTCCCCAGGGAGATGTCAGAGTTGTCAGCTTGGTGGAAATGGTCGACTGAGGGATTATCCCAGCCAAAAAGTTACAGATTGTGTTTGAATATAATGCTGTTTCAGCTGCTGCTACTGCTGTGGTGTACAGCACCACAACAATGCCAGGAATTCTGTATTTTAGAACGTTCAGTGAGTTGTATCGTTGAAAGTATTTACAGAGGAGTTTTAACTTGGAAAATAATTGAATGCAATGAAGAAGTAGTGACAAAAGAGGAGTTCTGGAGTCAGAGACTCTTAGACTCATACAACATGCAAACAGACCCTTTGACCCAAATCATCCATGCTCACCAGGTTTCCTAAACTTCCAAACCTTTCATATTCATGTACACATCAGATTGTCTTTCAATTGTTGTAATTGCACTCACCAATACCTCTTCCTCTGACAGGTCACTACATTTATGCACCAATCTCTGTGAGAAACAGCTGCTCTTAGATCTCTTTTTAATGTCTTCCCTCTCACCTTAAACTTATCCTCTCTGATTTTGGACACCCCCACTCTGGGCAAAAGACCTTGTCTATTTATCCTATCCATGTCACTCTTGATTTTATAAACCTCTGTAAGGTCACCCCTCAGCCTCCTACGCAAAAGGAACAAAATCCCTGCCTCTCCATGTATCTTAAAACCTCCCGTCTCCGTCACATCATTTTAAATACTTTGTCCCCTTTCCAGGTTATAACATCCTTCCTGCAGCAGGGCGACAATAATTGTACTCAGTACTCCAAATGTGGCCTTGTACAGCCACAACATGATGTCCCAATGTCTGTACTCAATGCTCTGACTGATGTAGGTAAGTGTGCCTAATGCCTTCTTCACAACACTGTCTATCTGTGACTCTACTTTCAAGGAACTATGTACCTGCACCCTGGATCTCTCTGCTCGAATACAATCCCCAATGCCCTACCATTAACTGTATAAATACTGCCCTAGTTTGTCTAACAAAATGCAACACCTCACAGTTAGCTGCATGAAGCTCTACCTGCCAATCCTCAGCCCAATTTCTCAGTTGATCACGATCTCATTGTTCTTTAAGATAACCTTCTGTACTGTCCACTATTAACACCAATTGTGTGGGGTTTGTCGACGAACTTATTATCCATGGTTCATATATTCTCATCTAAATCATTTGCAGAAACAATGAACAGCAGCAGATTGTTCCTTGTGGCGCACCACTGGTCACGAGCCTCCAATTTGGACAACACATCTCTCCCAGCATCAGCTACCACCTCCTATCAAGCCAACTTTGTGTCTAATTGGCGAGCTCTCACTGATCCCCTGTGATGTAACCTTATGAACGAGGCTACCATGAGGAACATTGTTGGGCCTCACTGAGGTCCACATAGACAACGCATGCTGCTTTAACTTCCTCTATCTTTCTGATCACCTCTTCAAAAACTGCAATCTAGTTTGTGAGACATGGATTCCCAGACAAAAAGCCGTGCTGAATATCCCTAATCAGTCCTTGCCTTTTCAAATGCATGTAAATCCTGCCTCTCAGAATCTCCTACAAACACTCACCCATCCTCGACATCAAACTCACTGGTCTGTAGTTCCCTGGGCTTTCCTTGCAGCCTTATTACAAATAATATAAAAACATTAGCTGCCTTCCTGTCCTCCAGCACTTCAGCCAAGGCTGCCAATGATACGCATAAGAAAGTCAAGAGAACTGCAGATTTCGTAAACCAGAAATCGAAGACAGGTATGTGCTGGAAAAGCTCAGCAGGTCTGGCAGTATCTTTGCAGAGAAATCAGAGTTAAAGTGTTACAACACGGGGTAAACCCCACCCCCACCCCCATCCCGCACGCCAATTTAAACTTGCAAGACAGAAAAGATTTAGACAGTGCTGTAATCTGTAAAAATTCGGAAGGCCAAGAACCATCCTAAAGGTGAGTATTTAAAGTAAAAATTAACAACTTTGTTTTTAAAGGCTAACAGAGAATAATTACCTAATAACTATTTGCAACTCCTTTCTCTGACCTATCTTTTACTTTCCCTTCTACAATACTGGTCCGATAAACCCCCCAATTCAGATTTACCAAAGCAGACAAATTGCACAACCTGCCAGCTATCGAATCTTCTCTTTGTATCTTCCTCTGTCTTCTTTTATTCTCCGTAGTGTTTCTGTCTCACAGGTCATTGATAAATATAGATGGATTTAAGAGAGCTATTCTCCGGGCAGTCTGCAGATGTTAGTGACGTGGCAGTTCTCCCCGAACTGGTCAATTTCGTTTACAGCTTGATATCACAAAGCATCGGCTCATTACATTTTTAAAAAAATCTTGCCAAATGCCAAATTTAAACTCGATTGTAGTTTAGCTTCTTGGGACATAATGTAAACGGATTGGACAAATTTGATTTTATCTTTTATCTCATAGCAACCCAGGTTCTGCCAGCTGCTGAACCAAATGTTACATTCTAAATTTTCCAGAACTCACTGTGCTTGTAAATCCTTCAACTCTCTTAAAGGTACATTACCCTTCACACGTTCATAACATCTTCTCTCTCAAAAAAGAACCATCATAATGAAAACACGGTCTCATTTGTTTTTCTATTCTTTAAACACATTACCATAACATACAGATAACTGAAATCTAAGATCACATTAATTTTTCCCATATACCTATATTTTCCATTGGATAAATGCAAATTCCGTCTAAACTTTATCAGTTAAATCTGTAAGAACGCATCTGTGATTATATCCTTACGACATGCTACATGTCTATTTTTTAAACTAAAAGTCTGTAACTTAAGACTCCAATGAAATAGTCTTTAATGCGTTCAATGAATGTATGCAGATTGGGATCTGTGTACACAACTGCCTCCAACACGCTGTTTTGTGAGTACACAATAAAATGTCGTAAGGCTAGTGCCAAATGCAATAGTTCTTTCTCAATCATGGAACATGTTCTCTGGTGGATGTTGAGTTTCTTTGAAAAGTACAATCCCATCTCATCATCCTGTCGGAGGATAGCTCCAACTCCTACGTCACTAGTGTCCACGGCAACTTTGAAAGGTTTTGAATCGTTTGGTATATCTAAAACTGGTTTGGTGGTCAATATTTCTTTTTAATGGTCGAGTGCCTCATGGCATTGTTCTGTCCATCTGTTCTTTTTCAGCAAATTGGTTAATGGTGCCACTACACTGCTGACATTTGGAACAAATTTCTGATAGAATCCGCTGACTCCTAAGAAGCGAAACATCTTTTTATTCGAGGTTGGTCGTGGAAATTCCTGAGTAACTTTTGTCCTTGTGTTCCATGGGGTAAACTTTCCATGACCGATGTTATGTCCCAAGAACATCACGTCTGCTTTCGTGAATTTAGTTTTGTTTAATTTTATCACCAGTTTTGTTTCACGTATTCATTCAAAGAGCTTTTTCAACTGTACCAAGTGATCTTTCCAGGACTTAGTAAAGATCACTACATCGTCCAAACAGATTGCCCAGTTTATTAATCAGGCCACAACTCTGTTCATAGGTCTTTGGAATGTGTTGGGTGTGTTGTTCATTCCAAAAGGCATCACTTTGAATTGATACAGTCCATTTGGCGTTACAAGTCAGAAATTTATTTTACTGTCTCTGACAAAGGTACCTGCCAGAAACTACGCATCAAGTCCAACTTTGTGGTGTAACTGACTTGTCCAACTTTCTCGATACAGTTTTCCAATGTCAGTATTGGATATAAGTCTGATTTTGTAACAGTGTTGATCTTCTAATAATCCAACCAAATTCATTGAGTCCCATCCGGTTTGGGAATGAAGATAATCGGCGAGCTCCGCTCGCTCTGGCTTGGTTCGATGATGACCTAATTGAGCATAGCCTCCACCTCCTTCTGGACCTGTCTACTTTGAGAGATTTAAGCCGATAGAGGTGTTGATTTATCGGAATAGTATTCTTTACGTCTACTTCAGGTACAATGGCATTAGTTCTCCCCGTATCATTCTTACATATGCCCTCATATTGCAATAACAAACGTTTCAACTGCGTTCTATACTCCTGAGGCAGATTGTTTATGAACCTATCCCACTGCTCAAGGACTTCTACATTTTTAACATATTTTGAGGCACATTAAAATTCACACCATTTGGAATTGATTCCTCACTCTGTTCCTTCAGCACCTGTTCCTTCAATTCTTTCCCTCCTGTACTTTTCCGGAGGACACACTAATTTATAAGCCACATGAAGGGGTTTCTGAATGTGGGAATTGGTGACAGAGGTCCTAGTTTCATTACTGCCTGTGGCCTACCTGCTATTTTGCACGCATAACACGTATGCCAGAAGTTAACCATATCTTTGTGCATTCCAGGACAGTAAAAATGTTTTTGTCCCTTAACCTGAGTCTTTTGTACCCCTTGGTGACCTCCCATAAGTAGTTCACGTGCTACCCGTAACACTTCCTGTGTTCTATTTTACCAGCAACACAACCTGGTGCACTTCAGCACACTACCCCTCTGCACTTACGTGCCGTAGTCTCCATTTCCGTTTTACGATTCTATATTTCTGATAATAATCCTCAGGAATAACTTTGCCTCACTTTCAGAGTACGCATCCACATATATATCTTTTACTATCTTGCCTGTCTGTTGCAAATCCCTTCGCCTTTCAGGACTAAACACCTTTGTCTGACCCTCTCTTTGTTCATGTTTTCCCTGCACTATTACGTCAAACAGGATGTCAGCTAACAGAACCTTAACTCCTTCATCGTTGTCTTTAGTTTGTGCTTCCTGCTGTTACTTATGATAGTGGGATCTGGTTACTGTACAGTCAGGGAAAATACCAGTATATTTCTGTTTTAACTCCTCAGTGTCTTAGTCTTCTTGGGCTTCTCCACAACAAGGGGTATCGCTCCCAACTTGGACCCTGCTAAATCATCCTCGAGAACAAACCGGATTCCTGGAACTCACACTCTGTCAGTCACTCCCACGGTTCCTTCCCCAGACTTGAGAAGGCACTCCAACCTCATCTTATTTTGAGGAAAGCTTAATTTCTGTTCATATATCCCACAAATTATAACACTCTCGGGTAACAGATCAGAAATACTGCAAAGTAGCTCATCTCTTACTATTAGAAACTGGTTTGATCCTGTATCTCTCATAATTATGACTTATTCTTATTCTCCCCCTGTTGTTTCTGAGTAAATATTACTCATAGATGCAAATTCCTTATAGAGATCAGGTACTAACTCCATAGCCAGCCTCTGCCTATGCTGTGCAATTTCCTGCAGCTCTTCAGTTCTTGTTGGGTTTTCCTTTAAGACTTTCAGTAATGTCACTGTCTTACCTTCTTTTACCATATCTTTTCCCACAGTCCCTTTCTTAACGATCAGTGCTGTGACCATACATATCCCTTCTTATAGCAGTGAAAACATCTTTTCCCAATGCCCTTTTGAAACCACTGGCACTGTAGCTTTCCGTGCCCCCACTCTATTAAGTGAAAGCAACTGAGGCCTCTTTGGCTTCTTCTTTAACCTGTGGTAAACTCTTATTCTTTACTGTTTCTTTTACAGTGTAGCATCTCCACATCTCCCAAATGCGATCCTTCACAGGACGAAATTCTGGTTGGAAGCTTGTCTTATGCAGCAACATGTATTCATCTGTTAATTCTACTACCCTTCTCAATTTCTGAACTTTCTGTTCCTCCACGTGAATTCTTATCGTCTCTAGAAGTCAATTTATCAATTCGTTCAGCAAAATAATCTCAATTAGAGCCTCATAGGTCATATCTACTTTTAAAGCAAGCATCCATCGATCAAAATGCCTATGTTTAACTACTTCAAACTCAACATAACTCTGACCTGATTACTTCTTTATGTTTTTGTATTGCTGTCTATATGATTCTGGTACCAATTCGTGAACACTTAAAAGAGCTTGTTTGATGTCTTGAGAATCTCGTGACCCTCATCTGACAGCGGAGAAAATACGCCACTCACCCTGCCTACCACTTTAGTCCGAACTAGCATTACCCTAAATCCTTGGACCACTCCAAATGCCGAGCCAATTTTTCAAATGAGATAAAGAAGGCATAAAAATCTTTCTCATTAAAATTATGCAGAGTATTGACATAGTTGCTACTTTGTCCCCACCCCGACCCTCCTCTAGCTTATCTCTCCACGCTTCAGGCTCACTGCCTTTATTCCTGATGAAAGGCTTTTGCCCGAAACGTCAATTTCGAAGCTACTTGGATGCTGCCTGAACTGCTGTGCTCTTCCAGCACCACTAATCCAGAATATAGTTGCATATAACACTACAGTCTCTTTTAATCGCCATCTTTTTAATGTGTCTTTGCTGATTAAATCACAAATTCTCAAGTTCAAATTCTCTCTCTTTTTGGTCAGCTAAGAACCTTCTCTTTTTCTCTCTCTCTGTTCTGTCTTGCTTTCTGTTTCTTCTTTCTCTCTCTCTTTATCTCCCTTTGTTTATCTTTAAACTGCATTTTCCTCAATTGTAATTTATGTTTTTTGTCACTCTACAGCCCTTGTATGTGTTTCTAACACACGTTAGTATGTGAGAAATTCCCGGACAATTTCAGCTTTACTTTTGTCCTTGATTAAATCCAAATCTAACTTCCTTGCTAATTCTAAAAGTTTGGCCTTTATCTTTCCTTCTTAGATTTCGTGGCAAATTTGAGAATCATCATTAAACCCCTCTTAACTGTTTAACAGCCATTTTTCTCACTTTTAATTTAAACAAACACAAGTCATCGGAATTAAACAAGTTGTCTCACTGACATTTTACTTAAAGATCTCAGACACGAACGTGCAAATGTTTAAATATACTTTGTTTTCTTTTCATCCCTCAAATCTATATAAATCTGCTCAAACCTCAGACTGGATCTGTCTAAACCTGTTCATATCGTGGACGAAAGCCCCCAAGCTGTTACGACACAGGGTTAACCCCCTCCTAATTTAAACCAGCCACAGAGAAAAAGTTCATGCCATAATCCATTAAATTTTGAGATGCAAAGACCCATTTGCAGAGGTCACAATTTAAAGTAAAATTAACAATTTTGCTATTTAAGTACAACAGAGAATAATAAAACAAACAATTATTTAGAACTCCCTTCGGTTAAACGTATCTTTTACCTCCCACTCTACAATACTGGTCCGATAAAACAAAAAAAAAGCTTTACAAAAAATTATCATGTTTCAAAACCAGTGCACTTTGTCGATTCTCCTTTGTAGACTTTCCTCTGTAGGGTTTTCTCTCGATTGGCTTCGATGTTCTGCGGAGCAAACCTCTTACAAACAGGTACCTTTCAGAAAGTCCTGCAGCTCGCAGTCTATCTTTCTGGATGCCCTTAGCAGTTCTTCTCCCAAAATGTTCAAAATGTCCAGTTTTACACCTCTAAACATCGGACCATTTCATTGATTTTGATGTCATCAAGTATTTCAAACTCAATTTGATTTCAGTTTGTTGGGGCAAATTTTAAACTGGCCGAATTTGAATTGGTTTTTGTTTCGTGCCAACTCAGCTATTGATTGCACAGTCAAATGTTGCATTTACCTTCTTTCAGAACACTTTGTGCCAGCTTCCAGTCTCTCTTAAATGTAACATATATCTCTACACCTTAATAACAATAACTTTTATCTGCCCTGCATACCTTTCCATAAATTTGATCAACTTAGTAAGTTCACACATTCGTCTTTTCTGTCCCAAAAAGACCCATTTTCTCTCTTCCTTCCTTTACCTAAATCCTTCTTTCCAGTTATCATTCCAATTACTTACAATGTTACTAGTATTCTTCGACAAAGAATTATATTGTGTGGATGTGTGTGTGTATGTACGTGTGTGTGTATGTGTGTGTGTGCTTGCATGTGTGTCTATGTGTGTATGCATGTGTGTGTGTATGTGTGTGTATATGTGTGTATATGTATGCATGTGTGTGTTTTGTGAATAATTCTCTGTAATTGGACTGACATGAAAGAATGAGATGTTATCACATTCCCATATGAAAGAGTAAATGTACCACGTTTCCAAGGTTTCTGATACCAAAAAAGATGTAAGAACCTCCTTTATTCATGATTGAAAAAGTGAACAAATGGTGTTCACAGACCGAACAGCAGTAATGAAATTAACCTTTATTGGGATCATTAAACGACCAAATATTTAGTTTTCGCGTGAGAGTTTAAATTCAGCTTTTCTTTTTCAATTGTGTGATGCATACCTTTTTATCAAAATGCAATCAACATCGGTGACAAAACCAGAGGTTTCTGGAAATGCTCAGTAGTTCTTTCAGTATCTCCTGTGAGAAAGCTGATTCAACACAACGTAGAGAATGGGTCTGGGTTGTGTTGCCAATAGTGTTCAGCGATGTGCCACTTAGGTGCAATAGTCAGGGGTAAATGTCGAGTAACAGAGTAGGGGAATGGGTCAGAATGGGTTACTCTTCAAAGTGTCAGCGTGGACGTGCTGTTTGAAATGGCCTGTTTCCCCACCGTAGGCATTCTATGATTCTATGATTTCTTTATAAAAAGGCAGGTCGGTGCCAGGATCAAGAATGTCTCCGAGCATGCTCAGGGCGTATTTAAATCAGAGGGTAAACAGCCAGAGGTCGTGGTTCACGTTGACACAAATGACATCGGTAAGAAGAGTGAAAGGTTGAAAGGCCCTGCTAAGAAAGTTCAGGGAGTTTGGAGTGAATTTAAAAGGAGGATCTCCAGGGTTGTAATCTTGGGATTACTCCCCGGGCATCTAGAAGTGAGTCAAGGAAGAGGAAGATAGTCGAGTTGAACATGTGGCCAAGAGCTAGTTTGGAAGGAGGGTTTCTGATTTTTGGATGATTGCGATCATGTCCAGGGTAGGTGAGAACTGGACAAAAAGGAAAGTGCGCACTTTAACTGGAGGGGCCCCAAAATCCTGGAAGGGAGGTGCGATCACGTAGATTTAAGCTAATGATGCAGGAGGATGGGAACCAAAGCAGCAGGTCAGAAACTGAGCAGAAAGTAAAGGTTTGTCAAATAAACTTGAGAGCCATTTTAATGACCATGCTGAGGGAACTAATCACAACAATTTTAAAAATGTGAGTTGCAGGTTGGAGTAAGGCTCACTATTATCAGGGATCAATAAATAAAGATGAAGAGACTGTGCACACAAGTATTAAAAGAGAAAGATAAATTGATAGAACTTATTTTAACACGTTTTCTAACTAAATATGTGTAGTTGTAGTATTTCGAATAAAATGAATGAGCTGATAGCGCAAACAGTTATACATAAGTACGGCATGGTGGGCATGACTGAAATGTGGTTACATGAAGGTCCGGACTGGGGTGTTAAATGTCCAGGCTACTCAGTATTCAGATAAGAAGCAACAGCAATTGGAGTGCCTGTATTCGTTCAGGATTATGTCAAGGCTGTATTAAGAAATGATATTAGAACGTGGGACAAATCTGATGAATCAGTCTAGTTTGAAATAAAACACATTGAATGAAATATATTGGTAGGAGCATTTCCAGCCCACAAACTACCCCCACCCCACCCCGACAAATTACATTCAATGTAGGGAATAGCATGAACCAGGAAATAACGATGGCTTGAGACAAGAGCACAAGAGTGATTATGGGAATAAGAGCATGCAAATTGACTGGATTAATCAATTTGGCAACGGTAGCCTCAAAAAACGATTCGTCGAATATATGATGGATTATTTCTTTGATTAACATGTAATGGAACCAACCAGAGAACTGGCTTTGGTATTACATCATGAGGAAGGAGTGATAAATCATATTGTAGTTCAGAATCATCTTAGAAAGAGTGACCACAACTTGTTTGAGTTTCATATTCAGACTGTAACAGCGAAGACAGAATCACATAGGAGAGATTTAGTGTTGGACAATGATAATTTTACTGGCCTGAGAAATGGCTTGGCCTGAATGGACATGTCAAAAAGATTAAAGTACAAGACATTTGAAGAAGAGTGGCAACTACTTAGGGAGATAGTCAAAACCCCTCAAAGTGTAATCCTGAGTGGAAGATGAATTGTAAAAAGATGAAAAGCAATCCATGTCTTAACAAGGAAGTCAACAATAACATGAAGGTTCTTGTCTGGTGGTAGTATCGCTGACTGCTAATCTAGGTAATGTTCTGGGGACATGGCTTCAAATACCACCACGGCAGATGGTGGAATTTAAATCCAATATGAACCTGGAATTAAGAGTATATTGATGATAATGAATCCATTGCTCATTGGTGGAAACACAAATATGTTTCATTAATGTTCTTTATGTCCAGAAAACACCATCCTTTACCTGGTCTGAGCGACATGTGACTTCAAACCCATACAAATCTGGTTGACGCTTAACTGCCCTCTGGGCAATTAGGGACAGACAATGAGTGCTGTCTAACCAGCAACACGCTCATCCTTTAACGAGTTAAAGAAAAACACTTTAATTGTAAGCGAACGGCTACTAAAAACATCATCAAAATGGCTATGAAGGAAAATGAGAAGTAAACATAAGGAATGATAAAGAACACTTCTCAGAATAGTCAAAAAGCTTAAAAATGCTGAAATCAAATTTTGTCTTTGTGAGGATGAAAATGGCGAGGTAATAATGGGAAACCCAGAAATGGCAGAGGCAAAACCAACACTTTCTGTTTTCACAGTGCAAGATAATTTCTTCCCAAAATTTAAACAACTGCAAAGGATCATGATGGAAGTACGATGACGAGGAAGAAGATGTTAAATACATTGATGGCATTATAGACAGGTCAGACTCTCGGCCTGCAATATATCATATTAAAGGATGTAACAGCAGTGATAGTGGATGTGTTAGTAAGGATATTAAAAAAATCCTTGAATTCTGGAACGGTACTGATCTATTGGAAAATTAATAATCTAGTACTCGTTCCCAAAACAGGAGATAGGCAAAAGTTCACAAACTGTAGACCAATGAGTTGAACCTCTGTCGTGGGGAAGTTTCTTCAGTCAACTGTAAAGTATGAAATAACTGAACACTTGGAAAAACAAAGATCAATTCACCAGTTTCAGCACAGTTTCATGATGGGCAGGTTGTGCTTGACAAACCTGCTGGAGTTCTTTGAGAATGTATCCAGCAAAGTGGATAATGGGGATGCAGCAACTGCTGTGCATCTGAACTTCAGAAGGCATTTGACAAGGTGCTGCATAAAGGACTGATCTAGGCAGTTAGAACCGAGGGGTTAAGGGTAGAGTATTGAATTGGATAGAGGATTGACTGACTAACAGAAAGCAGAGCATCGGGATAAATGTTCTTTCCCTGGCGAACTGAAACTAGTGAGGTGCTGCAGGGTTCAGCTCTCAGACCTCAATTGTTTAGAATCTGCTCAAATGACCTGGAAGGAGGGACAGAGTGTAGCAACTAAATTCACAGATGGTATTAAACTAGGTGGTAAAACAGGCTGTAATGAGGATCTAAAGAGTTTACAGATGAATAATGGTAGGGTTAGAAAATGGGGCGAATTGCTATATCTGGCAGATGGTATTAAATGTGGTTAACTGCACCGTTGAATTTCCTACTGCCAGTCGTAATTTCTATTTTCTTCAGTTGCACCACCTACAGTTCTTTGGATTTTATTCACCGTTGGTGGCTGGGGTCACAGGAGTCGAGAGGTTTGGTTGTGGGAAATGCAGGTTGCTCTATGTGTCTGGAACAAGACATTAATGTGGAGAAAATATCGCAGTCAGGCCTTGTTGATTCCCACAGCAGGCCTGGCAACCAGATGGCCTATCCCTGTTCTTACCCCCTGATGTCTAATTGCCTGGAGTAATCCACGTCAAAATGTTGCAGTCAGATAGACAGTCCGTAATTAATATGCCCATTTCGTAATAAAGAGACAAATGACCACTTAGATCAGAATTAAAGACTTGGCAATTCTTTTAAGATTTAATGACTATTTGCTGCACATGCAGGCTGGAACTGGGTGATGGGACAACAAAACAGTTCAGCATTGTTGCAAATTTATAGGTTAGATATTGAGTAAAAATATTCTGTTCGAAAGGGTCCATACACTATATCTTATGAAAAATGTGTTGAAGGTATTGTGGGAAAATACAACATTGAATTGATTAAAACAGGAAGACGTGAAGTGGATATAAGTCATAGAACATAGAACATTACAGCGCAGTACAGGCCCTTCAGCCCTCGATGTTGCACCGACCAGTCATACCAATCTGAAGCCCATCCCACCTACACTATTCCATGTACTTCCATATGCTTGTCTAATTACGACTTAAATGTACTTAAAGTTGGTGAATCAACTACCGTTGGAGGCAAAGCATTATATAACGTTACTACTCTCTGAGTAAAGAAACTACCTCTGGCATCTGCCCTATATCTATCACCCATAATTTAAAGCTATGCCCACCCCGTAATCGCCATCATCATACTTGGAAAAAGGCTCTCCCTGTCCAACCTATCTAAACCTCTGATCATTTTATATGTCTCTATCACGTCACCCCTGAACCTTCTTCTCTCCAACGAGAACAGCATCGAGTCCCTCAGCCTTTCCTGGTAAGACCTCCCCTCCATACCAGGCAACATCCTGGTATCTCCTCTGCAACCTTTCCAAAGCTTCCACATCCTCCTCATAATGTGGTGTCCAGAACTGAACACAATTCTCCAAGTATGGCCGCACCAGAGTTCTGTACATCTATAGCATAACCTCATGGTTCTGGAATTCGATCACTCTATTAATAAATAGCGAAACCATTTATGCCTTCTTAAGAACCCTGTCAACCTGGGTGGCAACTTTCAAGGATCTGTGTACCTGGACATGAAATCTCTCTACTCAACACAACAACCAAGAATCTTACCATTAGCCCATTACTTTGCATTCCGTTTACTCAAACCAAGGTGAATCACCTTTGTCCACACTAAACTCCATTAGCCACCTCTCAGCCCAGCTCTGCAGCTTATCTATGTCTCTCTGTAAACTACAATATCCTTCGTCACTACCCACAACTCCAGCGACCTTTGTGTCATCTGCAAATTGACTAACTCACCCTTCTATGCCCTCATCCAGGTCGTTTATAAAAATGACAAACAACAGTGGACCCAACACCGATGCTTGTGGTACACCACTAGTAACTGGACTCCAGGATGAACATTTCCCATCAACCACCACCCTCTGTCTTCTTTCAGCAAGCTAATTACTGATCCAAACTGCTATATCTCTCACAATCCCATTACTCCGCATTTTGTACAATAGCCTACTGTGGGGAACCTTGCCTGGCTGAAATCCATATACACCACATTAACCGGTTTGCTTTCATTTCTCCTTTCTGGTCACCTTCTCAAAGAACTCAATAAGGTTTGTGAGGCACGATACCCTTCACAAAAGCGTGCTGACTATCCCTAATCAAATTATTCCTTTCTGGATGATTATAACTAAAAGCTCTTTTCCAACACTTTACCAACAACTGACGTAAGGCTCACTGGTCTATAATTACCAGGGTTATCTCGACTCCCCTTCTTGAACAGGGGAACCACTTTGCCTTCCTCGAGTATTCTGGCATTATTCCTGTAGACAATGATTTAAAGATCAATGCCAAAGGTTCGGAATCTTCTCATTGGCTTCCCAGAGGACCCTAGGATAAATCCCATCCAGTCCAGGGAACTTATCTATTTTCACATTCTGCAGGATTTCTAATACCTCTTCCTTGTGAACCTCAACCACACCTTGTCTAGTAGCCTGTACCTCTGTATTTTCCCCGACAACATTGTCATTTTCTAGACTGAATACTGTCGAAAAATATTCATTTAATGCTTCCCCTATCTCCTCTGACTCCACACACAACTTCCCACTACGATCCTTGATTGGCCCCAATCTTACTCTCGTTATTCTTTTATTCCTTAAATACCGATAGAAAGCCTTAGGGTTTACCCTGATCCTATCTGCCAACAACTTCTCATGTCTCCTCCTGGCTCTTCTGAGCTCTCTCTTTAGGTCTTCCCGGACTACCTTGTAACCCTCAAACGCCCTAACTGGCCCTTCACATCTCATCCTAACATAAGCCTTCTTCTTCCTCTTGACCAGAGATTTCACTCCCTTCGTAAACCATGGCTCCCGCACTCTACATCTTCCTCCCTGCCTGACAGGTACATACTTATTTCGGACACTCAGGAGCTTTTCCTTGAAATAAGCTCCACATTTCTAATGTGTCCATCCACGGCAGTTTCTTTCCCCGTCCTATGCTTCCTAAATCTTGCCTAATCGCATCATAATTGCCTTTCTCCCAGCTGTAAATCTTGCCCAGTGGTATACACCTATCCCTTTCTATCACTAAAGTAAACATAACAGAATTGTGATCGCTATCACCAAAGTGCTCACTTACTTCCAAGTCTAACACCTGGCCGGGCTCATTACCCAGTACCAAATCTAACGTGGCGTCGCCCCTTGTTGGCCTGTCTACATACAGTGGCAAGAAGCCCTGCTGCACACAGTGGACAAAAACTGACCCATCTATATTTCACATACCATAGCATTAGCAGTCAATATTTGGAAAGTTGAAGTCCCCCATGACAACTACCCTGTCTCTCTCACTCCTATCAAGAATCATCTTTACTACCCTGTCCTCTACATCTCTGGAACTATTCGGAGTCCTATAGAAAACTCCCAACAGGATGACATCTCCTTTCTTGTTTCTAACCTCAGCCCATTCTACCTCAGTTGACGATTCCCCAAACATCCTTTCTGCAATTGTAATACTGTCCTTGACGAACAATGCCACACATCCCCTCTTTTAACATCTTCTCTGTTCTTACTGAAACATCTAAATCCTGGAACCTGCAATAGCCATTCCTGTCCCTGCTCTAACCATGTGTCCGAAATGCCCACAACATTGAAGTCCCAGGTACTAGCCCATGCTTCAAGTTCACCTACCTTATTCCGGAAACTCCTGGCGTTGACGTAGACACACTTCAAACCAACTTCTTGCTTGCTGGTTCCATCTTGCATCCCTGAAACTTGATTTCGAACCTCCCTACTCTCAATATTTTCTATACTCGAACTACAATTTTGATTCCCATCCGCTTGCTGGATTAGTTTAAAACCACCCAAACAGCCTTAGCGAATTTCTCCCCCATGATATTGGTACCCCTCTGGTTTAAATGAAGACCATCCTGTTTGGAGAGGTCCCACCTAGCCTAGAAAGAGCCCCAATTATCCAAGAATCCAAAACCTTCATTCCCGCATTTCCCTGTAGCCACGTGTTCAATTCCTCTCTCTCCCTGTTCCCCGCCTTACTAGCACATGGCACGGGCAACAAACCAGAGACAACAACTCTGTTAGTCCTAGCTCTAAGATTCCATCCTAGCTCCCTGAATTTCTGCCTGAAATCCCCGTCTGGCTTCCTACCTATGTCATTGGTGCCTATGTGGAACACGACATGGGGCTGCTCCGCCTCCCCTTTAAGGATCCCAAAAACATGATCAGAGACATCACGAACCCTGGTACCTGGGAGGCAACACACCAACCGTGAGTCTCTCTCGTTCCCACAGAACCTCCTATCTGTCCTCCTAACTATGTAGTCCCCAATGACTACTGCTCTGCTCCTCTTCTCCCTTCCCTTCTGAGCAGCAGGGACAGACTCTGTGCCAGAGCCCTGTGTCCCACTGCTGTCCCCTGGTAAGTCCTCTCCCCAACAGTATTCAAAACGGTATACTTATTGTTGAGGTGAATGGCCACAGGGGATCCCTGCATTGCCTGACGATTCCCTTTCCATCTCCTGACTGTAATCCATTTGCCTTTTTCTTGTACCTGAGGAGTGACTACCTCCCTGTAACCCCTCTCAATAACTCCATCTGCCTCCCGAATGATCTGAAGTTCATCCAGCTCCAGCTCCAGTTCCCTAACGCGGTTTTCAAGGAGCTGGAGTTGTGTGCACTTCCCGCAGATGTAGTCAGCAGGGACACTAGTGGTGACCCTTACCTCGCACATTCTGCAGGAGGAACATTCAACTGCCCTCATCTCCATCCATTATTGTGAATTCCCAAAGAGATGTTAAAAAATAAGGAATAAAAAATAAACTCGCTACCTTACCAATCTGGCGCACAGAAGTTTGTTTTTGGTCAGAGGAGGAGATGGGTGGGAGACACGACCCGTGTAGTGTTTTGAGTAACGCAACCACACAAATATATGACTTCCCAGAAGTCGTTCGCTCCTCCCTCACACCTCTCAGCAAATGGTGGCCCGATTCCCAAGGTAAGTCCCTTTTAATTCTTTATATAGGTCTCGGCATGTCAAGGAACAGGCAAATATTGGTCTTTGGATCATATTAGGAAAATGTGCCTGTATTAGAGCACAATGACGAGTGGAATGGAAAAAACAGTGTATTATTTCAATGAATTTAGTTCAATGAATTATTTCCTTATTATTGAGTCTTCGAGTAAGTGGAAGAGCTACTCTTTGTTTTCCTTGTCTAGACCCCTCATGTTGTTAAACACTTCCATCAGGAGGACCTCTCAGCCTTCTTTGCTTAAAAGTAAAATCAAGTAGATCCAGCCTCTCTTCAGTTTGAGTACACTCTTTTCATGTAACTTCTGAAAGGTATCAGTGTTAAATTTCATTAGCGATTGATCTGTCCACCTGAACAACAGGTTTATACCCTCCTGTACCCTCACACTGTCCTCCTCACTGTGAACCACCAGCTCATCTTGGTGTCATCCACAACACTATTTATCATTCCCTCCAAACTCCATCCCTCCCATTCTCCTCCTCATCGTTTATGAAGTTCACAACTAAGCCATGAATTTCTCCTGTTCTTCAGATGTTGTTCAAGGGAAGGCATTGAGAATTCCATTCTCTTGTTTTTTCCTATTTTGGTGAATTTACAGCGTGATGCAGTTGAGTTCTTTTTCACGAGGGAGCCACCAATTTTATTTTGGACATGGAGCTGAATTCTACTTTTATACTATGCTCCTCTGTATGTTTTATTGATTAGCTTGTACGTAATTAGTATTGGATTAGGTTTAGATGGCTTTCACTGCAACATTTGTGTTCCATGTGGATCTGGAAAATGTTCTTTATATCGTTCCCTGCAACAGCCAGAGCTGAAGCAAGTTTCCGTGTCGACGATAGTGACAGATTCACAATTTTGTTTGAAATAGTTGGAGTGATAAGGATAAAGATTCAGCTAATTTCTGTATATAGACGTACAGAAGGAGATCAAATCATTTCGTCAAGTCCACCTTGAACTGGAAACAAATTAATAAATTATATGCCCACTTTTCTTCTTATTACAAAAACATTTTCAAAAAAATGTTCTTAGAGCAGCGTGGATCTTCTAGCTGCTCCTGGGAATGCAGGCAGTTAAATATTTAATATAGTCTTTTTGCAGTTGATGTTATAGTTTATTAATTTAATATAATTATTTCCATTTTGCTTTATTAACATTCAAAAACAAACAAAACAGCAAAAAAACCTCATGATTTTCTTTCAAACGAACTTTTTTTTAAAAAGAGTTGTTTAAGGGTGGTTTACAAAGAAAACGAAAAGTCTATTTTTATTTTAAAATGTTTCTTTTATTATACTGCAGAAGGTTTTTTGTTTTGTAAAATTAATTAATTAAAATAAGGAGGTGTACCTTCATTCCGGAGAATCGTACACATTTTCAGCTCTGGAGAAGACTATTTTCTTCTCGGACTTTATTGAAGAGGAATATTTTTATTAATTTATTTAGTTAAATGGTTTATTTTGTTTAATCTTTCTATGTTTGATACGTGTATGTCTCTATTTTTCAATTTTAACATTGTCTGTCGGTAATGAAAGGTAACAGAAGGTGCCGTAAAAAGGTTCTGCTTTTAGGCATAATATTATTAAGGTCTCATAAGGCACAGAGAGGACGGCTGGAAGATTTGGAAAAAAAAATACTATCCAGCATATCAGTCATATAGGTGTTTGGCTCTCAGGAAAGATAAGAAAGTAGTTCAAAATTCTCCTATGACTATTCCTCTACCAAAATGCTTTTCAGCTTTTAGAACAGCTGAAGGGGATTGTTTCTCTGAGGAAAATGGAAGAGTAATCAATTATTGGACACTTGGAATGATTCTTATGTTCAGCAGCTTTTGAGGAGATTTAGTAGAATTATTGCTTCAGTGAACTTTTCTATCAGGGGCACTAACACAAGATTCTGTGGCATTGACCACTAATTCAGGATGCTTTGTTTATTTTCCAGTGCTAAGATTAAGAACGTCTCGAAACATTTCAAGCACGTTGTTCAAGATGACATTGAGTAGAGAAACATTACTGTAGATATTGGCAGTAATGATATGTTTTAGGGAAAGATTAAAGCAGTACAGAGTGAACTTAAGAGGTGAGGTAGAGTATTAATAAAAAAACTTTTAAAGCAATACTTTCTGGTTTACTCCAATGCCAAACCCAACTGGGAAGGAACAAAAGGTTAACCGAGAAAAACAAACGGCTGTAGAGCTACTGTGTTATTGAGGGATTTCGATTTTTGGGAAATTAGAATCTATTTTAGAATAGAAATGACCTGTTTGGAAAGGATTGGTCTAATCTAAACTGGAAAGCAACCAATATCTTAGCAGGGAGATTTGCTCCTTCTATGTAGGGAGACTTTATGTTGATAGAGGTAACAAGGGAGATATTCCAAGTAGAATTACAAATGGTAGGATGGATGGAGAAGTTTATGAATGTGAGGAGTACACAGCGATTAGAAAAGAAAAACAAGAGAGTCAAAAGTATATAGTAATGCTGAAGCACGAAATTGCATTTATTTCAATTGAGGGGTCTTACAGGGGAGGCTGATGAACTCGGGGCATATTTAAGAACATGGGATCGGGACATCATATGTATTAAAGTAAATTGGTTGAGAGATGATCAACTCGGAAATGTAGTACTGGGAAAGCACAACAGGTCAGGCAGCATGTGGGAAGCAGGACAATCAACGTTTTGGGAAAAAGCCCTTGATCAGGAATGGGCTGATGAAGGGATTTTGCTTGAAGTGTCGATTTCCCTGCTCCTGGGATGCTGCCAGACCTGCTGTGCTTTTCCAGCACCACACTCTCGACTCTAACTTCTATCATCTGCAGTCCTCACTTTCGCCTGAGAGATGTTCAAGCTGAGAGATGGCAATTCAATCTTCCAGTTGTTAAGCGTCATAGAAAGGGTGGAAAATATATACGGAGGGCAGGGAGGGGATGAACTGCATTTTTGATTAAGGAATAAATTGTTGCTGGAACAGGGAAAGGCATTTCTGAAAGATTATCCAGTTAAAATATGCAGGTAGTATTAAAAATAAGAAAATAAAGTTAACTTTGAACAGATTGCACTAAATGCTCTTTTATGAAAAACCGTCCAGTGAAAATATATTAGTCGAAATTAAAAAGAAGAAAGGAAAGTACACGTTGATTGTATTGTACCAGATGCTCTGCAACAGTAAGAAAGAAATTGAGAAACAAACATGTAGGGAAATCTCGGATATACATATAAGCTTAAGGTTGTGATAATGGGGGATTTTAATTTTCTAATAATTGATGGAGACTACCACAGCGTTAAAGGGTTGGATAGTGAAGAATTTGTCAAATATGTTCACAAAAATTTTCTTCATCAATATTTGGATGATTCTAACAGAGAAGGAGCAAAACTAGGCTTCTTTTGTGCAAAAGGCAGGGCAAGTGACTGAAGTAAACGTGAAGGAATGTTTTGGGCATTGCAATCATAATTCTATTAGTTTCATAATGGTTATGGAAAAGAAGAAGCCGTTCATTACTTTTTTTTATTTGGAGTACCATAAATTTTAATGGCATGGGACAAGGACTTATCAAGTTTGATTGGAGTAGACTGTCAGCAGGTAAAACAATGTCTGAAAAGTGGGAGCCATTCAACAGTGTGACGACGGGAGTTGAGGGAATTATGTTCCTGTTAAAGTGAAGGGAAGATTAAGGAACAGTGGACGACTACCGTTATTGAGCTTTTATGCAAGAATCAAAGAAAACCTTACATGAGATACAGACAACTTTATTCAATTTAATCTCTTAGACAATATAAAGAATGTGGGGCATTATTTCGAGAAAAATCAGGAAAGCAAAAAGGCGATATGAGATAGAATGGGCAGATAAGGTTAAGGATAATCCAAAAATATTGTGCAACTACATTAACAGCAAGAGGGCAACCATAGAGAGGGTTAGGCCTCTCAAAGATTATGAAGGACATCGATGTTTTGAACTCAGGAAATGGGGAATAAAATCATCCCATTCCTGGTGCAACAGACAGCAACAAACACACACAATTGCCTGCACCTCACATTCATCCAACTAGAACTCTATCTGCTATCTGTCAGTCTATTAACCCATTTCATCAAGATCCTTTTGTATTCTTAGAAATCATTCTTCACTGTCCAAGTTGCCACCAGTTTTGGTGTCATCTACAAACTTACAAACCATGCCTTCAATATTCTCACGCAAATCATTTACATACATGACAAACAAAGAAAACTCAGAACCCACCTCTATGAAACACTGCTTGGCATAAGCCTTCAGTTAGAAAAGCAACCACCCACCATTACTCTGTTTCCTGCCATTGCACCAATTGAAAGTGCTGGAGAGAAACAGCACTGTGCAGGCAGTATCGGAGCAGAGAACAATGGAATTAACTTTTTTTTAATCCAACATAACTTGTTCAAGATAGGTTCATATAAGACTCGATATATTAACTCTGTTTCTCTGCCCAGATCCTGTGTTAGCTGTTGCATTTCTCCATCATTTTGCATTTGCATTTCAGATTTCCACTATTTCTAATATTTTGCTTTTTCTTGATTGGTCTGGATGTTGGTTATATTTGGACAATATGCTCCATTCCTGTCCCTATCACTTGTGTCAGTGACACATGTATTACACTGGAGTCTGTTTCTTCTTTAAGTTCTGAAAATAAATGCGCGGATCACACCAATGTGATTTTGATTTAAAAGGCCTTTTAGAGACAGCTACACGAGATGAAAAGTAGGAATAGTTTATTAATTATGATATTGCCTGTGTGTTTTATGACTAGACTTGTCTCCCCAGTCTCAGAACATTTTCCATAAGACCATAAGACCATAAGACATGGGGGTGGAAGTAAGGCCATTCGGCCCATCGAGTCCACTCCACCATTCAATCATGGCTGATGCGCATTTCAGCTCCACTTACCAGCGTTCTCCTCGTAGCCCTTAATTCCTCTAGACAACAAGAATCTATCAATCTCGGCCTTGAAGACATTTAGCGTCCCGGCACCCACTGCACTCCGTGGCAATGAATTCCACAGGCCCACCACTCTCTGGCTGAAGAAATGTCTCCGCATTTCTGTTCTGAAATGACCCCCTCTAATTCTAAGGCTGTGTCCACGGGTCCTAGTCTCCTCGTCTAACGGAAACAAATTCCTAGCATTCACCTTTTCCAAGCCATGTATTATTTTGTACGTCTCTATTAAGTCTCCCCTTAATCTTCTAAACTCCAACGAATACAATCCCAGGATCCTCAGCCGTTCCTCATATGCTAGACCTGTCATTCCAGGGATCATCCGTGTGAATCTCCGCTGGACACGTTCCAGTGCCAGTATGTCCTTCCTGAGGTGTGGGGACCAAAACTGGACACAGTACTCCAAATGGGGCCTAACCAGAGCTTTATAAAGTCTTAGTAGTACATCTCTGCTTTTGTATTCCAACCCTCTTGAGATAAGAGACAACATTGCATTCGCTTTCTTAATCACAGACTCAACCTGCATGTTTACCTTTAGAGAATCCTCGACTAGCACTCCAGATCCCTTTGTTCTTTGGCTTTATTAATTTTCTCACCATTTAGAAAGTAGTCCATGCATTTATTCTTTTTGCCAAAGTGCAAGACCTCGCACTTGCTCACGTTAAATTCCATCAGCCATTTCCTGGAGCACTCTCCCAACCTGTCTATATCCTTCTGTAGCCTCCCCACTTCCTCAGTACTACCTGCCTGTCCACCTAACTTCGTATCATCGGCAAACTTCGCTAGAATGCCCAAGGTTCCCTCATCCAAATCATTAATATATAATGTGAACAGCTGTGGCCCCAGCACCGAACCCTGCGGGACACCGCTCGTCACCGGCTGCCATTCTGAAAAAGAACCTTTTATCCCAACTCTCTGCCTTCTGTTAGACAGCCAATCCTCGGTCCATCCCAGCAGCTCACCTTGAACACCATGGGCCCTCACCTTGCTCAGCAGCCTCCCGTGTGGCACTTTATCAAAGGCCTTTTGAAAGTCTAGATAGACCACATCCACTGGGTTTCCCTGGTCTAACCTACTTGTTACCTCTTCAAAAAAATTCCAACAGGTTTGTCAGGCATGACCTCCCTTTACTAAATCCATGTTGACTTGTTCTAATCAGACTCTGCTCTTCCAAGAATTTAGAAACCTCATCCTTAATGATAGATTCTAGAATTTTACCAACAACCGAGGTTAAGCTGATTGGCCTATAATTTTCCATCTTTTGCCTTGATCCTTTCTTGAACAAGAGGGTTACAACAGCCATCTTCCAATCATCCGGGTCCTTTCCTGACTCCAGTGACTCTTGAAAGATCTCAACCAATGCCTCTGTTATTTCCTCAGCCACCTCTCTCAGAACTCTCGGGTGTATCCCATCGGGGTCAGGAGATTTATCAATTTTAAGACTTTTTAACTTTTCTAGCACTATCTCTTTCGTAATGGCAACCATACTCAACTCAGCCCCGTGACACCCTTTAATTTTTGGGATATTACTCATGTTTTCCATTGTGAAAACTGACGTAAAGTACTTGTTAAGTTCTCCTGCTGTTTCCTTATCTCCCATCACGAGGCTTCCTGCATCAGTTTGAAGTGGCCCAATGTCTACTTTTGCCTGTCGTTTGTTTCTTATGTACTGAAAGAAACTTTTACTATTATTTCTAATATTACTGGCTAGCCTACCTTCATATTTGATCCTCTCATTTCTTATTACACTCTTTGTTATCCTCTGTTTGCTTTTGTATCCTTCCCAATCTTCTGATTTCCCACTGTTCTTAGCCACTTTATAGGATCTCTCTTTTTCTTTAATACATTTCCTGACTTCCTTTGTCAGCCAAGGTTGTCTAATCCCTCCCCGGTTAATCTTTCTTTTCTTGGGAATGAACCTCTGTACAGTGTCCTCAATTATACCTACAAACTCCTGTCATTTTTTGCTCTACTGTCTTCCTGGTTAGCCTCTGCTTCCAGTCTATTTTAGTCAGTTCCTCTCTCATGCCCTCATAATTACCTTTATTCAACTGTAACACCATTACATCCGATTTTGCCTTCTCCCTTTCAAATTCCAGACTGAACTCTACCATATTATGGTCGCTACTTCCGAAGGGTTCCCTTACTTTAAGATCTTTTACAGAGTCTGGTTCATTGCAAAGCACTAGGTCCAGAATAGCCTGCTCTCTTGTGGGCTCCATGACAAGCTGTTCCAAAAAGCCATCCTGTAAGCATTCCATGAATTCCCTTTCTTTAGATCCACTAGCAACATTATTTACCCAGTCCACCTGCATATTGAAGTTTCCCATGATCAATGTAACCTTGCCTTTCTGACATGCCTTCTCTATTTCCGGGTACATGTTGCGTCCCTGGTCCTGACCACTGTTAGGAGGTCTATACACAACTCCAATTATGTTTTTTTTTGCCTTTGTGGTTCCTCAATTCCACCCACATTTTCTAATCGTTTCTATGAATAACTACAACAAAGATGGTTGTCATGCAGCCCATCATCACTGTACCAGCTCAATATGAAATATGAGCTGTCTTCCCTCTTACTCTGCTGGAACTCAAAGTAACCCAACACATTTTGTAATCTGTGTCTGTTTTTTGTTTCTGTATATCCCGTTCCGATATAAACAATCTTAACAACCTGTATAACCTGTGATTAAACAGTCTATATATAAAATATAATGATGTACATCACATTCAAAATTGTCCTATTCCATTCACATTGTCGTTTAGCATTCCATGTACCAAAGGTCATCCGTTATCTTGCTCTGCATTGCATTTCATTCCATTTGTCAGAAACAGTGATGGCTGAATACTAGTAACTGGGAGATATTGCTGCACTCCCCTCAGGTCTCCTCAACCACTGGCCGCAGCCTTTCTGTCTCAGAGCCATTATCATATTCATTCCGTCCCTTACTCATTAATTCATGACTTTTAATAAACAAGGTTATTATACATTGTTATAGACCAGGCCCGACCACTCAAAACATTCTTAAGCACGTAGCCCAGTCCTTAATGTTGCCATTTGTTGAAGGTAAGTGTATAGTGGATATTCCCAGAGAGAATTAGTTGGTCCGACGGTTGACCTTTAAACAAACAGAATGTATTTGTAAAAATAATGAATGAAACACAACAAACCGAAAACACCGTACCTGAATAATTCATCCTATCCAAAACTGTCAGGCTACCTCGAATTATGGATGCTGATCCAAATTACTTGCAACAATCCCAATAAACAAACTCACGAGCACAAAGAGTAAAAATTACACAAAAAAGCTTATAGTTTACGAAGTCAGAGGACGGAAGGTGAGGCAGAGCGTCCAGTTTAAACAGTGAACCTGACTCAACTAACCCTTGAACTGAACTGACCTGTGCAGCCGGAGAGCTGGCCACATCCCCTTGATTACACCAGTTTTTTAAAAAGGCTTGACAGCCTTCTGCCCGAGGCATTATCTGCTATGTAAAAAAAAAACAATAGACCCCAATAAAGCATTCAATATTGAGACATGTTGGAACATTGCGTCATTTAGAACCTCTCTGAAAAAATTCAATGACAACATAACCTTGTAAAGGTACTACCTGTGTGACAACTCCCCCAATATAAAACAGAATCTTCAATATCCAAGATGGCTTCAGTTTTCAAAACTCCCAAAAATAGTAGTTTGTACTCTACAATGAGCATGTACATTCGTTTACTATAAACATGTAAACATGCACAATTACATCCTGTTTCAGGGTGTGGTCCTTCCATCATTGAGTGCCTCTATTTGTCAGTCAAGTCTCAACAATTCATTGGAAATCATGTTTTCAAGACCTGCCCCGTGCACAATTTTCAAATTGAATGGCTGTAACAACAGGCTCCAGCTAAGCAGTCTCGCAGTTTTCCTAACATTTCTCAAAAAAGACTTCATTGAGTTATGATCAGTGTAAATGGTTGTCTCCGATACGTTACTGTTAATATAAACACTGAAATGTTGTCATACCAACACAAAGCTCACTGTCTCTTTCTCAACTGTTGAATATTTCTACTAATGAACATTCAACTTCTTGGAGGAATACCCAATAGGTCTCTTTGTCTTCTCGTCATCTTCCTGCAGGAGTCCAACACCGAAATCCACATCATTCGCATTTAAATCCACCTGAATGGTTTTGCATAATCAGGTGTGTCTGATCGTGGGCAGTGGTTAACACATATTTCAAATGCCGTCAAATGCCTTCTGACAGTCCTCTGTCCACTGAAACGTCTTGCCTTTCTTTAACAATTCAGTGAGTAGAGCAGTCACACTGCAAAAATGAGGCACAAACATTCGATAAAATCGACTTAATCCCAGGAACTGCTCCTTTTGTCAACAGGATGCAAAATGTCCCAGTTACCATCACTTTCAAATCTCCAATGCACCATTCATCTATGTCCAATAGCATGGCCAAGGAAGGTGACGTTTGCTTTGGCACATTCACTTTTCGCTCAGTTTACCACCAAGCCTGCATTCCGAAGTCGATCGAACAAGTCTGATAGATGCTGTAGTCTTCCTTCCATGAGTCACTAAAAATCACAAGGTCATCAATGTAAACCACAGGTTGGATAATCTGGCAACATATTGGTTAGTCCCTGTAATGTGGCCGGCACATTTTACATACCAAATGTAAGTTGCTTGTCCCACATTTTCAACACAGTTTTCCAACCGTGGAACTGAATATACATCAACCTTTTTAACTGCATTGACGTTACGATAGTCCACATATAATTAGAACATAGAACATAGAAGAATACAGCGCAGTACAGGCCCTTCGGCCCTCGATGTTGCGCCGATCAAAGCCCACCTAACCTACACTAACCCACTATCCTCCATATACCTATCCAATGCCCGCTTAAATACCCATAAAGAGGGAGACTCCACCACTGCTACTGGCAGGGCATTCCATGAACTTACGACTCGCTGAGTGAAGAACCTACCCCTAACATCAGTCCTATATCTACACCCCCCCCCTTAATTTAAAGCTATGCCCCCTTGTAATAGCTGACTCCATACGTGGAAAAAGGTTCTCACTGTCAACCCTAGCTAACCCCTAATCATCTTGTACACCTCGATCACGTCACCCCTAAACCTTCTTTTCTCCAATGAAAACAACCCCAAGTCCCTCAGCCTTTCCTCATCGGATCTTCCTACCATACCAGGCAACATCCTGGTAAACTTCCTCTGCACCCGTTCCAGTGCCTCCACATCCTTCCTATAGTATGTCGACCAAAACTGCACACAATATTCCAGATGCGGCCGCACCAGAGTCTTATACAACTGCAGCATGACCTCAGGACTCCGGAACTCAATTCCTCTACCAATAAAAGCCATTACGCCATATGCCTTCTTCACTGCACTATTTACCTGGGTGGCAACTTTCAGAGATCTGTGTACATGGACACCAAGATCCCTCTGCTCTTCCACACTACCAAGTATCCGACCATTAGCCCAGTACCCCATCTTTTTGTTACTCTTACCAAAGTGAATCACCTCACACTTAGCTACATTGAACTCCATTTGCCACCTTTCTGCCCAGCTCTGCAGCTTCTCTATATCCCGCTGTAACCTGCCACATCCTTCCTCACTGTCTACAACTCCTCCGACTTTCGTATCATCCACAAACTTGCTCACCCAACCTTCTAACCCTTCCTCCAGGTCATTTATAAAAATGACAAACAGCAATGGTCCCAAAACAGATCCTTGCGGAACACCGCTAGTGACGGCACTCCAAGATGAACCTTTGCCATCAACTACTACCCTCTGTCTTCTTCCAGCCAGCCAATTCCTAATCCAAACCTCCAACTCACCCTCAATGCCATATCTCTGTATTTTCTGCAGTAGCCTACCATGGGGGACCTTATCAAACGCCTTACTAAAATCCATGTATACCACATGAACCGCTTTCCCCTCATCTACCTGCTTAGTCACCTTCTCAAATTGTTGGGCACCATTTGGCTTTGGCACCATGACATTCGGTGATTTCCAGTCACAGTAACACATGTTGATTATGCCACCTTAGTGCTTGCATTCAATCGCCTTCTGAGCCTGTGCCAACTTTAGAGGATTAGGCTTGTAAGGATGTTGGTTAATTGTAGCAGCATCTCCTATAGTTACATTATGTACAATTAGGTGATTACTTCCAAGTTAATATCTGCATAATGTGATAGTGATAACTCTTTCTGATCATTTCAATTTTTTTCATGAAGGCAAATCAATAAATCATCCCAATTTTAGACAAGTACCTCATTGTCCACTTTAATTTGAGGAATGTCCGTTTCAGAATCCTCTGACTTCGTTTCTTACTTCTGTGCCGTATACATTAACAACTTGTCCTTTGGCTTTCCTTCCCTATCAAAGTACATTTTGAGTATATTCGCATGAGATACGCTGTGAGACTTCTTTCTTTCTGGAGTCCCTATCAAGTAGTTATCCTCTCTCTATATCCGTTGTATTTGATAAGGTCCACAAATCTTGCTTTTCATGGTTCACCTATCACTGAAAGTAACAGTTATAGCTTATCCCCGATCGCAAAATTGTTTTTTTAAATTTCCTGTCCGCTTCCTGCTTTGTTGCATGCTGCAATACTTTTAAATGCTGTCCAGCCAACTCCCCAGCACTATTAATCGTTTCCTAAAATTTGAGACCTAAGCCAAATGTGTGGCATTTGAATTTTGATTTACTACTTTCTCCTTAATCAATATTAATGATCCTCTCAATTAATGTCCAAAAAATAATTCAAATGGATTGAATTTGCTCTTTTAATTTGGTGCATCCCTGATTACAAAAAGCACAAATGGAATTCCCTTACACTAATCATCCGGATAGTCCTGATCTTAAGCCCTCAACATGGTCTTTAATGTTTAATGTCACCTTTCTAGCGCTCCCTGCAAGGTTTGATTGCATGCAGTCGATTTGAATTGCTTTATTCCTAAGACATCATCGTGAATAAATTAGATGTGAAGTTTGAACCTTGACCTCACTGTATCTCTCTTGGTAGTCTGCGACTATTTTTTAAAAAAAGAGTAATTCCTTTGCAATTCTTTTAGCTATGATACTGCAGCTTGGGATGGCCTGTGGAAATCTTTTCGATACATCTATTGTTGGTAACGAATACCGGTGTCCAGGATTTGTTTGAGGTCAGGGACCTAGCCAATCAATTCAGACTCTTGTAAAAGGTTCTTCAAATGCTGGAATAGTTAAGAAAGGCGCAGGTTTTATTATCACTTGCGTTTTTTTCCAATTACCTGACATGTATGACACGTCTGACAAAATTCAACTACATTCTGTTGCTGTCCAGGCCAGTAAATATGTCTCTGTTTTTCAGCCTGTGTTTTCCTCACTCTTAAATGACTACTAAGTGGTAGCTCATGCGCCATTCACATCACCTCTTTCCTGTATCCCATTGGCAATACGATTTGATGAACTTCTGCCCAATTATCATCTCCTTGAGTATGTGATATTCTCCATTCCCTCATTTGGACATCGTTTTTAGTGTAATAACACTCAGGGATACATGCAAAATTCATAACGTATATGCTTTTTGATAAAACTGCTTTAACCTTTTATCTTTCTGCTGTAACTCAATTAGTTTAAATGAACTAAAATATTTGCATGATGCCCTGTTTACTCAATAGATTTTTTTTACAACTATGTGATTGAACAAAGTCTCGTTAAATGCCACTTCAGCTTCCTTAACTTTACATTTTTGATATCTCCGGTTTCAACTGGTCACATTGGGGCTTCGTTACCCACTCTCAGTAAACTTCCAGGATAAGACTCCTGCATTGCTTCAGTTACCTGCGTCTGCACTGGCTTTTTAACCAGAGTACGCAGTCCTCCTACCGGCGAATCAGCTGCATTTTTTGCAAGGATAGATTGTATTCCTGGAGCTGAGAGTTTGTCCAATTCTCATGCCATAATTTCTCCACAAGTTTCTGGACACTCTATCCTCGCTTTACATTATTATGGTCTTTTTGTCATAAGGTGAATTCCCTTTAGCAGTACCTTTTCTGGAAATAGTCCTTCTGGAGTATATATCTCCTGACCCTTCAGCATCACGGACTAAGAGGATCCTGTTTCTCTTAAAATTACATCCTCTTTACATGCCCTATGTCTGTAACCTTTCCCTTTCCAGGTATATTTTCTAAGCAGGTCTGCCACTTCCTCTTTAACAAACCTCTGATCAGCTTATACACTCTGATGCAGCTTTCTAGCTTCCACTGTGCTTTCTGTTACCACTCCAACAAAACTTCCAAGCTTATCCTGTTTTCCTGCATCTGCATTTTCTTTTCCTAAACACACCAACACAGTGATTTCATGTGACCTAATTTATTGCAATGAAAACACCGAACCTTTTTAACTTCTTTGTTTCCTTCAAGTGTTTCCTTTGTAGCCTGTGCGAAATTATCCTTATGACCTTCTTCGAGATCTACCTCTCCCTCCCACGTGAGGATTTCTCTTTGCCCCAGTTTCTATCCCTCATGGACTGAAATTGATTCTAGAAGCTAAACCACGTTTTATGGACCAATTCATAATCATCAGCCACTGAAACTGCCAGCCTTGCCGTTTTAACTCTCTGCTCTTCCTAATGTGTTTGCACTGTGTCATGCAGTGAATCTTTGAACTCCTCCAAAGTAATTTTCTCTCTCAGAGCATTGTAAAGCTCTTTTCCAGCTAACAAAATTACTTTGTTTGATCCTTTCAAACTCAATATATGTTTGATTAGGATCCCTCCTTATATTCCAGAAACGTTGTCTATCGGATTCTGGCAGAAGCTCATATGAACTTTCTTTACCTCCTCATGCACCCCAGATCACTCATCTGATAGTGTTGTGTCACGAATACTTGCCGAACTCAACCTACAAGTTTTGTTTGGATCAACAAAACCCAGATGCTCACTGGCCACTGCAATTGTTTGGCCACTTTTTCAAATGAAATGGAAAAGTTTTCCATATCCTGCTCATCAAATTTAGGCAAGGCGTGAATATATTTAAAACGTTTCTCACCAGGTTTTTGAATACCATTGTTTTGCTCAACTACAATCTGTTATTCACTAAGCTCATCTTCCCCCTTCATCCCCATCCATTTAAGCTGACTTTCCATCCTAAGTGTCCATCTCTGTAGCACAAGCCCTCTCTATTTTTCTTTATCTCCTGCTAAGGACATTCATTGTTTTTTTTCTTTCCTCTGCTAAACCTATTCATTCTCTTTCTTTCTCTTCTGATTTTAGCCGTAACTCAAAATGCTTCATTTCCACTTTTAACTCATGCTGAGTCATTTGCAATTGAAGTTTGCACATCTCTACAGATCCTGATGGAGTTGACAGCAAATTGGAATGCTGAGCTACTGCTGCAATCATCTCATCTTACCTCAGGTTAGGAGGTAGTTTCAACGCAAGGTTGTCTATTAATTCCCGCAGCTTGAACTTATGTGCATTCTGTTGAAAATCCCAAGGTCACATCTTCCACCTCCAAAACATCCTTGGTTCCTGCAAAGGTCATTGCTATCTAAAGCTCTTTGTACCCACCAAATCAACACACGGAATAGGAGATGCTAATACTTGCCACTTGCTGCTTATATCCCGCAATTGGTCCCCATTCTCTTATAGAATATGCCCAATGCCACAGAACTAACCCAGACCATAACTTTGTTATTTCTTAAAAGTTAGTGTAGAGTGGATCTTCCTTGAGTCAATTAGCTGGTCAGACTGCCGAGTTTTAAACAAATAGCATTTGTTATTTGATATTGGCGTTCCAGTTTGTTATTTGACCAAATTACCAAATGATACACAAGAAACCAAAATAGAATACCTGAATAACTAATCGTATATAAACCGGACAGGCTATCCAGACTTTAGGATCCTGTTCCAAAACACTAGGAACAATCCCAATAAGCAAACCTCTCAGTACCAAGAGTAAAACTGACACAAAGGCTTATAGGTTGTAAGGTCAGAAGGACAGAAGGAGGGGGAGAGCATACAGTTCCAACAGTTACCCTGACTGAACTAACCCCAGAACTGATCAGACCTCTCCAGTTAGAGAGTTGGCCACGCCCTCTTTATTATACAAGTTTCTTATTAAAGACTAGAAAGCCTTCTGGCTGATGCATTACCTGTTAGAAAAAAACAAAAGGATCCCAATTAAACTTTCAAAGTTCAGACATGTTGGAATCTTGGTTCATTTAGCCCCTCTTTATAAAAATAAAGACAACATAACCTTTGAAAAGGACCAGTTTTGTGACAACATGCCACATATGGCTTTGGACTGAATTCAATAAATGTAAGTCTTACTGCTTTGAAGCCAATAAACTGTATTATAAAGTATATTCAAGCGTTTGTGAGTTTACACAAAACAAATCTGAATCGCATTATGTGTTGAAGGTTCCACATTGTTTTGTTAGAGCAATACGAAGAATGTCCAGACAGATCCACACTTTCTGTGTATGGTCAGGGCAAATATTCCCAATGAGAATCTATTGGCTGGCGTCTGGTCTAGTTGAGGAGAGATCAGCACTTTAACTACATCTAGATTGCATATTTTGTGGGTGGCTGTTTTGGGAGGGCGGTGTTCAGGTGGTTACAGCATTGCAAACGGACAACACAGCAGAAATATCTAGCCTGTGATAAGGAAACATCCATCATTCTCCCTCATAATTAACTTTATGAGAGCAATTGGTGATGGGAGATGTGATCAATAGTCAGTGATGTCAACATTAAATCAAATCCAATTGTTATTTGTACCATACTGAAAGGTGTTAACTGGATCTGTTTGTTCAGTGACTGTGATTGATGTCAGTCTCCATGGATCCTAACGATGTCGCTGGATTGTTTCCTTCTTCTTTTAGTAAGTTGCTTCTTGCAATGACTTATCCCATTGTAGCAGCAGATACATCACCTGCAACATTAACAAGAATCAGCAGTTGCAGAGACGGGGAGAGGAGAGGTCAGAATCTGAGAGTAGACTGGAATGTTCCAACAATGGATCAGAATCTGAGAACAGTAGACTGGAATGCTGCACCAATGGCTCAGAATCTGAGAACCCAAGGATGGAATGCTACAACAACGGACCGGAGTTTATCCTGGGGTCTTTCCATTGTTTCCAGGTTTTGGAACAGATTACCATATCGGATACACGGTGTACTGCTGATTATTCAGGCTGGTTACTTTCCCATGCTCGCTATTATTGGTGTTCCTGGTAAGTCTCCCCCTCTCTATCTATTTATTAATCCCATAGGCCACGATGAACTTCAGTGCTATTTCTGTTGACTATACTTGGCAAAGTTCGAAACTACTGCCTTCAGTTTCAAATACAAATCCATTAATTACCACAAATTTCAAAACCGCCCACACCCCCGCCCTCACACACATCTGAGGACAAGACTGTTCACAATCCGGAAGTATCTATTTGCCCTGAATTGATTTATGTCTTCACATTCTCTCCATCAACAAGCAGACCCACTACCAGCTCCATGGTATCCCCATTCCCCAGCTTGACGTTTGTTCAGTTGCTAAATACACCATTATACATGCCTTGGAAAATTTCAGACTTCATGGTTCCAGCTCCCTTCTAATCATTCTTTCCATTACAATGTTTCCATCATGCCCTTGTTCTTGTCTCTAAAGTAAATTCATGTCAGGGACACTGTGTCAGAATAGTAATGTCGCTGGCCACATCATTCCGTGGTCCAGGGTATACCCTAAAGACATTGTTTCAAATCCTATCTCAGATGATGAGAGAACTTAAACTCAAATGATAGAAACTGGAAATAAAAACGAATTTCACTAATATAACCCCACTTTTGTCGATAAGTTAATCTATTTCACTGATGTCTTTTGGTAAAGAAATCTAACATTATTACCTGGGGTGGATAAAGACGACATCAGGTCCACAACAATGTGTTTGACACTATACTGCCTTCAGGCATGGCCTCACACTAAAGGACATTTAGTGAGGTCAACTGTGCCCTTAACAGCGATGAAGACAACCTATCCAATGACAACACTCAACGTTGGGAAAAAAATGATGCGAGAGATCAGGAGAATGATGAAGTGCCAGAGAAACCGAGCAGTTTTAGCAGTCTCGGATCGCGAGAAACATAGAATTGACATTTCAAATCTAATGACCATCCATCAGAACTGCACACAACTGGGAAATAGTGTGAATGATGTTGGTGACAGGGATGTCTGTTGTAAATGGGACAAGGTGGGAGTTGAACAGATAGAGAAAGACAGAGATAGAGAGAAAGAAGCAAATTGAGGAATTGTTGATGACCAGCTGGAATGGAAATAAAAATCATGATTAATCTTTTTAATTTTTTCCTGCTGCCATTTTAACGAAAATCCTGTCCATGTATGGTATACATCAAAGTCACGGTTTGAATTGAGTTATGTCCCGTTGTATTCCTTTCCTGAGAGTAATCATATTTTTAAAAATTCATGAATGGGATGTTGGGACAGCATGTCATTCCCTTTCTACGTTGTCCTTGAGAAGCTGTTGGTGAGCTGCCTTCCTAACCACTGCAGTCTGTGGGCTGTAAGTATTCAATGCATTGTTCCGTCTGGTTTAATTTCTTTGAGACTTTATAGTGAATGATATAACTGAGTGGTTGGGCTTGGACATTTCTAACGGCAGCCGAGAGTTAACATCATTGCTATGGGTCTAGAGTCACATGTAAGCCCGATCAGGTGGAGGTGATAAATTTTATTCCTGGAAGGGCATCAGTGTGCCAGGTAGGTTTTTCTGACAATCGTTTCATTGTTTCATAATTTTGATATTTTATTGAACTCAAATTCCAATATTTGCTGCGGTGAGAATTGAACCTCTGCTGTGGGTCATTACCTGTGTTGCTCCAATAGTTATCTGGAGATAATACAGCTAGACCATCGCCTCCTCAGCATCTCCAAACATCTCCAATGGCCGTAGTGATGTTGCTGTTGGCGTGGCTGTGCTGGAAGTATAGCGATTTGCAAGGCAAATAAATTATTTAGCAAAACATACCATCCTTCTCATTTTGTATGTATGAGAAGGGGAGATGATGGGAAGTGCTCTTGGTGAAAAGGAGCTGAATTCCCTTGGTCATGAGTCACTGACAGAATTCAGACAGAGCAGCAAGTAATCAGCACAGGATATTGTATAATGTCTTTCATTGAAAGATGATTCAAATATAGGCGTGAAGACATCTCCCTGCAGTTGTAGAGAGATATTGAGACAGCACGTGGTGCACTGTGAACAGATTTTCTCTCCATTACAAGGAATGATCTCCTTGCCATAGTGAGATAGTGTAAAGGAGTTTGACCAGACTAATCCCTGCAGTGATGGTACCATGAGGAGAGTGTGAAGGAAATGAGTGTTTAATCTGTAATGCTGCAAGAGTTTTAAAAGTGATTGCGATAAAACTTGAGCGTTATGAACCCGGACCCATTATTCCCATAACAAAACAATGATAGCGTGAAATATCATGTGTTTTCCTGCAGTATATGTTTTCATATGTGTACAGATACGTTGATAGGAAAGGTTTAGCAGGACATGGGTCAACTGAAGGGAAACGGAGTTCACGTGAGTGGACGTTTTGGTTGGCATAGTACAATTTGGGCTAAAGGGCCTCACTCCCTGCTGTTAAACTCTATGACTCTCTGATAGTTTACACTCTCTGTGGAGACCCCATGTTGGTTGTAAGAGAGCTGCAGATTCTGAATGAACTCTCACCATCTCAACGTACAGTTGAAGTGAGACCCTGCACTAAGCCTCATGTTGTTCACAAACATGCCAGCAGCTATACTCTTATAGAGTTGGCCATTCCCAAAAGTTTCTGATCTCCATGCAGAAGACAAGCCTGTCTTCTCGGATATGGCAGCTGCCTCCTTGTGACTTGGGACAAGCCATCTGATGTGCTCCTCTCCATCAGCAAACCACATTAATGTAACACATGTGTAGCTACAGCAATGGAGCCAGGAGGAACAACTTGGGCCAGTCTGTCTGTGCAGTCTCTGCTTCATTGGTTTGTCGTGTTGCAGCATCAATGACATCCTCCTATTTCAGTGTAACAGTTTGGAGGGGCTGAATGGTTTCTTATTTTCGTGTGTCAACCCCTTGAGGGGTTTCATGTCCTCCTATTCATCCCAGGGAAAAGGTTCATTATTGGGTGACTCATGGTAGCTGCTAACCAGCGTGTTGTGCTGACTAGACGTCTTAAGGTCCTGTGTAATAATAGACAAACAGGAGGCTGGAGAACGCAACAAGCTAGGCAGCATCAGGAGGTGGAGACGTCAATATTTCGGGTATAACTGTTCATTAGGATTGGGGGTGGGGTAGGGGGAGCTGCAGATAAAAACAGAAGGCAATGGCCAGTGTGGGGAGAGTAGGGGAAGGGGAATTGAAATGGTTGGTCAATGGGAGCTCACGTCGGCCCCTTTGGGCCCGTGAGTTCTGGTTGGGAAAATGTGTCGTTCGTTTATGTTTGGTCTCCCCAGTGTAGAGAAGACCACATCGGAAGGACCTGATGCAGTACACTAGGTTTGAAGGGAGGCAGGTGAATCTCTGTTTCACCTGGAAGGACTGTTTGGGGCGCTGGATAGAGGGGAGAGTGATTGTGTGCCAGCAAGTGATGCATCTTTTCCATTTGCAGGGGCAGTTGTCAGTGGGGATTGGAGGGTTTGTTGGGGAGTGTGGCATGCACCAAAGATTAGCGAAGGGAATGGTCCTTGTGAAAAATGTGCCAGGTCTTGGGATCCAACCCAGTTTACTGTATCTGGTGCTCACAATGTGGTCTTCTCTACACTGGGGAGCCTAAGCGCAAACTAAGGGGATGTTTTGCTAAGCATCTCAGCTGGGCCCTCAAGGGCTGAGCTGACCTCCCAGTAACTGCCTATTTCAATTTCCCCTCACACGCCTTTCCAACGTGGCCATCCTTGACTTCCTCCATTGCCACTATGAAACCAACTGCAAATTGGAGGAACAACATTTCATCTTCTGCGTGTGCAGCCTACAACCCGGGTGACTCAACATTGAGTACTCCAATTTCAAATAACCTCCCCTCCAAACCCCCAAATACATTCCCAGTCCCTCCTCCTCCCGTCCATTCCTCTGATCATCCCTTCTTCCATCTCCCAACTGGATTCATTCCTCCCATCGATCAACCCGGGCATAACCTCTACTTTTATTTACCTATCCCCACCTCACCATCCTGTCTCCAACTCCTCCACCCGGCCTCTTTAAATGTAGACCCCCTTAAACCCCCCCCCCCCCCACACACACACACACACCCAGTCCTGAAGAAGGCTTTGACTCAAGTCGTTGACATCTCACCTCCTGATGCTTCCTCTCTTGTTGTGTTGTTCCGGCGTCCTGACTGTCTACTTTGAATTCCAACGTTTGAGATTTAAAAAAAATCTCTTCTTGCATAAGAAACGACAGAGAGTGAATGGGCTGTGTCTCTTGTTATCGAATAATTTCGATGGGCTGAATGGCTTTCTCACATTCCAATGAAATCAGCTTGAGATGCTGAATGAGCTCCTCTTTCTATACTGTGGAAATGTTCACGGTCCAGCAGTGCTGACACACGAATGTTACCTGCACGTTAACAGCATGAGCTTGAATATTGTCCAGGTTTTGATGCTTTATTGATCTTCACTGAACATCTTCACTTCTGATTGAATGACGGAAGGAAAGATATTGATGAAGCAGCTGAAGATATTTGTGCTAAGGAAGGTAACCTGAGGATCACCTAAAGAGATATCCAGTGACTGAGAGGATTGATGTCCACCAGCCACATTGTGTTCTGAATGACGCAACCAATGGGGAATTTACAACTGATTCCTATTAAGTTCAGTTTTGTTCCGACCCTTTGAAACCTTGCTCATTCAAATCTTGATGTAATGTCAGGGCCAGTCACTCTGACACTGTGTTCATATCTTTTGCTCATGTAAATAGGCCAAGGTATATGTGTGGGGGTTCTTTCCTTCTCTCAGAGGATAGTGATTGTTGGGGCCGCTCTATCCCAGACATTTGCATCCCTGAAATGATTGGGAGGGGTTGAGGAGGGTGTCAATTAATTTTGAGAGAGTCGAGGGCTACAAAGATTTGGGCATGAAAGAGAAATTGCTGCCAAGAAGAGGTCAGCCATGACCTTACTGAAGGGAAGGGCAGATTTCAGGAGCTAAATAGACTCGTGTTATTCCAACATTCCCCAGAGTCCAGTCAGTTTGTGGCCTCTCCTATTTTCTGTGTTATTGACCTGAAGTAGCTGAATAGACTGATCCTATTGCTGCATAACAGGATACTGGTGCTCCATGAGAAAATCTCGGTACAATTGTATAGGTTCGATGAGCTGATTGACCTTCTCCTGTAACTGTATATCAGGCTCCCGCATTTGAAAATCCTTATCTTGTCCTGGCCCAACCGAAATCCATATTGACTAAATCTACCACCCTAGCAGGAAGTGAGCACTGCAGATGCTGGAGATCAGAGTCCACAAGTGTGGTACTGGAAAAGCATGGCAGGTCAGGAAACATCCGAGGAACAAGATAATCGATGTTTTGGACATTCCTGATGAAAGGCTTATGCCCAAAATATTGATTCTCTTGTTCCTGATGACCTACTGTGTTTTATCCAGTGCCATACTTTTCGACATCTACTGCCCCAACCTAGTCAACTTTCCTGGTCACGTCATCAAATAATTTAACGAAATGTTTCAAGCATGATCTCCCATGCACAAAGCCATTCTCAATATTCCTAATCAAACCTTGTCTTTCCAAATTAATGTACATGTTATCCTTCAAACCTTTCTCAATTTTAAAAGATGTTAAACTCACTGTTCAGAGTTTCAAGGCTTTGTTTTCAGTCATTCTTAAGTAAGGGCTCAATGTTTGATATACTCCAGCCTTCCAGGATCTAAACTCTAGTTAATGGTGATCAAAATCATCATTCAGGTCCCACGCAAATGCTTCTCTAGCCTCTTACAGTTTTCTTGGATATATCTGGTAAGGAACATGAGATTTATCCAACCTCAAGCATTTTAGTACGTCGAATACCTCCTCTACTGTGATATGGACTGTCCCTAAGAAATCACCATGAACCTCGCCAAGTTCCTAAGTATTCATGCCTTTCTCCATGCTAAACACAGAGGAGAAATTTCCGTTGATGATCTCGCCCATCTCTTATGGTTCCACACATACCTGTCACTTTGGTCTTTGAGGGGTCCTATTTTCTAGCTAGTTATTGTTTTTCCTTTAATATACAAAAGTAACATTTTGGATTCATCTTAATCTTCTCAGCCATGGCTCTTTCATGTCCCCTTTTCACACTACTGATTTCCTTCTTCAGTAGATTCCTGTTTCCCTTATATATCTCCAGGGATTCACTTGATCCAGCTACCAGTAACGGAGCTGCTTTATTTTTCTGGTCAAAACCTAAATATCTCTTGTCATCCAGGGTTCCCCATTCCTGCCAACGTTTCTTTCACCTCCACAGTAACAAATAGAACTTGAACTCCAGTATCTCACGTTCAAAGGACTCCCACCTGCCAGAGGTCCCTTTGATGGCAACGAACTATTCCAGCAAACCCCTGCAAACGCCTACCTAATTCCATCTAAATTCATCTTACCCCAGTTTAGAAATTGAAGCGGTGGACCAGTTTTGTCTCTCACCATAAATATGTGAAAATTAATAGAACTCTGGCCATTGGTTCCATAGTACTCCCACACTGTAACCTCCATCACTTGTTCTGTCTTATTTCCTAAGAGTAGGTCAAATTTTGCCGCTTCCCGAGAAAGCCAAACAACATACTGCTTGAGGGAAATTTTCTGGCGCAATTAACGGATTCCACCCCACCAAATCCCTTAACGCGCTGGCAATGCCAGTCAACGTTATAAACATTAAAATCCCCAATTATGACAATCCTTTTGCTTTTGCATATCCCACCTCTCTGCCAGTATGTTAGTTACTCTAATTCCTGGTGACTATTTCGGGGCCGATAGTACAGCCCCCATAACATCACCATACCCCTTCCTATTTATTAGCTCCATCCACAAATCCTCGCTGTTTGATCCTTCAGTTACTTCATCTCTGATTACTTCTGTGATATTCCCCTTAATCAGAAATGCAACTCCCCACCACTTTCCACCATCTGTGTCCTGCCTAAAGCAGCTATACCCTGGCACATTAAGCTGCCAGTTCTGTCCCTTCCTTATCTATGTTTCTGTAATGCCTGTAATATCCCAGTCCCACATAGCTATCAATGCTCTGAGTTCTTCGGCCTTACCTGTCGTCCTCTTGCATTGAAATAAATGCAATTTAATAAAAACAGGCATTCTTGCTCCCTGTTGTGTTCCAGCCTGACCTGTCTTTTCAATTTACTGTTTCTGGTTACTATATTTCCTTCCAGCCTCGCACTTTCCTCCCTGCTCTTGAAGATCTCACCCATTGCCAATCTCATTTAAACCCTCCCTTGGAGCACGAGCAAACCTGTCTGCCAGGATATTGGTCCCCCCTCCAGTGCATGTGCCACCTGGCCCTGTTGAACAGGTCAACTCTGTCACAGAAAAGACCCCAATGATCTAAAAATCTGAGTGCCTTCCCCTACACCAATTATTTAGCTATGCATGTATCTGCCATATCCTTTTATTCTTACTTTCATGATCTCATGAAACAGGAAGTAATCAGGGGATTACCACTTCGAGGTCTTGGTTTTTAACTTTTCCCCTAGCTCTCTGTAATCACTCTGGAGGACCTCATTCCTATATCTACGTGTATCATTTGTGATGCCAACGTGCACAATGATTTCTGGCTGCTCACCCTCCCCCTTGACAACGTTTTGCTGCCGCTCGGAGACTTCCTGCAACCTGGCACCTGGGACGTAGCACAACTTGCTGGATTCCCGTTTGAGGCCCCAGAATCTCCAAAGTGTCCCTCCAACAATCGAATCTCCTATCTCTAAGACACTTTAAATTTACCCTTTCCTCTATGCTCCAAAACCAGTGGTAGTACCACTAATTTGGCGACCGCTGCTTTCCTTTGAACGGTCATTCCCTCCAACAGTATCAGAAGTGGTATACTTATTTTTGTGGGGAATGGCCACAGGGGATAGCTGCACTCTCTGCCTACTTCCTTTGCCATTCCAAACCTACTCTTTGCCTGGAACACGATAGGGAGCAAGGACTAGCTGTTGGATTAAATTGTGTTTATTTAAATGCAACAGAGCAGACAGGTAAGACTGATGAACTCAGGGCATGGATCTTTATGTGGGACTGTGCCGTTATAGTCATAACAGAAACATGGTCAGGGTGGGTCTTGGGTTTGGCCACCACACTAAAACAGTTATATGTGAAGCTCGCAACATCTCTGATAATCCTGAGTGCATCCAGCTCCAGCTCCGAAACATGGTCTCCCAGGAGCTGCAGCTGGGTGCACTTTCCACAGGTGTAGTCAACAGGGACGGTGGAAATCTCTCTGAGCTCCCACATCCCACAGGATGATCGTGCAACTGGCCTAACTGCCATCTTGACTGCTGTAATAATAAATTAAAATGACTTTATTTGAACTTGCCTGTCCTTTTTTTCTGAGCTGCTGCTGTCTGAAGCCTCTCAACCCAATGACTTACTACTTACTCTGCTACCAACTGCATTTTCTCCACTCCTCCACCTTTACTTTTGTTTAGGGAAGAAGGGAGACACTACAGTAATGCAATGTTTGTGCCTTAGACATTCCTTGACACCAAGCCCATGACGACCTGTCCTCCAGAGCACGTTATTACTTGTACTTGGAGGGTGTCTTGCTGAGTCTTCCTCCTGCTGGTGGTGACTGCCATAAGCCAAATAATCACCCCAACAGCCAATCCGCGTTGTCGCAGTCCCCTGCTCCTTTCTGTCTATTAATACTGTATTTATGAAATCCTTGAATCCATCGATTGCATTCCAAACTGTGTCTCACTCCAAAGGGAGAGAAGTTATTTTCCAGTGAATACAGGGCTGTTGGAAAAAGAATTGCATTAGACATTGGAGCAACATTCTTGTTATCCGCGCACTGAGCCTGCTTTTCTGTTCAATTCCATTATATTTATTCTGATAATCCCCATTCTCCATGACTCCATTTTCCCTATAATAAACCCTTGTTTAATAATCAGTCTGCCTCAGCCTTCAAGATGTTTAATGATCTAACCTCAACAGCCCTCAAAATTTTCTACAATTAATTCACTCTCACTATTGGGAGACTTGATGGTCTTTATTCCCATGTCTTATTTCTACCACTCTGTGTGAGAGTTGTGCCAACATAATTTGTTATCATGTCCCATCACACCTTCGCTGTGGCCAGAGACAAGAGAAAAATAAAAAATGTCAGAGCTTGTGCTCTTCTCCCTCATTTTCCACATCAGCCCGGATCTGGGGATTTGTCCACTCTTTACCCTAAATAAACATCCAATTCTTCCTTGACTTCTGTATCAAATCATTCAAGGGGCACACTGCCACTCTCCCTGAATCCAGGAACTGCTTCTCCGAACTGAAGACCGATATGAAGCCCGTGGTTAACATATCCTGTGGCTCCGTGCACAGGTTGCCCCTTTGTCTCGAATACACCCCCCCCCCCCCCCTCTTCTTTCTGCTGTTACCCTCTGCCTCTTAATAAACTGATATAATGTCTTTGGATTCTTGTTACCCTTACCCACTAATGTTTTATCACGATTCCCCTTCAGCTCTTCTCCTGAAGTTTTAAGATTAGCCCGACTCTTTCTATATTCATTTAGTGCATCCATTGACCTGCTCACTTTGTACCTGCTTTAAGCGTCTCTTTCGTTTTTTAATTCTGTTCGGATTTTTTTGTTGACACCCGAGGTTCTCTGGGCTTGTTTTCCAAATTTTCATCTTTCGTGTAACACGTTGCGCAGACACTCTCATTAATTCCATTTTGATCAAGTGATCCCCCAACCCCCTACCACATGCTGTTCTGCTACAGTTTCACCCAGCAGCCACTGTACTCTGGACAGTTTCCGTCATATTTTTTTTTATAAAATCGGTCTCCCCAATCCAAAAAACCTTTTATTTACCAGATAGTGCATTTTAAAAAGTCTTTTCCTTACCAAACATAAAATGCATGATGTCATGGTCACTGGCCATATAATGCTCTCCCAATCCTGCCTGCAATATCCTGACTGGCTTCATTCCCCACAGTGAGGAACATCACTATTGCACCCATTGTTGTATCAGCTGCATGATGATACAAAGAATTTCTGGAAGAAATTTCAAGGCATCTGCCCCCTCTTAAAATATAATCACTGCCCGAATTAATGCTTGGAAATGAAATGCCTGTCTATAATAAACCTATTATTGTTTTGACACACCTCAGTCAATTGGTTTTATATCTGCTCCTGTGCTTTCTTTTATCTGTGGGTCTATAATATATCGCCAGCAGTGCCTCTGCCATGGTTTTGATCCTGAGCTCTAACAACCAAGCCTCATTAGAAGATCTTTCCAAGATATCGCCCCTCCTTACTGTAGTAACTGACTCCATAACTAATCATGCAACACCACTTCCTATTTTACCCCTCTCCTGTCCTGCCAATAGTTCTTGTACCACACCACAGCATACTGAGTTGTCAGCCCTGACCTCCCACAAACGCAATTCTGCAATGGCAACAATGTCACACTTCCACATGTCATCTTGTTCCATTATCACATCTGTCTGTCCGATAACATTCCCAGCATTAAGGTAAAGCACATCCACCCTGGAATATAACACCTGGAATACTCTGTACCTCGGAGTTCTTCAGTCATTCACTGTTCCTTATCAAGCTGCCCAATTCATGAACCAAAACTGTAACTCTGGGACTGAATTAGTATTTGTTGAAATGCAATTTCGTTTTTAATAAATGTATTAATGTAATGCAATTTTACAGCCTGAGCAGTCTGCTCCACATACAATGAGATTCTGCTGATTAAATCCCTGCTCAGTGTGCAGGTGGGACAGCTGTCAGTAATAGGGAAAATGAAGACTGCAGATGCTGGAGATCAGAGTCGAAACGTGTGGCACTGAAAACGAAAAACCAGTCAGGCAACATCTGAGGCGCAAAAGAGTCAAAGATTTGGGCTTCATCAGGAGTGCATTCATGCCTTCCCATATTTTCCATTCCATGGTTCATAGGATATTGGGAACCATACATGCTCAGTGAAGCAGCACGGTTTATAGCCCTGAAATAGAAAACAGTCAATCAGTTGGTTGGACAGGGAGTAGACAATTTCAGGTGAAGTACAGACTAATTGAAGTACAAACATAAGAATAGATAAATCTCCTGGGCCAGAGGAGAAACACACTAGGTTGGTGCAGGAAGAGAGGGAAGAGATTTCTGTGCCTTTGGCGATGATCTTTGCGTATTCACTCTCCATTGGAGTAGTGCCAGATGATTGATGGTGGCAAATGTTACTCCCTTGTTCAGGAAAAGGAATTAGGATAATCCTGAGAATTACAGTCCATTCAGTCTTACATCAGTATTGGGCAAAGTAATGGAGAGGATTCTGAGAGACAGACTTTATGATTACTTGGAAAATCATAGCTTGATTAGAAATAGTCAGCATGACTTTGTGAGGGGCAAGTCATGCCTCCCAAACCTTATGGAACTCATTGAGGATAGGATCAAACATATTGAAGAAGGTAGAGCAGTGGATGTGGACTGCATGGATTTTAAAAAGGTTTTTGAGCACGCTCTCCATGGTACATTCATTCAGAAAGTAAGGAGGCTGGGGATACAGAGAAACCTGTCTGCCTGGATACAGAATTGACTGGCCCATAGAGACACTATGTGGTAGTAAATGGGAAGTATTCCGTCTGCAGCTCGGTGCAAAGTGGTGTTCTGTAGGATGCGATTCTGGGAACTCTGCTGTTTGTGGTTGTTATAAATGATTTGAATGAGGAAGTGGAAGGGTGGGCTATTACATTTGTAGATGGAACAAAGGTCGGTAGAATTGTGGGTAGTGTGGAGGGTTGTTGTAGTTTGCACTCGGACATGGATTGGAATAACTGGGCTGATAAGTGGCAGGTGGATTTCAACCTGGAAAAGTGTGAAGCGATTCGTTCTGGACAATCAAATATGAATGCAGAATGCAGGATAAAAGATTGTTAGTGCTCGTCAGGTCCGCAACAATTCACCCTCCTCTCTAGGCACCTTCCCCTGCCACCAGAGGAATGCAAGACCTGTGCCCACTCCTCTCCCCCCCGGCCTAAAGATCTTTCCACATCAATCAAGGTTTCACCTGCAGTTCCACTCATGTCAGCATCTGTACCCGTTGCTCCCAATGTGGTAGTCTATACGTTGGGGAGATAGGACTTCTACTCGCAGAGTACTTCAGAGAACATCTCTGGGACACCCACAACAACCAACCCCACTGCCTCGTGGCCGAATGCGTCAACTCCCCCGCCCACTCTGCTCAGGACATGCAGGTCCAGGGCCTCATACATCGCTACTCCCTTACCACCTCATCTTCGACTTCGGGACACTCCAACCCCATGGCATCAATGTGGATTTCACCAGTTTCCACCCTTCCCCTCCTCGAACCTTATCACAGTTCCAAACTTCCAGCTTAGCACCACCCTCATGATCCATCCCATCTTTTTATTCAAAGTGGGAAAGGGTTTTTTTTAGAGTCTATACAGAGTGGAAGCAGGCCCTTTGGCCAAACAAGTCTGTACCAAACCTCCGAAGAGTAACCCATTTCTCTCTGACTAATGCACCAATAACTATGGGCAATTTAACATGGCCATTTCATCTGGCCTGGACATCTTTGGACTGTGGGAGAAAACCGGAACACCCGGTGGAAACCCATGCAGATACGTGGGAGAATGAGCAAACTCCACACAGAGAGTCGCCTGAGGCTGGAATCTAAACTAGTCCCTGGCACTGTGAGCCACCATGCCCACCTGTCCATCTTCCTTCCCATCTATTTGCTCGACCCTCCCCTCCGATGTATCACCATTACCCACACATCCATCCAACAATCACACTCTCAGTTACCTTTCCCCAGCCCCAACCCCTTCCATTTATCACTCCACCCTCATGGATCCCTTTCTTATTGCTGACTAAGGGCTTTTGCAATAAATGTCGATTTTTCTGCACCTTGGAAGCAGTGATAGCAACATTCTGCAGTTTGAAACTCAGATTGAATGTATAAGGACAGAGTCACATATGACGGTTTTAGTGTTGAGCAATGATATTTATATTGGGCTAAGGAAGGAGTTGGCTTTGGTGGACTGGCCAGGAAAAAAAAACAAAACTATCAAGGGCAGGACAGATAAAAAAAAGGTAAAGACACAACGAGATACTAAATGACCTCTCGACTAAAGTATATTGGTGAGAGGAAGAGGAATTGCGCACTGGAGAAAAATCATCCATGATTTGACACGGAAATCAATAATAGCTTGAGGGAAAAGTCTCAGGCAAATCACATTACACAATTTAGTCACACTCTGGAGGACTGGGCAAGGCAGTGACACAGTGGTGTCATCGCTGAACCTTTAAGCGAGAGACCCAGCTCATTTTCTGATGACCTGGATTTGAATTCTGCCATGGTAGATGGTGCAGCTTGAATTCAAATGTGGAATTAAGAGACTGATGGTGATCATGAATCGATTGCAAGGGAAAATTCATCTGGTTCGCTAATGTCCTTTAAGGAAGGACATTTCCATCCTTACCATAGATTCATCACTCTCTGGCTGAAGACGTTTCTCATTATCTCCGATATAAAAGGTCTTCCCTTAACTATGATACTATTCCTTTGGGTCCTTTCTCTCCGAAGAATAGAAGCATCTTTCTGACATCTACTCTGGCCAGCCATTTATTACTTTGCATGATTCAATTAGATCCCCTCATCCATCTCAACTTCAGCGAGTTTAATTCCAGAGATCTCATATGTTAGGATTTTCATTCCTGAGGCCATTCCTGTGAACTGCCTCTGAACAAGCCCCGGGGCAGTATATCCTTCCTGAGATATGGGGCCCAAAACATCACACAACAATCCAAATGTGGTCTGATTAGAGCCTTATAGAGTCTCAGAATTACATATATGCTTTTATATTCCAGCCCTCTCAAAATAAATATCATCATTGTATTTGCCTTTGTGACCAGCCTTGCCACCTGAAATAATGAAATTGTGATGGACAATAGCAAATTATCATGAAGTTACAAAAATGAATAATGATTAAAGCATGCTGGGAAATGGATCCCGGGCTTGAGTAAACTCTCTGTGCTAATCCACATGCTGCAGAATCCAAACAGGCTGCAGGTACCCACAGACGGTTTGTAAACAAACCTGACAGCTACAGATCCTGCAGTACAAACCTGGAGTTGAATTTGAATGGGACAACGGGATGCCTCCCTTGGGCCATCAATGTGTCGCCGCCTGGTTGGGTCTGATTGATCAGAGTTATCCAACATAGTCATTCTGTTGACAGATCTTCTATATACTCCCAAAATGAGGTGAAGAATCTGGAAAATGAGAATCACCACAAAACCACACTTAGCGCAGTAAACCGAGAATAACCAGCAAAGCAGAAGATATCTCCAAGTGCATCGTAAGAAGAAGAAATCAGCACGTGGAGCCAGGCAACGTTCTGTTGGGGTGGTATAAGATCACACAAAGTTAAGTTCAAGCAAAAGGTAGTTTGTAGTGTGTTTCATTACATTATAGTCCAATTTATTGTTCTAATATTAATTGTGTTCAATAAGCAGATGCTGTTGTTTATGAGTCGACTCACAGTTCTTTTGGTGAATATAAGATTTTAAGACACACTGGTATAAAAGATATAAAAGTTTCCTGACAACTGGTTCGCCTGCAAGGTTACCTTGAGACAATCTTGGTCGAGAACTTCAAGTCTCTTTGCACTTCAGACTGAAGAATTTTCCCGATTTTAGAAAATAGTGCATGCCTGTATTCCTCTTACAAAAGTGCATGACCTCACACTTACTCCCATCGTACTGCTACTTCTTTGCGCACTCTCCTCAGGTGTCTAATCCCTTCTGCAGCCTCTCCACTTCTGCAATGCTACCTGTCTCTCCATCTATCTTTATATCATCTGAAAGGTTAACCAGAATGCCCTTAGAACATTCATCGAGATCATTAATTTACAAAGTAAGAAGTCGTCGTCCCAACACTGAGCCTTGTGGAATATCACATGTCACTAGCTACCTTACTGACATGATCATTTTATCCTCACTCGCTGTTTTCTGCCTTTTTAACCCTTGTTGTTTCTTAATTCCACCCACACAGATTCTACACCATTTGTCCATATCTCAGTGATGGGAACTGAGTGATGGGACTGCAAAACACTTTAGCATTGTTGCTAATTTATAGCTTGGACATGGACTAAAAATATGACATTGTGGATTCCACTGAACTATGGCGACAACCTATGCCTTTGACGAAATATTCTGTTTGCATTATGGAAGAATATAAACATGTGAATCTGCTTGAGAGGACACAGACAATTTCAAATGTTTGTATTCTTCCATAATACTGACGGAATATTTGGTCAAAGACATAGGCTGTCGCCACATTCCAATGGACTTGACAATGTAATATTTTTACTTTTTAAATTTGTATATGAAGAATACAGAAGTTAATGAAGAGGTATAAATTGGTCAAATGAAAAACAAATATTGGTGTGTGGAGCATAGATTGGAAATGTGTCTGTGTTGAATTATGTTGGAAGTTAAATGGAAACGCACGAATTATTAAAACGGAGAGATTGCATTGAGGCACAGAGGAATCAGGCACCTGGATCACACAAAAAATCAAGGATTTAGAGAGGCCAGACAAATGTTGAAACTCTTTTGAAACAGAATTCATTCAGAAGTAGTGAGACCACATCGAAAGAGCTATGGCCACAATGACATGCAAAGCAGTCCAGAGAAGATTCACTCAACTGACTCCTGTGAAGAATTGTACTTCAGGAGGAAATAGTGACCACACTGGCCCTGGATCTCCTGGAGTCTAGCTGGACAATATGTGATCTTGTTTAACGTCAGAATATTCCGAATAGTCTTTTTAAGTTGAGTTCTGAAATAATACTTCAGTTTATATGAGAGATTACAATAAGTGGATGGAAAGTAAATCTGAAGAATATCTCATTTCATAAGATGTGGGTTGTTTCAGCCCTCTGACAGTGTTGCGTGTTTGTGAAACTATCCTTCCAGAGAGCGATGAAGGCTAGGAAATTGAATATTCCTAAGGCAGAGGCAGGCAGATTCTTGACTAAGTTTGACCAACGAACGTTGTATGGACAAGGAAGGAAGACTTATGCCTGGTGGCAGTTTCTACTTTTTTGTTGTCTTCAGCTACCGAAAAATTAGGAGACCACTCTCATGAACATGAAGACTTTTCCTTTCAGATTGATGGACACAACTTTCCAAATTTGTTTTTTAAACAAGGGAAAAACTCCTTTGAAACTGCTTTAGAAATTAGATAATGTTGAATAGATGTCTCAATAGTGCAGCTTCCTTTCAGTTGTTGTTGTCAGGTGAGCTTCGTTAGAAAATCTGTTGCCTATGTTTAATTTCCACTCATAATGTGTAAGTGAACTCCAGTGGTTCACTTGGTGCAGGACCACTAACATTTATGTTTCAGAGAGAGTTACAGGATTCTGAACAAGTGATAGTGAAGGGAAAATGGTTTCGTTTCAAGTCAGGATGCAATGTGACCTTGGAGATTATATTCTTCACCAATTGATGCTCACAAGCTATGGAAATGATGAGTTATTTCTTGTTTTCAAGAATTAAAGTGATAGAGTCTTATGTGGCACACAAACAGGCCATTCAGCGCAACATGTCTACATCAATCAGAAAACATCAAACTACATTAATGAAAATTACCTCAATGTGCATGGCCGACTATGCTCTGACATTTTGTGCTCATTCAGCTGCTGATTAAATGCTGCATTAACTTGTGTTATTCGTGACCTGGGCTGTCAGTTGGCCTTTTATTTCAATGTATTCACGAAATGGTGTCTGCGAATGCATCACACTATTTCAAAGTCCGCAACAAGCTCATCTGATCAACAAACATGGTTACATTGTTCAGTTATTATGAGGAAAGTGGATTTTTCAAAAATTCATTTTGGATTTTAATGGAGCTAGTCCAACATTAATTGCCGTTGAGAAGTTCCAGCCCAGTTGGTGTTGGTCATTGCAAGTGGCTTTTGGGAGGGAGTACCAGCTGTGCATCTCATGTGCCAGTTTAGCTGGGAGTAAGTATTACTGGTGGTGGATGTAGTTTTAAACAAACCGCTGTACTGTGATGAACAGCTCGCAGAAAAACGCAGGAAAACTGACTCTTTGTCAAAGCAAATATATGGCAAGGAATTTAGTATTCTGCAGAGAAATAACAACTTTGCAACTCGAAGTCTATATAACGATGAAGGAAAGTTTGTTTGTATGTTATTGGTGTCCTTAAACTAATGTTGTCAAACAGCTGGAATAATGTCGGTGGGCTTATTGAACAAAACTTACACTGAGCATGTGAATTAACTTGGATATTTTCAGGGATGGACGGGCTGTCCTCGGTGTAGTAAAACCTGATGCTCCATGGGATGATGCTGATTTGTAATCTCCCCACTGACTGAGCACAGTTCAATGGAACAAACCAACAATTACCATTAGGTGGTGCTTCACAATATATCATGGAATCGTAAAATAAAGCAGATGCCTATCAAATCTGGCACCATCAAGTGCTGATACAAGTGTTTTGCCAAGTTTGTAATATTTCCTTCCTCAACCACCCTCACAGGCAATGCATTCCAGAAGCATATCACCCGCTGGATTCAAAGCAGATTTCACAAATCCTCACTCAATCTCTTGTCTTTCACTTTAAACGTGTATCCCCTTGTATTTAACCGTTTGACTAAGAGGAACAGCTGCTGTCTGTTCACTGTGTCTATACCTCTCATGCTGTTATACGCCTTTGTCAGGTTCTTACCATAACCTTCTCTGCTCCAAAGTGAAGCAAAAGCAAATCTAGCCTAGCTTCATGGTTTGAGTACTCTCTTCTGTTGTTATTCTTTCAATGTGCAGCATCTCATCTAAAGCAGTGTTAAGTGTTTCGGTCATTGATCTGGCCGTTGGAACAATCCGATTGTACCCTCCTGTAACCTAACACTTTCGTCCTCACTCTGAACCACCGGAATAATCATTGTGTCATCCACAACATTGTTTATCATGCTCTAACCCCCACCCCCATTTCCCACATTCTTATCATCAACGTGTATGAATATCAGAAGCACAGCTCGATTTTCTACCTGTTCTAAAGTTGTTGTTGCAGAGGAAGTATTGATAATTCCAGTCTATAGTTGTCCTTCTCTTGGTGAATTTGTAGCATGATGCAGGAAATGGAGCCACAAAGAGTATTTTGGACATGGAACCGAGTTCTGCTTTTATACTCCGGCCCTCTGCATGTATCATTCATAAAGCTTGTACATCATTAACCTTGTAGTCGCTTTTGGCACTGTGCACTGCAACATTTGCATTTTATATGGGCCTGCAGCTCATTCTTAATAACATTCGCTGCAATCCCATCAGAGTACAGGGAACGTTTTATAATCTTCAGGATGGACGCAGGCTCATTCATGGAGTTTGTTTGAAAGAACTAAGGTGATGAGGATAAAGATTCAATTAAATTCTGCATTATAAGCATGCAGTAGAAGATCAAAACACATTCTCATTTCTACATTGAATTGGAAGCAAATTCATAGAAAAAACCAAACACCTACCTTTCTGGATATTGTTTAGTGACATAACGTGACATGATGTTGAGATAATGAATTGGAGAGAAAGGAAAATGACTGCACTTGATGGAGGTACAGAAATATAGCGTGGATGTACAATATGAACAAGAATACTGTTAATATAAGAAGTATGAGAAACATTTTCCTCATATTCAAAGGAAACCAGATCCCAATTTTCCTTAACAGTGATGTTTAATTGGCCATCAACCTCAGTTTTCCAACTGCATGGTTTTCCCTGCCACAGATGGACCTTCTGATACACCACCTCTTCTTCTTCCTATTCTTTCCTTACCCACCTACTTCCATTGCATTGCCCCTTCTGCTGTGACACACCCTTCCACTGACCATCTCCCTTCACACTTCTCGCACTGTATATCACACCATTTCCCTATCACTCCCACCTTCCCTGACTCTCCCTTTTGCTTTTTGCTCTCACACTAAATGCTGGAAATTGATGACTTCTGTGCTACTACATGTCATCAGTGAATGGTGCGTTTGAAATGATCACTGTGCAACAGCAACAGAAAACAGAATGTTTGCCACAGTCTGATACGCCGTGAACAGGATGGCTTTGTTAACTGTTGCTAGAGTGGAGTTTCTTCCGGTCCCTTTATCACAACACTTAATCAAACAGCCTCATCATCAACAGGACAAGCATCTTGGGACTGAATTGGAACTCCATGCATCAATTATCTTTTGTATATTGTGAGGATATTGTTCAAACAAACAGTATTCTTGCCTTTTGCTCCTTGTTCTTTCAACTGATCTTCCAATATAATTTGAGGTGAGATCAGAGAGACTTCCCTTTCAATCGAAGCAAGACTTGACTGAGCGTGGAATCAAGGATCCTGAGCAAAACTGTGATTAATGGGAATTAGAGAACATTCTGCATTGGTAATGGGAACAATGGGAAAACAATCTCTACAAGTTATCTTCTAAGTTACATGCCATCCTGACTAGGAACTAATTTGCTGTTCCTAAACTACCAGTTTTAAAACATCTTGGAATGTGCAGCTCTGTGCGTATGTGCATCACTTGGACAGAAGAGATTCAAGTAGGCTGCTCTATGTCGCATTTTCCAGAGTGATTGCGTTTGACACGTAAAATCTGCCCATGCTAGTTCCTTCCGAAATCCGTGGATGACTATGTCCTGTACCAATCTATCTTATGCTTCCACAGTTTCATCTAAAGTTTCAGAAATGTAAGACCTTGCTGAATGACTATGACCCTAGTGATATTGAGGCAATGATTGGGGTCCTTAATTCAACTGGTTTCCTTTTGAGGATTGATCATGTGATTCGTGGCCACTGAATTGAATATTTTCATGGTGATTTATGACACGGAAAATGTTATGAATATTTAGGACTCTGTTAAATAAAAAGTTTTTATTTTTTCATTCAATGACTATAACCAAATGCAAGAGTTAACTGAAATGGCAGATTCACTGTTCCCTTTCATATCAGAAAAGTATCCACACTGCAAAAGCAAAAGGAAGCTGGAAGTGCTGGAAAACTTCAACAAGTCCAGCAGCATCTGAGCAGAAAGAGAATTAACGTTCTGAGACCGATATGACTTTTTCAGAGCAGAATCATGTTCGTCTCAATATGTTAACTCTCTTATACTCTCAAGATACTGACTCATCAGCTGTGTTTCACCAACATTTTCCTTTCGTATTTGAGATTTCCAAGTTCCCACGTATACGCTAGCACAGTGGCATATTTGGGTGGGTGGCACGGTGGCTCGCACTGCTGTCTCGAAGCACCTGGGAACCTGCGCTCAATTCCACCCTTGGGCAACCGTCAGTAATCAGCTTTCATATTCTTCCCGTGTTTGCAAGTGTTTCGTCCAGGTGTTTCTGATACCTCCTAATTGACCATGAAAAATTGTTCATGTGCAACTATTTGCTTTAACTATGGGAGATAGAGGAATTGTGTAGGAGGGGGATCTGCATGCAATGCTCTTCCGAGGTTAAGTGTCAGCTCGATGGGCCGAATGTTTTATTTTAACACTTTAAAATTATATATCATTATTATAACAAAGGCGGGTGGTTACTGGGGCAAAAATATCTGCATCAGCACATAATGAGCTATATTTCTACTGATGTTCTTTCCATGGCCCTGCACATTGTGTTATCCATGTCGGGGTTTTTAATTCTGAATATCCTGTGCATCGAAGAGCCAGGAGGGGACATGAGATGTCGTTGGTAGATTTGGTCAAGGAAAACCCGAAGGCTTTCGATAACTATATCAGGAATAAAAAAAAAATGACCAGAGTAAGATTAGAGCCTATCAAGTGTAATAGTGGAAATTTGTGCTTGGAGTCAGAGGAGATAGGGAAAGTGCTACGTGAATTTTTTCATCAGTATTCACACAAGAAAATAGTTGCTGTCGACGTTAATCCTGAGATACAGGTCAGTAGATTAGATAGGATAAATGTTCAAAAAGAAGAGTTTTTAGCAATTCTAAAAAGTGTAAAAATAGATAACTCCCCGGATGGGAATTATCCTAGGATTCTATGGGAAGCCAGGGAGGAGATTGCAGAACCTTTGGCTTTGATATTTATGTTGTCATTGTCTACAGGAATGGTGCAGGAGGCTAGAGGATAGCAAGTGTTGTTCCCTTATTCAAGAAGGGGAGTAGAGTCTAATTATAGACAAGTGAGCATTACTTTGGTTGTGGGTATAGTGTTGAAATTGTTAAAAAGATAGTGTTTATACTCATCTAGAAAGGAATAATTTGATTAGGTATAGTCGACACGGTTTGGTGAAGGGTTGGTCGTACCTCACAAACCATACTGATTTTTTTGAGCAGGTGACCAAATAGGTGGATGCGGGTAAAATGGTTGACATAGTGTATATGACATTCAGGAAAACGTTTGGTAAGTTTCCCCACGATAGGCTTATTGCAAAAGAAAAGGCGGCATGGGCTTGAGGGTAATTTAGCGGTTTGGATCAGGAATTCTCTAGTTGAAATAAGACAGAGTGTGGTAGCTGATGGGAAATGATCATCCTGGAGTTCAGTTACTAGTGGTGTACTGCAAGGATCTGTTTTTGGGCCCACTGTTGTTTGTCATATTTATAAACAATCTGGATGATGGCGTAGAAAGATGGGTTTGTATATTTGCAGATGTATCTAAGGTCGCTAGAGTTATGGATAGTGCCAAACGAGGTTGTGGGTTACAGTAGGACAGAGATAATTTGGAGGCTGGGTTGTGAGGTTGCAAATGGAATACAATGCGGAACAATGTCAGGTGATTCATTTTGGATGGAGCAACAAGAATGTAGCGTATTGGTCTCTTGGTAAGACTCTTGGTACTGTAGATGAGTAGAGATTCCTCTGTGCCCATGTACATAGATCCCTGAAAGTTGCTACCCAGTTTGGTAGGGTTGTTCAGAAGGCATATGTTGCGTTTGCTTTTATTAGTAGAGGGATTGAGTTTCGGAAACGTTGTGTCATGTTGCAGCTGTACAAAACCCTGGTGCAGCCGCACTTGGACTATTGAATGCATTTCTGGTCACCTCATTCATGGAAGGAGGTGGAATCTTTGGAAAGGGTTCAGAGGAGCTTTACTCGGTTGTTACCTGGTATGGAGGTAAGGTCTTACGAGGAAAGTTTGATGGACTTGAGGCTGTTTTCATTTGAAAGATTTTGAGAGGTGACTTAATTCAGACATATAATATAATCAGAGATTAAAGAGGCTGGATAGCGAGACACTTTTTTTCTTGGATGGTAATGGCTAGCACGAGGATACCGCCGCTCCCTCACCACCAGACACCTGGAGGAAGAACGCCTCATCTTCCGCCTTGGAACACTTCAACCCCAGGGCATCAATGTGGACTTCAACAGTTTCTTCATTTCCCCTTCCCCCACCCCACCCTAATTCCAAACTTCCAGCTCAGCACTGTCCCCAGGACTTGTCCGGACTTGTCCTACCTGCTGATCTCCTTTTCCACCTATCCACTCCACCCTCTCCTCCTTGACCTATCACCTTCATCTCTTCCCCCACTCACCTATTGTACTCTATGCTACTTTCTCCCCATCCCACCCTCCTCTAGCTTTTCTCTCCACGCTTCAGGCTCACTGCTTTTATTCCTGATGAAGGGCTTTTTCCCAAAACGTCGATTTCGAAGCTCCTTGGATGCTGCCTGAACTGTTGTGCTCTTCCAGCACCACTAATCCAGAATCTGGTTTCCAGCAACTGCAGTCATTATTTTTACCTCAAAGACCTGATTGGCAACTCCTGTTTCCTATTTAACACCGCAGATGTGTTGATGGCACTCCTTCCCTCCTCGTGTAATAGGCAGGAGGGACTGAATGGGCTATCCCTGTTCGCATTTAATAGTTTCAATGCATTGAATACATTCTGTTGAAACCAGCTTGAGAGGCTGAATGAGCTCTTGTTATTTAACTGTGGAACACTAGAAAGAGACATTTCTAGTAAGACTGTTACAGGAGTGTTACCATCACTTTAACAACACAGTTTGGATGCTATCAAGGTCTTGCTGCACATGGACACGGACTGCAACAGCAGTGGAGAGGTAAACAAATTATTCTTAATATTGCGTGATCTTCAGAGAATGCCTCCACTTCTAACTGTAAGATGTGGGAAAGACATTGAAACAGCTGAAGAAAACTACCTTGAGGATGCAGGCAGAGATGTCCTGTGACTGAAATAATTGATCCACACAAACCACAAACATCTTCCATTGTCCTCTGAATGCCTCTAACCAGTTGGGGAATTTACAATTCATTCCCATTAGATTCAATTCTGTTCAGGTTTCCTTGATACCATCCACAGTTTAGTCCTGCCTTGATATCAGGGCCAGTCGCTCTTACCACGTGTTCATATCTTTTATTCGTGTGAATAGGTCACGGTGTGTTTGTGAGGAGTGTTTCCTTCTCACAGAGGGTGGTGACTATCGGGACTTCTGTATTCCAGACAGGTTGGGGAGGTAGATCACTAAGATATTTGGAAGGCAGCACACTGGAATATGAGGCATCAGAATGTTGAGGACTGCAGGGATTGAGCATTAGAGAGGAGTTATGGCTTTTGCAGATCAGCTATGTTCATGATGAAGGGAAAGACAGGCCAGAAGGGCTGAATGATGTATTCGCGTATCTGATATTCTCTCATTCTGTTATTGGGACGTTATTTTCCTGAAAATTCTGTTATTGGATGTTGCAGTCAGGGAGACCAGAGGATTTGGTGTGCCATCTCTTGGTGATATATGGGCGCTGTATTTACAGTGAATCTGAATCGGCAACATGACCAAGAAATGAAGACAGTTCTGGAAAGACAGAGGAATGAGATGTTTCACACCGTCACTGAACGTTTCTTTTCCTAAGGATATTTTCCAACGCAGTGTCAAACTGTGTGTGACAGTCTTCATCCGCTGAATGGTCTCTGCTGTTTCTGTTCACCAGATTACTGGGGTAAATGGCCTCCAACTGTTCCTGTCCATCAGGTTTGAGAGTTTCAGTGGATCATAGGAACATGGGACTGAGGAGAAGGGTTGGTAATTAGACACTTAAAGCCTTCTCCACCTGGCACTAAGATTGGGGCTGATCAGGTTGTGGTCTCAGCCTCACTTTCCTGTCTGTAGTTCATTGCCATTTACCATGTAATGACTAAGTAGCATGGCTTTGAATAGATGCAAACACATAGGCACCACAAACTTCCGGGGAAGAGCATTCCCACTCAAACAGCCCTTTGTGAATTTCTCCTCATCCCTGTTCAGACTGGTTTTGGCGAGGTCTCTGTTTCATTTTCTACTCCAGCTCCTCCATTGGTCATGACACATTTTAAATGTAACTCGGTTGGTCATATAGTCAATGATGTAGTTCTCGGACTAGGTCAGGTTCTTTGCTAAGCACAAGGCAGGTAGATATCTTTAATTTGGAAAAGTAATTTACCAAAGCAAACTTACTCCAGCTATGATGGAAAGATACATGGCAAGCAGTGTGGACAAGTATGTGCATTAATATTTATCTTTCAATTTATACTGAGACACAGTTTGAATACACAGAAATATACACATACGCAGACACATACAAAAAGACGCTCACAGTGTCACACACACATACACATGCATGAAGACAAACAGAAAAAACCTCTGCAGAATATCAGGTTGAAAGAGCTTTTCATAGCAAAATTTAAGTTCAAGACAAAAGGAAATATTAAATTGTATTCTGCCTCGAGGTCATTCTGCTCACACAAGCTGCTGGCAATCGAATTCCTTCCTGGAACGGTTGGATTTGGCTGAATTCCCTTTGCTTCAGGCAGTGTGGAGATTCCAAAGAATCCTTTACTGGAAATCTTCATGAGTGCTAAAGATTACTAATGAGTGTACACCTCTTATATTTTGATGTGAGAAGGAACAAGGTAAGAGAGGAAGCAAATAACCGTGACTTTTCTAGCAGGTTGCATCTTCTCCAACATTTAGCTGAAATATACAATAATGTTATCTGACCACCTAACTAGACCATGTGAAGCCTCCTTGAACATCCTCGGGACTGTATGAATCCGTCCCTGTTCCCTGCTCCATGTAGGAACAATTTATAAGCTGTCATTTGAAGATGCAATTGTATATGTCCTCATAATTGTGTCCAATAAATTCATGTCTTTGCACTATCTGTATTAAAATGAATGCATATTTCTCTTAAATTTGAATACTTACTTCTCGTTTCCCATACCAGAGGAAATGTCCATCAGCCACGCACCTGAAACACTCTCCCCAAGATCTTATGTGGTACAATATGAAAATCTCTCATTCTTTACCCTGAAGTGCTCTGGTAGAGGTTTATAAAATCATGAGGGGCATGGAAATGGTGACTAACCAAGGACATTTTCTGAGGTTTGGGAAGGTCAAAACTAGAGCACACAGTTTGAAGGTGAGGGGGAAAGCTTTAAATGAGATAAAGGTGGTCACCTTTTCTCGGAGTGTATGGATTTAACTGTCAAATGAAATGTTGGAAGCTGGGAAAATTACAGCATTTAAAAACCATTTGGATGGGTACTTGAATAGGAAGGATTTAGAGGGATATGGGCCAAATGCTGGCAAATGGGGCAAGATTAATAGAGGACATCTGGTTGTCATGGACAAGGTGAACCGAAAGATCTGTTTCTTTGCTGTATGACGGAATAAGGCCTTCTTTCCAGGAACAAGTACAGTGAAACATCTAACAGAGCTTCTAAATCAATTGGGTATATTTACTTGTCAGTTTAGGGAATCATCACTGCACACAATACATCAAATGTGGCCACAGAAAACTCATGTACAGATGCAGTAAAGTGTTCTGATATCCTTTGCATTGAGTAGAATCATTCCATATACTTTCCCAATCACTGACTGCATTGGCATACTAACCTTGTGTGATGTATGTACTAGGATGCACAAATCCCGTTGCACCACTGAGTTTAGTGATCTCTCTCCTTTTTAAGTAGTTTACTGTTGTTTTAACCTTTTGTCACAGCATAAATTTCATTAGCCCAGGTTAGACTGTTTCTGTTGTAGTTTTATACATTAACGAACCCTGTCTCTATCCCATTACAGACTCTCTACCTCCATTTGACACCTTATTGATTGACTATCTTGGTGGCTGAGCTAATTGAGCTCCAATTCAATCAGTCCCCACATCCAAATCATTGACAGGTTCGATATAGTTGTTGATCTTGCACTGATCTCTAAGGCACTCCAACAAGTTAAAATTTACCAAACTGAAAATTAACATCAATCCCTACTGTCTATATCCTGAGAGTTACCCAGGGTTCCCTTCTCCAGTGTCGCATCCGAGAAAGGTTGGATAGCCTACCCCTGTGCTGTATAATGTGCTCAAATGGCTGAATGACTTTATCATCTTCATTTGTAAATCCATAGAAGGGCAGAAAGGTCTCCGCGTGCCTCATTGCTGACGGGCTGAATGGGAACTTCCTCTCCCTCTGTAAAAGCAACGAGGGTTTGATGAGAGAACAAGACATGGGTTAAGAGCAGCAGGGTTGCATGTTATTGTAACTAAACATCCAGTTCCTGTCTGTTCCCAATAAACATGGTTTCTTTTGTTTATCACTGATCTATGGAACTCAACCTTGAATGCTTGCAGTAACCCAGTCTTCACTGCTCCTTGGTCTTGGGAACACTACAGATCACACAGCCCTAAAGAGAAAGGAGGATCCCTGTCTCAGTCTGAAATGAGAATGCCCTTATTCTTTAAACGTCTCCCCCTCAAGCCAACCACCAATCTTTTGAAACAAGGATTCGACAATTAAAAACAGGTATAGACCATTCAAGCTCTCAAACCTGTCTTCAATGCCTATGACACTTGACAATCAAATACTTAACACATTTAGCCTCAATCGAAGTTAAATTAATTCCAGATACCATAAGCTCACAAGAGTGTAGGAAATTAGGACGTTGTACGGTACAGCACAGTACAGCCCTTCAGCCTTCAATGTTGTGCGAACCTCTTTATCCTAGTCTAAGATTAAAGTAAACTTCATACCCTTCCTTTGGTTATGATTTATTTGTTTATCCAAGAGTTGCTTGAATATCCCTAATGTATCTGGTTCTACTACCATCGCTGGCAGTGCATTCCACGCACCAATAACTACCTGTGTAAACAACCTTCATCTGACATCTCCTCGAGGCCTCCTTCCAATCACTTTAAAATTATGCTCCCTGCGTGATAGCCATTTCGACCCTGGGAAAAAAAGTCTCTGGTTGTCCACTCTGTCTATGCCTCAGCATCTTGACACCTCTATTAAGTAAGCTCTCATTCTTCTTCACTCCAATGAGAAAAGCCTAGCTCACTCAGAAATTCTTCAAAGACATGCCCTCCAGCGCAGGCAACATCCTGGTAAATCCTGTCTGCACCCTCTCGAAAGCTTCCAATTTCTTCCCATAAACGGGGCGACTGAACTCAACACAATAATTCATGTGTGATCTAACCAGTGCTTTATAGAGTTACAGCATAATCTCCTGGCTCTTCAACTCAATCTCCCTGCTAATGAAAACCAACTCACCGCACTGCTCTTAACACCCCTATCAACTTGAGTGGCAACTTGGTGATACCTATGGACGTGGGCGCTAAGGTCCGTCTGCTCCTCCACACGGCCAAGAACGCTACGTTTGACCATGTAATCTGCATTTGAATTCGACCTTCAACAATGAATCACTTCAGAAAATAGAAAATTGGAGTGGAATTAAGCCATTTATCCAATTGGATCTGCTGTGCCATTTAATTAAGGGTGAAATATTTCTCAGCCGCATTCTTTTACATTCAGGAACTGATCAATTGATTCCCTTATTAATGAAAAACGAATTCATCTCTATCTTAAAGATACTATTTTTTCTGTGTACGGGAGTGTGCATGTGTTACCGTGTAAGTGTTCATATCTGTATCTATATGTGTTGTGTATTTAATGCGCCTATGTATGTTTGTGTGTCTCTCTGTCGTCATCTCTGTGAAATGCAGCCTTTGTGGTTTTTGTGGTAAATCCACTGAAACTGAGATCAACACCCTCCCCCCTTCCCCCATCTCTCCTGTCTGTCAATGTTAAGTGTAGAGTCATACGATGTCACCCTCTGCTGGCCTCCCCATGCCACTGCACTAGTGTCAGATGTTTTCTCTCTCTCTCAGAGCACATCAAATACTATCAATCTCTCACATTGCATGGCTATTTGGTTTTTCAAATAATGTCTTTCGAAGCACAGAGCCGTTTCGTCTGATACCTAGCGATAGCGTTCCTGAGATATTACCACCATGACTGTGTCAGTTTCAAGACTTTTCAATCTTTTCTCATTTATAATTTGTAGGAGTGTATTATAAAAGATTTCAAGTAAATGTACGTGCAATAACTTCATTGCATTAACTTACAAATCGTTCCATCGACATTGCTTGGATGCATTTGCGGTGGAAATACTCTTTAATTTGTGCACTCTGTGTCAAAAATAATCTTTAAAGACAAATAACTTCCACATTGCAGAGCGAGCATAGATATTACTTTACACGAACATTCTCCACTCTGAGGGTCTTCAGTGCAATTACAATCCTCCATATACCAAACTGTGTGTGTACGTGTGTGCGTGTGCAGATGGTTCTATCAGTTTTGATGTCGCAATGAGCTGCCTTCCTCCCCCTCCCTCCCAGACTGAATCCCTGATGTTTGTCACCATGCGGGGCTGTCAACGCAGAGGAGTGGGAAGGCCAGCAGAGGGAGAAATTGCATCACTTTAAACACCAGAGAGGCTGACAGATCCTCTGTGCACATGGACACACAGATGCACACAGAGACGAATACAGGCACGCAGACAAAACGCAGAGATGAAAACAGACACGAAATTACACAAAAAGACAAATACAGACACGCAGATGCACAGAAAGATGAACGCAGACACACAGATATACACAGAGACTAACACAGATACGCTGGTATGCACAGAGATGTATACAGAAACGCAGATACACACAAAGGCGAATACAGACATGCAGATACACACAGAGATGAATGCAGATGCACAGGCGCACACAGAGACAAATGCAGATGTGCAGCGACACAGAAACAAATACAGGCACGGAGAGACAAATGCAGACAGGCAGATACACAACAGAGATAAATACAGGCACGGAGATACACATAGAGACGAATACAGACACGCAGATACAGAGATGAATAGACTCACACAGATGCCCACAGAGATGAATACCGACACAATGATTCACACAGAGATGAACACAGACACACAGAGACAAACACAGACGCACAGATACACACAGAGACGAATGCAGACACACAGATACTCACAGAGATAAATGCAGGCATGCAGATAGACATAGAGACGAACACAGACATGCACGTATAGATATGAGTACAGGCATGCAGATAGACATAAAGACGAATACAGACACGCTGATACATAGATGAATGCAGGCACGCTGTTACAGAGACAAGCAGATATGCAGAGAGACGGATAGATACACACAGATATACACAGAGATGAATACAGACACGCAGATACACACAGAGACAAACACAAACACGCAGATACACACAGAGACACGCCGATACACACAGAGATGAATAGAGTCACACAGACGCCCACAGAGACAAATACAGACACACGGATACACACAGAGATGAACAGAGACACACAGATACAGAGATGAACACAGACGCACAGATACACATAGAGACACGCAGATACACACAGAGACGAATTTAATTACACACACATACACAGAGATGAATACAGACACGCAGATGCACACAGAGATGAATACAGACACGCAGATACAGAGAAAGACAAATATAGACACGCAGTTGCACACAGAGACGCATAAAGTCACACAGATACCAAAAAGACGAATACAGATACACGAAGACACACAGAGTTGAACAGAGATACACCGTTATACACAGAGACAAAAACAGACACGCTGATACACGCAGAGATGCGCAGATACACACAGAGACGAAGAGACACACACAGACACACACAGAGAGGAATATAGACGCGCAGATACACACAGATGTGAATACAGTCAGATACACACAGAGAGGAATACAGACATACAGATGCACACAGACTCAAATACAGGCACAAAGAGATACACAGAGATGAATGTAGACACACAGACACACAAGGAGATTGATGCAGTAGCACAGATACTAATACAGACACACAGAGACAAATACCGATACACAGATGCACATGCACACACAGACACACTACACCCACTGACACACTGACGTTTATATAAACATTGGGAAGCTGCCAGTATTTATTTTTCAGGTGGTGACTTTCTCAATATTTCACTCACTCTGTGTGGCTTTCTGAAGTTCCATAGGTAAATCTCTGCATGTTCTCTATAGCTTCCACCTCTTTCCTTTAATGAGGTGACCAGAACATGGTATTACAAGTGTGGTGTCATGACACGGCGATGAACCTTTCTGCTAATTAAACCAAACACTCAGAAAAGCTCACCTTGCTCATAATCTGTTAAGGTCGAGTGACAGAAAGCTCGCAAATTCCAATACTTAATAGAAAATAATATCAATGTATTCCTTAAACTAAAAGTGAACATTGAACAACAACAGTTATTCCCAACTCTAAGCTTCCCTTTCTCTGAACTGTTTGTTATCTTCCTCCACCTTTAACAATATACACTTCCAATTAAAGAAAAATTGCATTAAAATTACATAAACCAGACAGTGGCTGTAATCACCAATGCCCTCCTTCTTTCCACCGAATATCTCCCTGGGTCATGTTTTGTGTTTTAATGCAAGGGCTTTTCATCCAAAAAAAAATGTATCTTGCACAGAGAATGTTGTTCATGGCAGACTCTCACGATGGTAGTTTACTCTCTGTCTAACTTTTAAAATGCGTGCCTCTTTATTCCCTCAACATCAGCTCATCTCCTTGGTTTGATGTTGGCAAAACAATAAATTTAAAATCGATTGGGTTGAGTATAGTGGGATATAATTTCAACTTGATTGGTCAAATTCTAATAGTTGCCAAAAGAGCAACCAAAGCCCAACATATCTGTTTCACAGCCAGATGTTACATAGTTTTAATTGTCCAGTACACTGTGAAAATATTAGCTAGTCATATGACAAGAATTTGCAAGTTCTCAATGCAGAACAGCTTTCAACTTCATCACAGTGGGTTAAACAGTGGGATTATAGATCTGCAGTATAACCTCACAGCTCTGAAACTGAGCTCCCCGGCTGTGAAAGCCAACACATCATACGCCTTCTAAACAACAGCACCAACCTGGATGGCAACTTTGAGGATCTATAGACATGGACCCCAAGATCCCGCTGTTCTAGATTTATCTTGAACGGTCACGCATCAGCTCAGTTCTGTCAATGACCTGTAGTAACCTACAACAGCCGTCCATACTAACCACGAACTCCACCAAAGTTCGTGACATCGGCGAATCTATGAACCCACCCTTCCAATTCGTCATGAAACTCTCTTATGAAAAAAATCACAAAGAGCAGAGGTCCCATAACAGATCACCAAGCTCGTCACCAAGCTCCAGGCTGCATCTGTTCCTCTACTACCACCTCTGTCTACTGTGGGCCAGCAAATTCTGCATCCAGACAACCAGATCTCCCTGTAAGCCACGTCTCCTTATCTTGTGAATGAGCTTATCGTGGATAACCTTATCAAACGCCTTGTTGTAATCCGTATATACCACATCCACTGCTCTAATTCATCAACGTGTTTTGTCATATCTTTAAGGAATTCAATAAGATCTATGACCTGCTCCTCACAAAGCCATGCTGACTGTCTCTAATCATTTATAATTTTCCAAATATTGTTGTGGTTCTATAGCCACTATAAATACCGGAGAAAACAGCACAGAAGCGCTTCACAGGAGGCTCCCAAGCACTGAGGATGTCACCTAGACAGGGGACGAAAACTTTGCAAGACAAATTCCCAGCTCAGTGAATAGAACCACAACAACGAGCACCCGAGCTACAAGTCTTCTACCAAACTTTTCCAAATATTCATAAATCCTGTCTCTCAAATCCTCTCCAATACTTTGCCCGTCACTGGTGTAAGACTGGTTAGCCAATAATTCCCAGGATTATCCCTATTCCCTTTATTTAACCAGGGAATAACTTTTGCCAGCCTCCTGTCATCTGGCACGACTCCAGTGTACAGTGACGATGCAAAGATCATCGCAAAATGCACAGCAATCTCTTCTCGCTTCCTATAGTATCATAGGGCATATCCTGTTTGGCCAAATAAATTTATCTATCCGTGTGTTTCTCAAATTTTTCAACACATCCTCCTGTTCTAGCATATCCGTCTGTATCATGCTGTCCTCAGAAACGTCAAGGTCCCTCTCATTAGTGAATACTGAAGCAAACATTCATTATGAACCATCCCTAACTCCTCCGACTCCTGGCGCAAGTTCTCTCCACTATCACTGATCAGCCCTACCCTCACTCTGGCCATCCTCTTGTTCCTGACATAAGTGGAGAACGTCTTAGGTTTTACCTTAATTCTACCCCCCAAGCCTTTATCATGCACACTTTTATCTCTCCCGAGTTCATTCTTCAGTTCCATCCTGGTTACCTTGCAACCTTCTAGGGCACTGCTTAACCCTTGCCTCCTCAACCTTATGTAAGCTTCATCCTTCCTCTTGATTAGATGTTCTAAATCGCCTGGCACAATGAAGATATGGAACTGTAAATGGATGGGAGATGCACATCCTGTCACTTCCAGCATGAGCTGCAAGTTTCGCGACAGTGGGCAGTGATCAAACACAGTGTTACTGAGCAATGCACTGGGATAGTGGACACAGCTCTACATGCTGGAAGGGTAACTGCTCCAGGTTTACAGAGTTATTCACTGCACAGCTCACCGTGGGCTGATGTGGTCTGCACAGTCTACAGATTGCTGGGTTGTATTGAGCGGTACACCAGCCTTGTCTGCACAGTGCTTCACGCTGAATAGATACCTCATCTGGATTATGATGTCTGATTCTGTGAGGTGGAGTTGGTATCGGGCATAACTGACCATTTGAGCTGATCTGACAGCATATTTATTTTATGTTCTTACTCTTGTTATTTGACTCGCCAGGTCTGACTCTGCCGGCAAACCCCATTCCTCTGAGAAGAGCCATGTTTATTCAACTTGTTGATCAAGTAATCATCCAAATATAACCCGAGTATCTGTCTTTCTGCACCTTAACCTGAGCGTTGGTGCTAATATCCCTGAATCCCCGGGGACATAATTATGATGTTCAGAAACAATGTGCAAAGTGCATGGCTCATGCTCTTCTATACATCACGGCTGTGGGTCCCATTTGGATCCTTAATGTATCAAGAGCTGGCACTGTGAAGCTCAGAAACAATGAAAAGGTGCGTCTCAGGCTGTTCACTTCCTGGTGTGTCCCATGTGGTGCTCCATGAACAGTGGAGTGTGTGTTGGGCTGTTGTTCACTTCCCGGTGTGTCCCATGTAGTGCTCCATGGTGGACAGGGGGTTGCAGCACCTTTGAGAAACGTCTTTGAAACTTGGTCTGTGCCAGTTCACTGAACATCTGTATTTGTCCCTCTCAGCTGATCATGTGGTCGGTTACACGAGGAAGCCCCTCGAGTATTATTGTTAAGTACCAGGCAGCAAATTTGTAACTGAGGGGCTCCGGACTGACTCCTGTTATTGGAAAGTTAGTGGAGGTGCTTGGAATGGTTTGCTGGAAGTTGTGCTGTCAGCTGCCTCAGACATTCAGAGAGACCTGAGCATTTGGTGACCCAACTCTGGATGGAGGATGGGGACGATAGTAACAGCATCTGGGTCTGTAACATGAACAATAAATAGAGCAGAGGTTGCAAAGAGGGGAAGCTCTGAAACCACGGAGTGAGAGTGGGTCTGGGGAAAGGGATCTGCTGGATCCACCCCCGGTTTTCCAGGAACACCTTCCCAAGCTCCAATTAACCCAGGAGCAGAGTGTGAGGGAACCCTGACGGAACAAGGAGCTGTTCATAGAGCGGTGTCACCTTCTTTAACACGACCTGCAGCTTCTCATCAGGGGGAGGACCGTGCTACCAGTGGTTTTTGTGTCAGAGTTTCATTCAGCTTCTATGTTTCGGAACTTTCCAGGCAGGAGTGGGTGACAGCTCCATCATCTCTCCGATCTCAACATCAGTGTCATCATTCAGTGACGGAGGATATATATGGTGGATGAGAGCAATAGGCCCGCTGGGAACATCAGGCAGCAAACGATCAGGGTGACGGAGCAACACATGCCATGTCTGCACGGCTCAGAGTAAACCCTTCAGTACACACGGTATCACTAAGTCCTGTAATCCCTCTGTATTTCAGTAACATACTGCCGGCCGTTCTTCCTTGAAGAAAATGACAGAATATATATGATGTTAAATCCCACCTGCCAAACTTTTATCCATTGATTAACTTGTCCATATCCATTTACAGACTCTACAACTTCCATTGATTATTTAATTTCCTGCTTATATTATTTCCATTGGCAAACTTAGTTACAGTACATTTGGTCCACTCCTCTAGATTATTGATATAGATGGTAAATAGCTGAAGACCCTGCACTGGTCACTGTGTGACCCTACTGGTTACATTGTTTTAAACTGATTAAATCTGATTTATCCGGAGTGCCTGCTTTCTGTCCGATAACCAGTCCCCCGCCATTCCTGTGAAACACATTCGAAGGACTGAAGAAAGATGAGGAACCTCAGTCAGCAATCCAGCTCCTCCAGCCTGCTCCACCATTGAATACAATCATGGCTGATATCAGCCTGCTCCACCAATGAATATAATCATGGCTGATGTCATCTCGGTCTCAGTCCCAATTTCCAGCCCACTCTCCATATCCCCTCAGTTACTCAATATCCCAGCATCCACTGCACTCTGGAACAGTGAATTACACAGATTTAAAATGCTTTGATAGAAGTTCTCTCATCTCTGCTTTAATTCCTCTCCACTTATCCTAAAACTGTGATCTCTTGTTGTAGGTTGCCCCACATGAGGAAATACCCAATGCATGTCGACATTATCAATCACCTTTAGCATTGTCCAGACCTCAGTGACATCACCTCCCATTTTTCTAAACTCCAGGGAGTCTAGGCCTGAACTGCTCAATCTCTATTCAGAGGACAAACTCCTTATCTCTGGAATCAGTCTAGTAAACCTCTTCTGAACTGCCTCCATGATTTTGAGTGGGAGCAGCGGCCGAGGAAAAACGAACCCGGGAGACTACAGCTAAGGTAAGACAGTTTGTTTCAAAATTACTTACCTGTAGCGGGCAGCGGAAGTGAGGTTGGAGCGCATAGCTGGGCGGGAAGGCAAGTGATTAGTATTTGAGTGGGTGTGTTCTAGACCCCAGGTCCTACTTCCGTAGGGCCTCCCTCCCACCCTCCTCCTCTAACCTAACTTTAAAGTCCACAGGTTATTGACTCAGTGTTCTTGTTTTTGGAGACAGTGTACAGTCATGGCAGCACAGGCGGTGGAATGTTCCTCCTGCAGGATGTTTGAGGTAGGGGTGACCACCGATACTCCTGCCGACTTCGTGTGCAGGAAATGCAGTCAGATCCTGATCCTCACCGAACGAGTTAGGGAACTGGAACTGGAACTGGATGAGCTGAGGATTATTCAAGAGGCTGAGAGGGTGATCGATAGAAGCTACAGGGACATAGTTACGCCAGAGAACAGAGGTAGCTGGGTAACAGTTAGAGGTGGGAAGGGGAAGAAGCAGGCAGTGCAGGGTTCCCCTGTAGTCGTTCCCCTAAAAAATAAGTATGCAGCTTTGGAAACTGTTGGGGGGGACAGCCTTGCAGGTGTAAGCTGCAGTGAAGGGGTCTGTGGCTCTGAGATTCAGAAGGGAAAGGGGGAGAAGAAGAGAGCGCTAGTTATAGGGGACTCTCTAGTTAGAGGGACGGACAGGCGGTTCTGTGGACATGGGCGAGACTCTCGGATGGTTTGTTGCCTCCCGGGTGCTAGGGTCCGAGATGTCTCGGACCGTGTCTTCAGAATCCTTAAGGGGGAGGGTGTGCAGCCAGAAGTCGTGGTACACATTGGCACCAACGACATAGGTAGGAAGAGGGGCGGGGAGGTCATTCAAGAGCTCAAGGAGTTAGGCTGGAAGCTAAAGGCTAGGACAGACAGAGTCGTCATCTCTGGGTTGTTGCCGGTGCCACGTGACAGAGAGGCAAAGAATAGGGAGAGAGTGCAGTTGAACACGTGGCTGCAAGGATGGTGTAGGAGGGAGGGCTTCAGATATTTGGACAATTGGACTGCATTCTGGGGAAGGTGGGACCTGTATAAACAGGACGGGTTGCACCTGAACCAGAAGGGCACCAATATCCTGGGGGGTAGGTTTGCTAGCACTCTTCGGGGGGGTTTAAACTAATTTGGCAGGGGGATGGGATCCGGACTTGTAGTCCAGCAAGTAAGCTAGCTGTGTGTCAGGATGTCCAAGACTGTAGGGAGGCTGTGGAGAAGGTAGCACTGACAGGGACTACTTACAGACACAGAGATGGGCTCAAGTGCGTATACTTCAATGCAAGGAGTATCAGAAATAAGGTGGGTGAACTTAAGGCATGGATCGGTACCTGGGACTACGATGTTGTAGCCATCACGGAAACATGGATAGATGAGGGACAGGAATGGCTGTTGGAGGTTCCTGGGTACAGATGTTTCAGTAAGATTAGGGAGGGTGGTAAAAAAGGAGGGGGGGTGGCATTGCTAATTAGAAATGGTATAACGGCTGCAGAAAGGAAGTTTGAGGGGGATCTGCCTCTGGAGGTAGTATGGGCTGAAGTCAGAAATAGGAAAGGTGCAGTCACCTTGTTGGGTGTTTATTATAGGCCCCCCAATAACAGCAGAGATGTGGAGAAACAGATTGGGAAACAGATTTTGGAAAGGTGCAGAAGCCACAGGGTCGTAGTCATGGGCGACTTCAACTTCCCAAATATTGATTGGAAGCTCTTTAGTTCAAGTAGATTGGATGGGGCGGTGTTTGTGCAGTGTGTCCAGGAAGCTTTTCTAACGCAGTATGTAGATTGTCCAACCAGAGGGGAGGCCATATTGGATTTGGTACTCGGTAACGAACCGGGACAAGTGGTGGGCTTGTTCGTGGGTGAACATTTTGGTGATGGCGACCACAATTCTGTGACTTTCACCTTGGTTATGGAGAGAGATAGGTGCGCACAACAAGGAAGTTTCTACAATTGGGGGAAGGGAAATTACGATGCTGTAAGACAGGATTTGAGGAGCATACGTTGGGAGCATAGGCTGTCAGGGAAGGATGTGGTGGAAATGTGGGACTTTTTCAAGGAGCAGATACGACGTGTCCTTGATATGTATGTACCGATCAGGCAGGAAAGAAATGGTCGTGTGAGGGAGCCTTGGTTGACGAGGGAGGTTGAATGTCTAGTAAAGAGGAAGAAGGAGGCTTACATAAGGTTGAGGAAACAAGGTTCAGACAGAGCAGTGGAGGGATACAGGATAAGCCAGAAGGGACCTGAAGAAAGGGATTAGGAGAGCTAAGAAAGGGCATGAAAAATCCTTGGCGGATAGGATCAAGGATAACCCCAAGGCATTCTATGCGTATGTGAGAAACCTGAGAATGACGAGAATGAGGGTAGGTCCGATCAAGGACAGTGGTGGGAGACTGTGTATTGAGTCGGAAGAGATAGCAGAGGTCTTGAACAAGTACTTCTCTTCAGTATTTACGAACGAGAGGGACTGTATTGTTGAAGAGGAGAGTGTGAAACGGACTGATAAGCTAGAAGAGATATCTGTTAGGAAGGAAGATGTGTTGGACATTTTGAACAACTTGAGGATAGACAAGTCCTCCGGGCCTGACGGGATATATCCTAGGATTATGTGGGAAGCAAGAGAGGAAATTGCAGTACCGTTGGCAATGATCTTCTCGTCTTCACTGGCAACGGGGGTGGTACCAGGGGACTGGAGAGTAGCGAATGTTGTGCCCCTGTTCAAAAAAGGGAATAGGGATAACCCCGGGAATTACAGGCCAGTTAGTCTTACTTCTGTGGTAGGCAAAGTAATGGAAAGGGTACTGAGGGATAGGATTTACGAGTATCTGGAACGGCACTGCTTGATTAGGGACAGCCAGCACGGATTTGTGAAGGGTAGGTCTTGCCTTACAAGTCTTATTGAATTCTTCGAGGAGGTGACCAAGCATGTGGATGAGGGTAGAGCAGTGGATGTAGTGTACATGGATTTTAGTAAGGCATTTGATAAGGTTCCCCATGGTAGGCTTATGCGGAAAGTCAGGAGGCATGGGATAGAGGGAAATTTGGCCAATTGGATAGAAAACTGGCTAACCGGTCGAAGGCAGAGAGTGGTAGTAGATGGTAAATTTTCAGCATGGAGTCCAGTTACAAGTGGAGTTCCGCAGGGATCAGTTCTGGGCCCTCTGCTGTTTGTAATTTTTATTAATGACTTAGATGAGGGAGTCGAAGGGTGGGTCAGTAAATTTGCAGATGATACAAAGATAGGTGGAGTTGTGGACAGTGAGGAGGGCTGTTGTCGGCTGCAGAGGGACTTAGATATGATGCAGAGCTGGGCTGAGGAGTGGCAGATGGAGTTCAACCCTGCCAAGTGTGAAGTTGTCCATTTTGGAAGAACAAATAAGAATGCGGAATACAGGGTTAATGGTAGGGTTCTTAGTCAGGTGGAGGAACAGAGGGATCTTGGGGTCTATGTACATAGATCTTTGAAGGTTGCCACTCAGGTGGATAGAGTTTGTAAGAAGGCCTATGGAGTATTATCGTTCATTAGCAGAGGGATTGAATTCAAGAGTCGTGAGGTGATGTTGCAGCTGTACAGGACTTTGGTTAGGCCACATTTGGAGTACTGTGTGCAGTTCTGGTCGCCTCACTTTAGGAAAGATGTGGAAGCTTTGGAGAGGGTGCAGAGAAGATTTACCAGGATGTTGCCTGGAATGGAGAGTAGGTCGTACGAGGATAGGTTGAGAGTTCTCGGCCTTTTCTCGTTGGAACGGCGAAGGATGAGGGGTGACTTGATAGAGGTTTATAAGATGATCAGAGGAATAGATAGAGTAGACAGTCAGAAACTTTTTCCCCGGGTACAACAGAGTGTTACAAGGGGACATAAATTTAAGGTGAAGGGTGGAAGGTATAGGGGAGATGTCAAGGGTGGGTTCTTCACCCAGAGAGTGGTGGGGGCATGGAATGCGCTGCCCGTGGGAGTGGTAGAGTCAGATTCATTGGCGACCTTTAAGCGGCATTTGGATAGGTACATGGATGGGTGCTTAATCTAGGATAGAAGTTCGGCACAACATCGTGGGCCGAAGGGCCTGTTCTGTGCTGTATTGTTCTATGTTCTATGTTCTATAATTACATCCCTCCTGCAGTCAGGACACAAAAGCTGTACACTGAACTCAATTGCGATCTCACAAATGCCTGGCATTATTGCAGCAGTACCTCCCTCGCTTTATAATCTATTCTTTCAGAAATATATACCAAATTTGCAGTTGCCTTTCTCATTATCTGCTACACCTGCATCTGTGTCTTTTGCGATATGGATGAGGATACCAGATCCCTCTGTACCTAAGCACTACGTAGTTTCCCTCTGTTTGGATAGTAAGTTGCCTTTCTGTTACACTGACCAAAACGGCCGCATACTTTTCATTGTTTCGTTTCATCTGCAACCTATCCTTAATCATTCATTACAATTTCTGAACTGAGTCAGTGTCATCTGAAGAACTGATTATAGCATGTCCATCCCCTCAAATAGGTGATAGTATTTATTGCTAATAGTTGGGGCCTGGGGACTGAGCCCTATGGTATTTTAAGAAACAGAAAATGAACCAGTTATTCCAACTCAATGCAATTCTTTGTTTCGCCAAGCCTACATCCAAGTGAATAAATTACTTCTAACCACATGCAATCTTATTCTGTAGATTAATCTTTTGTGCACACCTTAGTCAATGTCTTCTGCAAGTCCTGATTTTCCATCTCCAGGATCCTCATTATGCAGCTTGCTTGTCACATTCTTAAAGACTCAAATAAATAATGAAAATATGATTCATCTTTTGTAAAATTATGTTGATTCTGATCGATTGTGGCTTCCCTTTGTAAATGTCCTTTCTTTAATTCCTGAATAATCGATTTTAATAATTTTCTTAAATTCCAGCAGTTTTCTCGCTACTTTATATTCCATCGTGAATGTGGTAAGCTTTCACCTCTATATATTCTCTTCATTCCCTCCAATCCTGTATAATTGACACATGGTGTGAAATGACCTACTGTGGTTGCTGTGTAAGAAGCATGAGTGGCTGAATGGACTCATTCTCTTCCCTGTGCACAAAATCAATGGGCTGATGTCAAAACAAAATCAAAACAAAACATAGATTAAACCGAGCTGAACCAAGGCAAATTAACTTAAATTACATGAAGTTACAACACCCAGCACATTCCTACCAAAGCTCCCCATCACCGGTAGCATGAGTTGCCATACCCGTATTTGTTCAGAATTCTTCCTCTCAGAGCCCTCACTGTTACACAAATGTCCTGACCAATATAGCCAATAAAACCATGTGTATATGGTTGAAATAGGGCCGCCTCGTCCTATGACAATGTTCATTTCTTGGGTGCCCATACTCATAAGGAAGTCGAGGGGAATTGGCTCCATAACTAGCCTACACCACGATCAGAGTCCTGGGAGGTTTCCTGGGACCCAGTTTATCAGAATGTTCTTCCTCACACAAAATGAAAGAATACTAAACAATTTATTCCCGTGCAAGTCCAAAGAGGGAAGATTCAGCGAACACAAGAGGAGGGGCACTGGATTTGCCTTGACCTCGGTTCCCAAAACACCTTCCAAAACACTTGCTATAGTGCACCAATACCTACGAAGCTTGTGGCATGATCACAAGCAATACGTAAGTATACCAACATCTATTATACATTTGGGGCATATTGGGGACTCTCCTGTCTTAAATTTGACAGGCTGCTCGGGTGTCAATTAAACCCTGCGGAGTACCTTCAACTGCACAGCCTACATCCTATTGCAAATTGAAATCTTCCTTACGGTTTCCCAAATATCTTCCCACTCTTCTGGTGAGATCTCCACCCACAATTCCTGAGCCCAGATTCCATGCAGCCGCTCTATATCATTTGAGACACTGCCTCTTAATAAATGATAGAGGCTGCTGACCGAGAGAGCACCTGTGGACGAAGCACTCTTCCCTCCATTTCCGACCTTTGGGGACTAACCATTAATGTAGTCTTTTTTTTCTGTCTAAAGTTCCTCATCTAAAAATAACGAAAGTGGCCCCTCCAAGATAACTCATATTTCTGGCTCAGCTGCTCTAAAATCACCATGACCACCACGTAAAATAATTCCTCGAAACAGGAAACTCCTCTGGACTCTCAGAGCCATAAGGCAGAGTCCATCAATCCCAGCTGGGATCCTACCAATCCTACAATGGGAGTCAAAGGGGAAGATCATTTTTGTAAATTGCCCTCACTTTGTCACATCATTTTAAAGGCTTTAACTATTTTATGGACAATTGGATTTCTGCAATGGTTCATAACAATCCTCGTCTTGTCCATGAACAACAGATTAATGAGGGGACATTTTGCCTGGGATGCCTCAATGTCCAGCCAAACTAACCACAGGTCTTTGCAAGCTCAATCAGCCACATACGACTGCAGGGAACCTCGTTGGTATTTCTTAAAGTTCAGAAAATCCACACCCTTAATCTCCTGCAGAAGCTGCAATTTGGCGAGCTTCATAAGAGGCCACCTGTGGTGCCAGGTAAACAAGCTTAACCAACTGTAAAGCCTCCATAGAACCGACCTGGAGAGCATCAAAAGGACCATTTGCATGGGATAGAAGAAACGAGGAAGTGCATTCATTTTAACCGGAGGTATTCTACCCAACCAGGATATTGAAATGTCTTCCCAGAGCTGAAGGTCCTGTCTTATCTTCTCGAGCACTTGCACGAAGTTTGCTTTATATAATTGACCGAAGGCTGGTGTGATTAAAATGCCGAAATAGCGGAGACCTCCTTGTGACCATCTGAAAGGGAATCAGATTGCACCCCCCATGATCAGGTACTCGAATAACACCCAACAGGCATGGCGCCCGATTTCATAAAATTGATGTTATACCCCGAGATAGATTCAAATAAATCAATCAATTCTTTAAAACGGGGCAAAGATATCATCAGGTTAGGTAGAGAGTGAAGAACATCATCTGTGTAAGGATGATGTCATGCCTTCCTGACCCTACCACCCGTTCAGTTATATTGGGGCCCCTCTGGGTGGCCTCTGCCAACGGCTCAATCACCAATACAAATAATAATGGCGAAAGGGGCACCTCTGCCAATGTTAAAATTATACCATTAGACCTTATACCATTAGTGAGAACTCCTGTTGCTGTTGCGTCACTATATAATTCTGCCATCCAACAGGCAAAGACACCTCCAAGGCAAAACAGTTCCAAGACATAAAAGAGGTCTACACCCAAGCAAATGCTTTCTCTGCATCCAGCGAGACTACCAAGCCTGGAATCGACCTTGTTGGCACACCTGAACCATATTTTACACTCTCCTAATATTAATAGGGGACCTGTGACTCCTAATAAAACGTGTCTGGTCCCCTTTCACAATGAAGGACAATATCTTCTCCAGCCTCAACGCTCGTATTTTCGACAAAATTTTAAATTCTACATTTAATAATTGTATAGGGCTATACGAAAAGGCAATCCTCTGGGGCTTTCCCTCTCTTGAGAATAAGAGAAATGTTTGCTTCTCTCTGAGAGGATGGGAGGCAGTTCTGTCCACAGGAATAATTGAATATATGCAACATTGGCCCAGCCATCATGTCTATGAACTCCTAATAAATCTCACTCCATAAGCCATCTGGCTGATCGGTTTGCCACTCTGGAGCTGCCTTACCGCATCCTGTGTCTCTTGGATGTCACGGGGCATTCAAAAGAGACTCCTGCTCTGAAGTTATACCTGGGAGGTCCAGGGTCTTAAAATGACTTCGTTTTCACCAATCTGTCCGCACAATCCTCTGACTGGAGCAACCCAGAGTAGAACTTTCTGAATGCTGCATTAACCCTTTTGGGACGGCAGGTGATAGTACCAGCACCCTCTCTAATGGATGTAATAGATTGGGGGCACTCTTCTTTCTGGCCAAGTGCGCCAAATACCTTCCCAGTTTCGCACCATACTCGAATAACCTCTGTTTCGCAAAGGAAATCTCCCTCTTTGTGGTCTGGGTGAGCGCAGTGTTCAGAGCAGCCCGGAGGGCTGTAATCTGCTGCAACTTAGTTACAGACAGTCTGTCAAAGTATGCTGTCTCAGCTGCCTTCAGCCAAGCCTTGAGCATACGCTACTGCTGTCCTTTCTGCCGCTTTCGAGTCACCGAGTAAGAAATAACGAAACCCCTTGCATAGGCCTTGGCAGTCTTCCAGAACACAGATGGATTATTGGCCATACCCAAGTTAATGTCCCAATAAAAACTTCAATTCCCGCGAAAAGTACTCAATGAATTTGCTATCTTTTAGGAGGCAAGGATCCATGCGCCAGTGCTGTGAGCCTGTCCCATCGCCATCGGCCTGAGCATCCACGTTCACTGCTGCATGATCAGAATTTTGCAGGGCAGCATCGAATTTAAAAAGTCCAATGGGGCAAAGAAATGTCAATCCTGGTAGAGCACTTACGTGGGTTAGAAAAAAAGGTGAAGCCCTTACCTTCAGGGTGAAGACATCTCAAACGTTCACCAAAGCAGCTCCCTGTTCAGGTCCACCAGCTGCCTTGATGGCTGGGAAATACCCGAAGAACCCCTGGACATCCTATTCACTTCAGGGTCCATTAGTCGGTTAAAGTCTCCCTTTTAATTGTACAATGTTCCCCAAGGGTTATCAACCTGGAGAGCGCATTTGAGGGGGTGTGGTGGGGCAATATTATACAATGTCCCATATTCCTCTCCATGTATTAAAGCTTTAAGGATCAGAAACCACTCATGTTCGTCATTAATTTGGTCAAACAACTGAAGTGGAAGGTTTGTATGAATGAGTGAAGCTGCTCCTCTACTTTTCGAATTAAAGGATGAAATAAATACTGGCCCGAACCTTCCCTGCTGTAACTTTAAGTGCTCCTTATCAGTTAGATGTGTTTCTTGCAGCAAGGCTGCGTTGACCCCTTCCTTTCTGAGGCTTGAAAGTATCTTCTTCTCTGAATGAGTGAGTGACTCTCCTTAAGGTTCCACGTGCACCATTAAACAAGCGGTTAGCCATAACTATCCGAAGCAGCCCATGACCCATTAAAAAAGTCCAATGGGGCAAAAAAATGTCAATCCTGGTTTAGCACTTACGTGGGTTAGAAAAAAAGGTGAAGCCCCTACCTTCAGGGTGAAGACATCTCAAACGTTCACCACGGCAGCTCCCTGTTGAGGTCCACCAGCTGCCTTGATGGGGCAGCCTTGTTGGAGAAGAACCCATTTATAGCACGTCAAGTGAAAGCAGTAAACAGTTCATACGAACTTGAAACTATAACTACAATAACAACCAAATCAAAACTTCTCACAAATATTTCTAAAATGAGACAACATATAACACTAATAAGTGGAGAGATCCCCCCTTCCTGCAGAGGGTGTACATATTACCCATTAATCCCTTCCGAGCTGAATCCGCTCATCAAATCCAGGCAAAACAATGTTTTCAAAAGTTGCATGCGTCTTACAACAAGAAAATTAAATCCGTCCCATCCATACTTTGACCTCAGGCAGTCCGGGTGAAACAAAATGTTACCACCCCCACCATCCCCAAACCCACTTTCTCATTCAGCGGGAAGTGAGAGAAATGAAAAGAAGTTGACGAGCTGGCCATTTTCTTCTTGTTCTGGCAGCCCGACCAGGCTGATGTTCTTCTGATGGCCCTGATTTTCGAGGTCGTCGACCTACTCTACTAAGGCCCTTAGCTACCATTCCAGGGCTTCGACACGACCCGCTGTTCCACCTCGACGATGCACGGCCCGAGACGCTGGGTCTCCTAATCCTGCTTCTGCAGCTTGGCTGAGATCAGTTCCAGTCTTGGTCAGGTCTCCTCCATCGCTGAATCAATTTTCTCTCGCAGGCTCTGAACTCTGAGGTCAGGCTCTACTCCACAGATAAGTCTCCTGGAGCGTTCGCAGAGGCCGACGTCACAGCCGCGGGTGTATCCATTGCTGCGGTGCTCTGCTGGTTGTGATCCTCATGATCCTTTTCCCTTAGTTATTTTCCGTTACTCACTTAAAATGGCATAGAGCAATACTGGGGATCAAAAACCTCCGATTTTACCACAATAGGGAAGAAAGAGATGGTTAATGCATAACTTTGTCTGGGTTCTGGTGCAGAGCTCAGCAGGGCAGACCTACTGGATCGCCGCCATCTTGGATCTCACCTGAATAATCACTGTTAACAAACTTTTTTTGAAATGGTTTGAAGATGTTTCTTGTAGGGGGAGACAATGGAGAACTATTGGATGTGATATAGTTAGATATTCAGGTGGATGTTTAAGAGTTCAGAAAGTGAATAGTAAATAAAATTGAACCAACGTGGTTCAGGGGTGACTTTGGGAAACGGAAAGGTAAAAGTGAAGTTGGCCTTCAGTTAACGGAAATTGGAATATCGAAGTAAAGGCGTTCTGCACAGACTGCATGCAGTGTGGATGAGATTATACCTGTGTTCTGTACTGTTTCAAAGAATGAGAGGTGATCTCAGGGAAACTTAGAAAATTCACCCACAGCAGACTGACTCATACAGGGGCATGGAGAAGTGCAGCAGACAAAGTTAGGGGGAACCCAAGATGTTCTACAAAAACAAGCTGAACAGAATAACTAGGAAAAAATTAGGACCCATATCGAAACCAATGGGGTAATCAGGATGTGAAACCGGGGAACATTGATAGACTGGGACATGAGAGTTTCACATCTGTTTTATTTGAGAAAGGAAGAAGCAGGTACAGAATTCAAGAAGATGGACTGGGAAGCTCTCGAGCAGATTGAAATAAGATGCAAGTTGGGATGAATGGTTTTGGATGATGTAAAATCCAGATGAGTTGTATCGCAGGATGCTGTTGGAGACAAGAGAGGAAATGTCCTGATCTAAATGTTTTAGTCGAATCTGACCACACAAGGGAGGTGTTAGAGGACTAGAAAACAGCTATGTGGTCCCAAGTCACTCGGAAGGTTGTAGCGATACACCAGTGTCTGGTGGTGTATCACAGCGAGAAGTGTAATGTATCTAATTATTTGTGGTATTCATAAATGATGTAAATATTAATGTGGAGGGGGTGGTGGGGGGTGGGGGCTGAGCGTAATAAGTAATTTTGTGTTTGACACAAAGATTGGCCAGGTGGTTGGCAGTGAGGAGGAAAGCCTTATGTTACGGGAATATACAGGTGGAATTGTCAGATCAATGGCAGATGGAATGGAACATTGATAAATAGGATGTGGTGCACTTTGGATGAAGGAACTAGACAGGGGAGAATTCAATAAATATAGAACACTAGGGAGATCAGAGGGTGTTTGTCCACATATCCCTGAATGTGACTGGACAGTGTAATAGCCCGTTAAGAAATCACACGGGACTGTAGGCATAGTGTTTCTTCATAGAGGCGACATAATATGAGTTAAACATGCCATTGGTTAAGCCATAGATAGAATACTGCGTGCAGTTCTGGCAGCCACATTACAGGAAGTGTTTTGGTTTCTCAGTAACATCAGAAGCTATTGGGGTCACCACAGAGTTGGAAGCTTCAGTGGATTTGTTTTCCTTCCTAGACTGGAGAACTGCATCTGACAATCTGTGTCTGATCTTTCCTTTTTGCCGAGTACATGTTTATGGGATATTACTGTATCAGAACATTTCATTGTTGATAGAGTCTAGGCCAAGCCTTCAAATATTTTTGAGGAGCTCTGCGGTTTTCTATAACACGTGACTCCTCCTCTTCTTGTATAATTCGTTGGATGCACTAAATGGGCTATCTATAAACTTCTCCAATAATTTCATTGAGCTGAATGACTTCCACATATTCCTGTGAAGATAGCGTGAGGAGCTGAATAATCTCTTCCTTTTAACTGTGGAAATGTGCAGTGCCCAGCAGCACTGTTGCATGAATGTTACCTAACTGTGGAAATGTGCAGTGCCCAGCAGCACTGTTGCAAGAATGTTACCGATACTTCCAACAGAACAAGCCTGAATGTTGTCCAGATCTTCCTGCACATGGACACAGACTAGTTCAGGAGCTGAAGGGGAACATTTTTCCTGAATATTGTGTGACCTTCAATGAACACCCTCACTTCTAATCTTTATGAAGCAGCTGAAGATGTTAGTGCTGAGGAAGCTACCTTGAGGATCTTTCGCAGACATGTCCAGGACTACATGGATTTTTGTACACAAACCACAATCATTGTGCTTTATGCTTTAAATTACTCCAACCAGGGAAGTTTCCAACTCACTCCCATTCAGCGCAATCCTGCTCAGGCTCCTTGAGACCATCCTTAGTTAAATGATGCCTTGATGTCAGGGCCAGTCACTCTTCCCTGAGCCCTTGTGTTCACGTCTTTTGCTCATATCAATAGGTCACAGTGTGGGCGTAATGAGTGCTTTTTGACCAATCATAGTTGAGGGCTGTGAAGAACTGGACATGAAAGAGGATATTATACCTTATGATCTTATTGTGGGTGAAGACGTGCTTGTGGGGGGAGGGGGGCGTGTGGATGAATGACATACCCCTGGTTGTGAGGTTCTCACATTCTATTATTGGAAAGTAGAGGGTGTTATTTTCCTGGAAGCTCTGTTATTGAATGTTGCCAGATTGTCTGGACCATCTCTGGCTGAGGTGTTGGGGCTGTATTCACCGTGAAACTGGGTCTACAACATGACCAACATATGAAGCACATGTTGCAGAGAGGGGAAGCTCTATAAAGAGAGATGACCGACCTCTTTGATACCCAACCTGGGCTTTCCAATTACATTTTACAAACCAGCCCAAATTGTGTGTGACAGTTTTGAGGGGCTGAATGGTCTCCTGTGTTTCTGTGCACTAGGGTATCGCAGTAAGTAGCTTCTAACTGTCCCTGTCTAGCAGGTTTGAGAGACTGAATGGAACACAGAAACATGTGACTGAGGAGCAGGAGTGGGCCATTAGACACTTTGAGCCTTCTCCAACAGGCACTAAGATTGTGGCTGATCAGGTTATGGTCACAGCCCCACTTCCCTGACTGTATCCCGTTATCCATGACTCACTTCTTTGCCAAATATTTAACTAACTCAGCTTTGAATCAAAGTAATCAAAGAAGCATCTCAAACTTGTGGGGAAGAGAATTCCCACATGAAATGCCTGTTTAGAATGTCTCCTCATCCCTCTTATAAGAGTCTTATTGCATGCAAATTTGTCCGTGCTGACCAGACATCGCAATCTGATCGAGTCTGATTTGCCAGCATTTGGCTCATATTCCTCTGTACCTCCTTATTCAGATACCCATCAAGATGCCAGACTCCATCACTTCCTCTGGCAGATGATTTCATATGCACACCTCCCTCAGTATGAAAACATTGCCTCTAAGTTCCATCTAAAATATTTCCCCTCGCACTTAAACCTATACCCTCTATTTTTGGAATCCCCTATTCTGGGAAATAGACCTTGTCTATTTACAAAATCCATGCCCCTTATGATTTTATAAACCTCTATATGGTCAGCCTTAAGTCCGTGATTCTGCAGAGAAAACCGCTTTTGCCTATTCAGCCTCTGCTTATAGCTCAAACTCTCCAAACCTGGCAACATCCTTATAAATCTTTTCTGAACCCTTTCAAGATTCACAGCAACCTTCGTACAGCAGGGACACCAGAACTGCACACAGTATTCGAAAATGTGGCCTCACTGACATCCTGTACAGCTGGAACATGACATCCCAACTCCGAAAGTCAATGCTCTGACAAATGAAGGCAAACATCCCAAGCACCTTGTTCACTATACTATTCACTTTGAAGGAGCGTTGCACTACATCTCTCCGTCTCGTTGCTCAGCAACATCCTCCAATAAATTTCCATTAAGTACCCTGATTTGCTTCCCAAAATGCAGCACTTCACATTTATTTGAATCAAACACCATCTGCCAATCGTCAGCCCATGGGCCCGTCTGATCGAGGTCTCATTGCACTCTGAGATAATTTTCTTCAAGACCCACAACACCAAAAATGTTGGTGTAATCTTCAAACTTGATACCCTTACCACCTATGGTCACATCCACATCATTTATATAAGTGACGAAAAGCAGTGGGCTTAGCATTGATCCTTGTGGCACACTACTGTTCACAGGCGTCCAGTCTGAAAAGCAATCCTCTACCAACCTCTGTCGACTTCCTTCAATCTAATTTTTTATTCAATTGCCTTGGGTGCGCTGGTTCCCATGTGACCTCACCTTACTAACTTGCCTAATATGCAGAATCTTGTCGAAGAACTTGCTCCAGTCTATATGGAAAGCATCTACAACATTGCCTTCATCAATCTGCTTTGTCACCTCTTTAACATACTCAGTCAAATTAGTGTGACACGATTTCTCATGCAAATAACCATGGTGACTATCCCCAATCAAGCCTTGCCTTTGAACATGCATGCAATTGGCTATCCCTCAGAATCCCGTCCTACAACTCACCCACCACTGATGTCAGGCTCACCGGTCCAGAGTTCCCTGGGTTGTTGAGTAACTGTTTTCTTTTCTACTGCCACTCCTCTATTGGTCACAGCAAATTATCGGTGTTACCAGTTTGATGATATGGCTTATAATATAGTTCACACATTGGGTCAGGGTCGTCCTAGGAAGAAGTCATGTAGATTTCCTTCTCTGTTAAAATAACAAATTCATGACTAAAACAAAGTTCTTCAAGCTATGATGTAAAGGTTAATGACAAACAGTGTAGAAATTACAAAAATGTACATTGATATTTCCATTACTAAAAGTAATGAGGAGCACAAACATATGCAGACACACACAGATACATACACAGGCACACATAGACAAACTCAAAGACACACACAGATGTGCACACACAGACACACTCAACCTCACAAAAACACAGAAACACAAACACACGGACACACAGACACACATGCACCCGCAAATACACACACTAACACAGACGAATGCATGTACTATAGTGTGTACAAGATTAGAGCAGTAAAAAGGCCATTTGGCCCATCCAGTCAACTGAACTATTGATCATGGATGAAATGTTTTTCAAGCCAGTTCTACTACCCTCTCAGAACAAGCCTTGAACCCATCTTTAATCATAACTTATCAAGTTATATCCTAGACCCTAAGATGTGTGTGTGTGCGGCACGCGCATGCACGTGTGTATCTGTGTGTGTGTGTGTATGTATGTCTCTTTGTGCGTCCGTGTGTGTGTGTGTGTGTGTGCATGTGTTGTCTGTGGGTGTGTGTGTCTGTGCGTGTGCATGTGTCTGTGTGTCTCTTTGTGCTTTTCTTTGTGTGTGTGCATCTGTGTATGTGCGTCTGTGCGTATGTGTGTGTGTCTCTGTGTGTGTCTTTGAGGAGAAAGTGAGGACTGCAGATGCTGGAGATCAGAGCTGCAAATGTGTTGCTGGAAAAGCGGAGCAGGTCAGGCAGCATCCAAGGAACAGGAGAATTGACGTTTCGGGCATAAGCCCTTCTTCAGGAATGTGTGTCTGTGTGTGTATGTCTGGGTGCGTGTGTATGTGTATGTGTGTCGTGTACGTGTCCTAATACCAGGAGACAGCATTATCGAGGACGGTTGTTTTTCGGACTGAATGCCTGTTGTTATGGACTAGGCCAGACCACTCAAAATATTCTTGAGCAGGCAACGCAGACTATAACTTTGTAATTTGTTTCAGTAAGTGCACAGTGAAAATTATCAGGTTTTAACATAGACAAAAAATATTCACAAAACTACACAATGAAACACAAAGAACAGAATAAAGAACCCCTACAGAACTCAATCTATTCAAACTAGACTTATTTAGCTGTTCTGGAAGTACACAACCATCCCAATAAGCAAACCCCCCTTAAAAACAGTACAAATGGAACAAATGATTGCACGTTAAAGTTAGAAGGGCAGAAGGAGAGAGAGAGAGAGAGAGAGAGAGAGAGAGAGAGAGAGAAAGCTAAACTGCAAACTGGTTCTGGACTGAACTGCTCACCTCGAGAGCTGACCACTCCCCTTTCATTATACCTTTAATCACAAAACCGTTCAATCTCTGTACCAAACCAATCACCTTGGAGCCGGGAACTATTTACGACGCCTCTGAAAAAAAATTTAAGGACACAGTATCTTTGAGAAAAGGAAGCTTTTAGAGAAAAGGGACCAGCTTTATGACACTGTGCACAGTGGTGTTCCACAGGGACTTCTGCTCAATCCATTTTTGTTTTGACATTTAGACAAATGATTCAGATGAGAACTATAGAAGGCGTGGTTAGAAAGATTGTGGATGAAACCAAGTTTGGCTATATAGTGGACAGTGAAGATTACACAGGGACCATGATCAAATGGCTTGATGGATCTAAAGAGTTGTACAGCACCGAAGCAAACACTTTTGACCAACTCGTCCATGCCAACCTGATTTCTGAAAGTAATCGTGCCCTACTTGGGGTGGTGCAGTGGCTCAGTGCTTAGCACTACTGCCTCACAAGTACCAGGGACCTGAGTTTGATTGCTGGCACAGCTGACTGACTGTGTGGAGTTTGCACATTCTCGCTGTGTCTGCGTGGGATTCTTCCCACAGTCCAAAGTTGCGCAGCTTATGTCAATTGGCCATGCTAAGTTGCACATAATGTCAGGTGCATTCGTGGTGAGATGGTTCTGGGTGGGTAACTCTTCAGAGAGTTGGTGTGGACTTGTGCTACCCTGTAGGGAATCTAATCTATTTGCCAGCAATTGGAACATATCATTCTAAATCCTTCCTATCAATATATCCATCTGGGTTCCTTTTAAATGTTGTAATTATACCTACCTCCATTACTTCTTCTGGCAGTTCATTATGTACACGCTCCACATTCTGAGTGATAACGTTGCCCTGACGTCACTTTAAAATCTTTCCCCTCTCACATTAAATCTATGCCTTCTAATTGTGGACTTCCTAGCATGGGGAAAAGATCTTGACTATTCACCCCCTATCCATGCACTTCATGAATTTATAAACCTCTAGAAGGTGCAAATATGTCTCCCACCCAAGGTCTGTGCTTACAGGCATCCGGGGCTTAAATTCTGAAATTCAACACTGACACCTCTTCCATCTCGATCAAACCACAATTTTAAAATCATTTTACTCAATGCGTTCAGACCTATTATTATACACCTCTAGTTGGATGAGTTGGCCTCCAGTTAGCCCTATAGGGGCCAGAGGTAGGGACACTACCACCACTCCACAATAGCCCCAAAAGTTGCAGCATGATTCTCCTATGTGTTCGTTCATCAGCCTGTTCTGACATGCTGCACCTGAATCCAGACAATCTGGTCTCGATCTAGGGACACTGCCAGGGAAGTTCAGGAATTGGAATAGAAATCGGAGCTCTGCCTCAGAGGCAGGGATACTACCAACTGCACAAAATCTAAACCATGCCCAAATTTTTAATTTTAAATGCCAGCTTCCAGGTCTGTATGGATTTATTGAAATCTGGTTCACTCTACTGAATTACCCAGTTAAAATAATAACGTTCTTAAAAAATGCAAGGTACTTGCCTCAACTGTAGGATGTCGAGTTTATGAGCTCTGCCTTCGAGATAAACTATGAACATTTTAAATACTTGTCTATTATTTCCAGATTAAATGGCGATTATCTGTAGTCTGCAATATGAGGGAATGAAATCCTGCAGACACACACTACACTATGAAGGATCTCGAATAAATATCAACACGGAACAGCAGAGACAAAAACAGAGCTTACTTTCTGGCCTGAAACACCGATCACTGTTTCCCAGCTCTAACGTGTGACTGCCCTCTTCCTAAAACCAGTAAATGGTACAAGGTAACTGATTACTTTCCAGCCTTTCTTCCCCAATATTATCACTCACTGGGCTAAAGAATTGCAGATGGAGTGTAATGTTGATAAATGCGAGGTATTGTACTTTGTTAAAACAAACAAAAAAAAACACATATACAATTAAATGTTGAGCCATTGGTAGTGTTGTAGAACAGATCAACCTGGGGTTTCAGGCATAATTCTTTGAAGTTTGCTTCATATCTAGACAGGATGGTTATGAAGGTGTTTCACTTGATGTTCTTCATTGTATAGACATAGTCATAGAGATGTATTGAACGGAAACGGATCCTCTGGTACAACTTGTCCATGTCGACCAGATACCCTAACCTCATCTTATCAATTTTGCCAACACCTGCCCATATCCGTCTGAACCCTTCCCATTTATATACTCATCCAGATTTTTATTTTTAAATACTTTAACTTAACCAGCCTCTGGCAACTAATTCCATACGCATACAACCCTCTAAGCATAAAAATTGCTACTGTGGTCCCTTTTAAATCTTTCCCCTCTCATCTTAAACCTATGCCCTCTAATTGTGGACCCGCTTACCCCGGGGAAAAAAAACATTGTCTATTTAACCTATGCATGCCTCTCATGATTTCATAAACCTCTATAATTCACCTTTCAGCCCCTAATGATTCAGAGAAAATAGCCCCAGCCTATTCCAGCTCTCCCTTCAGCACAAATCCTCCAGCCCTGGCAACATCTTTGTCAATTTTTTCTGAAACTTTCCAAGTTTCACAACATCTTTCTGATAGGAATGAGACTAGAATTGTATGCAATATTGCAAAAGTGGCCTAACCAATGTCCTGCACAGCCGCAACATGACCTCCCAACTCTTGCACTCAGTGGTTTGAACAATAAAGGAATGCATATTAAACACCTACTTCACTATCCTATCGACCTGCAACTCTACATTCAAGGAAATATGACCCTGTACTCCAAGGTCTCTTTGTCCAGCAACGCTGTCCAGGACTTTATCATATATAAGTCATGCTCTGATTTGCTTTTTCAAGATTTAGCACCTCGCATTAATCTAAATATACCTCCATCTGCCACTCCTCGTTCCATTGGCCTATCTGAACAAGATTCCATTTTACTCTGTGGTAACGTTCTTAACTGTTCATTACACCTCTAATTTTGATGCCATCTACAAATTTACTAGGTATATCTCCTATGTTCTCATCCGAATAATTTATATAAATGACGAATAGCAGTGGACTGTCCTTTGAGTACAGGTGTTGGGACGGTATTTTCAGGTTGCACAGGACATTCATGAGGCATGTCCTATAGGACTTTATGCAGTTCTGGTCGCCCTGTTATATCGAGAATATTATAAAGTTCGGGAGAGTGCAGAAGAAATATATCAGGATGTTGCTGGGAATGGAGTGTTTGCATATAAGGACAGGCTCAACAGACTCGGACATTTTCTACTGGAGCGTAGGAGGCTGAGAATTAACCTTTTAGAGGTTTAGAATATCATAAGAGGTATCGGTAATGTTGAATGATAGGTGTCTTTTCCCTGGAGTGGGGGATTGTTTTAAGATAAGAGGAGAAAGTGTGTTAAAAGACATGGCGTCATATAGCTGTATAGCATGGAAACAGACCCTTTGATCCAACGTGTCCATGGCAACCAGACAGCCAAAATTATTCTCCTCCCATTTGCTGGCATTTGGTCAATTTCCATCTAAACCCTTCCCATTCATCTGTCCATCCAGATGCCTGTTAAATGTTGTAATTGTGCCATCCTCAATACCTTCCTCTGGAGGCTCATTACACACGAAACATCCTCTACATGAAGATATTGTCCATTAGAGCCCTTTTTTGTCTTTCCCATCCAACCTTAAACCTTTGCCATCTAGTTTTTGACTGCACTACCTAGGGAAAAGACTTTGGTTATTCAATCTATCGTTGTACCCATGATTTTACTAACCTCGAACATCAACCCGCCTCCTCTGATTCTCCAGGGAAAACAGGCTCAGCCTATTCAGCCTCTCCCTGTAACTCAAACCCTCCAATCATAGCAGTGTAAACCCTTCTTGAACCCTTTCGAGTTTGACAACATGCTTCCTACAGAGCAGGGAGATCAGAATTGCAAACAGTCATCCAAATGTGGCCTGAACCAATGTGCTGTTTAGTCGCATTCCAGTCTCCTAACGCATACACACAATGCACTTGACCAATTACATATCAAATACTTTCTTCACTGCCCTATCTACCTGCAAATCCACTTTCAAGGAAGTATAAATCTGTACTCTGAGATCATTTTGTTTAGCAACACTCCCCAGGATTTTACCAGTAAGTGTATAAGTCCTGCCCTGATGTGCCTTTCCAATATGCAGCATCTCACATTTATCTAAATTAAACTCTGTCTGCCACTCCTCGGCCTATTGGCCCATCTGATTAAGATCCCATCGTAATCTGAAGTAACCTTCTTTGCTGGCCACTACACCTCCAATTTTGGTGTCATGTGCAAACGTACTAACTGTCCTATGTTCATATCGAAATCATTTATATAAGTGACGAAAAGTAGCGGAACCAGCACCAATCCCTGTGGCACTCCACTGGTCACAGGCCTCAAGTCTGCAAAACAACCCTCCACCACAACCCTCTGTCCTCTACCCTTGAGCCAGTTCTGTATCCAACTGGGTAATTCTCCCTGAATTCCATGTGATCTAATCTTGCTAACCAGTCTCCATGGGGAGCTATGTCGAATGCCTAACTGAAGTCCATATAGATCACATCCAGCGTTCTGCCGTAATCAATCCTGTCCGTGACTTCTCAACAAAAACAAAATCAAATTAGTGTGACATGATTATCCATGCACACCCCCATTTCACGATGCATACAAAGGGCTTTTGTCCAGATCGTCGCTTTTCCTGTTCCTCAGATGCTGCCTGACCTGCTGTGCTTTTCCAATACCACTCTCATCTAGACTCTGATCTCCAGCATCTGCAGTCCTCACTTTGGCCTATCCCTAATCAGTCCTTGCCTTTCCAAATGCATTTTAACCATGTCGCTCATTAATCCCTCCAACACCGTGACCATCACTGATGTCAGGTTCCCCAATCTATAGTTCTTGGCTTTTTCTTTCAATTTTGTTTAATAGCAAAACTTTAGTCAAACTCATGACTTCCAGCGTCTCACCTGTGGCTATTGATGATGACAACATCTCAGCAAGGGACCCAGCAATGACTTCCTTCGCTTCCTACAAATTTATTGGGTCCACCTGATCAGGACCTGTGAGGTGATTCATTTTTACACCACATGTAGTTCGTGAAGGGAATGTACTTTCTGAGGAAGTGATGGATTGTGGGTGATGTTATAACATTTAAAACGCATTTGGTTATGTACAAGAATAAGAGAACATTTGGACAAATCTGGGCCAAGCGCAGGCACGTGGGACTAGTTTAGTTTGGGATTATGGTCAGCATGGACTGTATGGGCCGAAAGGCCTGTTTGCAAATACCCTGTATAACTCGATGAGTCTATGTGTGTTTGCATGTCCAAGTATGTGTCTGCATATTTCTGTTCGTGTTTGTCTATTCCTGTGTGTCTATATATGTCTCTGTTAACCTCTGTTTGCATGTCTATCTCTCTGTGCTTGTTTCATGTGTTCCTGCATTAGTGTGTGGATCTCTGTCTCTGCATCTCTATGCAATGGGAACTCTTCTTGTTTTTGGTGTGAATCACTGAAACTGGGTCAAAACCACTCTCCCTTCCTCTCCATTTCCCTCTTTTCTAAAAGTGATACAAGCCCACACTTTGCTGGTCTGGTTTAGGTGTTTTCAATCCTTTCTCAAAGGTAAGATTACTTGTAAGAGTAAAACATTAAAAATTCCAAGTTACAGGAAGTGCATTAAAATTAATCTCATCGCCTTGGAAAGTGGCTCACTCGGAACTGCTTGGATATAATTGCAATGGAAATATGCTTTAATGTGTAAACTGTGTGTTGGAAACACTACCCAGTGACAAAACATTTCCACATCGCAGAAGGAGCGCAGACATTTCTCCACACGAACATGTTCCACTCTGCGGGCCTAAGTACAATGACAATCGTCTCCAAACCAACCGAGTGTGTGCATGTGCGTGAGTGTGAGCGCGCGCGTGTATGCACGTGTGTGTGTGTTTGGTGCAATCAAAATTCAGGTTGGATTTTGCTGCGAGCTGCTGCACTCCCTATCTCCCTCCCAGACTGAATCCCTGATCGTTTACACACTTTAGCATCGCGATTACAGTGGGATGGGGGGTGGGGGATCGGGGTGGGGGTGCAACAGAGATTGAAAACAAGATAAATCTCAGCAGCTCTGGAAGCATCTTTGGACAAAAATGAAAGTTGACGTTTTGGATCGAGTGATCCTTGCTCGGAATTCATAATGAAGGATATTACATCACTTTAAACACCACAGAGACTGCCAGACCCACCCCACACAGATACACACACGAATACAGACACATAGAAGCACTCTCTATACATTGTCAGTAATATAGACCTGTAGAGTGTGTCAATATTTCACTCGCTCTCTTTGGTGTGTGTCAGTATTTTTGAGTGGAGTGTGACTGTAGGACAATTTCAATATTTGCAGATACCAAACCTGAAAGAATTGTAAAGTTTGTTGAGGACGGTGTGGAACTCCAACAAGAAAGTTATATGTTGATGTACTGTTCTGGTGTATGGCAGATGAGGATCAATGCAGCACAGTGTGAGGTGATGCTCTTTAGTAGGAAGGACATTGAAAGACAATATAAAACAGGTTGTATAGTTATAAAGGAGGTGCAGTAGCAAAGGGCCAGGGTGTATATGAGAACAGGTTACTGAAGATGTCAGGACAGGTGGGGAAAGCAGTAAATCTCACAGATTCGTTTCAGTATCTGAGCTGTTTATAGGGGGAGGTTTAGGAGAGAGTGTCCGTGCTCCCTTCCTGGGAGGTGATAGTGACGATGTGTTGTGAGCCCACCCTCATTCCCACCGAGACCGTGGGGATTCCATTTGTACCAGCTCGACACAAAAGGGAGATGGCATCAGGGCCATGGCTTCTAAGTTGTGCCGGGGGAAAACGGAGCTGCCAGTGGGTTTAAAGTGAGAATTGCCCTTCACTGAACATTGATCCTTACTCGGTTGCTGGGATGTTTCAAAATCTCAATTCGACGTGTCCCAGTCCTCTCCGGCTTGTACCAGGGTCCCCCGAACGTGGCAGAGGGAGGGGGAACGTGAGGGAACGGATATCGGGCACTCCACCACTCGGCTTGACCCTTACTGTCCTATTCCAGGCTCTTTCTCCTGGAATGGGAGAAAGGGAGGGACGGAGGGAGGGAGGGTGCGAGTGGGTACCTCTGCTGTTACTGCTGGTGTAGGTGGGGGGAGATATGGTGAGGTGTGTGGAGGGAGTCAGTCCACAGTGTTGTATTCATGCAATGTTATTAGTTTGTGTGTGGTGGGGGCGAATAATGGGGAGAGAGAAAGAGAGGGAAGGTACTGCAAGCAGCAGTGAGAGTGGTGGAGCATGAATGTTGTTCTGGGTCGCTGCTGCAACAGATATACAGTGAGTGTGAGGAAGCTGAGGGAATACGGTGACCCTTTTCCAGCAGAGCGGGGAACGTTATTGATGCTTGTTCTGTATTGCTAGACATTTCTTCAGACCTCAAACACTGCACTGACCTGAGTTGGGAGCTCAGACCATGCTCGGTGGGTCTGATATTGTGACCCTTTCTTGGAAGAGAATGGTCCCCCTCTGTACTATCCAATCTACCAGGACCTCTGTGCCCCTGTCGACAAACGGTGGTGTAATTGCCCCTTATTTGCCATGCTCGGGGTAAACTGTACAAACCAGCTCCGACATCAAAAAAGCTCAGCTGGCCTTTTAAAGATGGCACCAGTGCCAGGGATCACGGAATACCCAGGGGCATCAGGGCGATGGTGAGTGCCTCCAGCCATGATGGGTGGGAGAATAGGGCTGGCATTGAATGAGAGGGACACCATGGGGTGGGGTTGGTAGTTAATGAGGTGAGTTCGATAAGGTAGCACCAGGAAATTAGCTCGACCTTGTGCAGACAATCCCTCTGTCACACTCAATGAAAATGGCGCTGAGATAAATTATGATTCGATCCAGCCCAATGAGACGAAGACAATGTTGACCCCAATCCCAGTTACAACGCTGCAGCTGCTTGATCAATGCTCTACATCACAGAGAAGAATCTCAACGTCACCTTCCCCTTGGGAAATATGGCAGGGCAGGAGACTGAGCTGTCAGTGGGGAAGCACGTTGGGACACATAATCATAATTCTATTAGTTTTAAAATAGAGATGGAAAAGGATGAACTGGGTCTAAACGGTAACGGTCTAAGTTGGAGAAAGGCCAATTTTGATGATATTAGCAAGAACTTCCAAACTGGATTGGAACAGATATTCGCAGTTACGGGGCCAGCTGGGAAGAGGGAAGCCTTCAAAAAGGAGATGTCAAAATCACAGAGACAGTCTGCCCCTGTTAGGGTGAAGGGTAAAGCTAGTTGGTGTAAGGAATGCTGGAGGACGGGAGAAATTGAGTGTCTGGTCATGGATAAGAGGAAAGCATATGTCATGTAGGGAGAGCAGGAGTCAAGGTTTTTTTCAGTACTCATTCACGGGTTGAGGGTATCACTGGTTGGACCTGCATTCATTACCCATTACTAATTGCCCAGCGGGCAGTTACGAGTCACATTTCAACTTTCCCTCCCACTCTGTCGAGGACATCCTGGGCCTCCTTTACCGCCGCTCCCTCACCACCAGGCGCCTGGAGGAAGAACGCCTCATCTTCCACCTCGGAACACTTCAACCCCAGGGCATCAATGTGGACTTCAACAATTTCCTCATTTCCCCTTCCCTCACCTCACCCCAGTTCCAAACTTCCAGCTCAGCACTGTCACTGTGACTTGTCCTGAGTTATCCTACCTGCCGATCTTCTTTTCCACCTATCCACTTCACCCTCCCCCCGCCCCCGACCTATCACCTTCATCCCCTCCCCCACTCACCTATTGTCCTCTATGCTACTTTCTCCCCACCCCACCTTCCTCTAGCTTATCTCTCCACGCTTCAGGCTCTCTGCCTTTATTCCTGATGAAGAGCTTTTGCCCGAAACGTCGATTTTACTGCTCCTCGGATGCTGCCTAAACTGCTGTGCTCTTCCAGCACCACTAATCCAGTTACGAGTCACACACATTGTTGTCGGTCTGGAGTCACATGTAACTCAGGCAGTTTGCTTCCTTTAAGGCCATCAGCGAACCTGATGGGTTTTTCCAAAAATCAAAAATGGATTCATCATCGTCTTTTGGCTCTTAATTCCAGTTTCAAAGTGACTATTGAGAAGGGTCTAAAGCCAGTAGGAGTATACATTAGAGGGAAATCCGGAGGCCATAAAGGGGACATGAAATAGTTCTGGCAAGTAGGGTTAAGGAGAATCCAAAGGGACTCTACACATACATTAAGGACAAAAGAATAGCTCAGGAGAGTTTTGGGCCACTTAAAGATCAGCAAGGTTGCCGATGTGCAAAACCGCAGGAGATGGAGACGATACTCAACAGGCATCATGCGTCAGTATTCACTGTGCAGAAGGATATGCAAGCGAAAGAACTTTGGAAATAAACCGTGACATGTTGAAAAGTGCCTGTATTACAGAGAAGGAGATGTTGGAGTTCGTAAACCGTTAAGGTGGGAAAATCTTCAGCACCGGATCAGATGTACCTGAGAACTCTGTGGGAAGCCAGTGAAGTGATTGCTGGGCCCATTGCTGCGATACTTGTACCGTGAATTGTCACAGATGAGGTACCATAACTTAGCTTGCGAACTTGGTGCGATTATTGACAACATTTTGAAGGATAATAAGGAAAAGCTAGTGAGCCAGACTTCCGGGGAGCAAGCTGTTGATAAGGATTATGAGGCACAAGGTTTGCATGATTTTTGAAAAGCAAGGACTGATAAGTGATAGGTAACATTGCTCGAAGCATGGAAAGTTGTATCTCACAAAATTGACTGAGCACGTTTGAAGAAGTGACTAAGACGATTCATTGAGGGAGAGGTGTACATTGTTGATATGGAATTCAGTAAGGCATTTGCCAACTTCCTGCATGGTAGATTGGTTAACAAGTTTAGTTCATATGGAATACAGGGAGAACTAGCTATAGGTATACAGAATTAGCCCGAAGGCAGGAGACAGAGGGTGGTGGTGAAGGATTGACTTTCGAACAGGAGGGTTGTTACCATTGGTGTGCTAAAAGGGTAAGTGCTGGCTCCACTGCTTTTCACTATTCACATAAATCATTTGGATGTGATCATTGCAGCAATAGTTGCTAAGTTTGCAGATGAAACCAAAAATGATGGCACAGTGGACAGCAAAGAAGGTTTACCTCAGAGGACAATGGAATCTTGATCAGTTGGGCAGTTGGGCTGACAATGGGAAGGTGGTTTTTAATCTAGACAAATGGGAGATGCTGCATTTTGGAAATGCAAATCAGGGTAGGACATGTACACTTCATGCTAACGTCCTGGGGAGTGTTGCTGAACAAAGAGACCTTGGAATGCAGGTTCATAGTTTCTTGAAAGTAGAGTCGCAGTTAGGTAGGATAATGAAGATGTCATTTGTTATGCTTGCCTTTATTGGCCAGTGCTTTGACTATATGAATTGGGTGGTCATCTTGCTGCTGTACAGCACATTACTTTGGCCACTTTTGGAGAACTGCATTCAATTCTCGTCTCCTTCCTTTGGAAATATATTGTGAAACTTGAAGGGAGTCAGTAAAGATTTACAAGGATGTTGCCAGGATTGGAGCGATAGGGAGATCGCAAGTAAATTGGGTTCTCACAAACTTTGATGATTGGGTTATTTTATTCCTGTAGCGTGAGGAGCATGTATAGTGTCCAAAGCCAAGGTCTTTTTCCCCAAAACTAGAGGGCATGGATTTCTGATGAGAGGGAAATGATTTTAAAATTACCTAAGGAGCAACTTTTTCCCACAGAGGGTGGTGCATGTGTAGAATGAGCTGCCAGAGGAGGTGGTGGAGAGTTTTTACAATTATAACGTCTAAATGATATTTGGATGGGTACGTGAAGAGGAAGGGTTTACATCGACATTGGCCAAACGCGATTAGTTTAATTTGGGGTATCCCATCACCATGGTCGAGTTAGTCTGAAGCATCTTATTCTGTGCTGTGCATCTCCGAGTCTCTGACTCTATCTGACTTTGCACCAATATCGTATTAATTCATCATTCCCGGACATGCTAACCTATGTTGCTAGATATGATCGAAATGTCTTCATTCCAGCATTCTGAAACCTGTAAACATATCCTTCCATAACACTGGCTCAGAGTATCTCTCCCACTGTCTATTTCCCAAATCCCTCCCATTTGTTGGTGTTTAAACTGCTTCCCCACCATCTAGTTTTAATTGTCCAGTTTCAATGTGAATAACTGTCCTATATCTTTTCCTGCCCTTGAATGTTGCTCACAAGAGCATCAGCTTCCAACACTAAGAAGCTTGGAAACAGTGTTCAAAAAATCATTGCTTGCGTTTTCTTTGACTTCCCAATGTCCTGCCCTGTGCTCCATGTTGGATAATGGGTTTTAACAGTTTTGAGGCACACCTTTGTAACTTGCTCTGTGCGTATTCATTGAACGCCTGTGTTAATTACTCTCTGCTGCTCATATGCTCAGTAACATAAGGAATCCTCACAACTGTTAGTGATTCAGACCAGGCTTCTCATTTGCCTTTGACTGATATTTGACTTAACTCTAGTTTTTGTACGTTCGGGGATTGTTTTCTGGAGGCTGTGTTTTAAGCTGCTGTGGAAATTCAGGAAGACCAGAGGCTTTGGTGATCCAACTCTGGATGAAACATGGTGACTGTAGTTACAGTATCTGTATCTGCAACATGACCAACAAATGGAGCAGAGGCTGAAGAGAGGGCAATCTCTGTAAAATGGGATGAGGGAATCACAATCAAATCAGCCATGGTTTTGAAAAATGTTGGAGCAGGATTGAATGGTTCGCTCATGCAACTTATTCAGATATTCCTGTTAGTAACAAGCCAATTTCCCTTTTCTCCCAGTGTCCAAGACTGGTGGGTAGTGAGTCACCTCCTCCTGTTCCTGGGGAACTGAAATCTGGGGCCTCACTAGCCTCCAGGTTTCCCTGTATCCCAGTCTCGAACAATTGAGTGACTGCCTCCTGTTCCTGTGTTCCGGAATCGAGCAGTTGAGTGTCTACCTCCTGTACCTGTGTCCCAGTCTCGAACAGTTGTAAGACTGTCTCCTGACCCTGTGTCCCAGAATCGAGCAGTTGAGTGACTACCTCCTGTATCTCCCTGTTCCTGAGCAGCAGTTTCAATGCTCTGAATGATGTCACAAGGTTAGGAAAGGACTTGATAACAGGGAATTTCAAACTTGGAGCAGCATTACACAAAGATATCTAGAAACGTCTCCACCAAACATTTTATGCAGCTGTTATTTTATTCCTGTCTCCTTTTATAAACAGGGTGAAACGTATACAACAGTGCAGTATCCCCACAATACTCCCACATACAGGGAAGACAGATTATAAAGATTGAAAGATTTATGGTCTATCCATCAGCAACCCTCATCCATTCCATCCAAACCAAGTAAATGTTCCCTTTTATTGTGTTATGTAAAATGATGTAAGAAACTGGTTAACTGAAACGGTTTATTTGGTGACTGTGACTAATGTCAGACTCCGTGGATTCTAACCCTGTGGAGGGTTTCCATCTTTCCATGATAAAAGGGCTCCATTCAATATGTTATCCCATGGTATGGGCGGGAGCATCACCGATAGCACTAACAGGGATCGACTTCCCCAGAGAGAGGGAGAGATCAGAAACTGAGAATATTAGACTGGACAGTTCCAACAATGGATCAGAATCTGAGAACCACAGACAGGAATGTTCCAACAATGGATCAGAATCTGAGAACAATAGATTGGAATGTTCCAACACTGGATCATAATCTGAGAACAATAGACTGGAATGTTCCAACAATGGACAGGAGCTTATCCTATTATGTTTGGATTCTTTCCACATATTGGTGGCCATTAGCATCGCAGATCAGATATGCACTTCACATTATTCAATGTTTTTATTATCCTATCCTGGCTATTGTTGGTGTCCCTGGTAAGTTTCACTGTCGATTTATTAGTTGCATTAACCATGTGCGACTGTATTACTGTTCTTTTCATTTAGTCTACTCTGTAAGTATTCAAGCTCCAAACCACAACAAACAACAGTGAACTTGTTCATTCTTTCTCTACTTCTGGTACTGGGCCTTGTTGGTTGACCTACTCACTTACTGGTATGAACCAGGATTCATTGCATCACTGCCCTTGCTATTTAAATATTCAAAGCCTCGAGGTCACTGCCTTCTGTTCTGGATGCAAACTCCATTTTCTTCCACTGACTCCATCTCATCCCTGTCCAATAACTGAGGCTGAAACAGACGAGTCACAACTCCGGTGATCCCTTTGGCCCCAAGCTGATTACTGACACTATATCCTGACCATTCCTAATTTTAACTAGTGACAACTGCAGATTATACTTTACTGGTTCATCCCATCTGCTGTTTGAACCTTCAGCTATGAAACACAGTCTTAATAAAGCCAATGATCTGCTGCTGCTTAACCAAATCTGAGTCGGTATCCATGGCTTGTATCTAAACGCAGACCAAAATCCCATCATTCCTGTACGGATTGCTTTATATTGTTGTTGGGTCTGGCAAAGCCTTTACTTTAATATTCACAAGCACATCGTCACCTCTGACTATAACACGGTCCTCAGTCTCCCTCTGTTAATGACACAAAGGCCTGTCAGTTCTTCACATTTAAGCTGATTTTCTCTATGTCTATTCTCTCTCAAATAGTAATTTACAAGTCTACTGCCACCAACACACACACACACACACAAACACACACACACACACACACACACACACACACACACACACACACACACACACACACACACACACAATCTCTTGCCTTATATTTCGGCAGTGGAGGTACAAAGCCATATATTTGTGGGAGCCCATTTATGTCACTCACTGCATGGGTTACAAATCTTCCCGTGCAAGACATTTCTGTAGTGCAAGTATAATAGCAATATACTGGCAAAGGTTTGCAATAGTCCCCATGCTGGGCAGGTAATCCCGTTTATAGAGTAGTCCACGAGCATGGTGTGCATAGCTCTCCATTCTGGCTGGTCCCTTGTCCCAGTTTATGGTGTCTGGGATGGTTCTGTGAGGCAGATTCACAATTTAATGTAACTAACCATTTCAACAGATCTGGCAATAATTTTATTGAATGCTCTCATTCTTTTGATTGGACCCACCATTGTCTCACTTCTCCAGTTACTCCCACTCCCCTGTCTCCTTATCCATATTTTCACAACATGTTATCAGTTAATTAATTGTTTGTTTTTCAGTAGCTTTCCCGGTGTTTTTATTTTGGCTCCCGAGTGTATCGAGTGCTGGAATTGTGAAGCTCAGAAACAATGAAATGGCATGTGGCGGGCTGTTTCTCCAAGTTGGAAAGGGGGTCCCAGCAGTATTGAGACACAGCTTTGAAACTTGGTCTGTGCCTTACCACTGAAAGCCTGTGTTTGTCCCTCTTACATGATTGTGCGGTTCATCACATGAGGAAACCCCTCGAGTAATATTCTCAATTAACAGTCTCTTACTTGCAGCTGAGGGGCTTCTGACTGACTCCTGTTATGGAAAGGTTAGTGGAGGGGCTGGGGATGGTTTTCTGGAGGTTGTATTGTGATCTGCCTCAGACATTTAGGGAGACCTGAGGATTTGGTGACCCAACTCTGGATGGAGCATGGGGACTGTAGTTACAGCATCTGCGTCTGCAACATGAACAACAAATGGAGCAGAGACTGCAGAGACGGGAAGCTCTGAAACCACATAGTGTGTGTGGGGAAAGGGATCTGTTAAATCTGCCTGTGTTTTAACGAGGAGACACACATCCTTTCCCTCTCCCCTTTAAATACACCCATGCAAACCCACCATCTCCTCCCCAGACACAAACACACTCCCCCTCTCTCACATGCACACACACACACTCCCCTCTCTCACACGCAAACACACCCTCTCTCTCCCTCCCTAAGACTCACATACTCCCCCTCATCTTCTCACAAACACACACACTCTCTCTCCATCCCACACACTCCATCTTGTTTTCAAACACACACCTGCACGTGCACACAAACACACAGACACATACACACACACACACACATCTAATATCTAGGATGAATTTTCATTTGCTGGCTTTTATTTCCAGATGCATTATATTTTCTCAAAAATATACAATTTGTAGACAGTCAGTAAATGTGATATTTTATGAACTCGTACTTTGGATATAAACCTAGTCTGATTCCAGGTGAAGACACATACAGAACCCAAACAAGACTACATGCCTAAAATATGTTGTCTTACTGGAAGAGTCACCTCCTTTACATTGATAATATCTGAAGGTATCTCCAGGCAGGGGTTGAAAGGAACTCTGGAATTTGCATATTCATCAATCAAAACCTGTATCTCCATTCTACCTGAATTCAGATTTAGCAGCTATCTTAGATGTGTTCAATTCATGTGCATGTGTTGTCTGAGCCTTTGATATTTTCCTAATAAATTTTGTGCCTAAGGTCTTCTCTCTCTAACACCTGACGAAGGAGCAGGACAATGAAAACTTGTGTTTTCAAATAAACCCGTGGGCGGCACGGTGGCACAGTGGTTAGCACTGCTGCCTCGCAGCGCCGGAGATCCGGGTTCAATTCCCGCCTCAGGCGACTGACTGTGTGGAGTTTGCACGTTCTCCCCGTGTCTGCGTGGGTTTCCTCCGGGTGCCCCGGTTTCCTCCCACAGTCCAAAGATGTGCAGGTCAGGTGAATTGGCCATGCTAAATTGCCCGTAGTGTTAGGTCAGGGGTAGATGTAGATGTAGGGGTATGGGTGGGTTACGCTTCGGCGGGCGCGGTGTGGGCTTGTTGGGCCGAAGGGCCTGTTTCCACACTGTAAGTAATCTAATCTAATCTAACAAAACTATAACCTGGTGCCATGCGATTATTGACGTTACCCAACCCAGTCCAAAGCTAGCATCTCCATATCATGGTTTTTATTGGTTAGCCAATTTTTTCTCCAAGCAAATAAATTGTCTCAACCCCATGTGCTCTTGTTTTGCATATTAAGCTTTCATGAAGCATGTTCTGCATTGCATTCTTGAAATATATAATAAGATATATTCTTGAAGTATTCTATTCCAGATATAATACATCTTTCAGATCCCCCTTATTCAACTTTTTTGTCATACTTCTTAATACGAAAAGATTAGGAAAATCATTCAAACATGATTCATTCTTAATAAAATCATATCGACTTTGATGGGTTGTGGTTTGACTTTCAAAGTCTCCTGTTGCTGATTCCTTAATAACAGATTCGAACAATTTGTCTTCAGTCCCAATCGTTTGCTCATACCTTTCCGTTCCCGATTGAAGTTGGTTATTCTAAGTTCTTCCCTTTCCATAACCTCGACAGTCCGTTTCAATTCCTGTGAAATAGGCACCAGGCTGTGAAAGATCGGCTCCAATTGCTGTGTGAGGGACATGGGTGGCTGATTGGACTCATTCTGTTATTGCTTTACACACAAGATGGGCTGAATGTCCTCCTGGTGTTCCTACACTATAGATTCGATGTCTTGCATGTCCTGCGCCTGTTCCTGACCAAGCTGCGAAAGATATCATTGTCCTCATCCTGTTGCACAATAACAAGTTTGGAGACTAATGGAATCTCCCTGCTGTTATGCCACATTTCGAGTGTTGAATTGTGCAGGCAGGTTGCGTTGTCCACAGTAGGTAGCTCAGTGGTTAGCACTGCTGCCTCCCAGCACCAGAGATCTAGTTCAGTTTCAGCCTCGGGTCACTGTTTGTGTGGATTATGCACATTCCCCCGAGCCTGCAAGGTGTACCTGTCGGGTACTGCAGTTTCCTCCCAAAGTCCCAAGATGTGCCAGTTAGGTGCATTAGGCATGGAAAATGTTAGGTTGCAGAGATTGGGTTGGGAAGGGGTTAGGGACTGCGGTTTGTATGGTATGACCTTCAGAGGATCAGCGTGGAGTCGATGGGTCAAATGGTCTGCTTCCACACTATAGGGATTCTATGATTAACACCTTCATTGCAGAAATCAATTGAGGGAATAATATCTGAGTTAATACCAATACCCTTTCTTAGTGAGGAGATTAAATCTGTACACATTACTCCAGAAGTGATCTCACTAAGATCCTGTGCAGCAGCAGCCACACTTTACCAGCTTGTTGTAAGGTTCCTACTCAGGTTAGAGCAGGCTCAGCTGTCACGGGAATACACAATTTTGTTGAAAATGAATGGTGTGCTGATCTTCATTTCAGGACGTTTTGAGTACAGGAGTAAGGGTGTCTTACTGCAGCTGTACAGGCCCTTGGTGAGACCCCATCTTTAACATTGTGCAGAATTGTGTGCAGTTCTGGTCTCCTGACTTAACAAAGGACAAGCCTTACATTGAGGGAGAGCAGCGAAGGATGACCCGACTGATCTCTGGGATGACAGACTTCTTGTGGGAACAGAGTTTGAGGCGACTGTGCCTGTATTCCATGAGGTTTAGGAAAATGGGTGAACTATATAAAACTCTGACATGGCGAGACAGATTGGAAGCAGGGATGATAATTCCCCTGGATGGGATGTCCAAAACACGGGCTTACAGTTTTGGGTACAGCCAGGCCAAAGTGCGTTGAGCTGAGACTAATTGCCTGCACTCAGAGATTGGTGAACTCGGGGAATTGTTTCCCTGATCAGGCTGTGAAAGCTAACGTACTGAATATAAATAAGGATTTCAAGACACAGAAGGGATGGGGACAGTGCAGGAGTTTGGTTGTGGAGGTATAGAATCAGCAATAATTACAGGCAGTTATCCAATAATGTGGCAGCTGTGTTCCTGTGGAACACCGTGTTATAGAAAACGGTGCAATATCAATAATGTGGCCAATGAGAAAAAGAGACTTCGGTGCGAACCCCCAAAATTACCAGTAAAAATCAAAACAAAAATAATAGTCAGCCTAACATAAACAATAGCACAGGCTACATAAATATTTAAACTGTGTATTGAAAGGAGTTAGTGCAGTAAATGTCACACTTAACACTGTAGTCACTGACTACAGCACTGTACCTTTCACCAAGATCTTCACGAGAAATCGCGCGAGCTGACTGACCACGTGATGCCGATGCGGCATTCCAGTTCTCTCCAAGATATTCCCCTTCCGGTTTGAAATAAAATTCCTTCTAAATGTAGGCCATAAATCCCACATTCAGGCTCAGTTTCAAGGCTTGCAGAGCGGATTACAGACCAGCTTTATCTGAACACACTGAGGGTGCATTTGGCAGACAGAGGGATCCTGAGGCTGGGATTTGCTGTTTAGCTGGTGCCAGAGACGGTCTCCCATAACAGTGAACGGGAGCTCGCTTTATAAAGAAAGGGGCACAATACACGAAATGTGTTGCAGCGAAATTGTGTTTAATAAACTCACCTTTACTGGATAACTGCCTGTATGTTGACTGGAGGATCAAAATTGATGGACCAAAGGGAATACAGTAGTTCCTATTTTATATGTTCCGATGTTTAAACATACAAAAGGATATGAACACTGTGTGGGGAAAACTGAAAAGAGGAGATTTTCACCATGAACTAGAATGGAGGATGCTCAGTGTGTTGAATGACCTACTCCATTCCCGAAGTTTCTGTGCAGTCTGTGGGAAAGCTCTGTAAATGCTGTCACCAGTTCCTAGATGTTAGGAAGGAGGTCTCTGCAGGGTCAATAGGATAGAGTTTCCCATTCCAATACTGAGGCTGGTGCTGAGTGCTGTGTTGTTTTATTCTTTAAGAACTCAGAGCAGTTTCATACAATAGGGTGTCTTGCTTGGCCGTTTCCGAGACTATTAAAGCGTTTTTCATATATCTGTGTGTCAGATAATTTTAGGCCAGACCAGGAAAGCACGGGAGATTCACTTCCTGAAAGTACATTGAGGAAGGAAATTGGTGTTTAAAATCGACATTGGCTTCCAGGTCACTGTTAGTGACTCGAGGTTTTACATCTCGATATTTTATTAATTATAACGTCCACCAGCTTCCAGAGCATTAGCCTGGTCTCGATTAGTAATCCAGTGATATTTCTACAACAGCACCATCTCCACATGGGGACCGATCTGAAACTACACTGAGCAGGTTATTTCTGTGCTACTTTACAGATCTGTCAAAAAGAACTCCCACCAATGTGGCTATTGCAATGGGACTCAGGGCGTAGTAAATGGTCAGACTGTAGTTATTCCCTTGTTATGGGACTGGACATAGCTGAGTAAATTTCCACATTGCCAGGGAGATGTCAGAGTTGGATCTGGAATGAAACAGCTTCCCCAGGGACACGGCTTGTTGTGCAGCACAAGTCTTCAGTCCTATTGCAGGAATGGCGTCAGGACCCATTGCCTTTGTCGTATTTACTGTGTTCAGCTGTTTCTTCATGTCACGTGCAGTGAATAAGATCGATTACAGACTGACATCTGTGATTCTGCGGGGAGCATGGCGAGGGTGAGGTGGATCACCAACTCAACACTTCTGGCTGAGGACGGTGCAGATAATACAACCATGTCTTTTACACTGATGTACAGGGCTGTCCCGTTATTTAGGTTGGCGATATTTTTGGAGTCCTCTCCTCCAGAGAGTTGTTTAATAGTCCATCGACATTTATGTCTGGATGTGGCAGCACTGCACAACTTCGATCTGATCTGTTAGTCTTGGGATCATTTCGTCCTCTGTATCAGAAGTAAGTCCTGCTGTTGCGAATATAACCAGTCAAGTGCAGCAGCTTTAATGGATTGTCATCAGGTTTAGGTACACATGGTTCCGACCCTATCATGTTCACCCGCACTCATCACTGAACCATAGATCAGCTTGATGGTAATGGTAGGCTGAGGGATTATCCTGGGGCAAATGTAGTTGAATACAATTCTGCTGCAGCTGTGATTCTACCGCACCACATGAATGCCCACTTTGAGCTCCAATATGTTCAATTCAATTCTACTGACTCTCCCCCAGTTTACTCCAAGACCCATTCACCCATCAGCCCTGTACTCAGTGTCTTAACCTGGTGTCTGATGTGGTAACACTTCCATTTTCCTTTTCTCATTGTGCTGAGGGTCTATTTCTGGTGTCACGCCTCCAATTTGTTACTTTACTCAAAGCCCTTAACATATGCATCTGAATTTTTTCCATTCCCCCCCCCCCCCCCCCCACCAATGCCATCTTCTGTGTTTGATGTGAATGTGTTCCCCTCTGTTTCTCTCCCTGACCAAGATTAAGAGCTCTGCAGTGTCAGTGATGCCAGCTTTATGTAGTTTCAGATCAAGGAATTTGTGCACCTTGCATTATCGGTTACATCCCAGTGCATTCTGTGTGAGACAGAGAGTTTGAGCAGCTTTAACACACGTCTATGGAACTTGTTCAAAAACAGAAATTGCTGATGAAACTCAGCAGGTCTGGCAGCATCTTGTGGAGTGAAAGCAGATTTAATCTTTCAGGACCAGTGGCCATTCTACAAAGCTCCCATTTTCTCCAGCAATTTATGCATTTTCTATTCCAGTATCCATAGTTATTTGTTTAATTGAAAACTTGTTCTGAGTCTATTCATTTCTAGACAAACTCAACAGGTGTGGCATCATCTGCAGAAACAGAGTTACTGTTTCAAGTCCAGTATGACACTTCTTCAGAACTGAAAAAGGATTGGAAAATGAGGTTTATAATCCCTTGACAGATGTGGGGAGTGTGTTGACAGGTAAAAGAGGGTGTGGCAAAAGATAAACATGCTTTTCGTAGGGGTGAACGAGAAGACCATGTGAAATAGCTTTAAATTAAGATGTGAATAGGGAAAAGGGTTTCTCTCTAGTGAGTGAAAGATAAAGAAGATACAACCACACAAGGTCATAGGGAGGCCAGGAGGGAGATTGTACGGAAATTGGAGAACATTTATAATGGGGTCAGACTCTGAAATTATGAAATTGTACATTAATTTCTAAAGGCTGTAATGTACGAAAGTGTAAAGTGAGTTGTTACTCGAGCTTGGGTTGTGCTGCCTTGGAACTTTGCAGCAACCCAGGGCTGAAATGTTAGCATGAGAGCAAGGTAGGTGATTGAAATGGGAAGCAATGAGAAGGTCAGGGTTATTTCTACAGACAGAGTGGGTGTGTTCCTCAAAGCAGTCTCTATTTGGTCTCGCCAATATAAAGAGACTGCATTATGAGCAGCAATGACAGTAGATCAGATTGAAAGATTACAAGTGAAATGCTGCTTCACCTAGAAGCTATGTTTGGGGCATTGGACAGTGAGGAGGGAAGAGATGAATGGACAAGTATTGCAGCTTCTGTAATTGCATGGGATGGTGTCATGGGGGAGTGGGGAAACGTTCAGGGTGATGGACGGTGACACAGAGGGAACGGTTGCTGTGAAATACTGACAGTGGGCGGGAGGGGAAGATGTGTTTGTTGATGCTGTCCTGCTGGAGATGTGGAAATGGCGTAGGATGAATATGTGAATGTGGATTCTCGTGCAGGAGGAAGTGTGGACAAGGAGAAATCTATCATTGTTCTGGGGTGGAAGGGACGGATTGAGGTCATCACTGTGGGAGATGGGACAGTCATAGCTGAAGGCCCTGTCCACCATAATTCGGGAATTTCTGGTTTGATGGAAAAGGAGGTCACGTTAGACACAGCTCACAGGAATGTGGTATCGTCAAACAGAAACAACAGAGATGGAGAAACTTGGAGAATGGAGTCAGCCTCCGCTGATCTTGTGCTCAGCCACAGGCAGAAGTTCCTCCTGAATGATTGAAAAGAACCAGGCATCTAATTTGAGGATTTCTGCCTCACATCTGGTCTGAAACATAATGTGAAAATAGACCCAGGGAAGGTCAGTGAGTATACGTGAGCAGACATTCAAGCAGATATCCCAAACCGCTCAGTAACTATTGTTTCTGTTCAAAAAGAAGAACTCGATAAGCAGGTGAACCACCCATGGTTGACAAAGGCTCTCAAGGATACTATGGATGAGCATGAGTGGAGGGCCAGATTTAGGATGTTTATTTCAGGGACCAGAAGCAGATGCTGGGTATGAATTTCAGCTGTGCTTCCTGAATTCCCCCCAGAAACTGCTGCCATTGCTGTTCCATCTTCTTCCCTGCTCGTGTCCCCTTCCTGATTCCAGGTTCTCCCTCTCAAGTTACAGAGTACATTCTCTTACATTATGGTCCCTCCCCACTTCACCTGAAACTCTTTGTTCAAGTCTACCTACTCTGCAGGAGCATTAAGCTGCGTTTTGTGCTGCCACTTTGCCTCGGTCTCAGTGTGGCTCGGCCTCTCCATTCATGCTGTTTTACACCCTCCCACTCACATCTCACTCCGGAAAGTTTCCTTCTTTGAGTAAACCTTATTGAAGACCCCTCTCCCCCTTTGCACTGAATTCACACTGTGATCCAAATTTCAAAAGTATACTCAGCCTTCATCTCACTCTGCTAAAGGTAGACGCTGACCGTGTGGTACAAGAATTCCCCTTCTTATATGGTTCAGGCCAGTGATGCGCTTTCACTGTAGAGATCATCACCCCATTTGGACAAAGCAATTCAGATGTTTGACCTCTTATTGGTACTCGTTACAGTTTCCTGCTGCCTTAGTATTATAACATGGAGAAAAATAAATCACAGTATGAAGTTTGGGCTGAAGGTTATTTACCTGTCATATGAATACTGTTTCAAATTTGCAGTGCTTTATCGTGAAATGCTTGTTCGTAAAGTTAGTGTCAGATAGAATGTAGGAGGTTGAGGGGTGACATTGTAGACGTTTATAAAATCATGAGAGGTATGAATAGAGTGACCAGCCAATGTCTTTCCCACGGGATGGGGGAGTTCAACCATAGAAGGCAGAGGTTTAAGGTGAAAGAGGGGAGATTTGAAATGGACGAAGGGTCAATGTTTTCACACAGAGGCTGATGTGTGTATATGGATTGAGCTGTCAGAGGAAGAGTGGGTGGCGCAAGTACAGCTACAACATTTAAAACTCATTAGGACATTATGAATGGGAAAAGTTGAGAGGCATATGGAGAAAATGCAATCAGATGGGACTAGTTTAGTTTGGAACACCTGGTCAGCATGGACAAGTTGGACGAAATGGTCTGTTTGTGCGCTATATGTCTGTATCAATCTAGAAAGCGAGGAGAAGGGGAGAAAAGACATGATGTAGTAAATTGGCAAGAAATACAAAAACAAGCAGCACGATCTTTTCCTAGCATATAAAAAAAGTTCAAGATGAGTGTGTGATCTTAGGGGAAATTAATTAGGAAAGTATACTGACGATAATTGGAGGGTGTGACTGAAGAATTGGCTACAGGGAGCAGACAGATAATTTACACCCGTGTTTTACATCTTTCCTCACAGGGGAAGGCACAGTAAGTATTTCAAAGATGTAAACAAAATGGTAATAGGAGGGAAGTTCTTGAACTGTCTCTAACAAAAGGAACAAGGATTTTTCTAACAGGTAAGAGTAAGAGTAGACAGGCCAGCAGTAATTCATAGCTGGTTTTAAAAGAAGTGGTCACAGTCTTGTGGTCATGGTGCCCTCTCTATCAGATGTTAGTTCTGCTGTTTGTTAATTTAAGTAGTAAGTGCGGTAGCTTGAATGGGTTGTCATCAGGTTTAGGTACACACAGTTCTGACCGTGGCATGTTCACCCACACTCATCACTGAACCGGAGATCAGCTTCATGGTAATGGTAGACTGAAAGATTATATTGTGGTTAAATATAATTCTGCTGCTGCTGCTGCTGCTGCTATGATTTACAGCATCACATGAATGCCCAGTTTGAGATGCATTATCTGCAATACAATTCTGCTGCCTGTCCTCATTCGCATGGGGCACGGTCGTCCTCCCCCCCCCCCCCCACCTGTACACAGTGCCCTATCCCAGTTTCTCATGTGGGAACACTTCCTTTTTTAAAAATTCTCATCCTGTTTGGGTATCTTCATGATGCCATGCCTCCAGTTGTCGCAATCCTCAAAAGCATTTAACGTTTCCACCTGAATATTTTCCGCTCCAGTATTACCATCTTCTGATTAAAGCGAATGTGTTTCCCGCTGTTTCTCTCCATGACCATGGTTAAGAGCTCTGTAGTGTCGGTGATGACAGCCTTATGTAGTTTCAGAACAAGTGAATTTGTATACGTGCATTATCATTCACTTCCCGGTGTATGGCTCTCCATGTTGGACAGGGCATGTGAGCAGCTTTGACACACATGTTTGAAACTTATTCAAAAACAGAAAATGCTGAAGACACTGACCAGTCTGACAGCATCTGTGGAGTGAAAGCAGAGGTAATCTTTCGGGTTCTGTGACTGTTCCTCAAAGCACCCAGTAAGTCCAACAATTTTTGTTTTTGTTTCAGATTTCCTGAATCCAATGATCTTTGCTATATTGAAAATGTGTTCTGTAACTTTTCATTTTTGAAGGAACTTAGGGGTCTGGCAACATCTGCAGAGACAGGGAAACAATCGTAATATTTCAAGTCCAGTGTAAATCTTCTTCAGACGTGTAAAGGATTGGAAAGTGAGCGCTTTAGTATCTTGGCAGAAGTGGGAAAGAGTGTTTGGAGGCCCAGTGTGAAAGACAAATGGGCTTGAAATTGTGGTGAAAGAGACACAGGTATGTAATGTGTGTAAATTAATGTGTAAATATTAGAAGTTGATTTTCTCTGTTGAATGGAAGTAAACAAGAAACGAATTTAGGGAGCCCAGGAGGGAGCGTGTACGGAAAATGGAGAACAGCCATAGTGGGTTCAGGCTATGAATTTATGGAATTGAATATTAACTCCTACAGACTGTAACGAACCAAAGTGTAAATTGCAGTGTTAACCGAGCTTGGGTTGTGCTTCATTGGAACATTGCAGCAGCCTGCATTTTCTTAGAATCCCTACAGTGTGAAAGCAGGCCCTTCAGCCCAACAGGTTTATACTGACCCTCCAAAGTGTATGCGAACCAATCCCATTCTCTCCCCTAATACTGTACATAGACCCTTGACTTTTGCACCAAACATCAACATCCCTGAACACAATCGGTAATTCAGTATGGCCAGTTCACCTAACCTACACAACTTATGGGCGGCACGGTGGCACAGTGGTTAGCACTGCTGCCTCACAGCGCCAGAGATCCGGGTTCAATTCCCACCTCAGGCGACTAACTGTGTGGAGTTTGCACGTTCTCCCCGTGTCTGCGTGGGTTACCTCCGGGTGCTCTGGTTTCCTCCCACAGTCCAAGGATGTGCAGGTCAGGTGAATTGGCCATGCTAAATTGCTCGTAGTGTTAGGTAAGGGGTAAAGGTAGGGGTATGGGTGGGTTGCGCTTCGGCGGGGCGGTGTGGACTTGTTGGGCCGAAGGGCCTGTTTCCACACTGTAAGTAATCAAATCTAAGTAATCTAAGAAACTAGAACACCCAGAGGAAATCGAACCCAGTTACCTGATGCTGTGAGACACCGTGCCATCCAGGACCGAAATATTATAAGACCACAACGCTATACGAACAGAAATGAAGCCATTTGGACCATCAATTCTGCTCCGGCATTCGATCGCGAATTATCGGTTTTCAACCCCATTTCCCTTCTTCCTGCCAGTTATCTTTGATCCCGTTGTCAATCAAGAACTTATCTGAGTCTCTTTTAATTATACTAAATAGAACGTAGAACAGGACAGCACACGATGTTGTCCTGAGATTTAATCTTAATGTAAAATGTAGTAATTTAACCTCTGCACCCCTCAACTCACTGCTATCCACGTGCATGTCCAGCAGTCGCTTAAATGCCCCCAGTGACTCTGCTTCCACCAACAGAGCTGGCAATGCATTCCATGCATTCACAACTCTCTGCATAAAGAACCTATCTCTGACGTCTCCCTTTTACCTTCCTCCTAATATCTTCAAACTATGATTTCTCGTACTAGTCAATCCTACCCTGGAGAAAAGTTTCTGGGTATTGACACTATCTATTCCTCTCATTATTTTGTAAACCTCGATCAGATCTCCTCTCTCCTCCTTGTCTCCAGAGAGAAAGGTCCAAGCTTGTTCAACCTTACTTCATAAAGCAAGCCGTCCAGTCCAGGCAGCATCCTGGTAAACTTTCTTTGCACCCTCTCTAAAGCCCCTGTCTCTTTCCTATAGTAGTGGGTCCACAACTGGACACAATATTCCAAGTGTGGTCTCACCAGGGACTTGTAGAGCTGCAGAAAATCTTTGCAGCTCTTAAGCTCAATCCCCCTGTTAATAAAAGCCAAAACAACATATACTTTCTTGACACCCTATCCACTTGCGTGGCAACTTTGAGGAATCTATGCACTTGCGCACCCAGATCCCTTTATTCCTCCACATTGCCAAGAATCCTGTATTTAATGCTATATTCAGGATTCGAATTTGACCTTCCAAAATGAATCACTTCTCATTTACCCAGGTTGAACTCCATCTGCCATTTCTCAGCCCAGCTCTACATCCTGTCTATGTCACGCTGCAGCCTACAGTAGCCCTCTATACTATCAACGACGCCTCCAATCTTTGTGTCATAAGCAAATTTACTAACCCACCCCATAACCTCCGTATCCAAGTCATTTATAAAAACTACAAATAGCAGAGGCCCAAGGACATATCCCTGTGGGATCCCTCTCAACACTGTCCTCCAAGCAGTATATTTTCCATCTACAGCCACTGTCTGCCCTCTGCTAGCCAGCCAATTCTGAATCCAGATAACCAAATCTCCCTGTATCCCATACTTCCTGACTTTATGACTGAGCCTTCCATGGGGAACCCTCTCAAATGCCTTCCTGAAGTTCACATGCTCCACATCCACTGCTCGACCGCCGTCGTCCTGTCTTGACACCTCCTCAAAGAAATCAATAAGATTTGTGAGGCATAACCTGCCCCTCACAAAGCCATGCTGACTGCTTTAATCACACAATGCTTTGCCAAATAGTCAAAAATTCTATCCCTCAGAATTTTTTTCCAAACTTTGCTGACCACTGACGTAAGACTGACTGGTCTGTAATTACCAGGGATTTCCCTATTACCCTTATTGAAATAAGGAACAACATTCGCCTCCTTCCAATCCTCCGGTACGACTCCTGTGGAGACTGAGGAAGCAAATATCCTCACCAGCGGCTTAGCAAACGCCTTTCTCGCTTCTCGGAGTTATCTAGGATAAATCTGGCCCTGGGGACGTATCTATCTTAATGTTTTTCAAAATGTCGAGCACATCAATTTCATCAATCCTGATCTGAACCAGCTCCTCTAAGTTTTCATTTACAGCAAGTTCCCTTTCCCTGGTGAAAATCGAAGCAAAAAACTCAATTAGGGCTTCCCCTATCTGCTCAGACTCCACGCATAAGTTCCCTACGCTATCCCTGATTGGCCCTACCTCCTCCCTAATTATTCCTTTATTCCTCACGTATGAGAAAAATGCTTTCGGATTCTCCCTAATCCTTCTTGCCAAGCCTTTTTCATGCCCCATCATGGCGCCCCTCGGCCCATTTCTGAGCTCCTTTCTAGTAAGCCTGTAATCCTCTAAAGCTGTGTTAGATTCTTGCTTCTTCCAGCTTCCGTAAGCTGCCTGCTTCCTTTTGATGAGAAGTTTCTCTGTTCTCGTCATCCAAGGTTCCTTAATCTTAAACCTTCTTACCTGTCTCCGAGGAACAAATTTGTGTATCACTCGCAACAACTGCTCCTTAAGCAGTCTCCACATGCCTGCTGTACCCTTTCTGTGGATTAATTGCTCCCAGTCTGTACTTCCCAACTCCTGTCTGAGAGCATCGTAATTTCCTTTTCCCTAATTAAATATCTTCCTACAGAAACTGCTCCTTTCACTCTCCCAGACTATGCTCCATGTGAGGCAGTTGTGATCACTTTCACCAAAGTGCTCTCCCACCATTAGTTCTGACACCTGTCCTGGCTCTTTGCCGAACACCAAATCCAAAATAGCCTCTCCCCTTGTTGGTCTGTCTCCATACTGAGCAAGGAAACTATCTTGAACATACCTGACAAATACGGCTTCATCCACATCATCTGCACTTAGGAGGTTCCAGTCGATATTGGAAAAGTTGAAATCGCCCATAACATTAAACCTGCTACTTTTGCATTTTTCTGGAATCTGCCCGCCTATGAGATCTTCAATCTCTCTTCTGCTATTAGATGGTCTGTAGAAAACCCCCAAATCCGGCGACTGTTCCCTTGCTGTTCCTAACTTTCACCCATACTGACTCAGTAGACAAACCTTCCTCAACAACCTTCATTTCTGTAGCTGTGATGGACTCTCTGATTAGCAATGTTACACCCTCTCCTCATTTTCACCCACCCTGTTCTTTTTTAGATAAGATTAGATTACTTACAGTGTGGAAACAGGCCCTTCGGCCCAACAAGTCCACACCAACCCTCCACAGAACAACCCACCCAGAACCATTCCCCTACATTTACCCCTTCATCAAACATTTCGGGCAATTAAAGTACTGATCCATAATCTAAGTTTGTCACTCTTAGATCAGACATTCCTTGCATTAAAGCAGATGCACTTTAACTGATCCCTTTGTTTCATAGCGTGAGAAACCTTCCTGATAGATTCAATATATCCTGTTACTGTCCCATCTGCAACTAACCCCCTCTCAGACATGTGGTCTTATTCCTACCCCCTGCCAAAAGCGTTTTAAACACGCCAGAATCACACGAGCAAACCTCCCAAACAGGCCATTTGTGCTCCTCCAGTTCAGGTGCAACCCGTCCTTCATGTGCAGGTCCCACCTTACCCAGAGGTATCCCGATGGTCTAGGTATCTGAAGCCCTCCCTCCTGCACCAGCCTCGCAGCCACGTGTAAATCTGCATTCGCTGACTGTTCCTCATCTCACCAGCTCGTGGCACTGGTAGCAAACCTGAGATCACTACTCCACTCGTCCTACTCTTCAGCTTCCAAACTAACTCTGTGTAGTCACTTTTCAGATCCTCAGTCCCTTTCCTGGCTATATCGTTGGTGCCAAATAATTTGGTTTCCACAGCATTCTGTGGTAAGGAATTCCACAATTTCACCACTCTCTGTCTAAAGACGTTTCATCTTATCTTCATTCTAATGGGTTTTCCCTTTACTCTAAGCCTGTGTCCTCCTGCCAGTGCCAACGTGCTCCCAATTTTGTCTGTATCCAGGTCATTCAGTATTCTGTAAATTTCAATATGACCCCCCCCCCCCCCCCCCCCAACCCATCCTTCTAATCTCCATCGAGTATAAACCCAGAGTTCTCCAACGTTCCTCATGTGTTAAGTTTTTCATTTCTGGTGAACCTTCTCTTGACACACACCAAGGCTAATCCATCCTTCCTGAGGTATGAGGCACAAAATACTGGAAATGTGGTCTGACCAGAGCCTTAGAAAGCCTCAGAATCCCCACCAGTATATCCTACTCCTCTCGAGATGAATGACAACATTGAATCTGCCTTCTTAACTACTGACTCAACCTGCAAGTTTATCTCAGGCAAATCCTGCGCTTGGAATCCCAAGTCCCTTTGTTCCTCAGATTTCTGATTTTTTTCCCATTTAGTAAATAGTCCATGCCTGTATTCTTCTTACCAAAGTGCATGACCTCACACTGCCCCACATTGTATTCCATCTGCTACTCCTTTTCACACTCTCCTAAACTGTTGAATTCTTTCTGCAGACTCCCTGCCTCCTCACTATTACATGCATCTCCACCTATCTTTGCTTCATCTGCAAACGTAGCCAGAATACCTTCTGTCCCGCCACTCAGATCGTTAACCTATAAAGTAAAATGTTGTGGTCACAACAATGACACTTGTGGAACACTGCTAATCACCGGCTGCCATCCTGAGAGAGACAATTTTATCCTCACTTTGCATCCTGTAAGAGAGGCAATTTTTAATCCATGCTCGTATCTGTCCTCTGAGAACCATGGGTCCTTATCTTACTCTGCAGCCTCCTGTGGGGTACCATGTCACAGGTCTTCTGGAAGTTAAGATATTAAAGAATTCTCATTATCTTGAGAGCAATGTAGGTTCTTGAAATGGGGAGCAATCAGAATGTCAGTGTCATTCCTACAGATAGAGTGGAGATGTTCATCAAATCAGTTTCTGTTTAGCTCAGTAATGTAAAGGAGACTGCATTGTCAGCAGCAATGACAGGAGATTGGATTGAAAGCGTACAAGTGAAATGCTTGTTCACTTGGATGGTGTGTTTAGAGCCTTAGACAGTGAAGGGGAAAGAGATAAATGGGCAAAAGTTGCAGCTTTACATGGGAAGGTGCCATGGGGGAGTGGGGAACTGTTCGAGGTAATGGAGCTTGCCACAGAAGGAATGGTCCCTGTGAATTTCTGACAGTGGACGGGAGGGGAAGATGTGTTTGCTGGTGCTGTCCTGCTGGAGGTGGTGGAAGTGGCGGAGGATGATTCTGTGAATGCAGATTCTAGTGCAGAAGGAAGTGTGGACAAGGGGAGATCTATCATTGTTCTGGGGAGGAAGGACGGAGTGAGGGCAGAAGTGAGGGAGATGGGACAGACACAGCTGAAAACTCAGTCCATCAGTTTTAGGGGATTTCTCGTTTGAGAGAAAAGGATGACATGTAGGAAGCTTCCCACTGGAATGTGACATCATCGAACAGAAATGACAGAGCCAGGGAAACTGGGAGAATGGAGTCACCTTCAGTTGATCATGTGTTCAGCCACATACGTAGGTTCCCCCCGAATGACTGAAAAGAGCCAGGCATTTCAAATGCAGATACATGTCATATATCTGGTCAAATACGGAGTGTGAAAATAGACACAGATGAAGGTCAGCAGATATGTGTGTGGCGGAGGTGGGTGTGGGGGGGAGGGGTGTGGGAACATTGAAGCAGGTACTGATTAATAACTCTCAGTAATGTTTGGCTCTGGTGAAAAAGAAGATGATATGAAGATGTGAAGATGAACCATCCATGATGCACAAATGCTGTGAAGTATGCTCATCAATCACAAACTAAAGAATTCAGATTGGTGAGCTAGAGCATTGGCCACATTTGGGAAGTTTACTTTTGGAACAAGAAGCAGATTGTATAAAACAAAATACAAAGAAAAGACATTTCAAAACTGGCAAGAAATATGAAAAGAAACGAACCGCAAGAGTTTTCCCATATCGAATAAAAAACATTCATGATGTGTGTGTGACCCTTCGAAGGAAGGCAGGAAAGAATATGTGGGACACCTGTAGGATGTGACTGGGGAACTGATTTCAGGGAACATGCAGAGAAGTTAAAACATTATTTTACATTGTTCCTCGCAGGGGAAGGCACAAAGAGTTTCAATATTATAAACAAAATTGAAGTCAGATGAAAGTTTTGCATTGTCTCTCACAAAATGACCAAGGCTTTTCTCAAACAGAAAAGACCAAAGGTAAACAGCTCATCAGCAAATCATAGCTTGTTTTGATAGAAATGGTTACAGAGTGACTGGTGGCACTGTGTGAAATATTCCATAACTCTTGGGATTACAGGAGTGTTCCAGTGAAACTGGCAAAACTCCAAAGTGGCGCCTCTCTTCAAGAAGAGAGTGAGTCTTCAAGTGTTTAGGTGCTTCCTTTGCCTGAATAGTGGAGCATATTTGAGAGGATTAATGGCCCCCTGATGCATTTTCAACCTGAGTGATTTAAAATAAAAGTAAAACTCTGCTCCTTCCTCTGATAGGTTACATACTGGGGAATGAACATTTTGCTGAAATTGAATTATTTTGAAAATTATCTGGAACATTGTACGAATGACATCAACGAGAGAATTCTAGAAACTGCACTCATAAGAACATTTTCTAACCATGTGGGGGTATTGCGTAGGTGAGAGAGAGAGAGAAGGTGCGGTATTGCAGTGGTAAGAGTAATGGATCTTTATTCTGGGGAAGGCACTTAAAGATATGCAATGAGTGTGAGAGAGTAGAGAGAATACGTTGACCCTTATCCTGACAGAACTGGGAAGATTATTGATGCTTTTCCTGTATTGCTGGACTTTTCTTCGGACCACAGATACTGCACTGAGCTGGGTGGTGTGCTCAGACCATGGTCTGGGAAGAGAATGGTCCCCCTCTGTACTAGACCATTCACCATGACCTCCGTGCCTCTGTCGTCAAGCTGTGGTGTAATTTCCCTTTATCTGCCATGCTCGGGTAAACTGTGCAGGGCAGCTCCAAACTGAGAAAACTCAACCGTGTGCCCATTGGCCTTTTCATGATGGCAGCAGTACCAGTGATCACTGAATATCCAGGGGCATCCGGGCGATGGTGAGCACCTCCAGCCATAATGGGTGGGAAAACCGTGCTGGCGTTGAATGAGAGGGACACCATGAGGTAGGGTGGGTAGTTAATGGAGTGAGTTCGATAAGATAACACCAGGAAACTAGCTCTGCCTCGTGTAGATATTCCTTCTGTCACATTCAATGAAAATGGCACTGAGACAAATTATTGTACGATTCAGCCCAGTGAGTCGAAAACTCTGCTGATCCTACTCCCAGTTACAACACTGCAGGACAAATGCTTATCCAAAATTCTCAATTATCATAACTAACACAAATATCCTGCCCACCCATCATTCCTAGAAACAGTGGCTTCTATTGCAAGACACTATCGAAATATTCTCATTTCACAATTTTTAAACCGACCATCAGATCATTCTCTGAAATTCTCTCGTAATCTCCCCCTCGTTTTTAACCAAGTTCCTCCCATTTGTTGGTATTTAAACTGATTCCCCCACCATCTCTCTCTGGCAATGAGTTTCACACCCACAGCACTCCTGTGTCATGCCACACTGGAGATATGGAGCTGTAAATGGAGAGGTGCTGCACATCCTGTCGCTTCCAGCATGAGCTGCAAGTTTCCCCACGCTGGGCAGTGATATCTAATACAGTGTTACACAGCAATGCAGCGATTGGTGCACATAGCTGCATATGCTGAGAAGGTAACTGCTCCACGTTAAAAGATAAATTCACTGCTATTTACTGCACAGCTCCCCATGCTGCACAGATATCCAGTCTGTGTGTATAGAACAATGCCTTTGTGTGTTCTGCACAGCGCCCTGTGTTGAACAGATCTTTTAGTCCAAATTTAGAGATCAGTGCACTGTTGGACACATAAGTAGTAAACTTGTGAGTTTTAAACAGTGTTCGATTCTGAACGGATTGGTGAGCAGTACACTAGCCTCGTCTACGCAGCGCTTCATGTTGAGGAGGTACCTCAGCTGGGCTTATACGTATCTGGGCTGGTTCTGAGAGGTGGATTGGGTAACCGATATAATTCTTGACATGATTATCACTCCTCCAGCTCCGCCCATTCCGCTGGTAAATGTAAGGTGCTGTGTTTGAGATAGAATTGACTTGGTCAAAATATTCGACATTAAGCAAAACACAATTTATTCGAAGACTCTCGGTAAAATCCAACAAAAGGAAGACGAACTTGCAATAACTTAATTCTGTTCGAAAACAGAGCAGAATAATAGTTTATTTAACTACTATATACTAACTGCTCCAATATGGTATCATCAAATAAGCACACAAAGGTCAAAAAACAAATGCAAGAAACCGATTGTCTGACATGCAGTTCTCCAATCCAGGAGGAAAGAACATTCAAAGACAGTTCCGAGAGAAATCACAGAGAGAGTGTGTAGCACCCAGGAGAGATTTCCTGCCTTCCAAACCTGCTGAGACACCAGCAATAACTGGTGAAAGGTAAAATTAAGAGTCCATCACTTCACAGGACCAGGCCGTGGCTGCAAGAACACAAGAAATGGACTGTATCTACATCGTCTATGGCTCTGTAGGTGTCTCTCAAAAATGCCTAAACCCACCTAAGCCGTTAAATGCTGGACAGACAAAAGTCAAAGTTAAACATAAATAAATAAAACAAAAAGATGCAGCGGGCCTGGTGATCAGACACAGACGGCTTCGGGAGCCCCGCAATTCCTATATTGCCAAAACACAGCAGAATAATCGAGCTTGTGAAGAGAAAGAATTATGTCTCTCCCTCACCTCGATGTTTACAACTGGAGATGTGCCATGAGCCCAATAATCATCGATATCAAACTCCCACACACACCAATTATTGTGATATATCAGAGTTGCCGTGAAATGGTTTAACTGGAGCTGTTTGTTCAGTGACTGTGATTAATATCAGTCTTTCTGGACCCACCTGGGTCACTGGAGGATTTCCCTCTTCCATAACTAGGGACTTCTTTCAACATATTATGCCATAGTATTCGGCGCAGCGTCAACCTCAACATGATTGGGATCAGCAGCTACAGAGGAGGAGAGAGAAATCAGAATCTGAGAACATTAGAATGGTCCAACAATGGATTTAATTTGAGAATATTAGACTAGAATGTTCCAACAATGGATCAGAATCTGGGATCATTAGACATGAACGTTGCAACAATGGACAGGAGTTTATCCTGGGGTCTTGACTGTCTTTCTCGGTTTTGGCCATGGTTAGAGTTGCGGATACGAGCCGTACTGATGATTATTCAAGTTGGGTACTATCCCATCCTCTCTATTATTGGTGTTCCTGTTAAGTCTATCTCTGTCGATTCTATAAATGATGCTGAATGTTATTGCTATTCTGGTTGATTATATTTAACAAATTCATAAACTTTCTGTCACAAACCCCACTTCCATCTTATGCATTTCTAAACTACTTATTCATAAACATCTGAGAAGGAATAAGACTGTTCGGAACCTTGAGCTTCCTTTTTACTGTGAATGGTTTTATATCTCCATATTCTCTCCGTGTGATCAAGCCTGCTGCCACCCCCTTCATAATATCCCCAATTTCCAGCTCTGCCTGAGTTCTGTTGCTGACTTCGCCATCACCTACCCCTTCGTTAGCGACAGATTTTATGGCTCCAGTTCTCTTCTGAACTCTCTTCCAGTTACAAATAGATTGACCACAAACTTGTTCTTGTCTCTGCAGTTACTTCACAACAGGGACTCTTAAACAGAGTAATAATGTCACTGACTGTGTACTTCAGAGGCGCAAGTCATGACTTTAAAATCATTGTCTGAAATCCTACCACAGCCGATGACTAAAGTTAAATTCAAATATAAAAAATTGGAATGAAACCTAATTTCACTCATGGCAAGCATAAACCACTGGGATTTCTTTTCTTATTTTATTGATAACCTTTGGTAAAGAAGCCTAATATGTTTGCCCTGTCTGAACTAAGTGTCACCTCAGATCCACAACAATTTAGTTGCCTCCATATTGCCTTGACAAATGGCCGCGTGGTCAAGGGCAGTTAGGATGGACAATAAATACTGCCCTTACCAGTGATGCTGGCATCCCGCGAAACAACAACATTAAAGGTGAAATAACCAAGGAAATGCGGATGCTGGCGATCTGAAATAAAATTGTCCACCGTCTGAAAGAATTTTGGAGAATCTCAGCAGGTATGGCAGTTGGTCGGAAAAAAAAAATCATGTTTCGAGTTCAGCGAACCTATCAAAACTGAATGCAGCTGAGAAATAATATTATTATATCAGGGATGGCAGGAAGGGTGAGCGGGAGGTTTGTGTTGAGTGAGTGATGTACTTCAAGAGAGAGAAAGTGAGAGAGAAAGAGAGAGAGATGGAGAGAGAGAGAGAGAGCGAGAGAAAGGAAAAGCAAGCAAAAGGATTGCTGATGAAGGACTGGAAGGAAAACAGAATGGGAAGTTACTCTACCATTTCCCCTTTTCACATATTCCTGAATATCATATTTATTATGGGATCTCCCTGCTTACCGTGAGTTATTTTCACTCTATCTCTCGTCTCTGAGTGTGGTGATCAACTCCATCAGCAATACTTATAGTCGCTGAGATATAGAGAAACGTAATGTTCCATGGTCAACTGTTTATTTGGAGACAGGAACTGTTACTGTGCAACTGTGTGGAGATGTAAGAGCTTTCTCAGCCAGGAAAAGAAACTGAGGAACTAAAAAATGTCTTGCTGGAAAAGCACAGCAGGTCAGGCAGCATCCAAAGATCAGGAGAATCGATGTTTCGGGCATGCCCTTCTTCAGGAATGAGGAAAGTGTGCCAAGCAGGCTAAGATAAAAGGTAGGGAGGAGGGACTTAGGGGAGGGGCGTTGGAAATGTGAGAGGTGGAAAGAGGTTAAAGTGAGGGTGATAGGCCGGAGTGGGAGTCAGGGCAGAGAGGTCAGGAAGAAAATTGCAGGTCAGGAAGATGGTGCTGGGTACGAGGATTGGCATTGAGACAAGGTGGGGGGAGTGGAAATGAGGAAGCTGGAGACATCTGAATTCATCCCTTGTGGTTGGAGGGTTCGTAGGCGGAAGATGAGGCGCTCTTCCTCCTCATTCCTGAAGAAGGGCTCATGCCCGAAACGTCGATTCTCCAGTTCTTTGGATGCTGCCTGACCTGCTGTGCTTTTCCAGCAATACATTTTTCAGCTCTGATCTCCAGTATCCTCGTTCCTCACTGTCTCCTAGAGAAAGTGAGGAGACCGAGGCATTTTCAGTAGTGAATGGATGCATTGTAGGTGTGGGGAATTCACTTGCTGCTGTCATCTGGAAAGTCAGTGGAGGGTCTGTGGATGGTGTTCTCAGGATAGTGATGTCAGCTACTGGGTTCATTCAGGGAGCCTCGGTGGTCTGGGAACCCCACTCTGGATACTGCATTTACAGTGTGTCTGGGTCCATAGTAAACAAATGAGGCTGAGACTACAAAGAAGGGAAGCTGTACAAACAGGGAGGAGTGAGGCATTATATTTTCCTCTCTGGGATTTCCAGGAAAATTTGTCTAAGCTGCAGCCATTCAGGTGTAAAGTGTAAAACCAGCTTGTCTCAAAATTGAGGTGATCACTGAGCTGTATCCCCTCCTTCAGTATAACCTGTGTTCTCACACCAGTAGCAGGACTGCGCTGACTCTCACGATGAATTAAACTGGATTGATTCTGGAACTTTTCAGGCAGCAGTGGGTAATATATCCACCATCTCTGAAGTGCACTCCGCCAGTGTATTCACGTGTTGACTGAAACCATCTGCCTGCTGAGAGGAATGCATTGGTTCCATCTCCACAGGGGACGGTACAGAAACTACTTTCCACGAATATTAGGGAACAGAGGGACTGGTAAAAATTGGAAACTGCAGGAAATCAGAATTAATGAAGTGTATGTTATTGAAAATCTAATTGAATTGAAGTTTCATAAGTTGCTGCATCTGATGAGTTACATCTCAGAGTGATTGAGGTGAGAACAAACTCGTGAAATAATTACTGATTATTCTTCAAAGCTATTTAGATTCTGGAAAGGATCCTGCAGACTGGACAGAAGCAATTGTCAACTTAAATATTTAAAACAGGATGGAGACAAGGTATAATAATTATTCAGATGTGAACAACAAATGTATATTTATATTTATTAAATAGTAGGGAGGTTGGCGAGTGCTTTTGTTGAAAAAGACCTGGATGTCCTTGGTCATAAGTCACTGACAGAATTCATACAGGGGCAGGAAGTAAATGATATGTGGTTCTTCATGCAAAATGATTGAAGTACCAAAGTTAGAATATCTTTCCCAATGATCGTGTTTTGTTGAGAAAGTATTTGGTGCTATGTGTAAAGGTTTGGTGTGCTTTATAATCAATGATCCCTTTGTCACTGAGAGAGTGCACGGGAGTTTGACCAGACCAAACACTGGCATGATGTTACCATGAGGAGAGAGTGCAGTAACGATGTGCTTAATCTGTAGCGCTGTGAGAGAATAAGAAGTTGAAGCTTGATGGGTATGGACAGCAACTCATTATGTCCCAAACAACTGAATGGGGTGACAATGTCATACTTTTCATTGAATGTTTAATTCACGACAGTTTACATGCATCTGCAGAACCCTCACGTCAATTGACAGCGAGGTACAGGCTCTGAATGAACTCTGAACACTTTAATGCACAGTTACTGTGTGACACTGCATTGAGTGTCATTTTGTACACAATCCTGTCAGCAGCCAAAGTACCATCATTCCCCCACCGGTTTCTGACTCCACGGAGACCATGGGACTGCCTTCTTGGAGATGGAAGATAACTTGGAGAATGGCTAAAAAATGTTGGCTTCATTCCGACTGCCAGAAACCCATGTTAAAGTAACACATATATACCATGAGTAATTAAGGCATGTGGATCAATTTGGAGCAGTCTGTCTGTGCAGCCCCTGCTCCATTTGTTTGTGATGTTGGAGCATCTCTGACACTTTCCTGTTCCTGCGTTAGTGTCTTGACAAGCTGAATACCTCTTCCTGATCCTTTGTAAGTGACTCCGGGTATGAAAGGGTTCTTTCTGATCCCATGTACGTGACATGTGGGAGAGAGCAGACTCGCACCTTGCTGTGCAACAGGCAGGTGGGACTGAAAGGGTTATCCTTCCTTTGCCCAGTAGTTTTGATGGGATGAATGGCCTCCCCACATTCTGGTGAAACCTGATTGAGCTGCTGAATGAACCTGTCCTTTTACTGTGGAAATGTACTGTGCTGTTACATAATGTTACCCAGACTTTAACAACACGCTCTTGAATGTTGTTCGAGTCTTGCTATAAATGGTCACAGATTGTTTCAAGAGCTGAAGAGGGACAACCTGTCCTGAAAATTTTGTAGACTTCAGTGAATGCCCCCTCTTCTGCTGGCACGGTGACTCAGTAGCTAACACTGCTGCCTCACAGCACAGGGTCCCAGGTTCGATTCCAGCCTTGGGCAACTGTCTGTGTGGAGTTTGCACATTCCCCACTTGTCTGCATGAGTTTCCTTCGGGTGCTCCGGTTTCCTCTCACAGTCCGAATATGTGCACGCAGGGTGAATTGGCCATACTAAATTGTCCATCATGTTAGGTGCATTAGTCAGACGGAAATGTGTTTGAGTGGGTTACTCTTCGGAGGGTCGGTGTGGACTGGTTGGGCCAAAGTGCCTGTTTCCACACTGTAGGGAATCTAATCTGCTCCGTTTGGACTCAATGGGCTGAATAGACTCCTTCCACACTGTAGGGATTCTATGATGACAAACTGGAGATGCCTGAGCTGAGGAAGCTACGTTGAGGATCTCCTGCAGATGTGCCCCACGGCTGAGATGATTGATGCCCACCAATGATAATCACGTTCCCTTGTGCCGTGAAAGACTTCAAGCAGTGTAGAGGTCATAATTAATTCTCAGTAAGTGTGATTTTGTTCAGGTTCCTTGATGTCATCCTCAGTCAAATACTGCCTTGAGTTCAGGGTCAGTCTCTCTTACCTGAGCCCCTGCGTTACCTCGTTTGTTCATATCAATAAGTCATGGTGCAGAAGCAGAGAAGGTTTTCTTCAAAAAGAGGGTAGTGAATGTCAGGAACTCTCTTACACAGAGAGTTGGGGCAGCTAGATCACTGAAAGGGACCAGTAGTGTCCCGCTCGGATCAGTTCAGTGACCTCTGCTCTCTGTTATTTTCAAAAATGACTTGGATGTGGGTGTTGAAGAGTTGGCTAGTAAGTTTGCCGATGACACAAAGGTGGTTGGAGTGGTACAGAATGTGTAGGGCTATTGTAGGTTGCAATGGGACATCGATAGGATGCAGAGCTGGGCTGAGAAGTGGCACATGGAGTTCAAACTGAAGTAATTCACTTTGCAATCTAGAATGTGAATGCAGAATACATGGTTAAAGGCAGGATTCTTGGCAGTGTGGAGAAACAGAGGGATCCTGGCGTCCGTGTCCACAGATCCCTCAAAGCTGCCACCCAAGTTGATCGGGTTGTTAAGAAGGCGTATGGTATGTTGGCTTTCAGTTGCAGGGGGTAGAGTTTAAGAGCCGCGAGGTTATGCTGCAGCTCGATAGAGCCCTGCTCAGACCGCACAGGGAATATTGTGTTCAGTTCTGGTCTCCTCATTATAGGAAGGATAGTGAAGCTTTTGAGAGTGTAAAGAGGAGATTTACCAGGATGCTGCCTGGACTAGAAGTCTTACGAAGAAACCGCGAGGGAGCGAGGGCTTTTCTCATTGGAGGAAAAATAGATGAGAGGTGACTTGTTAGGGGTGTACAAGATGATGAGAGGCAGATAGAGAGTGAATAGCCAGAGACATTTTCCCTTGGCAGAAATGTCTATCACTAGGTGGCATAATTTTAAGGTAATTGGAGGAAGTTTTAGGGGAGATATCAGAGGTAGATTCTTTACACAGAGAGTGGTGGGTGTATTGAATGCACTACCATCAGTGGTAGTAGAGTCAAATACGTGAGGGACACTGAAGAGACTCTTGGATAGGCACATGGAACAAAGTGAACAGAAGCATGTAGGTTAGAGTAGGACAAACAACACAACGTCGAGGACTGAATGTCCTAACTGCATGCATTCATGTAGAACCTTGAGCTGAAAATCTGCATGAATTCATGTAAAACTCCGTTATCTCACTTTTTAGCTTAGAATCAATCTAAACATCATGGCATAGTCAGAGAACACAGGGGGCCAACACCTTCAAAATTTTGTTTTGCTATCACCATTGTTCACAGCTCACCTGAGAATGCAACTTTTTTTAAAAAAAGGTTTTGTGATTTACACATGAAAGAAGTGAAACTATCATGGTATTCTAACAGATGAAAGGCTTAACAGAGAATCAATTTTTCCATGTATAATTTCAGTTACATCATACTGTAAATTTTTGCTATAAATTCTGTGTTATGATCGAGCCCTCCACTATCACCTGATGAAGGAGCGATGCTCCAAAAGCTAGTGTGCTTCCAATTAAACCTGTTGGACTATAACCTGGTGCTATGTGATTTCTAACTTTGTACACCCCAGTCGCACACCGACATCTCCAAATCATTACTATTCTTTGTTCTGTGTTCTATGGAAGTGCTCAATAATACTTGGACATTAAGTAGATTTGAGACTTGGAGCAGGTCAGCCTTGATCTTAGTGAAGGGCAAGGCAGGCTTGGGATGTGAATGACTTGCCCCTGTTCCTGATGCTCTCCCATTCTGTTATTGGAAAGTTAGTCGGTGTTATTTTCCTGGAAGGTCTTTTATGGAAAGTTGCAATCAGGGAGACCCGTGGACTTTGTGAGCCATCACTGGGTGAGATTTGGGGGCTGTATTCACAGTGAATCTGGGTCTACAACATGATCAACAAATGAAGCACAAGATACAGAGAGGGGAAGTTTTGTAAAGAGAAATGAGCAACCTCTTCCATATTCAGCCTGGGTCTTCCAAATACATTTTCCAAATCTCCCAAACCGAGTGCGACAGTCTCCAGGGACCGAACTGATTCCTCTATTTCTGTGCACCATGCTATAACAATAAGTGGACTCTAACTGCTCCTGTCTAGCAGGTTAGAGGGGTTGATTGGAACACAGAAACATGGGACTGAGGAGCAGGAGTGGGTCATTAGAGAATTTGAGTCTTCTCCACCAAACATTAAGATTGTGGCTGATCAGATTGTGGTCTCAACCTCATCGTCCTGTCTGTGTTCCATTATCTGTGACTTACTTCTCTGTCAAATCTTTAGCTAACTCAGCTGTGAATACTTGTAATCAGAGAGGCACCACAAACTTCCGGGGAAGAGAATTCCCATTCGAATGGCCCTTTTAGAATTCTTCCTCATCCCGCTGTGAGAATAAGAGAATCATACAGCGTGGAAAAAGATCCTTTTGTCCAATTTGTCCATGCCGATCAGGCATCTTCATCAGATCTCGTCCCACTTGCCAGCATTTGGCCCACATCACATGATCCATTCCCATTTATGTACCTCTCCAGTTACATTGTAAACATGTAATTGTACCCACTTTCACTACTTTCTCTGACAGTACACCCACCAGCCTCTGTATGAAAAGGTTTCCCGTCAGGTCCCTTCTAAGTCTTTGCCCTGTCACCTTCACACTATGCCGTCTAGTTCTGGACGCCCCTACACTGGGAAAAAGATCTTGTCCATTCAGACTATCCATCCCCCTCAGGACTTTATTAAACGTCTGTCATGTCACCATTCAGTCTCTGACAGTCCAGGGGAAAAAGCCTCATCCTGTTCATCAACTCCCTGTAGCTCAAACCCTCAGGTTCCAGAAAATCTTTGTAAATCTTTTCTGCACCCTTTCAAGCTTAACAACATCCATCCTTTAAAAGAGTCAACTGATATGTACGCAGTTTTCTTAAAGTGGCCTCACCTATGTCCTGGACAAGCCACTCACGCTACCCCTACTATTCTCAATGTTCTGACCGATTAAGGCAAGCATGTCAACCACGTTCCTCACTACTCTACCGACCGAAACTCCACTTTCAAGGAACTATGAATCTTCATCCGTAGTTCTCTTTGTTAAACAACATTTTCCAGGGCACTACTCCGCTTTAACTAACCAAAATGTAAAACCTCACAAATATCTAAACTAAACTCCATCTGCCAGTCCTTGGCTCATTGATGGTCAAGGATCCCGTTATATTCTGAGATAATCTTCTTCACTGTCCACTGAACCAATTTGGTGATGTTATCTGTAAACTTACTAACCATGCCTCCGATAATCACATCAAAGTTTTTTATATCCGTAATGAAAAGCAGTGAGCTTAGCACTGATCCTTTCAGAACACCGCTGGCCACAGGTCTTCAGTTTGGAAAACAATCCATTACCTTCAATCCAATTTTGTATCCAATTGGTTAGCTTTTCCTAGATTGCATATAACCTAATTGTAGTAATCTGTCTACGATGGGGAACCTTATTAAATGCCTTGCTGAAGTCTGTGTAAACAATTTATACAGCAGTGTCTTCTTCAATCTTCTTTGTCATCTCTTGATAATAATCAATCACATTAATTAGACAGGATTTCCATCACACAAATCCATATTGACTATCCCTAATCATTCCTTGTCTTTCTAAGTAAATGCAAATTTTATCCTTCAGAATCCCCTCCAAGGAACTCCTCGTCTCTGACGTTGGCTGATTGCGTCGATAATACCCTGTGTTGTTTTGGCTCACTTCTCCCTTTCCTAGCCCCACTCCTCCACTGCCCACAAAAAATAATTGTAACTATGTTGGTGATATGGCCAATGATATAGTTCTCAGAGTGTGTCAGGGTCAGTGTTAGGAACAAGTCAGGCAGAATTCTTTAATCTATTAAAACAACATGTCTAAGACCAAAGCAAACTATGATGGAAAGAGGAATGCCGAGAGGGTATTGCAAATATGTACAGTGATATTTCCCTTTGAAAAATACTGAGAAACACACACATAAATATACACACACACACACAGACACACAGACACACACGCACACACAGACAGACACACACATACACGCATGCGCACACACATACGTATTGTTGCTAACAAACTGAAAAGCAAAATTTCTGCAAAGTTAACTTGAAAGAACATTGTCCAAATATGATTCGAAATTATGACCTAAGGAAAAATGAGAGTTTGACCAAATGCTGTTCTATTTGTACAGTCATGAAGTCCTACAGCATGGAGAGAGGCAGAGAGGCCCTTTGGCCCACATTCGTCCATGCTGACCCAAATATCAAACCACACTAAACTCATTTCCCAGCACTTGGCCCATAGCATTCTTGACTTTCCTGTCCATGTAATTGCCCAAATGTCATTTAAATATCGTTAATATAAATGCTTCAACTCCTTCCGTTGGCAGCTCATTCCCTTTGTGTGCCACTCTCTGTGTAAAACAGTTTCCATCAGTTTCCCTTTTATTCTTTCCCCTCTCACCTTAAACTGATGCTCTCACCTCCTTGATTCCCCAACTCTAGGAAAAAAACGTTGGGTCCATTTACCCTATCCATGTAAACTTCTATAAGGCCCCTCTCCTGTGCTCTAAAGATAAAAGTCCTCGCTTGTCCAACCTCTCCCTATAATTCATACTGTCGGGTCCAGGCAACATTTTTGTAAATTCCGTCTGTCCACATACCAAATTAAAAACATCCTTCCGATCGCAACGTGACTAAAACTGAACACAGCACTACAAGTGCAGCCTCACCAACATCCTGTATAACTGCAACATAAATTCCGAACTGCTCTCCTCCATGTCCTGACCAATGCTTGCGAGTGTGGCAAAAGCCTTCTTCACTACCATGTCTAACTATGACCCCACTTTCAGAGAACGGTGGACCTAAACTCCATGGTCCCTCTGCTCAACTACACTCCTTAAGGTCCTACCAATCAACATGAAACTCTTACCTTGATCTAACGTTGCCAAAATATTCCTTGGTCCACTTCTCCAGTTTGAACAAGGTCCTGCTGCAATTTCCGATGTACTTCCTTACTGTCTGTGATACCACCTATTTTAGTGTCATCTTCAAGTTTCCTAACCATGCCTTGTACATTCTCAAGAATATCATTGATTTAGATAACAAACAGCAACGGGCCCAGCAGCGACCCCTGAGGCACTTCATGTGTCACAGGCCTCCAGTCCGAGAGCATCCTTCCAATATTACCGCCTGCTTACGACCAATTGTGTGTCCAATTGTGTGTCCAATTGGCAGCTCCCTCTGGATTCCATGCGATTCTAACCTTCCAGACAAGCCTATCAATGGTAACGTTGTCAAAGACCTTACTGATAACCACAAAGTCTGCCGCGCTACCCTCATCAACATTCCTGGTCAATTCATCAATGAACTCAAACAAATTTGAGAGGCATGATCTCCCACTCACAAAGCCATGCAATCTTTCCAGTCTAAAAACAACTTTTAATGATAATTATTAAAATTAATAATATCAAACTAATAAACTAATAATAAGATGACACTTTCAGTGGAGAATAAATCATCCATGGTATGAGATATTCGAATGTGTATCATAGGTGAAGGGCAGAATAGATTTTGTACCTGTGTCATTAAACTGTGTTGAAAAAAGCAAGGGTGGCATGGTGGTTCAGGGGCTAGTACTGCTGCCTCATAGTGCCATGGATCCGGGTTTCGTTCAAGCTTCGGGTGACTCTCTGTGTGGAGTTTGCACATTCTCACTGTATTTGTATGTGTTTCCTCTGGGTGCTCCATTTTCCTTCCACAATCCAAAGATGTATAGGTCAGGTGAATTGGCCATGATAAGTTACCCATAGTGTTATGTGCATTCGTCAGGGTTAAATATAGGGAAGGGGCATGGGACTGGGTGGGTTACTGTTTTAAGGCTCGGTGTGGTCTTGTTGTGCCAGATGGGCTGTTTCCATAATGTAGGGAATCTGTCAAAAAAACTTTCTAAACAGACCTTATCTTTCCAAATGCATGCATATCTCATCCCTCAGATGTTCGGTTTCCTGGTCTATAGATCCCAGATTTTTCTTTGCTTCCCTTCTTGAATAATGGCACAACATTTGCTAATCTCCAATATTCTGGAACCTAACCTGTCGCTAACGATGGCGCAAAAATGCAGTGTTCTTGGAAGCATCTGTTTAGGACCAGGAGATTTATCCACCTTCATACATTCTAATGCATCCAACGCATCTTTCCTGTGATATTGACTCACCCCAAGATAACACTACGACTTTTGTTAATCTCCCAAGTTTCATAAATTTCTCCACGGTAAAGGCAGAGGAGAGATATTCATTGAGAATCTCGCAAATCTCCTACGGTTCTAGTCATGCATGTCCATTTTGGACTTTGAGAGGTCATATTCTCATTTTGCTATTCTTTTTACTTTAATATACTTAATGAACCTCTTTGGATTCACCCGAATCTTCTCAGCCAAAGCTACCTTGTGCCCCCTTTTCACCCTCCTGATTTCCTTCAGTTAACTCCTGTATCCCCTGTATAACTCCAGGGATTCCCTCGATCCCAGCTGCCTGGACCTGAGCCACGCCTCCTTTTTTGCTGGTCAAAGCCTCAATATCTCCTGACATCCGAGGTTCCCTCTTCCTACCAACCTTGCTTTTAACCCTCACAGTAACATATAGACCTTGAACTGTAGACATTTCACTTTTAAAGTCCTCCGACTTGCAGGAGGTCCCTTCGCCTGCAAACAAACTCCTCCAACCAACCCCTTCAAGCTCCTTTCTCATTCCATCAAAATTCGCCTTGCCCCAAGTTAGAACTTGAACATGTGGACCAGTTTTGTCCTTCTCCATAACTATTTAAAAATTAATAGAACTATGTTCATTGGTCCCAGAGTGCTACCCCACCCCCCGCCCCCACTTCACCTCAGTCACCTTCTCTGCCCTAGATCTTAGAGTAGGTCACGTTTTGTCCCTTCCCGAGTTGCACCCTCTACTTACTGCTTTAGAAAACTATTCTGAACACACTTAATAAATACACCTGATCTCAGTCCTTAATTCTCTGTCATTCCCAGCCTATGTTAGGAAAATTAAAATCTCCTACTAATGTAATCCTATTGGCCCTGCAAGTCTCCCCAGTCTATCTACATATTTTTGTTCCCCTAATTCCTCGTTTATTATTTGGGGGCCTTTGTACAATCCAAATCCTATCACCATTCCCTTCTTATTTATTAGCTCCCCAGACAAATCCTCACTGGATGATCGGCCAGTTATTTTATCTCTGAGTACTGCTATGTTACTCGCCTAAATCAAAAATGAAACTCCCCGTCCCCTCTTTCCACCATCTCTGTCCCGTATAAAACACCTGTACCATGGTACATTAAGCTGCCGGTGCTGTCCCTCCCTTAGCCATGTTTCAGTAATGGCTATAAGATCCCAGTCACATGCACCGATCCATGCCCTGAGTTCATCGGCCTTACCTGTCAGCCATCTTGCATTGAAACAGTTGCAATTTAATCCAACAGGCATTCCTTGCTCCCCGTCGTTGTCCAGCCTGACCTCTCTCTTCATTTTACTGTTTCTGATTACTGTATCTCCTTTCAGCCTCGCACTTGCCTCCCTGCTGTTGAGGATCCCACCACTCCCCAACCCCAGCCAATCTAGTTGAAACCCTCCCTTGCAGAAGTTGCAAATCTGCCTGCCAGGATATTGGTCCCCTTCCAGCTCAGGTACAACGCGTCCTTCCTGAACACGTCATCTTGCCCCACAAAAGATCCCAGTGTCCAAAAATCTCTGCCCCTTCACCAATTCTTTAGCCACCCCTTCATCTGCCATATACTCCTATTCTTACCCTCACTAGCACGGAGAACTGGAAGTAAAATGGATATTACCACTGTCTTTTATCCTTTTCCCTAGCTCTCTACAATCACTCTGCAAGATGTCGTCACTATTTCTATCTGTGTCACCCTGTCCTTTGTAGAAATGTGCACAATGACTTCTGGCTGCTTCCCGCCGACTCCCCCCCACCCCCACCCCCACCCCCATTGAGAACGTTCTGCAGCCGCTCTGAGACATCCTGGACCCTGGGCATGTGGGAGGCTACACACCATTCCGGATTCCCATTTGCAGCCACAAAATCTCCTGTCTGTCCCCCTCACTATCGAGTCGGATAATTACTTCTGTTGTTATTCTGCTTGCACAGCCTTCTGACAATCGGATTTCTTCATGAAACAGTTGAATTTGGCTGAATTGCTTTGCTTCAGGCAGTGGGGAGATTCCAATGAATCCTCATCAGGAATTCTCCATTAGTGGGAAAGACGACTCGGCTTTTTTTCACTCCACACATTGCTGTGATGAGCGATAGGGAAACAGAAAGGGAGCAATAGAATGATTCTCCACAGATAGGCTACATTTTCCAACTGTAAGTTAAATCAGTAACGTTATCAGTCCCACACTGGACCCTGTGAGCTCTTCTTGAACATTGTCCGAACTATATGACTCCATCACATTCTCGACTCCAGGTCCGTGCGTTATTGCAGAATCAATTCATTAACAATAAATTTTCCTACTTGTTTTGAAGATGTGTTAATATGTGCTCGCATAATGTAAAAATAAGCGTTTCATGTCTTCACAATATCTGTGTTAAAATGAATATTCTTAAACATATTCAGTAATTGCTGGAAAATCTCAGCTTGTCTGTCAGCAAGAAGGAAGAGAATTCACAGTTCAATTTTACTGTCCAATGACCTTTCCTTTGAAACTGACTTATTCTTAAATTATTTCCCCAGTTTTATTCTCCCACACAAGAAGAAATATCCATCCGGTATTCACCAACTACACTCTTCTCAAGGTCTTATGTGGCCAATAAAACATCCCTCATTCTCAGGCCGAACTGTTAATTCTTCACAACGTAATGCCTTCATCCCAAGAATGCGTAAAGAGAAACATCTTTGAGACGTTTCGAAAGCAATTTTGTTTTTTTTTCAGTTTAGGCAGTTAAAACTACACATAATACAACAGATGTAATCTCAGCAATGCCCTGTACTGATGCAAAAAACATCGCTAAGATCATACCCAACACCCCTTGCACGAAACAGGATCACGACATTTACCTTCCAAATCACTTGCTACATCTTCAGGTTAATTTGATGTGATTCATGTACAGAGACACACAAATCCCTCTGAAACACTGAGTTCTGCATTCTCCTTGCATTTAATTAAATTTCTGCTGTTTCGCCTTTTCCCCAAAACAGAAAATTTCCATCACATATGTATTGTACTGTTTTTTTTTCTGCTGAAGATTTGCTCACAGACATCCTCTGTCTCTATGCCATTGCTTGTTGCTGTGCCCTCCCCCAATCTGTATCCCATTGCAAACGCTCTGCCCTCCTCCTGTTTGTATCCCATTGCAGACGATCTGACCTTCCCCGTCTGCATCCCATTACAGACGCACTGTCTTCAGCTGTCTTCATCGCATTGCAGAGGCTCTGCCCTTCCCCTGTCTGTATCCCATTGTAGATGCACTGCCATCGCTCTGCCCTTCCCCTGTCTGTATCCCATTACAGACGCTTTGCCTTCCCCTGTCTGTGTCCCACTGCAGACACTCTGTCCCTCCCGTGTCTGTATCCCATTGCAGACGCTCTGCCCTCCCCTGTCTGTATCCCATTGTAGATGCTCTGCCCTCACCCATCAGTATCCCATTGCAGACACTCTTCCCTCCCCCTGCCTGTATCCTATTGCAGGCATGCATCCCTTCCCCAGTCTGTCTCCTTTTCAGACGCTCTGCTCTCCCCCTGTCTGTATCCCACTGCAGACGCTCTGCCCTTCCCCGTCCATATCCCATTGCAGATGATCTGCTCTCCTTCGTCTGTATCCCATTGCAGATGATCTGTCCTCTCCCTGTCTGCATCCCATTTCAGACCTACTGCCTGCCCCCTGTCTGTCTCCTATTGCAGACGCTCTACCCTCCCCCCATCTGTATCACATTGCAGACGCTCTGTCTTCTCCCTGTCTGTATCCCATTGCAGATGCTCTGCACTCCTCCTTCTGTATTCCATTGCAGATGCTCTACCCTCCCCCTGTCTGTATCCCATTGCAGATGCTCTGACCTCCTCCTGTCTGTATCACATTGTAGATGCTCTCCCCTCCCCTGTCTCTCTCCCGTTGCAGACGCTCTGCTCTCACCTTGTCTAAATCCCATTGCTGACGCTCTGCCCTCCTCCTGTCCCTATCCCATTGCAGACGCTATGTCCTCCCTCTGTCTGTATCCCATTGCAGACGCCCTGCCATCCCCATCTGTATCATTGCAGATGCTCTGCTCTCCCCGTCTGTATACCACTGCAGTCAGTCTTCCCTCCACTGTCTGTATCCCATTTCTGATGCTCTGCCCTCCCCCCTGTATGTATTCCATTCCAGACGTTCTCCCCTCCCCCTGTCTGTATCCCATTGCAGACGCTCTGTCTCCATAGGACATCTTATTGAATGACTATCCAAGTGCATGAGCAAACTGAGCCCCATCTACTTCATCCGGTTCATGAGAATAGATTGTAATTTGTTGATGATCTCATACAGATCCCTGAAGATTTCCACTCGTTGCAACTTTCCAAACACAAAATGAGTAATGATCTCTACTCTGCATTTCCTGACAGCTACCAGGATGTCCCTGCTTCTGCATAACAGCCTGGGATGGTTATATGGCGTCCCCCTGTGCTGTGTAATTGACTGAATACTTCATTCTGTTTGGTGGGGTCTGTTTGGTGCAGCCCATTTTGCCGCAGACCCATTTAGGCGCAGAACCTTTCAGCGCAGCTCATATTTATTCCTTTACAGGCTTTGATCAAAGCATTAATCAAAGCAATAAAAATAAAAATAATGTTTATTCCATTTAGTAAAAATGTTAAAAAGACACTTGAGTAAGTGTAACATTGACTCAGAGTTTTATTTCTGAGCTAAAATGATAATTGGCCTTGCATTTATTCAGATTGAAAACATTCATGAAGCGATTGAACATTTGACTGATGCGCTTCCAGATGAACTGCAACCGCTGCTGGACTGGTTCGAGGATAACTATGGAGGTAGAAGATTACGCAGAGGAAATGGTCGGCGTCCACCGCTTTTTCCAGTTGGAATGTGGAATTTATATGAAAAGACTTTAAACAATGAGGACAAAACAAACAATAATGCAGAAGCTACCCACAGGAGATGACAATGCGAACATGATGTGGAACATCCAGTTATTTGGAAATTTATTGACAGTTTACGAAAAGTTCAGAGAGGAAGGGATATTTACGATGAGCATCTGATAGCAGGGCACGATATTCCGTTGAAATTAAAGAAGCAGACGCATGAATACAAACATTCGTAAGAAGTTTTGGTGAGAGAAATGATGTCGAGTATTTATGAGGGAATGCCCACAATTTTAAATGAACGTCATGTTTTAGATTTTTCATAATGAACTTATTCCGTTAACTTTTTTTATTTTTAACATTTTTACTGAAGAGAATAAACATTATTTTTATTTTTAGTCTTTCATTAATGTTTTTAACTAAGCCTGAAAAGTGAGAGAGATGAGATTGGAACTGCCAGCGAGTTTAAATTGAGAATTGCTCTTTCCTGAACATTGCAGCTTACTTGGTTGGTGGGATGTTGATGTTTCACAATCTCCACACAAGGTGTCCTGGTCGTCTGTGGCTCTTTCCAGGATCCTCCCCACATGTCGAGGTAGTGGGTGAGGGAACAGATATCCGTCATTCTAACACCCTTTATGTCCTATTCCAGGATGTTTCTCCTGGAATTGGTGAAGAGGAGGGATGGAGTGAGGGTGGGAGTGGGTACCCCTACTATTAGTGCTGGTGTAGTGGAAGGGGGAAGGGTGAGATGTCCGGAGGGAGTCTGACCACAGTGTTGTATCCATGAAATGGTATTCCTGTGCGCGGCTATTGTGTCAGTGAGAGAAAACGTCGGGGAGGGAAGGTGCTGAATTCAACAGTGAGTGTGGTCGTGCTTGAGCCTTATTTGGAGATAGAGTGTGAGCCTTGTTCGGGGGCAGGTGTTATAACAGATATACAGTGAGTGTGAGGGAGCAGAAGAATATGGTGACACTTATCCTGGCAAAGTTGGGGGAAAGAATATTGATGCTTGTCCTGTATTGCTGACCAATTCTTCAGATCATCTCAGCATTGAGGTGAATCTCCCTGAATATCTTGTCCAAGTCTATCGCTAATAACGCCACAGACCTTTTCCATCACATCCAAAAGAATCAGTTTGGGTAGATCTTACAAAGAGTAAGGTGAAGCAAACATTGGTGCATTATATATCAAACCCAAATCTATCACGCAAATACTTTACATCATATGTTCTGGAAATTAGGTGTGTAAGTATATGCAAGGGAAAGCAATGACATAGTGATATTATCGCTGGGCTCTAAACCCAGAGACCCAGGTAATATTCTGGGGACATGAGTGCAAATCCTGCCATGGCAGATGGTGGAATTTGATTTCAATATGTATCTGGAATCAAGGGTTTATGATGACCAGGAATCCATTGTCGATTGTTGGAAAATCTCATCTGGTTCACTGATGTTCTTGAGGGAAGGACACTGCTGTCCTTACTTGGTGTGGCCTGCATGTGACTCCAGACTCAAGACAACGCAGCTGACTCTGAACTGCCCTCTGCCATGGGCAATAAATGCTGGTTATCCAGTGACGCCCTCATCCTGTGAATGAGTAGCAAATAATCATGGGTGCTGCAGTAATACTGGATTGTCTCAAGTTGCACCGAAACTGCATTAACTAAGTGACTACTAATACTGTGAAGAATAACTTCCGTAAGTGTGTATCAGGTCGGTTGAACAGTATGTTGTTAACCAAACTAGAGAGCAGGTTATTTCAGATTTGGTGTTGTGTGGTCAGGAGGACTAATTAATAACCTTTCTCTGAAGCAGCTTTGGAGGAATAGTGACATCAATATTTTGCATTTTTACACGGCGTCTGAATACAATATCGAATGTTCGAAAGTTCTGGTCACGCATCATGGAAGCCCGGCAGACGAGAGAGTTAATTACGCTCCAGTGAATTGGGGAAGTACAATACAACATTCAATGGGAGAAGCAATGATTGTGAGAGTCATACAGTCCGACAGCAAGGAGACAGGCCCTTCAGATCAAACTGGTCCATTCCGAACGAAATGTTAACCCCATTTCCCTGCCCTTGCCCCATATCCTTCTTATTCTTTCCTATCCGTGTATTTGTCCAAATGCATTTTAAATTTTGTGAATGTACCCACCTCAACCACTTCTGCTGACAGCTCATTCCATCTGCATACCATCCTGTTTGTAAAAGAAATTGCCCCTCAGGTTTCCTTTTACTCTTTCCCCTCGGATCTTAAATTAATGCCCTCTGGTCCGTGGTTGCTCAACCCTGGGGAAAAAAGACAGAGTGCATTCACTCTATCCATGCTTCCCATGATCTTATACACTTCTATTAGATCCCCCTCAGTCTCATCCACTCTAAAGTAAAAACTCCCACCTTGCCCAACCTCTCACAATAACTCAGACCATTGAGTCCAGGCAACATCCTTGTAAGTTTCCTCTGCACTATTTCCAGTTTAATAACATCCTTCCAAAAGCAAAGTGAACAACACTGAACATAACACTACCAGTATTGCATCACCAGCAACCTGTATAACTGCAACATAACTCCCTAATTTCGATACTCATTGCTCTGACTGATGAAGGCCAGTCTGCCAAATGCCTTTTTCACTGCCCTATCTACCTGTGACTCCACTTTCAGAGGACTTTGAACCTGAATTCCAAGGTCCCTTTGTTTCAATACCCTCCTAAAGACCCTGCTATCACCATGAAACTCCGACCTTGCTTTAACTTTCTAAAATGCAAGAACTTACACTTATCTGTATTAAACTCCATTTGACATTTCTCGGCCCACTTCCTCACCTGATCAAGGCACTGCTGTAATTTCTGAAATTCCTGATAGTCTTCCTCACTGACCACGACACCGTCTATTTTAGTGTCACCTTGAAACTTATAATTCATGCCTGTACATTCTCATCTCAATCATAGATGTGTGTAATATGTAAATATATATACAATAAACATGCATAAAACAAACAGTAATAGTCCCAGAATTGACCCCTGAGGCATTGCACTCATCACAGGCCTCGAGTCCGACAAGCATGCTTCCACTATTACCCAATGTTTCCTACCATCAAGCAAATTTTGGATTTCATTTGCCAGCTCCCCCTCAATTCCATGTGATCTAAACTTCCAGAGCAGCGTACAATGTGGAACCTTACAGAAGGCCTTACTGGAATCCATATACACCAGGTATACCACCAAGTGAATTGTCATTTCACCAAAGCAATCTATCAAATCTTTAAGACATGTTCCCCCATGCACAAAGCCATGCTGACTGCTCATAATCACACCCTGCCTTTCCAAATCCATGTATATCTTCTCTCTCAGAACCTTATCAAGAAACATACCTACTAGAGATGTCAGGTCTACTGGTCTATAGGTACCAGGTTTTTCTTTGTAGCTCTTCTTGAATAAGGGCACAACATTCGCGACACTCCAGTCATTCTGGACCTCACCCGTTGGCTACCGATGATGCAAAAGTACCAACCAAGGCCCCCGTTATTACTTCTTTGTCCTCCTGCAGTGTTCCTGAATATATCGGGTCAGGACCAGGAGGTTCATAGAAATACTGATATGTTTACTTATTTCAGGTGAAAACACCAAAGAATGAGAAAGTGACTTAATGATGATTAAATTAACAAATTAAAGAAGATATTAATCACAGGAAGTGACTTCAGAAGAATTCCAGACTTTGTGGAATCCTGAGAATTCTCAGAAAATTGCAATCCAGAAAAGGAGGGTCATGAAACTGATCAGGAAATCAAAAAACGAACATGCATGCAAACAAACAGGAACACAAAGACTGCAAAAATCTACGATCTATATTTCAAAGGAATGAAAAACATAGTCAAATGTGGAAATTTCAATCGGGAGAGATGAGTTTATGGTTGATAACAGGGAAATTGCAAAGCAAATGACCAGTTACTTTATATCTGTCTTAATGGAGTAAGATCCAGAAAATCACCCAGAAATACGAAGTGATCGTATAGGACTTGTGGAAGTAAAGACATAAAGTCAATTCATATCAGTAACAAGGCAATATTAAACATGCAGCTGGATTGAGCATTGCTCAGCTTGACAAACCAGATGTACTTCATACCAAAATCTTCAGAAATAAATCACAAATAGAAGTATCGATTGCATTGTCGAAGATTGCGTTCTATTTTCCTGTACATTCTGCAGAGTCCAGAAGCTGATGTAGATAAATGTACATTAGTAAACATGATCCAAGCACGATAGATGAATGGTAGGGATCCAAGCATCTACATAGTGTGGAGAACTGCTGACAAATTAATTTTACATTTGTCGGGAAACTGTTGGAATCTATTATATAGGATGTGATATTGGATACTTAGACATTAACAGCAATATTGGAGAGACTCAGTATGCATTTCTGAAAGGGGCATCATCCTTGACAAACTTTGGAATTGTTTGAAGTTGATTCTTACAGCATAGATAATGGGGATCCAGTAGAATTGGCATATTTTAGATTATCAGAAGGCTTTCTATAAGAACTCACACAGTGAGTTCGAAAATGCATTGATGTGAAGGGTATTTGGAGGAATATATGTAAATGGAAAATTAAAGTTTGGTTTGCCTTCCTTTAAGGGAGTCAGAATATAGATGTAAAGACACGTTGAAGCAGTTTCACAGAGTGTTGGTGAGACTGTACCTGGAATATTGAGAACAGTTTTGGTGACCAAATCTGAGAAAGAATATACTGACCACAGAGGAAGTGTAATGGACATTATCCAGATAAATCCCTCAGATGGCGAGATTGCGTGATGAGGAAACTCCACCTGTGTTCTCTTGAGTTTCAAAGAATGAGAGTTGGGTCACTGTCAACTTTATAAAACTCACAAAACATACGACAAGTTGGAAATCAACAGATGTTTATCAGGCTGTCTAATCCACATTCAAGGCAAATAATGGCAGGATAAGGACAGAACATTGAAGACTGAAATAAGGAGAAAATTCTACACGTGGAAGGGACTGACTAACACAGGGGCAAGGCAGGCCAAGATTACGGAGAATCCCCAGACAATCTATAAGTGTGTCAAGTGTAACAGAATAACCAGTAAATAGGTAGGCCTCATTAGTGACTTGTCAAGTTGCATCTAAATCAACTTTAGTAGTAGGAGAAAGAGGGGAGTGTAGAAGGCTGTTTGTGTGACTGGGGGCCAGTGTACCACCGGCATCAGTGCTGGGTCCCTTATTATTTGTGATTCGGAGGTGTTAGTGTTGGGCTGGGGTGGACAAATGTAAAAATAGCATAACACCAGACTAGAGTCTAACAGATCTATCCGGCAGCACAAGCTTTCGAAACACTGCTTCTTCATCAATGTGCACAACCACGTGATGTAACTGATGTTGAGAGATTTTTAACCTTATTAATTGTGGTATTCATAAATGATGTAGCTGTGAAAATGGATGAGGGGCGGGGTATGTAATAAATAAGTTTGTGTTTGATACAAAGATTGGCCGGGTGATTGGCAGTGAGGAGGATGGCCTTATGTTACAGGGTGATACAGATGGAATGGTCAGATGGGTGGATCAATGGCAGATGGAATGCAACTCTGATAACTGATGAGATGATACACTTTGGGAGAAGGAACCAGACAGGGGAGTACTCAATGTATGGCAGTACACTAGGAAGCTCAGAAGGTGCTTCTCCACATATCGCTGAATGTGATTGAAGAGGTTAATACACAATTTAGGGAAGGATAGGGGAATATAAACATAGCCTTTATTCATCTAGGCATAGATGATAAGAACTATGCAGAACTTTGATGAGGGCAAGATGGAATTCTGTGTGTAGTTCTGGGAACAACATTACAGGAAGTATGTGCTTGTACTGGAGGGGGTACAGAGAATATTCACCAGGATGTTCCCTGGGATGGAGCATATCAGCGATGGAGAGAGACTGGATAAGCTCAGGTTGTTTAGTTTGGAGGAGAGAAGGCTGAGAGGTCTGTGATTCAGAAGGATAGGATTACGAGGTACATGGACAGGGTGGATAGACACCAGCTGTTGCTTTTAGTCAAGGGCCCCACTTTTAAAGTGAAGGGTTTGCGGTTCAGTGAAGATTTGAGAATTGTTTTTCAACCAGAGGGTGTTGGGGTCTGGAATGCACTTCTTGAGAGTACAGTTGTCATGGTAACCTCTACCCATTAGAAACGACACGGCTGTGCACTTCAAATACTTTAAGATTCACGGCTATGGTCATGTGTCGGAAAGTGGGCCTAATGTGGACCGTGCTGTATTTCTGGTCGTACAGAGACTTTGCTTCTGTGATTGTATGGCTGTGGAAGGTCAATCATTGAGTAGCTTAAGGTAGGAATTGATGGGTTTCTGAAGAATATCTTAACAAAGTTGATAAGAGAGAACATGAAATATTTCCTGAAAATATGTCAAGGGCAAAATTAAGAGCAAAAAGGTGCAGATTTCTTACCGTCTGATACCAGATAATTTAGGACAGCGAAATAGCAGAACGATGGAGCAAATACTTCAGTTATGCCTTCACAGAAGAAAATAAAACAAGAAAGTAAACTTCCTAGTAATACGAGGAAACTTTATTCTGGTGAGAAAAAGGGAGAGAATGAAATTAGCAGCTAAACAGTTTAGAGAAAGTATTCGACTGAAATTAATGGGCATAGACAAAGTCAACAGAGATTTATGAAATGGAAACCATATTTGAGAAAGTGGCTTTTAGTAGAATTATGTAGAAGGTATCAATGCCATACGAATGGAATCTCAAAAAGAGTTTTGATAAAGCCCAAGCCTATTCTGCAAATTCGAATCCTGTGGAACTCAGGCTAATATATGGTCATAGATTTAGAATGGGAGAGCTGGCAGGAAACAGTGAGTAGGAATTAAACAATTTTTTTTAATGGAAGGCTGGGAGTATATAGAAAGGATCATGGCTTGGGCTCCAGCTATTCCCAATAAGCATCATATCTTGGGTGTGGAGCGCAACTGCAATATTCCCAAGTCTGCTGACAGCACTAAACGATGTCAGCCTTTGATTGGATGAGGAGGATGTAAAAAAGTTCCAAGGTGATTGATACAAGTGGAATAACTGGGCAAATACGTGGCAGATGGAGAGTAATGAAGGAGATGAAATGTTGTGTACTTTGATGGGAAAAATAGAATGGCAGCCTCTCATTTGAAAAAGGAGTGGTTGAAAAATGTTGCTCTATGAATGAACTTAAGCTGCATTTTTGTTCATTTCTGTATAGCCCGCCGAGTCCATGTGGGGCAGTGAGTTCTGAAGCCGGAGGTCAATACTGGGAATGGCATTGGCACGCTGACTATTGTATATAGGCCCAGCAAGTGGAGAACTGTAACTTTGAAAGGAATCTGGATCTCCCTGTAGACCAGTCACTGAAAGCAATATTGCAGGAGCAGAAAGCGGGTAGGAAGATAAATGCTGTATTCACTTTCATTTCGGGGGGATTTGAGTACAGGAGTAAGTGTATCTTATGCAACTGCACAGGGCCTTGGTGAGACCCGATCTCGAACATTGTGCAGTATTGTGTGCAGTTTTGGTCTGTTTTCCTAACAGAGGACAAACCTGACATTGAGGGAGAGCAGTAAAGGATGACCAGACTGACCACTGGATGACAGACTTGTTGTGGGAGCAGAGTTTGGAGCGACTGGACCTGTATTCCATGGGGTTTAGGAAAATGAGTGGAAATCTCAGTGAAATATATAACACTCTGACAGGGCGAGACAGATTAAAAGCAGGGATGGTAATTCCCCTGGCTGGGACGTCTAAAACAAGGGGCCACAATACTAGGTACAGACAGGCCACTTTGCATTGAGATGAGAATAAATGCCTGCACTCGGAGACTGGCGAACCAGGGGCACTCTCTCCCAGATCAGGCTGTGGAAGTCAAGGGCCTGAATATAAATAAGGCTTTCTGGAAACTAAAGGGATAGGGAGAGAGCAGGAGTATGGTGTGAAGATAGAAAATCAGCTATCATTCCAAGTTGTTCTCTAATAACGCAGTAAATGTGTTCCTTTGCAACACTGTGTTGTAGAAAATTGTGCAATATTAATAATGGGGTCTTTGGATAACAGAGGGTAAGTGCCGAATCAGTAAAAACCAAAAATTAAATTTGGTCTAACACACATTCGGACAGTCTAAATAAATCTTTAAATTACATGTTGTAATGGAACAGTGCTGTAAATGTAACGCTTTCATACGACAGTCACTCACTAGAGCACTGTACCTTTCACCACAATCTTCACCAGAAAGTGCGCGGAGGCTGAGTGACCATGTGATGCCGATGGGGAATTCCAGTTCTCCCCAAGATTCTCCCCACAGTTTGAAATAAAGTTGTTTCTAAATATAAACTACAATTCCCAGTTTCAGGCTCAGTTTCAAGGCCTGCAAAGCGGGTTGCATTCCTGTTTTAGCTGAACACATTGATTGTACCTTTTGTAGACAGAGGGATCTTGAGGCAAGGTTTGCTGTTCAGCTGGTGTCTGGCAAGGAATCGCATCACAGTGAACACGAGTTCACTTTATAGAAAAAAGTTCATTAATTGCATTGCAGCCAAATTGTATTTAATCAACACGTGTTATCAGTGAACTGCCTGTACATAGAATGGAGGCGCAAAGCTGATGGGCTGAATGGACTACAGCAGTTCTCATTTTATGTTTCACAACGTTTAAACATATTAAGGGTTTGAATATTGTATGGGGAAAACTGCATTGAGGAGATGTTCGGCCATTAACTAGAATAGGGAAAGCTCAATGAGTTGTATGATGTATTCCTTTCCCGATGATTCTGTGCAGAGTGTGGGAAAGCTCTGGAAATGTTGTCACAAGCTCTCAGCTGTAAGGAAGGAGGTCTCTGCAGGGTCTACAGGATTGTGTTTCCCGTTCCCGTTTCTGATAACGAGGCTGGTGCCGGGTGTTCTCTCTGGGTGTATCCTTTAAAACCTCGCAGCAGTTTGATACAATTGAGTGCCTTGCTTGGCCGTTTCAGAGACCATTGAAGAGTTTATAACATGTCTGTGTGTCTGGAGTCACTTTTAGGCCAGACCAGGAAAGCACGGGAGATTCACTTCCTGAACGTATACTGGGGAAGGAGATCATCGTCTATAATCGACATTGAACAAATGATCACTATAACTGACACCAGGTATTAGATCTCGATATTTTATTAATTGTTTTTAACTTGCACCAGTTGTCAGAGAATTATCCTGGTCTGGATTAGCAATCCAATGACAATTCCACAGCAGCACCATCTCCACATGGGGGCCTAGCGGAAACCACACTGAACTGATTATTTTTTGTACTGTGTGACAGCTCTTTCAAAAATAACCCCAACCAATTTGACTATCGTGATGGGACTGAGGGCGTGGTAATTGGTCTGATTGTAATTATTCCCTTCTTAGGGGATGGGACATAGTTGAGTAATTACCCACATTAGGGGAAAGTGATGACTGCAGTTGCTAATTACCCACATTGCCAGGGAGTTGTCAGAGTTGGAGCTGGAATGAAACAGCTTCCCCAGGGACACGGCTTGTTGTGTAGCAAAAGTCCTCAGTCCTATTGCAGGAATGGTGTCAGGGCCAAAAGACTTTGTCATATCTATAGTGTCCAGCTGTTGCTTCATGTCAAGTGCAGTGAATTGAATTGATTAAGACGGGCATCTGTGATTCAGAGGGTATCATATTGAGGGTGAGGTGGGTAATCGACTCAACACTTCTGGCTGAGGATGGTGCAGATACTGTATCGTCTACATGGATGCACCGGGCTGTTCTATCATTTAGGATGGGGATATTTGTGGAGTCCTCTCCCCAGTAAGTTCTTTAATGGTTCATCGACTTTTATCCATGGATTTGACAGGACGACAGAGCTTAGATCTGATTTGTTAGTCTTGGGCTCATCTCTCTCTCTGTATCAGATGTTAGTCCTCCTGTTCGTAGTGTAACCAGTCAAGTGCGGTAGCTTTAATGGATTGTCATCAGCTTTAGGTGCACGTGATTCCGACCCGACCATGTTCACCTACACTCGTCACTGACCCATGGATCGGCTTGAATGAAATGGTAGACGGATGGACTATCCGGGGGAAAAAGTTACAGATTGTCATTGAAATCTACAGCATCAGATGATAACCCAGTTTTAGCTGCAATATCTACAATTCAATACTACTGACTGGTCCCAGTTCACACCGAGACCCAATCACCCATCAGCCCTGTACTCAGTGACCTACTCTGGTTTCTGATGCGGAAATACTTCCATTTTCATATTCTCATTCTGCTGGAAGTTTTTCCTTGTGTGATGCCTCCAATTTATTACATAAACTATATCCATTTAAGGTACTAATCTGAATCTTTTCCTTTCAGTAATGCAATCTTCTGTATTTAAAATGAATGTGTTTCCTTCTGTTTTTCTCCCTAACCATGAATCAGAGCTCTGCAGTATCAGTGATGCCAGACTTATGCAGTTTCAGAGTCAAGGAACTTGTCACCATGTGTTGCTGTTCAGTTCCCCGTGTACGGCTCTCCATGATGGACAGGATGTTTGGGCATCTTTGACAATATGTCGTTGGAAATTGTTCAACAAACAAAAATTGCTGAAGAAATGGCTAAAATCTTTGCAGAATTTTCAGGAGTGAATGCAGAGCTAAACTTCCAGTTCCAGTGAACCTTCTATAAAGCTTTTTGTATTTTTATTTCCAGTATCCATAGTCATTTGTTTAATTGAAAAATTGTTCTGTGCCTATTCATTTCTGGAGAAACTCAGCAGGTCTGTCAACATCTGCAGAGAGAGAGTAACAGAGTTAGCGTTTCCAGTCCAGTGTGAAAATTCTTCAAAACTGAATACAATTGCAAAATGGTATTTTAATCCCTTGTCAGAAGTGGAGCATGGGTGGCAGGAAAAAGAGTGTGTGGCAAAAGATAAATGCACTTTTAGCAGTGGGGAATGAGAAGATTCTGTATAACGGGTCGGAATTAAGGCTTACTGGGGGAAAGGGGTTCTCTTTATTGAATGCAAGATAAAGAAGACACAACCAGACAAAGTCATACGGAGGCCAGGAGGGAGAATGTTGTCCATGTGGTAATATATAGATCTGGCCACAGATACGTTTTCACTGTCGTGATCATTACCCCCTTTAGATAAAGGAATTCAGGTGCTTGCCTTCTTATTGGCACTAGTAAGCGTTTCATGCTGCCTTAGTATTGAAACATGGAGAAAAACAAATCACAGTATGACGTTTGGGCTGAGTGTTGGTTACCTGTCATTTTTAATATTGCTTCAACTTTGCAGTGCTTATCTTTAAACACTTGTTCTTGAAGTTAGTATCAGATGGAGTGTAGGATGTTGAGGGGTGACATTATAGAAACATATAAAACCATGAGAGGTATGGATAGGGTGAATAGCCAAGGTCTTTTCCAAAGGGTAGGGGATTCCAAACATAGAGGGAATAGGTTTAAGGTGAAAGAGGGTAGATTTAAAAGGGATGAAGGGTCAGCGTTTTTACACAGGGCGGTGTGGGTATGGAATACGCTTCCAGAGGAAGAGTGGGAGATGCAAGGACAGCTGCAACATTTAAAACGCATTTGGACAAACATATGAATGGGAAACATTAAGAGGCATATGGAGCAAATGAAAGCAGATGGGACTAGTATAGTTTGGAAGATCTGCCCATTTTGAACATTTAGAAAAGCTTCACGCAGAGTCAGGGTGGTTTTGTGAAAGGGAAATGATATTTTGCCTGTAAAATCATGCAAAGTATTTCTGGAGATGCCTGTAAATGTCACAAGCGGACTTGATAAAGGAGATCTGGTGGACACGAGGCCTTCCAGAGATTTTCCACAAGGTATTACAAAACAAAGGTTCTTACACTAAACAGAAGCTCTAGGACGTTGGATACTGTATTAACGTGGGATGATGATAGTTTAACACAGAAATCGGAGAGTCAGGATTAATGGATCTTTATGGTCAAGGTTTATCTGCTGGAGTACCACAAATATCAGTCTGATGGCATCAGTTATTTACAATCTAAGCTGACAGCCTGAAGGAGGGAGCTGAGTACAATATACATCCGAGTTTGAGGATGACACTGAGAATCAAAAGGCAGGCTGTTACTTAATGGAGAGGACTTCCAGAAAAGGAAGAGTAAAGGCATTGGAGTCTTCCTGTGTATGAAACATAAAGTCAGCTCGATGATGCAGCAAGGAACTCGGTTGGTACATTAGGGGGTTTCCAGGGAAGAAATGGTTGTGTTATTGAGAATCTCTAAGATGGTGATTCAATAATTCATTGGGGTTTAAATGAATGAGGAGTGATACTGCTGAAACATACAAGACACAGAAGGGGTTGGAGAAGGTAGATGTTGAGAAGTTGTTTCCATTGTTGGGCAAAGTATTAAACTCGAGGACATAGATACAGAATAAGGAACATCGATTTCAATCTCTGATGCAGAGTAATGTCTTCTCTCCGAAGGTAGTGAATGTCTGGAATTCCCTAACCCAGAGAGGTGTGGAGGGATACAAGGAGTCGGCAAGAAAGTGGAGTTGAGCCCTGGAGTAGATCAGCCATGTTCTTATGAAATGACAGAGTTAGCTTGAGGGGCCGATTGACCTACTCCTGTTCCTATTTATTCATTTCACATGTTATGATTTTGGAAAGTAACGGGTTATTTTGCTGGAAATTGTGTTGTACAATGTTACATTCAGAGAGGGCAGAGGATTAGTTGTTTTAACCCTAGGTGGGGTATGTAGCTGTATTCCCAGCGTATCTGGGTCTGCAACATGACCAACATCTGGAGCAGAAGTTACAAAGAGGGGAAGCCTGGAAACAGGGATTGGGCGTGGGGGTGGTGGTCACTTCCTGATCCAGTCTGGATTTTCCAAGTAAATTTCCAAAACTCCACCTAACCATCGGAGTGGCCTCGATCTGCCCCTGTTTAGCATGTCCGAGGGCTGAATGGAACATAGGGCTGAGGGACACAATTGGGCCATTCGGCCCTTTGACACTACTCCACCAGTAAATAAGGTCATGGCTCATCTCATTGTGATCCCAGCTGCACGTTTGTTTCCATGCACCATTATCCCTGATTCACCTGTCCATGGAAAATCAGACAAAGTCAGCTTAGATATAATTTAAAGATCCAGCCATCCCAAACTTCTGGGTAAGAGCATTCCAACTTGACTGAAATCCTACTTTGTGGATTTCTCCTAATTCCTGCTCTGACGGAGGTTGGAGGGTATCACTGTTTCCATTTCTCGTCCCATTCCTCCACTGCTGACACCAAATTTTAAATGTAACCAGGTTGGTGATATGGCCGATGATAAAGTTCTCAGACTGAGTCGGGTTCAGTGACAGGAACAAGTCAGGAAGATTTCTTTAGTCATCCACAAATAACTAATATAACTAACGAATGTGCATGGTGGATCTGTGGTTAGCACTGCTACCTCCCAGTAGCTGCGTTCAATTCCAACCTCGGGCAACCCTCGATGTGGATTTTGAACATTCTCCCCATGTCTGTGTGGGTTTCCTCCCAGCGTTCCAGTTTCCTCCCACTGTCCAAAGGTATCCAGCTTAGAGCAGACTGGCTATGCTAAATTGCCTTTCGCGCCCAGGGATGTGTTGGTTAGATAGGTTAGTCATGGGAAATGCAGGGTTACATGGATAGAGTAGGGGGACAGGTCGGGGGGCGGGGGGATACTGTTACGAGGGTCAATGTGGATTTGATGGACGGAATGTCCTGCTACCACAATGTTGAGATTCTATAAAAACAACAAGAAGTTTTACTATACAAACATCCAGTGGGTATCTATCTGATCACTCTCCCCTAGGTTTTGTATGTTTCAATAAGATCACCTCTCATTCCAAGAGTAACCTGTTAAAGCCTTCATAATATAAGACCCTCATTCCTGGAATACATGAAGTGAAATATCTATGAACTGCTTCCAATTTAATTATATCCTTTCTCAGGTAAGGAGACAAAAATAATCTCATACACAGATGAAGTTAATTTTTGTTTTCTCAGTGGTGATAGTATTTGGAACTCTCTTCCCCGCAGAGCATTGGAGGCAGGAATATTGAATCTGTTTGAGGCACAGACAGAAGGTTCATTAGGAATGACGGAGTCAAGGATTATCGAGAAATGGCAGGAATGTGCAGTGTTGGGGAAATGCTGACAGTGGTAAAAAATCACATTGCTCCAGAACATCCAGGAATATAATGCAAAATGAAATGATAATATCGATAAAATGTTAAGGGAAAATTCAAGATGGTGGCGATCTGGAAGGTCTGCTTTGTTGGGCTCTGCATCACAGCACGGGCAAAGTGCTTCCCTAACCCACTCCATAACAGCCATTTACTTAAAATGCTTAGTTTTGGAAAGATTTGAGATTGGCAGTTGTAGTAGTTTTAGTTTGTGTAGTTTTTAAGCTCTACGAGACTTTGTTTATTAATGATCAGTAATTCAAGTTCTTCGTCTCTCGAGTTCAAATGTTGCTACAGTGTGTTCTGGATAATGATGTGCTTAAATGGTCTACCTGGAGCATTAAGGGGAGCCATTAGCCAGAAAAGAGGAAAAATTTACTTTCTAGTCTTAAAAAGAGAGGGTGGATGTTGTCCTATTGCAGGAGATGCACCTTGATGACAAAGAACATTTGACTTTCCAGCAGGTCGCGTTTGATCGGGTTTATTTCTCCTCTTTTAATATTATGAGGAGGGGAGAAGCCATAATGGATAAAAAGAATCTTCCATTTAACCTGCTAGATTGTATTTGATACTCACGGGAGGCTCATAATCCCCAAAGCTTTGAACTATGGTAAATAATACAGTATTTTGAATGTTTCTTGCACTCCCTCCCCACCCCACCCCCACCCCCGGCGCACCATCTAAAATCCTGGTAGATGCATTTTTCAAGTTCAGTTATCTTGCATCGTGGCACATTATTGTAGAAGATTTCAACTGTGTTATGGACCCCACGGTGGACAGAATGTCCTAAGGTGCCCCAATACCCTCGTTATAATGTAAGCAATTAGTGGATTTGTGTGCAGAAAGAGAGCTGGAGGATGTCTGGTGGCAGATCCACATCACAAGTAAGGATTTTATTTTCTTTTTTAACCGGCATAAATGCCACACGAAGGTTGATATCTTCCCCATTGCTGCAACAATCTTAGATTCGGTGGCATCCTGCACAATTAGGAATATTAACATTTCTGACCATGAAGCATAAGATTAAGGGCAATACAACAGCTTCGAGACACTAGCGGAACAATCTCTTTAGTATTAAGACTAGTTGGTTAATTGAGTATTTAGATTAGATTACTTACAGTGTAGAAACAGGCCCTTCAGCCCAACAAGTCCACACCGACCCGCCGAAGAGCAACCCACACAGATCCATTCGCTGACATTTACCCCTTCACCTAACACTACAGGCAATTTAGCATGGCCAATTCACCTGGCTTGCACATGTTTGGACTGTGGGAGGAAACCGGAGAAAACCCACGCAGACACTGGGGTAATGTGTAAACTCCACGCAAACTGTCACCTAAGGCAGGAATTGAACTGGGGTCTCTGGTGCTGTGAGGCAGCAGTGCAAACCACTACCGCGCCACCCACTACAACGAATTCAGATCTTTCTTAGCCATTAATTCAGATTTAAGCAGTAAACCATCTATTCGATGGGAAATTGCTAAGGCGTCTGCCGAGGGATTAATTAATCCTTAGGATGTTGCAGTAGGGGGAGCAGGAACGCTGGTTTGAGGCAGAGCTGAGGCCAGCCAAGAGGGCATACTATGATAGACCCTCAGTGGCTAAGCTGCAGAGGATCACAATGCTTCAGTCGACAGTGAATTCCAAGCTCACACAGACAGCCAAGAAGGTACTTACTTTTGCAAAACAATGGCTGTTTGAACATGGTGATAAGCCAGGCAGGTATTTATTCTATCTTGCCAGGAAAATGAACGCCCCTCTTAAGCCATTACCTCAATTAGGGAAGGTATTGGGATCCTTACCTTCAATTCCAAAAAGATTAGTGCCTCCTGTCCGAGATTTTTCACCAAATTATTTCAGCCTGAACATTTTGAGTATAGATGGATTAAGATGCAGTAATTTTTCAAGAACCTGGGTCTTCCAGGAGTAACCCCTGAATAGGTGTTGTACCTTAATGCACCATTGTCAGCGCAGGAGGGTGTGAAGCAGCTTCAGAATGTAAGGGTACACGTTCCTGATGGGTTGCTGAGTGAATTTTATAAATAATTTATAAACCTATTGTCAGGGCTGATGTTTAACATGTTCTGTCGCTCATACAGTCACGAACCCCTCCCTCCATCCTTAAGATAGGCTAATATCTCTCTGATGCTAAAGAAATGAAGACCCCGGAGGATTGTGCTTCTTACACGCCAATCTCACTTTTAAATGTTGGCCTCAAAATCCCGTCTGAAACCTGTGCATTAAGGCTGGAAACTTTGCTGCCTTCCATTACCAAAGAGGACTAAACAGGCTTTATAAAGGGCGGCAGATCTTCCTACAATGTTGAGTGGTTACTCAATATGATCCAAGAGTGTCAACATCAATCCATCCAGCGATTATCGATCTATTTAGATGAGAGAAGGCATTTGATTGGGTTGAGTGGCCGAATCTCTTCTGTACATTAGAACTGTTTGGTCTACGCAAAGTTTTTATCAAGTGGGAGAGGGTCATTTACCGTGATCCTCTGGCTGCAATTCTCAGTAATGGTGCGCCAACCAGTAATATTAATATTTCTCCAGGCAGCCGACAAGGTTGACACCTTTCACCATTGTTGTTTACGTTGGGGATTGAGCCACTGGAGGAGTCCATCCATAGGATGTCAACATATCTGCCCCAGAGGTGGGATAGAAGTCACTAAAGATTACATTGTTTGCAGATGAGGGTCTTATGTTTTTTGTCAAATCCCGCAATTTCGGTAGGTCATGCGATGCAATGCATTAATTCGCCTGTTGCCTTTCTGGGCGATAGGATTAAATTTACAAAGTTCGGGGCCATGCCTATGGGAGGTCTTAGGGAAATACCTGATACTGAGGGCAAATCCTGGTTTCCTTTTAAATGGTCACGGGGGTGGTTTCCCTATTTCAGTATATTCATTACATCTGTCTTTGAGCATTTATTTAACGTGAACTATGTCCATTTGTTGGACAAAATTAAATAAGACCTTCAAAGATGGGAGGCATTTCCAAAATCCTGGCTAGGTCGGATAGCTGTTGTTAAAATGAATGTCCTTCCTCATTTCCTACACCCCGTGTAAATGCTTTTTTTGATATTTCCCAGACAAATGAGGCATGTGGGCTGCACTGTGGCACAGTGGTTTGCACTACTGCCTCATACTGCCAGTGACCCGGTTCACTCTCCACTTCAGGTGACTGACTGTGTGGAGTTTGTACATTCTCCCCGTGTCTGCGTGGGTTTTCTCTGTGTGCTCCGGTTTCTTCCCACAGTAGAAAAATGTGCAGGTTAGGTGAAATGGCCACGCTAAATTGCCCGTAGTGTTAGGTGTAGGGGTAAATGTAGGGGAATGGGTGTGGGTGGGTTGTGCTTCGGCGGGTCAGTGTGGACTTGTTGGGCCGAAGGGCCTGTTTCCACACTGTAAGTAATCTAATCAAAGTTTTTTTTAAAATGGCTGGTTTAGCTCTTTTATTTGGCACCATAAGCGATTCTTTATCAAGCTAACAAAATTGCAACTGCCCCAAAGATTGTGGGGAGTTGATCTCCCCGATTATAGCAATGAATTAAGTTTTTTTTCAACGTGTTTGATTGCCTGGGCCGCTGTGGTCTTGGCGTCAATATGGCTAGACATTGAGCCCTCTCAGACAAAGTGAACCCTTTTAGTCTGTCGTTCTTAGATAAATTGACAACGTTTATGGAGTATTGTCAGAAACTATTGATGATCAATACTGTTAAAGCATGAAGGACAATCCGTCAGATTGAGGGCAATACAGCCAAAACCATATTTCTTAACCCCAATTGGTGTACCAGGTTGTCAACCAGGGATAATGGATTCCAGGTGTAAACTGTGGGCAGCGAGGGGGATACCTTGCTTGGGTGATTTAGAATTAGTAGAAGCCCTGCAGTGTGGAATCAGGTCCTTGGGCCCAGCAAGTCTACTTCGACCCTTTGAAGAGTGACCCACTCAGACCCATTCCCCTACCATCCTATATTTTCCCTGGTTAATGCCCCAACTTACAGATCCTGGAACACTATGAGCGATTTAGCAATGACCAATTCATCTAACCTCCACATCTGCGTGACTGTGGGAGGAAACCTACGCAGACACAGTTGAGAATATACTAACTCCGCACAGCCAGTCACCGAAGGCTGGAACCAAACCCATGACCCTGGTGTTGTGAGTCAGCAGTGCAAACCACTGAGCCACTACGTGTTACTTGAGGGAGAAACAATTATATCATTTGGTCAAATAACTCGTAAGTATGGGCTACCTAGCAGAGATTCCTTCTGTTTTTTTTTTCCAAATTAGAGATTTGATTAAAAAATTACTTTGAACAGACACTTATAGATCCGATACAGAGAAGTGGGTTCTTACTGCTAAGAATACACTCTCTGTCAGGACCCTTTATCATTAGTTGGATAGTGTCTGCTCATACAAGACTGTGCAGCTTCGTGACGTCTGTGCGAGAGAGTTGGGGGTTTGGTTCTCTTCGGAGACATGGGAGGATATTTGTGAAAATGCTCTAAGGATTTTGATCTGAAATAGGACCCATTCCATGCAGTTGAAAATTTTTCACATGGTCTATCTGAACCCAGATTTTCCCTCGAAATTCAAAGTGGGATTATCTTCAGCGTGTCCTAAATGCAGAATGACTACAGGCACTCTGACTCATTGCTTGTGGTCCTGCTGCAGGCTTCGTATATATTGGAGCACTGCGTTAGGTGTGGTAGAGTGGGTCTTGGGGACCGAATTGGAGATGGACACGGTTTCTCTTTTCCTGGGCCTGCCCAGAGTATCTTACACAGTTGCACATGGGAAAAAAAAATATCCTTACTTTCTGGGCTAGGGAAAATATTATGTTGTGTTGTATGTCTGAAAACTCCCCAGATCTGTTGGGACTTTGTAAACTCATCATGGAGAATATCCCTTTGGACTTTCACATCAGCATGGTGCGACAAAAAATCAGAGATTAATATAAGACATAGAATCATAGAGTCATAGAGATGTACAGCATGGAAACAGACCCTTTGGTCCAACCCGACCATGCCGGCCTGATATCCCAAACCAATCTAAACCCACCTGCCAGCACCCGGCCCATATCTCTTCAAACCCTTCTTATTCATTTACCCATCCAAATGCCTCTTAAATGTTACACTTGTATCAGCCTCCCCGACATCACCTGGCAGTTCATTCCATACATGTACCATTCTCTATATGAAATAGTTGCCCTGTAGATCTCTATTATATCTTTCCCCTCTCACCCTAAACTTATACCCTCTCGTTCTGACTCACTGACCCCTCTGAAAAGACTTTACCTATTTACCCTATCGATGCCCCTCATAACTTTGTAAAACTCTATAATGTCAGCATTCAGCCTCCGACGCCCCAGTCTGTTCAGCCTCTCTCTATCGCTCAAATCCTCCAACCCTAGCAACATCCTTGAAATCTTTTCTGAACCCTTTCAAGTTTCACAACATCTTTCCGATAGGAAGGAGACCAGAATTCCACGCACTATTCCAACACTGGCCGAACTAGTGTCCTGTACAGCCGCAACATGATCTTACAACTCCTGTACTCTGAACTCTGACCAATAAAGGAAACGCCTTCATCACTAGCCTATCTACCTGCAACTCCCCTTTCAAGGAGCTATGAACCTGCACTCCAAGGTCTCTTTGTTCAGCAACACTCCCTGCGACCTTACCATTAAGTGTAAAAGTCCTGCTAAGATTTTCTTTCCCAAAATGCAACACCTCGCATTTATCTGAATCAAACTTCATCTGCCACTTTTCAGCCCATTGGCCATTTGGTCAATCTGAGGTGACCCTCTCCGCTCTCCACTACACCTACAATTTTGGTGTCATCTGCAAACTTACTAATTTTATCTCTTATGCTTGTATCCAAATCATTTATGTCAATGACAAAATGTAGTGAATCCTGCACCGATCCTTGTGGCACTGAACTTGTCACAGGCCTCCAGTCTGAAAAACAACCCTTCACCACCACCCTATGTTTTCTACCTTTTAGCCAGTCCTGTATCCAAATGGCTAGTTCTCCATGTATTCCATGAGATCTAACCATGCCATTCAGTCTCCCATGGGGAACCTCATCAAAACCCTTACTGAAGTCCATATAGATCACATCTACCCCTCTGCCCTCCTCAATCCTCTTTGTTACTTCCTCAAGAAACTAAATCAAGTTTGTGAAACATGATTTCTCACGCACAAAGCCAACTTAACTATCCCTAATCAGTCCTTGCCTTTCCAAATACAAGCACATACTGGCCCTCACGATTCCCTCCAACAACTTGCCCATCACCAACGTCAGGCTCACTGGTCTATTGTTCCCTGGCTTGTCCTTAACACCCTTCTTATACAATAGCACAGCGTTAGCGAACCTCCAGTCTTCCAGCACCTCACCTGTGCCTATCCATATTACAAATATCTCAGCAAGACGCCCAGCAATCACTTCTCTAGCTTCCCACAGAGTTCTGGGGTCACCTGATCAGGTCCTGGGGATTTATCCACCTTTACCCGCTTCAAGACATCCAGCACTTCCTCGTCTGTAATATCGACATTTTGCAAGGTGTCACCATCTATTTCCCTACATTTTTTTTATCTTTCATATCATTTTCCACAGTAAATACTGATGCACAATACTCCTTTAGTATCTCCCCCATACTTCCTGTGCTAGGAAAAATATTCTGTTGTGTTGGATGTCTGAAAACCCTATTGGGTCTATTGTGTCGTTGTAAGCTCGTCATGGAGAATATCCCTTTGGATGTTCTCATTTGTATGGTGCACAGAAAAGCAGAGATTTATATAAGATATGGCAACCCTTTCTAGATTACCGCGATGCAGGCTTATTTGCCACTCTAAAAAGGTCTTTTATATAGCCATGACGATATTGTCTAATGAATCACATATTAGGAATTATGAACGTATGAGTGTTTATCAGTTGATGCTCTCGAAGAACAAGAGCTATCACTTTGTTATTATTTCTATATTATTTATTGTTTATTTTTGTTTTTCTTCTGTCCGTTTAGAGACTTTAACTTATTTTGTATATTCATGCACATGGGTGTAATTTTGTTCAGTTATTTGAGTTGTTTTGTTATTGGTTTAATATAATAATAAAAACATCTTTTTCAATAAAAAAATTTGCTAAAAATTAAACTGCTAATATGGATAGATTAGAGTCCCAAATAACTCTCATTAGGGAGACCACTCGTGGTGGTTTACGTTGAAGGTCACCACACGGGTGATAGAGTAAGGTTGACAGAGGATCCCCTTCATGGTAACCTCTGGGGAATTGTGGGGAATTGAACCTGCGCTGGTGGCCTCCCTCTGCATCACAAACCAACCATCCAACCGTGTGGGAGACTGTGTAACTGCTACACACAGAATCAGCCGCAGAAAAAGGGCAAGAGAAATTTTAATGACAAGGATACAAAAACGTTCTCTGCTAGAAATTGTAATTTATTATGAGACAAGTGTTTGGAAGCTGTCTTTGGCTGAATACAATAAGGTGAGACAAGTGAAATAACCAGAATGACTAATTGTGGTTGAATACCGATAGCCATAAAATAAGTGCATGTTTTTGATTGGTCTGTGGAAAGCATGCTGACTGTTGCATGAATTTATAAATCAAATGAAATATATTGTTAGGATAGTCCGTCCCCATGGGAAATTCCTTCTGAACACATGCTAGAAGAAACCCGGGGTATGAAGTGTCTGAGAATCGTCTGCTCGGTAACAGGAACCTGGGGGTTGAATGACTGAAATTTCCTGTAACATGGAGCTGAGAAAACCATCAGATCACCCCCAAACGTATTGAATGTTGGAGTATATTTGAAGTACTGAATGGCCTCATGATGGATTTTAATTGTGTGTGATTTGAAAAACGTACATCTCTACTCCATCCTCTTACGTGTTGCACACTGGGGCACAGCCTTTTTCCTGAAACTTGGAATAAGTTGGAACAATACCTGGAACATTCCATAATTGGCATTCCCCAGAATATTCTATAACTATGTGGGGGGCATTAGAAAGGCAAGAGAGAAAGAGAGGGAAGATGCTGCATGCAGTAGTGAGAGCGGTGGAGCATGAGCCTTGTTCGGGGGTCGGTGCTATAACAGACATACAGTGAGTGTGAGGGAGCAGAGAGAATACGGTGACCCTTATCCCTACAGAGTGGGGAAGGTTATTGATGCTTGTCCTGTATTGCTGAACATTTCTTCAGACCGTAGATACAGCACTGAGCTGGGTGGTGAGAGCAGACCATGCTCTTTGGGTCTGGTAGTGTGGCCCCCTCTTGGAAGAGAATGGTCCCCTTTTGTACTAGCCCATCCACCAGGACCTCCATGTTGCTGTCGACAAACCATGGTGTAATTTCCCCTTCGCTGCCATGCTTGGGGAAAATGTGCAGGGCAGCTCCAAACTGAGAAAGCGCAACCGTGTGCCCATCGGCCTTTTAAAGATGGCACCAGTGTCAGTGATCATAGAATATCCAGGGGCATCCAGGCGATTGTGAGTATCTCCAGTCATGATGGGTGGCAGAATCGGGCTGGCATTGTATGAGAGGGTCACTATGGAGTGGGATGTGTAGTTAATGAGATGAGTTTAGTAAGATAGCACCATGAAACTAGCTCGGCCTCGTGCAGACAACCCCTCTGTCACACTTAATTAAAATGTCACTGTGACAGTTTTTTGTTAGATTCAGCCCAGTGAGGCGAAGACTCTGCTGTCCTCATTCGCAGTTACAAAGCTGCAGAACAAATGCTCATCCAAAACTCTCCATCGCCTGAACTCACAGCAATATCCCTTTCACTCATAATTCTTCGAAATACTGACCCGTGTTGCATGATACGATCGAAATGTCTTCATTCTGAAACCTGTGAACATATCCTTCCATGACATTTTATCTCAGTCTCCACCCCCCCCCCCTCCCCGCATCCTATCTCCACCCCAAAACACACTCATTTACAGTCATATTGCACGAGACTGCCAGTGTGACTGGTCATTTGGCCTAGCTGGTCCATGGCAACCAAAATGTACATCCAGACTCACCCCATTTCCCTGCCCTTGTTCTGTATCCCTCTAATCCTTTCCTATCTGTGTATTTGTCCAATTGCCTTTTCAATGTTGTTATTGTACCCACCTCAATCACTTCGACTCAGTCCATATGCGTACCACACTCTATGTAAAAAAGTTGCCCCTCAGTTTCCTTTTTATATTTTTTTATCCTTTCCAAACATTAATGGATGTCCTCTAGTCATCGATTCACCAAACTTGAGAAAAAAGTTTGAAGTATTCACCCCATGCATGCCTCTCATGATTTTATAAGGGCTACACTTCTATAAGAACCCCCTTGGTTTCCTAAGCTGTAAGAAATAAGTTCTAACATGTCCAACCTCTGCCTATAACTTAGAGCTTTCAGCTCAGGAAACATCTTTGGAAATTTGTTCTGCATACTTTCTAGTTTAATAATATCCTTTCTAGAGCAAGATGAACAAAACTGAACACAATACTCCAACTGCAGCCTTACCAACATCCTGTACAATTGCAGCATAACGTCCCAACTTCTATACTCAATGCGTTGATGAAGGCCAATGTGCCAATAGCCTTCTTCACTGTCCTGTGTATCTGTGACTCAAATTTCAGACAACCGTGCACCTGATCTCCAACGAACTTTTGTTCCACTACACGTCTTAAGGCACTATCATTCATCATTAAACTCCTACCTGGATTTGACTTTCCAAAATGCAAGACGCCACACTTATCTAAATTAAGCTCCATTTGCTATTTCTGAGCCCACTTCCCCAGCTGATCAAGGTACTGCTGCAATTTCTGATAACGTTCCTCACTGTAAATGGTGTCTCCTAATTTAGTGTCATCTGCAAACTTACCAACGTTGCGTTGTGCACTCTGGTCCATATCATTGATATAGATAACAAACAGCAATGGGCCCAGGACCGACCACTAAAGCACTCCACTAGTCACAGGCCTCCAGTCCGACAAGCATACCTCCACCATAGCCATTTGTTTCAGAACATTAAGTCAATTGTGTCGCCAATTTGCCAGTTTACATTGGAGTCCATGCGATGTAACCTTCTAGAGCGGCCTACCATGTGGAACCTTATCAAAGGCCTGACTGAAATCCATATAGACTATGTCCACCATTTTTACTCGTCAACCTTCCAAGTCACTTCCTCAAAACTATCGATCAAAATTTGTCAGGCATGATCTGCCACGCACAAAGCCATGCTGACTGCTCCAAGTCAAACTCTGTCTTCCCAAATGCATCCATATCTTATATCTCCGAACCTTCTCAAGTGGTTTCCGAAACAGATGTGAAGCTTACTGGTCTATATTTCCCAGGCTTTTCTTTGCAGCCCTTCTGAAAAAGGGCACTACATTTGCTACTGCCCAGTCTTCCGAGACATTGCCCCTGAACTACCTTCTCTCGCCTTGTGCAGTGCTCTTAGATATATCTGGTCAGGACCAAGAGATTTAACTGACTTTGTGCATTCTAATATGTCCAACAGCACCTCTACTGTGATATGGACTGTACCAAGATATCACAACTAACCTCCCAAAGGTCACATGTCTTCATGTATTTCTTCATGATAAACACAGAGGGGAAATTGAGGACCTCTCCCATCTCTTGAGGTTTTACACATGCATGCCCATTTTGGATTGTAAGGCGTCCTATCTCTCTCTAGTTGTTCTTTTTATTTACAATACTGAATTTGGATTCATCTTAATCTGCTCAGCCAAGGCTATCTCATACCCCATTTTAGCCCTGCTGATTTCCTTCTTCAGTAAACTCCTGTAACCCATGTGCACCTCCAGAGATTCCCTTGGTCCCAGCTGCCTGTACCTGAGTGATGCCTCCTATCTTTCTGGTCAGAGCCTCAATATCTCTTGTCATCCAGGGTTCTCTCTTCCAGCCTCACTTTCCCTTCACCCTCACAGGAACAAGCAGACCTTGAACTCGAGCTACCTCACTTTTGAAGCCCTCCCACTTGCCCTGGATCCTTTTATCTGGGAACACACTACTCCAATCAAGCCCTGCAATCCCCTGTCGAATTTCAACAAAATTCGCCTTGCCCCAATTTAGAACTTGAATCTGTGGGCCAATTTTTTCCCTACCATACCTATTTTAACATTAATACATCTCTGGTCACTTTTCCCAAAATGCTCCCCCACTTTACCTCCGTCACCTATCCTGCCCTGTTTCCCAACAGTAGGTCGAGTTTGTCCCTTCCCCGAGGAGGACACTGTACATGCTGCTTGTGGAAGCTTTCCTGAACACACTTAACAAATTACGTTCCATCTAAGTTCTTAACCCTCTGGAAGTCCCAGTCTGTGTTAGGATAATTAAAATCACCTATTATGACAACCCTATTGCTCCTGCAAGTCTCGCCAATCTTCCTGCATATTTGTTCTTCTAATTCCCATGGATTATTTGAAGGCTTAGAGTGCAACCACTATAACGTTACCAACCCCTCTTATTGTTTGCATCATTTTCAAAATCTCATTGGATATTATCTCAGTTATTTCATCTTTAAATACTAGAGTGATACGCGCCTTAATCAGAACTATTGGTATTTAAATTGTTTCCATTTGCATCTCTTCATCGCAGTGACTTTCACATTCGCAGCATCCCTTGTCAAGGCATATTGGAGATATGGAGCTGTAAATGGATGGGAGCTGCACATCCTGTCAGTTCCAACATTGGTTGCAAGTTTCCCCACACTGAGCTGCGATCTAACACAGTGTTACCGAACAATGCAACAATCTGGGTTTATATATGAATGATCCAGTGCGGACTGCACAGCCCCCCACGCTGGACATTTAGCCCAGGATTATAGATCCAGTGTTGGTGTGGGCTGCACCGAGTTTCACTCTGTATATAGCTGGGTTGCATTCAGCAGACACTAGCCGGATCTACACAGTGCTCCATCCTGAATATGTAATGGTTATGTGAGTTAGAGTGCGAATGTGAGAGAACTAAATATCTGGCTATGCCTTTATTTTTGTTTTAATTCTTGTGATTGGACTCTATAAATCCTGACTCATCCAGTTAGACCCGACCCTCTGGATGAGTCATGGTAACTGTTGTTGCAGCATCTGTGTCTGACACATGACCAACAAATGGAGCAGAGGCTGCAGAGAGGGGAAGCTCTGTAAAATGGAATGAGGGAATCACAATCAGATCAGCCGTGGTCTTAGTGAATGGTGGGGCAGGATGCAACTTATTCATATATTTCTGTTTGTTCCAAGCAAACTCCCCTTCTCCCCCAGTGTCCCATACTGGTGGGGATTGAGTCACCACCTCCTGTTCCTGCGTAACAGGATCCTCGGGACTCACTCGCCTCCAGATTTCCCTGTGCCCCAGTTTTGAGCAGTTGGATAACTGGCTCCTGTTCCTGTGTCCCAGCCTCGAACAGTTGAGTGACTGTCTCCTGTCCCTGTGCCTCAGTTTCAAGCAATTGACTGACTCCCTCCTGATACCAAGCTTGTGAAAGTAGATGTCCTCCTCCGGCAACAGAGTAACAGGCTCCAATAGCTCTGTGCTCACCGGCTGCTCCTGTGGAATGGAGGTGAGGGACTGAATGGCCTCTTCACATTCTTTACAGCTTTTCTTGACTAAAGGCCTTTCCCCGTTTCTGTAAAGCACCATCAAAATCTGAATGATGTATTTTTGTATTTGACTCTCTGTGATTGAGCAAACAAGCCGACTGGCAAAATTCAGATGCTGATTAGCCTCTTCCTGTACCCGTGTTATACATTGAAGAGTCAATAGACTCTCACAGATGTACAGCATGGAAAAAGATCGTTCCGTCTGGTCATCCATACCGTCAAATATCCTAAATTAATCTCGTCCCCCTTGCCAGCAATTGGCCCATCTCCCTCTAAACACTTCCCATGCATGTATCCATCCAAATGCCTTTTAAGTGGTGTAACTGTACCTGCCTCCACCACCTCTTTTGTCTGTTCAATCCATACACACAGCACTCTCTGTGTGAAAATGTTGTCCCTCTTGTCCTTTTTTAAATCATTCTCCTCTCACCTTAAACTTTTGTCTTCTAATTTTGGACTCGTCTATCCTGGGAAGACATCGACTGTTTATACCCCTTTATGATTTTATCTATGCCCCTCATGATTTTATAAACCACTTGAAGGATCCCCCCCCACCCCAGCCTCAACACTTGAAAATAGCCCCAGCCTATTAAAACTCTCCCTGTAACTCTAACCCTCCAAAACCTGCAACATTCTTTTAAATCTCTTCTGCACCCTTTCAAGTTTAACAACATCTTTCCGACAGTAGAGAGACCAGAATTAAAGGCAATATTACAAAAGTGGCCAAACTAATGTCCTGCACAGATTTAACATGTCATGCAAATGCTTCGGCTCAAAGCACGCACCAATAAAGGGAAGATCGCCAAATGCCTTCATCACTGCGCTGTCTACCTGTGACGGCACTTTCAAGGAACGGAGAACCTGCACCACGAGGCTAGCTTTGCTGCCTCACAGGGCAGTGACCTGGGTTTAATTCCATCCTTGAATGACTCGCTGTGCGGGGTTTGTACATTCTCCCCGTGTCTGTGTGAGTTTCCTCCGGGTGCTATGTTTTACTCCAACTGTATAAAGATATACAGATAAGGGTAGATTGGCCATGCTAAATTGCGCACCGTACCCAGGGATGTGTACGGTAGATGGATTAGCCATGGGAAATGCAGGCTCAGAGGGATAGGGCAGGTGTTTGTCCAGTGGGATACTGTTTAGAGGTTCGGTGTGGCCTCGATGGGCCGAAAAGCCTGTTTCCTCACTGTAGGGATTCGATAATTTCAATGGAGTTCTCCTTCACTGGCAGCTTTCGACAGGGCACTACCTGTAAGTCTTACCTTGATTTGTCTTGCCAAAATGCAACACCTCATATGTAACTAAAATAAACTCTATCTGCCACTCCTCGGTTCACCAAAACAAGGTCCCATTATAGTCTGAGAGATCATTCTTCACTGTCGACAACACCACCAAATTTGGAATTATCTACAAACGTACTGACCATACTTCATATACTCAAATGTAAATGATTTGTATAAGTGACAAAAGTCAGTGGACCCACTATTGATCTTTGCAGCACACCACTGGTCACAGGTCTCCAAGTTTAATGAACAAATGTCCACTGTCACGCCCTGTCTCCAATATTCAAGAAAATTTCGGATCTAAATGGCGAGTTCTCCCTGGATCCCAGGCAGTCTAACCTTGCTAACCAGTCTACCATGTAGAACATTTTGGTAATCTTACTTGATTCCATAAAGACAACATCCACTCTCCTGTCTTCATCAATCATGTTCATCACTTCCTCAAAAGATTATACAGAGTCAGTGAGACGTGATTTCCACTGTACAAAGCCCTCTTCAGTCCTTGTCTTTTCAAATGCATTTACATCCTTTCCCACAAAAACCCCTCCAACAATTTAGTCACCATTGACGTCAGGCTCAGCGATCTATGGTTACCTGTTATTTTTCCCTTACTTTTTAAATAATGACACTATGTTAGCTGCCCTCCAGTATTTTGACACCTCACCTGTGGAAATCATTGATACAAATATATCAGCAAAATGCTGACCAATTTCTTTCCTAGCTTCTCACAAACATTTGGGATACAAATGATCAGGTCCCAGGGATTAGTTCACCTTTATGTGTTTTAAAATGTCAAACACCTCCTTGTAATATAGACACCTTTCAATGTATCACTGTATATTTATTCATTCTCTCGCTCTTGGAACCTCCTCCTCATTAAATACTGAGGAGAAATTTTTGTTTCATATCCCTCCAATCTCGGGTGGTTCCACACATAGATAGTCTTACTGATCTTTAAGGGGCCCAGTTCTCCCCCGAGTTAATCTTTTACCATTAAAGGATTTGTAGAATTTCTTCTTATTGCCCTTATACGCCTCTCGGGATTCACTTAATCTCAGCTCTGTTTACCGGATATATCCCTCCTTCCTTACCTTGACCATAACATCAATATATCTAACCATCCAGCACTCCTGGCACCCACCAGCCTTACCCCTCTCACTAATAGGAACACGTTGGCTCTGGACTCTCTGAAACCACGTTTTGATGGACTTGCATTTACCAACCATCTCTTTACCTGTGAATAGGGTACCCCAATCATCTTTCAGAGGGCTCGCCTAACATTTTCAAAATTGGCCTTGTTCAAAGTTAGAACTTTAATGTTGACATCAGGTATTTCCTATTCCACAACTAATTTAAAACTAATATTTGTGGGTAACAGACATGAAAATTAAATCAACACTTCCTGCCCCTCTATAACGAGCTCGAAAGTCTGACTAGGCTCCTCCTGTCCCTCTGTAATAGACTCGAGAGGCTTAATGGCCTCCTCCTGTCCCTTTGTAACAGATCCGATACACAGTAATCCGTGGATTATGAGCAGCCATTAAACTGTATCTGATGGAGGTCCATCCTTTCTCAGATACAGAAACACAAACAACACAATGTACTGCAGGTGCCCTCTCAGTTACACTTTATGCAGCTGCAGCAACACATCTCTTTGTTCTGAATGATTCTGTTGACAAAATGTGCCAATATTCCAGCTTTCCACCTTTTCAAGTAGCAACAGGCTAATATGGACGGAATGGTCTTCTCTTCTCCCTCTGTAAGAGGCCCATTGGGAGAGAATTTCTTCAGCCTGTTCCTGAGCAGCAGTCTCAATGCTCTGTCTCAAGGTTATGAAAGGATTTGACAACAGGACATTAAAACCAGGATTAGCCGCACACTGGTCAATAAGTACCGTACTTTGTGTTCAGGTATCTAGAAACTTGCCCAACCCCCCTTTTTTATGCAGCCGATCTGTTATTTTATAACTGCCTCCTTTCATAAACAGAATGGAACATACATAGACCCCTGCAGTGTTCATTTAATACTCTCATATACAAGGAAAAAACGATATAAAATGTTGAAAGATTTATGGTCCATCCCCCAGCAACCCTCATCCATTGCATCCAGTATATGAAAAGTGATGTATTGAACTGGTTAACTGAGCTTATTTGTTCAGTGACTGCGATTAATGCCAATCTGCATGGATTCTAATTATCCCAGTGGAGGGTTTCAATCTTTTAATGATAAATGGGCTCCGTTCAATGTGTCAACCCAAAACATGAGCGGAGCATCACTGACAGCACTGACAGGGAACAGCAGATCCAGAGAGAAGGGGAGGAGAGATCAGAATCTGAGAACATGAGACTGGAATGTTCCAACAATGGATCAGAATTTGAGAACATTAGGCTGAACTATTCCAACAATGGATCAGAATCTGAGAACATTAGAGAGAAATATTCCAACAATAGACAGGAGCTTAGCCGATTATATTTGGTATCTTTCTGCATTTGATTGGTTGTCATTATCATTGCGGATCTATTATGCTCTTCTCATTATTCAATACTTTTATTATCCCTTCCTGGCTAGCGTTGGTGTTCCTGATGAGTGTCACTATCCAGATTTTGTTTTCTATAAACCAGTTATGACTGTATTATTGTTATTTCATATCGTCTACACTTCCTGCCACTATTATTGTTCCAATCCAATCCAATCTCTCAATCCAGATATTCACTCTACAGACCACTGCTAACTGCATCAATGAAGGTGTTCAATTACTGTCTCGCTCTCTGCTCTGGCAGTGTTACTCACGGATCTCTATGTTGATCTATTCAGTTTCAGGGGAGAATCATAATGCATCGTATCATTGCCTTTGCTGTTAAGAGCATGGAGGTCACTGTCTACTGTTCTGGTTACAAACTCCACTTCCTTCCACTGTTTCCATCCCATCCCTGGCCAATATCTGCAGTTGAAGCAGACAAGTCACAACTGTGGGAGATCCCTTTGACAATGAGCTGATTCTTGACACCATTCCCTGACATTTCTAACTTTAAATACTCACTACTCCAGAATATATCTCACTGGTTTAGTCCATCTGCTGTTTGAACCTTGACCTATGAAGTACAGGCTTAATGAAGCCAATAATCTGCTGCTGATGTGCCTGGCTTCAAACCTGCCTAAGCAAATCTGATTCGAACTCACACCAAACTCCGATCCATCTGTCATTCATGTGCACACGGATGTATATTGCTGTTTTGTCTGGCAATGCCTTTATATTTACATTCTCAAACACTTCACTTCATCTGTCCATGAAACTTCCCTCGTTCTCTCTATTGATAAACAAAAAGCCTGCCAGTTGTTCTTATTTAAAATTGTTTTCTCCATGTGCGTTCCTTCTCAACCAATGAGTTTTGCATTCAACCACGCCTATCGCGCACACTCTCTCAGTCTCTGATGAACACACAGAGAGAGCAATCCTTCCCATTATAGGCAGTAATCTGATGCGAGTATACTTAGCATATGTTATTAAAGTTTGCAATACTGTCCAGATAGTGCAGTTCACTGAGCAACACACCAGCATGGTGTGCACAGCTCTCCATGCTGGGCTGTCATCTTGTCCCAGTTTATGTTGTTTGTGGTGTTCGGTGAAGCAGATTCAGAATTTGATGTCACAAACCATTCCAGCTGATCTGACAATGCCTTTATTCAATGTTCTCATTCTTGTAATTTTACTCACGAAGATCTCACTTCTGCAGTTAGTCCCACTGCCCTGTCTTTTTCCCCATATTTCCACAACCTCCTCCCAGTTAATTAACTGCCTGTTTCTGTCTTTAATGTGGATCTCTATGTCCTTCTGTATCTTTCCCTGGCCTTGGGTTTTGTCTCCCTAGTGTATCGAGTGCTGGCATTGTGTAGCTCCGAAATAATGAAATGGCGTGTGTCAGGCTGTTGTTCACTTCCCGGTATGTCCCATGTGATGGTTCATGGACAGGCGTGTTTCAGAAGTTATGAGACACATCCTTGTAACTTGGTGTGTACCTGTGGCTGTCCCTCTCAGGTGATCTTGCGATCAGTAACACGAGGAAGACCACTGAGTAAAGGACCAGGCATCAAATTGCCTGACAATGCTGTCACTTTTTTAATAAAAGGTTATTTTCTCCTTATTTTTAGTAAGAGGTCTTAAAGGCCAAACTTCCTACTGAAAACGGCTCAAGTAAATAACTTCCGGGGATTTTAGGGTTTTTAATAAATAGTAGTAATAATGGCCAGCTCGCATACACCAGGCTTTCTCGATTTCCTTTCATTGTAGCAATAACAATCACCAGATGCTTGGGGTCCCAGAACGGGTGTAAGTTTTAGTAAATTATTCCTAGCTGGTATTCTCTCTGGAAGCTCACTTGATGCTCTTTCCCCCTGGATTGGAGAACTGTATGCAAGAATGCATGTTTGAATGTTCCTTTTTGCCAAGGGGTGTGTTTAGGTGATTGTAGTATATTGGAACAGTTCATTAGTAGAAGGTACTGTATCCATTATTCTGTTATGGTTTCCAATAGTTAAGTTCGTCTAAATTCCTCTTCATTGTGTATGGATTTTGATCAGAGTATTTAAATACATTGTGTTTTGCTTAATGGTGAGTGGTTTGACGAGTACCATCACATCTGGAACATCCACTTCACATCTTCCTTGAAAATAAGAAAAGGTTCGCATCCAACCTACCTCTTTAAAATAGTTTGAGTCAGTCTGGTTGGTCTATAGCAAACTGAGGACTCTTGTCTGGTTCTAAATCGATAATACCAAATTGAGTTTAGAATTACAATCCCTACAGTGTGTAAACAGGCCATTCGACCCAACAAGTCCACACCGACCCTCCGAGGAGTAACCTACACAGACCCATTCCTCTACCCTATTATTACACATTTACCCCGACTAAGGCACCTAACCCACACATCCCTGAAAACTACAAACAATTTAGCATGGCCAATTCACCTGACATGCACATCTTTAGATTGTGGGAGGTAACTAGAGAATCCAGAATAAGCTCATGCAAACACTGGAGAGTATGCACTGGGTGGCTATTGGGTTCAAAGGTTACGAATGGTAGTTGTTAGTGTCTATGGTTCTGGATGTTGAATTCGGTTGGTTTAAACAGTGTGTTGAGTATAAAGACAATTTCAGTCACTAAGAGTTCTCTGGGTGTGGAAGAAGTAAAGTTTGGGGTTTTACAAAAGGTAATGAAGGGAAGCTGTAGGAATTGGCAGACAAGCTGGAGTTGGGGTTGTGTTTGTCTGTGAGAAAATGAGAGATAATTACAGCTATAGCTCGGCAATTACATTTGGTGGAACCGCCATCAGAATCTTTGGAAATGGCTAGAATTCAATTTCAAATGAGGCACCTTGAACATGAGAAAGAATTGAAACAGTTTGAATTATGATGAAAAGTAGAAATAAAAGAAAAGGAAATGAAGACGAAAGAGAGAAAAAGAGAGAAGAAAAGCAGAGAGTTTCAACTTCAAAAGTTAGTAATTAGAGAGGAAAGTTGACATAGAAGGTGGAGATGAAGGCGGACAGTCGGCTGGATAAGGAGGATAGTGAGGATGAGCAACCCTATATCGCCAAAGGTCTGATGGGGATCTGTTTAAATACATCCAGGTATTATCTAAATTTGATGAGAATGATGGAGGGAGCCTTTTTAATATCATTTCAGAAAGTGGCTAAACAAATGCAGTTGCCAGAGAACATGTGGATTTAGTTGATTCAAACAAAGCTGATAGGCATTTGCATCCCTATCAGAGGAGGTATCTACTGAATATGAGGAGGTAAAGAAAGCCGTTTGAAGTGCATATGAGCTTGTGCCAGAAGCTGACAGACAGTGTTTCAGGAATCTAAAATAGCATGCCTGGTTAAACGCACGTTGTGTTTGAAAGGATCAAACAAATTTTGAAAGTTGGGGAATGGTATTAAAACAGAGCAAACCCTTGTAAAGATTCTTATTTTGGAGAAGTTCAACAATTTACTTCCTGCAGTCATGAGAACCTCATGTGGAAGAGCAGAGAGTAACAATGGGAAGGTTAGAAGCTAAAATGGCTGATGATGATGATTGACTTCAGAAATCAAAGTTTGGTTTCTGTGAGAGATTGAGAAGAATGAGTGAGATTTTTTAGAACATATCCCTGTGAGAGTAAGGTTTATTGGCATAGGCCAGGAGTAGCAGGTAAAGGGGTTACAGCATTAGGAGGTACAGAAGCATGAAATTATTTTATGCTGAGACATGAGGAGCTATGTCATTCAGAGGGAGCATTAGAGAGAGAAGAAGTGCTCCATTATGTAACGTGTGGTTGGAGTGTCCAGTGGAAACATCAACAGATTTATTCCACAATCGGGAAGGAGGCCTTGAGCTTGGTGTTGGCGTTACAACATTTCAGCATTTAAATTGCAAATAACGCATCTGAGACAACCCTTTTTCACTGATCGTAACCCCTTAAAGTTTTTGGAGAAGTTTTGGTAGAAAAATACCAGTCTGTGTCGACTGAGCTTATTATTTCCGCCATTCAATATGAAATTATACATGTGACAGGGTTAGAAAACCTAAGTTTTGAAACGTTGTGGAAACTTGAGTGAAGAAAGACGATGGCATTCTGTGGCAGGAGTAAAATGACTGAAATCGAATCTCGTTGTGAACATTTGTATGCTCAGATTCAATGTAATATATATGCATTGCAGTCAATAGACAATAGGTGCAGGTGTAGGCCATTCTGCCCTTCGAGCCTGCACCACCATTCACAATGATCGTCGCTGATCATTCCTAATCAGTATCCTCTTCCTGCCTTATCTCCATAACCCTTGATTCCACTATCTTTGACAGTTCTATCCAACTCTTTCTTAAATGAATCTAGAGACTGGGCCTCCACTGCCCGCTGGGGCAGAGCATTCCACACAGCCACCACTCTCTGGGTGAAGACGTTTCTCCTCATCTCTGTCCAAAATGGTCTACGCACTGACTGGGCTGTCCCTGTTCTTCTCCAATAGTGTCAATGGGCTGAATGGCTTCCTCATACTCCTGTGAAACCAGCGTGAGATGCTGAATGAACTCTTGTTTTACTGTGGCAATGTGCAGTGTCAGGCAGTGCTGGTAGATGAATGTTACCGACACTTTAACAGCACAAGTCTCAATGGAGTCAGGGTCTTGCTGCACACGGACACAGACTAGTTCAGGAGCTGAGGGGGGATCAAAATGTTCTGAACATTGTGGCATCTTCGGTGACCATCCCCACTTCTGATCTTATGGTGGGGAAGGTGGGGAGGGGAGACGTTGATGAAGCAGCTGAAGATGTTTGTGAAGAGGAAGCTACCCTGAGGATCTCCCACAGAGGTGACCCAGGACTGAGATGATGCCCTTCTTCCTTTGTGCCATGTTTGACCCCAAACACTGGAGAGGTTACTCTGATTCCCATTAAGTGCAGTTTTGTTAAGCTCCTTGATGTCAACAAAAGCCAACCACTGCCGTAATATCAGGGCCAGTCATTTTTACCTGAACCCTTGTCTCAACTTCTTTTGTTCACATCAATAAGCCATGATATACGAGTAGCAAGTGTTTTCTTCAAACAGGTGGGATTGACTGTCAGGATTTCACTTCTCGGGAGTGTTCTGGGAGCGAGATTACTGGAAGTATTTGAAGACGAGGTCGATGGATATTGACCTGTCAGAGTGGTGAGGGCTATGAAGAATTGGGTTTGAAAGATGATTTGAGACCAGGAGCTGATCAGTCACGATGTTAGTGAAGGACAAGGCAGGTTTGGGGAGTGAACGACCTGCCCCTGTTTCTGATGTTCTCACATTCTGTTATTGGAAAGTTAGTGGGTGTTATTTTCATGAATGTTATGTTTTTGAATATTGCAGTCAGGGAGACCAGATGATTTTGTGAGCCATCTCTGTGTGAGGTATATGGGCTGCATTCACAGTGAATCTGAATCTACAACGTGACCAACAACTGAAGCACAAGTTGCAGAGAGGGGAAGCTCTATAAAGAGATATGAGGGGACTCTTTCATACCCGTGCCTGGATTTTCCAATTACATTTCCCAAATCACATCAAAGCATATGTGACAGTCTTGAGAAGCTGAATGGTCTCCTCTGTTTCTGTGCACCAGGTTATAGGAGTAAGTGGCCTCCAACTGTTCCTGTCTAGCAGGTATGAGGGGCTGAATGGAACACAGGAACATGGGACTGAGGAGCAGGAGCGGGTCATTAGATATTTTGACCCTTCTCCACCAGGCAGTAAGATTGTGGCTGATCATGTTGGGGTGTCAGGCCCACTTTCCTGTCTGTATTCCAGTATCCGTGACTCACTTCTCTGTCAAATATTTAACTAATGCAGCTTTCAATCAATTAGAACATAGAGGCACAATAAACTTCCAGTGAAGAGAATTCCCACTTTAAAGGTCCTTTCAGAATTTTTCGTCATCCCTCTTATAGAATCAGAGTCATGCAGAGCAGAAACAGACCCGTTAGTCCAATCTGTTCACTACGATCAGATATCAAATCTGATCCAGTCCCATTTGCCTGCATTTAGCCAATATCCCTCCTCTCGGATACTTTTTAAATGTGCGATTGTAACCGCCTTCAGCACTTCCTCTGAGAGCACTTTCTGTACACACACCACTCTCTGTGTGAAACATTTATCTGCAGGTCCCTTCTAACTCATTCGTCCTCTCGCCTTCAACCTCTGCCCTCTTGTTCTGGACTCCCCTATCCTGGAGAGCAGAACGTGGCTGTTCAGAATATCCATGCCCCTGATGGTTTTATAAACCTCTATAATGTCACCCCTCAGCCTCTGACACTCCAGGGGGAAACACCTCAACCTATGCAACCTCTCCCGACAGCTCAAACCTCCAGTCCTGGAACATCTGTGTAAGTCATTTCTGCAGAAAACCGAGTTGTACGCAGTATTCTTAAAGTGACCTCACCAACATCCTGTACAGATACAACATACCACCACATCTCCTATATTCAATGCTCTGACTGATTAAGGCAAATGTGCCAAATGTGTTCTGCACCACTCTGTCTACCTGCAACTCCACTTTAAAGGAACAATGCACCTGCAGCCCTGTGTCCCTTTGTTTCACAACACGCCCCAGGACCTGACCATGAAGTATATAATGTCTACCCTGATTTTCCTTCCCAAAATGCAAAGTTTCAATTTATCTAAATTAAACTTCATCTGTTACTCCTTGACCCTTTGTCCCATCTAATTGTGGTCTTGTTGTACTCTGAGATAATCTACTACACCACATTTCTGATGTCATCTGTAAACTTACTAACTGTGGCCCAAATATTCACATCTAAAACCTTTACATAAATGATGAAATGCAGTGAACTCAGTACTGATTCTTACAGCACACTGCTGCTCACAAGCCTCCAGTCTGAAAAATACCCCTCTTCCTTCAAGCTAGTTGTGACTAGCTTCTTCTGTATCCCATGTGACTGAAACTTACTAATCTGTCTACCAATCAGAATGAAATACTAGCTATGAAGATAGGATGTGTAGGTTAGGTTTATTTTCACTAGATAAAAGGAGATTGTCGGGGGAGGGGGGGGGGACCTGATTAAGGTTTGCAAAATCATGAAGGGTATAGCCAGGGTGGATAGAGACAAGCTTTTTCCCAGGTTGAAGGATTTAATAACGAGAGGTCGTGCTTTCAAAGTGAGAGGAGGAAAGTTTAAGGGGGATACACGCAGTAAGTACTTCACACAGAGGGTGGTGGGCATTTGGAATGCGTTGCTAACAGAGGTGGTAGAGGCAGGCACGGTCGATTCATTTAAGGTGCGTCTGGACATATGCATGAGTAGGTGGGGAGCAGAGGGAGACAGATACTTAAGAATTGGCCGACAGATTTAGACAGTACATTTGGATCGGTTCAGGCTTGGAGGGCGAAGGCCCTGTTCCTGGGATGTAAATTTTCTTTGGTCTTTGTTCTTTAAATGAACACCTTGCTGAAGTCCATTAAGACAATGTCTACCAAATTGCCTTCATTAATCGTCTTTGTCACCTCTTCATCAAAATTAAACAAAATAAATAAGACATGATTTCTCATGCAGAAAGCTTCGTTGTCTACTCCGATCAGCCCTTGCCTTCCCAAATGTACGTAAATCATGTCCCTCAGAATCCCCTCCAACAACTTACCCACCACTGACATCAGGCTCACCCGTCTATAGTTCCCCGGCTTTTTGGGTCACTGTTTCCTTTTCCTGTCCCACTCCTCCACTGCTCACAACAAATGTTAAATGTGACCAGGTTGGTGATATGGCCGACGATATCGGTCTCAGACTGGGTCAGGGTCAGTTTTAGGAACAAGTCAGGCTAGTTTCTTTAATCTGCTAAAACAACACGTTTATGATCCAGAGCAATGTTACTCAAACTATGATGGAAAGATGAATAGCAAACTGTTTGTGCATTGCAATTATATAATCAATATTTCCCTTTCTAAAAATGCTGACACACGCATGCACGCACACACACACACACACACACACACACACACACACACACACACACACACACACACACACACACACACACACACACACACACAAAATCTCTGCAATTTTAACTTGAAATAACTTGGTCCAAATATTATTGAAACTCGTGACAAAGGAAAAATTGTGAGATTGTCCAAAACGTTATTCTGCTTCTGAAGATATTGTACTCACACATCTGCTAGCAATGGGATTTCATCCTGGGAGAGTTTGGATTTGGCTGAATTCCCTTTGCTTTTGGCAGTGAGGAGATTCCAGTGAATTCTGGCTCGGGATCATCCAAAGGGTAGAACAGTGGTGAGCACTGCTGCCTCACAGCACTAGCGACTTGGGTTCGATTCCAGCCTTGGGTGACTGTCTGTGTGGAGTTTGCACATTCTCCCCTTGTCTGTGTGAGCTTCTAATGGGTGATTCAGTTTCCTACCACAAACTGTGAAGGTTCGGTGGATTGGTCACGCTAAACTATCCGTAGTGTTCAGGGATTTCTAGGTTATATGCAATAGTCAGAGGTAAATATCGGGGAATGGGTTCGGAAGGTTGGTATGGACTTGCTGGGTCGAAGGGCATGTTTCCACACTGCAGGGATTCCATAAAAATAAGAATGATAACGATGACTGTAGAGGTTTTTTTTAGCTCACACACATTGCTGTGATGAGGAACAATGAAGGACAGAGAGTGCAATAGGCCATTCCTTCTCGGGCAGATTACATTTTCTCCCTCTCTGAGTTGAATCACACAGTAATGTTATCCTCTCCCAAACTGGACCATGTGAGGTCTCCTTGTACATTGTCCAAACTATGTCTCCATCACATTCCCTGTTCCATGTAGGTGCATCATTGCTGCTGTCATACACAGAGCCATACCCTTCGCAGGAAATGGTCTTGGTCAATGTGAAGATATGTTTATATGTCCCTGCGTCATTAAAAAATAAAAATGTTTAATTTATTCAGAATACCTGTGTTAAACTGAATACATTTTTTTTAAAGAAATACAGAAATTGCTGGAAAAGCTCGCCAGGTCTCTCAGTACCTAGATGCTGTAGTTGTACCAGCCTCTACCACTTCCTCTGGCAGCTCATTCCATACGCACACCACCCTCTGTGTGAAATGGTGCCCTTTAGGCCTCCTCAAAACCTTTCCTCTCTCACTTTCCAGCAAAGCCCTCTAGTTTTAACCTGGGGAAAAACCCCTGACTACTCACCCTATCCATGGCCATTCTGATTTTATAAACCTTTACTGCTGCAAAATGTGACTCCAATCAACACGAATGGCTGTACTTTCAGTCATTCTGGGCCTAAATTCTGAAATTCAATACTGACACCTCTTCCTTCTCCATCAAGTCACAATTCTAAATCCATTTTAATCAGTTTGTTCAGATATATCCTGAGACACTTCTGTGGGCTTTACACCGAGACCTTTGTGCCTGGAGGCAGGGACACTAGCATCACTCAGTAATACCCATAAAGCTGTCACAGTATTCTCCTGTGTGTTTGTTCATCAGACTGTCCTGACATGCTGGGACATACCTCTGCAACAGGCAGTACTTGAATCCAGGCCTTCTAGCCCAGAGCAAGGAACACTACCACACAAGTTCAGGAATTGGAATCAAATCCAGAGCTCTGGCTCAGAGACAGGGACACTACCCACTACACTACCATACCCAGATTTTGGGTCATATTTTAGTGCCCACTTTCAGCTTGATGTGGATTTATTATAATCAGGTTACCATTACTGAAGTACACAAAACACTTTGTATTGTTAAACAAATGCAAGATATTTGTCTCAACTGTAGGATATTGACTGTATATGCTATGCCATTGAAATTAACTCTGACCATCTTTAAGTGCTATTATCTGTAGTCTGCAATATTAAGGAAAGAAATCCTGCAGACACACTCTGCCTAATGAAGGGTCTCAAATAGATATTTATTACTGAACACCAGAGATGAAGGAAGAGCTTAATTTCTGGTCCCAAAACACCGATCACTCTTACCCACCTCTAACATGCGACTGCCCTTTTCCTAAAACCATGAAATGACACCAGGCCGGTGATTACTCCTCCATGGACTCTCCTCCCCACTGACTGTGTCTGCAATCTGTCTCTCCTCCCCCGAACCACACAGGGCAAACCAAGCTCAGGGTCTTTGTGAAAATCAAGGCCGGAGAGTGCAAGCATCCTGGAGAGGGGAGGGCATTTTAAAATTGAAGGGGGAGGGTGAGGTGACAGTAATATCACTCACTGGGCTGAGGGGTGGCTGATGGAGTTTTGTTTGGATTAATGCGAGATATTGGATTTGGTAAATCAAACGACAGCAGGACCTTTTCAATTAAAAGTAGAGCCTTTGGCAGTGCTGTAGTACAGAAACCTAGGCCGTCAGGTTTAATTCTTTAAAATTTGAATCTCATATAGATAGTGTGGTTAAGAAGGTGTTTAACACACATCTTCATAGGACAGACCTTTGAGTATCGGAATTGGGATGTCATGTTGTGGTTGTACAGGACATTGGTGAGACCTCTTCTGGAATACTGTGTCCAGTCTGGTCACCCTGCCCGCTCATTCCATAGGCACACCACCCTCTGCGTGAAAAAGCTGCCCCTTAGGTCACTTTAATATTTCCCCTCTCACCATAAGCCTATGTCCTCTAGTTTCGGACTCCCCGTACCCTTAGAAAACACCTTGACTATTCACTTTGATATTACTGACGTTGATATTATTAAGCTGGAGAGGATTGAGAAGAGATTAACCTGGATGTTGCTGGGAAAGGAGGGAGTGAGCTCTAAGGAGAGACTGGATCGGCTGGGACTTTTTTCACTGAAGAATATGAGATTAAAGGGTAACTTTGCACAGGTTTATAAAATAATGAGGGTTAAAGAGAAGCTGAAGGGCTGATGTCTTTTCTCTAGGGTTGTGGATTCAAAACTGAGGAATTTTTAAGGTGCGAGGAAAAAAGATTTACGAAAGTCATAAGAGGTAATTATGTTAGACAGAAGCTGGCTTGTGTGTGGAATGAACTTCCAGAGGAAGTGGTGAAAGTAGGGACAGTTACAACATTTAAAGGACATTTAGATCAGTCCATGGATCAGACATCAGTTTGGATGGTGCTGTGAGCAGCTGCCCTTTCCCTCCTCCTCTCTGAATGAATCCCTGTTGGTTTTCACCCTCTGCCAATGCCTGTGCAGTGGCGTGGGAGGCCAGCAGAGGGTGGCATTGCATTACTTTAAGCACCACAGAGACTGGCAGACATGCCCCACACAGAGACACACAGATACACACACAGGAATGGTTAGGGCACTGCGTGAAGCTCATCTGGTAATTTAAATGAAACAAAAAGAAATACGCAATTCGCCTCGTAAACTGTTAAAATATGTGGGACAGATCTGCCAAATTCTACTGTTTAAATAAAAAAAATCAATTTATTTTTTTCACTCTGAAAGTGAACATTTTACATGAACTATTCACAACTCTGGGACCCTCTATCTCATAACTTCTTATTACCCGACTCCAGCTCTATAGCAATATACTGTTTCTGGGTTTTCTATCCTCTCATACCACAGGTGCTTGTAAGCTCTCAGTTCAGAACAGTATTCCCTCTCTGTTCCAACTTCATCACATTATACCCTGATGAATATCGATAAGTGGGATCTTCCGATTTCTCTTGTTCTTTTGTTTGTCAATATTTCATTCGCTCCATCTGGTGTGTGTCAGGACTTTTGTTGCTCCATTGACAGCATGTCATTATTCGACTCTGTCCATAGGAATATATCAGTATTCCACTTGCACACACTCATGTCTGTGGGGCAGGATTTCAGTTGTTTCATGGGGACTGTGACACTATAACAATCTCAATGTTTGTAGATGGCACCGAACCTGGAAGAACTCTGAAGTCTATGGAGGAGAGTGTGGAACTCTAACACGACAGTGATACGTTGGTGTAGTGTTCAGGTTTACGGCAGATGGGGATCAGTGCAGAGCAGTTTGAGGTGATACACTTTGGTAGGAAAGACAATGAAAGACAATTTAAAACAGGCTGTACTGTTATAAAGGGGCTGCAGGAGCAGAGGGCGCTGGGTGTATATGAGCACAGATTGTTGAAGATGTCAGGACAAGTGGGGAGAGCAGTAACTCTCACAGATTAGTTTCAGTATCTGAGCTGTTTACAGGAGGATGTGTAGGAGGGAGTCTCAGTGCTCCCTTCCTGGGAGGTGTTGGTGACGATGTGATGTGAGCCCACCCTCCTGCCCACCGAGACCGTGGGGATTCCATTTGTACCAGCTCGACACAAAAGGGAGATGGCATCAGGGCCTCAGCTTCCAAGTTGTGCCGGGGGGAAACGGAGCTGCCAGTGGGTTTAAAGTGAGAATTGCCCTTCACTGAACATTTCTCCTGACTCGGTCGGTGGGACGTGGATGTTTCAGAATCTCCACACGAGGTGTCCCGGTCTTCTCTGGCTCCTATCAGGGTCCTCCACATATGGCGGGGGGAGGGGGTGTGAGGGAACGGGTATCGGGCACTCCACCACCCGGTGTGACCCTTTCAGTCCTATTCCAGGCTGTTTCTCCTGGAATAGGAGGAAGAGAGGGAGAGAGTGAGGGTGGGAGTGGGTGTGGTCCTACTGTTAGTGTTAGTGTAGATGTGGAGGGGGTCATGGTGACGTGTCCGGAGGGAGTCAGTCCACAGTGTTGTATCCATGCAGTGTTATTAGTGTGGGGGTGAAGTGGAGGGTGGGGGGGAGAGAGAGGGGGAGAGAGAGAGAGAGAGAGAGAGAGGGAGACAGAGACAGAGAGTGAGAGGGAAGGTGCTTCATGCAGCAATGACAGTGTTGGACCATGAGCCTTGTTCGGGGGTCGGTGCTGTAACAGATATACAGTGAGTGTGAGGGAGCAGAGAGAATACAGTGACCCTTATCCTGACAGAGTGGGAAAGGTTATTGAAGTTTGTCCTGTATTGCTGGACATTTCTTCAGACCCCAGATACTGCACTGAGCTGGGTGGGGAGCTCAGACCATGCTCGGTGGGTCTGGTGGTGTCGCCCCCTCTGGGAAGAGAATGGTCCACCTCTGTACTAGCCCATCCACCAGGAGTTTCGTACCCCTGTTGACAAACCATGGTGTAACTGCCCCTTATCTGCCAGGCTCGGGGTAAACTGTGCAGGGCAGCCCCAAGCTGAGAAAGTTCAATCGTGTGCCCAATCGGCTTTTAAAGATGGCCCCAGTATCAGGGATCACGGAATATCCAGGGCCATCTGGGTAATGGTGTGTACCTCCAGCCATGAAGGACTCCATTTACAAAGCTGGAGAACAAATGCTCATCCAAAACTCTCCATCATCTGACCTCACACCAATATCCCATTTCCCCATCTTTCCTGGGAAGACAAGCTCATGTTACAGGATGTTATCGAAGTGTCTCCATTTCAGCATTCTGCAACCTGGGAACACATCCTTCCATGACACTGTCTCTCAGTCTGCCCCTCTCTGTCTATACCACAAACACCTCCCACGTGGTGATATTTAAACTGATTCCCCCGCCATCTCTGTCTGGCAGTGATGTTCACACCCACAGCACCCGCTTGTCAGGGCAACAATGGAGATATGGAGCTGTAAATGGGTGGGAGCTGCAGATTCTGTTACGTACAGCCTGGGCTGCAACTTTCCCCACACTGGGCAGGGATCTAATACAGTGTTACTGAGGAATGCAGTGGGGTGGTGTACACAGTCCTACATACTGGGAGGGTAACTGCTCCTGGGTTACAGATCAATGCACTGAGGTGGGGTACACAGCCCTAAATGCTGGGAGAGTAACTGCTCCTGGGTTACAGATCAATGTACTGGGGTGGGGTACACAGTCCTACATGCTGGGAGGGTAACTGCTCCTGGGTTACAGATCAATGTACTGCGGTGGGGTACGCAGTCCGACATGCTGGGAGGGTAACTGCTCCTGGGTTACAGATCAATGCACTGGGGTGGGGTACAGGGTCCTACATGCTGGGAGGGTAACTGCTCCTGGGTTACAGATCAATGCACTGGGGTGGGGTACACAGTCCTACATGCTGGGAGGGTAACTGCTCCTGGGTTACAGATCAATGCACTGGGGTGGGGTACAGGGTCCTACATGCTGGGAGGGTAACTGCTCCTGGGTTACAGATCAATGCACTAGGGTGGGGTACACAGTCCTACATGCTGGGAGAGTAACTGCTCCTGGTTTACAGATCAATGTACTGGGGTGGTGTACATAGTCCTACATGCTCGGAGGGTAACTGTTCCTGGGTTACAGATCAATGCACTGGGGTGGGGTACACAGTCCTACATGCTGGGAGGGTAACTTCTCCTGGGTTACAGATCAATGTATTGGGGTGGTGTACACAGCTCTACATACTGGGAGGGTAACTGTTCCTGGGTTACAGATCAATGTACTGGGGTGGTGTACACAGTCCTACATGCTGGGAGGGTAACTGCTCCTGGGTTACAGATCAATGCACTGGGGTGGTGTACACAGTCCTACATGCTGGGAGGGTAACTGTTCCTGGGTTACAGATCAATGTACTGGGGTGGGGTACACAGTCCTACATGCTGGGAGGGTAACTGCTCCTGGGTTACAGATCAATGCACTGGGGTGGGGTACACAGCTCTACATACTGGGAGGGAAACTGTTCCTGGGTTACAGATCAATGTACTGGGGTGGTGTACACAGTCCTACATGCTGGGAGGGTAACTGCTCCTGGGTTACAGATCAATGCACTGGGGTGGGGTACACAATCCTACATGCTGGGAGGGTAACTGCTCCTGGGTTACAGATCAATGTATTGGGGTGGTGTACACAGTCCTACATGCTGGGAGGGTAAATGCTCCTGAGTTACAGATCAATGCACTGGGGTAGTGTACACAGTCCTACATGCTGGGAGGGTAACTGCTCCTGGGTTACAGATGAATGCACTGGGGTGGGGTACGCAGCCCTACATGCTGGGAGGGTAACTGCTCCTGGGTTACAGATCAATGTATTGGGGTGGTGTACACAGTGCTACATGCTGGGAGGGTAACTGCTCCTGGGTTACAGATCAATGCACTGGGGTAGTGTACACAGTCCTACATGCTGGGAGGGTAACTGCTCCTGGGTTACAGATCAATGCACTGGGGTGGGGTACACAGCCCTACATGCTGGGAGGGTAACTGCTCCTGAGTTACAGATCAATGTACTGGGGTGGGTTACACAGTCCTACATGCTGGGAGGGTAACTGCTCCAGTGTTACAGATCAATGCACTGGGGTGGTGTACACAGTCCTACATGCTGGGAGCGTAATTGCTCCTGGGTTACAGATCAATGTATTGGGGTGGTGTACACAGTCCTACATGCTGGGAGGGTAAATGCTCCTGGGTTACAGATCAATGCACTGGGGTAGTGTACACAGTCCTACATGCTGGGAGGGTAACTGCTCCTGGGTTACAGATCAATGTACTGGGGTGGTGTACGCAGTCCGACATGCTGGGAGGGTAACTGCTCCTGGGTTACAGATCAATGTATTGGGGTGGTGTACACAGTGCTACATGCTGGGAGGGTAACTGCTCCTGGGTTACAGATCAATGCACTGGGGTGGGGTACAGGGTCCTACATGCTGGGAGAGTAACTGCTCCTAGGTTACAGATCAATGTACTGGTGTGGTGTACATAGTCCTACATGTTCGGAGGGTAACTGTTCCTGGGTTACAGATCAATGCACTGGGGTAGTGTACACAGTCCTACATGCTGGGAGGGTAACTGCTCCTGGGTTACAGATCAATGCACTGGGGTGGCGTACACAGCCCTACATGCTGGGAGGGTAACTGCTCCTGGTTTACAGATTAATTCACGGGTGATCACTGCACAGGTCGCTGTGCTGGTCAGACTATCTGTTTAGGTTTAAAGATACTGCAATGATGTGGTTTGTGCATCTCCCCACGCTGGATGGATATTTGTTTCAGGTTCACACATTAGTGCCCTGCTGTGGTCTGCACAGCTCCCGTCCTGGCCAGATATCCAGTCTGGGTTTATAGATCAATGCACTGCTTTGGTCTGCACAGCTCCCCGTCCTGGACAGATATCTAGTCCGGGTTTATAGATCAATGCACTGCTGTTGTCTACACAGCTCCCCGTCCTGGACAGATATCTAGTCTTGATTTATAGATCAGTGCACTGCTGTGGTCTGCACAGTGTTCCACTCTGGCCAGATTGCTGGATTGTATTGTCCAGTGTAATGGATGAATCTGGACAGATTGCTGGGTTGTACTGTCCCAGTGTAATGGATGAATCTGGACAGATTGTTGGGTTGTACTGTCCCAGTGTAATGGATGAATCTGGACAGATTGCTGGGTTGTACTGAGCAGTACACTGTCCTGGTCTGTACAGTGTTCCACGGTGAACAGATATCTCCCTCTGGGTGTATGGTGTCTGCGCTGGTTCTGTGAGGTGGATTGAGAATGTGGTATATCTAACCATTTCAGCTGATCTGGCAATGTCTTTAGTTCCCATTCCTGTGATTGGACCCTCCGTCTCTCTCCCCATTAATGTTACAGTGTGTCCAGGTACAGGACATCATGTTGGTGGAGTGGGTAGGGGAGAAAGGTGATGAACAGGTCAAGGGATTCCCCGGAACGTTCTGTCCCTGACATTCTATAACTGACATTCCCCGGAAGGTTCTGTCCCCAACATTCTATAACTGACATTCCCCGGAACGTTCTGTCCCTGACATTCTATAACTGACATTCCCCGGAACGTTCTGTCCCCAACATTCTATAACTGACATTCCCCGGAAGGTTCTGTCCCCGACATTCTATAACTGCCATTCCCCGGAACGTTCTGTTCCTGACATTTTACAACTGACATTCCCCGGAACGTTCTGTCCCTGACATTCTCTAACTGACATTCCCCGGAAGGTTCTGTCCCCGACATTCAATATCTGCCATTCCCTGGAACGTTCTGTCCCTGACATTCTATAAGTGACTTTCCCCGGAACGTTCTGTCCCTGACATTCTATAAGTGACTTTCCCCGGAACGTTCTGTCCCTGACATTCAATATCTGCCATTCCCCGGAACGTTCTGTCCCCAACATTCTATAACTGACATTCCCCGGAACGTTCTATCCCCGACATTCTATAACTGCCATTCCCCGGAACGTTCTGTCCCTGACATTCTATAACTGACATTCCCCGGAACGTTCTGTCCCCGACATTCTATAACTGACATTCCTCGGAACGTTCTTTCCCCAACATTCTATAACTGCCATTCCCCGGAACGTTCTGTCCCTGACATTCTATAACTGCCATTCCCCAGAACGTTCTGTCCCTGACATTCTATAACTGACATTCCCCGGAACGTTCTGTCCCTGACATTCTATAACTGCCATTCCCCGGAACGTTCTATCCCCAACATTCTATAACTGACATTCCCCGGAACGTTCTGTCCCCAACATTCTATAACTGACATTCCCCGGAAGGTTCTGTCCCCGACATTCTATAACTGCCATTCCCCGGAACGTTCTGTCCCTGACATTTTACAACTGACATTCCCCGGAACGTTCTGTCCCTGACATTCTCTAACTGACATTCCCCGGAACGTTCTGTCCCTGACGTTCTCTAACTGCCATTCCCCGGAAGGTTCTGTCCCCGACATTCAATATCTGCCATTCCCTGGAACGTTCTGTCCCTGACATTCTATAAGTGACTTTCCCCGGAACGTTCTGTCCCTGACATTCTATAAGTGACTTTCCCTGGAACGTTCTGTCCCTGACATTCAATATCTGCCATTCCCCGGAACGTTCTGTCCCCAACATTCTATAACTGACATTCCCCGGAACGTTCTATCCCCGACATTCTATAACTGCCATTCCCCGGAACATTCTGTCCCTGACATTCTATAACTGACATTCCCCGGAACGTTCTGTCCCCGACATTCTATAAGTGACTTTCCCCGGAACGTTCTGTCCCTGACATTCAATATCTGCCATTCCCCGGAACGTTCTGTCCCCAACATTCTATAACTGACATTCCCCGGAACGTTCTATCCCCGACATTCTATAACTGCCATTCCCCGGAACGTTCTGTCCCTGACATTCTATAACTGACATTCCCCGGAACGTTCTGTCCCCGACATTCTATAACTGACATTCCTCGGAACGTTCTTTCCCCAACATTCTATAACTGCCATTCCCCGGAACGTTCTGTCCCTGACATTCTATAACTGCCATTCCCCAGAACGTTCTGTCCCTGACATTCTATAACTGACATTCCCCGGAACGTTCTGTCCCTGACATTCTATAACTGCCATTCCCCGGAACGTTCTGTCCCCAACATTCTATAACTGACATTCCCCGGAACGTTCTGTCCCCAACATTCTATAACTGACATTCCCCGGAAGGTTCTGTCCCCGACATTCTATAACTGCCATTCCCCGGAACGTTCTGTCCCTGACATTTTACAACTGACATTCCCCGGAACGTTCTGTCCCTGACATTCTCTAACTGACATTCCCCGGAACGTTCTGTCCCTGACGTTCTCTAACTGCCATTCCCCGGAAGGTTCTGTCCCCGACATTCAATATCTGCCATTCCCTGGAACGTTCTGTCCCTGACATTCTATAAGTGACTTTCCCCGGAACGTTCTGTCCCTGACATTCTATAAGTGACTTTCCCTGGAACGTTCTGTCCCTGACATTCAATATCTGCCATTCCCCGGAACGTTCTGTCCCCAACATTCTATAACTGACATTCCCCGGAACGTTCTATCCCCGACATTCTATAACTGCCATTCCCCGGAACGTTCTGTCCCTGACATTCTATAACTGACATTCCCCGGAACGTTCTGTCCCCGACATTCTATAACTGACATTCCTCGGAACGTTCTGTCCCCAACATTCTATAACTGCCATTCCCCGGAACGTTCTGTCCCTGACATTCTATAACTGCCATTCCCCAGAACGTTCTGTCCCTGACATTCTATAACTGCCATTCCCGGGAACGTTCTGTCCCCAACATTCTATAACTGACATTCCCCGGAACGTTCTGTCCCCAACATTCTATAACTGACATTCCCCGGAACGTTCTGTCCCCAACATTCTATAACTGACATTCCCCGGAACGTTCTGTCCCTGACATTTTACAACTGACATTCCCCGGAACGTTCTGTCCCTGACATTCTCTAACTGACATTCCCCGGAACGTTCTGTCCCTGACATTCTCTAACTGCCATTCCCCGGAAGGTTCTGTCCCCGACATTCAATATCTGCCATTCCCTGGAACGTTCTGTCCCTGACATTCTATAAGTGACTTTCCCCGGAACGTTCTGTCCCTGACATTCTATAAGTGACTTTCCCTGGAACGTTCTGTCCCTGACATTCAATATCTGCCATTCCCCGGAACGTTCTGTCCCCAACATTGTATAACTGCCATTCCCCGGAACGTTCTGTCCCCAACATTCTATAACTGACATTCCCCGGAACGTTCTATCCCCGACATTCTATAACTGCCATTCCCCGGAACGTTCTGTCCCTGACATTCTATAACTGACATTCCCCGGAACGTTCTGTCCCCGACATTCTATAACTGACATTCCTCGGAACGTTCTGTCCCTGACATTCTATAACTGCCATTCCCCAGAACGTTCTGTCCCCTGACATTCTATAACTGACATTCCCCGGAACGTTCTGTCCCTAACATTGTTTGTGAACGGCCGGACGTCAGTGAATTGAACAAACAATAAGATCCCGAGGGAAGAGATCCCGTTCCAGGGAGAAGGAGACACTGTTCCGAAGGCCCCTCAGGCAGTTAAAGGGGAGAATACGTTTTCCCTGCGTTTACATTTCTTCACGACACAGGATCGACGACAATTTAGACCAAAATACAGGAATTCCCAAACTCAGTTTGTCTTCAGGAAACTGGGAGAGAATCCTTCAGGACAGCAAAGTTTCCACCTTCCATATTAGACACTGGGAAGGAGTGACCTGTGTCTGCTCTCGAGTGATCGAGTGTGTGGGAATGTTCTAGAAACAATCTGTCCTTATGGATGTGTCTCTGTGTGTTTGGGGAGGGAGGGTGTCTTGTGGTTTATGTCACATTTTTGTCAGTAATTCCGACCTTCCCATTTGTTATTCCAGCTCCAATTATTTTAATAAATCCCTGAATACAGGGGCACATTTGAAAATCTCACTGGGTCCCCGATCAAACGGGTCCCTTTGCCTCCAGGCTGATGGATAATGGGTTTGTTTTCCTTCCTCACAGTTAACGTAGTGACCATCTACGTCCTGCTTTATAAAGATTGTGGATTGTCTCCATGTGTCAGACGTTACCTGGGGGCCATGTCAGCGGCGGATCTCCTGGTCATTATCCTCGACCTGATCCTGAGACACATTCCCATTGTTTATTGGGAACAGTTTTATTTCCTGTACTCCGTCCCGGTGTGTAATATCCACGCCGTCCTGCTTTATGCAGCCACTGACTGCTCTGTCTGGTTCACCGTCACTTTCACCTTTGATCGGTTTGTGGCCATTTGTTGCCAGAAGCTGAAAAGTAAATATTGCAGTGAGAAAACGGCGGCTGTGGTTCTGGGAGCAGTGACTGTGCTGAGCTGTTTAAAGAACATTTCCTGGTATTTTATGTTCACGGCTCGGTATCGGCTGTGGAACCTCCCCTGGTTTTGTGATGTAACAGACGCTGTTCGAGTCTCCATTGTCTGGGCCACAATCGAGTTCCTCCACCACATTCTAACCCCGTGTGTCCCATTTCTCCTGATTCTGCTGCTCAATGTTCTCACCGTCAGACACATTTTAGTGACCAGCAGAGCCCGCAGGAGACTCCGCGCTCACACCAATGGGGACGCTCAGTCTGACACAAAAATGAGAAATCGAAAAAAATCCATCATTTTACTGTTTGTGATCTCGGCCAATTTCATCCTGTTATGGTCAACGTTAATGCTGTATTCTATATGGAAACGGATGTATGAGTTTGGGTATCGGTCTGTGTATCTCCATCGCTCTGTGATGGAATTGGGCTTCATGCTGCAGCTCCTCAGTTGCTGCACAAACACCGCGATTTATGCCGTGACCCAGACTAAGTTCAGGCAGCAGCTGAAGAATGTACTGAAATATCCCTTCACCCAAATAAATCCATCCATCAAATTCCCTCATTAATCACACCATCCGGGATTTTCTCATTTCAGTTCAGTGTTTCAGTGATGGAGCAGCCTGTCGCTATGGTAACAGACTGAGGGTAGCGCTGGTTTGTCCATCCTTATCCCACAGAGGGGGTTACAGGGAAACATTTCAATGTTTCTCACAACTCAGGGGCCAGTGAGAAAAGGCACCATCCCACTGACTGTATCCATCACTTCCATTTGTAACCAATAAAAATGTTGATTAAAGCGTGCCGAGCAGCAGAGTGACCGATGTTGTTGTGTGTCTTTGTGTTGAAGAAGCTGAGCTGGAGAGAGACAGACACAGCCCCAAGTCCTGGTCCTCAGGGAAGGGGAGGGCACCGCGCCCTGAGCTCAGGAGCTGGGTTTAACTCCCTCTGTCCCACCACTGCAGCCTGGCCTCCCCATTTCCTCTCCCCCACTCTCTCCACCTGACTCCATCCTTTCCTCTACCTCTCCCTTGCACCCTCTCTCTCTCCTGCCATCTGTCTCCCTTCCCCAATTCCGTCTCTACTCCATTTTCTCCCTCCTCCCACTTCCCACATCTCTCTATCATCTAACAACCACCCCTCCAACCACATGCAGCCACAGCACCAACCACTACTACTCTCCCCAGTCTCTGGATCAGAGGGAGAGGGACGCGTCAGGGAGACAGACTGCGTCACAGAGGGAGGGAGGGGCAGGAGGGAGAGAGATTTAGTCAGAGAGAAACAGGGAGGTGGGGAGAAAGAGAGACCGAGGTAGGGGGATCGAGAGTGAGAGAGGTGGACAGAGAGAGAAGGAGCAGGGAGAGACAGAGAGAGAGGCAAGGGAGAGATAAGGTGAGGGAGAGAGAGAAATAGGGGAGGACATAATGACAGAGGGGTCAGAGAGTTTGGGACAGAGAAGGGGGACAGAGAGTGGGGGATGGAGAGAGTGGTGGACGGGGGGACAGGGGGGACAGAGAGAGAGGTGACAGAGAGAGGAGGCAGTGAGAGGGGGACACAGAGAGACGGGGGACAGAGAGAGCTTGGGGACAGAGAGGGGGACAGAGAGAGAGGGACAGCGAGAGAGGGATACAGAGAAATGGGGGACAGAGAGAGGTGGACAGAAAGGGTGGGATAGAAAGTGGGGGACAGAGAGGAAGGGGGACAGAGAGAGGGGGGCAAAGAGAACGAGAGAGAGAGGGCGACAGAGAGAGGGCGACAGAGAGAGGGCGACAGAGAGAGGGGGCGACAGAGAGGGGGCGACAGAGAGGGGGGACAGAGATGGGGGGACAGAGAGGGGGGGACAGAGAGGGGGGACAGAGAGGGTGGGACAGAGAGGGGGGGACAGAGAGGGGGGGACAGAGAGGGGGGGGACAGAGAGAGGGGACAGAGAGGGGGGACAGAGAGAGGGGGACAGAGAGGGGGACAGAGAGGGGGACAGAGAGGGGGGACAGAGAGCAGGGGGATAGAGAGAGGGAGACAGGGAGTGGGGAACAGAGAGAGGGGACAGAGAGGTTACAGAGAGTGGGGGATGGAAAGAGTGGGGGACAGAGGAGGGGACGGGGGACAATGACGGAGGTGACAGAGAGAGTACCGAGTGAGGGGGACACAGAGGGGGACAGATCGAGCGTGGGGACAGAGAGAGGGGGGACAGAGAGAGGGGGGGACAGAGAGAGAGGGGGGACAGAGAGAGTGAGGGGACAGAGAGAGGGGGTACATAGAGAGGGCTTGGACCGTGAAGGCGGGACTGGGGTGGTGCAGAGAGGGGTGTCAGAGAGTGGGGGGACACAGAGGGGGACAGAGCGGGGAGGGACGGAGATGGGGTACAGAGATGGGGGCAGAGAGAGGGAGGAACAGAGAGAGTGGGGACAGGGAGAAGGGGGACAGAGAGTGACGGGGAGAGACACAGGGGGACAGAGAGAGGGGGGCAGAGAGAGGGGTAAAGAGAGACGTGGACAGAGGGGGCGGACTGAGAGCAGGGGGAACAGAGAGAAGTAGGGGCAGAGAGAGAGGGGACGAGACAGGGGGACAGAGAGCGGGAGAGACAGAGAGAGGTGGGGTGACACAGAGAGTGGGGGTCACAGAGTAAGGGCAGCAGAGGTGGCAGAGAGAGGTGTACAGAGAGAGGGGAACAGAGAGTGGACAGACGGGGGTGGGGACCGAGAGAGAGGGGGGACAGAGAGAGAGGGGGGAGACAGAGAGAGAGAGTGGGGACAGGGAGAGATGAAAAGAGAGGGGGGGGCAGAGAGAGGGGGACAGAGAGCGGGGGGACGGGGGGTCAGAGAAAAGGAGACAGAGAGAGGAGGGAACAGAGGGAGAGGGGGTCAGAGAGAGGTGGGCAGAGGGGGAAGAGAGAGGGGTGACAGAGAGAGAGTGGGGACAGAGAGAGGAGGACAGAGAGAGAGTGGGGACAGAGAGAGGAGGACAGAGAGAGAGGGGGGACAGAGAGAGGGGTGGACATAGAGATGGGGACAGAGGGGGAGGGAGGAACAGAGTGTGAGTGTGACAGAGAGAGTGGGGACAGAGAGAAGTGTGACAGAGCGGGGGGTACAGACAGGGGGAACAGAGAGAGGGACAGAGAGAGAGGGGGGCGAAGAGAGGGGGACAGAAAGAGGGGGGCAGAGAGAGCGGGGTAAAGAAAGAGGAGGAAAGAGAGAGGCGGACAGAGGGGACGGACAGAGAGAGTGGGGACAGAGAGAGGGTGGGACAGATAAAGGGGGGACAGACTGGTAGGGGACAGAGAGATAGGGGGACCAGAGAGTGTGGGGGACGAGGTAGGGGAGAGATGGGGAGAGAGAGGGGGGTATAGAGAGGCGGAAGAGAGAGAGTGTAAACAGAGAGAGGGAGACAGAGAGAGAGGGGGACAGAGAGTGGAGGACAGAGAGAGGGGGGGCAGAGAGTGGGGGTTGGAGAGAGTGGGGGACGGGAGGGGACAGGGGGACAGAGAGGGAGATGATAGAGAGAAGAAGGGAGTGATGGGGGACACAGAGGGGGGGCAGAGAGAGTGTGGGGACAGAGACGGATACAGAGAGAGGGGGACAAAGAGAGGAAGAGAGAGAAAGGGGGGACAGAGAGATGGGGCAGAGAGATGAGGACAGAGAGAACGGGAGAGAGAAGGGGACAGAGAGAGAAGGGACAGAGAGAGAGGGTACTGAGAGAGGGGGACAGAGAGGGGGGGACAGAGAGTGGGGGACAAAGAGAGATGGACAGAGAGAGGGCGGACAGAGAGAAAGGGGGCACAGATAGAGGGGGACAGAGAGATGGGGACAGAGACCAGGGGGATAGAGAGAGGGAGATTGAGAGTGGGGGCTGGAGAGAGTGGGCGACAGAGAGGGGGCAGAGAGTGAAGAATGGAGAGAGTGGGGGCAGAGGGGGGACAGGGGGACAGAGAGGGAGGTGACAGAGAGAGGAGGGAGTGAGAGGGGGACAAAGAGAGAGGGGGGACAGAGAGAGAGGGATAGAGAGAAAGAGGGGCAGAGAGAGTGGGAGAGAGAGATGAGGACAGAGAGAACGACAGAGAGAGGGGTACAGAGAGGGGGCCAGAGAGAGGGGGACAGAGAGTGGGGGGACAGAGAGAGTGGGACAATGAGGGGGACAGATAAAGGGGAACAGAGAGAAAGGGGGCACAGAGAGAGGGGGACAGACAGAATGGGAGAGAGGGGGACAGAGAGAGGGGGACAGAGAGAGGGCAACAGAGAGAGGGGGACAGAGAGAGGGCAACAGCGAGAGGTGGACAGAGAGAGGGGGACAGAGAGCAGGGCGATAGAGAGAGGGGGACAGAGAGCGGGGGATAGAGAGAGGGAGATTGAGAGTGGGGGCTGGAGAGAGTGGGGGACAAAGAGAGGGGGACAGAGAGTGGGGGATGGAGAGAGTGGGGGCAGAGGGGGGAGGACGGGAGGACAGAGAGGGAGGTGACAGAGAGAGGACGGAATGAGGGGGGACACAGAGAGAGGGGGGACAGAGAGAGTGAGGGGACAGAAAGAGGGGGTACATAGAGAGGGCTGGGACCGAGAAGGCGGGACGGAGGGAACACAGGGGGGGTTCAGAGAGAGGTCAGACAGAGAGGGGGGGACAGAGAGGGGAGGGACGGAGATGGGGGACGGAGATGGGGCAGAGAGAGGGGGGAACAGAGAGAGTGGGGACAGAGAGTGAAGGGGACAGAGAGACGGGGGACAGAGAGAGGGGGGACAGAGAGAGGGGTGGCAGAGAGTGGGGTAAAGAGAGCCGTTTACTGAGGGGGTGGACTGAGAGCGGGGGGAGAAAGAGAAGGGGGACAGAGAGAAGGGGGACAAAGAGAGAGTGGGACTGAGAGAGGGGGACAGAGAGTGGGAGGGACAGAGAGAGGGCTGGGACCGAGAAGGGAGGGGGGAACAGAGAGAGGGGAGAGAGAGATGGGTACAGGGACGGTGGACAGAGAGGGGGAGCAGAGAGGGGGGAACAGAGAGAGAGAGGGGGGGTCAGAGAGAGGGGGTGGAGAGAGGGGGGTCAGAGAGAGGGGGACAGAGAGAGAGGGGGACTGAGAGAGAGTGGGACAGAGGAAGGGGGAAGAGAGAGGGGAGGACAGAGAGAGGGGGACAGAGAGAGGGGGGACTGAGAGAGAGTGGGACAGAGAGAGAGGGGGACTGAGAGAGGGGTATCAGAGAGAGAGTGGGTCAGAGAGAGTAGGACAGAGAGAGGGGGACAGCGAGAGAGGGGGACTGAGAGAGGGGTGTCAGAGAGAGGGGAGGACAGAGAGAGGGGGGACAGTGAGATGGGAGACACAGAGAGAGGGGGACAGAGAGAGAAGGGGACCGAGAGAAAGACAGAGAGGGGGGAACATAGAGAGGGCTGGGACCGAGAGGGGGGGGCGGACAGAGAGGGGGACTGAGCAAGAGGGACAGAGAGAGGGGGTACAGCGAAAGGGGGGCTGAGGGAGAGGGAGACAGAGAGAGGTCAGAGAGAGAGAGGGAGGACAGAGCGAGGTGGTACAGAAAGAGAGTGGGGCAGATAGAGGGGACAGAGAGAGGTGACAGAGAGAGTGGGAGGACAGAGAGTGGTGGTACAGAGAGAGGGTGGACAGAGAGATGGGGAACAGAGGGGGGTACAGGGACAAGGGGGACAGAGAGAGGGGGCAGAGAGAGTGGGGGCAGTAAGAGAGGGAAGACAGAGAGACGGGGGCACAGTAGAGGTGGGGGCAGGGGACGGAGAAAGGGGGGACAGAGAGAAGGGGAAAGAGAGAAGTTGACAGAGGGGGCGGACTGAGAGCAGGGGGATCAGAGAGAAGTAGGGACAGAGAGAGAGGGGACCGAGAGAGGGGGACAGAAAGCGGGAGAGACAGAGAGAGGTGGGGGGATAGAGAGAGTGGGGGTCAGAGAGTAAGGGCAGCAGAGATGGCAGAGAGAGGTATACAGAGAGAGGGGAACAGAGGGGGGACAGACGGGGTGGGGGGACAGAGAGAGGGGGACAGAGAAAGGGGGGACAGAGAGAGAGGGGGACAGAGAAAGGGGGGGACAGAGAGAGGGGGGACAGAGAGAGGTGGGACAGAGAGTGGGGGCACGGGGGGGTCAGAGAAAAGGGGACAGAGAGAGGAGGGAAGAGAGGGAGAGGGGGTCAGAGAGAGGTGGGCACAGGGGAAGAGAGAGGGGTGACAGAGAGAGAGTGGGGACAGAGAGAGGAGGACAGAGAGAGAAGGGGGACAGAGAGGGAGCGGTCAGAGAGAGAGGGGGTCAGAGAGAGAGGGGGACAAGAGAGTGGGGGACAAGAGAGTAGGGGGAGAGAGAAGTTGGAGTGATAGGGGAGAGAGAGGGGGTAGAGAGGGGGGAAGAGAGAGAGGGGGACAGAGGGAGAGGGAGGGACAGAGTCAGAGGGTGACAGAGAGAGTGGGGACAGAGAGAAGGGTGACAGAGCGGGGGTTACAGAGGGGGAGACAGAGAGAGGGGGACATTGTGAGAGAGGGGTACAGAGAGAGAGGGGTGAACAGATAGATGGAGACCGAGGGGGAGGGAGGAACAGAGTGTGAGGGTGACAGAGAGAGTGGGGACAGAAAGAAGTGTGACAGAGCGGGGGGTACAGAGAGGTGGGACAGAGAGAGTGGGAACAGAGAGAGGGTGGGACAGAGAGAGGGGGGATAGACAGGGAGGGGACAGAGAGAGAGAGAGGGACAGAGAGAGGGGGAACAGAGGGGGGTACAGGGACAAGGGGACAGAGAGGGGGGACAGAGAGAGGGGGAAAGAGAGAAGGGGACAGAGGTGACGGACTGAGAGCGGGGGTACAGAGAGAAGGAGGGGCAGAGAGAATGGGAACCGAGAGAGCAGGACACAGAGCGGGAGAAACAGAGAGAGGTGGGGGGACAGAGAGAGCGGGGGTCACAGAGTGAAGGCAGCAGAGGTGGCAGATAGAGATGTACAGAGAGAGGAGTACAGAGAGGGGGACAGACAGAGGGGGGACAGAGGGAGAGATGGGGGGACAGAGAAAGTGGGGGACAAAGAGAGTGGTGACAGAGAGAGGGGAACAGGGGGGGACAGAGAGAGAGGGACAGAGAGCGGGTGGACGGGGGGAACAGAGAAAGGGGGACAGAGAGGGGAGGGAACAGAGGGAGAGGGGTGAGAGAGAGGGGGTCAGAGGGGGAAGAGAGAGGGGTGACAGAGAGAGTGGGGACAGAGAGAGGGGATCAGTGAGAGAGTGGGGACAGAGAGTGGGGGTGCCAGAGAGAGAGGAGAAAGAGAGAGGGGGGGATGGAGAGAGAAAGAGGGGTACCGAGAGAGGGAAGGGCAAAAAAAGAGGGGACAGAGAGAGGGGGGACAGAGAGAAGGGGGACAGAGGGGGGTGGTCAGAGAGAGAGAGCGGGGGGTCAAAGAGAAAGGGGGACAGAGAGAGATGGGATAAGAGAGTGGGGGACAAGAGAGTGGGGGGAGAGAGAGGGTGGAGTGATGGGGAGAGAGGGAGGTGGAGAGAGGGGGAAGAGAGAGAGGGGGAAAAAGAGAGGGGTGCAGAGAGTGGGGGGACAGAGAGAGGGGGAGAGAGAGAGGGCAACTGAGAGAGGGGTACAGAGAGAGAGGGGTGAACAGAGAGATGGGCACAGAGGGAGAGGGAGGGACAGAGTGAGAGGGTGACAGAGACAATGGGGACAGAGAGGAGGGTGACAGAGCGGGGGGTACAGAGAGAGAGTGGGGAAAGAGAGAGGAGGACATTGAGAGAGGGGGACAGAGAGACGGGGCAAAGAGAAAGGGGGTACAGAAAGTGTGGGCAGAGAGAGCAGAGGAAAGAAAGAAGAGGAAAGAGAGAGGGGGACAGAGGGGTCGGACAGAGAGAGTGGGGACAGAGAGAGGGGGGACAGACAGAGGGGGGGACAGAGAGAGGTGGGGACAGAGAGAGGGTGGGACAGAGAGAGGGTGAGACAGAGAGAGGGGGGGACAGAGAGAGAGGGCGAACAGAGAGAGAGGGGGGGGACAAAGAGAGGGAGCAGGGGGGATTGAGAGAGGGGGGACAGAGAGAGAGAGGTGACAGAGGGGGGAAGAGAGAGACGGGGACAGAGAGGGAGGACAGAGAGAGAGAGGGGATAGAGAGAGGGGGAAAGAGAGAGGGGGATAGAGGGGGCGGACTGAGAGCGGGGGGACAGAGAGAAGGAGGGGCAGAGAGAGAGGGGACCGAGAGAGGGGGACAGACAGCGGGAGAGACAGAGAGAGAGGTGGGGGACAGAGATAGTGGGGGTCACAGAGAGAGAGCGGCAGAGAGGGAGGGAGGGTGAACGGGGGGACAGAGAGAGAGGGGGACAGAGAGAGAGAGAGAGGACAGAGAGTGCGGGGGACAGAGAGTGATGGGGTCAGAGAGAGAGGGGGGACAGAGAGAGAGGGGGACAAGAGAGTGGGGAGAGAGAGGGTGGAGTGATAGGGGATAGAGAGGGGGGTAGAGATAGGGGGAAGAGAGAGAGGGGGACAGAGAGAAGGGTGCAGAGAGTGGGGGGACAGAGAGGGGGTACAGAGAGAGAGAGGGGTGGACAGAGAAATGGGGACAGAGGGAGAGGGAGGCACAGAGTCAGAGGGTGAAAGAGAGAGAGTGGGGAAAGAGAGGAGGGTGACAGAGCAGGGGGTACAGAGAGGGGGGACAGAGAGAGGGGGAACCTAGAGAGAGTGGGGACAGAGAGAGGAGTGACATTGAGAGAGGGGGGACAGAGATATGGGGGCGCAGAGAGTTGGGGGACAGAAAGAGGGGTGCTAAGAGACCAGGGGAAAGAAAGAGGAGAAAAGAGAGAGGGGAACAGAGGGGACAGACAGACAGAGTGGGGACAGAGAGAGGGTGGGACAGAGAGAGGGGGAGCAGAGAGTGAGGGGTCAGAGAGAGAGGGGGACAAGAGAGTGGGGGGAGCGAGGTAGGGGAGAGATAGGGAGAGAGAGGGGGTAAAGAGAGGGGGAAGAGAGAGAGGGTGGACAGAGAGACAGTGAGTGGAGGACAGAGAGAGGGGGAGACAGAGAGGGAAACAGAGAGAGGTGTGGACAGAGAGAATGGGGACAGAGAGAGAGGGACAGAGATGGGAGGGACGGAGAGAGGGGAGTCAGAGAGGGGGGACAGAGAGAAATGGGGACAGAGGAAGAAAGGGCACAGAGAGAGGGGGAACAGAGAGAGTGGAACGGAGAGAGAGGGGGTACAGAGAGGGGGACAGAGAGAGGGGGGACAGAGAGAGTGGAACGGCGAGAGAGGGGGGACAGAGAGGGGGACAGAGAGGGGAGAGTGTTCGGTGACAGAATTGGGTGAGAGTGTTAATGAAGAGAGAGTTTGGGGGAGAGAGAGTGAGGGGTAGAGAGAGAGGGAGTGAGGGGGAAAGGGAGGGGGAGGAGGAGAGATGGGATAGAGAGAGATGTGTGGAGAGAGAGGGCGGAGAGAGAAGGGGAAGAGAGAAAGGGGGTAGACAGCAAGTCGGAGAGCGGGGGAGAAGGAGGGGCGAGGGAGAGAGAGGGGAAGAGGGGGAGTGAGAGGGGGAGAGAATGAGCTGGACAGAGTGAGGGGGGAGAGAGAGCGGCAGAGAGAGGGGGCAGGGAGAGGGGAGTAGAGAGGGGGCAGAGGGAGGGGGCAGAGGGATGGGATCGAGGGAGGCGGGCGAGAGAGGGGGGCAAGGGAGGGGTCGAGAGAGTGGAGGGGGTGAGGGGAGAGAGAGGGGGAGAGGGGGTAGAAAGGGGTGAGAGAGAGGGGAGAGAGCATGGGGAGAGAGAGAGAGAGTGGGGAGAAAGTGGGGAAGAGGGGCGGTGACAGGGGAGGGGGAGAAGGGAAGAGAGGGGAGATTGGGAGAGGGGAGATGGAAAGGGGAGTTGGAGAGGGGAGAGGGATCGCAAGAGAGGGTAGAGAGAGAGGGGAGAGAGACAGAGGGAGGGAAAGACAGGGGGAAGAGAGAGGAGAGTAGAGAGACGGGGGAGAGAGATGTGGAGAGATGGGGGAGAGAAGGGGAGAGAGTAGGGGAGAGAGAGAGAGGGGGATAGAGAGGGGTAGAGAGTAGGGGAGAGAGAGAGACGGGAGAGAGAAGGGGTGAGAGAGAGGGGGGAGAGAGAGCCTGGAGAGAGGGGTGAGAGAGGGGGAGAGAGAGAGTGGGAGAGAGAGGGGGAGAGAGTGTGGGGCAGAGAGTGGTGGGAGAGTGGAGGAGAGAGTGGGGGAGGACAGAGAGAGTTGGGTTAGAGAGAGGGGAGAGAGTGGGAGGATAGAGAAAGGGTGATAGAGAGAGATGAGAAGGAGAGGCAAGAGGGCGGAAAGAGAGGGGAGAGAGTGAGGGGGAGAGAGTGAGGGAGAGAGTGGGGAGAAAGAGTGCGGAGAGAGAGTGGGGAGGGAGAGAGGAGGAGAGGGAGGGTGGAGAGAAGGGGATGGGAGAGAGGAGTTAGAGGGGGGAGAGTGGGGAAGAGAGAGGGGAGAGAGACGGGGAGATCGACAGGGAGAGTGAGAGAGAGGGGTAGGGAGAGGAAGTTGCGAGGGAGGGTGAGAGTGGGGGGACAGAAAGAGGGTGAGAGCAGGGGAGAGAGAGGGGAGAGAGATGGCGAGAGAGTGGGGGAGAGAGAGAGGAGAGTGAGAGGGGGAGAGTGATGAGGCTAGAGAGGGGGAGGGAGAGGAAGGTGCGTGGGTGTGTGAGAGAGGGGGGACAGAAAGAGGGTGAGAGCGGGGGACAGAGAGGGGAGAAAGAGGGGAGACAGTGGGGGAAGAGAGAGTGGGAAGAGAGAGGCGAGGGTGGGAGATGGATGGAGAGAGAGGGCGAGTGACGGGGACACGGACGGGGAGAGAGTGGGCAAGATGGGGCGAGAGAGTGGGGAGAGAGATGGGGGGGAGTGTGGGAGAAGAGTGGGGGAAAGGGAGGGGGGAGAGGGAGGGGGAGACAGAGGGGGAGAGAGATGGGAAGGGGGAAGACGGGGAGAGAGAGGGGGAGGGAGAGGAAGGGGCGAGGGAGATGGAGAGAGGGGGACAGAGAGGGGGAGAGAGCGCGGGGAGAGAGAGGGGAGAGTGAGAGGGTGAGAGAGGGGAGAGATTTAGGCGACAGAGATAGTGAAGAGTGAGGGGGGAGAGAGAGTTTGAGGTGTAGAGAGAGTCGGGATAGAGAGAGGAGGCGAGAGAGTGGGGTAGAGAGAGGGGAGAGGGAGGGGCAGAGGGAGAGAGGGTGAGAATGGGGGAGAGAGAGGGGAGAGTGGGGGGAGAGAGAGGACAGAGAGGCGGACATAGAGGGGGAAGAGGGTGGGGGACAGAGAGTGGAGGGAGAGAGAGAGGGGAGAGAGAGAGGGGGGGAGAGAAGGAGGGGAGAGAGAGTGTGGGGAGAGAGTGAGGGAGAGAGTGGGGAGAGAGAGTGGGGAGAAACAGTGCGGAGAGAAAGTGGGAAGGGAGAGAGGAGGAGAGGGAGGGTGGAGAGAAGGGGAGGGGAGAGAGGAGTTAGAGGGGGAGAGTGGGGGAGAGAGAGGGGAGAGAGACGGGGAGATCGACAGGGAGAGCGGGAGAGACGGGGAGAGAGAGGGCTAGGGAGAGGAAGTTGCGAGGGAGGGTGAGAGTGAGGGGTCAGAAAGAGGGTGAGAGCGGGGGGAGAGAGAGGGGAGAGAGATGGCGAGAGAGTGGTGGAGAGAGAGAGGAGAGTGAGAGGGGGAGAGCGATGAGGCTAGAGAGGGGGAGGGAGACGAAAGTGCGTGGGTGTGTGAGAGAGGGGGGACAGAAAGAGGGTGAGAGCGGGGGACAGAAAGAGGAGAGAAAGAGGGGAGAGAGTGGGGGAAGAGAGAGTGGGAAGAGAGAGGGGATAGAGAGAGGAGATGAGAGAATGGGGTAGAGAGAGGGGAGAGTTGGGGGAGAGAGAAAGGCCGACAGAGGGATGTGGAAGAGGGAGGTGGACAGAGCGTGGAGGGAGAGACAGAGGGGGAGAGAGAGAGGGGGAGAGAAGGAGGGGAGAGAGAGTGTGGGGAGAGAGTGGGGGAGAGAGTGGGGGAGAGAGTGGGGAGAGAGTGGGGAGAAACAGTGCGGGGAGAGTGGGGGTGAGAGTGGGGGAGGGAGAGAGGAAGAGAGGGAGGGAGGAAAGAACGGGAGGGGAGAGAGGGGATAGAGGGGGAGTGGGGGAGAGAGGGGGAGAGTCGGGGGAGAGAGAAGGAGAGAGGGGGGGACAGAGGGAGGGGGCCAGAGGGAGGGGGACTGAGAATGGAGGGAGAGAGAGAGGGGGAGAGAGAGGGTAGAGAGAGGGAGAATTGGAGAAGAGAGAGGGGAGTGTCGGGGTGGAAAGAGAGAGGAGAGAGTGGGGGACAGAGGGAGGGGCCAGAGTGAGGGGGACAGAGAATCGAGAGAGAGTAGAGGGGGAGATAGAGAGGGGAGAGAGAGGGGGAGAGGGAGAGTGGGGGAGAGTGGGGTAGAGAGAGGGGAGAGGGAGGGGGAGAGGGAGAGTGGGGGAGAGAGAGGGGAGAGAGAGAGTGGGGGAGAGAGGGAGGGGAGAGAGAGTGCCTGGAGTGAGTGGGGTGAGAGTGAGGGAGGGAGAGAGGAGGAGAGGGAGGGTGGACAGAAGGGGAGGGTAGAGAGGAGTTAGAGGGGGGAGAGTGGGGTAGAGAGAGGGGAGAGTCGGGGGGAGAGAGAAGGAGAGAGTGGGGGACAGAGGGAGATGGCCAGACGGAGGGGGACAGAGGGACGGGGACAGAGAATGGCGGGAGAGAGAGGGGGAGAGAGATAGGGGAGAGAGAGAGGGGGAGAGTGGGGGAGATAGAGGGTAGTTTCGGGGTGAAGAGACAGAGGATAGAGTGAGGGACAGAGGGAGAGGGCCAGAGGGAGGGGGACAGAGGGAGGGGAGAGAAAATCGAGAGAGAGAGAGGGAGATAGAGAGGAGAGAGAGGGGTTGGAGAGAGGGGGGAGAGAAAGAGGGGAGAGAGAGTGGAGGAGGGAGCGGGTTAGGGAGGGAGGGAGTGAGTGAGAGGGGAGAGAGTGTGGGGAAGAGAGAGTGGGACAGGGAGCGGAGGGAGAGAGAGAGGGGAAGAGAGAGAGGGGGAGAGAAGGATGGGAGAGAGAGTGGGTGACAGAGCGGGGAGAGAGTTAGTGAAGAGAGAGGGGAGAGAGAGAGTCAGGGGTAGCGAGATGGGGTGCGAGAGAGAGGTGCCGAGAGAGGGGCTGAGAGAGGCGGCAGAGATAATGGGAGGGGGGGCAAGAGGGGGAAGAGAGAGAGGCGGTAGAGAGAGACACAGAGGGGGAAGAGAGACAGAGAGGGAGAAGAGACACAGGGAGGGGAAAAGAAGGGGAGAAGGAGGAAGTAAGTGAGGGAGGGAGAGTGAGGTGACAGAGAGAGGGGCAGAGAGATAGGGGCGAGAGACGGAGGGCGAAAGTGGGAAGGAGAGGAGGCAAGGGAGAAGGGGCAAGGGAGAGGGGGAGTGAGAAGGAGAGAGACGGTGAGAGGGAGAGGCGAGAGAGAAGGGGAGAGAGAGGGAGGGAGAGGGGGGAGAGAGGGCGGGCGAGAGGGGGCAGAGATCGAGGGGAGAAAGTGGGGGAAGAGAGATGGGGAGAGTGTTGGGGTGAGTGAGGAGGTGAGAGAGAGAGGGAGAGAGAGGGGAGGAAGGGGCGAGGGAGTTGAAGAGAGGGGGACAGAAAGGGGGTGAGAGTGGGGAGACAGAGCACGGGGAGAACGAGGGGAGAGGGATGGGGAGAGAGATGGGGATAAAGATGGGGAGAGAGATTGGGAGAGTGAGAGGGAGAGAGGGGGAGAGAGGGCGCACGAGTGAGGGTGTGAGAAGCGGGCAAGGGGGCGAGATGGGGTGAGAGAGAGGGGAGAATGAGCGGGAGAGAGAGAGGGAGAGAGTGAGAGTGCAAGAGAGGGGTAGAGTGAGGGGAAGAGGGAGGGGATAGAGAGAGTGTGGAGAGACGGGGAGAGCGAGAGGCGTCGAGAGAAGGGATAAGAGAGAGGGCGAGAGTGGGTGGCGAGAGAGTGGGGCGAGACAGGTGGGTGAGAGAGAGGGAGCGAGACAGGGGAGTGAGAGAGGGGGGTGAGAGAGGGGGAGAAGGGGGAGAGAGAGGTGGAGAGAGAGGGGGCAGAGAGAGACAGTGTGGAGAGAAAAGAGGAAGAGTGAGCGGGAGAGTGAGAGGGAGAGAGAGGGGGAGAGATAGAGGGGGAGAGAGAGGGGGAGAGGGGGAGAGGGGAGAGAGGGGGCGAGAGCGCGGGGGTGGGTGAGCGAGTGGGGGCGATAGAGCGGGGAATGAGAGAGTGGGCAGAGAGCGGGGAGAGAGAGGGGGAGAGAGAGGGAGGAGAGGGGGCGAGAGAGCGGGAATGAGAGCGCGGAGGTGAGAGAGAGCGGGGAATGAGAGAGAGGGGGAGAGAGAGGTGGAGAGAGACGGGGAACGAGAGGGGAGAGAGAGGGGGAGAGTGACGGGGAGAGAGAGGGGGAGAGTGACGGGGAGAGCGACAGGGAGAGGGGGAGAGAGACGGGGAGAGAGACAGGAGGAGGGAGATGAAGGGGGCGAGGGAGGTGTAGAGGGAGGACAGAAAGGGGGTGAGAGAGTGGCAAAAGAGAGAGGGGAGAGAGATGGGGAGAGTGATGGGGAAAGAGATGGCGAGAGTGAGAGGGAGAGAAAGGGGAGAGGGGGGACGAGAGCGGGTGAGAGAAAGGAGAGAGTGGGGGAGTTAGAGGATGCGAGAGAGAGAGGGTAGAGAGAGGGGAGAGAGAGGGGGGCGAGAGAGGGAGCAAGAGAGGGGGCGAGAGAGTGTGGCGAGAGAGGGGGCAAGACAGGGGGTGAGGAGGGGAGAGAGAGGGGGCAGTGAGAGAGAGTGGGGAGAAATAGGGGGGAAGAGAGATCAGGAAGAGAGAGGGGAGAGAGACAGGGGAGATAGGGGGCAGAGAGAGAGTGTGGAGGGAAAGGCGGAAGAGAGCGCGGGAGAGTGAGAGGGAGAGAGAGAGGGGGAGCGACAGAGGGGGAGAGAAAGGACGAGAGAGAGAAAAAGAGGGGGAGAGAGGGAGGTGAGAGAGAGGGGGTGAGAGGGCGGTACTAAGACAGCGGGGTGTTAGAGAGAGGGGGAGAGAGTGGGGGCGAGAAAGGGGGAGAGAGGGGGAAAGAGGGGGGAGGGGGAGAGAAATGGGTAGAGCGACGGGGAGAGGCGGGAGAGACAGGGGGTGAGAGGGGGAGAGAGAAAGGGGGCGAGAGAGGGGGCGAGAGAGGGGAGAGAGGGGGAAGAGAGAGGGAGTGGGAGAAAAAGGGGGGAAGAGAGAGCGGGAGAGTGAGAGGCAGAGAGAGGGGGAGAGAAGGAGGGGGAGAGAGAGAGGGAGAGAGGGGGAGTGAGGGTGGTGAGAGAGCAGAGGTGAATGAGCCGGGGGTGAGAGAGAGGGGGCAGACAGTGGGGGAGCGAGAGGGGGAGAGAGTGGGGGGAGAGAGATGGGGAGAGAGGGGGAAAGAGAGAGAGGAGAGGGAGGGGGAAAGACAGGGCGAGAGGGGGGGAAGGGAGAGGAACTTGCACCGGAGAGATGGAGGGGGAGAGAGAGGGGTGGGAGGGTGGTGAGAGAGCGGGGTGAGAGAGCCGGGGGTGAGAGAGAGGGGGCAGACATGGAGGGAGAGAGGGGGTGGGAGAGAGAGGGGGGACAGAAAGGGGGTGAGAGTGGGGTGATAGAGGGGGAGAGATGGGGAGAGAGTAGGGGAGAGATAGAGAGGAGAGTGAGAGGGGGAGAGTGACGGTGCGAGAGAGGGGGATGGAGAGGAAGGTGCGAGAGAGGGGGAGAGAGGCCAACAGAGAGGGGGTGAGAGCGGGGGAAGAGAGGGGGGGAGTGAGAGGCGGAGAGAGAGGGGGAGAGGGAGGGGGAGAGAGAAGGGGAGAGAGACGATGAGAGCGACGGGGAGAGGGGGAGAGACAGGGAGAGAGAGTGATAAGGAGAGAAAGGGGGCGAGGGAGGTGGAGAGAAGGGGACAGAAAGAGGGTGAGAGTCGGGGGAGAGAGAGAGGAGAGTGAGAGGGTGAGAGAGGTAGGGAGTGAGAGACGGAGAGAGAGAGAGGCGAGAGATTTTGGCGACAGAGTTAGTGAGGAGCGAAGGGAGAGAGAGATTTTGAGGGGTAGAGAGAGAGGGTGAGCAGGGTAAAGAGAGATGGGGGTAGAGAGATGGCATGAGAGAGTAATTAGAGAGAGAGGGGAGAGGGAGGGGGAGAGAAGGGGAGAGGAGAGAGGGGTTACAGGCGGGAGAGTAGGAGACAGAGAGGGGAGAGTCGGGGGGGAGAGAGTGAGGCAGACAGAGGGAGGGAGACAGAGAGAGAGGGACAGAGAATTGAGGGAGAGAGAGAGGGGAGAGAGAGAGAGGAGAGAGAGAGGGGAGAGGAGAGAGGGGTTACAGGCGGGAGAGTAGGAGACAGAGAGGGGAGATTCGGAGGAGAGAGAGAAGAGAGCGAGGGGGAGAGAGTGAGGTGGACAGAGGGAGGGAGACAGAGAGAGGGGACAGAGAATGGAGGGAGAGAGAGAGGGGAGAGAGAGAGGAGAGAGAGAGTGGGGAGAGTGAGAGTGGGGGAGAGAGAGTGGGGGGAGAGAGTGGAGGGAGAGAGAGTGGGGGAGTGAGTGGGGAGACGAAGTGGGGGAGAGAGTGGGGGGAGAGAGAGTGGGGTGGAGGGAGAGGGTTAGGGAGGGAGGGAGTGAGAGAGTGGGAGAGAGTTAGGTGACAGAGTGGGGGAGAGATTTAGTGAAGAGAGAGAGGGGAGAGAGAGAGAAAGGGATAGCGAGAGGGGGTGCGAGAGAGAGGTGCTGAGAGAGGCGCTGAGAGAGACGTTAGAGAGAAGGGGAGAGAGAAGGAGAGAGAGGAGAGGGAGAGTGGGGAGAGAGAGGGAAGAGAGACAGGCGGTAGAGAGAGATAGAGAGGGGGAAGAGAGACAGGGAGGGGAGAGAGGGGGAGAGAGAGTGGGAGAGAGAAGGGGGAGAGAGGGGGTGAGAGAGGGAGAGAGTGAGAGAGGGAGGGAGAGTGATGTGACATAGTGAGGGGAGAGAGAGGAGCAGAGAGAGGGGCAGAGAGATAGGGGCGAGAGAAGGAGGGCGAAAGGGGGAAGGAGAGGAGGCAAGGGAGAAGAGGCAAGGCAGTGGGGGAGAGAGAAGGAGAGGGAAGGAGAGAGAAGGGGAGAGAGGGAGGGAGAGGGAGGTGGGAGAGAGGGGAGAGAGGGTGGAAGAGAGGGAGCAGAGAGTGGGGGGAGAAAGTGGAAAAAGAGAGATGGGGAGAGCGTGGGAGTGTGTGAGGGGCGTGAGAGAGAGAGGGAGAAAGAGAGGAGGGAGTGGATGAGAGCGACAGAGGGAGAGAGAGGGAGGGGGAGCGAGGGGAGAAAGAGTGGAGAGAGGGCAGGAGAGAGGGGACAGAGAGCGGGGGAGAAAGTGGGGAAGCGAGATGGGGAGATTGTGGAGGTGAGTGAGGGGGTGAGAGAGGGGAGGGAGTGGTGGGGAGAGCGAGGAGGAGAGAGGGGGCAGAGCGCTGGGGGAGAAAGTGGGGGAAGAGAGATGGGGAGAGTGTGAAGGTGAGTGAGGGTGGTGAGAGAGAGGAGAATAGAGTGGGGCGAGAGATTGGGGTTAGAGAGGGGGAAAGAGAGAGGGGGAGAGGGAAGGGAGAGAGAGAGGGGGAGAGAGAGTGGGTGGGGAGAGAGTGGGGAGAGCGAGTGGGGAGAGAGGGGGAGGGGGAGAGAGAGGGGCGACGGGGGAAGAGAGGGGGAAGAGGTGGCGATAGAGGGGTGTGAGAGAGGTTGGAGAGAGGGGAAAGTCAGAGAGCTGGGAGAGAGTGGGCAGCGAGAGGGGGAGATGGAGAGAGGGGAGATGGAGAGAGGGGAGTCGAAGAGAGGGGAGAGAGAAGATGGAGAGGGGAGAGATAGAGGGGAGAGAGATGAGAGAGAGAGAAAGGGTAGAGAGACAGGGGTAGATAAGTGCAGTAGTGAAAAGGATACAAAGAGAGGGGGGAGAAGTGGGGTGAGAGAGACGGCGAGAGAGGGGGACAAAGGGAATGGGAGAGAGGGAGGGGGAGAGAAGGAGGGAGGAGAGAGTGGGGGAGAGTGAGTAAGGGAGAGTGAGTGGGTAGAGAGAGAGAGACAGAGGGGGAGAGAGAGAGGGGGAGAGAGAGGGGAGAGAGAGAGAGGGAGAGAGAGGGGGAGATAGAGTGGGAGAGAGAGAGGGGGAGAGTGAGGGGGAGACAGAGGGGGAGATAGAGGGGGAGAAAGAGAGAGTGTGGTGCGGGGAGAGAGGGGAGAGGTGGAGAGAGAGGGGGGAGAATGAGAGCGGACGAGAGAGTGGTGGCGAGAGCGGGGGGGCTAGATTGGTGGGTGAGAGTGGGGGGCGCGACAGAGTGGGGGAGAGAGAAGGGGCGAGAGAGAGAGGGGCAGAGAGAGGGGGAGAGATAGAGGGAGAAAGAGAGTGTGGTGAGGGAAGAGAGGGGAGAGGTGGAGAGAGAGGGGGAGAATGAGAGCGGACGGGAGAGTGGTGGCGAGAGCGGGGGGGCTAGATTGGTGGGTGAGAGTGGGGGGCGCGACAGAGTGGGGGAGAGAGAAGGGGCAAGAGAGAGAGGGGCAGAGAGAGGGGGAGAGATAGAGGGAGAAAGAGAATGTGGTGAGGGAAGAGAGGGGAGAGGTGGAGAGAGAGGGGGGAGAATGAGAGCGGACGAGAGAGTGGTGGCGAGAGCGGGGGGGCTAGATTGGTGGGTGAGAGTGGGGGGCGCGACAGAGTGGGGGAGAGAGAAGGGGCGAGAGAGAGAGGGGGAGAGAGGGGGAGAGATGGGGGGAGAGTGGGGGAGAGACTGGAGGAGAGAATGGGGGAGTGATTGGTGGGAGAGAGTGTGGGGAGAGAGTGTGGGAGAAGGGCTAGAGAGTGAGTGAGAGAGTGGGGGATAGAGTAGGGGAGAGTGAGAGGGTGAGAGACGGAGGGAGTGAGAGAGGGAGAGAGAGGGGAGAAGGTTCGGTGACAGAGTGGGGAGAGAGTTAGTGAAGAGAGAGGGGGAGAGAGAGTGAGGGGTAGAGAGGGGGTAGAGAGAGAGGGTGAGAGCGCGTGGAGAGCGAGGGAGTGAAAGGGAATGAGAGGTGGAGGGAGAGTGAGGTGACAGAGTGAGGGGAGACAGCGAAGGGCAGAGAGAGAGAGGGGGTCGAGAGAGGAGTGCGAGAGACGGAGAGAAGGAGGGGAGAGAAGGGAGTGGAGAGAACGAGAGGAAGTGAGTGAAGGCAGAGAGAGTGGGTTGAGAGAGGGGGAGAGAGGGGGAGAGAGACAGAGGAGAAAGAGAGGAAGAGAGAGGAAGTGGGGAGGGAGAGGGGGTGAAAGAGAGGGGGAGAGAGAGGGGGAGAGAGGGGGGAGTGAGAGGTGAGAGAGAGATGAGAGAGAGGGGACAAAGAGAGGGAGAGAGAGGGGAGAGAGAGAGAGAGGGGGGAGAGAGGGAGAGAGAGAGGGTACGAGGGAAGGGGGCGAGAGGGGGGAGAGAGAGAGATGGGAGAGAGAGAAGCAGAGGAGAGACAATGGTGGTGGACTGAGAGATGTAGGCGAGAGAGAGAGGTGGTGGAGAGAGAGGTGAGTGAGAGAGAGGTAGGGGTGAGAGAGATGGGGAAAGAGGGAGAGGGAAGAGAGAGAGGGGAAGAGAGAGAGCGGAGAGAGAGGGGAGAGTGGAGGCGGGAGAGGGGGCGAGAGAGGCGGGCGATAGGGGGCATGAGGGGGTGAGAGAGAGGGAGAGAGAGAAGGTGCAAGAGAGAGGGGTAGAGAGAGAGTGGGAGAGAGAGAGTGGGAGAGAGAGGGGGGAGAGAGAGACGGTGAGAGAGAGGGCGAGTGAGAAGGGAGAGAAGGGAGAGAGAGGGGACGGGGACGAGAGCGGGGAGAGAGAGAGGTGGGAGAGAGAGAAGCGGGGAGAGACAATGCTGGAGGAGAGATGTAGGCGAGAGAGATATGGGGGAGAGAGAGAGGTGAGTGAGAGAGAGGTGGGGGTGAGAGAGGTGGGGAAGAGAGAGGAGGAAAGAGATAGAGGGGACGAGAGAGAAGGGCAGAGAGAAGGAGGTCAAAAGAGGGGAGTAGGACCAACGGAGAGGGGTCAAGGGCGAGGGCGGAGAGAGGAGGGGGAGAGAGAGGGGGAGAGAGGGAGGAGAGGGGGAGAGAGAGGGGGAGACAGCGGGGATAGAGAGAGGGGAGAGAGGGGGAGGGGGAGAGAGAGATGGGGAGAGAGAGGGGGCAAGGTAGGGGGAGGGAGAGAGGTGAGTGAAACGGGCAGAGAGAGGGGAGAAAGAGAGGGGAAGGGAGAGGGGAGAGCAAGTGGGAAAGCGAGGTGCGAGAGAGGGGGACGAGTGAAAGAGGGAGACAGAGAGGGTGTGAGAGAGAGGGGAGGGAGAGGGGGAGAGTGAGAGGGGAGAGAGAGGGGGCAGAGAGGGTGGGGAGATAGTGTGGGGGAGTGAGTGGGGGATTGAGTGCGGGGAGAGAGTGGGTGTAGAGAATGTGGGGAGAGGTGGGAGAGAGGGGGTAAAGAATGGGGGAGAGAGAGAGGGAGGGAGTGAGAGGGGGAGGGAGAGTGAGGTGACAGAGTGAGGGGGTCGAAAGAGGGGGCGAGAGAGGGGGAGAGAGGAAGGGGAGTGAGGGAGGGGGAGAGAGGGAGGGGATAGGGAGGGGGTGAGACAGGGGACAGAGAAAGAGAGTGGGGAGAGACAGGGGGAGAGAAAGGGGAAGAGAGAGGGGGAGAAAGAGAAAGGTGAGAGAGTGAGGCAAGAGAGGGGGCAAGAGATGGGGAAAGAGAGAGAGGGAGAAAGAGAGGGAGAGAGCGAGGGGGGAGCGAGAGAGGGTGGGGAGAGAGGGGTGGGAGAAAGGGGGAGGGGGAAGACAGAGGGGAAGACAGAAAGCGGGGGAGAGAGCGGGGAACAGAGGGGGAGATGGAGATGGAAGAGACGGTGAGAGGTAAGTGGGAAGATGGAGAGGGGAGAGAGAGTGGAGAGAGAGAGAGGAGAGAGAGAGGAGAGAGAGAGACGGGGGTAGAGAGACAGGGGTAGAGAGACGGGAGTATTGAGAAGGATAAAGAGAGAGGGTGGAGAGAGAAGGGGGGCGAGAGAGGGGGACAGAGGGAGTGGGAGAGAGTGAGGGGAGAGAGAGAGGGAGAGAGAGAGGAGAGAGAGGTGGTGAGAGAGAGAAGTGGGGGAGATAGAGAGGTAAGTGAGAGAGGTGGGGGACAGAGAGGTGGGGGAAAGAGGGGGGAAGAAAGAGCGAGGGAAGATAGAGGGGAAGAGAGAGGGGGGAAGATAAGGGGAGAGATAAGGGGGAGAGATAAGGGGAGAGACAAGGGGGAGAGATAAGGTGGAGAGATTGGGGGAGAGATTTGGGAGAGATTGGGGAGAGATTGGGGGCGAGATTGGGAGAGATTGGGAGAGATTGGGAGAGACGTACCAGGAGACATAGGGAAGAGAGAAGGGGAAAGAGAAGGAGAAAGAGAAGGGTAAAGAGAAGCGGAAAAATAGAGGAGAGAGAGGGATTAGAGAGAAATGGATTAGAGAGAGCGAACGGGAGAGAAAGGGGTCGAGTGCAGGGGTCGAGAGAGGTGGTCGAGAGGGGGAGAGTGAGGGGAGAGGGAGAGAGGGGTGAGAGCGCAGGGGGAGAGAGAGTGGGGAGAGAGAGAGTGGGAAGAGAGAGGGGGCAGAGAGGGGGCAGAGAGGGGGGAGAAAATGAGAGAGTGGAGAGAGAGATTAAAGGGTGAGAGATGGGGAGAGCAATGTGTGAGCAAGAGAGACGGGCGAGAGGATGGCGAACGAGAGACAGAGAGAGGTGCAAGCGTGAGTGAGTGAGTGAGGGGACAGAAATGAGAGAGAGTTTGAGAGATCGAGAGAGAGAGTACGATAAGGGGACAAGAGAGAGAAAGAGAGAGAGAGAAAGATAGAAAGAGGGGGAGAGCAAGATAGGGAGAGATACAAGGTGAGCTAGAGAGAGAGGGACGTGAGTGAGAGGCACGCGAAGGGGGGAGAGAGAGAGTCAGGTGAGAGAGAGGGATGAGGTGGAGAGTGAGTGAGTGGGTGAGAGAGAGAGTGAGTGAGGGGAAGAGAGATAGAAAGAGAAGTTGAGAGAGGGGCTGAGAGAGAGAATGAGAGTGAGAGGGTGAGAGATAAAGAGTTAGGGAGTGAGAGAGGGGATCGAGAAAAAGCGACAGAGAGTCTGAGAGAGAGTCAGAGAGAGATGTCTCAGGGCGGACCAGTACAGCAGAGGTGAAAGCAGGACCCTTACAAGATGGTGGGAATGAAGCCTAGAATGTTGCTGTTCCTTGCCCAGCTCTGTGTCCATGTCCTGTCTTCCAGGTCTGAATACAGAAGGTCACTAACTCCTCCCTGTGCTGTTTACTGTGAGTGATCTTACCGGCTGCAGGATTTACTGAAGGCTCCAGACCTCCCTCTCCATCTCTGTCTGGCTGACCAAGCGTCTTTGATGTGGTTATGGACGAGACAGGAGTTAGGAATTCGGCTGAGACAGGAACAGCCTGATGACCGACAGGAGACAGGGAAACAGACAGAATGGGAAGTTAGACTGATGCAGTGAGGGATCTGGAAAATCCCAGTCTCCATCCCTGGCCTGTGCTGCTGTGTCTCTCTGGAATGGGGAATTCCATTGGCTCAGGATCTGGAGTAGCTGCAAGTGTGAGAGACACTGACAGAGGCAGCAATTAGACCCACACAGTGAGGGATACCACATGGAGAGAGACTGAGTGATATCACCAGAGTGCAGGAAGGTATCAGGATCACACAATGGTCATGATGAAAGGGTTGGGATTCATGGTGCACTCGGATCAGTACTCAGTGACGGTTGAGAATGAGTGGGACAGGTGATGGCCACGTGCTATTCTCACCCGACTGTTCATCCAGATGTTAATGCCGGTGACAGTATATCCATCTAACTGCTTAATATCCTTTTAGGATGGAAATCTATTATAGACAGCGGGTCTGGTCTACACATGATCCAGAACCAGAGCGATGGGGTTGACTCTAAACTGCTCTCTGTAATGATCCAGCAAGGCACTCAGCTCAAGGGCAGCTCGGGGTGGGCATGCGATGCTGGCCAGCCAGAGACAGCAACATCCCATGAGTGAATTAAACACAACACTGCTGGGAGCAGTGTCCTGGTCAACCATGTCGGTAGGCTCATGGGCAAGACTTTAAACTGACAGAGAGGATGCAGGGACAGGGTTCAGGTGAAAGGAGCTTTCTAAATCCAAAGAGAAAATGGTGATGTAGCTGAAGACAAGCAGAAAGGAACAGAAAGAGACAGAGTTTAACTGAAACTGTATATCGGTGAATTGGACTGTGCCAAGAAATTGTGGAAAGAGCCAGTTGTAATGTTCTTTTTTGGACTGGATAAAGTCTCTGCAATAAGGAGGATGGACTGGGGCACAGAGATAAATGAGATTTAGTGGTGACGGGGTGAACAAAAGGTGGAACATGAATATTCTATTGTACACCTCCTTGAGGGGTCTCAGGGAGAGCAGGATGGGTAACCCTGACAGTAATGGGTAACAAAGGCATTACAGAGAAAGCATTTGGCCTCAGATGATGAAGCTGAATCAGCCTGAATGCAGATTCTGGGTAACACGTGTCAAAAACACAAGCAGGAGAACAGTTTAGAGGCTGCCTAACAGCATTTTATTGCTCAGCCACGTTACAAATTCCATTGTATTCCTGTGTACTGCAAAGGCACTGTGATAATTCTGGGAGACTTCAGTCTTTGTATAATCTGGGACAGTCACATCGGCAAAAGTGATGTTCTCTGAACTCCTCCTTGGATGTTTCTATCAGTGTTTCTTTGAATAACACATTGTGCAAACGGCCAGGGAGGTGACGATCTCAGATCGACCGTTGGGTGATGACGCTGAGGGAAGGAGTAATGTCCCACTGAGATATCCTCTGGGAAATTGTAGTGTAGTGGAATTCAGCGAGATGATGGATTGTTAAAGTGACCATAAAGCACACCCTACAATCACAACCAAAGCCATTGACATGTGTTTGAGAGGAGAACTGACCAAGGTAAACAGGGGAAACAGTGAAGTGTATGGCTGGGAAATGGACAGTACAAAACATTTACAGTCAGAGAGATGCACAGCACAGAAACAGACCCTTCGGTCCAACTCATCCACGCCACCCACACATCCGAACATAATCTCATCACATTTGCCAGCACTTGGCCCAAATCCCTCTCAACACTGCCTGTTCGTATACCCATCCAGATGCCTTTTAAATGCAGTAATTGTACCTGTCTCCACCACTTCACCAGGCAGGTTATTCCATACACGCAACACCCTCCACATCAAAACGTTGTCCTTAACGTTCCTTTTATATCTTTCCCCACTCATCCTGAACCTAGGCCCTCCAGTTCTGGACTACCCCACCCCAGGGAAAAGACCTTGTCTGTTAAACCTAACCATGCCTCTCATGGCTTTATAAACCTCCATATGGGTTACCCCTCGGCCTCAGACATTCCAGGGAAAACATCCCCAGCCCATTTAACCTCTCCCTTTAGCTCAAATCCTCCAATCCTGTCAGCGTTTGTGCAAATATTTTCTGAACCCTTTCAATTTACACAACATCATTCTGATAGGGAGGAGACAAGAATTGCACGCAATATGCCAAAACTGGCTTCTCCAATTCCTATACGGCCACAACATGACCTCCCAACTCCTCTACTCAATGCACTGATCAGTAAACACAAGCATACCAAACACCTTCTTCACTATCCTATCGACCCACAATTCTCCTTTCAAGGAACAATGAACCTGCACTCCAAGGTCTCTTTGTTCAGAAACACTCCCTGGGACATTAACATTAAGTGGATCAGTCCTGCGAAGAGTTTTGCTTTGCCAAAATGTAGCACCTCCCATTTATCTAAATGAAGCTCCATCTGCCACTCCTCAGCCCATTGGCCCATCAGTTCACCATCCCGTTGTAATGTGAAGTAACATTCTTCACTGTCCACTACACCTCCAATTTTGGTATCATCCACAAACTTACTAACTATACCTGCTGTGTTCACATCCAAATCATTTATATAATTAATGGAAAGTAGTGGACGCAGCACCGATCCTTGTGGCACTCCACTGGTCACAGGTCTCCAGTCCGAAAAGCAACCCTCCACAACCACCGTCTGACTTCTACCTTCGTGCCAGTTCTGTATTCAAATGGCTGGTTTTCCCTACATTCTGTGAGATCTATCCTTGCTCTCCAATCTCCCATGTGGAAACATTAGAATACCTTACTGAAGTCCATGTCACCCACATCCACCGCGCTGCCCTCATCAATCCTTTTGTTACTACTTCAAAAAACTCAATATCTTGAGCCATGATTTCCCACGCACAAAGCAATGCTGACTATCCCCAATTAGACATTGCCTTTCTAAACACATGTAATTCCTGTCCCTCATGTATCCGTCTTCTGACGTCAGGTGAACCACTCTGTAGTTCCCTGGCTTGTACTTACCACCCTTCCTAAACAGTGGCACCACGTTCGCCCAACCTCCAGTCTACTAGCACCTCACCTGTGAATATTGATGATACAAATATCTCAGTAAGACACTGCAATCTCCCCCTCCCAAGGAAAAAAGAATAACTAGAGAGAAAATAGGACCCTTCAAGGACCAAAGTGGACATGTGTGTGCAGAATCACAGGAGGTTTTTCTCCTCTGTGTTGACCTTGGAGAAGGACATGAAGGCCTGGGAACTTGGGAAAGTTAGTGATGATCTCTTGGGGACAGTCCCTATCACAGGAGAGGATGTGTTGAATGCATTAGAATGTATGAAGGTGGATAAATCTCCTGGACCTGACCAAACATATCCAACCGCAAATCAAGAGGTGAGGGAAGTACTTGTGGGGTCCCTGCTGATCTTTTTGCCTCACCGTTAGCCACGGGTGAGGTCCCGGAAGACTGGAGGACAGCATATGTTGTGCTCTTATTCAAGAATGGCTGCAAAAATAAACCTGGGAACTATAGATCAATAAACCTAAGATCCGTGGTAAGTAAGTTACTTGAGAAGATGCCGAGAGATTAGATAGACATGCATTTGGAAATACAACATTTGATTGGGAGTAGTCAGCAAAGCCTTGTGCATGGGAGACCATGCCTCACAAATTTGTCAGCGTTCTTTATTGAAGTGATCAGGAAGTTTGACGAGGGCAGGCCAGTACATGTAGACTCTACAGATTTCAGGAAGGCCTTTGATAAGGTTCCACATGGTACCTTGCTCTGGAAGGTTAGATCGCATGGAATCCAGGGGGCGTTAGCAAGCTGAGTACACAATTGGCTTGATGGTAGGAAGCAGAGTGTAACAGTCAGACTGGAGGCCTGTGACTCGTGGTGTGCCTCAGCGGTCATAGAATCATAGAATCCCTCCTCTGTGGAAACAGGCCCTTCAGCCCAACAAGTTCACTGGCCCTCTGAAGATTATTTCACTCAAATCCATTCCCCTACTTTATTACTCTACATTTACCCCTGACTAACGCAACTTACTTACACATCCATGAACATTCTCGGCAATTGAGCATGGCCAATTTACTTGACCAGCAGAGTTTTGGATTGTGGGAGGAAACCGGTGCACCCAGAGGAAACCCACGCAGACGGGGAGAACGTACAAACTCAGTTGGTGTGGCATGGTGGCTCAGTGATTGGCACTGCTGCCTCACAGCGCCAGGGACCCGGGTTCGACTCCAGCCTCGGGTGACTGTGTGGAGTCTGTACATTCTCCCTGTGTCTGTGTGGGTTTCCTTTGGGTGCTCCGGTTTCCTCCCTATTCTAAAAATGAGCAGGTCAGATGAATTGGCCAGGCTAAATTCCCCATATTGCGAGGTGCATTCGTTAAGGGTAAATGTTGGGTAGGGAGAATGGCTCTGGGTGGGTTACTCTTCGGCAGGTCGGTGTGGTTTGTTGTGCCAAATGGCCTGTTTCCATACTGTAGGAAATCTAACCCTAACAGGATCGAACCCACACAGACCATCCTGTGAGGTTGGAATTGAACCCAGATCCACGGTGCTGTAAGGCAGCAGTGCTAACCACTGAGCCATTGTGCCACTGAGCTGGTCAGTGCTAGGCCCATTGCTGTTTGTTATCTATATCAATGATTTGGATGAGGATGTTTAAGGCATGATTAGAAAGTTTGCAGATTACACTAAAATAAGTGAGGAAGGTTCTCAGTAATTGCAACAGGGCCTTGATCAGCTGGGGAATTGGGCTGAGAAATGGTAAATGGAGTTTAATATAGACAAGGGCGAGATCTAACATTTTGGAAAGTCACATCAAGACTGGGGTTTCATGGTGAATGGTAGGGCCTGAAGGAGTGTAGTGGAGCAGAGAGACCTTGGATTCCAGGTGCACGGTTCTCCGAACTCAGGGAGACAGGGCAGTGAAGAAGGCTTTTGGCACAATGAGCCCTTCACCAGTCAAGGCATGGAATATCGAAGTTGGGAAGTTCTGTTGTAGTTGTGCAGGATGTTAGTGAGGCCGCACACGGAGTATTGTGTTCAGTTTTACCCACCTTGCTATCGGAAGGATGTTATTAAACTGGAAAGAGTGCAGAAGAAACTTAAAAGGATGTTGCCAGAACTCAACTAGACAGATATAGAGAGAGGTTGGACAAGCAAGGACATTTTCTTTAGTGTGTAGGAGACTGAGGGGTATCCTTGTAGAGGTGTATAAGATCATGGGAGGCATGGATAGGGTGAATGCACTCAGTCTTTAACCAAGGCTTGGGGAATCAAGGATGAAAGGGCATCAGTTTAAGGTAAAGGGGAAGATTAAAAGGGAACCTGAGCGACAATGCTTTTACCCAGAGGGTGGTACACATACGGAATGAACTACCAGTGCAAGTGGTCGAGGAGGATACATTTAAGAACATTTAAAAGGCACTTGGACAAATACATGGAGAGGAACGTTTTGGAAGGATATGGTTCAAGTGCAGGGAAACGGGGTTAGTGTGGATGGGCCAGTTTGGGCCAAAGAGCCTGTCTCCATGCTGTAGAACTCTCTGACTCTATGAACATATCCAGGTATCCCATAATACAGAAGCGGCCAAAGCATCACGAACACGAGCTGGCACAAATGTGAAACAGTCCTGCAGAATTTCACAGGAAGCCAGCCTGGCCTTGCAGCGAAGGGTTCCTGGTACAGGAGCTGTGGTGAGATGTCCATAGAGATCTGGGGAAGGAAGCTGGAAAGCTCACTCCACTGCCGATAGCCTGGAGGAGCCCCGGCTGGGATAAAGCAGCTGGGATCCGGTCACCCCAGGGAAACCTACAGCCTGTGACCGAGCTAGGTCTCCGACATAATGAGCAGAACAGAACGTTGCAGGAAAATCTCACCCACATGGGACTACTCCAGTTCCAATTGGGAAGAACCCAATCCAGTGAAAGGAGGGTCTCTGGGGATGGGGAGGCAGCCTCAGGTTACATGGACAATCTGGAAGGACAGTGTATGAGCTCCAAACAGCTGCATGGGTCCTGTACACCTACAACATGGAACAACACACATCAGGCCCTAGTAGGAGGTGTCAGGAGCAAATACAATCCCGAGGGAACCAGGACTCCTCCCAGAATGGGATAATGTGTGCCTTTGGGGTTCTACCTCCCCAGGGAGATAATGACAGGCTCCACACTGACACATCCACACCCGCTCACAGATGGGGACTCCCACTGCCTGTCTCCCAGGTAACTGCACCTTTTGCCCCCAGCCCTGAGTCACAGCTGAACTCAGATTCCTTGAATCCTGTGGTTACCCAGTGTAAAGCAGCTTATGGTCTCATTCCATACACAACAGTCATTCCATGCACCCAGCCGGTGGGGAGCACTAAAAAGGCCACTCTGTTTGTTCCTGTCTCAAACCCAGATACATTTTTGTATGAGATAGACCGACAGTCTGTCATACACGGACTGGATGCTGACAAACAAATTAAATTAATCACCATGTGACTTTGTCCACCAGGCCATTCAGCCCTCGCTGAGGGACAACAGTGAGGGAGGGACATCCATGATGAAATGAAGGCAGCGGTCCTTAATGCTCGAGAAAAGTCCCATCCCGGATTAGTGACAAACAGCGGAAATATTTGTTCCAGGAGAACACCCACACGAACATGTCTCACTGTCAGTTACAGCAGCTCACCAAGGGCTGGGTTAATGACAGCTGTAAGGACACTTTCGGTGGGGCACTGGGCTTGGTGCGAGGGATTCCAATTATCCCAAGTGACTTTGTTAGGATGGGGATCTTTGAAGTCGAAAGTATCGGAATTACATTAAAAAAGTTACTTGGATGGGTTATCATGATTCCCTCCCACATGCTGTGGAGATAGAGGGGACATTGACAGGGTCCACAATTACGTAAATGTGAAGGAACAGGCCAGACCATGGCATTCCCATCGCCTGTCATTAACGAATTCGGCTCCTCTCACATCAAGCTGTGGTCCTAACCGCACTCACCTTGATATATCTCGGGATACCGGTGGTTAGGATTGCAGGCTGTAACAGATGGGTACGATCATGGTGAATAATGCTTGGATACACCCCCAGGGACTGGAAGGTAGATGGAACTCCCTGGGTGATCACCTTAGTTTCATTCATTTGCAGTGTTTGAGTGTTCCTGGCTGGGCCCAGTATTGATTGCCTGTCCAAAGCTGCTCGGGAGCTGGTTTTGGTGGTGAGCCGTCTCCTTGAACTGTTGCAGGTGGTGGACTCACAATGTCCTTCGGGAAGGAATTCCTGGAGTTTAAGCCAGCAGGTCTCATTCACTTGCATTTATTCTGCTCACTGGATGTTGGCTATGCATCACAATTCTGTATGGATTCTCAGAACGGAATATGTTTTGTCAAAACAGTTAGGAGAGCCACAGTCAATCAGTGGTGAGCACTGTTACCTCACAGTGCCAGAGACCTGGGTTTGATTCCACTCCTGAGTGACTGTCTGTGTGGAGTTTGTACATTCTCCCTACATCTGTATGGGTTTTCTCCCACTGTTCAATGGTGGGCATTTTTGACAGATTGCCCATAGTGCCGAGGGATATTCAGGTTAGCTGGAACAGCCATGGGAAATGCAGGGTTTCACAGATATCATCAGGGGATGGATCTGAGTTAGATTCTCTTCAGAGGGTCATTGTGGACTCGATGGGCTGAAGGGCCTGTTTCTGCTCTGTAGGGATTACTATGATATCACTTATCAGCCATAGGACAATCAGTTTGACCAATGTACAAAATGGTTTTCGCTCAAATAGCAGGCTACTCTGACAACAAACATAACCAGCTTTTAAAATTAGGTTTGTAATTCATTGTATAAGCTTCTTTCTATTCAAAAGACTGGGTGGGGGAGGGGGAATGGGTGAAATGTTGCTGCCTCCTTGCTAAAACACAGATAGACAGCCAAGAGATGCTGCGTATATTGGACAAGTTATACTCCCAAATCACAAAAGCCAGACAGCAGCCAGATGGTTATACCATCAGCATAATGTAAAAGGCAACAGTTCCCCTGGGCAGACATATCCCTAATAACGTCTCCACTAAACAAAGGAGGGCCCAGACAGGAAGGTACCGGGTCCTGCTACACAAAGAAGCTAACAGGAACAAGCCATCCAAATGATTAGCAACGCTTCAAACTATTAACTGATTCTCCGAGTTGGCCAGAAGTATAGAAAGTTCTGGGAAACCATCCAGAAATGAACAAAACCAGGGATCACCTGCAGACTGATCTCTTGAATTTTCCGGAGGCTTTCTGAGGTGACCAACATGGCAAGGGACAGAGACCAGCTCACCATCCAGAGAGAGGGAGAGAGAGAGGGAGAGAGACAAGCTGAAGGAAACCCCAGGAGCATGGGAGAGAGGGAGTGTGAAAATCCATTGAGAGAGAGAGAGCTGGAAGCAACTGGAATACTGAGTGTCACCCTTCAGTCTGTCCATGCTTCAACGCCTGTTTGTCTCAGTCTGACTTCCCCTTCTCTCTTTGTCCTTCTCTCTCCCTGTCTGTCTCTTTCTCTCAATCTGCCTTTCTCTCACACCCTCCCTCTCACTGTCTGACTCTGCCCCATCTTTCTCTCATCCCCCTTCTCCATCCCCACTCGCTCTACCTCTCTCTCTTTTTCTCACCCTCCCATTCTCTTTTTCTTTATTTCAGACCTGAAAGTGCTCACCCAATTTTGAACCCCCATAAAAACATTTGCCCCTCATTTTCACTCTCCTCCCAAATTTATTCCCTTCCCCAAATACCTTCCCTCCCAAATACCTTCCTTACCCACTGTGCCCCCCTCAAATATTTTGCTGCCACCAACATTGCTGTGAGCCCCACTCCCTGGGGCAGAGGGAAATGTTTGGAAAAGTGTGGAGCTTGAATAGCCCAGCAGGTCAGGCCTGAACCATCGACTCTCCTGCCTGACCTGCTGTGCTTCCCCAGCTCCTCACTTTGTCACTCTGACTCTCCAAAATCTGCAGTCCTCACTTTCTGGGAGTCTGGATTGACTGGCTCACCTGTGACAGTTTTAATGTACAGCAAGATCCCGGTCCAAGAATTACAGAAGGTTTGCATCACAGATGGAGTCCTTTCTGTCCATCATTCCCCTCACCCTTTAAATGATCCTGGACCGGTTCAGGATCTTCAGGATCGGCCCCTGAATGACCTCATTGACTATCCTTCCTGTGGAGACCTCTTCTCCACACTGTCTCAGATTTTGCATCACATGCTATCCCTCCCTCGATCTCTCTCTGACAACAGCCCCTCCTTTCTCCACTAACCCCAAAGCCCAACAAACCCTCCCCCTGTCTCTGGCTGTCCCACTCCCCCCTTGTCTCCCACTCTCCCTCTTCCCATGCAGACTCACAGCCCCTGGGCTGGAGGACATAGTGCAGATACAAACTCGCCTTTTGACTGACTGCTGTAATGCACAGCCAGATCCCACTCTGAAACCATCACAAAGTACACACACTGTCCTTCTCCCTCCATATATGTCCTTCTCACTCTCTCTCTCCCTGTCTCTCTCACTCTGTCCTTTTCTCACGCCACCTCCTTGACTCTCACTGCCCATCTCTCTCTCCACTTTCTCCATCTCCAATCTCTCCATGTCTCTCTCTCTTGTTGTCACTCTCCCTTTCACTTTCTCTTTTTCTCTATTCCAGACGCACTCAGAAAAGTACTTCATGTTCCTCCCTTATTGTGGGTGTAAAACCTGAGAGAGACCAGGCACTGAGGCAAGCTCTTCCCAATGCCCCTTACCCCAGTCACTGGGACAGAGCAGAGGGGTCCATGGAGAAAGAGGGAGAGAAACTACAGGAGAGAAAGAGAGATTGATGGACAGACAGTGAGAGGGAGGGAGAGAACAAGAGAAAGACAGGCAGGCAGAGGGAGGGAGAGGAAGTGAGAAGAACTGAGAGAGAGCAGAAGAGAGACAGACAGAGAGAGAGTGAAACTCCTGGAAGAGAAATACAATGTCAGACAGATACAAGGTGAAAATGGGGAGAGAAAGAGGGAGAGAACTTCAGGCAGACAGCAAGACAGAAATCCCAGGGAGAGATATAGGACAGAGAGAGAGAGAGAGGAGTTGCAACAGCAGAGGGATAGAGATGAGAGAATTGGGTCGTGGTGGGGGCTGCTGTGATGTGGCTAGAAGGATATACAGACAGGAATAGCAAGATCCCACAAAGCTGACAGATATATGCAGAGAGAAATGAGCAAGGTGATAGTTTTGTGAAAGACTGAATGATTAAGCATTCCTGAAAAACCTGGTGAGGTGACAAAGGGGGAAGGGAATCTACTGGGAAATGTAAACAGGACAGAGATGTGAAGGATGTTGAGAGATAGCGATTGAAGGAAAGATGTGGGAGAGAGAACTGGGAACACAGAAATAGACATGAGAGCCTTAGAGAGAGAGAGGGAAGCAGTGAAATCTGTGGGATCAGATCCCTCTCTAGCATTTTGCTCCTTTGTCTCTCCCCGTTCCCACAGACAGCCTGAATCCCACAATTTGTGTGTGTGTGTGTGTGTGCGCGCGCTTTCGTCTGATGATTCCTCATGGCAGAATAATTTGATTCTCTGTCTCTGTATTGTCCAAGTTTCAGCTCCCAAATCAAATGTTGAATCATCCACGATCCTATTGAATAGCAGAGCAGGCTCGAAGGGCTGAATGGTCTCCTCTTGTTCCTATTTCGGATGGTCTTATGTTCTTAGCACAACCTCCCAGCTCTTGGTCCCCACACTGGAGGTTATGACTCCACAAGTCCCTGATCTGTAGAGTGCTGCACTCTTCCGTGAGTCTCGGAGGGAACCAGCCTGATTTGGATTGGAGTTGCAACCTCTCAGTGAGAAGTGAAATGTCCTCGAGATTCCCCTCAGTCTCTCACTGTAAGGTGGAGCAGACCAGTCATAGGGAAGCAAACAGCAGGCCAGGTCTGCCATGTCCTCCAGCTCCATTTCAGAAGGCCACATGGGAGGGGCTTGTTTCCTTCATCAGCTTCCCGTGCTCTCCCTTCTGGGTTAGAGTGGGGGGCCGAATGGCCTTGCTCCTGTCCCTTATTGAGGTACAGGCTGGATATAATTGGGTTTTACAGGACATGCCCCTGGAGTGAGGTCAGTTAGCTTTGCTGGCTGGACAGTTGGTTTATAATGCAGAGTAAAACCAATAGCGTGTGTTCAATTCCCACACCAGCTGGGGTTACCCTGAAGGACTCTCCTTCCCAACCTCTCCCCTCAGCTGGGCCATAGTGACCCTCTGATTAAATCCCCACCAGACACCGCTCTGTAATGAGGAGCTGTCCCATGCTCTGGTAAGACTACGGTGACATTACATTGGTTTGTACCTGGGGCACTGTGTGCAGGACTAGTCACTACATTACCAGAGGGATGTTAGTGTGTGGGGAAGGTTTACTGGATGAATCCCCACTGGAATGAACAGCACTCTCTTTCCCCCAGCTAATTCACTCTTTCAGTCTTTGTGTCTTTGGAGACACGAGGACCATTTCACCTGAAACAGCAGCTGGATTTTATATTCATGAGCACCCAATAAGATTGGCTATTTACATGCACATACACACCCACACACACAGACACACGCTCCCTCAAACACACACAGACACTCTCACACACACATACACAAAGGACTCCCCCCACACACATACACACGCTCCCTCAAACACAAACACAGACACAATCTTGCACACACATACACACACAAGCACACACTATCTCTCTCACACACATACACGCACAGACATACGCTCCCTCAAATACACACACGGACACACTCTCTCACACATACACGCAGACACACTCTCTCTCACACACAGACATACTCTCTCTCACACACACAGACACTCTCTCTCATGCACACACACACACTCTCTCTCACACGGACACATTCTCTCACACACAGACACACTCTCTCACACACACATACACACACTCTCTCTCATTTATACACACACTCTCACACACCCACTCACTCTCACGCACACAGACACTCTCTCTCACACACACACACACTGTCTCTCACACACACAGACACCCTCTCTCACACATACACACAGACAGACACAAGACACACAATCCCAACACACACACAGACACACACTCTCTCATACACACACAGACACACACTCTCTCTCACATGGAAACACTCTCTCTCACACACACAGCCACACTCTCTCACACACAAATACACACACTCTCTCTCATTTACCCACACACTCTCACACACACACTGTCATTCTCTCACACGCCCACTCACTCTCACGCACACAGACACTCTCTCTCTCACACACACACTCTCTGTCTCTCACACACACAGACAATCTCTCACACACACATACACACAGACACACAATCTCACACACACACATAAACACACAGTTACACTCTCTCTCACACTCTCTGTCTCTCACATACAATCTCTCTCACACACATACACACAGGCAGACACACAGACACACGATCTCACACACACACATAAACACACAGTTACACTCTCTCACACACACATACACACGCAGACACACGCTCCCTCAAACACACATAGACACACTCTCTCTCACACAGACACATGAATACACACTCCCTCATACACACAGACACACTCACTCTCACACACGCATGCACACAGACACACATTCTCTCACACACACATACACACTCTCTCTCACCCAAGACACACTGTCATACACACCCATAGACACACAGACACATACACACATAGACACACAGACACATTCTCTCACACACAGACACACACTCACACACAGACACACTCTCACACACACACATACACACTATCTCACACACAGACACACTCTCACACACATACACACAGACACACTCTCTCACACATTCATACACACATACACACTCTCTCTCATACACCCTCACTCACACACATGCACACAGAGACACACACCCCCTCAAACTTGCACACAGCCATACAATCTCACATGAACATGCACTTTCTCTCTCACGCACACATATACAGGCACACAAAGATACACATGCATCCACACTCTCGCACGTACAAACACGGACAGTCTCTCTCACTCTCTCTCTCTCTCTGACTGTTTCACACACACACACACACACACACACACACACACACACACACACGGCTGTAAAGGCATGGTTGAGGTATTGCTGGAGAAATGATTTCTCCGAGGACTGAACCCTGATCTCACATGTTGACTGCTCCAGGGGGACAGACAGCAGCTACAGATGGACTTGTTGGATCTTCCTGTGCACCACCTCTTGCATCGACAGCGTTAGTCTGTTTGGGTGCCTGCTTTTCTAAAACGTCTCCAAGCAACAAGTAACAATAGATTGATGGAAGTTTTCCCCCAAACCATGTTTCAGACACATGCTGCTGTTATTTTTCACTGATTGTTTAAAATGATCGGAATCTTCTGAAATGGGGAGTGGCTTCCATTTCAAATTACGACGCCAGAGTGCCTCGGGGACCCTGAGGAAATGATCAGGGAATTGCATCTGTTCCTTTCTATCCTCTGCACTCTGTACCACCAGATAGTGCTCCCGCAGTACCTCAGATAGTTCTCCCTCAGTACCTCAGATAGTGCTCCCTCAATACCTCAGATAGTTCTCCCTCAATACCTCAGATAGTTCTCCCTCAGTACCTCAGAAAGTGCTTCCTCAGTACCTCAAAACGTTCTCCATCAATACCTCAGATAGTGTGCCCTCAATACCTCAGAAACTGCTCCTTCAATATCACGGATAGTTCTTCCTCAGTACCTCAGATAATGCTCCGTCAATTCCTCAGAAAATGTTCCCTCAATACCTCAGCAAGTGCTCCTTCAATATCTAAGAAAGCGCCACTTTGTTGTGTTTAACACCCAAAGCCCCTTAGATAGTAGCTCCACAAAACATTCACACCTTCAACATTTCAGGATGTTGCCCAGCACCCCCCCCCCCTCTCAGATTGCGTTCAAACCCCTTCAGACTGGAAGGACCCACATCCACCCCTGTCCAAGATTGGAGACCAGGTCCGCAGAACATTACTTGTCTCTCTGGATTAATTTTAGAATTCCTACAGTGTAGAAGCAAGCTACTCCATCCATTGGCTCCACACTGTCTGAACAGCATCCCACCCAGACTCACATCCTCTACTCTATCCCTGTAATGCTGCATTTCCCATGGCAACTTTAGACCGTGGTAGGAAACTGGAGCACCCGGAGGAAACTCGCACGGATACAGAGAGAATGTGTAAACTCCACACAGACAGTCACCGGGAGTTAGATACAAACCACTGAGGCACCGTGCTGTTCTCTCTCCTGGGATGCTATCACATTTAACTTTTACTAAGCAGTGTCCCATGTGAACGCTTCTCATTTGTCTCCTTTGTCATCCCTTCAAAAGCTCTATTAAGTTGGACACATCGTTTCCACAAATAAAGCCATGCTGACCATGCATAATCAATTCTTGCTTCTCCAAATCCATGTAAATTGTCTTTCAGAATGCCCTCCAACAGCTTACCCACCACTGCCATCAGGCTCACAGCTCCATAGTTTAATGGCTGTTCCTTGTAGCCTTACTTCAATAATGGCCCATCATTAATCACCCTCCAGTCTTCAGGCACCTCACCCGTTGTCACTGATCGGTCCATCTGACAAGGCCATCTCCATCCTTCTGTAATCTAAGGCTATCCTCCTCAGTATTTATCACCCAACCAATCTTCATATCATTCATGAACCCAATGATTAACCCTCCAACATTCAAATCTAAATCTTTTCTATAAACCACATCAGCAAGACCCCAACAGTGAGACATGAACAGACAGAGATTTCTAACTGGGCCATCACTGTCTGCTTCCTGCCACTCAGCATTCTGCGCCAAATTCCTTGGATCTTGAGTTTTTATGTTCACTATCAGTTTCCAATATGGATCCTGATAAAAGCCTGACTGACCTCCAAGCAGATGACAGGAAAGTATTGCCCTTATTTACACACGGGGTCACCTCCTTAAAAAGTGCAATCCCATTGGTCAGACCTGAGCTCTCCTTAACATAACCATTCTGACTATTCTTCATGAACTCCATTCTCTTTAAATGCTGATTAATTCTCTCTCCCAAAATTGCTTCCAACAGACGTCCCACCCACGATATTAGCCTGACTGTCCTGTAGCTGCCTGGTATATCCCATGTTCCTTCTTGAATAACAGTACCACATGGTCAGTCCGACGATACCTCTCCTGTGGCCAGAGGGGATTTGAAAATGTTTGCAAGTGTACCTGCTACTTCCTCCATCACCTCATTCAGTAAACTGAGATACATTTCCACCGTCTGTGGAGATTTATCGGGTTTTAAGAAGGCCAGACCACTCATAACCATCTCTCTCTATATCTATTCTAATTCATTTAATTGTATCACAGAGCATCTCCACGTTTTCATATCAACCCTCTCCCAATGAGCACTGACAAAATGCATTCATTCACTGCAGCCTCTGGGTCCATGCACAAATTCTCACTGTGTTTCTCTCATTAGCAATTCACCCTTAAGTCACTGTAAGGTACATTCAGAATTCTATTTCCCCTCTTAGCATTCCTCTCTCCCAGGCAATTAGCCTGCGATACGATTTGGAGGAGTGTGGGATGTCAGTCTCCACCCAGGACACCCACTCAGTAGGTGGGTTCCGCTGAAGCCACAGCCAAATACCAAGAGACTGGATAGTTAATGAAGGTAACTGTTAATAGGATAACTGTGAATTCGATTAATTCAATTTGTTCTTTGTAATGTTAAGACATGCAATGTATATAACTATGAACAACATGGAAAAATTGTACAAGTACCAGAGATTTATTTACATGAATAAAGTATATTTTGAAATTAAAAAAGTCAGTCTGGATGTGGATTAGCATTGGGAAGCTCAGAAATAAGGAACACAATCTTGCTGAGTGTGGGGCAGTGGGATTCATTTGGGATGAGCACATGGAAGCTGAGGAATAAAACAAAAACTCGATCCCAGGGAAAAGAGGGTGGAACCTCTTCAGGTTCAATATCCAATTAAAGATGGTCTGTTTGAACACAGCCTCGGGAATCTGGACGTGGGAATCATTGCTGAGCAGGGTATGTAGGATGCAGAGGCAGCAATATACTGAACAATTTCAGATATTCCTCTTAGACCACAAGATATGGGAGCAGAAATTAGGCCATTCAGCCCATCTGATAGTGTGGCACTCATTCAGTACTGACTCTCTTACAATGTAGGTATCCCTCAGACTGATGCACTGACAGTGTCGCGCTCCCTCAGTACTGAACCTCTGACAGTGTGGCACTCCCTCAGTAATGACCCTCTGACAGTGCTGCACTCTCTCAGTAATGACCCTCTGACATTGCAGCACTTCCTAAGTACGGACCCTCTAACATTGCAGTGCTCCCTCAGTAATGACCCTCTGACATTGCAGCACTCCCTCCGTACTGAACTCTCTGACACTGCAGCACCCCCTCAGTACTGACTCTCTGACATTGCGGAGCACCCTCAGTACTGACCCTCTGATTGTGGAACACTCCCACAGTACTGACCCTCTGACAATGCAGCACTCCCTCAGTACTGACCTTCTGACAGTGCAGCACTCCCTCAGTACTGACCTTCTGACAGTGCAGCACTCCCTCAGTACTGATCCTCTGACAGCGCAGCACTCCCTCAGTACTGACCTTCTGACAGTGTAGCACTCCCTCAGTACTGACGTTCTGACAGTGCAGCACTCCCTCAGTACTGACCCTCTGACAGCGCAGCACTCCCTCAGTGCAGAACTTCTGACAGTGCAGCATTCCCTCAGTACTGACCCTCTGACTGTGCAGCACTCCACCAGTACTGACCCTCTAACAGTGTAGCGCTCCCTCAGTACTGACCCTCTGACAGTGTGGCACTCCCTCAGTCCTGACACTCTGACATTACAACACTCCCTCAATACCGACGCTCTGACACTGCAGCACTCTCGCTGTACTGATGCTCTGGCAATGCAGCAGGCCCTCAGTATTGATTGACCAACAGTGCAGCACTCCCTCAGTACTGACCTTCTGAAAGTGCAACATTCCCTCAGTACTGACCCTCTCACAGTGCAGCACTCCCTCAGTACTGACCCTCTGACTGGGCAGCACTCCCTCAGTACTGACACTCTGACAGTGCAGCACTCCCACAGTACTGACCCTCTGACAGTGCAGCACTCCCTCAGTACTGACCCTCTGACAGGGCAGCACTCCCTCAGTACTGACACTCTGATAGTCCAGCACTCCCTCAGTACAGTCCTTCCGACAGTGCAGCACTCCCTCAGTACTGACGCTCTGACAGTGCAGCATTCCCTCAGTACTAAACCATTGACAGTATAGCGCCCCTCAGGACAGATATTCTGGCAATGCAACAGACCCTCAATACTGACTGACCAACAGTGAGGTGATCGCTCAGCACTGACCCTCTGACAGTGCGGCACTCCCTCAGTACTGACCCTCTGACAGTGCAGTACTCCCTCAGTACTGACCCTCTGATAGTGCAGCACTCCCTCAGTACTGACCATCTGACAGTTCAGCATTCCCTCAATACTGATCCTCAGCCAGTGCAGCACTCCCTCAGTGCTGACTTTCTGACAGTGCAGCACACCCTCAGTACTGACTCTCTGACAGCGCAGCACTCCCTCAGTGCTGACTTTCTGACAGTGCAGCGCTCCCTCAGTACTGACCCTCTGACAGTGCAGCACTCCCTCAGTGCTGACTCTCTGACAGTGCACACTCTCTCAGTACTGACCCTCTCACGGTTCAGCTCTCTCTCATTAATTACCCTGTGAATTTCAGCGCTTCCTCCGTCCCGACCATCTGACAATGCTGCTCTCCCTCTGTACTGACACTCTGGCAATGCAGGAATCCCTCAGTACTGACCCTCTGACAGTGTAACACTCCCTCAGTACTGACCCTCTGACAGTGTAACACTCCCTCAGAACTGATGCTCTGACAGTGTGGCACTCCCTCAGTAATAACCCCTCTGACAGTGCAGCACTCCCTCAGTACTGACTCTGTGATAGTGCAGCAATTCCTCAGTACTGTCCCTCTGACATTGCAGCACTCCGTCAGTGCTGACCCTCTGACATTGCAGCACTTCGTCAATGCTGACCCTCTGACAGTGCAGCACTCCCTCAGTATTGACCCTCTGGCAGTGTGATAATCCCGCAGCACTGATCCTCTGACAGGGCAGCACTCCATCAGTACTGATACTCTCACAGTGCAGCACTCCCTCAGCACTGTCACTCTGAGAGTGTGGCACTCCCTCAGTACTGACCCTCTGACAGTGTGGCACTCCCTCAGTACTGTCCCTCTGATAGTGCAGGTCTCCCTCAGTACTGACTCTCTCACAGTGTGGCACTCCCTCAGTACTGACCCTCTGACAGTGCAGCACTCCCACAGTGCTGACACTCTGACAGTGCAGCACCTCCTCAGCACTGACCCTCTGACAGTGTTGCACTGCCTCTGTACTGACCCTTTGGCAGTGTAGCACTCCATCAGCACTGACCCGCTGACAGTGTGACACTCCCTCAGTGCTGACCCTCTGATAGTATGACAAACCCGAAGTATTGACCGTCTGACATTGCAGCACTCCGTCTGTACTCACCATCTGACATTGCAGCACTCCCTCAATACTAACCCTCTGACAGTGCAGCACTCCCTCAATACTGTCACTCTGACACTGAGGCACTCCCACTCTGCTGACACTTTGACAGTGCAGCACTCCCACAGTGCTGACACTCTGACAGGGCAGCACTCCCTCAGCACTGACCCGCTGACAGTGTTGCACTCCCTCTGTACAGACCCTTTGGCAGTGTAGCACTCCCTCAGCACTGACCCGCTGACAGTGCTGACCCTCTGATAGTGTGACACTCCCTAATATTGACCCTATGACATTGCAGCACTCCGTCTGTACTGACCATCTGACAGTGCAGCACTCCCTCAGAACTGACCCACTGACAGTGTGAAAATCCCTCAGAACTGATGCTCTGACAGTGTGGCACTCGCTCAGTAATGACCCCTCTGACAGAGCAACTCTATCTCAGTACTGACCATCTGACAGTGTGGCACTCCCTCAGTGCTGACCCTGTGATATTGCAGCACTCCCTCAGTACAGACCGTTTAGCAGTGCAGCATTACTTCAGTACTTACCCTTATATATTGCAGCAATCTCTCAGTACTGACACTCTGACAATGCCGCACTCCCTCAGTACAAACCCTCTGACAGTACAGCACTCTCTCAGTACTGACCACCTGACAGTGCAGCACCCCCTCAGTACTGACCCTCTGACATTGCAGCACTCCCTCATTACTGACTCTCTGACAGTGCAGCACTCCCTCAATACTGACCCCTCTGACAGTGCAGCACTCCCTCAGTACTGACAGTGCAGCACTCCCTCAATACTGTCACTCTGACAGTGTGGCACTACCTCAGTAGTGACCCTCTGACAGTTCAGCAATCCCTCAATACTGATCCTCAGCCAGTGCAGCACTCCCTCAGTGCTGACTCTCTGACAGTGCAGCACTTCCTCAATACTGACCGTCTGACAGTGCACACTTTCTCAGTACTGACACTCTCACATTTCAGCTCTCTCTCACTAATTACCCTCTGTATTTCAGCGCTTCCTACGTCCCGACCCTCTGACAATGCTGCACTCCCTCTGTACTGACTCTCTGGCAATGCAGGAATCCCTCAGTACTGACCCTTTGACAGTGCAGCACTCCCTCAAAACTGACCCTCTGACAGTGCAGCACTCCCTCAGTACTGACCCTCTGACAGGGCAGCACTCCCTCAGTCCTGACACTCTGATAGTCCAGCACTCCCTCAGTACTGACCTTCCGACAGTGCAGCACTCCCTCAGTACTGACGCTCTGACAGTGCAGCATTCCCTTAGTACTAAACCATTGACAGTATAGCGCCCCTCAGGACAGATATTCTGGCAATGCAACAGACCCTCAATACTGACTGACCAACAGTGACGTGATCGCTCAGCACTGACCCTCTGACAGTGCGGCACTCCCTCAGTACTGACCCTCTGACAGCGCAGCACTCCCTCAGTACTGACCCTCTGACAGTGCAGTACTCCCTCAGTACTGACCATCTGACAGTTCAGCATTCCCTCAATACTGATCCTCAGCCAGTGCAGCACTCCCTCAGTGCTGACTTTCTGACAGTGCAGCACACCCTCAGTACTGACTCTCTGACAGTGCAGCACACCCTCAGTACTGACCCTCTGACAGCGCAGCACTCCCTCAGTGCTGACTTTCTGACAGTGCAGCGCTCCCTCAGTACTGACCCTCTGACAGTGCAGCAATCCCTCAGTACTGACCCTCTGACAGTGCACACTCTCTCAGTACTGACCCTCTCACGGTTCAGCTCTCTCTCATTAATTACCCTGTGAATTTCAGCGCTTCCTCCGTCCCGACCCTCTGACAATGCTGCTATCCCTCTGTACTGACACTCTGGCAATGCAGGAATCCCTCAGTACTGACCCTCTGACAGTGTAACACTCCCTCAGAACTGATGCTCTGACAGTGTGGCACTCCCTCAGTAATAACCCCTCTGACAGTGCAGCACTCCCTCAGTACTGACTCTGTGATAGTGCAGCATTTCCTCAGTACTGTCCCTCTGACATTGCAGCACTGCGTCAGTGCTGACCCTCTGACAATGCAGCACTCCGTCAATGCTGACCCTCTGACAGTGCAGCACTCCCTCAGTATTGACCCTCTGGCAGTGTGATAATCCCGCAGCACTGATCCTCTGACAGGGCAGCACTCCATCAGTACTGACACTCTCACAGTGCAGCACTCCCTCAGCACTGTCACTCTGAGAGTGTGGCACTCCCTCAGTACTGACCCTCTGACAGTGTGGCACTCCCTCAGTACTGTCCCTCTGATAGTGCAGGTCTCCCTCAGTACTGACTCTCTCACAGTGTGGCACTCCCTCAGTACTGACCCTCTGACAGTGCAGCACTCCCACAGTGCTGACACTCTGACAGTGCAGCACCTCCTCAGCACTGACCCTCTGACAGTGTTGCACTGCCTCTGTACTGACCCTTTGGCAGTGTAGCACTCCATCAGCACTGACCCGCTGACAGTGTGACACTCCCTCAGTGCTGACCCTCTGATAGTATGACAAACCCGAAGTATTGACCGTCTGACATTGCAGCACTCCGTCTGTACTCACCATCTGACATTGCAGCACTCCCTCAATACTAACCCTCTGACAGTGCAGCACTCCCTCAATACTGTCACTCTGACACTGAGGCACTCCCACAGTGCTGACAATCTAACAGTGCAGCACTCCCTCAATACTGACCCTCTGACAGTGCAGCACTCCCTCAATACTGTCACTCTGACACTGAGGCACTCCTACAGTGCTGACACTCTGACAGTGCAGCACTCCCTCAATACTGACCCTCTGACAGTGTAGCATTCCCTCAGTACTGACCCTCTGACAGTGCAGCACTCCCTCAGTACTGACCCTCTGACAGTGTAGCACTCCCTCAGTATTGACCCTCTGACAGTGCAGCACTCCCACAGTGCTGACACTCTGACAGGGCAGCACTCCCTCAGCACTGACCCTCTGATAGTGTTGCACTCCCTCTGTACAGACCATTTGGCATTGTAGCACTCCCTCAGCACTGACCCGCTGACAGTGCTGACCCTCTGATAGTGTGACACTCCCTAATATTGACCCTCTGACATTGCTGCACTCCGTCTGCACTGACCATCTGACAGTGCAGCACTCCCTCAGTACTGACCCGCTGACAGTGTGACAATCCCTCAGTACTGATGCTCTGACAGTGTGACCCTCGCTCAGTAATGACCGCTCTGTCAGAGCAACACTATCTCAGTACTGACCCTCTGACAGTGTGGCACTCCCTCAGTGCTGACCCTGTGACATTGCAGCACTCCCTCAGTACAGACCGTTTAGCAGTGCAGCATTACTTCAGTACTTACCCTTTTATATTGCAGCAATCTGTGAGTACTGACCCTCTGACAGTGCCGCACTCCCTCAGTACTGACCCTCTGACAGTACAGCACTCTCTAAGTACTGACCACCTGACAGTGCAGCACCCCCTCAGTACTGACCCTCTGACATTGCAGCACTCCCTCATTACTGACTCTCTGACAGTGCAGCACTCCCTCAATACTGACCCCTCTGACAGTGCAGCACTCCCTCAGTACTGACAGTGCAGCACTCCCTCAATACTGTCACTCTGACAGTGTGGCACTCCCTCAGTAGTGACCCTCTGTCAGTTCAGCAATCCCTCAATACTGATCCTCAGCCAGTGCAGTACTCCCTCAGTGCTGACTCTCTGACAGTGCAGCACTTCCTCAGTACTGACCGTCTGACAGTGCACACTCTCTCAGTACTGACACTGACAGTTCAGCTCTCTCTCACTAATTACCCTCTGAATTTCAGCGCTTCCTACGTCCCGACCCTCTGACAATGCTGCACTCCCTCTGTACTGACTCTCTGGCAATGCAGGAATCCCTCAGTACTGACCCTCTGACAGTGCAGCACTCCCTCAAAATTGACCCTCTGACAGTGTAACACTCCCTCAGAACTGATGCTCTAACAGTGTGGCACTCCCTCAGTAATAACCCCTCTGACAGTGTGACACTCCCTCAGTACTGACCCTCTGACAGTGCAGCATTCCCTCAATACTGACTCTCTCACAGTGCAACACTCCCTCAATACTGTCACTCTGACAGTGTTGCACTCCTTCAGTACTGACAATCGGACAGTGCCGCAATCCCTCAGTATTTACACTTTGACAGTGCAGCAATCCCACAGTACTGATACTCTGATAGTGCAAAACTCCTGAAGTACTAACCTACTGACAGTACAGCACTCCCTATGTACTGACCCTCTGACAGTGTGGCACTCCCAAAGTACTGACACTCTGACCGTACAGCACTCCCTCAGTACTGACCCTCTGACAGTGTGGCACTCCCAAAGTACTGACACTCTGACCGTACAGCACTCCCTCAGTACTGACCCTCTGACAGTGCAGCACTCCCTCAATACTGATCCTCTGAAAGTGCAGCACTCCCTCAATAGTGTCACTCTGACAGTGCAGCACTCCCTCAATACTGTCACTCTGACACTGTGGCACTCCCACAGTGCTGACACTCTGACAGTGCAGCACTCCCTCAATACTGTTACTCTGACAGTGCAGCACTCCCTCAATACTGATCCTCTGACAGTGCAGCACTCCCTTAATACTGTCACTCTGACACTGTGGCACTTCTCGCCCTTTTGGCTAAGATCAAGTGTCTGTTCATATCAGGACAGGTGTCGAGTTGCGAGTCATCAGAGCAAGTGAAGAGATCATCGCTGGATCGTGATTGGACTTTGGAGGATCGTTTGGTTGTGCTGACCTGCTCTTGGTGGATCTTCATGCTGGCTTCAGCCTACCGCCAATTCAGGGACCAGCCAACCTCAGAGCTATGGCCTCAACAGCTGCCACAGCCCTGGGCAGGGTGTTCGAAACACAGTCAGGGTGACTGTGCAGAAGATTGAGGATCGTACACCACTCGACCGCACGCTGTTTATTCAGAAGGTACTGTTTGTGTGTTGCATAGAACCATTTGCTGAATCCATCAAGAAGGATGCGAGCCTGAGAGGGGTGACTATTCCTGGCAGCGGGGGCCTGCAGTTTAAGGCTTCCCTGTACATGGATGACGTTGCTGTTTTCTGCTCGGGTCCGCTGTCCGTGCACAGACTCGTGTGCATTTGTGACCAGTTCGAACGGGCCTCGGGGCCCGAGGCAAGAGCGAGGCCATGCTCTTCGGGAACTGGGCCGGCCAATCCTCTATCCCCTTCACCGTCAGGACTGACCACCTGAAGGTGCTGGGTATTTGGTTCAGGGGGGATGGGGCGTGCGCCAAGACCTGGGAGGAGCGGATCAGGAAGATGAGACAGAAACTAGGCAGATGGGGGCAACGGTCGCTCTCCATCGCGGGAAAAAAACTGGTCATCAGGTGTGAGGTACTCTCAGTATTCTCTATATGTGGCACAGGTCTGGCCTATCCCCAGGACCTGTGCCGCCGCAGTCAGCCGGGCCATCTTCCACTTCACGTGGAGATCAAAGATGGACCGGGTCCGTAGAGACACAATGTACAAAGACCGGTGCAATGGGGGAAAAAACACGCCCAATGTCATCCTCACCCTGATGGCCACCTTTGTGTGTGGCTTCCTCAAGCTGTGCGTGGATCCCCAGTACGCAAACACCAAGTGTCACTACGTACTCAGGTTCTACCTGTCCCCAGTGTTGTGAAGGATGGGCCTGGCCTTGCTGCCGCGGAACGCTCCGAGTAGTTGGACCGTTCCGTATCACCTGTCCTTCGTGGAGAAATTTATGTGGAAAAACACCTTCGAACAAAAGTCCATCAGGAAGTGGTCAGCACGTAGCGTCCTTGAGACCCTTCGGGAAAAGGAAAGGGCGGATCCTGTCGAGCGGTTCCCTGAGCAGACTGTCAAAGCCATTTGGCAGAATGCCTCATCGCCAGAACTTTCCAACAAGCACCAAGACGTGGCTTGGCTGGTGGTGAGAAGGGCTCTGCCTGTGAGATCCTTCATGCACGCCCGGACTCTCTGCCGCACCGCACGCTGCCCTCGAAGTGGCTGCGGGGGGGGATGAGACTGTCACACACCTCCTTCTGGAATGTGCCTATGCAGAGGAAGTCTGGAGAGAAATGCAGTGGTGCGTGTCGAGGTTCGTCCCCAGCAGCGCCGTGACGCGGGACTCCGTGCTCTACGGCCTGTTCCCCGGGACTCACACTGAGACGAACATTAACTGCGCCTGGAGGATCATCATCTCGGTGAAGGACGCTCTCTGAGCGGTCCGAAACCTTTTGATCTTCCAGCTGAAGGCGGTGACCCCGACCGAGTGTTGCAGACTGGCACATTCCAAGGTCCAAGACTACGTGTTGAGGGACGTGCTGAAGCTTGGTGCAGCTGCCGCCAAGGCGCGGTGGGGAAAGACCACCGTGTAAGATCGACCTGCCTAAAGAAGAACAGGGGACCCATGCGGACGTTTTTTTGGGCTCTGCTGATGCCTCAGCCAAATATATATATAAGATTGAAAAATGCACAGGCCTGTATATGAAAAGGATAAATTTGAATCTGTGTTTGTAAATGTGGACATATGTATGGCATGACCAAATGTACAGACCATCAAATCTTTTTATGAATAAAGTATATTTTTGAAATAAAAAAAATGTGTACTCCCGAACGCTCTTGGTCAGATTCACCGACGTCAAGCCGGTGTTCTCTGACCACTGCCTCCTGCTGGACGACTGTCACCTACAGGACAAACAGTGGCCGGGCAAGGGAACGTAGAAACTGAACACTAAGCTGTTGACCCCGGGAAACATCGAAGAGCTCAAGAGGGATTACACAGGTTGGAGAACCGTGAAGCCCCTCTTTGAGTCTCCAGCAGACTGGTGGGAAATGGTAAAAGGGAACATCAAGAGGTTCTTTATCCTCAAAGGTGTTCAGGAGGTGAGAGCGAGGCGGGGAAAACTGTCCCAGCTCCAGGAAAGTATGCAGAACCTGCTCCTGCTGCAGACGATGGGGGTCGATGTCACGGAGGACCTCACGGAGGTGAAGGGCCAGCAAGCCTCGCTCTTTGCCTCGGAGGCCTCCAGGATAATCTTCCGGTCCAGGGTCCGCTCCTGGAGCAGGACGAGATGTGCTCACGTTTCTTCTTCCAGAAGGTTCACAAAGAGTGCTCCGTGCTCAGCAGCCTGAAGAAAGAAGATGACTCGGTAACATCATCTCAGGCTGACGTCATGAGGATCAGCAAATCCTTCTATGCCAGCCTGTATGACTCAAGCCAACTGACAGCGCGGCATCCTAGTCGTTCCTGTCCTCTATCACGGAGGTCCTAGACGATGGAACACGAGAGAGGCTGGACCAGCTGCTATCTCTGGATGAGCTGACCAAGGCCCTCGAGTACTTCGAAAAGAATAAAACTCCTGGAAGCGACGGCTTACCGGTCGATATTTATTCCGCTCTTTGGGACTTGACCGGCCAGGAACTGCTGGAGGTGTATGTCAGTATGCTTCGGGCAGGTACAATGAGTGAATCCATGAGGAAAGGCATCATCACCCTCATCTACAAGCGGAAGGGGGAGAGGGAGGAAATTAGGAATTGGAGACCGATCTCACTGTTAAATACAGACGACAAAATCTTGTCAAAGGTCATTGCCAACCGGGTCAGGTCTGCTCTGGGATCGGTGATCCACCCAGACCAAACCTGTGCTGTACCCCGCAAGAAGATCTCTGAGAGTCTTGCACTCCTCAGGGATACGATCGCCTATGTGCAGGACAGGGGGGTGGACACCTGCCTCATCAGCCTGGACCAGGAGAAAGCCTTTGACAAGATATCGCATACATATTTGAGGGATGTCCTCTCCAAAATGGGCTTTGGTGAGGGAATCAGAAATTGGAATAGACTGCTCTACACCAACATTGTCAGTGCAGTCTCAATCAATGGGTGGGAATCAGATAACTTCCCTGTAAGATCTGGAGTCAGGCAGGGATGCCCCTCTCGCCCGCCTTGTTTGTGTGTTGCATAGAGCCATTTGCCGAATCCATCAGGAAGGATGCGAGCCTGAGAGGGGTGACTATTCCTGGCAGTGGGGGCCGACAGGCTAAAGCCTCCCTGTACATGGATGACGTCGCTGTTTTCTGCTCGGATCCGCTGTCCGTGCACAGACTCATGTGCATCTGTGACCAGTTCGAATGGGCCTCGGGGGCCAAGGTAAACTGAGGAAGAGCGAGGCCATGCTCTTCGGGAACTGGGCCGACCAATCCTCTATCCCCTTCGCCGTCAGGAAAGACCACCTGAAGGTGCTGGGTATTTGGTTCGGGGGGGCTGGGGTGTGCGCCAAGACCTGGGAGGAGCGGATCAGGAAGATGAGACAGAAACTAGCAGATGGGGGCAACGGTCACTCTCCATCGCGGGAAAAAACCTGGTCATCAGGTGTGAGGTACTCTCAGTATTGCTATATGTGGCACAGGTCTGGCCTATCCCCAGGACCTGTGCCGCCGCAGTCAGCCGGGCCATCTTCCACTTCACGTGGAGATCAAAATGGACCGGGTCCGTAGTGACACAATGTACAAAGACCCGTGCAATCGGGGGAAAAACACGCCCAATGTCATCCTCACCCTGATGGCCACCTTTGTGTGTGGCTGCCTCAAGCTGTGCGTGGATCCCCAGTACGCAAACACCAAGTGTCACTACGTACTGAGGTTCTACCTGTCCCCAGTGTTGCGAAGGATGGGCCTGGCCTTGCTGCCGCGGAACGCTCCGAGTAGTTGGACCGTTCCGTATCACCTGTCCTTCGTGGAGAAATTTATGATGAAAAACACCTCTGACCACAAGTCCATCAGGAAGTGGTCAGCAAGTAGCGTCCTTGAGACCCTTCGGGAAAAGTAGATGGCGGATCCTGTCGAGCGGTTCCCTGAGCAGACTGTCAAAGCCATTTGGCAGAATGCCTCATTGCCAGAACTTTCCAACAAGCACCAAGACGTGGCTTGGCTGGTGGTGAGAAGGGCTCTGCCTGTGAGATCCTTTATGCACGCCCCGACTCTCTGCCGCACCGCACGCTGCCCTCGAAGTGGCTGCGGGGGGGACGAGATTGTCACACACCTCCTTCTGGAATGTGCCTATGCAGAGGAAGTCTGGAGAGGAATGCAGTGGTGTTTGTCGAGGTTCGTCCCGAGCAGCGCCGTGACGCGGGACTCCGTGCTCTACGGCCTGTTCCCCGGGACTCACACCGAGACGAATATTAACTGCGCCTGGAGGATCATCAACTCGGTGAAGGACGCTCTCTGGGCGATCCGAAACCTGTTGATCTTCCAGCTGAAGGAGTTGACCCCGACTGAGTGTTGCAGACTGGCACATTCCAAGATGCCTCAGCCAGATATATGTATAAGATTGAGAAATGCACAGACCTGTATATGACAAGGATAAATTCGAATCTGTGTTTGTAAATGTGGACATATGTATGGCATGACCAAATGTACAGACCATCAAATCATTTTATGAATAAAGTATATTTTTGAAATAAATAAAAAGTGTACTGCCTGCAGGATTTCCCTGGGGCAGGCTGCTTTGATGTGACCTTCAGAAGTGTGAAGCAGTGCGAACAGCTCCTTAAGGTCTTCAAGGAGAAGGAAGTGAAGCCGCTGTTTTCCATTGTGTGTGCTTCCTGCACAGAGGAATCGGGTTGTTACAATCCATATGTACAACCCTTATGTTTCAGCGGCTGATGTCCTGACCTTCCTGGGAAGATACGTCCAAGTTGAGGGAGATGCCACTGATGTGATCGACCCCTTTGGGATCTGGACCAGTAAGCGGCAGGTCAGGGTAACTCTGAGGGCCGATGATAGTGGGAACATCCTCCTCCCACCCTCGAGCTTCGCAATTGGAGGGAGCAGAGGCTACCTTTCATATGCAGGGCAGCCGAAAGTGTGCTGAACCTGCGGGAAGTCGGGACTCGTGGCGGCGGATTGCAAAGTGACTATCTGCAAGAACTGCAAACAGGAGGGTCACTTGACTAAGGACTGCTAGGAAGAAAAGAGCTGCAACCTGTGCGGAGAGGCGGGCCACATGTATAAGACCTGCCCAAGACGTGGGGGCCCCACTTACGCACAGATGGCTGGAGGTGGCAATGTGAGCCGTGGACCCCCAAAGACCAGTAAGGTCCACCCGGACAGCAGGGAAACGGAGTCTGGTGGCACCCAGAAAGAAGAACAGGCTGGAGTGGAGGAGGCGGCAGCCAATGGAGAGACACAGTAGCTGATCCTAGCTCTAGCCGGGCTGATGGAAGAAACGGAGGAGGAGGTAATCAAGCAGGCAGAGGAGTGGATACCTGTTAAAAACAGGAAGAGAAAATCCTGCTAGGCCCCTAAATCCTCCCAGCAAAGCGGGGAAAGACAGCTGCATGAGGGAGGGACGGCCAGCTCTTCGGAGGGGGAAGATGGACACAAAGAAGGCCATCACCACCAGAAGAAGAGATAGAGCGCCGTCGGTAAAGAGGAGGGCATTTCCTCCCAACCAGGAAACGATGGACCACCCGAAGTTCACCCTCCACCCAGTGAGAACCAGGGGGTACCCACTGCCCCACAACGACAGGCAACCGAGAGCTGTGATCCTCTGACAGTCCCATTGTCAGACACATTTCTGGATAGGGAGAACCCTTGCCTTGGCTCAATGACACCAGAGCGGGTAAATGACCCCCGTGAGGAGCTGGATAGATACCTCAGCCCAGCGAAGGTCCAGCAGTTCGTGCTTACCATGGGGATGTAGACAGCTACCCCAGAGACAGAACAATCAAATGGACAATGGTAACCCCATAAACTGGGGGTTAAAGAAGTTTCATTTGCTTTCATATAACAGGGCACCCACTCAGTAGGTGGGTTCCGCTGAAGCCACAGCCAAATACCAAGAGACTGGATAGTTAATAAAGGTAACTGTTAATAGGATAACTGTGAATTCGATTAATTCAATCTGTTCTTTGTAATGTTAAGACATGCAATGTATATAACTATGAACAACATGGAATTTTGTACAAGTACCAAAGATTTATTTACATGAATAAATATATTTTGAAATTTTAAAAAATGGATAGTGTGGATAATTGGACTCCTTCTTCCAACAACGACTCTTATATTCTCAACCAAATCGTCTATTTAAATGATGCACATTCGTGGACCAAGCCCTGATCATTATGGCACACCGCTGGTCACAGGCCTCCAGTCCAAACAACAACCCTCTCCCATCACCCATGTCTCCTACTGTCAAGCCAATTTTGTGTACAGACGGCTAGCTCTCCCTGATCCCATGTGATCTAACCTTACAAAACAGTTTATCATGCTAAATCCTGTCAAAGGCCCTGTTGACGTTAGTTTAGATAATCTATGGTCACCACTTTAACAACAATTAAGTTAGTGAAACCTGACTTTGTTTGCACAAAGCCGTGCTGACTATCTTTCATCAACCCTTGCCTTTTTAAATGAATGTGACTCCTGTCTGGCAGAATCACTTCCACAACTTACCCACCACTGACATTGGGCCAATTGGTCTTTCGTTCCACGGCTTTCCATCACAACCTTTCTTAAATAATGGAACATAACTCTATTCTTGTCATAGTCGTACAGCGTGGAAACTGACTCTTCAGTTGAAACAAACCATAATCTCAAAGTAAACTTGTCCCAGCTGCCTGTTGCTGGCTCATATCCCTCCAAACCTTTCCTATTCATGTACTTATCCAAATGTCTTTTAAACGTTGAAACTGTACCAACATCCACCCCTTCCTCAGGAAGTTCATTCCACGCTCAAACCACCCTCTGTTTAACAATTTGCCTCTTATATCCTTTTGTTTGGAACATCTCTGTCCTCTAGCCTTAAAAATGTGTCCCCTCTTCTTGAGACTCCCCCATTCTGGGAAAAGGCAAATGCCATTAACTCTATCTATATCCCTCATCTTTTTCATAAACTTCCATAAGGTCATCTCTCATTCTGCAGTTTCCAGTGAAAAAAGACTCAGCCTATCCAGCCATTTTTCAGAACTCAAACCTTCCAAACCCAGCAATATCCTGGTAAATCTCTTCTGAACCCCCTGCAGCTTAATAATATCCTCCCTATAACTGGGCGACCAGAACTGGACAGAGTATTGCAGAACAGGCCTCACCAGTGTCTGTACAATCTCAACATGACGTCCCAAACCCTCCACTCAATGGACTGAGTAATAGTCAGGCATACCAAGCACCGTCTATTCCATCCTGTGATGCAAGCTTCAAGAATTATGTACCTGAACCCAGAGGTCCTTCTGCTCTAAAACACTAACCGAGGCCCTAACATTAATTGTATAAGATCTAACCTTGTTTGTTTTACCAAATGCATTACCTCGCATTTATTCAGATTGAATTCTCACTGCAGTTTTTCAACCATTCACCCATTTCATCAAGATCCCTTTGTAATCTCAAAAAACCTCCTTCACTGTTCATGATTCCAACCTCCAGCGTTCCAGCCAATCACACATGGTTGTCAATGGTACAAATACCTTTGCTCGGGGCTCCACAATTTCTTCCCTAGCATTCCACAATGTCCTGTGATACACTTAATCAGGTCCTGGGGCCTTCCATACCTATGTGTTTTAAAACCTCCAGCACCACCTCTTCTATAACATGCACTCTTTTCAAGTCGTAGAGAAGTACAGCATGGAAACAGACCCTTCAGTCCCCAACTCGTCTAGGCTGACCAGAAGACCTAAACAAATCCATCCCATCAAACAGCATTTGACCCATATACCGCTAAACTCTGACTATTCATATACCCACCCAGATACCTTTTAAATGTTGTCATCATTCAGTCTCTGTTACTTTCTCCCTCCACTTGTTCCATATCCTCATCACTGTATGCATGAAAAAGCTATTCCTTCGGTCCATTTTAAACCTTTCTCCTCTAACCTCAAACCTATGCCCTCTCGTTTTCCCAACCCCGGGAAAAGACCGTGACTGTTTACCCAATCCATGCCCCTCATGTTTATATAAACCTCTGTAGATTTATCCCTTAGTCTTTGATGTTCCAGGGAAAATAACCCCAGCTTATTCAGCAACAACCCTGGCAACATCTTGTCAATCTTTTCTGAGCACTTTCCACTTTCACAACATCATTCCTATAGCAGGGAGACTGGAATTGCAGAATACTCCAATTGTGGTCTAACATATTGCTCTTATTCCCTGAGTTGCCCAGTCTTTTTCCACAGCAAGTTCTTGAGTGCAAAATATGTTTAGGGTCTTAGCCATATTCTACAGTTCCACACATTGATAGCCTCATTGATCTTTAAGGGCCCCTATTTTTTCTCGATTTACTCTTTTGCTCTTAATATATTGATAGAATCACTTTTGGATTCTCCTTATCCTTCTCTGTCAAATTTATTTCATGTCCCCTTTCTGCATTCCTGATTTCCACCCAAAGTATACTCCTCAGGAATTCCCTTGATCCAGCTGGCTATACATGGCATGTGGTCCATTTTCCTTGACCAGACCCTGAATAGACAGCCAGTGTTTCCGAATGCTGTCAGCATTGTCCTGCACACAAATAGGAACATGCTGGCACTGATCACTCAATTTATCTCACTTTTAAAATAGTCTCACTTGCCAAATTTCCCTTTCCCTGCAAATAGACTCCCCAATCACCTTTTGAAAGTTCCTGGCTGACACGACCAAAATTGGGCTGACCCCACTTTATAACTTGAACTTGTGGACCAGGCCTGTCCTTTTCCATCGCTGTTTTCAAAACTAATAGGACTGTGGTCACTTTAGCAAAATACGTTCCCAGTGACACCTCAGTCCCTTTCCCTACCTTGTTTCCCAAGGGGAGGTCAGGTTTTGCACCTTTCTCCAGTTGGGCCATTTACATACTGTTTGGGACTTTTCTGGAACGCAATTACGAAATTTCTCTGTTCCTAACATTGAATAGTGGCAATGCCAATCTAGATTTGGAAAGTTTAAAAACCTCTACCATAACAGTCTTATTATTATGATTGATATTTGAGATCTCCCGACATATTTGTTCCTCAGTCTGCCATGGATTATTCGGGGTCAGTACACTCGTATCAAAGTGAAGACCCATTCTTATTTCACAGTATCTCCAACACAGTGGGCGATCCCACAGGAATGTCCTCTCTAAGTATTGCTGTGATGTTTCATGCAATCAAAACCCACCACCATGCGTCCTTCCCCTCTCACCACCCCTGCTGCTCTTGAACAAAGGACCCACATTAGATAACCTCCAGTCATTCGGCACTTCACCTGTGGCCAGCAAAGTATTAAATATATCCACCAGGGCCCCAGCAATCTCCTCCCTTACCTCCCATAGCAGCCTTGGATACATTTTATTGGGCACTGGGGATTTTTCCAGCTTTATGCCTGTGAAAACATGTAATATCTCCCCTTTATCGATCTTAATATGTTCTAGAACCTCACCATCCGAACTGAAATACCCGGCTACAAAGTCTTTCTCCCGGGTGAATACAGATGGGAAGTATTCATTGAAGACCTCACCGACTTCATCTGGCTCCATGCACGGATTATCCCTTTGGTTTCTATCAGGCCTCACTCTTTCCCCAGTAATCCTCTTATTCTAACTAGACTGATAAAATACCTTGTGGATTTTCCTTTATAGTATCTGACAAGGAGATTTTATGGCCATTGTTTTCCCCTCATTTCTAAAGACCCCCCTTGCAGTCCGTAAACTTTTGGATGGCTTCGCCTGGTTTTATTACACTGTATTTTCTTTATCAATCTCACGATATAGCTTGATCAGTATTCGCTGGACTTTCTGCCTTTGCTATTCCCTCGTCAGGAACACACTGGCTCTGAATTCTCACTGTATCACTTTAACATACTCCCACTTTCCAAATATAGACCCAACTGCAGAAAGTCCTCCCAGTCCACGTTTGCCAGATCCTCTCTAATGAGCGTGATACTGATAGGAGACTCAGTTGCGAGGGGGGCAGACAGGAGATTCTTTAGCTGCAGAAGACATCCCAGGATAGTGTGCTGCCTTCCGGGTACTAGGGTCAAGAACGTCTCTGTGCGTTTAATGAACATTCTGAAGGGGAGGGTTAGAAGCCATTGGTCATTGTGCACATCAGTTCACATGACAGTGGTAGACAATGGGATGGGGTCCTGTGAAATGAGTATCAGGATTTAGGTGAGAGGTTTAAAAGGATGACCTCAAGGGGAGTGATCTACAGATTATTCCTAGTGCCACCTGCCCCGTTGAGGACTGAAATAGAAAGATAGGCCAGATAGATGTGTGGCTGAGGAGCTGGGGGATGGGGTAATGTTTGGATCATTGAGATCTCTTCTAGGGTGGAAGTGACCTGTACAAGGGGGAACAGGTTTGACTTAACACAGAGGGGCAGCAGGATCACTGCGAGGGAGATTTGTTAGTGTTACCTGGGGAGGGTTTCAACTAGGTTGGCAGGGACTCTGAGTAAGAGAGGTACCATTGGCCATTCAGGGGAAAAATACGTCAGCCACTGAGAACAAGTTCCCTATTCTGGATATCCTGCCGCACAGTCAAGGGAGGGAAAAGACTACTGGTTTAACGTGCATTTATTTCAACACACGAGGCCTGACTGATAAGGCAGACGATCTCAGAGCATGGATTGGCTTTGGGGACTGGAATATTACAGCCATAACAGAAACATGGCTGAGAGAAGGGCAGGACTGGCAGATCACTGTTCCAGGATACAGAAGCTACAGGTCTGACAGAGTGAGTGAGATGGGTGAGTTGCACTTTTGATAAGGGAGGGCAGAACAACAGTGATTCGAAGGGATACTTTTAAGGGATCATCAAATGAGGCCATATGGTTAGAAGTTAGAAACAAAAAGGGGATGGACTCTGTTGGGACAGTGTTCTACATTCCCAAAGAGCCAGAAGATACTAGAGGAGCAGATGTGTAGAGAGAGTGCAGGTACCTATAGAAATAATAATGTAGTATTGGTTGGAGATGTTAGCTTCCCCTGGATGGACTGGGCCGTTCACAGAGTAAAAGGCCTGTACGGAGTGCAATTTGTCAAATGTGTCCAATAAATTTTCCCAAACCAAGATGTAACTCTAACAAGGCCTAACTCTACTCAGGCGGTAGCAGCACTGGACCTCCCCTCAGAAAACGAGGTCTGGAGAGTGACTGAAGTGTCAGTCAGAGAGCACTTCAGGTCCAGTGACCACAACTGTCTTCGTTAGAACAGAGTTATGGAAAAGGATCAGACATGGCCACAGACGAAACTGGAGCAGGGCGAGGTTTGGGGCCATTCGGCAGGATTGGGTGAATTAAAAATCACAGAACACCAGGTTATAGTCCAATAGGTTTATTTCAAAGCACCAGCTTTCGAAGCACAGGTGAAAATCCTAAAAGGTGAAAGGCAGAAACTAAATGTGTTTGATATTACATTCCATGACACTGCTATCCAGTTGTTATAAATTCTGTGCCGTACGACTGTGCTCCACAACCACCTGATGAAGCAGTGCTCTGAAACCCAGTGCCTCCAAATAAACCTGTTGGACTGTAAGCTGGTGTTGTGTGATTTTTAACATTGTCCACCCCAGTCCAACACCGGCTCCTCCACATCACGATTACCATCAATTGGGTGAGTCTGTTTGAAGGAAAAGGAATGATTGACAAACGGGAGGGTTTTTAAAAGTGTGATCTCAAGACTCCAGGGCCAGTATATCCCTGTTAGGGTGAAGGGAAAAGCTGGCAGGGTTAGTGCTCCCTGTCTGCTGAGGGTTATTGAGGCTCTGTTCAGGAAAAAGAAAACAGCATACATTGGGTTTAATTAATCCATATCTTTTTCCAATCTGAAAGACATGATTAATCTATGGAGACCCTGCAATCCTCTCAGGTCCTTGCTGCAGTCAGGATCTGTAGAACTCACTCCAATGCCTGTTACTCTCCTGATCCAGTTCCGAAAATACTCACTATCTGTGTAACATCCTCCCGTGGCTATCTCCCACCCTGTCAATGCAAGCTCCTCCAGTCTCTCCATCCAACGACTCATCTCCATAACCTTCTCCAGCTCTTACACCTCGATCTGTGTAAATGCCACCATCCCCTACAAACCTTCCCACTTTGACTAAACTGCAGGAGGTTTAAACTTCCTTATCTGTGAAACTGTCTCCAACCATCCCATCCTACCAACATCCTTGTGCCTGTAAACGGCTTCATCCCTCCCAACCTCCCCACCTCCATGACCTCCTGCAGGCCCTATAGCTCTGAACCCTCCTGTGGCTCTACTGTCCTCCCTCCCTGTGAAACTACCTCCAGTCCTCACTCCCCTCCCAGTCTGGGTCATCTGCTCAAGATCAGATCATTGCTGTGTCTGTTACCCTCGACAATCCTGGCAACCCTTCATTCATGTGTCTCTTCATTCAGATCCCATCCTCTCCAGCTTTCTGAAACCTCTTTGTGCCATTGGGACCCTCCCTATTTAGAACGTAGAACAGTACAGCACAGCCCAGGCCCTTCGGCCTCAAGGTTGTGATGACGTTTTATCCTACAGACCCTACATTTTACTGTCATCCATTTGCCTAGCTCAGAATTGCTTAAATGTCCCTAGTGTATTGGACTCTGCTACCACTGTTGGCAATGCATTCCATGCACCCGCTACACGATGTGTAAAGAGCCCACCCCTGACATCTCCTATAAACATTCCTCCAATCACCTCCAATTTATGCCACCTCATCATTTCCATTTTTGCAATGGGAAAGGTATGTGGTTATCCTCTCTATCTAAGCCTCAAATCATCTCATTCACATCTATGAAATCACCTCTCATCCTTTTTCATTCCAATGAGAAAAGCCCTAACTCCCTCAAATGTTCTTCGTAAGCTCTCCCCTCCAGTCCAGGCAGCATCGTGATAAATCTCCTCTGCACCCTCTCTAAAGCTTCCACATTTTTCTGATAATGAGGCAACCAGAATTGAACGCAATAAACCAAGTGTTGTCTAACCAGGGCTCGATAAAGCTGCAGCATAACCTCATAGCTCTTAAATTCAATCCCCCTGCTAATGAACGCCAACACATCACATGCCTTCTGAACAAGGCTATCAGCTTGAGTACCAGCTTTGAGGGATCAATGGACGTGGACCCCAAGATTCTTCTGTTCCTCCATACTGTCACGAATCCTTCATTTCTCCCTGTAAAGGCTTTCTGCGGAATCGTTCAATCTTAAACCCTCCCTATCTTGGTAACATGTTCCAATCCCTCCAACACTCGTAAACTCGGAAACCTCTTCAAGTCCCGACAATCGTCCTTACTCTGTAACCTCCTTTATTAGTATCTTCCCTCAAAATTACTGAAACCTATTTGCCACAGCAATACTCCTGATATCTGCATCACTCTCCAGAATGGCTGAGCACAGCTTCAGGTTCCCAGGTTGGGAGATGTGAGTTCAGATGTGAATCTGTTTGGCCATTCTGTCTTTGTGCCTGACACTGACCTGGTGCTGCTCTGGTAGAAAGCACTCTCCGTGCATGTAGTAACCTCCAGATCTATGTTCTTGTCCAGAGCTCACCTCATCGATGCCTTCCTTTGGAAAGTTCTTTATTTTGTCATTATTGTCAAGCGGCGGTTTCGCGAGATGCAGGAATTGGGGAGTTGCCATTTGGAGAGAATGAAACGTTTATCATTGGGAATTGAGAAACCTTTAAAAATGAAAACAGCAGTCCAGAGACAGTGTACAGTATTCCTGTTAGGGTGAAAGGAAAAAACTGATAGGGGTACGGAATACTGGATATGGAGAGAAATTGAGGTTTCAGTGAAGAAAAAGAAGTAAACATATCTCAGGAGAGAGTGTGAATCCTGAGAAGAGTATAAAGGCAGTAGGAGTGTACTAAAGCGGGAAATCAGGAGGGTGAAAAGGGGGCACGAGATAGCTTGGATAAGTATTGTTAATGAGAATCCCAAGGGTTTTTATAAAAACATAAAATACAACATGGTAACTAGGGAGAGAATAGGACCCCTTGAAGATCAGCAAGGCAGCCTGCACGTGGAGCTGCAGGAGATGGGGGAGATACGAAACAAGTATTTTACATCAGTGTTTACTGTGGGGAGGACATGGAAGATGTAGAATGTAGGGACATAGATGGTGTCAACTTTCAAAATGTCCATATTACAAAGGAGATGGTGCTGGATGTCTTGAAATGCATAAAGGTGGATAAATCCCCAGGACATTATCAGGTCATAGAATCATAGAGATGTACAGCCTGGAAAAACATCATTCGGTCCAACCCGTCTATGCCAACCAGATATCCCTACCGAATCTAGTCCCACCTGCCAGCACCCGGCCCATATCACTCCAAACCCTTCCTATTCATATACCCATCCAAATGCCTCTTAAATGTTGCAAATGTACCAGCCTCCACAACTTCCTCTGACAGCTCATTCCATGCCCGTACCATCCTCTGTGTGAAAAGGTTGCCGCTTAGGTCTCTTTTATATCTTTCCCCTCTCACCCAAAACCCATACCCTCTAGTTCTGGACGCCCCGACCCTTGGGAAAACACTTTGTCTATTTATCCTGTCCATGCCCCTCATAATTTTGTAAAACTCTATAAGCTCAGCCTCCGACGCTCCAGGGAAACCAGCCCCAGTCTTTTCAGCCTCTCCCTGTAGCTCAAATCCTCCGTCCACGGCAACATCCTTGTAAATCTTTCACATCATCTTTCCGATAGGAAGAGAGACCAGAATTGCATGCAATATTCCATCAGTGGCCTAACCAATGTCCAGTACAGCCACAACATGACCTCCCAACTCCTGTACTCACTACTCTGACCAATATACGAAGGCACACCAAATGCCTTCTTTGCTATCCTATCTACCTGCGACTCTACTTTCGAAGAGCTATGAACCCGCACTCCAAGGTCTCTTGATTCAGGAATACTTCATAGGACCTTGCCAGGACCTGATCAGGTGTACCCTAGAACTCTGTGGGATGCTAGGGAAGTGATTGCTGTGCCCCGTGCTGAAATATTTTAATCATCGACAGTCACAGGTACCAGAAGACCTGGAGATTGGCTAACGTGGTGCCACTATTTAAGCCTGACGTCAGTGGTGGGCTCGTTGAAGGAGGGTATCATGAGGGACAGGATTTGCATGTATTTGGAAAGGAAGTTTCTAATTAGGGATAGTCAGCATTGCTTTGTGCATGGGAAATCATGTCTCAAGAAATTGTTTGAGGTTTTTGAAGAAATAACAAAAAGGATTGACAAGGGCAGTGCGGTCAGTGTGAGCAATATGGACTTCAATAAGGTGTTCGAAAAGTTTCCACATGGGAGGTTGGTGAGCAAGGTTAGATCTCATGAAATACAGGAAAAACCAGCCATTTGGATACAGAACTGGCTCAAAGCTAGAAGACAGAGGGTGGTGGTGGAGGGTTGTTTTTCAGACTGGAGGCCTGTGACCAGTGGAGTGCCACAAGGACCGGTGCTGGATTCACTACTTTTTATTATTTATATAAATGATTTGGATGTGAACATGGAAGGTGTTTTTAGTAAGTTTGCAGATGACACCAAAATTGCAGGTGTTGTGGATAGTGAAGAATGTTACCTTTGGTTACAACGGGATCTGGATCAGATGGGCCAATGGGCTGAGGTGTGGCAGCTGGAGTTTAATTTAGATAAATGTGAAGTACTGCGTTTTGGGAAAGCAAATCTCATCAGGACCTACACACTTAATGGTATATTTCTAGGGAGTGTTGCTCAACAAAGAAACTTTGGAATGCAGGTTCATAGCTCCTTGAAAGTGGAGTTGCAGGTAGATAGGATTGTGAAGGAGGTGTTTGGTATGGTTGCATTTACTGATCAGAGCATTAAGTAGAGGAGTTGGGAGGTCATGTTCTGGCTGTTCAGGACATTGGATAAACCACTTTTGGAATATTGCAAGCAATTCTTGTCTCCTCCCTATCGGAAGGATGTTGTGTAAGTAGAAAGCATTCAGAAAAGATTTACAGGGATGTTGCCAGGATTGGAAGATTTGAGTTACAGGGACAGGTTGAATGGGCTGGGGCTATTTGAGGCTGAGGGGAGACCATATAGAGGTTTACAAGAGAGGTATGGATAGCTTTAACAGAAAAGGTCTTTTCCCTGAGGTAGTGGAGCCCAGAACCGGACAGCCGAGGTTCAGGATGAGAGGGGAAATATATAAAAGGAACCTAAGGGACAACTTTTACAGGCAGAGGGTGATGTGTGTATGGAATTAACTGCTAGAGGAAGTGGTGGAGGCTGGTACAATTATTGCTTTTAAAAGGCATCTGGATGGGTACACGAACAGGAAGGATTGAGAGGGATTTGGGCCAAGTGCTGGCAAATAAGACGAGATGATGTTAGGATATGTGGGTGGCGTAGCTGAGTTGGACTGAAGGCTCTGTTTCTCTGCTGTACATCTCTATGACTGTAAATGTTTTCCACTGTCCATTTCCAGCCACACATTTCACTGCTTCCCCTGTTTACCTTGGTCAGTTCTCCTCTCAAACACATATAAATGACTTTGGTTGTGATTGTAGGGTGTGCTTTATGGTCACTTTAACAATCCATCATCTCACTGAATTCCACTACACTACAATTTCCCAGAGGATATCTCAGTGTGACATTACTCCTTCACTCAGCGTCATCACCCAACGGTCGATCTGAGATAGTCACATCCCTGGCCATTTACACAATGTGTTATTGGAAGAAATACGGACAAAAACATTCCAAGATGAGTTTGGAGAATATCACTTTTGACAAAGACTGAAGTCTCCCAAACTTATCGCAGTGCCATTGCATTATACAGGAATTCATTGGAATGTGCAACAGTGTTGAGCAATGAAATGTTGTCAGGCAGCCTGAGAAACATTCTCCTGCTTATGGTTTTGACACGTGTTACCCAGTATCTTCATTCAGGCTGATTCAGCTGCATCATCTGAGGCCAAATGCGTTCTCTCTCATGCCTTTGTTACCCATTACTGTCAGGGTTACCCATCCTGTTTTCCCTGAGACCACTCTAGGATGTGTGGAATTGAATGTTTATGTCCCACCTTTTGTTTCTCCTGTAACCACATCTTTCTGGTGACTAAATATAATTTATCTCTGTGTCACAAGTCTATTACTTTATTGCAGAGACTTTATCCATTCCAAAGAAAGAACATTGTAATTGACTTTTTCCCAGAACTTTTTGTCACAGCCTAATTCACTGATGTACAGTTTTAGTTAAACTCTGTCCCTTCCTGTTCCTTTCTGCTTTTTTTCAGCAACGTTACATGGTGTTCCGATGCTTCACCTTTTCTATTTGGATTTGGAAAGCTCCTTTCACCTGAACCCTGTCCCTGCATCCTCTCTGTCAGTTTAAAGCCCTGTCCATATACCTACCGACATGACTGGCCAGGACACTGCTCCCAGCAGAGTTGTTTTTAATCCACTCGTTGCCCTCCCTGGCTGGCCAGCGTGTATTTCCCACCCTGAGCTGCCCTTGAGCTGGGTGGTTTGCTGGATCATTTCAGGGGACATTTCAGAGTCAACCTCCTTGCTCTGCGTCTGTCTAGTGAGAATAACACGAGGCCATCACCTCTCCCACTCGTAGCTCAACCGTTACTGAGTACTGATCCTACTGCATTATGAATCAAAAACCTTTCAACATGACCATTGCTTGATCCTGAAATCATTCCTGCACTCTGGTGATATCACTCAGAATCTCTCCATGTGGTATCCCTCACTGTCTGGGTCTAATTGCTGCCTCTGTCAGTGTCTCTCACTCTTGCAGCTACTCCAGATCCTGAGCCAACAGAATTCCCCATTCCAGAGAGACGCAGCAGCACATGCCAGGGATGGATACTGGGATTTTCCAGATCTCTGTGGCACTCGGTACCATTCTCCCTGTGTAACCCTCACTGCATCAGTCTAATTTTCCATTCTGTCTAATTCTCTCTCTCCTGTAGGTACGCAGGAAGCTCCTGACCCAATAGACTTCCCAACTGCTGGGTGTCTCATCCACCACCACATTGAAGATGGTAGGTCAACCAGAGAGACAAAGGGCAGGGAGATCTGGACTCCTCAATAAATCCTGCAGCGAGGTAAGATCATTCACAGGGAACAGAACAGAGAGTGTTTAAATAGCTTGAAACATCGACCCTCAAGACATGACGTAATACAGTGCTGAAGGGTGAACACAGAGCATAAAGCTACCAGGCTCAATCCCCACCCTTTGTGCGAGGATTACTTTCAGCCCTGCTGGACTGAGCCTGTCTGAGACAGCATCGGGAGTGTCACAGTTATCAATCCAGGCCTATGCTGTCTTAGTGAGCATCAGGACAATGGAGGGGAAAGCAGGCCGACCACGAGAAGGTGCTATTGAAACCTTGGATCTTTATGTTCTCTATTTACACTCCAACATTTTCTATTGTCACACCAGAGTCATATAGCAAGGAAACAGACCCTTCAGTCCAACTCATCTGAGCTGGTGCCTTCAATGCTTATAACTCTGAGAACAGTTTCTATCTCTGTAACTTCACCCCCTCCCTACAATCCCTCTGCAAATTTAAAACCTACTTCAATGCTGACTATCTCCCTGCCACTGTAAAATGCTCCAGACTGGATGACATGCCAAAGCTCAGGAATCTCCTCCTCCCGTCATTACAATAATCTCTCTTTCTGTCATCTTGCACAATACCTCCAGCCCACCCTGTCTCTGTAACATCCTCCAGCCTCGACCCTTTGTGTACCCTCCTCCTGCCCCTACAGCACATGATATCACTGTAACCTTCAATCCCTATAACATTCCTGCCTCCCATCTTACACCACAACACGGCCTCTAATTCATCCACCATCCTTACAGACCTCTCTAACTGTATAAACTCCTCCAGTCCCTACAGCCTTTCCTGCCTGTGTAACCTGCTCCCATCCCGGCAGCCCTCCCTGTGTGCAGTGTCCTGAAGCCACAATAACCCTCCCAATGTCTGCAATCTCCTCTATCGCTGTGACCTTCTCCCATCACGACACTGCTCCATAACTCTACCCCTGTCGTCACCACCAGCCTTCCTATCTCTGTAACAAAGAGGTCACTAAAATCATCCAAGTACATGAAACATCCTCTTTGTTGCTGTATCCAAGCCCAGTCCCTACAGTTCTCACTTTCTGTAACCTCCTTCTGTCTGAAGAACCATCCAGTGTCTACACCAGTCTGTATTACTGACTTCATCAATCGCAAAAACCATCAAGACAAACCTCACTATCGCAGTAAATTCTTCCAGTTCCTCCCTATCTCTGTACCCCATCCATTCCTGACTACACATTCCTGATGAAGGGCTCTAGCCCGAAACGTCTATGTTCCTGATCCTCGGATGCTGGAAAAGCATAGTGGATCAGGCAGCAACACACTCTTGATTCTGATCTCCAACATCTGCAGAGCTCACCTTCTCCTGGTGGGACAGAATGGCCTACAACTGCGCCTCTTTCCTATGTTTCTGTGTAGCACTCCCTGGCTCTGTATCTCTGTCAGTCCCCACTATCCCCACTATCTGTGTAAAATACACAATCATCAATCACTGGAATTTTCTCAGACCATGGAATACTCCCCATCTATCCAATCTCTTCCAGCCTCTCCAACCCTCCCAATCTGATTCCTCCTGCAGCCCGATAACCCCACCTATCTTTGTAATTTCCTTTATCCGCTGGAACACTCCCAATCTCTGGAATATCATATCCTATAGCATCCCTCCATTTGTGTGTTCCTCCAATCACTATGGCGGTGCGTACCTCTGCGATGTTATCCCACACACTGAATCCACTTCCAACACTGAAACCTTCACTGTCTCTGTTACTTTCTCATGCAACCACAGACCTCCCTGTCGGTATGAACTTCTGACATTCATCAGTCCACCATGTCTCTGCAATGGACACCAGCCTCCAGAGCCCTCCTTAAATCTGTCACCTGCTCCAACAGCTATATCACTCACTATCTGTCAGGCCAACTCTGTAACTGCTCCGGCAGTTATATCACTCTCCATCTGTCAAGCCTACTCTGTATCTTCTCCAGTAGCTATGTCACTCCTCATCTGTTAAGTCTACTGTGTAACTGCTCTGGCCGCTATATCACTTCCCATCTGTCAGGCTCACTCTGTAACTGCTCCAGCAGCTCTATCACTCCCCATCTGCCAAGTCTACTCCGTAACTGCTTCAATAACGATATCACTCCCCGTCTCTCCAACTTTGTAAATGCACCAGTGATATTAGTCCCCATCTAGCAAGCCACTCTGTAAGTACTCCAGCAGCTATATCACTCCCTATCTGTCAGGCCAACTCTGTAACTACTCCTGCAGTTATATCACTCCCCATCTGTCAGAGCTGCTCTGTAACTACTCCAGCAGCTATATCACTCTCCATCTGTCAGGCGTACTCCAGTCCTCACAGACTGTGGAGATCATTATCTCAATAACCTGCTCCAGGCCCTGAAAGTCTCTCTGTACTCAGAGTACTTCTCCAGCCACAGCAACAATCCACATCCCTGTTTGCTCCTCCTCTCCCTCTAGCACCTCAAATACTCTCTCTTTGTTTGACTTGGCAACTATCCCTTTGCGTTCCGTATTTCTGTCCCAAAAATCTCCCTGTATCTGTAACTCCCTCGCTCTCTCTCTCTCTATATATATATTCCCACCCTGTCAAAGTACGCTCCTCCAGTATCTCCATCCATCTACTCATCTCCATCACCTTCTCCAGTTCTTACCCCTCCCGTCTGTGTAAACATCACCCTCCCCTACATCCCTCCCTACCGCAGGAACCTCCTCCAGTTTGTGCAATGCTCTCTATCCGTGTAAGTGTCTCCAGGCCTTATTGCTGTTGCTGTGTCTGTAAGCTCTGCCACACTCTCCAGCCTTCCCATTGATGTAACCTCCCGAAACTCTTCATCTGATATCATCCACTGCAGCCTTCCGCACCTCGTTAGTGTGTCACTTCTATACAAATCTCTCAGTCTCTGTAAATAGCAACATTCCATAAAATACTCCCTGTCTACGTAAACTACCCCATCCTGCACTGAGAAGCCTCACTGTCCTTTTGATCATCTCTAGTCCCTTCAGATCTCCCTGCAACTTCCCTTACTCCATTGAATACAGCTCATCTCATGTTATAACTCCTCAAACTCACATTACTCCCCATCTCTGTGATATTCTTCAATCCCTGCAATTCTCGTTCTTTTTCTCCAGACCTTCCAATCCCCCGATCGATGTAAGGTTATTGATTCCTTGCAGCATGTTTAATACCTGAAGCAGCTTCCAATCCCTCACTGCATCCTGCCTCTGTAACCTCCTCAAATACTACGGCTTTGTAAGTGTCTTTGTACTATCTTCCAACATCTACAACCTTCTCGATTTCTCTAACCTCCCCCATAACAGCATTCCACATCTGTGTGTAATGGATGGGAATACTGCAAACCTGTTTTCACAGCCCTCACTAACTCTCTGAACTCCTGCAGCTTTACAACCCTTAGTATCTGTGGCTCCTCCAATCCTTACAATTTACCCTGGCTCTGAACTGATCCAACGCCTTCGAACCTTCCTAACTCAGTAAACGCCTGCACAGCCAATGAACATTCTTATCAGTGCATTGCCGAGGCCCAACAACCCTCCCTACAGCTCCAAATACCACCCTCCCTATCTTTGTAACTCCTTCAGGACTGATTACTCTGTACCTCTCTGTGACATTTTTCATCCCAACAATCTGTCTGATCTCTAACTACCAGCAGTGACCTCAAACCACCCCAACTCTGTAACATCTTCCAGTCTCTACAACCCTGCTTTTCTCTGTAAGCTTCCCGAGTGCCGACATTCACCTTTATCTCCGGTTACAGATGCTTTCTCAGGGAAGCAATGTCTCAGTACATATCAGGTAAGAAGACCAAAGAATCTTCGATGTATCAGTAGATTTGCCTAATTTTCTAAATTCTCATGAGTTCAAATTCAACCTTCTCCAGCTTTTCTCATCATATCCCTCCATTTTGAGGGACAGTCTGTTGAACCTTCTCTGGGCTGCCTCCAATGCAAGGACATTTCCCTCTAGATAGTGAACCAAACCTGTTCACAGTATTTTCATTGTGAGCTGACTGGAACCCTCTATAGTTATTACAAGCGTTCCCTATTGTTATTCTCCATTCCCTTTGGAGTCAACCCCAACATTCCATTTGCCCTTTCTACAGCCAGACAGGAAAACAAATCCAGCAGTGATTATGAAATGACATCTTGCCTTCAGAACAACATGCTGGCACTGTAAGAAGACAGAGAGCGGATATAAAGGAGTCAGCCAGTGTCAAGTGGAGTTCCACAGGGGTAAGCGTTGGGACCACACTGTACATGCTAAACTGTACAGTGACCCTGTAAACTACTGCTCTGAGATTTACACATGAGAATTTCCAAGTTACTTTGTGATGTAGCTTTCTGCAGTCTATCTTAAACCAAGAGGTGATGGTAATAATCAGGAAAGTGTTGGAATGTATGGAAAACGATATGGGAGAAATGATAACTGCACAATTCGAAAGCAGATGAATAAGCACGGCCCGTAAGCCCATCCAGATGGGATGGAGGCAGCGCGGTGGCTCAGTGGTTAGCACTGCTGCCTCACAGCAACAGGAGTCAGGCTTCGATTCCAGCCTCGGGCGATTAGCAGTGTGGAGATCTCCCTGTGTCTGTGTGAGTTTCCTCCAGGTATTCCTGTTTCCTCCCACAGTCCAAAGATGTGCAGGTTAGGAGAGGTGGCCATGGACCGTTGTCCACACTGTTGGGTTTCTGTGATCAGATATAGAAGGAGGCCACTTGGACCATCGAGTCGATTCCACTATTCGATGATGGTGGAATTGTTTATATCTCATACTCCCTGGAATCCTTCATCCCCTTACTCATTAAGAACCTATCTATCAGGCGAAAGTGAGGGCTGCAGATGCTGGAGTTTAGAGTTCAGAGTGTGGTGCTGGAAAAGGACAGCAGGTCAGGCAGCATCCGAGGAGAAGGAGAATCAATGTTTCGGGCAAAAGCCCTTCATCAGTCCTTTCCTGATGAAGGGCTTTTGCCAGAAATGTCGATTCTCCTGCTCCTCGGATGCTGCCTGACCTGCTGTTCTTTTCCAGCACAACACCCCTGACAAGAACCTATCTATCTCTGAGTTAATACACTGAATTGCTTCTGATCTACAACCACCCCCCCGACCCCCCCCCCCCTCCCCCGTACGCAGTGAGCTCCCCAGATTATCGCCCTCTGGCTGAATAAATTGCTCCACATCTACATTCGAAAGGGACGTCCCTTCAATCTGAAGCTCTCTCTTTGGGCCCGAGTCCCCGAATCATGGAGCCATTTTCCCCACGCCCACTCTATCCAGGTCCCTCAGTATTCTGTACGTTTGAATCAGATTCTGCCACCGCTGCCTAAACTTCATCGAGTGTAGACCCAGAATCTCCAACTGCTCCTGATATAGTAAACATTTCATCCCGGGGATGTTTCAGAGAAAACTGTTTCCCGAACCCCCTCACATCCTTTGTCCAGACTGTTAATGTGTAGCATGTACAGTGTGGTCCCAACGCTGCCCCCTGTGGAACTCCACTTGTCACTGGCTGACTCCTTTATATCTGCTGTCTGTCTTCTGACAGTGCCAGCATGTTGTTCTGAAAGCAAGATGTCATTTCATAATCACTGCGGGCTTTGTTTACCTGTCTGGCTCTAGACAGCAGAGTAGATAAAAGGGAGGAATGGTTTATTGGGATTTTCAGAAACCTTTCAACAAGGTCTCACTGAAGAGGTGGAGAAGCAAAATTGACACATGTGGGATTGGAGAGAATGTACTGGCATGGATTGGGAATTTTTTTAATAGACAGAAAAGTAAGTGGAAGAAAATGGATTAGTGCTTGACATACAACTAAATTCAAATGGATTTGATGGTCGGATAAAATCTAATGTTCCACATTTGATGGTGACACAAAATTAGCTGGGAATGTGGGTTGTATGGAGGAAGCAAAGAGAACATGAACAGTCTGTGAGTTTCCCTTTTTTAAAATTCAATGATGTACCGTGGTCATCACTTGCTCGGCCATCATTTCCTTCCCATCTGTAATTCCCTGGAGAAGGTGGTGGTCAACTGTCTTCCTGACCCATTGCAGTCCTTTGGGTGTATGGACAGACACATTGCTGGGAGGATGGAACGTGACTTGGAGGGCACCTTGGAAATTCTGGTGTTCCCGTGCTCCTGCAGCTCCTCTTCTTCCAGGGAATAGTGGTTCCGGGTTTGTGAAGTGCTGCTGAAAGCGCCTTCCTGAGTCACCTCAGTGTTGCTTGTTGATTTTTTTACAAATTCCTTCCTTCCTTCATTCATGGACATGTGCATTGTTGGCTGAGTCAGCATTTTTTAAATTGATTTTGAGTTGTCCCTGAGAAGACGGTGGGGAGCTGCCTTCTTGAGTGACTGCACCAGACGTTGGAACTGTTGTTATCTGTGTACCCTCCAGCAGGCGCTCCAACACTCCTCATATTTGTAACATATCCCACATGTGCCACTGTAACTGCGTACAGACAATGCAGCTCTCCCTTTATGGGTGACATACTCCTCTACGTACAACTCTTATAGTTCCTCACAATATCTCGCCTCCTCCATTCCCGTCTGCGCTGCTAATCTTGCAAATTGTTTTTTATTCCTGTTTAAACTTCTGATCAGCATTCAGCTCTTCTTTTTAAATTTGTAACCTCTCGGTATCTGTATCCCTCTATATCACTGTTACAAATTACAACACAGGTTGCCCCTCCTTAACTCTCTATGAATTACAGTGGCTGGATGTGTTTAATTCACACTTTTCACCCCTGCCCTTGTTTCCAATTGTCACCGGCTCTCAGAGCCTTAGAGTTGCACAGCATGGAAACAGACCCTTTGGTCCAACTTCGTAATGCTGACCAGGTATCCTAAATTAATCTAGTCTTATTTGCCAGCATTTGGTCCATATCCCTCTTAACCCTCTAAATCCCTGCCTTACTCTGAGTGAAATAACAACTTCCCTCACTACATCTCCAATATTTCAACCAATTACATTAAATATTTGCTGCTGGTAACTGTACTCTCCAAGAAGAACAAGACAGTCTCTCTCTCTCTCTATCCAGGTCCTTGACAACATGTGCAGGTTAATCAAATCGACTCTCAGCATCATCCACTTCAACCTATTGTCATAACTGAATTATCACTTTCCCAGGATAACAAATCTCTTCTGTACACCTCCAAGAGTGAAAAATGCTCGAAACGTCATTTCCCCTGGCACTCTGATGCTACCTGACCTACTGTGCTTTTCCCACATCACACTCTTTTACTGTAATTTCCAGCATCTGCAATTTTCACAATCTTCCTGTACACTCTCCATTCTAATTCCATCCTTCCATGTGATATCGTGACCAGAACCACATGCAGCACACAGGCTGTGACTGAACTAGCTATTTATACAGTTCTAGTATAAGTTTCCTGCTCTTTCATTCTGCACTTGATCTGAGAGAGGAAATGATGCCATTTGCTGCCTTATCTAGATTATTGACCAGCACAGCTACCTTTAGGGTAAAAGCAAATTACCGCGGATGCTGGAATCTGAAACCAAAAGAGAAAAATGCTGGAAAATCTCTACAGGTCTCGCAGCATCTGTAAGGAGAGAAAAGAGCTGACATTTCGAATCTAACTGACCATTTGTCAAAGCAAAAAAAGGGAGAAATAGGGAGTAATTTATACTAGGATCTGTCCACGCTGACAGTATACTCATTTATTGTGTATTCTTTCTATTGATTGCTTCCCTAAATGACTTGACTTGCACTTCTCCAGGTTGCTTGGTACATTCAACTGGAGCACATAGCTTCCATTTTTAAGCAGACTGCTATGCGTTCGCTCATCAAATCAAGTAAGTCACATCAACTGTACGATTCTCTGCATGAAAACCAAACAGTCAGATTAATTATATACAGCTTTCCCTGCAGCAATTCAGGCTGACAGTCCTGGATTCCTTTGGGAGTTTCTAAGGGTCCATTCTTCCTGCCTCGCAATTCCGATCTGTAAGTATTCAGTCAGCCCCTTGCTTCATAATAAACTAAGCTACAATATCAGCAGGTCTCTGACACTTTGCCTCTATTCAGTGAGCAACCGAAAATGATGAACAATGAACAAACATGGCAGGGGATTTTTCTCCCCAGCTTCTTTTAGAGATGTGAATCTCCTTTATAGGTCCTCTCTCTCTTTAAGTTTATAACTTACAATATTTTGCACGACAAAATCTATACAAGACGAGGGCCGGAATCTTTTGACTTGGCCAATCTCATTTCTATCAGTTTCATGGAAGTTTTGTCTCCCCAAGTCTAAGTGAATGTTCTCATAATAACAATATCCTGAATCTCCCTCATTAACTACATGCCCTGCCCCTATGTCTATTCTTTCATCTGATACGAGCCCAATGATTACTTTCTGGTTTGTTACAGTTATAAAAATTGCCCACTGCCCAGATGTCCCAGAATGCACAGGAATCCCCGCTACAGGTGCCATTTTAAAAAAATCATTACACTCTTGGATTGACAATCCGAAACTGTCCCGGATATGACATCAGGGGAGGGGGTGGGGGGTGTGATTAAGAAAAGTAATAAACTGACGGCCCCAATTTGTGGCTGATCCCCTGAGGCGTGGTGGATGTCATGCTGCAGGACAGGGACATTACCTTCCTCCAGCATAAATAGACAGTCATTTCCCAGGGAGTCCAGAACTAGAAAACAGAGATTTAGGGTGAGAGGGAAAAGATATAATATAGACCTAAGGGGCAACATTTTCACGCAGAGGGTGGTGCGTGTATGGAATGAGCTGCTAGAGCATGTGGTGGAGGCTGGTACAATTGCAACAATAAAGAGGCATTTGGATGTATATATGAATAGGAAGGGTTTGGAAGGATATCGGCCGGGTGCTGGCAGGTGGGACTGGATTGGGTTGCGATATCTGGTCGACATGGGCAGGTTGGACTGAAGGGTCTGTTTTCATGTTGAACATCTCTATGACTGTATGACTGGCAGGGGAAGCCATGAAACCAGACCTGCTAACTTGTCAGAGATTGACCCGTGGGCCAGTGAGGTGCCAGCCTTCTGGGTGAATGCCCAACAGCGTAGGAAGGACGTCAGTGACCAGGAATAGTGCCACTATCTGCAATTTGTGAACTTGTCCTCTCTCTCTCTCTCTCTCTCTCTCTCTCTCTCTGTTACTGCGCCCACCTCCCACCAAGACCCATGTTCTCCTACTCTCACTGAATGCAGCACCTTCTCTTGGTTTCTCTCTGACCTCTTCTCAGACCCACTCGTCAGCTCTGCCTGGAGTCTGTGCTGCCATTCACTCAGTCAGGACACCTCCCTACCTATCCCTCAGATCTCTCAGCACTAACAGCTATACCAACCACTTCCATCTCCCTAATGCCTCTTGATAATTCGCTCATTCCAGGAGGAACTATCCCACAATAGGGCAGAAAGAGCCAAGAGGGGTATGAGATAGCCCAACATTCAGCTCCTCACCCCCTCACAGGGGAACGATCCTGACCCTAACAGCCACTAGAGGCTGACAGACTGTGTCCAAACTCCCAGACTGGGATCTGAGACACCCCTTGACTCACTGTGCTGGGCACCATGACTGACTGTGGACAATGATATACAGTTTCCTGGGTTTGTGTCTGTGCTAAACACCAAGGCAATACAGCAGGCGGGTGAGACTGGTAGCTCTAGCTGAGGGGAAACACTGTTGAGGGCAGGGTATGACAAGGCAATAATTCTGTGAGCGTTCAAGTCCGCTAAAAGTGAATGTGTACAAAAACGGAATGAGCAGCCCAGAGGGTCAATTCATGAGCTGGGTGGGTGTCCCTGAGCACAGTGTCCTTGCAGCACCATTGAGTGTGTACAAACAAGAGTGAGCAGTCCAGAGGGATAGTCCATGAGTTGGAGGGTGTTCCTGAGTACAGTGTCCTTGCAGCAGCATTGAGTGTATACAAACACAGAGTGAACAGCCCAGAGTGACAGACCATGAGCTGAGTTGGTGTCCCTGAACACAGTGTCCTTGCAGCGACATTGCAATGAGAGTTGTCAGTGCACCCTGAGCTGCAGCATTGAAGTATAGAAGCGTACCGTTAGTTCGTCGGAGATGTGCTGGGATGGCATGGTGAGGCTGGCATGTGTCAGATGCCAGCATTCTTGGGTGTATAGTACATGCAGCTTCTGTTCATGCAGTTTCCCCCGAGATGTTGATGTCCAGGATAGAAGTCTGCAGGAGCGAGCAGCGAGATGGAGTTACCAGGTACCAGGTCTGACTTTCATGTCAAATTCTCTATATTGAGTTTCCCCACAGTGAGGGAGGATATGAAGCTGCAAGTTGATGGGGCGGGGTGGGGGATCCACAATAATGTGGCTGTTGATCATCAGTAATCGTTCAGTCAGTCCCGTGCTTAAAGAACAGTACAACACAGGAACAGGCCCTTCAGCCTAGCAAGTCCGCACTGACCCATGATGTCATTCCAAAGTTAAAACAAAAGTATTTTCTCCAATACCTTCGATGTCATTCTATTCCTTACTTACTCATACTTGTGCCAAGATCCCTCTTAAACCTTGCTACATTGGCTTCTTCCCCTCTATCAGTGCAGTCCAGGCACTTTCACATTCTGTCTAGAACAGCAAAAAAAAACTTACCTATCACATCTCCTGAACTTTCTCCCTTTTACCTAAAACCTACGGTCCTGAGTAATTGATATTCCTACTCTGGGGAAAAAAAGCCTCTAACTGTCCTTCTATCTATGCCTCTGACAATTTTGTAAATATCTATCAGGTCGCCCCATAGCCAATGATGCCCAGGTGCACACGAACCATGTGTGTTCAATTTCTCCTTCTGTCTAATACCCTCCAAACCAGACAACATGCTGATAAAACGTTTCCGTACCCTCTCCAGCATTTCAACATCGTGTGGCAACCCGTAATGTACACAGTATTCTAAATGTACCTCGAACTAAGCTTCTCTACAGCTGCAATATGACTTGTTAATTTTCACACTGCATCCTCCGATGCCTGTCTGTAAGTTTGCCGTCAGTCTTCTTGATCACTCGATCCACAGTGTTGCCACTTTAAGGGAACTGTGGAGCTGTACACCAAGATCCTTCGGATGTTGATGCAATCAGTAGTTTTTCCATCCACTTTTCTCCTGTATTAGACCTTCTAAAATGCATCACATCATAATTGTCCAAATAAAGTTACATCTGTGTTTTCTCTGTCAAAGTCTGCAGCGGACCGATATCCTGCTGTCTTGTCTGGCAATCATCCTCACAATCTGCAACTCCACCAATGAATTTACAGATCTCCAGTCACAAAAAAACACTGTTCCACCACTACACTGCCTTCTATGACCAAGCAGTTCTCTATCCTTCTTACTAATTGACCGCTGATCCCATTTCAATTCACCTTCTGTATGAGCCTTCCATAAGGAACCATATCAAAGGCCTTGCAAAGGTCCAATCGGCCAACATCCAGCCCCATACCGTCATCAGTCCTGTCACTTCCTGAAAATAATCAATCAAGTTTGTGAGACATGATTCTCCCCCCACAACTGTGTTGCCTGTTGCTAGTAAGTCCAAACTAGAGTACTGTTGGAGCTGCACCCATTCAGACAAGTTATTATTCCATCATATTCTGGACATGAACATTGGAAAGTAGATTAGATTCCTTACAGTGTGGAAACAGGCCCTGCAGCCTAACCAATCCACATCAATACTCCGAAGAGTAACCCACCCACACCCATTTCCCTTTGACTAAAATACTTAACAATTTAGTATGGCCAATTCACCTGGCCGGCGGGAGGAAACGCATGCAGACACGGGGTGAATGTGCAAATTCCACACAGTCACCCAAGGCCGGGATTGAACCCAGGACCTCGGTACTGCGCGGGCGCAGTGCTAAACAGTGAGTCACCATGCTGATCTGGATGGTTCCGGTAGAGTGGAGGTATGTCGGGCCGTGATGGTTACTGTACAGTGGGACGTATGTCGGGCTGTGATGGTTAATGTACAGTGGGAGGTATATCGGGCTGTGATGGTTACTGTTCAGTGGGAGGTATGTCGGGCCGTGATGGTTACTGTACAGTGGGAGGTATGTCGGGGTGTGATGGTTACTGTACAGTGGGGGGTATGTCGGGGTGTGATGGTTACTGTACAATGGGAGGTATGTCGGGGTGTGATGGTTACTGTACAGAGGGAGGTATGTCGGGGTGTGATGGTTACTGTACAGTGGGAGGTATGTCGGGGTGTGATGGTTACTGTACAGTGGGAGGTATGTCGGGGTGTGATGGTTACTGTACAGTGGGAGGTATGTCGGGGTGTGATGGTTACTGTACAGTGGGAGGTATGTCGGGGTGTGATGGTTACTGTACAGTGGGAGGTATTTCGGGGTGTGATGGTTACTGTACAGTGGGAGGTATGTCGGGCCGTGATGGTTACTGTACAGTGGGAGGTATGTCGGGGTGTGATGGTTACTGTACAGTGGGAGGTATTTCGGGGTGTGATGGTTACTGTACAGTGGGAGGTATGTCGGGCCGTGATGGTTACTGTACAGTAGGAGGTATGTCGGGCCGTGATGGTTACTGTACAGTGGGAGGTATGTCGGGCCGTGATGGTTACTGTACCGTGGGAGGTATGTCGGGGTGTGATGGTTACTGTACAGTGGGAGGTATGTCGCGGTGTGATGGTTACTGTACAGTGGGAGGTATGTCGGACCGTGATGGTTACTGTACCGTGGGAGGTATGTCGGGGTGTGATGGTTACTGTACAGTGGGAGGTATGTCGGGGTGTGATGGTTACTGTACAGTGGGAGGTATGTCGGACCGTGATGGTTACTGTACCGTGGGAGGTATGTCGGGGTGTGATGGTTACTGTACAGTGGGAGGTATGTCGGGGTGTGATGGTTACTGTACAGTGGGAGGTATGTCGGACCGTAATGGTTACTGTACAGTGGGAGGTATGTCAGGCCGTGATGGTTACTGTACAGTGGGAGGTATGTCGGGGTGTGATGGTTACTGTACAGTGGGAGGTATGTCGGGCCGTGATGGTTATTGTACAGTGGGAGGTATGTCAGGCCATGATCGTTACTTTACAGTGGGAGGTATGTCGGTCTGTGATGGTTAGTGTACGGTGCAAGGTATGTCGGACTGTGAGGTTGCAGACTGAGCTGTACAGGGTATGGTTCTGCTGCTGCTCATGGCCCATCGCACTTCATAGATGCGTAATCATTTGTTGCTCAATCTGTTTAACATCTGTCCCATTAGGAACCCACATCATGGTGAGGAGGGTCTGCAAAATGTGAAGCTAGCCCTTCCTCCCCATAAGGACTGTGCAGTGACCATTCTTACCGATATATGAAATGGAGAGGTGTATCTGCAGTAGGCAGATCGGTGATGATGTGGTCAATTATATTTTCCCTTTTATTGATTCCCCCATAACCTGCCACAGAGCAGTCTAGCAGCCACAGGATCCAGCATCAAGACTGAGCAGGATATTGGTAATATACAAAGATTGATTAGATAGCCTCTGCCTGGCTATGTCCTGTCAATGGAACATAATCTACCGGAGAGGATGGTGGTGTTGCCAGGGACATAGTCCTGTTCACAGAATCCTGCTTTACAGGCAATATTTGACAGTTTTTTTTATTAGCCCTTGGGAAATATACAACAGGTCACTTTTACATTTTGTATAATGAAGCGTTAATATCACTTTATTTCTTACATATTTTTAAATAATCCAAACATTATTTTTTCAGTTGAAAACAATTGAAGTGAACAATAATTGAAATACCAGAGCGCACACCTAACTATTACACAATTCAGTGACTGTAGTAAACAGCCGATTCATGTTCAGATCAGTGAACACATCATATTGCAGGCAGCAAAGCTGTTGGAAATGACTTTGAGGAAAAGCCTGAATTCAGACACAGTGTTACTGGCCCCCACCATGACCTCCAAAATACTGACCATCTCCAAAATCTGCCCAGAGAGCTTCAAAACTGGAGCTGGGAGTTTACTCCAGAATCCCTCACAATAAACTGATTAAAGACATACTTGAACAATGGGGAGATGTGTGTGGGGCAGACTGGCCAATGGACTAGCACATGGTGCTGATCCAGACGCAGTTCAACATTTATAACAATGATGTGGAACCAACCAAGTATTGTCAGGATATCTCTTCTGGTATGCCACCTAAACTCTAATTCTGCACCTTGGACCCGATCCTGAATGAAGGTGTTATAAAGGTGATGGGCTCCTGCAGCACATGGCATCATACATTGAATCCCTCATGAACCATATCCAGTGTATGTCAGCTCCACAATGTCAGTGTCCAAACAGAATTATGCAGCCCCATTGATGGCCAGTATGATCCCAGCCCAACGTCCTTGTGTGTGATTTGAGCTGAAACTTTCGGTGTAACTGTTTGCAGCATTGTTCCAACCATTAACAGCAAAGTCTGTTTACTGAAGGTCCGACATCCTTTCATAATACCAACTTTTGTCCAATAAGCACAAAATCTCCCTTTTATTCAGTTAATTTTTATAACAACATGATGAAAACAGTGCACAACTCACAGTATGGAGCATTGAATTGCTGAGTCTCATTTCCACACCCAAGACCAAATAATTATTAAGTGCAAAGACTTTGAAAATATACAATTATCTTCCATTGCATTAATGTTGTGAACTAATAGTCGACTATCATGCTCCTCAGATGCTGCCTGAACGGCTGTGCTTTTACAGAAACACACTTTTTGACTCTGATGTCCAGCATCTGCAGTGCACATTTTCTCCCTGGTAATATCCACTCATAATCATTTTTCGTGGCAACAACATCACTGTGTTTAAACATGTTACAGTCAGATATGCGTACATTTTCAGTTGCTTCTATCTATCTCAGAGCTCAGTAATGTGGGATATGAATGTGAGTGTCTGTGTGATGCTCCGTATGTAGACCATGCCCCTGAGAGACTGACAGATTGTTTCAAACAGCCTATTCCTTCAGTTGTTCACACTAAACAGGTTACTGCCTGGACCCAATCAGCCTGAGCTCATAAAACCCAAAGCACAGGGTCCAGCACAGGGCATGTTTGGACAGTATTTTTCATTTTAATTTATTCATGGAATGTATCTGGGCCGGTATTTATTGCCTGTCACTTGTTGCCCTTGAGAAGGTGGTGGTGAGCTGCTTCACTGAACCACTGCAGTCCATGTGTTGTAGTTAGACTTCCAATACCATTCGGGAGGGACATTGAAACAGTGATATTGAAGGAACAGCAATAAACTTCCCAACCAGGATAGTGGATGGCTTGGAATAGAGCGCGAACATGGTGGGGGGTGGGGGGGGGGGTCCCATGAATCTGCTTCCCTTGTCCTTCTTGATGGTGGTGGTTTCAGAGGTACGTTGTAAGGAGCCTTGGTAAGTTTCTGTAGAGCACCGTGTAGATGGCAGGAATTGCTGCACCTGAGTGTCAGTGGGTGAGGGGTGAAGCTGCACTGAGCCAGGCAAATGGTTGGTATTCCATCACACCCACATTCAATGTGTGTCTTATAGATGGTGTGCAGGCTTTCGGAAACCATGGGTTAAGTTACTTGTGCAGGATTCCTAGCCCCTGATATATTCTTGGAGCAAACAAATTAATATGCGTCAAAGTGTGGTGCTGGAAAAGCACGACATGTCCCGGCAGCATCTGAGGTACAGGAGAGTCAATGTTTTAGCAGAAGCCCTTCACAGGACTGGGTAATGAAATTCTATGGTCAGTCCAGTTCTGGTTAATGGTAATCCCTGGGATATTGCTGGGTAGGTGTTCAGTGATGGTGCTGGCATTCACCGTTAGAGGATATGGTTCAATTTTCTATTGTTAGAAGTAATCGTTGTCTGGCGCATGTGTAATGGAAATGGCAACTTGTTATTTGTAAGCACACACCTGCATATTTCCAAGTCCTGTTGCATTTGGACAAGGACTGCTTCAGTATCTGAGTAAATTGTCTTGAACATTGTCCAATAATTGGCAATCTTCCTCACTTGTGACTTTATAATTTAGAGATGGTCATTTATGAAGCAGCTGAAAATTATTGGGCCTAGGGCAGAGAGCACTGTTATAGCTCACTGATGCTGTCCCGCCCTCTGAGCTCGGAAGTTTGCTTCTCGTTCTACCTACTCCAGAAGTGTTTAACAACATACCTGAATGGGATAATATTACAATATCTACCACAACGAGCTCAGTGAGGACTTGGTGAGCTCAATCAGTTGGACGACTGGTTTGCAGAGTAGATTAATGCCAACCCGTGTGGGATCGATTCCTGCATTGACTAAGAGAAATGTTGCTACTCAACCTCTCCCTTACTTGAGGCATGATGTCTATCCAGTTAAACTACCGTCAGTCGTCTCTGTCCAACGAGATCCCATAGGAGTTTGATGTCTTACCTTTTCATTTCTGATTTCCAGGCTTACCCAAAAACACCTCCACTTGGGAACTGCTGCAGAGCTGTCCTGGAGCTAAGATGACTGCTCTCCCCCAATCCCCAGTCACATTCCTTTGTACCAGGTATGACTTCAGCCAGTGCAGATGTTTCCTATTTGATCCAGCATTGATATTAATCCTGGATATGACACTCGGTCAAATGCAGTTATGCTGCTGTTAACTGCAATCACTCTGACCTCTACTCTAGAATTCAACCATTTGTTTGCTTGTTGGACACCTTCAAACCAAGGCTTCAATGAGCTCAGGAAATGAGTGGCTCTGGCAGAGCACATACTGAGCTTCAGTGATCAGGTTGGTGCTGAGAAAGTGCTGCTTGATCCCACTGTAGATGACATCATCCATCCCTTTATTAATGATAAGGTTTAGAACAATGGGCAGTCATTGATTGCCTGATGTTTTATCTGTGTGTGTACGGGACACACCCGGATAGCTTCTCACATTGTCAGGTTGGTCCCAGTGCTGTATCCCCGCAGTAACAGCCTGAATGGAATGTTATCAGGGCCACAGCCTTTGCATTATCCAATCTCTCCAGCCACCTGTAGATATCATATGAAACGTTTTGGATTAGCTGAAGACTGCCATCTGGAGGAGACTAAAGTAGATCATCCCACTGACCCATCTGCCTGAACATTGCTGTGAATGTTTCAGCCTTAGCTGTTCTATTGTCGTGCTGGGCCCTTCCATCTTTGAGGAAGGTGGTTTTTTGTGGATCGTCCTCCTCCAGTGAGTTGCTTGATTGACCACCAACATTCACACTGATTGCAAGTGACAGGACTACAGAGATGAGGTCTGATTTGTTAGTGAGATCTGTCTGTCACTTGAAGCTGACACTCTCTGATGTGTAAGTGGCCCAAATTGGTAAGCTCACCTCATTGTGAGTTGTACCTAGTGCTGCTCTTCACAAGCCCTCCTGTATTCTCCATTGAACAAGGGTTTATCCCCGACTTGATTTTTAAGGTAAAGTGGAACATATGCCAACAGTGACTGTGAAAATTTTGCTGGATGCAATTCTGCTGCTGTTGGTAATGTTGGGGTGTGTCTGCGTGGGATACTCTTCGGAGGGTTGGTATGGACTTGCTTGGCCGAAGAGCATGTTTCCACACAGTAGGGACTTTATGAATTTTATGACTCACCTCCCATAGCCCAAAGCTAAGTTACTAAAGTTTTCCCGTTTAATATGGCGATACAGAAGATATTCACAATGTAAAAGTGGGATTTTAGTCTCCAGAAATATTGTGTGTGGTAGTCACCGTTCCCAATAAGGTCATCGATCAATGTGTCTGCAGCCCGTAGATTGGTGAAGATGAGATCAAAGATGTTTCTCCCTCTCAGTCGTTGCATCCCCACACAGTGCAAACCCAGTCTCACAGTTATGTCCTTTTGGTGTTTTGAAATAGCCCACCCAGTATATATTCTCCAGCTTTATCACTCTCTCAGTGCTTCCTCGAAGTGTTTTTCAATGTCGAGGGACACTGAACCATGAGGCTGTGGGAAGGGAGTCAGCACGAAGTTTCCATGTCAGTATTTGATCAGACACCGAGAGGCTGAGGGAGGGGAGTCAGCAGGAGGTTTCCGTGTCAGTGTTTGATCAGACACCATGAAGCTGAGGGAGGGGAGTCAGCAGGAGGTTTCCGTGTCAGTGTTTAATCTGACACCGTGATACTTTGTTATATCACATTGTTGCTTGAGGAGTCTGTAGGACACCTCTCCCAAGTCTCGCCCTAACCGCCAGACGTTAGGAACGAAGGGCTTCCAGGGTTTTCAGGGCTTTTGTATTATTGTTGCTATCAACCGAAGGCCCTCTCCTGTGCTGAATGAGGCTGACTCTATTTCTCTTGTGATTGGACAGTCCAAAGTCTCACTCCTTCAGTTCCTTCCAGTGCCTTGTCGACTCCACAGATTTCTACAATATTTTCTCTATTAAGACATCGCAAAATTCCATTTTTAAACTATCTACATGTATCTCTCTATTTTTCCCTGTCATCTCCTCCAACCGCTATATCCCTCCCCATCTCTCTTAACCTCATGCTGCTGCACCTCTCCCCATATTCTGTGAATGAATTTGAAAAATATCTCTAACCTATTCTATCATGCACAGGCCACGCTATCTCTCGGCCATCTCCAACCTTGCTTTCCTCTCTCTGTACCATCTCCAGCATTGCATTCCTATCTCTGTGACATCTCCAGCCTTGCTTTTCTCGCTCTGTAACATCTCCAGCCTTGCATTCCTATATCTGTTACATCTTCAGTCTTGCCTTAACATCCTGCCCTGTCCTGTCTATAGTTTCAGTGCAACAGAATATTGAGTTGTTAGCCCTGACCTCCCTCAAACACGTCTCTGTAATGGCAAAAATGTCACACCTGTCCATGTCAACTCATTCCCTCATCACATCAGTCTGTCTGATAATACTCCCAGCTTTAACGAAATTCGGAGTGCTTCAGTCATTCACTGTTTCTGAACAGGCTGCCCAAACCATGAACCAAATTTTAACTCTCACTGAATGTATATTTGTTGAATTGCAATTTACTTTTTAAAAAATGATTTCATCAAATGCAACTTTCCAGACCTGAGCAGTCAGCTACGCATACAATGAGCTTCTGATGATTAATTCCCCACTTAGTGTGCGAGGGGACAGCCCTCAGTAATGGAGAAAGTGAGTTCTGCAGTTGATGGAGATCAGAATCGAAAAGTGTGGTGCTGGAAAAGCACAGCAGTTCAAGCAGTATCCAAGGAGCAGAAAGTCGATGTTCCAGGCATAAGCCCTTCATGAGGAAAGCACTGGTGCATTCTTTTACTTTCATTCCGTAATTCGCAGAATGTTGGGAACCTTACTACTTCAGGAAGTCAGCACTGTATGTTACAATTAAATGGAAAGCAGTCAATCAATTGGTTGGACAGCACGTAGACAAGTTGATGGGAAGTACACACTGATTGAAGTACAAACATAAGGATAGATAAATCCCCTGGGCCATATGGGTTTACCGTAGTTTACTCCAGAAAGTGACGGAAGAGATTGGTGTACCTTTGGTGATTATCTTTGCGTCCTCACTGTCCACTGAAATAGTGCCAGATTACTGGAGAGTGGCAAATGTTATTCCCTTGTTTGGGAAAGGGAATAGGGATAACCTTGGGAATTACAGAACAATATGTCTTACATCAGTGGTGTGCAAAGTATTGGAGCTGATTCTAAGAGACAGGACTTGCAATTACTTAGAAAACCATAGTTTGATTAGTGATAGTCAAAATTGCTTTGCGATGAGCGGGTCATGCCTCACAAACCTTATTGAATTCTCTGAAGATGTGAAAAAAAAACATTGATGAAGGTAGCCCAGTAGATGTGGTGAACAAGAATTTTAGCAAGGCGTTTAGTAATGTTCCTAATTGTAGGCTCATTCGGAAGATAAGGAGGCATGGGACGCAGGGAAATTTGGCTGTCTGGATATGGACTTGGCTTGCCCATTGAAGAGAGAGGGTGGTCGCAGATGAAAAATATTCAGCCTGGAGTTCAGTGACCAATGGTGTTCCACAGGATTTGGCTCTATGACCTGTGCTGTTTGTGATTTTTATAAATGACTTTGACGAGGAGGTGGAATGGTGGGTTAGTAAGATTGACGATGGCATGAAGTTTGGTGGAATTGTGTTAGTGTGGAGGACTATTGTAGATTGCAATAGGACATTGACAAGATGCAGAACTTGGCTGAGAAGTGGCAAATAGAGATCAAATTTTAAAATGAGAAGTAATTTATTTTGGAAGGTTGCATTTGCATACAGAATACAGGGTTAAAGGGAGAATTCTTGACAATGTGGTGGAACAGAGGGATCTTGGGATACGGGTCCATAGATCCCTCAAAGTTTCCACCCAAGTTGATAGGGTTGTGAAGAAGGTGATGTTGTGCTGGCTTTCATTATCAGAGGGATTGAGTTTAAGAGCAGCGAGCTTAATACTTAGCTCTATAAAACTGTGTTCAAACACACTTGGAATATTGTGTTCAGTTCTGGTTGCCTCCTTATAAGAAGCATGTGGAAGCCTCAGAGAGTGTGCAGAGAGGAGATTTACCAGGATGCTGCCAGGACTGCAGGACATGTCTGACGATGAAAGTTTGAGGGAGTAAGGGCTTTTCTCCGTGGAGCGAAGAAGTATGAGAGGTGACTTGATAGAAGTGTACAAGATGTTGAGAGACAATGATTGGATAGCCAGAGTCTTTTCCCATGGCAGAAATGGCTATCGACAAGGGAGAAAATGTTAAGGTGATTGGAATTAGGTTTAGGGGAGATGTCAGAGGTTGGTTCTTTACACAAAGAGTGGTGGGGGAGAATGCACCGCCAGTGATGGAAGTAGAGTTAGATACATTAGGGATAATTAAGAAGACTCTTGGATAGCACATGGAAGTTAGTGCATTGAAGGTTATGTAGGTTAGTCTGATCTTAGAGTAGGATAAAAGTCCAACAAAATATTGAGGGCTGAAGGGCTCTTGCTGTGCTGTACTGTTCTATGTTCCAAGTTTCACTCAGCTTGAGGATTCTCATCAGTTGTTGAACGTGTGAGGGAGTGGGGTGTGTGAGGGAGTGAGGCGTGTGAGGGAGTGGGGTATGTGAGGGAGTGGGGTGTGCGAGGACGTGGGGTGTATGAGGTCAGGAAGCTGGGGAAAAACGTTAGGCCAAGACTTCCAGTTATGGTGTGCATGGTTACATTCACCTGAGTGCCAGCACAATATGTGTGGTTACCAAGACTAGACAAAATCTTCCAAGTTCAGTTATTAACATGATTCCTGGCTTGACGTTAGCTCCTGGTTTCTTCCGATACATTCTATTGGGTGGCCCATGTCTTAATACCTGACCATCCACAAACATGTACAATTTTATTTTGATAGTGGCGAATGTGAAGGAACATTTATTCGATATAATTTCAGACGATTCACCGTGAGACACAAGATGCTGCAGAAGACTGTCAATTGTGAACAGTTTCACCCAGTGTCTGGTCCAGGGAGCAGATGTATGGAAATTGGGGGACATGCCAGATGTCAGCACCATAAGCAACATCCTGTGAGTCTGACACTCCATGTCCATACAACTGCTCTCTGCGCCATGCTCTGACTGAACATGAATTTGTAAGAACTGGTTCCTCGTCAATCATTGGTATCTAATTTGGACAGCATTTATGCCTACACTGAGAGCAGTGATAGCCTTTGCTTAGTTTGCTCCTGCTCCAGATGGATTCCAAATGATTCTTTGTGAGGGAATGATTGAATGACTGCCCTGACCCAGGTTGGAAACTTTCTGGACAGATTCAGGAACAGGCCAGTGTCTCACTCAGTGCTACAGGCAGCCGTGATGTCCAGGAGCACTGTACCCGAATTCAGGCCTTTTGGAATCCACTTTTAATATCAGTCATGATTGCAACGTGGTGGGTCTACTGTCCTGAACAATAATCAGGTGTTTGCCATGTTTTTGAATGTGCAATAAGATATGAGCTACAATCATGCAACTGAACAATAATTGCATCATCTCTGAAAACAATAAAGTTGATTCTAGATTGATGGAACTAAAATATAAACACCTAACAATAGTTTATGATAGAAAAGTAAAGAGTGCATGTTTTGTTTAGTACCGAAAAAGAACGTGTTGTCTGACTAATCTGGTGATCACGATTACACAGTGAATGTCAGTATTCAAGTGCATACATTGTTGCTCTATCATTTGCAAAGTAGTTGACCTCGGACTGATTGAATATTCTAAGTGAGCAAACGATTGAACAATCGAATAGAATTATCATTCTGACACATTTAAATATAATCAATCGATTCAATTTCTCTGAGAAATGTGCGAGCTTCAGCTATTTGCCAACAATTCTATTCGTTTTTAAATGGTGATGGAAAAGTATATACCAGATCTAAAAGTTGAAGTTCTAAATTGGAGTAAGGCCAATTTCGATGGTATCAGGCAAGAACTTTCAAAAGCTGATTGGGGGCAGATGTTCGTCCAGATGGACGGCTGAAAAGTGGGAAGCGTTCAGAAATTAGATAACGAGAGTCCAGAGACAGTATATTCCTGTTAGGGTGGAATGAAAGGCTGGTAGGTATAGAGAATGCTAGATAACTAAAGACATTGAGGGTCTGGTTAAGAAAAAGATGGAAGCATATGACAGGTACAGGCAGGATAGATCGAGTGAATCAGAGAAGAGTACAAAAGCAGTACGAGTATACTTAAGAGGGAAATCAGGAGGGCAAAAAGGGGACATGAGATAGAATTAAGGAGAATCCAAAAGGATTTTATAAAGACATTAAGTCCAAAAGGTTAATAGGGAGAGAATAGGGCCACCTCAAAGATCAACAAGGAAGCCTTTGTGTGGAGCCACTGGAGATGGGGGAGATACTAAATGAGTATTTTGCATCAAAGCTTACTGTGGAAAAGTATATGAAAGATATAGAATATAGGGAATTTAATGGTGACATCTTCAAAAAAGTTCATATTACAGAGGAGGATGTGCTGGATGTATAGAAGCGCATAAAATTGGATAAATCCACAGGACTTGATCAGGGTGTAACCGAAAACTCATGGGAAGCCAGGAAAATTGTTGCGGGCCTATTACTGAGATATTTGTAACATCAACAGTCACAGGTGAGGTGCCAGCGGACTGGAGGTTGGCAAAAGAGGTGCTACTGTTTAAGAAAGCAGTTACAGCTGGGGGAAAGGCAAGTACTATGCAATTAGGCAAGATTTAGGAAGCAGAGGATGAGGAAGGAAACTGCAGGGGGTGGGCGCATTAGAAATGTGGATCTTATTCAAGGAAAAGTTCCTGTGTGTCCGAGATAAGTATGTAGCTGTCAGGCAGGGAGCTGTCAAGCTGTAGAGCGCGGGAGCCGTGGTTAATGAAGGAAGTGGAATCGCTGGTCAAGAGGAAGAAGAAGGCTTAGGTTAGGATGAGATGTGAAGGCTCAGTTAGGACGCTTGAGGATTACAAGAGTAGCCAGGATAGACTTAAATAGAGCGCTCAGAAGAGCCAGGAGGAGACATGAGAAGTTAGTGGCAGATAGGATCAGGGTAAACCCTAAGGCTTTCTATTGGTATTTAAGGAATAAAAGAATGACGAGAGTAAGGTTAGGGCCTATCAAGGATAGTAGTGGGAAGCATATCATGAATATTTTTCGACAGTATTCACTCTCGAAACGACAATGTTGTCGAGGAGAATACTGAGGTACGGGCTACTAGTCTAGGTGTGATTGAGGTTCACAAGGAAGAGGTATTAGAAATCCTGCAGAGTGGAAAAATAGATAAGTCCCCTAGGCCGGGTGGGCTTTATTCTAGGATCCTCTGGGAAGCCAGGGAAGAGATTGCCGATCCTTTGGCATTGATCTTTAAATCGACGTTGTCTACAGGATTTGTTCCAGAAAGCTGGAGGATAGCAAATGTGGTTTCCCTGTTCAAAAAGGGGAGTAGAGGCAATCCAGGTAATTCTAGACCAGTAAGCCTTACTAAAGTTGTTGGTAAAGTGTTGGAAAATGTTATAAGAGATAGGATTTATAATCATCTCGAAAATAATAATTTGATTATGGATAGTCAGCCCAGTTTTGTGAAGGGTAGGTAGTGCCTCGCACATCTTATTCAGTTCTTTGAGATTTTGACCAAAACAGATAGATGAAAGTAAACTGTTCAACGTGGTGTATCAGGATTTCAGCAAGGTGTTCGATAAGGCTCCCCACAGCAGGCTATTTTACAAAATACGGTGGAATAGGATTGTGGGAGATATAGCAGTTTGGATCAGTAATTGGCTTGCTGAAAGAAGACAGAGTGGTGGGAAATGTTCATCCTGGAATCCAGTTACCAGTCGTGTACCGCAGGCGTTTGTGTTGGGAACATTGCTGTTCGTCATTTTTATAAACGACCTGGATGAGGGCGTAGAAGGATGGGTTAGTAAATTTGCAGATGACACTAAGGTCGGTGGAGTTGTGACGAAGGATGTTGTAGGTTGCAGAGAGGCATAGATAAACTGCAGAGCTGGGCTGAGTGGTGGCAAATGGATTTAATATGGACAAATGTGAGGTGATTCACTTTGATCGGAGAAACTGGAATGCAAGGTACTGGGCTAATGGTAAGATTCTTGGTAGTGTAGATGAGCAGAGAGATCTCTGTGTCCAGGTACAGAGATCCTTGAAAGTTGCAACTCAGGTGCACAGGGTTGTGAAGAAGGCATACGGTGTTTTAGCTTTTATTCTGGAACCATGAGGTTATGCTGCAGCTGTACACAACTCTGGTGCGGCCGCACTTGGAGTATTGTGCACAGTTCTAGTCACCCCATTATTGGAAGGATGTGGAAGCTTTGGAAAGGGCGCAAAGGAGATTTACTAGGATGTTGCCTGGTATGGAAGGAAGGTCTTATGAGGAAAGGCTGAGGGACTTGAGGCTGTTTTCGTTAGAGGGAAGAAGGTTGAGAGGTGACTTAATAGAGACATAGAAGATAATCAGAGGGTTAGATAGGGTGGACAGGGAGATCCTTTTTCCAAGTATGGTGATGGCAAGTGTGAGGAGGCATAGCTTTAAATTTAGGGGTGATAGATTTTGGACAGATGTCAGAGGTAGTTTCTTTACTCAGAGAGAAGTAAGGATATGGAATGCTTTGCCTGCAACGATAGTGGATTCTCCAAATTTAAGTACATTTAAGTTGTCATTGGCCAAGCATATGGACGTACCTGGAATAGTGTCGTTTAGATGGGCTTCAGATTGGTATGATAGGTCGGCGCAATATCGAGGGCCGAAGGCCCTGTATTGCGCTGTAATATTCGATGTTCCATGTAAAGACAAGCCAGGGAACTATAGACCAGTGAGACTGACAGCGGTGGTGGGCAAGTTGTTGGAGGGAACTCTGAGGGATAGGTTGTTCATGTATTTGGAAAGGCAAGGACTGATTAGTAATAGTCAACATGGCTTTGTGAATGGATAATCATGTCTCACAAACTTGATTGAGTTTTTGTGCAGAAGTAACAATGATGATTGTTGAGGGCAGAATGGTGGACATGATGCATTTGAACTTCAGTAAGGCGTTCGACAAGGTGCCCCATGGGAGACTGGTTAGCTAATTTAGATGTCTTGGAATGCAGGGAGAACTAGCCATTTGGATACAGAGCTGGTTCAAAAGTAGAAGACAGAGGGTAGTGATGGAGGGTTGTTATTCAGACTGGAGGCCTGTGACCTGCTGGGTCCCCTGCGTTTCAGCATTTATGTAAATGATTTGATTGTGAGCATAAGAGGTATAGTTAGTAAGTTTGCAGATGACTCCAAAATTGGAGGTGTATTGGGTAACGAAGAATGTTACATTGTATTGTTACAGGACCTTGATCAGATGGGCCAATGGGCTTGGGAGTGGCAGATGGAGTTAATTTACATAAATGCGAGGCGCTGCATTTTGGGAAGGCAAATCTTAGCAGGAGTTTTACTCTTAATGATGAGGTCCTACGGAGTATTGCTGAACCAAGGCACCTTGGAGTGCAGTTTCATTGTTCCTTGAAAGTAGAGTCGACAATAGATAAGATAGTGAAGAAGGCATTTGGTATGTTTTCCTTTATTGGTCATAGTATTGAGTACAGGAGTTTTAAGGTCATGTTGAGGCTGTACAGGACATTGGTTCGGCCACTTTTGGAGTATAACGTGCAATTCCGGTCCCCTTCCTATCGGAAGATGTTGTGAAACTTGAAAGAGTTCAGATCAGATTTACAAGGCTGTTGCCAGAGTTGGAGGATTTGAGCTGCAGGGAGAGCCTGAATAGGCTAGAGCTATTTTCCCTGGAGCGTCGAAGGCTGAGGGGTGACCTTATCGAGGTTTATAAAATCATGAGGGGCATGGAAAGGGTAAATAGACAAGGTGTTCTCCCTGGTGTGGGGGCGTCCAGAACTAGAGAGCATATGTTTATGGTGAGAGTGGAAAGATGTAAAAGAGATCTGAGGGACTACGTTTTTCAGGCATAGTGTGGTACATGTATGAAATGAGCTGCCAGAGCAAGGCTAGTACAATTGCAACATTTGAAAGTCATTTGGATGGTTATATGATAGGACGGGGTTTGGACGGATTTGGCCCGGGTGCGGGCAGGTGGGACTTAATTGGGTTGGGATATCTGTTCGGCATGGATGAGTTGGACCAAAGGATCTGTTTCCATGCTGTACATCTCTATGATGCTAATTTAGAAATGACAATAATTTAACATACACTGTCAAATAAATAAATGGTTTATGATGTTAAATTGTAGCAAACTTGCAATTTGTAGAATGAATAATAAAGAACGAAGAACAAAGAAATTTCCAGCACAGGTCCAGGCCCTTCGGCCCTCCAAGCCTGTACCTATCCAGATCATCTGTCTAAACCTGCCACCTATTTTCTAAGGATCTGTATCCCTTTGCTTCCTGCCCATTCATGTATCTGTCTAGATAAATCTTAAATGATGCTAACACAAAATACTCCAAATATGGTCTGATCAGAGACTTGTTAAGCCTCAGAAATCCATTCCTGCTTTAAGATTCAAGTCCTCTCAAAATAAATGCCATCACTTTATTTGTGTTTCTGACCGGATAGGCCACCCGAAACAATGAACGTATGATGGACATTAATAAACTTACCATGGAGTTACAAAAATGAACGATGATTAAAGCATGCTGGTAAATAGATTCCAGCCTTGAGTAAACTCTGTGCTATTCCACGTGCTGCAGAATCTAGAGAGGCTGCAGCTCTTCCACAGATGGTTTGCAAACAAACCTGACAGCGACAGACCATGCAATACCCACCTGAAATTGGACTTGAATGGGACAATGGAATGTCACCCTTCGGCCATCAATGTACCTGCCCCTAGTTGGAATTGATTGATCTGGGTAATTGAACTTGATCATTTCATTGGAAGATCGTCCATACCCTCCCAAGGGATTAAAGACTTGAACGGATAAGAATAAAGAAAACCCAGAGTGCGGTAACTGGAGAATAACCACTGAAATGACGACAACTCCAAGACCATCAGAAGAATAAGAAGGCATCACCATGTGGAGCCCAGCCAAGTTCTAGTGTGGTGGTACACGATCAGCCAAAGGTAAGTTAAAACATAAGGCAGTTTGCGGTATTTTTATTATTTTATAATGAACTTTATTGTACTAACATTGATTGTGCTCAATAAATAAATATTGTTATTTGTGAGTGTTGATTCAGTTCTTTTGCTGAATAGAAACCTTTAACCACACTGTGCGGCAGATACATCACCTTCCTAACTTTTGACTCAACCTGCAAGTTTACTTTGAGACAATCTTTTACGAGAACTCGCAACTCTCTTTGCACTTCAGACTTATGAATTTTCTCTCCATTTATAAAATTGTCCTTGTCTCTCTCCCTCCTCACAAAGTGCATCCCAAGATGTACTCCATCTGCCACTTCTTTGCCCACTCTCCTATCCTGTATAAATCCTCCTGCAGCCTCCCTGCCTCCTCAATGCTACCGGTCTCTCTACCTACCTTTGTATCATCTAAAAGCTTAGCCAGAATACTCTCAGTACCTTAATGTAAATTGTTAATGTTCGAAGTAAAATTTGCCGTCCGAACACTGAGCCTTGTGGAACACCAGTTGGTCATCCGCTGCTATCCTGAGAAAGACCCTTTATTCCCACTCTATACTTGCTGCCAGACGGCCAAGCTTCTGCACACACTAGTACCTTGCCTCTAACAAAATGGTGCCTTATTTTACTCAACAGCCTCCTGTGCGGCACCTTGTCAAATTCCTTCTTGAGGTCCAGGTGGATAACATCCACTGGCTTTCCTTTGTCTCACTTGCTTGTTACATCCTCAAATAACTCTTACAGATTTATGAGGCATGACGTCCCCTTGATGAAACCATACCGACATTACCCAATTTTACAATTCACTTGCAAATATTCAGAAATCTCATCCTTCACAATGGATTCCAGAATCTTACACACGACTGAGGCTAGGTTAATTGTTCTGTCACTTTCTGTCTTTTGCCTTATTCCCTTTTTAATGAGGGTGTCATGTTGGCAACTTTTGAGTCTTCTGAGCCTCTCTCTGATTCTAGAAATTCATGAAAGATCACCACAACTGTCTCCATTATTTCTTCAGCTATTTCCCTTGGAAATCTGGGATATCGTCCATCTGGTCCTGTTTGTTTCCCATTTAATTTTTCAAGCAATTTCTCCTCATAAGCTCTGTCCCCTCGCTAACTTGAATTTGTGGGATACTATCCGTGTTTTCATTGTGAAAACTGACGTGAAATAATTGTTCAGTTTCTCAGCCTTTATTTGTTCCCCATTACTATATCTCCAGCGTCGTATTCCATGTCCCAATATCCATTTCTGCCTCTCTTTTGCACTTTATATACGAAAAGAAACTCTTACAGTCTTCTTTTATATTACTGGCTAGTTTACCCTCATATTTAATCGTCTTCCTCTTATTTCTTATTTTGTTGCCCTCTGGTGGTTTTTGTAAGCTTCCAAATCCTCTGGTTTCCCACTGCCATTTGCCGTGTTATCTGATTTCTGTTTTGCTTTTACACTAACCCTGATTTCCCCGGTCGTTCATTGTTGCCTCATCCTCCCTATACCATGCTTCTTTTAGCTTGGTATGAGTCTCCTGAATTACTCCCAGAAACTCCCGCCATTACTGTCCCACTGTCTTTCCTGCTAACCTACTCTCCCAGTCAATTTTATCCCAGTTCCTCCCTCATGCCTTTGTAGTTGCTTTTATCCAGCGGTAATATTGTTAACTCTGCTTCTACCTTCACCCTCTCAAAGTGAAGAGTAGGTTCAATGTTATCATGATCACTGCCTCATCAAGGTTTCTTCATAAAGGCCATTGTCGGGAATATTGGGTACAATTCTGGTCTACTTCCTGTAAGAAAGATGTTGTGAAACCTGAAAGGGTTCAGAAAAGATTTACAAGGATGTTGCCAGGGTTGAAGGATTTGAGCTATAGGGCGAGGCTGAACAGGCTGGGGCTGTTTTCCCTGGAGCGTCTGAGGCAGAGGGGGTGGGACCTTGAGACGTTTGCAAAATTATGAGGGGCATGGATAGGATAAATAAACAAAGTCTTTTCCCTGGCGTGGGGGAGTCCAGAACGAGAGGGCACAGTTAAGTGAGAGGGAAAAGATATACAAGAGACCTAAGGGCAACTTTTTCACGCAGGAGGTGGTACCTGTATGGAATGAGCTGCCAGAGGAAGTGGTGGAAGCTGGTTCAATCGCAACATTTAAGAGGCATTTGGATGGGTATATGATTAGGAAGAGTTTGGAGGAATATGGGCCGGGTGCTGGCAGCTGGGACTAGATTGAGTTGGGATATCTGGTCGGTATGTACAGGTTGGACCGGAGGGTCTGTTTCCTTGCTGAAAATCTCTATGACTCTATGACTCTATGACCTTAAGTTCCCTTATGAAGTCTGCCTCATTGCACAACACTAAATCCAATATTGCCCGTTCCATCGTTGCCTGCACCATAAGCTGCTCCAAAAAGTCGTCTTGTAGACATTCCACAAATTCCTTTTTTTACAAACCACGACCAACCTGATTTTCCCAGTCCAGATGCAAATTGAAATATTCCCAATCGTTGTAACATTGTTTTTTCTACACATCGTTTCTACCTCCTGATGTGTCGTTTGCCCCAGCTCCTGACTACGATTTGTAGACCTGTACATAAGTCCAACTATGGTTTTTCACCTTTGCCGTTCCTCAACTCTAACCACACAGATGCTACACCATCTGTCCCTACTTTGAAGTTTGGGAACTGAGTGATGGGACTGCAAAACACTTTAGCATTGTCACAAGTTCATAGTTTAGACATTGATTTAAAATATTACATTGTCAATTCCATTGGAATATGGTCACAATCTATTTCTTTGGCCAAATATTCTGTTTGTATTAGGGAAGAATGCAGACATTTGAAACTGTTAGAAAAGCAAGTTGTGAAGAGGATTTGAATCTATAAAGAGACTAACGTGGGTCAAGTGAACAGAAAAATATTGTTGTATGGAGTATTGTAGGAAATTTTGTCTGTGCACTCAACGATGTTGAGTGGTTTAATTGAAAGGCAGTGCATTACTTCAATGGAGAGATTGGCTTGAGGCATAGACAAATCGGGCAGCTGGATGACATAATAAAACCTTTATGTGTGCATAAAGCTTTGAGGGAGGGAAGATAAATGTAGAAACTTTCTGAAACAGAATACATGCAAAATAAGGGAAGATTTTCTGCAGTTTTGCAGAGTTGTGGCAAGACAAAATCGAGAGAACAATGGTCATAATGACATACAAATCAGTCCAGAAAAGATTCACTCAACTGACTCCTGTGGAACGTTTATTTCAGGAGGAAATCTTGAACTGACTGACTCTGGTTCTGCTGGAGTTTAGGCGAGCAACATTTGCTCTTGGCAACCCCAGAATATTCCAAGTAGTCTTTTCAAGTTTAATACTAAAACAATATTTCAGCTTGTGAGAGAGATTACCATGAGTGGATTGGCTACAAAACTGGAGAATATCTCAGTAAAGAAGACGTTGATTGTTTTAACTCTCTCAACGTGTTGTGTATTTGTGAACTCTCTTCCTAGAGAGCAATGCAGGATAAAACATTGAACATTCTTAAGGTAGAGGTAGGCAGATTCTTGACTCAGAACAATGCACTAACATTGCAAGGGCAAAGGATGAAAAAGAGGTACAATTAGTAAGTTTGCAGATGAGACCAAAATTGGAGGTGTAGTGGACAGCGAAGAGAGTTATCTCAGATTACAACAGGATCTTGACCAGAAGTGGCCAATAGGCTGAGAAGTGGCAGGTGGAATTTAAATCAGATAAATGCGAGGTGCTGCATTTTGGAAAAGCAAATCTTAGCAGGACTTATACACTTAATGGTAAGGCCCTTGGAAGTGTTGCTGAACAAAGAGACCCTGGAGTGCAGGTTCATAGTTCCTTGAAAGTGGAGTCGCAGGTAGATAGGATAGTGAAGAAGGCTTTTGGTATGCTTTCCTTTATTGGTCAGAGTATTGAGTACAGGAGTTGGGTGGTCATATTGTGGCTTGACAGGATATTGGTTAGACCACTGTTGGAATATTGCATACAATTCTGGTCTCCTTCCTAACAGAAAGATGTTGTGAAACTTTAAAGAGTTCAGAAAATATTTGCAAGGATGTTGCCAGGTTTGGAGGATTTGAGCTATAGGGAGAGGCTGAACAGCATGGGCTGTTTTCCCTGGAGCGTCGGAGGCCTAGGGGTAACCTTATAGAGGTTTACAAAAATATGAGGGGCATGGATAGGGTAAATAGGCAAAGTCTTTTCCCTGGGGTTGGAGAATCCAGAACTAGAGGGCATAGGTTTAGGCAGAGAGGGGAAAGATACAAAAGAGACCTAAGGGACAACGTTTTCACGCAGAGTGTGGTGCGTGTATGGAATGAGCTGCTAGAGGAATAGGTGGAGGCTGGTACAATTGCAACCTTTAAGAGGCATTTGGATGGGTATATAAGTAGGAAGGGTTTGGAGGGATATGGGCCGGGTGCTGGCAGGTGGGATTAGATTGATTTGAGATATCTGGTCGGCATGGATGTGTTGGACCGAAGGGTCTTTTTTCCATGCGGTACTTCTCTATGACTCTATGACTGTGTGATTGAGGTCACAATCGGATCATCCAAGATTTATTGCATGATGGAGCTCAATTGGTGACTTACTCCTGATGCTAGTTTCTGCATTTCTGTTGTCTTCAGATACTGAAAAATTATGAGATGATTCTCATGAGCATGAAGACTTTTCCGTTCAGATTATTGGGCACAGCTTTCCATATGTGACTTTTAAACAGCACACAAAAGCACTCAGGGAATTTTCATGGTTTTGGAGATAAGTCAGGAGCACAGCTCAAAGTGAAAGCCTGCCTTCAAACTGCTTTAGACATTAGATTGGGTCGAATGGATAACTTTAATTCTGCACATTCCTTTCAGTTCTTCTTGTGAGGTGAGTTTCAATAGCAAGGCCAACATTCTGTTGCCTATGTGTAATTTCTATTCAGAATATGGTGATAAAACCCAGGGATTAGTGTGGTGCAGGGACACAAACAGGTATGTTACAAAGAAAGAAACGGGGTTCCAAACCATTTGATAGTGAATGGAGAATGAAATCGCTTCAAGTCAGTGTGCTGTGTGACCTTGGAGATTGTATTCCTCACCATTTGATGTTGGAATAGTGAGACTGCATTCTTTGTTCTCAACTATTGAAGTGATCGTCATATAGCATATAAGTCGACCCTTCAGACCAATACATCAATGCCAGCCAGAAAACACCAACGAATATTATTCCCAGTTACCTGAAGATCTATAGCCGACTATGACCTGGCAGTTTTTGCTTAAATGCTGCATTGCCTTGTATTATCTGTGACCTGAATATTTTTTGATCTTTTAATCTTTTGATCTTTTAATATATGCACAAAATGCATAACACAACTATAAAGACAGCAGCAAGCTCATCAGATCAATAAAAAATCTCTACGTTTTTCAATAATTATAGAAAATCTGATTGTCTTTTCAATTGATTTGGGATTTTAATGGAGCTAGACCAGCATTAATTGCCCTTGAGATGTTCCAGTCCAGTTGATGTTCGTCCACCCAAGTAGCTGGTAGGATGGAATACCAGCAGTGCATCTCATGTGCTGGTTTAACTGGGAGTAAATATTACTGGTGGTGGATGGAGTGTTACACAAGCCGCCATGCTGTGATGAACAGCTTGCAGGAAAACACAGGAAAACTGACTCATTGCCAAAGCGCACACATAGGATGCAATTTATTATTTTTCTGAGAAATAGCAACTTTACACATGCAAGTCTATATAATAGTGAAGGGAAGTCTGTTTCTATGTCATTGGTGTCCTTAAAATAATAGTGTCAAGCAGCTGGAATAATGTTGGTGCTGTCGTTGAAGGATTCTTTCACTCAGCATGTGAATTAGCATGGATGTTTTCAGAGATGGCTGGGCAGTCCTAGGTTAGTAAATGCTGATAATCTGTTGGATGAGGCTTGTTTGTAATTTTGCCACTTACTGAGCACAGTTTGCCAGAAGAAATCAACAAGTACCTTTGGTTGGTGCTTCAGAATGTATCAGAGCTTTCAGGGTTGCCACCACATGGAATCATGTAATAAAGACAAGGCCCATCGAGTCTGCACTACCCAGTGCTAATGCAAGTCCTTCATAAATTTTGTAAGGTTACCTTCCTGAAACACCCTCCATCTCCTCTAGATTCAACACATATTGCACAACTCCTATTTCAATAACTTCCCCTTTCACCTTAAACAGATGTCCCGTGTTTTTGACCATTTGACTAAGGGGAACTGCTGTTGTCTGTTCACTCTGCCCATACCTCTCATGCTCTTATGCACCTCTGTCAGGTTCACTCCTTACCATTTTCTGTTACAAAAGCAAGACTAGACTGTCTTCATGGTTTGAGTTCTGTGTTTCCCTGTTACTTCTTCCAAAGTGCAGCATCTCACATATTTCAGTGTTAAATTTTATCTGGCCTTCTGAACGATCTGTTTGTACCCTCCTGTAATTTAACACGTTCCTCCTCACCGTGACCCATCCGGCTAATCATTGCGTCATCCACAACATTGTTTATCATCCTCCAACACACCCCATATCCCACATTAATATCATCAACATTTATGAATATCAGAAACAAACCTTCATTTCCTTCCTGTTCTACAGATTTATTGCAGAGGAAGAAATGAGAATTCCAGTCTCTTGTTTTTCGTATTTTGGTGAATTGTCAGCGTGATGCAGTTGAGGTCTTTTATGACAGAACCACAAATAATATTTTGGACATGGAGCTGAATTCTGCTTTCACACTCCACCGCTCTGCATGTATTATTCATAAGGCTTGGACGAGACTTTGGCACTGTAAACTGAAACGTTGTATATGGGCCTGCAGCTTATTCTGTATAACATTCACTGCGATAGTCAGAGCTGAAGATGTTTTTTTTTCATCTGCAGGATAGACGCAGGTTCATTCATTAAGTTTGTTTGAAAGAGCTAGAGGGATAAGGATAAAGATTAAATTAGATTCTGTATTATAAACACACTATAGAAGATCAATTCACATTCTCATGTCTACATTGAATTGGAAGCAAATACAAAGAAAAAGCACCACAGTCCTGAATATTGTTTTAACAAGTGGCAATAATGCAATGGGGAAAAAAGAAAATTCCTGCACTTGATGGAGATACAGAAATGTAGAGTGAATGTACAACATGAACAAGAATCAAGTGATAATAAAAAAAATATGACGAAATCTTTTCTTAATTTTCAAAGAAAACCAGATCCCAATTTTCCTGCAGTGATGTTTGATTTAACATCAATCTCACTTTTCCAATTACATGCTTTTCTCTGCCACTCTTGGCACTTCTGCCACACCTCCTCCTCCCCCTTCTTACTCTTTCCTTACTCACCTACTTCCCATACATTGCCCCTTCTGATGCTACATACCCTTCCACTGACCATCTCCAATCACACATCTCGCACTGTTTGTCACACCACTTCCCCTGTCACTCCCACTTTCCCTGACCTTCCCTTTCCCTTTTTGCTGTTACAGTAGAAGCTGTTGATTTCTGTGCGACCACTGGTCATTCGTGAATGGTGAGCTTGGAATGATCAATGTCAAACAGCTTCATACAATAGGATGTTTGTCACTGTCTGATGCACCGTTAACAGGATAGTTTTGTTCACTGTTGGTACAGATTTGCGCTTCTGCCTGTCCGTCTGACACAATGTTTAACCAAACAGCCTCATCACCAACAAGACAAACAACTTCTGACAGAATCGGAAGGCCATGTATCAATTTTCTTTTGAATATTGTGAGGACGTTGTTCTAACAAACAGTGTTCTTGTCTTTTGATCTTTATTCTTTCAAGTGATCTTCCCATGTAATTTGAGGTGAGATCAGAGTGACTTCCCTTTCAATCGAAGCAGGACTTGACTGAGGGTGGAATCAAGGACCTTGAGCAAAACTGTGATTAATGGAAATTAGAGAACATTCTGCACTGGTAATGGGAACAATGGAAACAGCATTCTCTGCAAGTTATCTTCCAAGTCGCATGTCATCCTGACGGGGAACTAATTTGCCCTTCCTTCACAAGTATTTGCTAAAAACCTTGGAATGTCGGTACAACAGCTCTGTGTGGATTTGCATTACTTGGATTGAAGAGGTTCAAGTAGACAGCTCTCTGGCGACTTTTACAGAGCTACTGGGGACGACAAATAAACTCTGCCCTTGCTAGTGCCTTCCAAAACCCTGGATCAATATGTGCTGTTAAAAAAAAAGATATTTTATGTTTGCACACTCTCACCTAAAATTTCGGAAAGGTATGGCCTTGCTGGATGAGTATGATGCCAGTGACATCAGGAGCATGACAAGACATTGATAACAATTGGAATCGGAAATTCAGTTAGTTACTTCCTGATGATTGATTGTGTGATGTGAGTGCCACTGAGTTCAACATTTTCATAATGCGTAATGGTCGTCATTCTCATACTTTTAAACTTTTCATTCAGAATCCATAACCAAATACTCAAGAGCTAACAGAAATGGCATCTTCACTGTTCCATTTCAGGTCAGACAAATATCCACAGTCCAAAAGACTAAGTATGTTCAAAGTGCTGGAAAATCTTAACCGGTTCTTAGCAGAGAGAAACAGATTTAACTTATTGAGTTGAATAGGGTAATATCAGGCTTAATATTCTAACTCTGTTTCTCTCTCCAGATACTGGCTCATCTGCTGTATTTTGCCACTGTTTTCTGTTTATATTACAGATTTACAATTTCCCCAGTATTCCTCCGCCCAGTGATTCATTGGGGGGAGCAGAGTGGGGGTGGGAGTGGCGTGGTGTCTCAGTGGTTAGCACGACTGTCTCACAGTACCAGGGACCCGGTTTGAGGGGAAGGGAGTGTGGGGATGGTGTCTCAGTGGTTAGCACGGCTGTCCCACAGTACCAGGGACCCTTTTTTTTTGGGGGGGGGAGAGGGGCATGGTGTCTCAGTGGTTAGCACGGCTGTCCCACAGTACAAGGGACCCGGTTTGGGGGGAGGGGGGCATGGTGTCTCAGTGGTTAGCACGGCTGTCTCACAGTACCAGGGACCCGGTTTGCTTCCACACTCAAGACTGTTTGTAGTGAGTTTTCACATTCTGCCCCTGTCCGCAAGTGTTTCCTCCAGGTGCGCCAGATTCCTCCCACATTTTAAAGATTTTCAGTGGATTGACCATGTTAAATCTCCCATCTAAATCACTTTTGAATAAATACAAACACGCAGGTACCACAGAGCAGTGGGAAGAGAATTCCAACTCAAATGGTCCTGAGAGAATTTCTCCTTATCCCTGTTCCTGCCGAGGTTGGAGAGTCATTGTTTCTTCTTCTGGTCCCATTCCTCCATCTGTCACGACAAATTATCAGTGTAACCAAGTGAGTGATATGGCAAATGATGTCAGTCTCAGACTGGGTCAGGTACAGTGTTAGGAACATGTCAGGCATGTTTCCTAAATTTGTAAAAATTAATCTAAACTAAAAGCAAAGTTACTCAAAAAACAATGGAAAGATAAATGACATATAGTTTGGACATTGACAATATGTGTGTCATTATTTATTTTCCTATAAATCTGAGACACACACATACACACGTCTGAAAGCAAACAGAAAAAAAAAAACTCTGCAGAATATTAGTTTGGAAAAGCTTTGTCCAAATAATAGTTAATTTCATGGCAAAAGGAAAAATGACATGGTCTCAATTGTTGTTCTGCCTCGCAGATGCTGCTGGCAGTGGAGTTTCTTCCTGGAATAGTAGGACTTGGCTGAATTCCTGAACAAGGGTTGATGCCCGAAACGTCGATTCTCCTGCTCCTTTGATACTGTCTGACCTGCTGCGCTTTTCCACCATTGCATTTTCAGTTCTGATCTCCAACATCTGCAGTCCTCACTTATCCTCAAAGATTTTAAAATACTACTCTTACAAGGATGCCTTCCTTGAAGAAGCTCTCTTCCTCCCTCTACAAGGATTTCAGTGAGTCCCTCTCTCACTGCACACCCCAGGTCATCTCCTCTGCACAGAAGCTCTTCAGTCACATTCTCAAACAGACTCGCTACCACAGCCACATCTCCTTCCTCAGCACCGGCCTACAGAACCGACTGATCTCGCACGAACTCCGGACTATGTTCCAACCAAAAAATTTGGACCCAACCAGGACAACCAGTACCTACAACAAATCCATAGCCTCCAGCAACAGACCTCCCTATTCCTGAAGAATGGCTGATGCCTGAAACGTCGATTCTCCTGCTCCTTTGATGCTGCCTGACCTGCTGCACTTTTCAAGCAACATATTTTCAACTCTGATCTCCAGCATCTGCAGTCCTCACTTTCTCCTTGAATTCCCTTCTCTGCTGGCAGTGGGGAGATTCCAATGAATCCTCAAAAGGAACCCTTCATGAGTGGTAAAGATGACTGATGGATTTTCTGCTCTCTGTTAAAGAGGCATACAGTATGTTAGGTTTCATTTGTAGAGCGATTGAGTCTCGGAACCACAATGTCATGTTGCAACTATACAAAACGCCGGTGCGACCACACTTGGAATATTGTGTACAGTTCTGGTCCCCATATTACAGGAAGGATGTGGAATCATTGGAAAAGGTGCAGAGGAGAATTATCAGGATGTTGCAAGGTCTGGAGGAAAGGTCTTATGTGGAAAGGCTGAGAGGGGGTTTGATAGATACATACAATATGATCAGAGGATTAGATAGGGGAGACAGTGAAAGTCTTTTTCCTAGGATGATGATGTCAGCTTGTACGAGAGTGCATAATTACAAATTTTGGGGTGATAGATTTAAGACAGATGTCAGAGGCAGGTTCTTTCCACAGAGAGTGGTAAGGGCATGGAATGCCCGACCTGCAAATATAGTCAACTCAGCCACATTAGGAAGATTTAAACAATCCTTAGATAAGCACATGGATGATGATAGGATAGTGTAGGCGGACGAGCTGAGAATTGTTCACCCGTCGGAGCAACATCGAAGGACGAAGGGCCTGTTCTGCACTGTCTTGTTCTATGTTCTATATGTTGCTGTCAAGACGAAAAAGTAAAGCGATGGAGCTTTGGCTGTGGCTTCTCAGACAAGTTACATTTTCTTCCGCTCTGAGCTGAAACATACAATAACGTTACCTGAGCATCAACATGTAAGGTTTGGTTAAACATTTCCCTGAATGCATACTCCATCCCTGTTGTCTGCTCCATTTAGGAGTGATTTGCAATTTATCATTTGAAAATATTTTTATATGTGGTTTCATAAGTATTGTGCAATAAATTCATGTCTTCAAAGCACTGTGTTAAAATGAATATATTGTTTATTAAATTAAATTCTTAGTTTTATTCTCTCATCCCTCTGTGACGCCCAGTACACTCTTCTCAGAGTCCTTTATGATTCAGTGTGAACATCTCTTATTCTCAGGCCTGACGTGCCCTGACCTTGTAGAGGTCAGGAGGGGCATGCATATGGTTTCATTCCAAGGTCGGAGGAGTCCAAACGAGTGGGCATAGATTTAAGGTGAGAGGGGTAAGATTAAAAAGATACCTGAAGGGGTAACTTTTGTACACAGAGGTTAGTGTGTGTATGGAAAGAACTGGCAGCGAAGGTGATGGAGGCTGGTACAATTACAACATTTAAAAGGCAATGTATAGGTATGTGAATAAGAACCGTTTAGAGGATTATGGGTCTAATGCTGGCAAAGATTACTACATCAGGTTGGAATATCTCATTGGTGCAGATAAACTGGACTGAAGGGTCTGTCTCCATGCTGTATGACACTATGATTACATCAGGCCTTCATTCTTGCGAAGAGTAAAGTGAAACATCAGTGAAAAGCTTCTAAAACCATTGCATATTTTTCTTTCAGTTTAGGAGTTCATTACTAGACGCAATACATCAGATGCAGTCTCAGCATTGTCATGTTCAAATGCAGTAATACATCCTAATGATTATACCCAAAAAGCTTTGCATAAAACAGCAATATTTGATACCCTTTTCTAATTATTGGCTGAATCTGCTGACTAGGTTTATGTGGCTCATGTACCGGAATGCACTAATCCTTCTGTAGCAATGAGTTCTGCGATGTTCTCTCCATTTAAGTAGGTTACTGTTATTTTCTCTGTTCAACACAGCACTGACTTCTCTTAACCCACATTATACTGTTTTCTGCCAAAGTTTTGCTCACTAACTTCCCTGTCTGTATACATTGCAGAGTCTCCATGTCCAGTTAAATGACTCTCTTGGTGAATGAGTTAACTGAACTTCAAGCCAATCAGTCTTCTCATCCAAGTCATTGGTATAGATTGTAAATAGTTGATAATCTCACACTGATCCCCGAGGAACTCCACACAGTTACAACTTTACAACCTGAACATCCCGAACGTTTATTCCCCAAGAGTTAACTGGGTTTCCCCTGTTGTTGGGCAGCAGGCTAGCAAGGTTGGATGGCCTCATCCTAAACTGTGTAATATACTTAGCGAGTTGAATGACTTCAATCTATTCATGCGTAAATCCTTAGAGGACAGAATGGTCTCCTCCTGTCTAATTAGAATGATGCTGACTGCCAGAATGTAATCTTTCTTTACCTCAGTATCATTACGGAGTGCTTGAGAGAACAATACATGGGTTAGAAGCAGCAGCTGGCCACTCAGCCCCTTGAGCCTGCTGCACTGTTGATGTGATTGTAACTAAACATCATTTTCATGTCTGTTCCCACTAAACATGGATTCTCTAGTTCATCAAAGTTTTATGGAACTCAACCTTGAGTATTTTCAGTAAACCAGTCTTCACTGCTCCCTAGGGATGAGGACACCACAGATTATACAAGCCTAAAGAGAAAGGAGCATCCCTGTCTCAGTCTGAAAAGGAAATGTGTTCCCCTCAAACCAATCTCCACATTTTTTCATGTATAAGGAGTCAACAACTAGAAACAGATATCGACCACTCAGCCCGTCAAACCTGTTCACATTCTCATTAACTCTCCTAAACCAAATACTTATCAAATTCAGTCTCCACTGACCTCGTGGAAAGACAATTCCAAGAAAGATAATTTGAGCAATGAACACTGGAGCAGAATGAGGCCATTCTTCCATCTTTTCTGCCATGACAATTGACCACGGCTAAAATAGTTCTGAACCCCATTCTCCTGCCTTCTCCAACTAACCAATGGTAACTTATTAATAAAAAAAGCATATATCTCTGTATTGAAGATCGTGTGTGCCTCTATATGGGGTTATATTTGTGTGTTTTTGTGTAAATGTCCATATCTACGTGCGTATCTCTGTGAGCAGGTGTTATGTGTGTTCGTGTCAGTATCTCAGTTTGTGTGTACCTCTGTCTGCATCTCTGTGCAAAGTTGTTATTGAATTAAATAGATTGAACTTGGAATCAAAGTCTTCCTCTTCCTCCTCTCTCTCCATCTATCCCTGTAGTTCATAGAGTTCATAGAATCGCTACAGAGTATAAACAGGCCCTTCGACCCAACAGGTCCACACTGACCCTTCGAAGAGTAACCCAGCCAGATCCGTTCAAATGCTATGCTACGCTTACCCACGACTAATGCCCCTAACCTGCACATCCAGCGGCACTATTGGCAAGTTAGCATGTCCAATTCACCGAACATCCACAACGTTGGCCTGTGGTTGGAAACCAGAACACCCAGTGTAAAACAACGCAGACACGGTGAGAATGTGAAACTCCACACAGAGGGTGGACACGAGCCCGGGTGCCTGGTACTGTGAGGCAGCAGTGATCGCCTCTGAGTTTTGTGATTAGATTCATACAATACCTCCCTCTGCTGGACCCACTCCACTGCATCGGTGGCACAGTTTTTAACTCTGAGAAGATAATAAATCCTCTGCTGTGAATCTGTCAAAGAGCATGGCCATTTGATTTTTCAAATAATATCTTTGGAAGCACAGAACAGTTTTGTCTGGTACTAAGCGATGTTGTTCCTGTGTCATTACCACCATTAATGGGCCTTTTCAAGGACTTCTCAATACTTTCTCACGTAAATTTTAAGCATTGCAAGTCACAGAACGAGAAGAAAATTCATCTAATCTCCTGCTAAAATAGTTCACTCAGAGGTGAGCATTTCCATTCTGAAAGGCCCAAGTACATTTGCAACCCTCCATCTACCAGCATTGAGTGTGTGTGCGTGTTGACGGTGCTGTCAGTTTGGATGGTGCTGTGAACTGCTGCTCTCTCCATCCCAGACTGAATCCTCGAAGGTTATCACCCTCTGCCATTGTCACTGCAGTAGTTTGGGGAGGCCAGCTGAGGGAGAGATTGTGTCGTTTTTAGCACAACAGAGACTGTCAGACCTGCACCAACGTATAGATACTAACAGAGTCAAATATAGACACACAGGTACGGAGTGTTGGGGGACCAGATGGATATCAGACATCCACTACACAGCTTGGTCCTTTCTGACCTATTCCAAGATGCTTCTCCTGGAATAGGAGACGGGGAGTGAGGGTGGTATTGAGTGACCGTCCTGAATGTGCTGGTGTAGGTGGGTGGGGGGGGGGTGTTGTGCGCGTGGCAGATGGTGACTTGTCCAGAAGGAGTCAGTCAACAGTGTTGTAACCATGCAGTGCTCTTAGTGAGGGAGATATAATAGAGGGGAAAGAGAGAGGGATGGTGCTACATGCAGCAGTGAGAGTGTGGAGCATGAGCCTTGATCGGGGGTTGGTGATATAACAGATATACAGTGAGTGTGAGGGAGCAGAGAGTATACGCTGAGCCTTATCCTGACAGAGTGGGGAAGATTATTGATGCTTGTCCTGTATTGCTGGACATTCCTTCAGACCACAGATACTGCACTGAGCTCAGACCATGCTCAGTGGATCGAGTGGTGTGGCCGCCTCCGGGAAGAAAATAGTCCTCGTCTGTACTAGCCAATCCACCAGGACCTCTGTGCCCCTGTCAACAAACCGTGGTGTAATTGTCCCTTATCTGCCATGCTCAGGGTAAACCGTGCAGGGCAGCTCCGAACAGAGAATGCTCAACCTGTGCCCATTGGCCTTTTAAAAATGGCACCAGTGCCAGGGATCACGGAACATCCAGGGATATATGGGCAATGCTGAATATCTACATCCACGATGGGTGGGAGAATCAGGCTGGCATTGAATGAGAGGGATAACATGGGCTGGGGAGGGTAGATAATTAGTTGATTTAGATAAGATAACACCAGGAAACTAGTTCAGCTTCGTGCAGAACATCCATCTGTCACACTCAATGAAAATGTCACTGAGATAAAATATTGTTAGATTCAACCCAATGAGTCGAAGACTCTTCTGACCCCAATCCCAATTACAACGCTGCTGCTGCTTGGCCAATTCTTTGCTTCACAGAGAAGGAGCTAAACGTCACCTTACCCTTGGCACATAAGGCGGTGGGGAGGGGGTGGTTAAGGTATCAGCGGGGGAGTATTTTATGGCAAGTCATCATAATTCTATTAGTTTTAAAACTGAGATGGAAAAGGATGAACCGGGTCTAAAACTTAAAGTTCTAAGTTGTTGAAAACTAATTTTGATGATATTAACGAAAGATTTTCCAAAATCGATTGGGACAGATATTCTCAGAAAAGGGGTCTGTTGGGAAGTGGGAAGCCTCCAAAAATGAGATGTTAAGAGTACAGAGACATTACGGCCCTGTTAGGGTGAAGGGTAAGGATGGTACATGTAAGGAATGCTGGAGGATTGGAGAAATTGAGGCTTTGGTCAAGGATAAACGGGAAGCATATGTCAGGTATGGACAGCAGGAATTGAGTGTTTTTTTTTCTTAATTCATTCACGTGATGAAGGCGTCCCTGGCTAGGGAAGCATCTATTACCCATCCCTAATTGCTCAGAGGGCACGTAGCAGTCAACCACATTTGCTGTGAGTCTGGAGTCACTTGTAGGCCAGACCAGCTAAGAATGGCAGTTTGTTTTCTTAAAGCGTGTCAGTGAACCAGATGGATTTTTTCCGACAATCGAAATGGCCATCATTAGGCTCTAAATTCCTGATTTAAAGTGAATCACTAGAAGAGTCTGAAGGCAACAAGAGTATACTTAAGAGGGAAATTGGGAGCATAAAAAGGGGACATGTGATAGCTTTGACAAATAGAGTTAAAGAGAATCCAAAGGAATTCTAAAAGTATGTCATGGACAAAAGAGTAACTGTGTCGATAATAGGACGTCCTTAAAGATCAGCAAGGCTGCCCATGTGCAGAACCATAGCAAATGGGGGAGGTACTGACGAATATTTTGTATCAGTATTTACTGTGCAGGAGGATATGGAAGCTGGAGAACTTGATAAATAGGTAGTGACATCTAGTAAAGTGTCTGTATTACAGAGAGCTGCTGGAGGTCTTAAAACATGCCAAAGAAGGCAAATTATTAGATGTATGCTAGAACTCTGTGTGAAGCTAGGGAAGTGATTGCTGGGCTCCTTGCTATCATTAACAGCCACGGGTAAAGTGTCGGAGGACTGGAGGTTGGCTAACGTGGTGCCACTACTTAAAGGATTTAAGAAGGGTAATAAGGAAAAGCTAGTGAGCCTGACGTCAGTGTTGGCTAAATTGCAGGGGATTATGTGTCATCGGAGTTTCACGCATTTTGAAAGGTAATGACTGATTAGGGATAGTTAGCATGAATTTGTGCAAGCAATATTGTGTCTCACTGACCTGCCTGAGATTATTTGAAGAAGCGACTAGAAAGAGTAATTGAGATAGAGTGGTGTACATTGCCGATGTGGACTTCAGTAAGGCGTTGAATAAAATTGTGCTTGGTCATCTGTTTAACAAGATTGGTTCATATGAAAGCCATTTGGTTACAAAACTGGCTCAAAGGTTGGAGGCAGAGGGTGGTGGGAGAGGATTGCAATATCCTGGAAAAGGTTTGCAATGCTCCCCATGCTGTTAATCCAGTTTATCGGGTAATCCACTAGCATGGCCTACACAGCTCTCCATATTAGCCGTTACCTTACCCCAGTTTATGGTGTCTGGGCTGGTTCTGTGAAGAAGATTCAGAATTTGAGGCAATGGACCATTCTAGCGGACCTGGCAATGTCTCCATTCAATGTTTGCTTTCTTGGGATTGGGCCCACCATTGTCTCCCTTATCCCGTTATTCCAATCCCCCATCTCGTTATCCATATTTTCAGCAAGTTATCAGTTAATAAAGTATTTGTTTTCTTTTTTCTGTATCTTTCCCTGGCCTTAGTTTTTGTCTCCCTCGTGCATGGAGTGCTGGCATGGCGAAGCTCAGAAACATTGAAATGGTGTGTGTCAGGCTGTTGTTCACTTCTCGATGTGTCCCATGTGGTGTTCCATTGGCAGGAATGTTCCAGCAGCTGTGCCTCAAGTGTTTGAAACTTGGTATGCGCCTGCCTACGGAACACCTCTGTCTCTCTCAGTTGATCATGTGGTCAGTAACACGAGGAAAACCCTCGAGTATAATTATTAAGGATCAGGCATCGAACATGTAGCTGAGGGGCTGCTGTCTGACTCCTGTTATTGAAAAATCAGTGGAGCTGCTGGGGATGGTTGGCTGCAGGTTGTGCTGTGAGCTGCGTCAGACATTCAGGGAGACCTGAGGATTTGCTGACCCAACCTGGATGGAGCATGGGGACTGTAGTTACAGCATGTGGGTCTGTAACATGAACACCAAATGGGGCAGAGGCTGCAGAGAGGTGACACTCTGAATCCACGGAGTGAGTGTGGGTGGGGAAAAGGATGTGCTTTATCTGTCTGTGTTTTCGCCTGGACAAGCACATCCTCTCACTCTCCCCGTTATATACACTGATGGACACTCTCCCTATCCTCTCCACACACACACACACACACACACAATCACATATTCTTTCTCACATGCACATACGTGCACTCCACTCTGTCACACGCATGCATGCACACAGCCTCTCAAACTCCCGCACTCACACACACAATCCCCCTCACTCTCTCTCACGTACACACAGTGTATCTGCCCCCTTCACACAGACACTCCCCTATTCCCACATACGCACACACACACATATGCACATATAAATTTGCGGTGAGAATTTGCATTTGACAATTTGCATTTTATTGTGTTCCAAAAACATACCATTTGTATTCAGTCCGTCAATGTGATATTTTATAAACTACTTTGTAAATAAAACCAGTCTGACTCCAGGTGAAGACAGACAGCGTCCAAACAAGTTCCCACGCTTAGAATACATCGTCTGACCGCAAGTGTTACTTCATTTACCTGTTTTCCTATCGCTCTTACACCTAATGAAGGAGCAGCACAATGAAACTTTTTGTTTACAAATAAATCCATTGGGCTCTAACAAAAAATCGTTTGATTTTTGACCTTGTCCAACCAAGTCGAAAACCAGCGACTCCAAATCATGTTTTTTACTGGTTAGATAATCCTCTCCACAAACAAGTAAGTTGTTCCTAACCCCATGTGTTCTTCTCTTGAATATTAATCTTTTGCGAGGCACGTTATGCACTGGTGTCTGGAAGTCCAGATATAATACATCTATAGGATCCCCATTATCCACCTTGCTTGTTTCGTTTTTTTTAAAGAAATGTAGTTAAATCATTCAAACATTGTTTTTCCTACTTAAAATTATGTTGACTGTGTTGGATTGTAGCTTGACTTTGGAAATCTCCTGTTATTAATTCCTTCTTAACGGATTTTAACAATTTGTCTTCAATCCCAATAGTTTTCTCACTACTTTTCATTCGTGAGTGAAGCTGGTTATTCGAAGTCCTTCCCTTTCTATAACCTCCATGTTCCCTTTCATAATTCCTGTGTAACAGGCACAAGGCGTAAAAGATCTGCTCCAATTGCTGTGTAAGAGGCATGAGTAGTTGATTTGACTCATTATGTTCCTGTTTTACACACTCGCTGGGCTCAATGTCCTCCTGGCGTTTCTACATTATAGTCTCAATGGACTTGCATGTTCTGCTCCTGACTCTGACTAAGTGCTTAAGATCTCAATGTCCACCACCTGCTGCTCAATGACATGTCTGGGGTCTTATGGAATCTCCCTGTTCAAATGTCACTTTTCATGGGCTGAAATATGCAGGCATGTTGTGTTGCCCACACTGGCTAGCTCAGTGGTTAGCACTGCTGTCTCACTGCACCAGAGATCCCAGTTCCATTTATGTCTCCAGTTTCCTCCCACAGTCCCAAGATGTGCAGGTAAGGTGGATTGGCCACGCTAAATTACCCATAATGTCCTGGAATGTGGAGGCTAGGTGCATGAAAACTGCCAGGTTATAATGATTGGGTGGGGTGGGTGGTGGAGATTGGATGGGGTGATCTTCGGAGGATCAGTGTGGAGTCGATGGGTCGAATGGCCTGCTACCACAGTGCAGGGATTCTATGATTTACACCTTTGTTGCAGGAATCAGTTGTGAGAACAATCTTTGAGTTCATTCCTCAGTGAGGAGATTAAATCTGTGTGCACTACTCCAGATGTGATCTCACGAAGACCCTGTAAAGCAGGAATGTTAACACCAACCTGCTGTAAGGTTCCCAATCAGGTTAGAGCAGTCTTAGCTGTCTGGGGGAATACAAAGCATAGCTGAATGTTCATTGTCCTTCTTTACTCCACCAGCATAACGCGAGATCTGGTGTAAATGTCACAATGACACTTGAGAAGAACAGATAAGGTGTGGAGAGATGATATCAATATTGAGATATTTCTCGTCAAAAATCTCGCCTGAATCTACCATTAACCTCGCCAGACCCCATGTCACTCAGAATCTGGTAAGGAGGAGCTTAGAATCATCAAGGAGAAGCAAACATTGATGAGAGTTATATATCAAAGTCAAAATGGTGATACAAATGTTTTATGGTACAAAACAGGAAATAATACATACAAGTTTGTGGGTACTGCAGTATTAAGGACAGCTTCAAGTTAAATCTAAAGAGTTGTTAATCCAAGTGAATGTTAATATTGGAAAAATTGATTACATGGGCGTCTATGAGATGTGTTTGCTTTAATGATATGTTGAGCTCCAAGTAGGGATCAGGCTGGTCTGAAATTGGTAATGTGTGATCAGAAGAGCTAATTGAAGACTTTGTTGTAAAGCGGCTTTTGGGAATAGTGTTCTTAATATTTTGAATTTAAATGACATCTGACCACAAAGCAGTTTTTTTTTATATTACTAGTACAGGCCTGAGACATGCAAGCCATTCAGGTACGAGGATAAACTTGGCTTCAGTGAATTTGAAAAGTACATTGAAATGATTTAATGAAAGACAGGCAATGCCTTTTATTTATACAAACACTGTGAGGTCTGCAAGGACATTCTCAAGATCAATCCCTCAGATGGCAAGATTGTCTGCTGACGGAACTCCGCCAATGTTCCAGAGAGTTTCAGAGGATGAGAGGTGATCGAAATGAAACTAAAAAAAACGCACCGCGGGGAGTGACGAAAATAGGCATTGACAAGTGAGAACGATATTAGCGAGAAACCCAAGATATTCCATAAGAACATCACGCTGAACAGAAGAACCAGAGAATAATTAGAGCCCATTAGACATCAAGGGGGCAATCTGTGTGTGAAGCTGATGAAGATTGATAGATAGTGACTTGAGAGCTTCACATACATTTTACTTGGGAGAAGAAGGAGGCAGGTGCATATTTCAAGAAGACCGGACTGGAAGCTCTTGAACAGATTAATATAAGATGTGAGCAGAAAATAATGGTTTTGGCTGGAGTAAAATTGGACAAGTCCCCAGGCCTCGAAGAGATGTATCACAAGCTGCAGTGGGAGACAAGGGAGGGAATGCCCTGACTAGAATGTTTAAGTCGGATCTGGTCAGAGGTGAGTTGCCAGAGTAATGGAGCGCACCCTTTACAGGAAGGGTTGGTGCAGGTAGACCAGGAAACTATAGATCAGTGAGTATCAGATCTGTTTCAGGGAAACTATTGGGGAAGGCAAGGAAGGAGGCAATTGATCTTCATTGAGAAAGTCAATGTTTGATCAGGGATCATCAGCATGCAGTTGTCAGAGGGTAGTCAAGCCGAATGAATTTTATTGAATTTTTTCGATGATGTCATTTGTATATTTTTATTTTCAGCAACACATTTGACAAAGCCTCACATGATAAAGAAAGTAAAATCTCATGGTATCAAAGGAACTTGGTAAGTGACATTCAAATGGACTTAGAGGCAGGAGAAAGAGGGTGATAGGAGAAGGATGTTTGTGTGTCTGGAGACCAGTTTCCCTGCTGTATCCCAGGGATCAGTGTGTGTCCATTATTCATTGTGGTATTCATAAATGATGTAGATGTGAATGTGGAGGGGATGGGGAATGTGTGATTAGTAAGTCTGTCGTTGACACAAAATTGGCCAGGTGTTTGACAGTGAGGGGGAGGCCTTATGTTACAGGAAGGTACAGGTGGAATGGTCAGACTTACAGATCAAAGGCAGATGGAATGTTACCCTGATAAATATGAGGAGATGCACTTTGAATGAAAGAACCAGACAGGGGAGTATTCAATGAATAGCAGCACATTAAGTAGCTAAGAAGGTTCATCTCCACACAATGCTGAATGTGACTGAACATGGTAATAGGTTAGTTCAGAAGGCATTGGGAATAGTAAATAGCTTTTACTCATCGGGACATAGATTATAAGAGCTATACAGACTTTGGTTCGACCAGAATACGTGTGGAGTTCTGAGAGCCAAATTACATTAAGGATGCACTTGTACTGGAGGGGGTGCAGAGGAGATTCACCAGGATGTTCCCTGGGATGGAGCATATCAGCTATGGAGAGAGGCTGGATAAGCTCGGCTTGTTTACTTTGGAGCAGAGAAGGCTGAGGGGTCGTGATTCAGAAGGATAAGAATATGAGGGGCATGGACAGGGTGGATAGACTGCAGCTGTACCTTTTAGTCAAAGGGGAAAAATCAGGGGAACAAACTTTTAAAGTGAAGGGTTTGAGAATTAGACAGGATTTGCGGATTGTGTTTCACCCAGAGGGTGTTGGGGTCTGCAATGTACTTCCTGAGAGGGGAGTTGTTATGGTAACCACAAAGTAGCTAAATAGAACTTGGAGGAGCTCTTGAAGTGTCATAACATTCCCGGCTACAGGTCTAATGTAGGAGAGTGGGACTAGTGTAGACTGTGCTATATGTCTGATGGTACAAAGACTATGCTCCTATTATTGTCTGGTGTGGACATGAATTGATGGGTTTCTGAAGAGAATATTGACAAGAATTATTAGAGTGAACTGTCAATAGAAAAGGTTAGAGAAAACAAGAGCAGCTTCGTTGCAGTCTGAACCCAGAGGAAGGAGAATAGAGAACAGAGAAATAGCAGAACTATGAAGCAATTACTTCAGTTATGTCTTCACTGAAGAAAACAAATCAAATCTTCCCAGGAAGACTGGAAATCCTAAGTCTCGAGAGAAAAAGAATGAAATTAATAAATAAATGATTTGGGAGAAATTATTGGGACTGAAAGTCTGGTTGAATTTAGAATAGAGATGGAAGGTGAGAAGGTAAAGTTCAATAACAGGTTCCTGTGCTAAAACAAAGTACATACAAATAGGATGAGGGAAGAGTTGGCTAAAGTTAACTGGAAGCAAATACTTTACAGTGGAACTATATATGAACAGTGGTAGGCTTTCAAAGCAATTTTTCCAAGTGCTCCGCAACAGGATACAACAGTGAAATGGAAGGACTGTAGGAAAAGGGGTGAGCTGCCATGAATGTCTCAGTAAATAAGGGAAGCTATCAAATAAAAATAAATGGCATAAATGATAGCAAAGACCAGTGGGAAACTAGAAGATTGGGAAAACTTTCAATATCAAAACAGCAACAAAAAAAACTATCAAGAAACATAAGATAGATAGATTATGAGAGTAAACTACCTCGGAATATAAAGACAGATATCAAAAGATTCTACAAATATATAAAACGAAAAGATTGGCTCAGGTAAACATTGGTCCTTGAGAGGGTGAGAAGGGGGATTCAGTAATGGGATATGAGAGAATAGCCAAGGAATGGAACAGATATTTAGTCGGTCTTCACAGTGAAGTTCACTAATAACATGCCAGTAATTGTCAAAGGGAGGAAGGTAGGTGAGGACCTGGAAACAACCATTCCCACGATGGAGAGAGTGTTGGGCAAGCTAATGGATCTAAAGGTAGGTAAGTCTCCAGGACCTGATGCAATGCATCCCAGGGTACTAACAGAATGGTGGGAGAAATAGCAAATGCATTTGTGGAACTCTTCTAAATTCACCTGACTCTGATGCAGTTCCAGCAGATTGGAAAACAGGAAATCAGACACCACAGTTTAAACAGGGAAGCAGGAAAAAAGTGGCAAATTATAGACTGGTTAGCTTAACATGTGCAATGGGTAAAATATGTAATCAAGGAATAAATAGCATGCATCTAGATCGAACTTGTTGCGTTTGACAGACACTGCATTTGTTCATTAAAGACAGGTTATGCTTAACTAATTTACTAGAAATCTATGAAGACATTATGACCACGGAGACCCAGTAGATGTGGTGTACCGAGATTAACAAAAGGCATTCGACACAATGGCACCATAAAAAGCTGCTGTGTAAGGTAAAGATGAATGGCATTACAGGTAATGTATTAGTATGGATAGAGGATTTTAAACAACAGGCAGCAATGAGTGGGAATAAATGAGTGATTCTCTGGTTACTCATCAGTGACGAGTGGTGTGCCTCTGGGATCGATGTTGGGACCGCGATTATTCGCAGCTTACATCGACGTTTTGGAGTTGGGGACCACGTGTAGTGTCTCAACGATAGCAGATTATACTAAAATGAGTGGCAGAGCAAAGTGTGCAGAGAACTGATAAACTTTACAACGGGACATAAATATTATAAGTGAGTGGGCAAAGGTCTGGAGTACAATTATAATAAATGTGAAGTCATCCATTTTGGTAGGAATACCAGTAAAAAGAGACTATTATTTGAATGGTAAAAATGCAGCATGCATCTGTGCAGAGGGACCTGGATGTCCTGGTGCATGGATCACAGAAGTTGACCTGCAGGTACAACAAATAATTAACAAGGCAAATGGAATTGTGTCCTTCATTGCGGAAAGGATTGAGTTTAAACACAGGGAGGTTATGTTGCAGCTGTACAGGGTGCTGGGGAGGTCACACCTGCAATATTGTGTGCAGTTTTGGTCTCACTACTTGAGAAAGGATGTCCTGGCTACAATGGATACAGAGGAGATTCGCGAGGTTGGTTCTGGAGTTGAGGGGGTTGGCTTATGAGGAGAGACTAAGTGGACTGGAAATATATATTGATTGGAATTTGAAATAATGTGGCAGGATCAGATAGAAACATATATGATTATGATTGTAATAGATAGGATACAAACAGAGAGGATGTTTCCAGTAGCAGGCGAAACTTCGGCAAGAGGGCAAAATCTCAAAATTAGGTGGAGCAGATTTAGGACTGAATTGAGAAGGAACTTCTTGACCAAGAAGATTGTGAATCAGTGGAAAATCTTGCCCACTGAAATAGTTGAGGCTTTATCATTGAATGTTTTTGAAGCTCAGATAGATGATGTTTTGAGCATTAAAGGAACAATGGGTTATGGAGAGCGGACGGGTCCGTGGAGCTGAGGCCATGAAATGATCAGCCCTGATCTTATTGATGCTCCTAGATTTTATGCAATGGGTCAACGTGAAATGGGAATCATACTTGAGAAAATGACTGGTTGATACGTACGGAGAAGCAATGGATGCAATGCATCTGGATTTTCAGAATGATCTTGATACAGACTCTGGCCTAGTATGCAAAATTAGATGTTACAGGATTGGGGTAAAATATCAACATGGTTTTAGAATAAGAGAGCTGACAGGAAACAGTGAACATGAATAAAGCCATATGTTTTGAAGTGGAAGCCACATGTTTCGAAGTGTATCGCAAGGATCGGTGCATGGGTCTCAGCTGTTCCCAATGCATGTTTAACATTTAGTTGAGGGAATCAAATGCACTATTCCCAAAACTGCTGCAAGCACTGAATGAGGTCGGATTGTGCGTGGGTGGGGGGATGTAGAAAAGCTACAAGGTGATTGAGACAAGTTGACTGAATGGGCAAATACGTGGCAGATGGAGAGCAATGGGGTGGATGTGACGGTGTGTATTTTGGTGGGAACAATAGAACAGCAACCTCTCATTTGAAAAGAGATAAGTTGAAACATGTTGATCTTTAAAGGGATTTATTTTCTGTCTTTGTTTCTTCTGTGCAGCCCTCCGAGGTCCATGCAGGGCAGTGAGTTCTGAACCCAGAAGTCAATACTGGGAATGGTATTGGCACACTGACCAGTGAACATAGACCCAACAAGAGGAGACCTGTAATATTGAAAAGGGCCTGGATATCCTTGTACACCAGTTACTGACAACAATATTGAAGGAAAGAAAGCAGTTAGGAAGATAAACGTGTTGACCTTCATTTCAGGGAGATTTAAGTGCAGGAGTAAGGGTGTCTTACTGCAGCTGTACAGGGCCTTGGTGAGACCCCATCTCGAACATTGTGCAGTAATGTGTGCAGATGTGGTCTCCGTACCTCATAAAGAATAAACCTAACATTGAGGGAGAGCAGTGAAGGATGACCAGACTGATCTCTGGGATGACAGGCTTGTTATGGGGCAGCTCTTGCATTGACTGGATTGGGACTGTAATCCATGGGCTTTAGGAAAACGAATGGAGATATCAATGAAATATATAAAACCCAGACTGGTCGAGACAGATTGGAAGCAGGAATGGTAATTGCATTGGCTGGGACGGTTAAAACAAGGAGCCACAGTATTAGGTGCAGGCAGGTCACTCTGCATTGAGATGATAATAAATGTCTGCACTCACAGACTGATGAACCTGGGGAATTCTCTCCCATATAAGGCTGTGGAAGCCAGGACATTGAAAAAAAATATGGATTTCTGGACATTAAATGGATCAGGAGACAGCTGGAGTACAGCTGTCAGAGGATCAGAGATGTTAAGAAGGAGGTCTCTGCAGTGTCAACAGGACTGCATTTCCTGTTCCCTTTTTCAATACCGAGTTTTCAGTCGGTTTTATCCTTCCAAGCCTCGGAGCAGTTTGATACATTTGAGTGTCTTGCTTGTCCATTGAAGAGTGTATCACATGTCTCTGTGTCTGGAGTCACTTTTAAGCCAGACCAGGAAAGCACGGGAGATTCACTTCCTGAAAGTACATTGGGGAAGGAAATTCTGTTTACAATCGACATTGGCTTCAAGGTCACTGTTACTAACACCAGATTATAATTCTTGATATTTTATTAATTGTTTTAACTTCCACCAGCTGCCAGAGCATCAACCTGGTCTGGATTAGTAATCCAGTGACATTTCCACAACAGCACCATCTCCACATGGGGACCTATCAGATTCCACACTGAGCAGGTTATTTCTGTGCTGCTTGACAGCTCTGTCAGAAAAAAAACCCACTAATTTCACTTTTATGAAAACACTGATGGTGTGATAATTAGTCAGATTGTAACTATTTCTCGCTTTGAGAACTGGACGTAGCTGAGTAGTTTTCCGCATTCCCCAGGGAGATGTCAGAGTTGTCAGCTTGGTGGAAATGGTCGACTGAGGGATTATCCCAGCCAAAAAGTTACAGATTGTGTTTGAATATAATGCTGTTTCAGCTGCTGCTACTGCTGTGGTGTACAGCACCACAACAATGCCAGGAATTCTGTAATTTAGAACGTTCAGCGAGTTGTATCGTTGAAAGTATTTACAGAGGAGTTTTAACTTGGAAAATAATTGAATGCAATGAAGAAGTAGTGACAAAAGAGGAGTTCTGGAGTCAGAGACTCTTAGACTCATACAACATGCAAACAGACCCTTTGACCCAAATCATCCATGCTCACCAGGTTTCCTAAACTTCCAAACCTTTCATATTCATGTACACATCAGATTGTCTTTCAATTGTTGTAATTGCACTCACCAATACCTCTTCCTCTGACAGGTCACTACATTTATGCACCAATCTCTGTGAGAAACAGCTGCTCTTAGATCTCTTTTTAATGTCTTCCCTCTCACCTTAAACTTATCCTCTCTGATTTTGGACACCCCCACTCTGGGCAAAAGACCTTGTCTATTTATCCTATCCATGTCACTCTTGATTTTATAAACCTCTGTAAGGTCACCCCTCAGCCTCCTACGCAAAAGGAACAAAATCCCTGCCTCTCCATGTATCTTAAAACCTCCCGTCTCCGTCACATCATTTTAAATACTTTGTCCCCTTTCCAGGTTATAACATCCTTCCTGCAGCAGGGCGACAATAATTGTACTCAGTACTCCAAATGTGGCCTTGTACAGCCACAACATGATGTCCCAATGTCTGTACTCAATGCTCTGACTGATGTAGGTAAGTGTGCCTAATGCCTTCTTCACAACACTGTCTATCTGTGACTCTACTTTCAAGGAACTATGTACCTGCACCCTGGATCTCTCTGCTCGAATACAATCCCCAATGCCCTACCATTAACTGTATAAATACTGCCCTAGTTTGTCTAACAAAATGCAACACCTCACAGTTAGCTGCATGAAGCTCTACCTGCCAATCCTCAGCCCAATTTCTCAGTTGATCACGATCTCATTGTTCTTTAAGATAACCTTCTGTACTGTCCACTATTAACACCAATTGTGTGGGGTTTGTCGACGAACTTATTATCCATGGTTCATATATTCTCATCTAAATCATTTGCAGAAACAATGAACAGCAGCAGATTGTTCCTTGTGGCGCACCACTGGTCACGAGCCTCCAATTTGGACAACACATCTCTCCCAGCATCAGCTACCACCTCCTATCAAGCCAACTTTGTGTCTAATTGGCGAGCTCTCACTGATCCCCTGTGATGTAACCTTATGAACGAGGCTACCATGAGGAACATTGTTGGGCCTCACTGAGGTCCACATAGACAACGCATGCTGCTTTAACTTCCTCTATCTTTCTGATCACCTCTTCAAAAACTGCAATCTAGTTTGTGAGACATGGATTCCCAGACAAAAAGCCGTGCTGAATATCCCTAATCAGTCCTTGCCTTTTCAAATGCATGTAAATCCTGCCTCTCAGAATCTCCTACAAACACTCACCCATCCTCGACATCAAACTCACTGGTCTGTAGTTCCCTGGGCTTTCCTTGCAGCCTTATTACAAATAATATAAAAACATTAGCTGCCTTCCTGTCCTCCAGCACTTCAGCCAAGGCTGCCAATGATACGCATAAGAAAGTCAAGAGAACTGCAGATTTCGTAAACCAGAAATCGAAGACAGGTATGTGCTGGAAAAGCTCAGCAGGTCTGGCAGTATCTTTGCAGAGAAATCAGAGTTAAAGTGTTACAACACGGGGTAAACCCCACCCCCACCCCCATCCCGCACGCCAATTTAAACTTGCAAGACAGAAAAGATTTAGACAGTGCTGTAATCTGTAAAAATTCGGAAGGCCAAGAACCATCCTAAAGGTGAGTATTTAAAGTAAAAATTAACAACTTTGTTTTTAAAGGCTAACAGAGAATAATTACCTAATAACTATTTGCAACTCCTTTCTCTGACCTATCTTTTACTTTCCCTTCTACAATACTGGTCCGATAAACCCCCCAATTCAGATTTACCAAAGCAGACAAATTGCACAACCTGCCAGCTATCGAATCTTCTCTTTGTATCTTCCTCTGTCTTCTTTTATTCTCCGTAGTGTTTCTGTCTCACAGGTCATTGATAAATATAGATGGATTTAAGAGAGCTATTCTCCGGGCAGTCTGCAGATGTTAGTGACGTGGCAGTTCTCCCCGAACTGGTCAATTTCGTTTACAGCTTGATATCACAAAGCATCGGCTCATTACATTTTTAAAAAAATCTTGCCAAATGCCAAATTTAAACTCGATTGTAGTTTAGCTTCTTGGGACATAATGTAAACGGATTGGACAAATTTGATTTTATCTTTTATCTCATAGCAACCCAGGTTCTGCCAGCTGCTGAACCAAATGTTACATTCTAAATTTTCCAGAACTCACTGTGCTTGTAAATCCTTCAACTCTCTTAAAGGTACATTACCCTTCACACGTTCATAACATCTTCTCTCTCAAAAAAGAACCATCATAATGAAAACACGGTCTCATTTGTTTTTCTATTCTTTAAACACATTACCATAACATACAGATAACTGAAATCTAAGATCACATTAATTTTTCCCATATACCTATATTTTCCATTGGATAAATGCAAATTCCGTCTAAACTTTATCAGTTAAATCTGTAAGAACGCATCTGTGATTATATCCTTACGACATGCTACATGTCTATTTTTTAAACTAAAAGTCTGTAACTTAAGACTCCAATGAAATAGTCTTTAATGCGTTCAATGAATGTATGCAGATTGGGATCTGTGTACACAACTGCCTCCAACACGCTGTTTTGTGAGTACACAATAAAATGTCGTAAGGCTAGTGCCAAATGCAATAGTTCTTTCTCAATCATGGAACATGTTCTCTGGTGGATTTTGAGTTTCTTTGAAAAGTACAATCCCATCTCATCATCCTGTCGGAGGATAGCTCCAACTCCTACGTCACTAGTGTCCACGGCAACTTTGAAAGGTTTTGAATCGTTTGGTATATCTAAAACTGGTTTGGTGGTCAATATTTCTTTTTAATGGTCGAGTGCCTCATGGCATTGTTCTGTCCATCTGTTCTTTTTCAGCAAATTGGTTAATGGTGCCACTACACTGCTGACATTTGGAACAAATTTCTGATAGAATCCGCTGACTCCTAAGAAGCGAAACATCTTTTTATTCGAGGTTGGTCGTGTAAATTCCTGAGTAACTTTTGTCCTTGTGTTCCATGGGGTAAACTTTCCATGACCGATGTTATGTCCCAAGAACATCACGTCTGCTTTCGTGAATTTAGTTTTGTTTAATTTTATCACCAGTTTTGTTTCACGTATTCATTCAAAGAGCTTTTTCAACTGTACCAAGTGATCTTTCCAGGACTTAGTAAAGATCACTACATCGTCCAAACAGATTGCCCAGTTTATTAATCAGGCCACAACTCTGTTCATAGGTCTTTGGAATGTGTTGGGTGTGTTGTTCATTCCAAAAGGCATCACTTTGAATTGATACAGTCCATTTGGCGTTACAAGTCAGAAATTTATTTTACTGTCTCTGACAAAGGTACCTGCCAGAAACTACGCATCAAGTCCAACTTTGTGGTGTAACTGACTTGTCCAACTTTCTCGATACAGTTTTCCAATGTCAGTATTGGATATAAGTCTGATTTTGTAACAGTGTTGATCTTCTAATAATCCAACCAAATTCATTGAGTCCCATCCGGTTTGGGAATGAAGATAATCGGCGAGCTCCGCTCGCTCTGGCTTGGTTCGATGTTGACCTAATTGAGCATAGCCTCCACCTCCTTCTGGACCTGTCTACTTTGAGAGATTTAAGCCGATAGAGGTGTTGATTTATCGGAATGGTATTCTTTACGTCTACTTCAGGTACAATGGCATTAGTTCTCCCCGTATCATTCTTACATATGCCCTCATATTGCAATAACAAACGTTTCAACTGCGTTCTATACTCCTGAGGCAGATTGTTTATGAACCTATCCCACTGCTCAAGGACTTCTACATTTTTAACATATTTTGAGGCACATTAAAATTCACACCATTTGGAATTGATTCCTCACTCTGTTCCTTCAGCACCTGTTCCTTCAATTCTTTCCCTCCTGTACTTTTCCGGAGGACACACTAATTTATAAGCCACATGAAGGGGTTTCTGAATGTGGGAATTGGTGACAGAGGTCCTAGTTTCATTACTGCCTGTTGCCTACCTGCTATTTTGCACGCATAACACGTATGCCAGAAGTTAACCATATCTTTGTGCATTCCAGGACAGTAAAAATGTTTTTGTCCCTTAACCTGAGTCTTTTGTACCCCTTGGTGACCTCCCATAAGTAGTTCACGTGCTACCCGTAACACTTCCTGTGTTCTATTTTACCAGCAACACAACCTGGTGCACTTCAGCACACTACCCCTCTGCACTAACGTGCCGTAGTCTCCATTTCCGTTTTACGATTCTATATTTCTGATAATAATCCTCAGGAATAACTTTGCCTCACTTTCAGAGTACGCATCCACATATATATCTTTTACTATCTTGCCTGTCTGTTGCAAATCCCTTCGCCTTTCAGGACTAAACACCTTTGTCTGACCCTCTCTTTGTTCATGTTTTCCCTGCACTATTACGTCAAACAGGATGTCAGCTAACAGAACCTTAACTCCTTCATCGTTGTCTTTAGTTTGTGCTTCCTGCTGTTACTTATGATAGTGGGATCTGGTTACTGTACAATCTGGGAAAATACCAGTATATTTCTGTTTTAACTCCTCAGTGTCTTAGTCTTCTTGGGCTTCTCCACAACAAGGGGTATCGCTCCCAACTTGGACCCTGCTAAATCATCCTCGAGAACAAACCGGATTCCTGGAACTCACACTCTGTCAGTCACTCCCACGGTTCCTTCCCCAGACTTGAGAAGGCACTCCAACCTCATCTTATTGTGAGGAAAGCTTAATTTCTGTTCATATATCCCACAAATTATAACACTCTCGGGTAACAGATCAGAAATACTGCAAAGTAGCTCATCTCTTACTATTAGAAACTGGTTTGATCCTGTATCTCTCATAATTATGACTTATTCTTATTCTCCCCCTGTTGTTTCTGAGTAAATATTACTCATAGATGCAAATTCCTTATAGAGATCAGGTACTAACTCCATAGCCAGCCTCTGCCTATGCTGTGCAATTTCCTGCAGCTCTTCAGTTCTTGTTGGGTTTTCCTTTAAGACTTTCAGTAATGTCACTGTCTTACCTTCTTTTACCATATCTTTTCCCACAGTCCCTTTCTTAACGATCAGTGCTGTGACCATACATATCCCTTCTTATAGCAGTGAAAACATCTTTTCCCAATGCCCTTTTGAAACCACTGGCACTGTAGCTTTCCGTGCCCCCACTCTATTAAGTGAAAGCAACTGAGGCCTCTTTGGCTTCTTCTTTAACCTGTGGTAAACTCTTATTCTTTACTGTTTCTTTTACAGTGTAGCATCTCCACATCTCCCAAATGCGATCCTTCACAGGACGAAATTCTGGTTGGAAGCTTGTCTTATGCAGCAACATGTATTCATCTGCTAATTCTACTACCCTTCTCAATTTCTGAACTTTCTGTTCCTCCACGTGAATTCTTATCGTCTCTAGAAGTCAATTTATCAATTCGTTCAGCAAAATAATCTCAATTAGAGCCTCATAGGTCATATCTACTTTTAAAGCAAGCATCCATCGATCAAAATGCCTATGTTTAACTACTTCAAACTCAACATAAGTCTGACCTGATTACTTCTTTATGTTTTTGTATTGCTGTCTATATGATTCTGGTACCAATTCGTGAACACTTAAAAGAGCTTGTTTGATGTCTTGAGAATCTCGTGACCCTCATCTGACAGCGGAGAAAATACGCCACTCACCCTGCCTACCACTTTAGTCCGAACTAGCATTACCCTAAATCCTTGGACCACTCCAAATGCCGAGCCAATTTTTCAAATGAGATAAAGAAGGCATAAAAATCTTTCTCATTAAAATTATGCAGAGTATTGACATAGTTGCTACTTTGTCCCCACCCCGACCCTCCTCTAGCTTATCTCTCCACGCTTCAGGCTCACTGCCTTTATTCCTGATGAAGGGCTTTTGCCCGAAACGTCAATTTCGAAGCTACTTGGATGCTGCCTGAACTGCTGTGCTCTTCCAGCACCACTAATCCAGAATATAGTTGCATATAACACTACCGTCTCTTTTAATCGCCATCTTTTTAATGTGTCTTTGCTGATTAAATCACAAATTCTCAAGTTCAAATTCTCTCTCTTTTTGGTCAGCTAAGAACCTTCTCTTTTTCTCTCTCTCTGTTCTGTCTTGCTTTCTGTTTCTTCTTTCTCTCTCTCTTTATCTCCCTTTGTTTATCTTTAAACTGCATTTTCCTCAATTGTAATTTATGTTTTTTGTCACTCTACAGCCCTTGTATGTGTTTCTAACACACGTTAGTATGTGAGAAATTCCCGGACAATTTCAGCTTTACTTTTGTCCTTGATTAAATCCAAATCTAACTTCCTTGCTAATTCTAAAAGTATGGCCTTTATCTTTCCTTCTTAGATTTCGTGGCAAATTTGAGAATCATCATTAAACCCCTCTTAACTGTTTAACAGCCATTTTTCTCACTTTTAATTTAAACAAACACAAGTCATCGGAATTAAACAAGTTGTCTCACTGACATTTTACTTAAAGATCTCAGACACGTATGTGCAAATGTTTAAATATACTTTGTTTTCTTTTCATCCCTCAAATCTATATAAATCTGCTCAAACCTCAGACTGGATCTGTCTAAACCTGTTCATATCGTGGACGAAAGCCCCCAAGCTGTTACGACACAGGGTTAACCCCCTCCTAATTTAAACCAGCCACAGAGAAAAAGTTCATGCCATAATCCATTAAATTTCGAGATGCAAAGACCCATTTGCAGAGGTCACAATTTAAAGTAAAATTAACAATTTTGCTATTTAAGTACAACAGAGAATAATAAAACAAACAATTATTTAGAACTCCCTTCGGTTAAACGTATCTTTTACCTCCCACTCTACAATACTGGTCCGATAAAACAAAAAAAAAGCTTTACAAAAAATTATCATGTTTCAAAACCAGTGCACTTTGTCGATTCTCCTTTGTAGACTTTCCTCTGTAGGGTTTTCTCTCGATTGGCTTCGATGTTCTGCGGAGCAAACCTCTTACAAACAGGTACCTTTCAGAAAGTCCTGCAGCTCGCAGTCTATCTTTCTGGATGCCCTTAGCAGTTCTTCTCCCAAAATGTTCAAAATGTCCAGTTTTACACCTCTAAACATCGGACCATTTCATTGATTTTGATGTCATCAAGTATTTCAAACTCAATTTGATTTCAGTTTGTTGGGGCAAATTTTAAACTGGCCGAATTTGAATTGGTTTTTGTTTCGTGCCAACTCAGCTATTGATTGCACAGTCAAATGTTGCATTTACCTTCTTTCAGAACACTTTGTGCCAGCTTCCAGTCTCTCTTAAATGTAACATATATCTCTACACCTTCATAACAATAACTTTTATCTGCCCTGCATACCTTTCCATAAATTTGATCAACTTAGTAAGTTCACACATTCACCTTTTCTGTTCCAAAAAGACCCATTTTCTCTCTTCCTTCCTTTACCTAAATCCTTCTTTCCAGTTATCATTCCAATTACTTACAATGTTACTAGTATTCTTCGACAAATAATTATATTGTGTGGATGTGTGTGTGTATGTACGTGTGTGTGTATGTGTGTGTGTGCTTGCATGTGTGTCTATGTGTGTATGCATGTGTGTGTGTATGTGTGTGTATATGTATGCATGTGTGTGTTTTGTGAATAATTCTCTGTAATTGGACTGACATGAAAGAATGAGATGTTATCACATTTCCATATGAAAGAGTAAATGTACCACGTTTCCAAGGTTTCTGATACCAAAAAAGATGTAAGAACCTCCTTTATTCATGATTGAAAAAGTGAACAAATGGTGTTCACAGACCGAACAGCAGTAATGAAATTAACCTTTATTGGGATCATTAAACGACCAAATATTTAGTTTTCGCGTGAGAGTTTAAATTCAGCTTTTCTTTTTCAATTGTGTGATGCATACCTTTTTATCAAAATGCAATCAACATCGGTGACAAAACCAGAGGTTTCTGGAAATGCTCAGTAGTTCTTTCAGTATCTCCTGTGAGAAAGCTGATTCAACATAACGTAGAGAATGGGTCTGGGTTGTGTTGCCAATAGTGTTCAGCGATGTGCCACTTAGGTGCAATAGTCAGGGGTAAATGTCGAGTAACAGAGTAGGGGAATGGGTCAGAATGGGTTACTCTTCAAAGTGTCAGCGTGGACGTGCTGTTTGAAATGGCCTGTTTCCCCACCGTAGGCATTCTATGATTCTATGATTTCTTTATAAAAAGGCAGGTCGGTGCCAGGATCAAGAATGTCTCCGAGCATGCTCAGGGCGTATTTAAATCAGAGGGTAAACAGCCAGAGGTCGTGGTTCACGTTGACACAAATGACATCGGTAAGAAGAGTGAAAGGTTGAAAGGCCCTGCTAAGAAAGTTCAGGGAGTTTGGAGTGAATTTAAAAGGAGGATCTCCAGGGTTGTAATCTTGGGATTACTCCCCGGGCATCTAGAAGTGAGTCAAGGAAGAGGAAGATAGTCGAGTTGAACATGTGGCCAAGAGCTAGTTTGGAAGGAGGGTTTCTGATTTTTGGATGATTGCGATCATGTCCAGGGTAGGTGAGAACTGGACAAAAAGGAAAGTGCGCACTTTAACTGGAGGGGCCCCAAAATCCTGGAAGGGAGGTGCGATCACGTCGATTTAAGCTAATGATGCAGGAGGATGGGAACCAAAGCAGCAGGTCAGAAACTGAGCAGAAAGTAAAGGTTTGTCAAATAAACTTGAGAGCCATTTTAATGACCATGCTGAGGGAACTAATCACAACAATTTTAAAAATGTGAGTTGCAGGTTGGAGTAAGGCTCACTATTATCAGGGATCAATAAATAAAGATGAAGAGACTGTGCACACAAGTATTAAAAGAGAAAGATAAATTGATAGAACTTATTTTAACACGTTTTCTAACTAAATATGTGTAGTTGTAGTATTTCGAATAAAATGTATGAGCTGATGGCGCAAACAGTTATACATAAGTACGGCATGGTGGGCATGACTGAAATGTGGTTACATGAAGGTCCGGACTGGGGTGTTAAATGTCCAGGCTACTCAGTATTCAGATAAGAAGCAACAGCAATTGGAGTGCCTGTATTCGTTCAGGATTATGTCAAGGCTGTATTAAGAAATGATATTAGAACGTGGGACAAATCTGATGAATCAGTCTAGTTTGAAATAAAACACATTGAATGAAATATATTGGTAGGAGCATTTCCAGCCCACAAACTACCCCCACCCCACCCCGACAAATTACATTCAATGTAGGGAATAGCATGAACCAGGAAATAACGATGGCTTGAGACAAGAGCACAAGAGTGATTATGGGAATAAGAGCATGCAAATTGACTGGATTAATCAATTTGGCAACGGTAGCCTCAAAAAACGATTCGTCGAATATATGATGGATTATTTCTTTGATTAACATGTAATGGAACCAACCAGAGAACTGGCTTTGGTATTACATCATGAGGAAGGAGTGATAAATCATATTGTAGTTCAGAATCATCTTAGAAAGAGTGACCACAACTTGTTTGAGTTTCATATTCAGACTGTAACAGCGAAGACAGAATCACATAGGAGAGATTTAGTGTTGGACAATGATAATTTTACTGGCCTGAGAAATGGCTTGGCCTGAATGGACATGTCAAAAAGATTAAAGTACAAGACATTTGAAGAAGAGTGGCAACTACTTAGGGAGATAGTCAAAACCCCTCAAAGTGTAATCCTGAGTGGAAGATGAATTGTAAAAAGATGAAAAGCAATCCATGTCTTAACAAGGAAGTCAACAATAACATGAAGGTTCTTGTCTGGTGGTAGTATCGCTGACTGCTAATCTAGGTAATGTTCTGGGGACATGGCTTCAAATACCACCACGGCAGATGGTGGAATTTAAATCCAATATGAACCTGGAATTAAGAGTATATTGATGATAATGAATCCATTGCTCATTGGTGGAAACACAAATATGTTTCATTAATGTTCTTTATGTCCAGAAAACACCATCCTTTACCTGGTCTGAGCGACATGTGACTTCAAACCCATACAAATCTGGTTGACGCTTAACTGCCCTCTGGGCAATTAGGGACAGACAATGAGTGCTGTCTAACCAGCAACACGCTCATCCTTTAACGAATTAAAGAAAAACACTTTAATTGTAAGCGAACGGCTACTAAAAACATCATGAAAATGGCTATGAAGGAAAATGAGAAGTAAACATAAGGAATGATAAAGAACACTTCTCAGAATAGTCAAAAAGCTTAAAAATGCTGAAATCAAATTTTGTCTTTGTGAGGATGAAAATGGCGAGGTAATAATGGGAAACCCAGAAATGGCAGAGGCAAAACCAACACTTTCTGTTTTCACAGTGCAAGATAATTTCTTCCCAAAATTTAAACAACTGCAAAGGATCATGATGGAAGTACGATGACGAGGAAGAAGATGTTAAATACATTGATGGCATTATAGACAGGTCAGACCCTCGGCCTGCGGTATATCATATTAAAGGATGTAACAGCAGTGATAGTGGATGTGTTAGTAAGGATATTAAAAAAATCCTTGAATTCTGGAACGGTACTGATCTATTGGAAAATTAATAATCTAGTACTCGTTCCCAAAACAGGAGATAGGCAAAAGTTCACAAACTGTAGACCAATGAGTTGAACCTCTGTAGTGGGGAAGTTTCTTCAGTCAACTGTAAAGTATGAAATAACTGAACACTTGGAAAAACAAAGATCAATTCACCAGTTTCAGCACAGTTTCATGATGGGCAGGTTGTGCTTGACAAACCTGCTGGAGTTCTTTGAGAATGTATCCAGCAAAGTGGATAATGGGGATGCAGCAACTGCTGTGCATCTGAACTTCAGAAGGCATTTGACAAGGTGCTGCATAAAGGACTGATCTAGGCAGTTAGAACCGAGGGGTTAAGGGTAGAGTATTGAATTGGATAGAGGATTGACTGACTAACAGAAAGCAGAGCATCGGGATAAATGGTCTTTCCCTGGCGAACTGAAACTAGTGAGGTGCTGCAGGGTTCAGCTCTCAGACCTCAATTGTTTAGAATCTGCTCAAATGACCTGGAAGGAGGGACAGAGTGTAGCAACTAAATTCACAGATGGTATTAAACTAGGTGGTAAAACAGGCTGTAATGAGGAGCTAAAGAGTTTACAGATGAATAATGGTAGGGTTAGAAAATGGGGCGAATTGCTATATCTGGCAGATTGTATTAAATGTGGTTAACTGCACCGTTGAATTTCCTACTGCCAGTCGTAATTTCTATTTTCTTCAGTTGCACCACCTACAGTTCTTTGGATTTTATTCACCGTTGGTGGCTGGGGTCACAGGAGTCGAGAGGTTTGGTTGTGGGAAATGCAGGTTGCTCTATGTGTCTGGAACAAGACATTAATGTGGAGAAAATATCGCAGTCAGGCCTTGTTGATTCCCACAGCAGGCCTGGCAACCAGATGGCCTATCCCTGTTCTTACCCCCTGATGTCTAATTGCCTGGAGTAATCCACGTCAAAATGTTGCAGTCAGATAGACAGTCCGTAATTAATATGCCCATTTCGTAATAAAGAGACAAATGACCACTTAGATCAGAATTAAAGACTTGGCAATTCTTTTGAGATTTAATGACTATTTGCTGCACATGCAGGCTGGAACTGGGTGATGGGACAACAAAACAGTTCAGCATTGTTGCAAATGTATAGGTTAGATATTGAGTAAAAATATTCTGTTCGAAAGGGTCCATACACTATATCTTATGAAAAATGTGTTGAAGGTATTGTGGGAAAATACAACATTGAATTGATTAAAACAGGAAGATGTGAAGTGGATATAAGTCATAGAACATAGAACATTACAGCGCAGTACAGGCCCTTCAGCCCTCGATGTTGCACCGACCAGTCATACCAATCTGAAGCCCATCCCACCTACACTATTCCATGTACTTCCATATGCTTGTCTAATTACGACTTAAATGTACTTAAAGTTGGTGAATCAACTACCGTTGGAGGCAAAGCATTATATAACGTTACTACTCTCTGAGTAAAGAAACTACCTCTGGCATCTGCCCTATATCTATCACCCATAATTTAAAGCTATGCCCACCCCGTAATCGCCATCATCATACTTGGAAAAAGGCTCTCCCTGTCCAACCTATCTAAACCTCTGATCATTTTATATGTCTCTATCACGTCACCCCTGAACCTTCTTCTCTCCAACGAGAACAGCATCGAGTCCCTCAGCCTTTCCTGGTAAGACCTCCCCTCCATACCAGGCAACATCCTGGTATCTCCTCTGCAACCTTTCCAAAGCTTCCACATCCTCCTCATAATGTGGTGTCCAGAACTGAACACAATTCTCCAAGTATGGCCGCACCAGAGTTCTGTACATCTATAGCATAACCTCATGGTTCTGGAATTCGATCACTCTATTAATAAATAGCGAAACCATTTATGCCTTCTTAAGAACCCTGTCAACCTGGGTGGCAACTTTCAAGGATCTGTGTACCTGGACATGAAATCTCTCTACTCAACACAACAACCAAGAATCTTACCATTAGCCCATTACTTTGCATTCCGTTTACTCAAACCAAGGTGAATCACCTTTGTCCACACTAAACTCCATTAGCCACCTCTCAGCCCAGCTCTGCAGCTTATCTATGTCTCTCTGTAAACTACAATATCCTTCGTCACTACCCACAACTCCAGCGACCTTTGTGTCATCTGCAAATTGACTAACTCACCCTTCTATGCCCTCATCCAGGTCGTTTATAAAAATGACAAACAACAGTGGACCCAACACCGATGCTTGTGGTACACCACTAGTAACTGGACTCCAGGATGAACATTTCCCATCAACCACCACCCTCTGTCTTCTTTCAGCAAGCTAATTACTGATCCAAACTGCTATATCTCTCACAATCCCATTACTCCGCATTTTGTACAATAGCCTAATGTGGGGAACCTTGCCTGGCTGAAATCCATATACACCACATTAACCGGTTTGCTTTCATTTCTCCTTTCTGGTCACCTTCTCAAAGAACTCAATAAGGTTTGTGAGGCACGATACCCTTCACAAAAGCGTGCTGACTATCCCTAATCAAATTATTCCTTTCTGGATGATTATAACTAAAAGCTCTTTTCCAACACTTTACCAACAACTGACGTAAGGCTCACTGGTCTATAATTACCAGGGTTATCTCGACTCCCCTTCTTGAACAGGGGAACCACTTTGCCTTCCTCGAGTATTCTGGCATTATTCCTGTAGACAATGATTTAAAGATCAATGCCAAAGGTTCGGAATCTTCTCATTGGCTTCCCAGAGGACCCTAGGATAAATCCCATCCAGTCCAGGGAACTTATCTATTTTCACATTCTGCAGGATTTCTAATACCTCTTCCTTGTGAACCTCAACCACACCTTGTCTAGTAGCCTGTACCTCTGTATTTTCCCCGACAACATTGTCATTTTCTAGACTGAATACTGTCGAAAAATATTCATTTAATGCTTCCCCTATCTCCTCTGACTCCACACACAACTTCCCACTACGATCCTTGATTGGCCCCAATCTTACTCTCGTTATTCTTTTATTCCTTAAATACCGATAGAAAGCCTTAGGGTTTACCCTGATCCTATCTGCCAACAACTTCTCATGTCTCCTCCTGGCTCTTCTGAGCTCTCTCTTTAGGTCTTCCCGGACTACCTTGTAACCCTCAAACGCCCTAACTGGCCCTTCACATCTCATCCTAACATAAGCCTTCTTCTTCCTCTTGACCAGAGATTTCACTCCCTTCGTAAACCATGGCTCCCGCACTCTACATCTTCCTCCCTGCCTGACAGGTACATACTTATTTCGGACACTCAGGAGCTTTTCCTTGAATAAGCTCCACATTTCTAATGTGTCCATCCACGGCAGTTTCTTTCCCCGTCCTATGCTTCCTAAATCTTGCCTAATCGCATCATAATTGCCTTTCTCCCAGCTGTAAATCTTGCCCAGTGGTATACACCTATCCCTTTCTATCACTAAAGTAAACATAACAGAATTGTGATCGCTATCACCAAAGTGCTCACTTACTTCCAAGTCTAACACCTGGCTGGGCTCATTACCCAGTACCAAATCTAACGTGGCGTCGCCCCTTGTTGGCCTGTCTACATACAGTGGCAAGAAGCCCTGCTGCACACAGTGGACAAAAACTGACCCATCTATATTTCACATACCATAGCATTAGCAGTCAATATTTGGAAAGTTGAAGTCCCCCATGACAACTACCCTGTCTCTCTCACTCCTATCAAGAATCATCTTTACTACCCTGTCCTCTACATCTCTGGAACTATTCGGAGTCCGATAGAAAACTCCCAACAGGATGACATCTCCTTTCTTGTTTCTAACCTCAGCCCATTCTACCTCAGTTGACGATTCCCCAAACATCCTTTCTGCAATTGTAATACTGTCCTTGACGAACAATGCCACACATCCCCTCTTTTAACATCTTCTCTGTTCTTACTGAAACATCTAAATCCTGGAACCTGCAATAGCCATTCCTGTCCCTGCTCTAACCATGTGTCCGAAATGCCCACAACATTGAAGTCCCAGGTACTAGCCCATGCTTCAAGTTCACCTACCTTATTCCGGAAACTCCTGGCGTTGACGTAGACACACTTCAAACCAACTTCTTGCTTGCTGGTTCCATCTTGCATCCCTGAAACTTGATTTCGAACCTCCCTACTCTCAATATTTTCTATACTCGAACTACAATTTTGATTCCCATCCGCTTGCTGGATTAGTTTAAAACCACCCAAACAGCCTTAGCGAATTTCTCCCCCATGATATTGGTACCCCTCTGGTTTAAATGAAGACCATCCTGTTTGGAGAGGTCCCACCTAGCCTAGAAAGAGCCCCAATTATCCAAGAATCCAAAACCTTCATTCCCGCATTTCCCTGTAGCCACGTGTTCAATTCCTCTCTCTCCCTGTTCCCCGCCTTACTAGCACATGGCACGGGCAACAAACCAGAGACAACAACTCTGTTCGTCCTAGCTCTAAGATTCCATCCTAGCTCCCTGAATTTCTGCCTGAAATCCCCGTCTGGCTTCCTACCTATGTCATTGGTGCCTATGTGGAACACGACATGGGGCTGCTCCGCCTCCCCTTTAAGGATCCCAAACACATGATCAGAGACATCACGAACCCTGGTACCTGGGAGGCAACACACCAACCGTGAGTCTCTCTCGTTCCCACAGAACCTCCTATCTGTCCTCCTAACTATGTAGTCCCCAATGACTACTGCTCTGCTCCTCTTCTCCCTTCCCTTCTGAGCAGCAGGGACAGACTCTGTGCCAGAGCCCTGTGTCCCACTGCTGTCCCCTGGTAAGTCCTCTCCCCAACAGTATCCAAAACGGTATACTTATTGTTGAGGTGAATGGCCACAGGGGATCCCTGCACTGCCTGACGATTCCCTTTCCATCTCCTGACTGTAATCCATTTGCCTTTTTCTTGTACCTGAGGAGTGACTACCTCCCTGTAACCCCTCTCAATAACTCCATCTGCCTCCCGAATGATCTGAAGTTCATCCAGCTCCAGCTCCAGTTCCCTAACGCGGTTTTCAAGGAGCTGGAGTTGTGTGCACTTCCCGCAGATGTAGTCAGCAGGGACACTAGTGGTGACCCTTACCTCGCACATTCTGCAGGAGGAACATTCAACTGCCCTCATCTCCATCCATTATTGTGAATTCCCAAAGAGATGTTAAAAAATAAGGAATAAAAAATAAACTCGCTCCCTTACCAATCTGGCGCACAGAAGTTTGTTTTTGGTCAGAGGAGGAGATGGGTGGGAGACACGACCCGTGTAGTGTTTTGAGTAACGCAACCACACAAATATATGACTTCCCAGAAGTCGTTCGCTCCTCCCTCACACCTCTCAGCAAATGGTGGCCCGATTCCCAAGGTAAGTCCCTTTTAATTCTTTATATAGGTCTCGGCATGTCAAGGAACAGGCAAATATTGGTCTTTGGATCATATTAGGAAAATGTGCCTGTATTAGAGCACAATGACGAGTGGAATGGAAAAAACAGTGTATTATTTCAATGAATTTAGTTCAATGAATTATTTCCTTATTATTGAGTCTTCGAGTAAGTGGAAGAGCTACTCTTTGTTTTCCTTGTCTAGACCCCTCATGTTGTTAAACACTTCCATCAGGAGGACCTCTCAGCCTTCTTTGCTTAAAAGTAAAATCAAGTAGATCCAACCTCTCTTCAGTTTGAGTACACTCTTTTCATGTAACTTCTGAAAGGTATCAGTGTTAAATTTCATTAGCGATTGATCTGTCCACCTGAACAACAGGTTTATACCCTCCTGTACCCTCACACTGTCCTCCTCACTGTGAACCACCAGCTCGTCTTGGTGTCATCCACAACATTATTTATCATTCCCTCCAAACTCCATCCCTCCCATTCTCCTCCTCATCGTTTATGAAGTTCACAACTAAGCCATGAATTTCTCCTGTTCTTCAGATGTTGTTCAAGGGAAGGCATTGAGAATTCCATTCTCTTGTTTTTTCCTATTTTGGTGAATTTACAGCGTGATGCAGTTGAGTTCTTTTTCACGAGGGAGCCACCAATTTTATTTTGGACATGGAGCTGAATTCTACTTTTATACTATGCTCCTCTGTATGTTTTATTGATTAGCTTGTACGTAGTTAGTATTGGATTAGGTTTAGATGGCTTTCACTGCAACATTTGTGTTCCATGTGGATCTGGAAAATGTTCTTTATATCGTTCCCTGCAACAGCCAGAGCTGAAGCAAGTTTCCGTGTCGACGATAGTGACAGATTCACAATTTTGTTTGAAATAGTTGGAGTGATAAGGATAAAGATTCAGCTAATTTCTGTATATAGACGTACAGAAGGAGATCAAATCATTTCGTCAAGTCCACCTTGAACTGGAAACAAATTAATAAATTATATGCCCACTTTTCTTCTTATTACAAAAACATTTTCAAAAAAATGTTCTTAGAGCAGCGTGGATCTTCTAGCTGCTCCTGGGAATGCAGGCAGTTAAATATTTAATATAGTCTTTTTGCAGTTGATGTTATAGTTTATTAATTTAATATAATTATTTCCATTTTGCTTTATTAACATTCAAAAACAAACAAAACAGCAAAAAAACCTCATGATTTTCTTTCAAACGAACTTTTTTTTAAAAAGAGTTGTTTAAGGGTGGTTTACAAAGAAAACGAAAAGTCTATTTTTATTTTAAAATGTTTCTTTTATTATACTGCAGAAGGTTTTTTGTTTTGTAAAATTAATTAATTAAAATAAGGAGGTGTACCTTCATTCCGGAGAATCGTACACATTTTCAGCTCTGGAGAAGACTATTTTCTTCTCGGACTTTATTGAAGAGGAATATTTTTATTAATTTATTTAGTTAAATGGTTTATTTTGTTTAATCTTTCTATGTTTGATACGTGTATGTCTCTATTTTTCAATTTTAACATTGTCTGTCGGTAATGAAAGGTAACAGAAGGTGCCGTAAAAAGGTTCTGCTTTTAGGCATAATATTATTAAGGTCTCATAAGGCACAGAGAGGACGGCTGGAAGATTTGGAAAAAAAAATACTATCCAGCATATCAGTCATATAGGTGTTTGGCTCTCAGGAAAGATAAGAAAGTAGTTCAAAATTCTCCTATGACTATTCCTCTACCAAAATGCTTTTCAGCTTTTAGAACAGCTGAAGGGGATTGTTTCTCTGAGGAAAATGGAAGAGTAATCAATTATTGGACACTTGGAATGATTCTTATGTTCAGCAGCTTTTGAGGAGATTTAGTAGAATTATTGCTTCAGTGAACTTTTCTATCAGGGGCACTAACACAAGATTCTGTGGCATTGACCACTAATTCAGGATGCTTTGTTTATTTTCCAGTGCTAAGATTAAGAACGTCTCGAAACATTTCAAGCACGTTGTTCAAGATGACATTGAGTAGAGAAACATTACTGTAGATATTGGCAGTAATGATATGTTTTAGGGAAAGATTAAAGCAGTACAGAGTGAACTTAAGAGGTGAGGTAGAGTATTAATAAAAAAACTTTTAAAGCAATACTTTCTGGTTTACTCCAATGCCAAACCCAACTGGGAAGGAACAAAAGGTTAACCGAGAAAAACAAACGGCTGTAGAGCTACTGTGTTATTGAGGGATATCGATTTTTGGGAAATTAGAATCTATTTTAGAATAGAAATGACCTGTTTGGAAAGGATTGGTCTAATCTAAACTGGAAAGCAACCAATATCTTAGCAGGGAGATTTGCTCCTTCTATGTAGGGAGACTTTATGTTGATAGAGGTAACAAGGGAGATATTCCAAGTAGAATTACAAATGGTAGGATGGATGGAGACGTTTATGAATGTGAGGAGTACACAGCGATTAGAAAAGAAAAACAAGAGAGTCAAAAGTATATAGTAATGCTGAAGCACGAAATTGCATTTATTTCAATTGAGGGGTCTTACAGGGGAGGCTGATGAACTCGGGGCATATTTAAGAACATGGGATCGGGACATCATATGTATTAAAGTAAATTGGTTGAGAGATGATCAACTCGGAAATGTAGTACTGGGAAAGCACAACAGGTCAGGCAGCATGTGGGAAGCAGGACAATCAACGTTTTGGGAAAAAGCCCTTGATCAGGAATGGGCTGATGAAGGGATTTTGCTTGAAGTGTCGATTTCCCTGCTCCTGGGATGCTGCCAGACCTGCTGTGCTTTTCCAGCACCACACTCTCGACTCTAACTTCTATCATCTGCAGTCCTCACTTTCGCCTGAGAGATGTTCAAGCTGAGAGATGGCAATTCAATCTTCCAGTTGTTAAGCGTCATAGAAAGGGTGGAAAATATATACGGAGGGCAGGGAGGGGATGAACTGCATTTTTGATTAAGGAATAAATTGTTGCTGGAACAGGGAAAGACATTTCTGAAAGATTATCCAGTTAAAATATGCAGGTAGTATTAAAAATAAGAAAATAAAGTTAACTTTGAACAGATTGCACTAAATGCTCTTTTATGAAAAACCGTCCAGTGAAAATATATTAGTCGAAATTAAAAAGAAGAAAGGAAAGTACACGTTGATTGTATTGTACCAGATGCTCTGCAACAGTAAGAAAGAAATTGAGAAACAAACATGTAGGGAAATCTCGGATATACATATAAGCTTAAGGTTGTGATAATGGGGGATTTTAATTTTCTAATAATTGATGGAGACTACCACAGCGTTAAAGGGTTGGATAGTGAAGAATTTGTCAAATATGTTCACAAAAATTTTCTTCATCAATATTTGGATGATTCTAACAGAGAAGGAGCAAAACTAGGCTTCTTTTGTGCAAAAGGCAGGGCAAGTGACTGAAGTAAACGTGAGGGAATGTTTTGGGCATTGCAATCATAATTCTATTAGTTTCATAATGGTTATGGAAAAGAAGAAGCCGTTCATTACTTTTTTTTATTTGGAGTACCATAAATTTTTATGGCATGGGACAAGGACTTATCAAGTTTGATTGGAGTAGACTGTCAGCAGGTAAAACAATGTCTGAAAAGTGGGAGCCATTCAACAGTGTGACGACGGGAGTTGAGGGAATTATGTTCCTGTTAAAGTGAAGGGAAGATTAAGGAACAGTGGACGACTACCGTTATTGAGCTTTTATGCAAGAATCAAAGAAAACCTTACATGAGATACAGACAACTTTATTCAATTTAATCTCTTAGACAATATAAAGAATGTGGGGCATTATTTCGAGAAAAATCAGTAAAGCAAAAAGGCGATATGAGATAGAATGGGCAGATAAGGTTAAGGATAATCCAAAAATATTGTGCAACTACATTAACAGCAAGAGGGCAACCATAGAGAGGGTTAGGCCTCTCAAAGATTATGAAGGACATCGATGTTTTGAACTCAGGAAATGGGGAATAAAATCATCCCATTCCTGGTGCAACAGACAGCAACAAACACACACAATTGCCTGCACCTCACATTCATCCAACTAGAACTCTATCTGCTATCTGTCAGTCTATTAACCCATTTCATCAAGATCCTTTTGTATTCTTAGAAATCATTCTTCACTGTCCAAGTTGCCACCAGTTTTGGTGTCATCTACAAACTTACAAACCATGCCTTCAATATTCTCACGCAAATCATTTACATACATGACAAACAAAGAAAACTCAGAACCCACCTCTATGAAACACTGCTTGGCATAAGCCTTCAGTTAGAAAAGCAACCACCCACCATTACTCTGTTTCCTGCCATTGCACCAATTGAAAGTGCTGGAGAGAAACAGCACTGTTCAGGCAGTATCGGAGCAGAGAACAATGGAATTAACTTTTTTTTAATCCAACATAACTTGTTCAAGATAGGTTCATATAAGACTCGATATATTAACTCTGTTTCTCTGCCCAGATCCTGTGTTAGCTGTTGCATTTCTCCATCATTTTGCATTTGCATTTCAGATTTCCACTATTTCTAATATTTTGCTTTTTCTTGATTGGTCTGGATGTTGGTTATATTTGGACAATATGCTCCATTCCTGTCCCTATCACTTGTGTCAGTGACACATGTATTACACTGGAGTCTGTTTCTTCTTTAAGTTCTGAAAATAAATGCGCGGATCACACCAATGTGATTTTGATTTAAAAGGCCTTTTAGAGACAGCTACACTAGATGAAAAGTAGGAATAGTTTATTAATTATGATATTGCCTGTGTGTTTTATGACTAGACTTGTCTCCCCAGTCTCAGAACATTTTCCATAAGACCATAAGACCATAAGACATGGGGGTGGAAGTAAGGCCATTCAGCCCATCGAGTCCACTCCACCATTCAATCATGGCTGATGCGCATTTCAGATCCACTTACCAGCGTTCTCCTCGTAGCCCTTAATTCCTCTAGACAACAAGAATCTATCAATCTCGGCCTTGAAGACATTTAGCGTCCCGGCACCCACTGCACTCCGTGGCAATGAATTCCACAGGCCCACCACTCTCTGGCTGAAGAAATGTCTCCGCATTTCTGTTCTGAAATGACCCCCTCTAATTCTAAGGCTGTGTCCACGGGTCCTAGTCTCCTCGCCTAACGGAAACAAATTCCTAGCATTCACCTTTTCCAAGCCATGTATTATTTTGTACGTCTCTATTAAGTCTCCCCTTAATCTTCTAAACTCCAACGAATACAATCCCAGGATCCTCAGCCGTTCCTCATATGCTAGACCTGTCATTCCAGGGATCATCTGTGTGAATCTCCGCTGGACACGTTCCAGTGCCAGTATGTCCTTCCTGAGGTGTGGCGACCAAAACTGGACACAGTACTCCAAATGGGGCCTAACCAGAGCTTTATAAAGTCTTAGTAGTACATCTCTGCTTTTATATTCCAACCCTCTTGAGATAAGAGACAACATTGCATTCGCTTTCTTAATCACAGACTCAACCTGCATGTTTACCTTTAGAGAATCCTCGACTAGCACTCCCAGATCCCTTTGTTCTTTGGCTTTATTAATTTTCTCACCATTTAGAAAGTAGTCCATGCATTTATTCTTTTTGCCAAAGTGCAAGACCTCGCACTTGCTCACGTTAAATTCCATCAGCCATTTCCTGGAGCACTCTCCCAACCTGTCTATATCCTTCTGTAGCCTCCCCACTTCCTCAGTACTACCTGCCTGTCCACCTAACTTCGTATCATCAGCAAACTTCGCTAGAATGCCCCCGGTTCCCTCATCCAAATCATTAATATATAATGTGAACAGCTGTGGCCCCAGCACCGAACCCTGCGGGACACCGCTCGTCACCAGCTGCCATTCTGAAAAAGAACCTTTTATCCCAACTCTCTGCCTTCTGTTAGACAGCCAATCCTCGGTCCATCCCAGCAGCTCACCTTGAACACCATGGGCCCTCACCTTGCTCAGCAGCCTCCCGTGTGGCACTTTATCAAAGGCCTTTTGAAAGTCTAGATAGACCACATCCACTGGGTTTCCCCTGGTCTAACCTACTTGTTACCTCTTCAAAAAATTCCAACAGGTTTGTCAGGCATGACCTCCCTTTACTAAATCCATGTTGACTTGTTCTAATCAGACTCTGCTCTTCCAAGAATTTAGAAACCTCATCCTTAATGATAGATTCTAGAATTTTACCAACAACCGAGGTTAAGCTGATTGGCCTATAATTTTCCATCTTTTGCCTTGATCCTTTCTTGAACAAGAGGGTTACAACAGCCATCTTCCAATCATCCGGGTCCTTTCCTGACTCCAGTGACTCTTGAAAGATCTCAACCAATGCCTCTGTTATTTCCTCAGCCACCTCTCTCAGAACTCTCGGGTGTATCCCATCGGGGTCAGGAGATTTATCAATTTTAAGACTTTTTAACTTTTCTAGCACTATCTCTTTCGTAATGGCAACCATATTCAAGTCAGCCCCGTGACACCCTTTAATTTTTGGGATATTACTCATGTCTTCCATTGTGAAAACTGACGTAAAGTACTTGTTAAGTTCTCCTGCTGTTTCCTTATCTCCCATCACGAGGCTTCCTGCATCAGTTTGAAGTGGCCCAATGTCTACTTTTGCCTGTCGTTTGTTTCTTATGTACTGAAAGAAACTTTTACTATTATTTCTAATATTACTGGCTAGCCTACCTTCATATTTGATCCTCTCATTTCTTATTACACTCTTTGTTATCCTCTGTTTGCTTTTGTATCCTTCCCAATCTTCTGATTTCCCACTGTTCTTAGCCACTTTATAGGATCTATCTTTTTCTTTAATACATTTCCTGACTTCCTTTGTCAGCCAAGGTTGTCTAATCCCTCCCCGGTTAATCTTTCTTTTCTTGGGAATGAACCTCTGTACAGTGTCCTCAATTATACCTACAAACTCCTGTCATTTTTTGCTCTACTGTCTTCCTGGTTAGCCTCTGCTTCCAGTCTATTTTAGTCAGTTCCTCTCTCATGCCCTCATAATTACCTTTATTCAACTGTAACACCATTACATCCGATTTTGCCTTCTCCCTTTCAAACTCCAGACTGAACTCTACCATATTATGGTCGCTACTTCCGAAGGGTTCCCTTACTTTAAGATCTTTTACAGAGTCTGGTTCATTGCAAAGCACTAGGTCCAGAATAGCCTGCTCTCTTGTGGGCTCCATGACAAGCTGTTCCAAAAAGCCATCCTGTAAGCATTCCATGAATTCCCTTTCTTTAGATCCACTAGCAACATTATTTACCCAGTCCACCTGCATATTGAAGTTTCCCATGATCAATGTAACCTTGCCTTTCTGACATGCCTTCTCTATTTCCGGGTACATGTTGCGTCCCTGGTCCTGACCACTGTTAGGAGGTCTATACACAACTCCAATTATGTTTTTTTTTGCCTTTGTGGTTCCTCAATTCCACCCACATTTTCTAATCGTTTCTATGAATAACTACAACAAAGATGGTTGTCATGCAGCCCATCATCACTGTACCAGCTCAATATGAAATATGAGCTGTCTTCCCTCTTACTCTGCTGGAACTCAAAGTAACCCAACACATTTTGTAATCTGTGTCTGTTTTTTGTTTCTGTATATCCCGTTCCGATATAAACAATCTTAACAACCTGTATAACCTGTGATTAAACAGTCTATATATAAAATATAATGATGTACATCACATTCAAAATTGTCCTATTCCATTCACATTGTCGTTTAGCATTCCATGTACCAAAGGTCATCCGTTATCTTGCTCTGCATTGCATTTCATTCCATTTGTCAGAAACAGTGATGGCTGAATACTAGTAACTGGGAGATATTGCTGCACTCCCCTCAGGTCTCCTCAACCACTGGCCGCAGCCTTTCTGTCTCAGAGCCATTATCATATTCATTCCGTCCCTTACTCATTAATTCATGACTTTTAATAAACAAGGTTATTATACATTGTTATAGACCAGGCCCGACCACTCAAAACATTCTTAAGCACGTAGCCCAGTCCTTAATGTTGCCATTTGTTGAAGGTAAGTGTATAGTGGATATTCCCAGAGAGAATTAGTTGGTCCGACGGTTGACCTTTAAACAAACAGAATGTATTTGTAAAAATAATGAATGAAACACAACAAACCGAAAACACCGTACCTGAATAATTCATCCTATCCAAAACTGTCAGGCTACCTCGAATTATGGATGCTGATCCAAATTACTTGCAACAATCCCAATAAACAAACTCACGAGCACAAAGAGTAAAAATTACACAAAAAAGCTTATAGTTTACGAAGTCAGAGGACGGAAGGTGAGGCAGAGCGTCCAGTTTAAACAGTGAACCTGACTCAACTAACCCTTGAACTGAACTGACCTGTGCAGCCGGAGAGCTGGCCACATCCCCTTGATTACACCAGTTTTTTAAAAAGGCTTGACAGCCTTCTGCCCGAGGCATTATCTGCTATGTAAAAAAAAACAATAGACCCCAATAAAGCATTCAATATTGAGACATGTTGGAACATTGCGTCATTTAGAACCTCTCTGAAAAAATTCAATGACAACATAACCTTGTAAAGGTACTACCTGTGTGACAACTCCCCCAATATAAAACAGAATCTTCAATATCCAAGATGGCTTCAGTTTTCAAAACTCCCAAAAATAGTAGTTTGTACTCTACAATGAGCATGTACATTCGTTTACTATAAACATGTAAACATGCACAATTACATCCTGTTTCAGGGTGTGGTCCTTCCATCATTGAGTGCTTCCATTTGTCAGTCAAGTCTCAACAATTCATTGGAAATCATGTTTTCAAGACCTGCCCCGTGCACAATTTTCAAATTGAATGGCTGTAACAACAGGCTCCAGCTAAGCAGTCTCGCAGTTTTCCTAACATTTCTCAAAAAAGACTTCATTGAGTTATGATCAGTGTAAATGGTTGTCTCCGATACGTTACTGTTAATATAAACACTGAAATGTTGTCATACCAACACAAAGCTCACTGTCTCTTTCTCAACTGCTGAATATTTCTACTAATGAACATTCAACTTCTTGGAGGAATACCCAGTAGGTCTCTCTGTCTTCTCGTCATCTTCCTGCAGGAGTCCAACACCGAAATCCACATCATTCGCATTTAAATCCACCTGAATGGTTTTGCATAATCAGGTGTGTCTGATCGTGGGCAGTGGTTAACACATATTTCAAATGCCGTCAAATGCCTTCTGACAGTCCTCTGTCCACTGACACGTCTTGCCTTTCTTTAACAATTCAGTGAGTAGAGCAGTCACACTGCAAAAATGAGGCACAAACATTCGATAAAATCGACTTAATCCCAGGAACTGCTCCTTTTGTCAACAGGATGCAAAATGTCCCAGTTACCATCACTTTCAAATCTCCAATGCACCATTCATCTATGTCCAATAGCATGGCCAAGGAAGGTGACGTTTGCTTTGGCACATTCACTTTTCGCTCAGTTTACCACCAAGCCTGCATTCCGAAGTCGATCGAACAAGTCTGATAGATGCTGTAGTCTTCCTTCCATGAGTCACTAAAAATCACAAGGTCATCAATGTAAACCACAGGTTGGATAATCTGGCAACATATTGGTTAGTCCCTGTAATGTGGCCGGCACATTTTACATACCAAATGTAAGTTGCTTGTCCCACATTTTCAACACAGTTTTCCAACCGTGGAACTGAATATACATCAACCTTTTTAACTGCATTGACGTTACGATAGTCCACATATAATTAGAACATAGAACATAGAAGAATACAGCGCAGTACAGGCCCTTCGGCCCTCGATGTTGCGCCGATCAAAGCCCACCTAACCTACACTAACCCACTATCCTCCATATACCTATCCAATGCCCGCTTAAATACCCATAAAGAGGGAGAGTCCACCACTGCTACTGGCAGGGCATTCCATGAACTTACGACTCGCTGAGTGAAGAACCTACCCCTAACATCAGTCCTATATCTACACCCCCCCCTTAATTTAAAGCTATGCCCCCTTGTAATAGCTGACTCCATACGTGGAAAAAGGTTCTCACTGTCAACCCTAGCTAACCCCTAATCATCTTGTACACCTCGATCACGTCACCCCTAAACCTTCTTTTCTCCAATGAAAACAACCCCAAGTCCCTCAGCCTTTCCTCATCGGATCTTCCTACCATACCAGGCAACATCCTGGTAAACTTCCTCTGCACCCGTTCCAGTGCCTCCACATCCTTCCTATAGTATGTCGACCAAAACTGCACACAATATTCCAGATGCGGCCGCACCAGAGTCTTATACAACTGCAGCATGACCTCAGGACTCCGGAACTCAATTCCTCTACCAATAAAAGCCATTACGCCATATGCCTTCTTCACTGCACTATTTACCTGGGTGGCAACTTTCAGAGATCTGTGTACATGGACACCAAGATCCCTCTGCTCTTCCACACTACCAAGTATCCGACCATTAGCCCAGTACCCCATCTTTTTGTTACTCTTACCAAAGTGAATCACCTCACACTTAGCTACATTGAACTCCATTTGCCACCTTTCTGCCCAGCTCTGCAGCTTCTCTATATCCCGCTGTAACCTGCCACATCCTTCCTCACTGTCTACAACTCCTCCGACTTTCGTATCATCCGCAAACTTGCTCACCCAACCTTCTAACCCTTCCTCCAGGTCATTTATAAAAATGAGAAACAGCAATGGTCCCAAAACAGATCCTTGCGGAACACCGCTAGTGACGGCACTCCAAGATGAACCTTTGCCATCAACTACTACCCTCTGTCTTCTTCCAGCCAGCCAATTCCTAATCCAAACCTCCAACTCACCCTCAATGCCATATCTCTGTATTTTCTGCAGTAGCCTACCATGGGGGACCTTATCAAACGCCTTACTAAAATCCATGTATACCACATGAACCGCTTTCCCCTCATCTACCTGCTTAGTCACCTTCTCAAATTGTTGGGCACCATTTGGCTTTGGCACCATGACATTCGGTGATTTCCAGTCACAGTAACACATGTTGATTATGTCACCTTGGTGCTTGCATTCAATCGCCTTCTGAGCCTGTGCCAACTTTAGAGGATTAGGCTTGTAAGGATGTTGGTTAATTGTAGCAGCATCTCCTATAGTTACATTTTGCACAATTAGGTGATTACTTCCAAGTTAATATCTGCATAATGTGATAGTGATAACTCTTTCTGATCATTTCAATTTTTTTCATGAAGGCAAATCAATAAATCATCCCAATTTTAGACAAGTACCTCATTGTCCACTTTAATTTGAGGAATGTCCGTTTCAGAATCCTCTGACTTCGTTTCTTACTTCTGTGCCGTATACATTAACAACTTGTCCTTTGGCTTTCCTTCCCTATCAAAGTACATTTTGAGTATATTCGCATGAGATACGCTGTGAGACTTCTTTCTTTCTGGAGTCCCTATCAAGTAGTTATCCTCTCTCTATATCCGTTGTATTTGATAAGGTCCACAAATCTTGCTTTTCATGGTTCACCTATCACTGAAAGTAACAGTTATAGCTTATCCCCGATCGCAAAATTGTTTTTTTAAATTTCCTGTCCGCTTCCTGCTTTGTTGCATGCTGCAATACTTTTAAATGCTGTCCAGCCAACTCCCCAGCACTATTAATCGTTTCCTAAAATTTGAGACCTAAGCCAAATGTGTGGCATTTGAATTTTGATTTACTACTTTCTCCTTAATCAATATTAATGATCCTCTCAATTAATGTCCAAAAAATAATTCAAATGGATTGAATTTGCTCTTTTAATTTGGTGCATCCCTGATTACAAAAAGCACAAATGGAATTCCCTTACACTAATCATCCGGATAGTCCTGATCTTAAGCCCTCAACATGGTCTTTAATGTTTAATGTCACCTTTCTAGCGCTCCCTGCAAGGTTTGATTGCATGCAGTCGATTTGAATTGCTTTATTCCTAAGACATCATCGTGAATAAATTAGATGTGAAGTTTGAACCTTGACCTCACTGTATCTCTCTTGGTAGTCTGCGACTATTTTTTAAAAAAAGAGTAATTCCTTTGCAATTCTTTTAGCTATGATACTGCAGCTTGGGATGGCCTGTGGAAATCTTTTCGATACATCTATTGTTGGTAACGAATACCGGTGTCCAGGATTTGTTTGAGGTCAGGGACCTAGCCAATCAATTCAGACTCTTGTAAAAGGTTCTTCAAATGCTGGAATAGTTAAGAAAGGCGCAGGTTTTATTATCACTTGCGTTTTTTTCCAATTACCTGACATGTATGACACGTCTGACAAAATTCAACTACATTCTGTTGCTGTCCAGGCCAGTAAATATGTCTCTGTTTTTCAGCCTGTGTTTTCCTCACTCTTAAATGACTACTAAGTGGTAGCTCATGCGCCATTCACATCACCTCTTTCCTGTATCCCATTGGCAATACGATTTGATGAACTTCTGCCCAATTATCATCTCCTTGAGTATGTGATATTCTCCATTCCCTCATTTGGACATCGTTTTTAGTGTAATAACACTCAGGGATACATGCAAAATTCATAACGTATATGCTTTTTGATAAAACTGCTTTAACCTTTTATCTTTCTGCTGTAACTCAATTAGTTTAAATGAACTAAAATATTTGCATGATGCCCTGTTTACTCAATAGATTTTTTTTACAACTATGTGATTGAACAAAGTCTCGTTAAATGCCACTTCAGCTTCCTTAACTTTACATTTTTGATATCTCCGGTTTGAACTGGTCACATTGGGGCTTCGTTACCCACTCTCAGTAAACTTCCAGGATAAGACTCCTGCATTGCTTCAGTTACCTGCGTCTGCACTGGCTTTTTAACCAGAGTACGCAGTCCTCCTACCGGCGAATCAGCTGCATTTTTTGCAAGGATAGATTGTATTCCTGGAGCTGAGAGTTTGTCCAATTCTCATGCCATAATTTCTCCACAAGTTTCTGGACACTCTATCCTCGCTTTACATTATTATGGTCTTTTTGTCATAAGGTGAATTCCCTTTAGCAGTACCTTTTCTGGAAATAGTCCTTCTGGAGTATATATCTCCTGACCCTTCAGCATCACGGACTAAGAGGATCCTGTTTCTCTTAAAATTACATCCTCTTTACATGCCCTATGTCTGTAACCTTTCCCTTTCCAGGTATATTTTCTAAGCAGGTCTGCCACTTCCTCTTTAACAAACCTCTGATCAGCTTATACACTCTGATGCAGCTTTCTAGCTTCCACTGTGCTTTCTGTTACCACTCCAACAAAACTTCCAAGCTTATCCTGTTTTCCTGCATCTGCATTTTCTTTTCCTAAACACACCAACACAGTGATTTCATGTGACCTAATTTATTGCAATGAAAACACCGAACCTTTTTAACTTCTTTGTTTCCTTCAAGTGTTTCCTTTGTAGCCTGTGCGAAATTATCCTTATGACCTTCTTCGAGATCTACCTCTCCCTCCCACGTGAGGATTTCTCTTTGCCCCAGTTTCTATCCCTCATGGACTGAAATTGATTCTAGAAGCTAAACCACGTTTTATGGACCAATTCATAATCATCAGCCACTGAAACTGCCAGCCTTGCCGTTTTAACTCTCTGCTCTTCCTAATGTGTTTGCACTGTGTCATGCAGTGAATCTTTGAACTCCTCCAAAGTAATTTTCTCTCTCAGAGCATTGTAAAGCTCTTTTCCAGCTAACAAAATTACTTTGTTTGATCCTTTCAAACTCAATATATGTTTGATTAGGATCCCTCCTTATATTCCAGAAACGTTGTCTATCGGATTCTGGCAGAAGCTCATATGAACTTTCTTTACCTCCTCATGCACCCCAGATCACTCATCTGATAGTGTTGTGTCACGAATACTTGCCGAACTCAACCTACAAGTTTTGTTTGGATCAACAAAACCCAGATGCTCACTGGCCACTGCAATTGTTTGGCCACTTTTTCAAATGAAATGGAAAAGTTTTCCATATCCTGCTCATCAAATTTAGGCAAGGCGTGAATATATTTAAAACGTTTCTCACCAGGTTTTTGAATACCATTGTTTTGCTCAACTACAATCTGTTATTCACTAAGCTCATCTTCCCCCTTCATCCCCATCCATTTAAGCTGACTTTCCATCCTAAGTGTCCATCTCTGTAGCACAAGCCCTCTCTATTTTTCTTTATCTCCTGCTAAGGACATTCATTGTTTTTTTTCTTTCCTCTGCTAAACCTATTCATTCTCTTTCTTTCTCTTCTGATTTTAGCCGTAACTCAAAATGCTTCATTTCCACTTTTAACTCATGCTGAGTCATTTGCAATTGAAGTTTGCACATCTCTACAGATCCTGATGGAGTTGACAGCAAATTGGAATGCTGAGCTACTGCTGCAATCATCTCATCTTACCTCAGGTTAGGAGGTAGTTTCAACGCAAGGTTGTCTATTAATTCCCGCAGCTTGAACTTATGTGCATTCTGTTGAAAATCCCAAGGTCACATCTTCCACCTCCAAAACATCCTTGGTTCCTGCAAAGGTCATTGCTATCTAAAGCTCTTTGTACCCACCAAATCAACACACGGAATAGGAGATGCTAATACTTGCCACTTGCTGCTTATATCCCGCAATTGGTCCCCATTCTCTTATAGAATATGCCCAATGCCACAGAACTAACCCAGACCATAACTTTGTTATTTCTTAAAAGTTAGTGTAGAGTGGATCTTCCTTGAGTCAATTAGCTGGTCAGACTGCCGAGTTTTAAACAAATAGCATTTGTTATTTGATATTGGCGTTCCAGTTTGTTATTTGACCAAATTACCAAATGATACACAAGAAACCAAAATAGAATACCTGAATAACTAATCGTATATAAACCGGACAGGCTATCCAGACTTTAGGATCCTGTTCCAAAACACTAGGAACAATCCCAATAAGCAAACCTCTCAGTACCAAGAGTAAAACTGACACAAAGGCTTATAGGTTGTAAGGTCAGAAGGACAGAAGGAGGGGGAGAGCATACAGTTCCAACAGTTACCCTGACTGAACTAACCCCAGAACTGATCAGACCTCTCCAGTTAGAGAGTTGGCCACGCCCTCTTTATTATACAAGTTTCTTATTAAAGACTAGAAAGCCTTCTGGCTGATGCATTACCTGTTAGAAAAAAACAAAAGGATCCCAATTAAACTTTCAAAGTTCAGACATGTTGGAATCTTGGTTCATTTAGCCCCTCTTTATAAAAATAAAGACAACATAACCTTTGAAAAGGACCAGTTTTGTGACAACATGCCACATATGGCTTTGGACTGAATTCAATAAATGTAAGTCTTACTGCTTTGAAGCCAATAAACTGTATTATAAAGTATATTCAAGCGTTTGTGAGTTTACACAAAACAAATCTGAATCGCATTATGTGTTGAAGGTTCCACATTGTTTTGTTAGAGCAATACGAAGAATGTCCAGACAGATCCACACTTTCTGTGTATGGTCAGGGCAAATATTCCCAATGAGAATCTATTGGCTGGCGTCTGGTCTAGTTGAGGAGAGATCAGCACTTTAACTACATCTAGATTGCATATTTTGTGGGTGGCTGTTTTGGGAGGGCGGTGTTCAGGTGGTTACAGCATTGCAAACGGACAACACAGCAGAAATATCTAGCCTGTGATAAGGAAACATCCATCATTCTCCCTCATAATTAACTTTATGAGAGCAATTGGTGATGGGAGATGTGATCAATAGTCAGTGATGTCAACATTAAATCAAATCCAATTGTTATTTGTACCATACTGAAAGGTGTTAACTGGATCTGTTTGTTCAGTGACTGTGATTGATGTCAGTCTCCATGGATCCTAACGATGTCGCTGGATTGTTTCCTTCTTCTTTTAGTAAGTTGCTTCTTGCAATGACTTATCCCATTGTAGCAGCAGATACATCACCTGCAACATTAACAAGAATCAGCAGTTGCAGAGACGGGGAGAGGAGAGGTCAGAATCTGAGAGTAGACTGGAATGTTCCAACAATGGATCAGAATCTGAGAACAGTAGACTGGAATGCTGCACCAATGGCTCAGAATCTGAGAACCCAAGGATGGAATGCTACAACAACGGACCGGAGTTTATCCTGGGGTCTTTCCATTGTTTCCAGGTTTTGGAACAGATTACCATATCGGATACACGGTGTACTGCTGATTATTCAGGCTGGTTACTTTCCCATGCTCGCTATTATTGGTGTTCCTGGTAAGTCTCCCCCTCTCTATCTATTTATTAATCCCATAAGCCATGATGAACTTCAGTGCTATTTCTGTTGACTATACTTGGCAAAGTTCGAAACTACTGCCTTCAGTTTCAAATACAAATCCATTAATTACCACAAATTTCAAAACCGCCCACACCCCCGCCCTCACACACATCTGAGGACAAGACTGTTCACAATCCGGAAGTATCTATTTGCCCTGAATTGATTTATGTCTTCACATTCTCTCCATCAACAAACAGACCCACTACCAGCTCCATGGTATCCCCATTCCCCAGCTTGACGTTTGTTCAGTTGCTAAATACACCATTATACATGCCTTGGAAAATTTCAGACTTCATGGTTCCAGCTCCCTTCTAATCATTCTTTCCATTACAATGTTTCCATCATGACCTTGTTCTTGTCTCTAAAGTAAATTCATGTCAGGGACACTGTGTCAGAATAGTAATGTCGCTGGCCACATCATTCCGTGGTCCAGGGTATACCCGAAAGACATTGTTTCAAATCCTATCTCAGATGATGAGAGAACTTAAACTCAAATGATAGGAACTGGAAATAAAAACGAATTTCACTAATATAACCCCACTTTTGTCGATAAGTTAATCTATTTCACTGATGTCTTTTGGTAAAGAAATCTAACATTATTACCTGGGGTGGATAAAGACGACATCAGGTCCACAACAATGTGTTTGACACTATACTGCCTTCAGGCATGGCCTCACACTAAAGGACATTTAGTGAGGTCAACTGTGCCCTTAACAGCGATGAAGACAACCTATCCAATGACAACACTCAACGTTGGGAAAAAAATGATGCGAGAGATCAGGAGAATGATGAAGTGCCAGAGAAACCGAGCAGTTTTAGCAGTCTCGGATCGCGAGAAACATAGAATTGACATTTCAAATCTAATGACCATCCATCAGAACTGCACACAACTGGGAAATAGTGTGAATGATGTTGGTGACAGGGATGTCTGTTGTAAATGGGACAAGGTGGGAGTTGAACAGATAGAGAAAGACAGAGATAGAGAGAAAGAAGCAAATTGAGGAATTGTTGATGACCAGCTGGAATGGAAATAAAAATCATGATTAATCTTTTTAATTTTTTCCTGCTGCCATTTTAACGAAAATCCTGTCCATGTATGGTATACATCAAAGTCACGGTTTGAATTGAGTTATGTCCCGTTGTATTCCTTTCCTGAGAGTAATCATATTTTTAAAAATTCATGAATGGGATGTTGGGACAGCATGTCATTCCCTTTCCACGTTGTCCTTGAGAAGCTGTTGGTGAGCTGCCTTCCTAACCACTGCAGTCTGTGGGCTGTAAGTATTCAATGCATAGTTCCGTCTGGTTTAATTTCTTTGAGACTTTATAGTGAATGATATAACTGAGTGGTTGGGCTTGGACATTTCTAACGGCAGCCGAGACTTAACATCATTGCTATGGGTCTAGAGTCACATGTAAGCCCGATCAGGTGGAGGTGATAAATTTTATTCCTGGAAGGGCATCAGTGTGCCAGGTAGGTTTTTCTGACAATCGTTTCATTGTTTCATAATTTTGATATTTTATTGAACTCAAATTCCAATATTTGCTGCGGTGAGAATTGAACCTCTGCTGTGGGTCATTACCTGTGTTGCTCCAATAGTTATCTGGAGATAATACAGCTAGACCATCGCCTCCTCAGCATCTCCAAACATCTCCAATGGCCGTAGTGATGTTGCTGTTGGCGTGGCTGTGCTGGAAGTATAGCGATTTGCAAGGCAAATAAATTATTTAGCAAAACATACCATCCTTCTCATTTTGTATGTATGAGAAGGGGAGATGATGGGAAGTGCTCTTGGTGAAAAGGAGCTGAATTCCCTTGGTCATGAGTCACTGACAGAATTCAGACAGAGCAGCAAGTAATCAGCACAGGATATTGTATAATGTCTTTCATTGAAAGATGATTCAAATATAGGCGTGAAGACATCTCCCTGCAGTTGTAGAGAGATATTGAGACAGCACGTGGTGCACTGTGAACAGATTTTCTCTCCATTACAAGGAATGATCTCCTTGCCATAGTGAGATAGTGTAAAGGAGTTTGACCAGACTAATCCCTGCAGTGATGGTACCATGAGGAGAGTGTGAAGGAAATGAGTGTTTAATCTGTAATGCTGCAAGAGTTTTAAAAGTGATTGCGATAAAACTTGAGCGTTATGAACCCGGACCCATTATTCCCATAACAAAACAATGATAGCGTGAAATATCATGTGTTTTCCTGCAGTATATGTTTTCATATGTGTACAGATACGTTGATAGGAAAGGTTTAGCAGGACATGGGTCAACTGAAGGGAAACGGAGTTCACGTGAGTGGACGTTTTGGTTGGCATAGTACAATTTGGGCTAAAGGGCCTCACTCCCTGCTGTTAAACTCTATGACTCTCTGATAGTTTACACTCTCTGTGGAGACCCCATGTTGGTTGTAAGAGAGCTGCAGATTCTGAATGAACTCTCACCATCTCAACGTACAGTTGAAGTGAGACCCTGCACTAAGCCTCATGTTGTTCACAAACATGCCAGCAGCTATACTCTTATAGAGTTGGCCATTCCCAAAAGTTTCTGATCTCCATGCAGAAGACAAGCCTGTCTTCTCGGATATGGCAGCTGCCTCCTTGTGACTTGGGACAAGCCATCTGATGTGCTCCTCTCCATCAGCAAACCACATTAATGTAACACATGTGTAGCTACAGCAATGGAGCCAGGAGGAACAACTTGGGCCAGTCTGTCTGTGCAGTCTCTGCTTCATTGGTTTGTCGTGTTGCAGCATCAATGACATCCTCCTATTTCAGTGTAACAGTTTGGAGGGGCTGAATGGTTTCTTATTTTCGTGTGTCAACCCCTTGAGGGGTTTCATGTCCTCCTATTCATCCCAGGGAAAAGGTTCATTATTGGGTGACTCATGGTAGCTGCTAACCAGCGTGTTGTGCTGACTAGACGTCTTAAGGTCCTGTGTAATAATAGACAAACAGGAGGCTGGAGAACGCAACAAGCTAGGCAGCATCAGGAGGTGGAGACGTCAATATTTCGGGTATAACTGTTCATTAGGATTGGGGGTGGGGTAGGGGGAGCTGCAGATAAAAACAGAAGGCAATGGCCAGTGTGGGGAGAGTAGGGGAAGGGGAATTGAAATGGTTGGTCAATGGGAGCTCACGTCGGCCCCTTTGGGCCCGTGAGTTCTGGTTGGGAAAATGTGTCGTTCGTTTATGTTTGGTCTCCCCAGTGTAGAGAAGACCACATCGGAAGGACCTGATGCAGTACACTAGGTTTGAAGGGAGGCAGGTGAATCTCTGTTTCACCTGGAAGGACTGTTTGGGGCGCTGGATAGAGGGGAGAGTGATTGTGTGCCAGCAAGTGATGCATCTTTTCCATTTGCAGGGGCAGTTGTCAGTGGGGATTGGAGGGTTTGTTGGGGAGTGTGGCATGCACCAAAGATTAGCGAAGGGAATGGTCCTTGTGAAAAATGTGCCAGGTCTTGGGATCCAACCCAGTTTACTGTATCTGGTGCTCACAATGTGGTCTTCTCTACACTGGGGAGCCTAAGCGCAAACTAAGGGGATGTTTTGCTAAGCATCTCAGCTGGGCCCTCAAGGGCTGAGCTGACCTCCCAGTAACTGCCTATTTCAATTTCCCCTCACACGCCTTTCCAACGTGGCCATCCTTGACTTCCTCCATTGCCACTATGAAACCAACTGCAAATTGGAGGAACAACATTTCATCTTCTGCGTGTGCAGCCTACAACCCGGGTGACTCAACATTGAGTACTCCAATTTCAAATAACCTCCCCTCCAAACCCCCAAATACATTCCCAGTCCCTCCTCCTCCCGTCCATTCCTCTGATCATCCCTTCTTCCATCTCCCAACTGGATTCATTCCTCCCATCGATCAACCCGGGCATAACCTCTACTTTTATTTACCTATCCCCACCTCACCATCCTGTCTCCAACTCCTCCACCCGGCCTCTTTAAATGTAGACCCCCTTAAACCCCCCCCCCCACACACACACACACACCCAGTCCTGAAGAAGGCTTTGACTCAAGTCGTTGACATCTCACCTCCTGATGCTTCCTCTCTTGTTGTTGTGTTGTTCCGGCGTCCTGACTGTCTACTTTGAATTCCAACGTTTGAGATTTAAAAAAAATCTCTTCTTGCATAAGAAACGACAGAGAGTGAATGGGCTGTGTCTCTTGTTATCGAATAATTTCGATGGGCTGAATGGCTTTCTCACATTCCAATGAAATCAGCTTGAGATGCTGAATGAGCTCCTCTTTCTATACTGTGGAAATGTTCACGGTCCAGCAGTGCTGACACACGAATGTTACCTGCACGTTAACAGCATGAGCTTGAATATTGTCCAGGTTTTGATGCTTTATTGATCTTCACTGAACATCTTCACTTCTGATTGAATGACGGAAGGAAAGATATTGATGAAGCAGCTGAAGATATTTGTGCTAAGGAAGGTAACCTGAGGATCACCTAAAGAGATATCCAGTGACTGAGAGGATTGATGTCCACCAGCCACATTGTGTTCTGAATGACGCAACCAATGGGGAATTTACAACTGATTCCTATTAAGTTCAGTTTTGTTCCGACCCTTTGAAACCTTGCTCATTCAAATCTTGATGTAATGTCAGGGCCAGTCACTCTGACACTGTGTTCATATCTTTTGCTCATGTAAATAGGCCAAGGTATATGTGTGGGGGTTCTTTCCTTCTCTCAGAGGATAGTGATTGTTGGGGCCGCTCTATCCCAGACATTTGCATCCCTGAAATGATTGGGAGGGGTTGAGGAGGGTGTCAATTAATTTTGAGAGAGTCGAGGGCTACAAAGATTTGGGCATGAAAGAGAAATTGCTGCCAAGAAGAGGTCAGCCATGACCTTACTGAAGGGAAGGGCAGATTTCAGGAGCTAAATAGACTCGTGTTATTCCAACATTCCCCAGAGTCCAGTCAGTTTGTGGCCTCTCCTATTTTCTGTGTTATTGACCTGAAGTAGCTGAATAGACTGATCCTATTGCTGCATAACAGGATACTGGTGCTCCATGAGAAAATCTCGGTACAATTGTATAGGTTCGATGAGCTGATTGACCTTCTCCTGTAACTGTATATCAGGCTCCCGCATTTGAAAATCCTTATCTTGTCCTGGCCCAACCGAAATCCATATTGACTAAATCTACCACCCTAGCAGGAAGTGAGCACTGCAGATGCTGGAGATCAGAGTCCACAAGTGTGGTACTGGAAAAGCATGGCAGGTCAGGAAACATCCGAGGAACAAGATAATCGATGTTTTGGACATTCCTGATGAAAGGCTTATGCCCAAAATATTGATTCTCTTGTTCCTGATGACCTACTGTGTTTTATCCAGTGCCATACTTTTCGACATCTACTGCCCCAACCTAGTCAACTTTCCTGGTCACGTCATCAAATAATTTAACGAAATGTTTCAAGCATGATCTCCCATGCACAAAGCCATTCTCAATATTCCTAATCAAACCTTGTCTTTCCAAATTAATGTACATGTTATCCTTCAAACCTTTCTCAATTTTAAAAGATGTTAAACTCACTGTTCAGAGTTTCAAGGCTTTGTTTTCAGTCATTCTTAAGTAAGGGCTCAATGTTTGATATACTCCAGCCTTCCAGGATCTAAACTCTAGTTAATGGTGATCAAAATCATCATTCAGGTCCCACGCAAATGCTTCTCTAGCCTCTTACAGTTTTCTTGGATATATCTGGTAAGGAACATGAGATTTATCCAACCTCAAGCATTTTAGTACGTCGAATACCTCCTCTACTGTGATATGGACTGTCCCTAAGAAATCACCATGAACCTCGCCAAGTTCCTAAGTATTCATGCCTTTCTCCATGCTAAACACAGAGGAGAAATTTCCGTTGATGATCTCGCCCATCTCTTATGGTTCCACACATACCTGTCACTTTGGTCTTTGAGGGGTCCTATTTTCTAGCTAGTTATTGTTTTTCCTTTAATATACAAAAGTAACATTTTGGATTCATCTTAATCTTCTCAGCCATGGCTCTTTCATGTCCCCTTTTCACACTACTGATTTCCTTCTTCAGTAGATTCCTGTTTCCCTTATATATCTCCAGGGATTCACTTGATCCAGCTACCAGTAACGGAGCTGCTTTATTTTTCTGGTCAAAACCTAAATATCTCTTGTCATCCAGGGTTCCCCATTCCTGCCAACGTTTCTTTCACCTCCACAGTAACAAATAGAACTTGAACTCCAGTATCTCACGTTCAAAGGACTCCCACCTGCCAGAGGTCCCTTTGATGGCAACGAACTATTCCAGCAAACCCCTGCAAACGCCTACCTAATTCCATCTAAATTCATCTTACCCCAGTTTAGAAATTGAAGCGGTGGACCAGTTTTGTCTCTCACCATAAATATGTGAAAATTAATAGAACTCTGGCCATTGGTTCCATAGTACTCCCACACTGTAACCTCCATCACTTGTTCTGTCTTATTTCCTAAGAGTAGGTCAAATTTTGCCGCTTCCCGAGAAAGCCAAACAACATACTGCTTGAGGGAAATTTTCTGGCGCAATTAACGGATTCCACCCCACCAAATCCCTTAACGCGCTGGCAATGCCAGTCAACGTTATAAACATTAAAATCCCCAATTATGACAATCCTTTTGCTTTTGCATATCCCACCTCTCTGCCAGTATGTTAGTTACTCTAATTCCTGGTGACTATTTCGGGGCCGATAGTACAGCCCCCATAACATCACCATACCCCTTCCTATTTATTAGCTCCATCCACAAATCCTCGCTGTTTGATCCTTCAGTTACTTCATCTCTGATTACTTCTGTGATATTCCCCTTAATCAGAAATGCAACTCCCCACCACTTTCCACCATCTGTGTCCTGCCTAAAGCAGCTATACCCTGGCACATTAAGCTGCCAGTTCTGTCCCTTCCTTATCTATGTTTCTGTAATGCCTGTAATATCCCAGTCCCACATAGCTATCAATGCTCTGAGTTCTTCGGCCTTACCTGTCGTCCTCTTGCATTGAAATAAATGCAATTTAATAAAAACAGGCATTCTTGCTCCCTGTTGTGTTCCAGCCTGACCTGTCTTTTCAATTTACTGTTTCTGGTTACTATATTTCCTTCCAGCCTCGCACTTTCCTCCCTGCTCTTGAAGATCTCACCCATTGCCAATCTCATTTAAACCCTCCCTTGGAGCACGAGCAAACCTGTCTGCCAGGATATTGGTCCCCCCTCCAGTGCATGTGCCACCTGGCCCTGTTGAACAGGTCAACTCTGTCACAGAAAAGACCCCAATGATCTAAAAATCTGAGTGCCTTCCCCTACACCAATTATTTAGCTATGCATGTATCTGCCATATCCTTTTATTCTTACTTTCATGATCTCATGAAACAGGAAGTAATCAGGGGATTACCACTTCGAGGTCTTGGTTTTTAACTTTTCCCCTAGCTCTCTGTAATCACTCTGGAGGACCTCATTCCTATATCTACGTGTATCATTTGTGATGCCAACGTGCACAATGATTTCTGGCTGCTCACCCTCCCCCTTGACAACGTTTTGCTGCCGCTCGGAGACTTCCTGCAACCTGGCACCTGGGACGTAGCACAACTTGCTGGATTCCCGTTTGAGGCCCCAGAATCTCCAAAGTGTCCCTCCAACAATCGAATCTCCTATCTCTAAGACACTTTAAATTTACCCTTTCCTCTATGCTCCAAAACCAGTGGTAGTACCACTAATTTGGCGACCGCTGCTTTCCTTTGAACGGTCATTCCCTCCAACAGTATCAGAAGTGGTATACTTATTTTTGTGGGGAATGGCCACAGGGGATAGCTGCACTCTCTGCCTACTTCCTTTGCCATTCCAAACCTACTCTTTGCCTGGAACACGATAGGGAGCAAGGACTAGCTGTTGGATTAAATTGTGTTTATTTAAATGCAACAGAGCAGACAGGTAAGACTGATGAACTCAGGGCATGGATCTTTATGTGGGACTGTGCCGTTATAGTCATAACAGAAACATGGTCAGGGTGGGTCTTGGGTTTGGCCACCACACTAAAACAGTTATATGTGAAGCTCGCAACATCTCTGATAATCCTGAGTGCATCCAGCTCCAGCTCCGAAACATGGTCTCCCAGGAGCTGCAGCTGGGTGCACTTTCCACAGGTGTAGTCAACAGGGACGGTGGAAATCTCTCTGAGCTCCCACATCCCACAGGATGATCGTGCAACTGGCCTAACTGCCATCTTGACTGCTGTAATAATAAATTAAAATGACTTTATTTGAACTTGCCTGTCCTTTTTTTCTGAGCTGCTGCTGTCTGAAGCCTCTCAACCCAATGACTTACTACTTACTCTGCTACCAACTGCATTTTCTCCACTCCTCCACCTTTACTTTTGTTTAGGGAAGAAGGGAGACACTACAGTAATGCAATGTTTGTGCCTTAGACATTCCTTGACACCAAGCCCATGACGACCTGTCCTCCAGAGCACGTTATTACTTGTACTTGGAGGGTGTCTTGCTGAGTCTTCCTCCTGCTGGTGGTGACTGCCATAAGCCAAATAATCACCCCAACAGCCAATCCGCGTTGTCGCAGTCCCCTGCTCCTTTCTGTCTATTAATACTGTATTTATGAAATCCTTGAATCCATCGATTGCATTCCAAACTGTGTCTCACTCCAAAGGGAGAGAAGTTATTTTCCAGTGAATACAGGGCTGTTGGAAAAAGAATTGCATTAGACATTGGAGCAACATTCTTGTTATCCGCGCACTGAGCCTGCTTTTCTGTTCAATTCCATTATATTTATTCTGATAATCCCCATTCTCCATGACTCCATTTTCCCTATAATAAACCCTTGTTTAATAATCAGTCTGCCTCAGCCTTCAAGATGTTTAATGATCTAACCTCAACAGCCCTCAAAATTTTCTACAATTAATTCACTCTCACTATTGGGAGACTTGATGGTCTTTATTCCCATGTCTTATTTCTACCACTCTGTGTGAGAGTTGTGCCAACATAATTTGTTATCATGTCCCATCACACCTTCGCTGTGGCCAGAGACAAGAGAAAAATAAAAAATGTCAGAGCTTGTGCTCTTCTCCCTCATTTTCCACATCAGCCCGGATCTGGGGATTTGTCCACTCTTTACCCTAAATAAACATCCAATTCTTCCTTGACTTCTGTATCAAATCATTCAAGGGGCACACTGCCACTCTCCCTGAATCCAGGAACTGCTTCTCCGAACTGAAGACCGATATGAAGCCCGTGGTTAACATATCCTGTGGCTCCGTGCACAGGTTGCCCCTTTGTCTCGAATACACCCCCCCCCCCCCCCTCTTCTTTCTGCTGTTACCCTCTGCCTCTTAATAAACTGATATAATGTCTTTGGATTCTTGTTACCCTTACCCACTAATGTTTTATCACGATTCCCCTTCAGCTCTTCTCCTGAAGTTTTAAGATTAGCCCGACTCTTTCTATATTCATTTAGTGCATCCATTGACCTGCTCACTTTGTACCTGCTTTAAGCGTCTCTTTCGTTTTTTAATTCTGTTCGGATTTTTTTGTTGACACCCGAGGTTCTCTGGGCTTGTTTTCCAAATTTTCATCTTTCGTGTAACACGTTGCGCAGACACTCTCATTAATTCCATTTTGATCAAGTGATCCCCCAACCCCCTACCACATGCTGTTCTGCTACAGTTTCACCCAGCAGCCACTGTACTCTGGACAGTTTCCGTCATATTTTTTTTTATAAAATCGGTCTCCCCAATCCAAAAAACCTTTTATTTACCAGATAGTGCATTTTAAAAAGTCTTTTCCTTACCAAACATAAAATGCATGATGTCATGGTCACTGGCCATATAATGCTCTCCCAATCCTGCCTGCAATATCCTGACTGGCTTCATTCCCCACAGTGAGGAACATCACTATTGCACCCATTGTTGTATCAGCTGCATGATGATACAAAGAATTTCTGGAAGAAATTTCAAGGCATCTGCCCCCTCTTAAAATATAATCACTGCCCGAATTAATGCTTGGAAATGAAATGCCTGTCTATAATAAACCTATTATTGTTTTGACACACCTCAGTCAATTGGTTTTATATCTGCTCCTGTGCTTTCTTTTATCTGTGGGTCTATAATATATCGCCAGCAGTGCCTCTGCCATGGTTTTGATCCTGAGCTCTAACAACCAAGCCTCATTAGAAGATCTTTCCAAGATATCGCCCCTCCTTACTGTAGTAACTGACTCCATAACTAATCATGCAACACCACTTCCTATTTTACCCCTCTCCTGTCCTGCCAATAGTTCTTGTACCACACCACAGCATACTGAGTTGTCAGCCCTGACCTCCCACAAACGCAATTCTGCAATGGCAACAATGTCACACTTCCACATGTCATCTTGTTCCATTATCACATCTGTCTGTCCGATAACATTCCCAGCATTAAGGTAAAGCACATCCACCCTGGAATATAACACCTGGAATACTCTGTACCTCGGAGTTCTTCAGTCATTCACTGTTCCTTATCAAGCTGCCCAATTCATGAACCAAAACTGTAACTCTGGGACTGAATTAGTATTTGTTGAAATGCAATTTCGTTTTTAATAAATGTATTAATGTAATGCAATTTTACAGCCTGAGCAGTCTGCTCCACATACAATGAGATTCTGCTGATTAAATCCCTGCTCAGTGTGCAGGTGGGACAGCTGTCAGTAATAGGGAAAATGAAGACTGCAGATGCTGGAGATCAGAGTCGAAACGTGTGGCACTGAAAACGAAAAACCAGTCAGGCAACATCTGAGGCGCAAAAGAGTCAAAGATTTGGGCTTCATCAGGAGTGCATTCATGCCTTCCCATATTTTCCATTCCATGGTTCATAGGATATTGGGAACCATACATGCTCAGTGAAGCAGCACGGTTTATAGCCCTGAAATAGAAAACAGTCAATCAGTTGGTTGGACAGGGAGTAGACAATTTCAGGTGAAGTACAGACTAATTGAAGTACAAACATAAGAATAGATAAATCTCCTGGGCCAGAGGAGAAACACACTAGGTTGGTGCAGGAAGAGAGGGAAGAGATTTCTGTGCCTTTGGCGATGATCTTTGCGTATTCACTCTCCATTGGAGTAGTGCCAGATGATTGATGGTGGCAAATGTTACTCCCTTGTTCAGGAAAAGGAATTAGGATAATCCTGAGAATTACAGTCCATTCAGTCTTACATCAGTATTGGGCAAAGTAATGGAGAGGATTCTGAGAGACAGACTTTATGATTACTTGGAAAATCATAGCTTGATTAGAAATAGTCAGCATGACTTTGTGAGGGGCAAGTCATGCCTCCCAAACCTTATGGAACTCATTGAGGATAGGATCAAACATATTGAAGAAGGTAGAGCAGTGGATGTGGACTGCATGGATTTTAAAAAGGTTTTTGAGCACGCTCTCCATGGTACATTCATTCAGAAAGTAAGGAGGCTGGGGATACAGAGAAACCTGTCTGCCTGGATACAGAATTGACTGGCCCATAGAGACACTATGTGGTAGTAAATGGGAAGTATTCCGTCTGCAGCTCGGTGCAAAGTGGTGTTCTGTAGGATGCGATTCTGGGAACTCTGCTGTTTGTGGTTGTTATAAATGATTTGAATGAGGAAGTGGAAGGGTGGGCTATTACATTTGTAGATGGAACAAAGGTCGGTAGAATTGTGGGTAGTGTGGAGGGTTGTTGTAGTTTGCACTCGGACATGGATTGGAATAACTGGGCTGATAAGTGGCAGGTGGATTTCAACCTGGAAAAGTGTGAAGCGATTCGTTCTGGACAATCAAATATGAATGCAGAATGCAGGATAAAAGATTGTTAGTGCTCGTCAGGTCCGCAACAATTCACCCTCCTCTCTAGGCACCTTCCCCTGCCACCAGAGGAATGCAAGACCTGTGCCCACTCCTCTCCCCCCCGGCCTAAAGATCTTTCCACATCAATCAAGGTTTCACCTGCAGTTCCACTCATGTCAGCATCTGTACCCGTTGCTCCCAATGTGGTAGTCTATACGTTGGGGAGATAGGACTTCTACTCGCAGAGTACTTCAGAGAACATCTCTGGGACACCCACAACAACCAACCCCACTGCCTCGTGGCCGAATGCGTCAACTCCCCCGCCCACTCTGCTCAGGACATGCAGGTCCAGGGCCTCATACATCGCTACTCCCTTACCACCTCATCTTCGACTTCGGGACACTCCAACCCCATGGCATCAATGTGGATTTCACCAGTTTCCACCCTTCCCCTCCTCGAACCTTATCACAGTTCCAAACTTCCAGCTTAGCACCACCCTCATGATCCATCCCATCTTTTTATTCAAAGTGGGAAAGGGTTTTTTTTAGAGTCTATACAGAGTGGAAGCAGGCCCTTTGGCCAAACAAGTCTGTACCAAACCTCCGAAGAGTAACCCATTTCTCTCTGACTAATGCACCAATAACTATGGGCAATTTAACATGGCCATTTCATCTGGCCTGGACATCTTTGGACTGTGGGAGAAAACCGGAACACCCGGTGGAAACCCATGCAGATACGTGGGAGAATGAGCAAACTCCACACAGAGAGTCGCCTGAGGCTGGAATCTAAACTAGTCCCTGGCACTGTGAGCCACCATGCCCACCTGTCCATCTTCCTTCCCATCTATTTGCTCGACCCTCCCCTCCGATGTATCACCATTACCCACACATCCATCCAACAATCACACTCTCAGTTACCTTTCCCCAGCCCCAACCCCTTCCATTTATCACTCCACCCTCATGGATCCCTTTCTTATTGCTGACTAAGGGCTTTTGCAATAAATGTCGATTTTTCTGCACCTTGGAAGCAGTGATAGCAACATTCTGCAGTTTGAAACTCAGATTGAATGTATAAGGACAGAGTCACATATGACGGTTTTAGTGTTGAGCAATGATATTTATATTGGGCTAAGGAAGGAGTTGGCTTTGGTGGACTGGCCAGGAAAAAAAAACAAAACTATCAAGGGCAGGACAGATAAAAAAAAGGTAAAGACACAACGAGATACTAAATGACCTCTCGACTAAAGTATATTGGTGAGAGGAAGAGGAATTGCGCACTGGAGAAAAATCATCCATGATTTGACACGGAAATCAATAATAGCTTGAGGGAAAAGTCTCAGGCAAATCACATTACACAATTTAGTCACACTCTGGAGGACTGGGCAAGGCAGTGACACAGTGGTGTCATCGCTGAACCTTTAAGCGAGAGACCCAGCTCATTTTCTGATGACCTGGATTTGAATTCTGCCATGGTAGATGGTGCAGCTTGAATTCAAATGTGGAATTAAGAGACTGATGGTGATCATGAATCGATTGCAAGGGAAAATTCATCTGGTTCGCTAATGTCCTTTAAGGAAGGACATTTCCATCCTTACCATAGATTCATCACTCTCTGGCTGAAGACGTTTCTCATTATCTCCGATATAAAAGGTCTTCCCTTAACTATGATACTATTCCTTTGGGTCCTTTCTCTCCGAAGAATAGAAGCATCTTTCTGACATCTACTCTGGCCAGCCATTTATTACTTTGCATGATTCAATTAGATCCCCTCATCCATCTCAACTTCAGCGAGTTTAATTCCAGAGATCTCATATGTTAGGATTTTCATTCCTGAGGCCATTCCTGTGAACTGCCTCTGAACAAGCCCCGGGGCAGTATATCCTTCCTGAGATATGGGGCCCAAAACATCACACAACAATCCAAATGTGGTCTGATTAGAGCCTTATAGAGTCTCAGAATTACATATATGCTTTTATATTCCAGCCCTCTCAAAATAAATATCATCATTGTATTTGCCTTTGTGACCAGCCTTGCCACCTGAAATAATGAAATTGTGATGGACAATAGCAAATTATCATGAAGTTACAAAAATGAATAATGATTAAAGCATGCTGGGAAATGGATCCCGGGCTTGAGTAAACTCTCTGTGCTAATCCACATGCTGCAGAATCCAAACAGGCTGCAGGTACCCACAGACGGTTTGTAAACAAACCTGACAGCTACAGATCCTGCAGTACAAACCTGGAGTTGAATTTGAATGGGACAACGGGATGCCTCCCTTGGGCCATCAATGTGTCGCCGCCTGGTTGGGTCTGATTGATCAGAGTTATCCAACATAGTCATTCTGTTGACAGATCTTCTATATACTCCCAAAATGAGGTGAAGAATCTGGAAAATGAGAATCACCACAAAACCACACTTAGCGCAGTAAACCGAGAATAACCAGCAAAGCAGAAGATATCTCCAAGTGCATCGTAAGAAGAAGAAATCAGCACGTGGAGCCAGGCAACGTTCTGTTGGGGTGGTATAAGATCACACAAAGTTAAGTTCAAGCAAAAGGTAGTTTGTAGTGTGTTTCATTACATTATAGTCCAATTTATTGTTCTAATATTAATTGTGTTCAATAAGCAGATGCTGTTGTTTATGAGTCGACTCACAGTTCTTTTGGTGAATATAAGATTTTAAGACACACTGGTATAAAAGATATAAAAGTTTCCTGACAACTGGTTCGCCTGCAAGGTTACCTTGAGACAATCTTGGTCGAGAACTTCAAGTCTCTTTGCACTTCAGACTGAAGAATTTTCCCGATTTTAGAAAATAGTGCATGCCTGTATTCCTCTTACAAAAGTGCATGACCTCACACTTACTCCCATCGTACTGCTACTTCTTTGCGCACTCTCCTCAGGTGTCTAATCCCTTCTGCAGCCTCTCCACTTCTGCAATGCTACCTGTCTCTCCATCTATCTTTATATCATCTGAAAGGTTAACCAGAATGCCCTTAGAACATTCATCGAGATCATTAATTTACAAAGTAAGAAGTCGTCGTCCCAACACTGAGCCTTGTGGAATATCACATGTCACTAGCTACCTTACTGACATGATCATTTTATCCTCACTCGCTGTTTTCTGCCTTTTTAACCCTTGTTGTTTCTTAATTCCACCCACACAGATTCTACACCATTTGTCCATATCTCAGTGATGGGAACTGAGTGATGGGACTGCAAAACACTTTAGCATTGTTGCTAATTTATAGCTTGGACATGGACTAAAAATATGACATTGTGGATTCCACTGAACTATGGCGACAACCTATGCCTTTGACGAAATATTCTGTTTGCATTATGGAAGAATATAAACATGTGAATCTGCTTGAGAGGACACAGACAATTTCAAATGTTTGTATTCTTCCATAATACTGACGGAATATTTGGTCAAAGACATAGGCTGTCGCCACATTCCAATGGACTTGACAATGTAATATTTTTACTTTTTAAATTTGTATATGAAGAATACAGAAGTTAATGAAGAGGTATAAATTGGTCAAATGAAAAACAAATATTGGTGTGTGGAGCATAGATTGGAAATGTGTCTGTGTTGAATTATGTTGGAAGTTAAATGGAAACGCACGAATTATTAAAACGGAGAGATTGCATTGAGGCACAGAGGAATCAGGCACCTGGATCACACAAAAAATCAAGGATTTAGAGAGGCCAGACAAATGTTGAAACTCTTTTGAAACAGAATTCATTCAGAAGTAGTGAGACCACATCGAAAGAGCTATGGCCACAATGACATGCAAAGCAGTCCAGAGAAGATTCACTCAACTGACTCCTGTGAAGAATTGTACTTCAGGAGGAAATAGTGACCACACTGGCCCTGGATCTCCTGGAGTCTAGCTGGACAATATGTGATCTTGTTTAACGTCAGAATATTCCGAATAGTCTTTTTAAGTTGAGTTCTGAAATAATACTTCAGTTTATATGAGAGATTACAATAAGTGGATGGAAAGTAAATCTGAAGAATATCTCATTTCATAAGATGTGGGTTGTTTCAGCCCTCTGACAGTGTTGCGTGTTTGTGAAACTATCCTTCCAGAGAGCGATGAAGGCTAGGAAATTGAATATTCCTAAGGCAGAGGCAGGCAGATTCTTGACTAAGTTTGACCAACGAACGTTGTATGGACAAGGAAGGAAGACTTATGCCTGGTGGCAGTTTCTACTTTTTTGTTGTCTTCAGCTACCGAAAAATTAGGAGACCACTCTCATGAACATGAAGACTTTTCCTTTCAGATTGATGGACACAACTTTCCAAATTTGTTTTTTAAACAAGGGAAAAACTCCTTTGAAACTGCTTTAGAAATTAGATAATGTTGAATAGATGTCTCAATAGTGCAGCTTCCTTTCAGTTGTTGTTGTCAGGTGAGCTTCGTTAGAAAATCTGTTGCCTATGTTTAATTTCCACTCATAATGTGTAAGTGAACTCCAGTGGTTCACTTGGTGCAGGACCACTAACATTTATGTTTCAGAGAGAGTTACAGGATTCTGAACAAGTGATAGTGAAGGGAAAATGGTTTCGTTTCAAGTCAGGATGCAATGTGACCTTGGAGATTATATTCTTCACCAATTGATGCTCACAAGCTATGGAAATGATGAGTTATTTCTTGTTTTCAAGAATTAAAGTGATAGAGTCTTATGTGGCACACAAACAGGCCATTCAGCGCAACATGTCTACATCAATCAGAAAACATCAAACTACATTAATGAAAATTACCTCAATGTGCATGGCCGACTATGCTCTGACATTTTGTGCTCATTCAGCTGCTGATTAAATGCTGCATTAACTTGTGTTATTCGTGACCTGGGCTGTCAGTTGGCCTTTTATTTCAATGTATTCACGAAATGGTGTCTGCGAATGCATCACACTATTTCAAAGTCCGCAACAAGCTCATCTGATCAACAAACATGGTTACATTGTTCAGTTATTATGAGGAAAGTGGATTTTTCAAAAATTCATTTTGGATTTTAATGGAGCTAGTCCAACATTAATTGCCGTTGAGAAGTTCCAGCCCAGTTGGTGTTGGTCATTGCAAGTGGCTTTTGGGAGGGAGTACCAGCTGTGCATCTCATGTGCCAGTTTAGCTGGGAGTAAGTATTACTGGTGGTGGATGTAGTTTTAAACAAACCGCTGTACTGTGATGAACAGCTCGCAGAAAAACGCAGGAAAACTGACTCTTTGTCAAAGCAAATATATGGCAAGGAATTTAGTATTCTGCAGAGAAATAACAACTTTGCAACTCGAAGTCTATATAACGATGAAGGAAAGTTTGTTTGTATGTTATTGGTGTCCTTAAACTAATGTTGTCAAACAGCTGGAATAATGTCGGTGGGCTTATTGAACAAAACTTACACTGAGCATGTGAATTAACTTGGATATTTTCAGGGATGGACGGGCTGTCCTCGGTGTAGTAAAACCTGATGCTCCATGGGATGATGCTGATTTGTAATCTCCCCACTGACTGAGCACAGTTCAATGGAACAAACCAACAATTACCATTAGGTGGTGCTTCACAATATATCATGGAATCGTAAAATAAAGCAGATGCCTATCAAATCTGGCACCATCAAGTGCTGATACAAGTGTTTTGCCAAGTTTGTAATATTTCCTTCCTCAACCACCCTCACAGGCAATGCATTCCAGAAGCATATCACCCGCTGGATTCAAAGCAGATTTCACAAATCCTCACTCAATCTCTTGTCTTTCACTTTAAACGTGTATCCCCTTGTATTTAACCGTTTGACTAAGAGGAACAGCTGCTGTCTGTTCACTGTGTCTATACCTCTCATGCTGTTATACGCCTTTGTCAGGTTCTTACCATAACCTTCTCTGCTCCAAAGTGAAGCAAAAGCAAATCTAGCCTAGCTTCATGGTTTGAGTACTCTCTTCTGTTGTTATTCTTTCAATGTGCAGCATCTCATCTAAAGCAGTGTTAAGTGTTTCGGTCATTGATCTGGCCGTTGGAACAATCCGATTGTACCCTCCTGTAACCTAACACTTTCGTCCTCACTCTGAACCACCGGAATAATCATTGTGTCATCCACAACATTGTTTATCATGCTCTAACCCCCACCCCCATTTCCCACATTCTTATCATCAACGTGTATGAATATCAGAAGCACAGCTCGATTTTCTACCTGTTCTAAAGTTGTTGTTGCAGAGGAAGTATTGATAATTCCAGTCTATAGTTGTCCTTCTCTTGGTGAATTTGTAGCATGATGCAGGAAATGGAGCCACAAAGAGTATTTTGGACATGGAACCGAGTTCTGCTTTTATACTCCGGCCCTCTGCATGTATCATTCATAAAGCTTGTACATCATTAACCTTGTAGTCGCTTTTGGCACTGTGCACTGCAACATTTGCATTTTATATGGGCCTGCAGCTCATTCTTAATAACATTCGCTGCAATCCCATCAGAGTACAGGGAACGTTTTATAATCTTCAGGATGGACGCAGGCTCATTCATGGAGTTTGTTTGAAAGAACTAAGGTGATGAGGATAAAGATTCAATTAAATTCTGCATTATAAGCATGCAGTAGAAGATCAAAACACATTCTCATTTCTACATTGAATTGGAAGCAAATTCATAGAAAAAACCAAACACCTACCTTTCTGGATATTGTTTAGTGACATAACGTGACATGATGTTGAGATAATGAATTGGAGAGAAAGGAAAATGACTGCACTTGATGGAGGTACAGAAATATAGCGTGGATGTACAATATGAACAAGAATACTGTTAATATAAGAAGTATGAGAAACATTTTCCTCATATTCAAAGGAAACCAGATCCCAATTTTCCTTAACAGTGATGTTTAATTGGCCATCAACCTCAGTTTTCCAACTGCATGGTTTTCCCTGCCACAGATGGACCTTCTGATACACCACCTCTTCTTCTTCCTATTCTTTCCTTACCCACCTACTTCCATTGCATTGCCCCTTCTGCTGTGACACACCCTTCCACTGACCATCTCCCTTCACACTTCTCGCACTGTATATCACACCATTTCCCTATCACTCCCACCTTCCCTGACTCTCCCTTTTGCTTTTTGCTCTCACACTAAATGCTGGAAATTGCTGACTTCTGTGCTACTACATGTCATCAGTGAATGGTGCGTTTGAAATGATCACTGTGCAACAGCAACAGAAAACAGAATGTTTGCCACAGTCTGATACGCCGTGAACAGGATGGCTTTGTTAACTGTTGCTAGAGTGGAGTTTCTTCCGGTCCCTTTATCACAACACTTAATCAAACAGCCTCATCATCAACAGGACAAGCATCTTGGGACTGAATTGGAACTCCATGCATCAATTATCTTTTGTATATTGTGAGGATATTGTTCAAACAAACAGTATTCTTGCCTTTTGCTCCTTGTTCTTTCAACTGATCTTCCAATATAATTTGAGGTGAGATCAGAGAGACTTCCCTTTCAATCGAAGCAAGACTTGACTGAGCGTGGAATCAAGGATCCTGAGCAAAACTGTGATTAATGGGAATTAGAGAACATTCTGCATTGGTAATGGGAACAATGGGAAAACAATCTCTACAAGTTATCTTCTAAGTTACATGCCATCCTGACTAGGAACTAATTTGCTGTTCCTAAACTACCAGTTTTAAAACATCTTGGAATGTGCAGCTCTGTGCGTATGTGCATCACTTGGACAGAAGAGATTCAAGTAGGCTGCTCTATGTCGCATTTTCCAGAGTGATTGCGTTTGACACGTAAAATCTGCCCATGCTAGTTCCTTCCGAAATCCGTGGATGACTATGTCCTGTACCAATCTATCTTATGCTTCCACAGTTTCATCTAAAGTTTCAGAAATGTAAGACCTTGCTGAATGACTATGACCCTAGTGATATTGAGGCAATGATTGGGGTCCTTAATTCAACTGGTTTCCTTTTGAGGATTGATCATGTGATTCGTGGCCACTGAATTGAATATTTTCATGGTGATTTATGACACGGAAAATGTTATGAATATTTAGGACTCTGTTAAATAAAAAGTTTTTATTTTTTCATTCAATGACTATAACCAAATGCAAGAGTTAACTGAAATGGCAGATTCACTGTTCCCTTTCATATCAGAAAAGTATCCACACTGCAAAAGCAAAAGGAAGCTGGAAGTGCTGGAAAACTTCAACAAGTCCAGCAGCATCTGAGCAGAAAGAGAATTAACGTTCTGAGACCGATATGACTTTTTCAGAGCAGAATCATGTTCGTCTCAATATGTTAACTCTCTTATACTCTCAAGATACTGACTCATCAGCTGTGTTTCACCAACATTTTCCTTTCGTATTTGAGATTTCCAAGTTCCCACGTATACGCTAGCACAGTGGCATATTTGGGTGGGTGGCACGGTGGCTCGCACTGCTGTCTCGAAGCACCTGGGAACCTGCGCTCAATTCCACCCTTGGGCAACCGTCAGTAATCAGCTTTCATATTCTTCCCGTGTTTGCAAGTGTTTCGTCCAGGTGTTTCTGATACCTCCTAATTGACCATGAAAAATTGTTCATGTGCAACTATTTGCTTTAACTATGGGAGATAGAGGAATTGTGTAGGAGGGGGATCTGCATGCAATGCTCTTCCGAGGTTAAGTGTCAGCTCGATGGGCCGAATGTTTTATTTTAACACTTTAAAATTATATATCATTATTATAACAAAGGCGGGTGGTTACTGGGGCAAAAATATCTGCATCAGCACATAATGAGCTATATTTCTACTGATGTTCTTTCCATGGCCCTGCACATTGTGTTATCCATGTCGGGGTTTTTAATTCTGAATATCCTGTGCATCGAAGAGCCAGGAGGGGACATGAGATGTCGTTGGTAGATTTGGTCAAGGAAAACCCGAAGGCTTTCGATAACTATATCAGGAATAAAAAAAAAATGACCAGAGTAAGATTAGAGCCTATCAAGTGTAATAGTGGAAATTTGTGCTTGGAGTCAGAGGAGATAGGGAAAGTGCTACGTGAATTTTTTCATCAGTATTCACACAAGAAAATAGTTGCTGTCGACGTTAATCCTGAGATACAGGTCAGTAGATTAGATAGGATAAATGTTCAAAAAGAAGAGTTTTTAGCAATTCTAAAAAGTGTAAAAATAGATAACTCCCCGGATGGGAATTATCCTAGGATTCTATGGGAAGCCAGGGAGGAGATTGCAGAACCTTTGGCTTTGATATTTATGTTGTCATTGTCTACAGGAATGGTGCAGGAGGCTAGAGGATAGCAAGTGTTGTTCCCTTATTCAAGAAGGGGAGTAGAGTCTAATTATAGACAAGTGAGCATTACTTTGGTTGTGGGTATAGTGTTGAAATTGTTAAAAAGATAGTGTTTATACTCATCTAGAAAGGAATAATTTGATTAGGTATAGTCGACACGGTTTGGTGAAGGGTTGGTCGTACCTCACAAACCATACTGATTTTTTTGAGCAGGTGACCAAATAGGTGGATGCGGGTAAAATGGTTGACATAGTGTATATGACATTCAGGAAAACGTTTGGTAAGTTTCCCCACGATAGGCTTATTGCAAAAGAAAAGGCGGCATGGGCTTGAGGGTAATTTAGCGGTTTGGATCAGGAATTCTCTAGTTGAAATAAGACAGAGTGTGGTAGCTGATGGGAAATGATCATCCTGGAGTTCAGTTACTAGTGGTGTACTGCAAGGATCTGTTTTTGGGCCCACTGTTGTTTGTCATATTTATAAACAATCTGGATGATGGCGTAGAAAGATGGGTTTGTATATTTGCAGATGTATCTAAGGTCGCTAGAGTTATGGATAGTGCCAAACGAGGTTGTGGGTTACAGTAGGACAGAGATAATTTGGAGGCTGGGTTGTGAGGTTGCAAATGGAATACAATGCGGAACAATGTCAGGTGATTCATTTTGGATGGAGCAACAAGAATGTAGCGTATTGGTCTCTTGGTAAGACTCTTGGTACTGTAGATGAGTAGAGATTCCTCTGTGCCCATGTACATAGATCCCTGAAAGTTGCTACCCAGTTTGGTAGGGTTGTTCAGAAGGCATATGTTGCGTTTGCTTTTATTAGTAGAGGGATTGAGTTTCGGAAACGTTGTGTCATGTTGCAGCTGTACAAAACCCTGGTGCAGCCGCACTTGGACTATTGAATGCATTTCTGGTCACCTCATTCATGGAAGGAGGTGGAATCTTTGGAAAGGGTTCAGAGGAGCTTTACTCGGTTGTTACCTGGTATGGAGGTAAGGTCTTACGAGGAAAGTTTGATGGACTTGAGGCTGTTTTCATTTGAAAGATTTTGAGAGGTGACTTAATTCAGACATATAATATAATCAGAGATTAAAGAGGCTGGATAGCGAGACACTTTTTTTCTTGGATGGTAATGGCTAGCACGAGGATACCGCCGCTCCCTCACCACCAGACACCTGGAGGAAGAACGCCTCATCTTCCGCCTTGGAACACTTCAACCCCAGGGCATCAATGTGGACTTCAACAGTTTCTTCATTTCCCCTTCCCCCACCCCACCCTAATTCCAAACTTCCAGCTCAGCACTGTCCCCAGGACTTGTCCGGACTTGTCCTACCTGCTGATCTCCTTTTCCACCTATCCACTCCACCCTCTCCTCCTTGACCTATCACCTTCATCTCTTCCCCCACTCACCTATTGTACTCTATGCTACTTTCTCCCCATCCCACCCTCCTCTAGCTTTTCTCTCCACGCTTCAGGCTCACTGCTTTTATTCCTGATGAAGGGCTTTTTCCCAAAACGTCGATTTCGAAGCTCCTTGGATGCTGCCTGAACTGTTGTGCTCTTCCAGCACCACTAATCCAGAATCTGGTTTCCAGCAACTGCAGTCATTATTTTTACCTCAAAGACCTGATTGGCAACTCCTGTTTCCTATTTAACACCGCAGATGTGTTGATGGCACTCCTTCCCTCCTCGTGTAATAGGCAGGAGGGACTGAATGGGCTATCCCTGTTCGCATTTAATAGTTTCAATGCATTGAATACATTCTGTTGAAACCAGCTTGAGAGGCTGAATGAGCTCTTGTTATTTAACTGTGGAACACTAGAAAGAGACATTTCTAGTAAGACTGTTACAGGAGTGTTACCATCACTTTAACAACACAGTTTGGATGCTATCAAGGTCTTGCTGCACATGGACACGGACTGCAACAGCAGTGGAGAGGTAAACAAATTATTCTTAATATTGCGTGATCTTCAGAGAATGCCTCCACTTCTAACTGTAAGATGTGGGAAAGACATTGAAACAGCTGAAGAAAACTACCTTGAGGATGCAGGCAGAGATGTCCTGTGACTGAAATAATTGATCCACACAAACCACAAACATCTTCCATTGTCCTCTGAATGCCTCTAACCAGTTGGGGAATTTACAATTCATTCCCATTAGATTCAATTCTGTTCAGGTTTCCTTGATACCATCCACAGTTTAGTCCTGCCTTGATATCAGGGCCAGTCGCTCTTACCACGTGTTCATATCTTTTATTCGTGTGAATAGGTCACGGTGTGTTTGTGAGGAGTGTTTCCTTCTCACAGAGGGTGGTGACTATCGGGACTTCTGTATTCCAGACAGGTTGGGGAGGTAGATCACTAAGATATTTGGAAGGCAGCACACTGGAATATGAGGCATCAGAATGTTGAGGACTGCAGGGATTGAGCATTAGAGAGGAGTTATGGCTTTTGCAGATCAGCTATGTTCATGATGAAGGGAAAGACAGGCCAGAAGGGCTGAATGATGTATTCGCGTATCTGATATTCTCTCATTCTGTTATTGGGACGTTATTTTCCTGAAAATTCTGTTATTGGATGTTGCAGTCAGGGAGACCAGAGGATTTGGTGTGCCATCTCTTGGTGATATATGGGCGCTGTATTTACAGTGAATCTGAATCGGCAACATGACCAAGAAATGAAGACAGTTCTGGAAAGACAGAGGAATGAGATGTTTCACACCGTCACTGAACGTTTCTTTTCCTAAGGATATTTTCCAACGCAGTGTCAAACTGTGTGTGACAGTCTTCATCCGCTGAATGGTCTCTGCTGTTTCTGTTCACCAGATTACTGGGGTAAATGGCCTCCAACTGTTCCTGTCCATCAGGTTTGAGAGTTTCAGTGGATCATAGGAACATGGGACTGAGGAGAAGGGTTGGTAATTAGACACTTAAAGCCTTCTCCACCTGGCACTAAGATTGGGGCTGATCAGGTTGTGGTCTCAGCCTCACTTTCCTGTCTGTAGTTCATTGCCATTTACCATGTAATGACTAAGTAGCATGGCTTTGAATAGATGCAAACACATAGGCACCACAAACTTCCGGGGAAGAGCATTCCCACTCAAACAGCCCTTTGTGAATTTCTCCTCATCCCTGTTCAGACTGGTTTTGGCGAGGTCTCTGTTTCATTTTCTACTCCAGCTCCTCCATTGGTCATGACACATTTTAAATGTAACTCGGTTGGTCATATAGTCAATGATGTAGTTCTCGGACTAGGTCAGGTTCTTTGCTAAGCACAAGGCAGGTAGATATCTTTAATTTGGAAAAGTAATTTACCAAAGCAAACTTACTCCAGCTATGATGGAAAGATACATGGCAAGCAGTGTGGACAAGTATGTGCATTAATATTTATCTTTCAATTTATACTGAGACACAGTTTGAATACACAGAAATATACACATACGCAGACACATACAAAAAGACGCTCACAGTGTCACACACACATACACATGCATGAAGACAAACAGAAAAAACCTCTGCAGAATATCAGGTTGAAAGAGCTTTTCATAGCAAAATTTAAGTTCAAGACAAAAGGAAATATTAAATTGTATTCTGCCTCGAGGTCATTCTGCTCACACAAGCTGCTGGCAATCGAATTCCTTCCTGGAACGGTTGGATTTGGCTGAATTCCCTTTGCTTCAGGCAGTGTGGAGATTCCAAAGAATCCTTTACTGGAAATCTTCATGAGTGCTAAAGATTACTAATGAGTGTACACCTCTTATATTTTGATGTGAGAAGGAACAAGGTAAGAGAGGAAGCAAATAACCGTGACTTTTCTAGCAGGTTGCATCTTCTCCAACATTTAGCTGAAATATACAATAATGTTATCTGACCACCTAACTAGACCATGTGAAGCCTCCTTGAACATCCTCGGGACTGTATGAATCCGTCCCTGTTCCCTGCTCCATGTAGGAACAATTTATAAGCTGTCATTTGAAGATGCAATTGTATATGTCCTCATAATTGTGTCCAATAAATTCATGTCTTTGCACTATCTGTATTAAAATGAATGCATATTTCTCTTAAATTTGAATACTTACTTCTCGTTTCCCATACCAGAGGAAATGTCCATCAGCCACGCACCTGAAACACTCTCCCCAAGATCTTATGTGGTACAATATGAAAATCTCTCATTCTTTACCCTGAAGTGCTCTGGTAGAGGTTTATAAAATCATGAGGGGCATGGAAATGGTGACTAACCAAGGACATTTTCTGAGGTTTGGGAAGGTCAAAACTAGAGCACACAGTTTGAAGGTGAGGGGGAAAGCTTTAAATGAGATAAAGGTGGTCACCTTTTCTCGGAGTGTATGGATTTAACTGTCAAATGAAATGTTGGAAGCTGGGAAAATTACAGCATTTAAAAACCATTTGGATGGGTACTTGAATAGGAAGGATTTAGAGGGATATGGGCCAAATGCTGGCAAATGGGGCAAGATTAATAGAGGACATCTGGTTGTCATGGACAAGGTGAACCGAAAGATCTGTTTCTTTGCTGTATGACGGAATAAGGCCTTCATTCCAGGAACAAGTACAGTGAAACATCTAACAGAGCTTCTAAATCAATTGGGTATATTTACTTGTCAGTTTAGGGAATCATCACTGCACACAATACATCAAATGTGGCCACAGAAAACTCATGTACAGATGCAGTAAAGTGTTCTGATATCCTTTGCATTGAGTAGAATCATTCCATATACTTTCCCAATCACTGACTGCATTGGCATACTAACCTTGTGTGATGTATGTACTAGGATGCACAAATCCCGTTGCACCACTGAGTTTAGTGATCTCTCTCCTTTTTAAGTAGTTTACTGTTGTTTTAACCTTTTGTCACAGCATAAATTTCATTAGCCCAGGTTAGACTGTTTCTGTTGTAGTTTTATACATTAACGAACCCTGTCTCTATCCCATTACAGACTCTCTACCTCCATTTGACACCTTATTGATTGACTATCTTGGTGGCTGAGCTAATTGAGCTCCAATTCAATCAGTCCCCACATCCAAATCATTGACAGGTTCGATATAGTTGTTGATCTTGCACTGATCTCTAAGGCACTCCAACAAGTTAAAATTTACCAAACTGAAAATTAACATCAATCCCTACTGTCTATATCCTGAGAGTTACCCAGGGTTCCCTTCTCCAGTGTCGCATCCGAGAAAGGTTGGATAGCCTACCCCTGTGCTGTATAATGTGCTCAAATGGCTGAATGACTTTATCATCTTCATTTGTAAATCCATAGAAGGGCAGAAAGGTCTCCGCGTGCCTCATTGCTGACGGGCTGAATGGGAACTTCCTCTCCCTCTGTAAAAGCAACGAGGGTTTGATGAGAGAACAAGACATGGGTTAAGAGCAGCAGGGTTGCATGTTATTGTAACTAAACATCCAGTTCCTGTCTGTTCCCAATAAACATGGTTTCTTTTGTTTATCACTGATCTATGGAACTCAACCTTGAATGCTTGCAGTAACCCAGTCTTCACTGCTCCTTGGTCTTGGGAACACTACAGATCACACAGCCCTAAAGAGAAAGGAGGATCCCTGTCTCAGTCTGAAATGAGAATGCCCTTATTCTTTAAACGTCTCCCCCTCAAGCCAACCACCAATCTTTTGAAACAAGGATTCGACAATTAAAAACAGGTATAGACCATTCAAGCTCTCAAACCTGTCTTCAATTCCTATGACACTTGACAATCAAATACTTAACACATTTAGCCTCAATCGAAGTTAAATTAATTCCAGATACCATAAGCTCACAAGAGTGTAGGAAATTAGGACGTTGTACGGTACAGCACAGTACAGCCCTTCAGCCTTCAATGTTGTGCGAACCTCTTTATCCTAGTCTAAGATTAAAGTAAACTTCATACCCTTCCTTTGGTTATGATTTATTTGTTTATCCAAGAGTTGCTTGAATATCCCTAATGTATCTGGTTCTACTACCATCGCTGGCAGTGCATTCCACGCACCAATAACTACCTGTGTAAACAACCTTCATCTGACATCTCCTCGAGGCCTCCTTCCAATCACTTTAAAATTATGCTCCCTGCGTGATAGCCATTTCGACCCTGGGAAAAAAAGTCTCTGGTTGTCCACTCTGTCTATGCCTCAGCATCTTGACACCTCTATTAAGTAAGCTCTCATTCTTCTTCACTCCAATGAGAAAAGCCTAGCTCACTCAGAAATTCTTCAAAGACATGCCCTCCAGCGCAGGCAACATCCTGGTAAATCCTGTCTGCACCCTCTCGAAAGCTTCCAATTTCTTCCCATAAACGGGGCGACTGAACTCAACACAATAATTCATGTGTGATCTAACCAGTGCTTTATAGAGTTACAGCATAATCTCCTGGCTCTTCAACTCAATCTCCCTGCTAATGAAAACCAACTCACCGCACTGCTCTTAACACCCCTATCAACTTGAGTGGCAACTTGGTGATACCTATGGACGTGGGCGCTAAGGTCCGTCTGCTCCTCCACACGGCCAAGAACGCTACGTTTGACCATGTAATCTGCATTTGAATTCGACCTTCAACAATGAATCACTTCAGAAAATAGAAAATTGGAGTGGAATTAAGCCATTTATCCAATTGGATCTGCTGTGCCATTTAATTAAGGGTGAAATATTTCTCAGCCGCATTCTTTTACATTCAGGAACTGATCAATTGATTCCCTTATTAATGAAAAACGAATTCATCTCTATCTTAAAGATACTATTTTTTCTGTGTACGGGAGTGTGCATGTGTTACCGTGTAAGTGTTCATATCTGTATCTATATGTGTTGTGTATTTAATGCGCCTATGTATGTTTGTGTGTCTCTCTGTCGTCATCTCTGTGAAATGCAGCCTTTGTGGTTTTTGTGGTAAATCCACTGAAACTGAGATCAACACCCTCCCCCCTTCCCCCATCTCTCCTGTCTGTCAATGTTAAGTGTAGAGTCATACGATGTCACCCTCTGCTGGCCTCCCCATGCCACTGCACTAGTGTCAGATGTTTTCTCTCTCTCTCAGAGCACATCAAATACTATCAATCTCTCACATTGCATGGCTGTTTGGTTTTTCAAATAATGTCTTTCGAAGCACAGAGCCGTTTCGTCTGATACCTAGCGATAGCGTTCCTGAGATATTACCACCATGACTGTGTCAGTTTCAAGACTTTTCAATCTTTTCTCATTTATAATTTGTAGGAGTGTATTATAAAAGATTTCAAGTAAATGAACGTGCAATAACTTCATTGCATTAACTTACAAATCGTTCCATCGACATTGCTTGGATGCATTTGCGGTGGAAATACTCTTTAATTTGTGCACTCTGTGTCAAAAATAATCTTTAAAGACAAATAACTTCCACATTGCAGAGCGAGCATAGATATTACTTTACACGAACATTCTCCACTCTGAGGGTCTTCAGTGCAATTACAATCCTCCATATACCAAACTGTGTGTGTACGTGTGTGCGTGTGCAGATGGTTCTATCAGTTTTGATGTCGCTATGAGCTGCCTTCCTCCCCCTCCCTCCCAGACTGAATCCCTGATGTTTGTCACCATGCGGGGCTGTCAACGCAGAGGAGTGGGAAGGCCAGCAGAGGGAGAAATTGCATCACTTTAAACACCAGAGAGGCTGACAGATCCTCTGTGCACATGGACACACAGATGCACACAGAGACGAATACAGGCACGCAGACAAAACGCAGAGATGAAAACAGACACGAAATTACACAAAAAGACAAATACAGACACGCAGATGCACAGAAAGATGAACGCAGACACACAGATATACACAGAGACTAACACAGATACGCTGGTATGCACAGAGATGTATACAGAAACGCAGATACACACAAAGGCGAATACAGACATGCAGATACACACAGAGATGAATGCAGATGCACAGGCGCACACAGAGACAAATGCAGATGTGCAGCGACACAGAAACAAATACAGGCACGGAGAGACAAATGCAGACAGGCAGATACACAACAGAGATAAATACAGGCACGGAGATACACATAGAGACGAATACAGACACGCAGATACAGAGATGAATAGACTCACACAGATGCCCACAGAGATGAATACCGACACAATGATTCACACAGAGATGAACACAGACACACAGAGACAAACACAGACGCACAGATACACACAGAGACGAATGCAGACACACAGATACTCACAGAGATAAATGCAGGCATGCAGATAGACATAGAGACGAACACAGACATGCACGTATAGATATGAGTACAGGCATGCAGATAGACATAAAGACGAATACAGACACGCTGATACATAGATGAATGCAGGCACGCTGTTACAGAGACAAGCAGATATGCAGAGAGACGGATAGATACACACAGATATACACAGAGATGAATACAGACACGCAGATACACACAGAGACAAACACAAACACGCAGATACACACAGAGACACGCCGATACACACAGAGATGAATAGAGTCACACAGACGCCCACAGAGACAAATACAGACACACGGATACACACAGAGATGAACAGAGACACACAGATACAGAGATGAACACAGACGCACAGATACACATAGAGACACGCAGATACACACAGAGACGAATTTAATTACACACACATACACAGAGATGAATACAGACACGCAGATGCACACAGAGATGAATACAGACACGCAGATACAGAGAAAGACAAATATAGACACGCAGTTGCACACAGAGACGCATAAAGTCACACAGATACCAAAAAGACGAATACAGATACACGAAGACACACAGAGTTGAACAGAGATACACCGTTATACACAGAGACAAAAACAGACACGCTGATACACGCAGAGATGCGCAGATACACACAGAGACGAAGAGACACACACAGACACACACAGAGAGGAATATAGACGCGCAGATACACACAGATGTGAATACAGTCAGATACACACAGAGAGGAATACAGACATACAGATGCACACAGACTCAAATACAGGCACAAAGAGATACACAGAGATGAATGTAGACACACAGACACACAAGGAGATTGATGCAGTAGCACAGATACTAATACAGACACACAGAGACAAATACCGATACACAGATGCACATGCACACACAGACACACTACACCCACTGACACACTGACGTTTATATAAACATTGGGAAGCTGCCAGTATTTATTTTTCAGGTGGTGACTTTCTCAATATTTCACTCACTCTGTGTGGCTTTCTGAAGTTCCATAGGTAAATCTCTGCATGTTCTCTATAGCTTCCACCTCTTTCCTTTAATGAGGTGACCAGAACATGGTATTACAAGTGTGGTGTCATGACACGGCGATGAACCTTTCTGCTAATTAAACCAAACACTCAGAAAAGCTCACCTTGCTCATAATCTGTTAAGGTCGAGTGACAGAAAGCTCGCAAATTCCAATACTTAATAGAAAATAATATCAATGTATTCCTTAAACTAAAAGTGAACATTGAACAACAACAGTTATTCCCAACTCTAAGCTTCCCTTTCTCTGAACTGTTTGTTATCTTCCTCCACCTTTAACAATATACACTTCCAATTAAAGAAAAATTGCATTAAAATTACATAAACCAGACAGTGGCTGTAATCACCAATGCCCTCCTTCTTTCCACCGAATATCTCCCTGGGTCATGTTTTGTGTTTTAATGCAAGGGCTTTTCATCCAAAAAAAAATGTATCTTCCACAGAGAATGTTGTTCATGGCAGACTCTCACGATGGTAGTTTACTCTCTGTCTAACTTTTAAAATGCGTGCCTCTTTATTCCCTCAACATCAGCTCATCTCCTTGGTTTGATGTTGGCAAAACAATAAATTTAAAATCGATTGGGTTGAGTATAGTGGGATATAATTTCAACTTGATTGGTCAAATTCTAATAGTTGCCAAAAGAGCAACCAAAGCCCAACATATCTGTTTCACAGCCAGATGTTACATAGTTTTAATTGTCCAGTACACTCTGAAAATATTAGCTAGTCATATGACAAGAATTTGCAAGTTCTCAATGCAGAACAGCTTTCAACTTCATCACAGTGGGTTAAACAGTGGGATTATAGATCTGCAGTATAACCTCACAGCTCTGAAACTGAGCTCCCCGGCTGTGAAAGCCAACACATCATACGCCTTCTAAACAACAGCACCAACCTGGATGGCAACTTTGAGGATCTATAGACATGGACCCCAAGATCCCGCTGTTCTAGATTTATCTTGAACGGTCACGCATCAGCTCAGTTCTGTCAATGACCTGTAGTAACCTACAACAGCCGTCCATACTAACCACGAACTCCACCAAAGTTCGTGACATCGGCGAATCTATGAACCCACCCTTCCAATTCGTCATGAAACTCTCTTATGAAAAAAATCACAAAGAGCAGAGGTCCCATAACAGATCACCAAGCTCGTCACCAAGTTCCAGGCTGCATCTGTTCCTCTACTACCACCTCTGTCTACTGTGGGCCAGCAAATTCTGCATCCAGACAACCAGATCTCCCTGTAAGCCACGTCTCCTTATCTTGTGAATGAGCTTATCGTGGATAACCTTATCAAACGCCTTGTTGTAATCCGTATATACCACATCCACTGCTCTAATTCATCAACGTGTTTTGTCATATCTTTAAGGAATTCAATAAGATCTATGACCCGCTCCTCACAAAGCCATGCTGACTGTCTCTAATCATTTATAATTTTCCAAATATTGTTGTGGTTCTATAGCCACTATAAATACCGGAGAAAACAGCACAGAAGCGCTTCACAGGAGGCTCCCAAGCACTGAGGATGTCACCTAGACAGGGGACGAAAACTTTGCAAGACAAATTCCCAGCTCAGTGAATAGAACCACAACAACGAGCACCCGAGCTACAAGTCTTCTACCAAACTTTTCCAAATATTCATAAATCCTGTCTCTCAAATCCTCTCCAATACTTTGCCCGTCACTGGTGTAAGACTGGTTAGCCAATAATTCCCAGGATTATCCCTATTCCCTTTATTTAACCAGGGAATAACTTTTGCCAGCCTCCTGTCATCTGGCACGACTCCAGTGTACAGTGACGATGCAAAGATCATCGCAAAATGCACAGCAATCTCTTCTCGCTTCCTATAGTATCATAGGGCATATCCTGTTTGGCCAAATAAATTTATCTATCCGTGTGTTTCTCAAATTTTTCAACACATCCTCCTGTTCTAGCATATCCGTCTGTATCATGCTGTCCTCAGAAACGTCAAGGTCCCTCTCATTAGTGAATACTGAAGCAAACATTCATTATGAACCATCCCTAACTCCTCCGACTCCTGGCGCAAGTTCTCTCCACTATCACTGATCAGCCCTACCCTCACTCTGGCCATCCTCTTGTTCCTGACATAAGTGGAGAACGTCTTAGGTTTTACCTTAATTCTACCCCCCAAGCCTTTATCATGCACACTTTTATCTCTCCCGAGTTCATTCTTCAGTTCCATCCTGGTTACCTTGCAACCTTCTAGGGCACTGCTTAACCCTTGCCTCCTCAACCTTATGTAAGCTTCATCCTTCCTCTTGATTAGATGTTCTAAATCGCCTGGCACAATGAAGATATGGAACTGTAAATGGATGGGAGATGCACATCCTGTCACTTCCAGCATGAGCTGCAAGTTTCGCGACAGTGGGCAGTGATCAAACACAGTGTTACTGAGCAATGCACTGGGATAGTGGACACAGCTCTACATGCTGGAAGGGTAACTGCTCCAGGTTTACAGAGTTATTCACTGCACAGCTCACCGTGGGCTGATGTGGTCTGCACAGTCTACAGATTGCTGGGTTGTATTGAGCGGTACACCAGCCTTGTCTGCACAGTGCTTCACGCTGAATAGATACCTCATCTGGATTATGATGTCTGATTCTGTGAGGTGGAGTTGGTATCGGGCATAACTGACCATTTGAGCTGATCTGACAGCATATTTATTTTATGTTCTTACTCTTGTTATTTGACTCGCCAGGTCTGACTCTGCCGGCAAACCCCATTCCTCTGAGAAGAGCCATGTTTATTCAACTTGTTGATCAAGTAATCATCCAAATATAACCCGAGTATCTGTCTTTCTGCACCTTAACCTGAGCGTTGGTGCTAATATCCCTGAATCCCCGGGGACATAATTATGATGTTCAGAAACAATGTGCAAAGTGCATGGCTCATGCTCTTCTATACATCACGGCTGTGGGTCCCATTTGGATCCTTAATGTATCAAGAGCTGGCACTGTGAAGCTCAGAAACAATGAAAAGGTGCGTCTCAGGCTGTTCACTTCCTGGTGTGTCCCATGTGGTGCTCCATGAACAGTGGAGTGTGTGTTGGGCTGTTGTTCACTTCCCGGTGTGTCCCATGTAGTGCTCCATGGTGGACAGGGGGTTGCAGCACCTTTGAGAAACGTCTTTGAAACTTGGTCTGTGCCTGTTCACTGAACATCTGTATTTGTCCCTCTCAGCTGATCATGTGGTCGGTTACACGAGGAAGCCCCTCGAGTATTATTGTTAAGTACCAGGCAGCAAATTTGTAACTGAGGGGCTCCGGACTGACTCCTGTTATTGGAAAGTTAGTGGAGGTGCTTGGAATGGTTTGCTGGAAGTTGTGCTGTCAGCTGCCTCAGACATTCAGAGAGACCTGAGCATTTGGTGACCCAACTCTGGATGGAGGATGGGGACGATAGTAACAGCATCTGGGTCTGTAACATGAACAATAAATAGAGCAGAGGTTGCAAAGAGGGGAAGCTCTGAAACCACGGAGTGAGAGTGGGTCTGGGGAAAGGGATCTGCTGGATCCACCCCCGGTTTTCCAGGAACACCTTCCCAAGCTCCAATTAACCCAGGAGCAGAGTGTGAGGGAACCCTGACGGAACAAGGAGCTGTTCATAGAGCGGTGTCACCTTCTTTAACACGACCTGCAGCTTCTCATCAGGGGGAGGACCGTGCTACCAGTGGTTTTTGTGTCAGAGTTTCATTCAGCTTCTATGTTTCGGAACTTTCCAGGCAGGAGTGGGTGACAGCTCCATCATCTCTCCGATCTCAACATCAGTGTCATCATTCAGTGACGGAGGATATATATGGTGGATGAGAGCAATAGGCCCGCTGGGAACATCAGGCAGCAAACGATCAGGGTGACGGAGCAACACATGCCATGTCTGCACGGCTCAGAGTAAACCCTTCAGTACACACGGTATCACTAAGTCCTGTAATCCCTCTGTATTTCAGTAACATACTGCCGGCCGTTCTTCCTTGAAGAAAATGACAGAATATATATGATGTTAAATCCCACCTGCCAAACTTTTATCCATTGATTAACTTGTCCATATCCATTTACAGACTCTACAACTTCCATTGATTATTTAATTTCCTGCTTATATTATTTCCATTGGCAAACTTAGTTACAGTACATTTGGTCCACTCCTCTAGATTATTGATATAGATGGTAAATAGCTGAAGACCCTGCACTGGTCACTGTGTGACCCTACTGGTTACATTGTTTTAAACTGATTAAATCTGATTTATCCGGAGTGCCTGCTTTCTGTCCGATAACCAGTCCCCCGCCATTCCTGTGAAACACATTCGAAGGACTGAAGAAAGATGAGGAACCTCAGTCAGCAATCCAGCTCCTCCAGCCTGCTCCACCATTGAATACAATCATGGCTGATATCAGCCTGCTCCACCAATGAATATAATCATGGCTGATGTCATCTCGGTCTCAGTCCCAATTTCCAGCCCACTCTCCATATCCCCTCAGTTACTCAATATCCCAGCATCCACTGCACTCTGGAACAGTGAATTACACAGATTTAAAATGCTTTGATAGAAGTTCTCTCATCTCTGCTTTAATTCCTCTCCACTTATCCTAAAACTGTGATCTCTTGTTGTAGGTTGCCCCACATGAGGAAATACCCAATGCATGTCGACATTATCAATCACCTTTAGCATTGTCCAGACCTCAGTGACATCACCTCCCATTTTTCTAAACTCCAGGGAGTCTAGGCCTGAACTGCTCAATCTCTATTCAGAGGACAAACTCCTTATCTCTGGAATCAGTCTAGTAAACCTCTTCTGAACTGCCTCCATGATTTTGAGTGGGAGCAGCGGCCGAGGAAAAACGAACCCGGGAGACTACAGCTAAGGTAAGACAGTTTGTTTCAAAATTACTTACCTGTAGCGGGCAGCGGAAGTGAGGTTGGAGCGCATAGCTGGGCGGGAAGGCAAGTGATTAGTATTTGAGTGGGTGTGTTCTAGACCCCAGGTCCTACTTCCGTAGGGCCTCCCTCCCACCCTCCTCCTCTAACCTAACTTTAAAGTCCACAGGTTATTGACTCAGTGTTCTTGTTTTTGGAGACAGTGTACAGTCATGGCAGCACAGGCGGTGGAATGTTCCTCCTGCAGGATGTTTGAGGTAGGGGTGACCACCGATACTCCTGCCGACTTCGTGTGCAGGAAATGCAGTCAGATCCTGATCCTCACCGAACGAGTTAGGGAACTGGAACTGGAACTGGATGAGCTGAGGATTATTCAAGAGGCTGAGAGGGTGATCGATAGAAGCTACAGGGACATAGTTACGCCAGAGAACAGAGGTAGCTGGGTAACAGTTAGAGGTGAGAAGGGGAAGAAGCAGGCAGTGCAGGGTTCCCCTGTAGTCGTTCCCCTAAAAAATAAGTATGCAGCTTTGGAAACTGTTGGGGGGGACAGCCTTGCAGGTGTAAGCTGCAGTGAAGGGGTCTGTGGCTCTGAGATTCAGAAGGGAAAGGGGGAGAAGAAGAGAGCGCTAGTTATAGGGGACTCTCTAGTTAGAGGGACGGACAGGCGGTTCTGTGGACATGGGCGAGACTCTCGGATGGTTTGTTGCCTCCCGGGTGCTAGGGTCCGAGATGTCTCGGACCGTGTCTTCAGAATCCTTAAGGGGGAGGGTGTGCAGCCAGAAGTCGTGGTACACATTGGCACCAACGACATAGGTAGGAAGAGGGGCGGGGAGGTCATTCAAGAGCTCAAGGAGTTAGGCTGGAAGCTAAAGGCTAGGACAGACAGAGTCGTCATCTCTGGGTTGTTGCCGGTGCCACGTGACAGAGAGGCAAAGAATAGGGAGAGAGTGCAGTTGAACACGTGGCTGCAAGGATGGTGTAGGAGGGAGGGCTTCAGATATTTGGACAATTGGACTGCATTCTGGGGAAGGTGGGACCTGTATAAACAGGACGGGTTGCACCTGAACCAGAAGGGCACCAATATCCTGGGGGGTAGGTTTGCTAGCACTCTTCGGGGGGGTTTAAACTAATTTGGCAGGGGGATGGGATCCGGACTTGTAGTCCAGCAAGTAAGCTAGCTGTGTGTCAGGATGTCCAAGACTGTAGGGAGGCTGTGGAGAAGGTAGCACTGACAGGGACTACTTACAGACACAGAGATGGGCTCAAGTGCGTATACTTCAATGCAAGGAGTATCAGAAATAAGGTGGGTGAACTTAAGGCATGGATCGGTACCTGGGACTACGATGTTGTAGCCATCACGGAAACATGGATAGATGAGGGACAGGAATGGCTGTTGGAGGTTCCTGGGTACAGATGTTTCAGTAAGATTAGGGAGGGTGGTAAAAAAGGAGGGGGGGTGGCATTGCTAATTAGAAATGGTATAACGGCTGCAGAAAGGAAGTTTGAGGGGGATCTGCCTCTGGAGGTAGTATGGGCTGAAGTCAGAAATAGGAAAGGTGCAGTCACCTTGTTGGGTGTTTATTATAGGCCCCCCAATAACAGCAGAGATGTGGAGAAACAGATTGGGAAACAGATTTTGGAAAGGTGCAGAAGCCACAGGGTCGTAGTCATGGGCGACTTCAACTTCCCAAATATTGATTGGAAGCTCTTTAGTTCAAGTAGATTGGATGGGGCGGTGTTTGTGCAGTGTGTCCAGGAAGCTTTTCTAACGCAGTATGTAGATTGTCCAACCAGAGGGGAGGCCATATTGGATTTGGTACTCGGTAACGAACCGGGACAAGTGGTGGGCTTGTTCGTGGGTGAACATTTTGGTGATGGCGACCACAATTCTGTGACTTTCACCTTGGTTATGGAGAGAGATAGGTGCGCACAACAAGGAAGTTTCTACAATTGGGGGAAGGGAAATTACGATGCTGTAAGACAGGATTTGAGGAGCATACGTTGGGAGCATAGGCTGTCAGGGAAGGATGTGGTGGAAATGTGGGACTTTTTCAAGGAGCAGATACGACGTGTCCTTGATATGTATGTACCGATCAGGCAGGAAAGAAATGGTCGTGTGAGGGAGCCTTGGTTGACGAGGGAGGTTGAATGTCTAGTAAAGAGGAAGAAGGAGGCTTACATAAGGTTGAGGAAACAAGGTTCAGACAGAGCAGTGGAGGGATACAGGATAAGCCAGAAGGGACCTGAAGAAAGGGATTAGGAGAGCTAAGAGAGGGCATGAAAACTCCTTGGCGGATAGGATCAAGGATAACCCCAAGGCATTCTATGCGTATGTGAGAAACCTGAGAATGACGAGAATGAGGGTAGGTCCGATCAAGGACAGTGGTGGGAGACTGTGTATTGAGTCGGAAGAGATAGCAGAGGTCTTGAACAAGTACTTCTCTTCAGTATTTACGAACGAGAGGGACTGTATTGTTGAAGAGGAGAGTGTGAAACGGACTGATAAGCTAGAAGAGATATCTGTTAGGAAGGAAGATGTGTTGGACATTTTGAACAACTTGAGGATAGACAAGTCCTCCGGGCCTGACGGGATATATCCTAGGATTATGTGGGAAGCAAGAGAGGAAATTGCAGTACCGTTGGCAATGATCTTCTCGTCTTCACTGGCAACGGGGGTGGTACCAGGGGACTGGAGAGTAGCGAATGTTGTGCCCCTGTTCAAAAAAGGGAATAGGGATAACCCCGGGAATTACAGGCCAGTTAGTCTTACTTCTGTGGTAGGCAAAGTAATGGAAAGGGTACTGAGGGATAGGATTTACGAGTATCTGGAACGGCACTGCTTGATTAGGGACAGCCAGCACGGATTTGTGAAGGGTAGGTCTTGCCTTACAAGTCTTATTGAATTCTTCGAGGAGGTGACCAAGCATGTGGATGAGGGTAGAGCAGTGGATGTAGTGTACATGGATTTTAGTACGGCATTTGATAAGGTTCCCCATGGTAGGCTTATGCGGAAAGTCAGGAGGCATGGGATAGAGGGAAATTTGGCCAATTGGATAGAAAACTGGCTAACCGGTCGAAGGCAGAGAGTGGTAGTAGATGGTAAATTTTCAGCATGGAGTCCAGTTACAAGTGGAGTTCCGCAGGGATCAGTTCTGGGCCCTCTGCTGTTTGTAATTTTTATTAATGACTTAGATGAGGGAGTCGAAGGGTGGGTCAGTAAATTTGCAGATGATACAAAGATAGGTGGAGTTGTGGACAGTGAGGAGGGCTGTTGTCGGCTGCAGAGGGACTTAGATATGATGCAGAGCTGGGCTGAGGAGTGGCAGATGGAGTTCAACCCTGCCAAGTGTGAAGTTGTCCATTTTGGAAGAACAAATAAGAATGCGGAATACAGGGTTAATGGTAGGGTTCTTGGTCAGGTGGAGGAACAGAGGGATCTTGGGGTCTATGTACATAGATCTTTGAAGGTTGCCACTCAGGTGGATAGAGTTTGTAAGAAGGCCTATGGAGTATTATCGTTCATTAGCAGAGGGATTGAATTCAAGAGTCGTGAGGTGATGTTGCAGCTGTACAGGACTTTGGTTAGGCCACATTTGGAGTACTGTGTGCAGTTCTGGTCGCCTCACTTTAGGAAAGATGTGGAAGCTTTGGAGAGGGTGCAGAGAAGATTTACCAGGATGTTGCCTGGAATGGAGAGTAGGTCGTACGAGGATAGGTTGAGAGTTCTCGGCCTTTTCTCGTTGGAACGGCGAAGGATGAGGGGTGACTTGATAGAGGTTTATAAGATGATCAGAGGAATAGATAGAGTAGACAGTCAGAAACTTTTTCCCCGGGTACAACAGAGTGTTACAAGGGGACATAAATTTAAGGTGAAGGGTGGAAGGTATAGGGGAGATGTCAAGGGTGGGTTCTTCACCCAGAGAGTGGTGGGGGCATGGAATGCGCTGCCCGTGGGAGTGGTAGAGTCAGATTCATTGGCGACCTTTAAGCGGCATTTGGATAGGTACATGGATGGGTGCTTAATCTAGGATAGAAGTTCGGCACAACATCGTGGGCCGAAGGGCCTGTTCTGTGCTGTATTGTTCTATGTTCTATGTTCTATAATTACATCCCTCCTGCAGTCAGGACACAAAAGCTGTACACTGAACTCAATTGCGATCTCACAAATGCCTGGCATTATTGCAGCAGTACCTCCCTCGCTTTATAATCTATTCTTTCAGAAATATATACCAAATTTGCAGTTGCCTTTCTCATTATCTGCTACACCTGCATCTGTGTCTTTTGCGATATGGATGAGGATACCAGATCCCTCTGTACCTAAGCACTACGTAGTTTCCCTCTGTTTGGATAGTAAGTTGCCTTTCTGTTACACTGACCAAAACGGCCGCATACTTTTCATTGTTTCGTTTCATCTGCAACCTATCCTTAATCATTCATTACAATTTCTGAACTGAGTCAGTGTCATCTGAAGAACTGATTATAGCATGTCCATCCCCTCACATAGGTGATAGTATTTATTGCTAATAGTTGGGGCCTGGGGACTGAGCCCTATGGTATTTTTGGAAACAGAAAATGAACCAGTTATTCCAACTCAATGCAATTCTTTGTTTCGCCAAGCCTACATCCAAGTGAATAAATTACTTCTAACCACATGCAATCTTATTCTGTAGATTAATCTTTTGTGCACACCTTAGTCAATGTCTTCTGCAAGTCCTGATTTTCCATCTCCAGGATCCTCATTATGCAGCTTGCTTGTCACATTCTTAAAGACTCAAATAAATAATGAAAATATGATTCATCTTTTGTAAAATTATGTTGATTCTGATCGATTGTGGCTTCCCTTTGTAAATGTCCTTTCTTTAATTCCTGAATAATCGATTTTAATAATTTTCTTAAATTCCAGCAGTTTTCTCGCTACTTTATATTCCATCGTGAATGTGGTAAGCTTTCACCTCTATATATTCTCTTCATTCCCTCCAATCCTGTATAATTGACACATGGTGTGAAATGACCTACTGTGGTTGCTGTGTAAGAAGCATGAGTGGCTGAATGGACTCATTCTCTTCCCTGTGCACAAAATCAATGGGCTGATGTCAAAACAAAATCAAAACAAAACATAGATTAAACCGAGCTGAACCAAGGCAAATTAACTTAAATTACATGAAGTTACAACACCCAGCACATTCCTACCAAAGCTCCCCATCACCGGTAGCATGAGTTGCCATACCCGTATTTGTTCAGAATTCTTCCTCTCAGAGCCCTCACTGTTACACAAATGTCCTGACCAATATAGCCAATAAAACCATGTGTATATGGTTGAAATAGGGCCGCCTCGTCCTATGACAATGTTCATTTCTTGGGTGCCCATACTCATAAGGAAGTCGAGGGGAATTGGCTCCATAACTAGCCTACACCACGATCAGAGTCCTGGGAGGTTTCCTGGGACCCAGTTTATCAGAATGTTCTTCCTCACACAAAATGAAAGAATACTAAACAATTTATTCCCGTGCAAGTCCAAAGAGGGAAGATTCAGCGAACACAAGAGGAGGGGCACTGGATTTGCCTTGACCTCGGTTCCCAAAACACCTTCCAAAACACTTGCTATAGTGCACCAATACCTACGAAGCTTGTGGCATGATCACAAGCAATACGTAAGTATACCAACATCTATTATACATTTGGGGCATATTGGGGACTCTCCTGTCTTAAATTTGACAGGCTGCTCGGGTGTCAATTAAACCCTGCGGAGTACCTTCAACTGCACAGCCTACATCCTATTGCAAATTGAAATCTTCCTTACGGTTTCCCAAATATCTTCCCACTCCTCTGGTGAGATCTCCACCCACAATTCCTGAGCCCAGATTCCATGCAGCCGCTCTATATCATTTGAGACACTGCCTCTTAATAAATGATAGAGGCTGCTGACCGAGAGAGCACCTGTGGACGAAGCACTCTTCCCTCCATTTCCGACCTTTGGGGACTAACCATTAATGTAGTCTTTTTTTTCTGTCTAAAGTTCCTCATCTAAAAATAACGAAAGTGGCCCCTCCAAGATAACTCATATTTCTGGCTCAGCTGCTCTAAAATCACCATGACCACCACGTAAAATAATTCCTCGAAACAGGAAACTCCTCTGGACTCTCAGAGCCATAAGGCAGAGTCCATCAATCCCAGCTGGGATCCTACCAATCCTACAATGGGAGTCAAAGGGGAAGATCATTTTTGTAAATTGCCCTCACTTTGTCACATCATTTTAAAGGCTTTAACTATTTTATGGACAATTGGATTTCTGCAATGGTTCATAACAATCCTCGTCTTGTCCATGAACAACAGATTAATGAGGGGACATTTTGCCTGGGATGCCTCAATGTCCAGCCAAACTAACCACAGGTCTTTGCAAGCTCAATCAGCCACATACGACTGCAGGGAACCTCGTTGGTATTTCTTAAAGTTCAGAAAATCCACACCCTTAATCTCCTGCAGAAGCTGCAATTTGGCGAGCTTCATAAGAGGCCACCTGTGGTGCCAGGTAAACAAGCTTAACCAACTGTAAAGCCTCCATAGAACCGACCTGGAGAGCATCAAAAGGACCATTTGCATGGGATAGAAGAAACGAGGAAGTGCATTCATTTTAACCGGAGGTATTCTACCCAACCAGGATATTGAAATGTCTTCCCAGAGCTGAAGGTCCTGTCTTATCTTCTCGAGCACTTGCACGAAGTTTGCTTTATATAATTGACCGAAGGCTGGTGTGATTAAAATGCCGAAATAGCGGAGACCTCCTTGTGACCATCTGAAAGGGAATCAGATTGCACCCCCCATGATCAGGTACTCGAATAACACCCAACAGGCATGGCGCCCGATTTCATAAAATTGATGTTATACCCCGAGATAGATTCAAATAAATCAATCAATTCTTTAAAACGGGGCAAAGATATCATCAGGTTAGGTAGAGAGTGAAGAACATCATCTATGTAAGGATGATGTCATGCCTTCCTGACCCGACCACCCGTTCAGTTATATTGGGGCCCCTCTGGGTGGCCTCTGCCAACGGCTCAATCACCAATACAAATAATAATGGCGAAAGGGGCACCTCTGCCAATGTTAAAATTATACCATTAGACCTTATACCATTAGTGAGAACTCCTGTTGCTGTTGCGTCACTATATAATTCTGCCATCCAACAGGCAAAGACACCTCCAAGGCAAAACAGTTCCAAGACATAAAAGAGGTCTACACCCAAGCAAATGCTTTCTCTGCATCCAGCGAGACTACCAAGCCTGGAATCGACCTTGTTGGCACACCTGAACCATATTTTACACTCTCCTAATATTAATAGGGGACCTGTGACTCCTAATAAAACGTGTCTGGTCCCCTTTCACAATGAAGGACAATATCTTCTCCAGCCTCAACGCTCGTATTTTCGACAAAATTTTAAATTCTACATTTAATAATTGTATAGGGCTATACGAAAAGGCAATCCTCTGGGGCTTTCCCTCTCTTGAGAATAAGAGAAATGTTTGCTTCTCTCTGAGAGGATGGGAGGCAGTTCTGTCCACAGGAATAATTGAATATATGCAACATTGGCCCAGCCATCATGTCTATGAACTCCTAATAAATCTCACTCCATAAGCCATCTGGCTGATCGGTTTGCCACTCTGGAGCTGCCTTACCGCATCCTGTATCTCTTGGATGTCACGGGGCATTCAAAAGAGACTCCTGCTCTGAAGTTATACCTGGGAGGTCCAGGGTCTTAAAATGACTTCGTTTTCACCAATCTGTCCGCACAATCCTCTGACTGGAGCAACCCAGAGTAGAACTTTCTGAATGCTGCATTAACCCTTTTGGGACGGCAGGTGATAGTACCAGCACCCTCTCTAATGGATGTAATAGATTGGGGGCACTCTTCTTTCTGGCCAAGTGCGCCAAATACCTTCCCAGTTTCGCACCATACTCGAATAACCTCTGTTTCGCAAAGGAAATCTCCCTCTTTGTGGTCTGGGTGAGCGCAGTGTTCAGAGCAGCCCGGAGGGCTGTAATCTGCTGCAACTTAGTTACAGACAGTCTGTCAAAGTATGCTGTCTCAGCTGCCTTCAGCCAAGCCTTGAGCATACGCTACTGCTGTCCTTTCTGCCGCTTTCGAGTCACCGAGTAAGAAATAACGAAACCCCTTGCATAGGCCTTGGCAGTCTTCCAGAACACAGATGGATTATTGGCCATACCCAAGTTAATGTCCCAATAAAAACTTCAATTCCCGCGAAAAGTACTCAATGAATTTGCTATCTTTTAGGAGGCAAGGATCCATGCGCCAGTGCTGTGAGCCTGTCCCATCGCCATCGGCCTGAGCATCCACGTTCACTGCTGCATGATCAGAATTTTGCAGGGCAGCATCGAATTTAAAAAGTCCAATGGGGCAAAGAAATGTCAATCCTGGTAGAGCACTTACGTGGGTTAGAAAAAAAGGTGAAGCCCTTACCTTCAGGGTGAAGACATCTCAAACGTTCACCAAAGCAGCTCCCTGTTCAGGTCCACCAGCTGCCTTGATGGCTGGGAAATACCCGAAGAACCCCTGGACATCCTATTCACTTCAGGGTCCATTAGTCGGTTAAAGTCTCCCTTTTAATTGTACAATGTTCCCCAAGGGTTATCAACCTGGAGAGCGCATTTGAGGGGGTGTGGTGGGGCAATATTATACAATGTCCCATATTCCTCTCCATGTATTAAAGCTTTAAGGATCAGAAACCACTCATGTTCGTCATTAATTTGGTCAAACAACTGAAGTGGAAGGTTTGTATGAATGAGTGAAGCTGCTCCTCTACTTTTCGAATTAAAGGATGAAATAAATACTGGCCCGAACCTTCCCTGCTGTAACTTTAAGTGCTCCTTATCAGTTAGATGTGTTTCTTGCAGCAAGGCTGCGTTGACCCCTTCCTTTCTGAGGCTTGAAAGTATCTTCTTCTCTGAATGAGTGAGTGACTCTCCTTAAGGTTCCACGTGCACCATTAAACAAGCGGTTAGCCATAACTATCCGAAGCAGCCCATGACCCATTAAAAAAGTCCAATGGGGCAAAAAAATGTCAATCCTGGTTTAGCACTTACGTGGGTTAGAAAAAAAGGTGAAGCCCCTACCTTCAGGGTGAAGACATCTCAAACGTTCACCATGGCAGCTCCCTGTTGAGGTCCACCAGCTGCCTTGATGGGGCAGCCTTGTTGGAGAAGAACCCATTTATAGCACGTCAAGTGAAAGCAGTAAACAGTTCATACGAACTTGAAACTATAACTACAATAACAACCAAATCAAAACTTCTCACAAATATTTCTAAAATGAGACAACATATAACACTAATAAGTGGAGAGATCCCCCCTTCCTGCAGAGGGTGTACATATTACCCATTAATCCCTTCCGAGCTGAATCCGCTCATCAAATCCAGGCAAAACAATGTTTTCAAAAGTTGCATGCGTCTTACAACAAGAAAATTAAATCCGTCCCATCCATACTTTGACCTCAGGCAGTCCGGGTGAAACAAAATGTTACCACCCCCACCATCCCCAAACCCACTTTCTCATTCAGCGGGAAGTGAGAGAAATGAAAAGAAGTTGACGAGCTGGCCATTTTCTTCTTGTTCTGGCAGCCCGACCAGGCTGATGTTCTTCTGATGGCCCTGATTTTCGAGGTCGTCGACCTACTCTACTAAGGCCCTTAGCTACCATTCCAGGGCTTCGACACGACCCGCTGTTCCACCTCGACGATGCACGGCCCGAGACGCTGGGTCTCCTAATCCTGCTTCTGCAGCTTGGCTGAGATCAGTTCCAGTCTTGGTCAGGTCTCCTCCATCGCTGAATCAATTTTCTCTCGCAGGCTCTGAACTCTGAGGTCAGGCTCTACTCCACAGATAAGTCTCCTGGAGCGTTCGCAGAGGCCGACGTCACAGCCGCGGGTGTATCCATTGCTGCGGTGCTCTGCTGGTTGTGATCCTCATGATCCTTTTCCCTTAGTTATTTTCCGTTACTCACTTAAAATGGCATAGAGCAATACTGGGGATCAAAAACCTCCGATTTTACCACAATAGGGAAGAAAGAGATGGTTAATGCATAACTTTGTCTGGGTTCTGGTGCAGAGCTCAGCAGGGCAGACCTACTGGATCGCCGCCATCTTGGATCTCACCTGAATAATCACTGTTAACAAACTTTTTTTGAAATGGTTTGAAGATGTTTCTTGTAGGGGGAGACAATGGAGAACTATTGGATGTGATATAGTTAGATATTCAGGTGGATGTTTAAGAGTTCAGAAAGTGAATAGTAAATAAAATTGAACCAACGTGGTTCAGGGGTGACTTTGGGAAACGGAAAGGTAAAAGTGAAGTTGGCCTTCAGTTAACGGAAATTGGAATATCGAAGTAAAGGCGTTCTGCACAGACTGCATGCAGTGTGGATGAGATTATACCTGTGTTCTGTACTGTTTCAAAGAATGAGAGGTGATCTCAGGGAAACTTAGAAAATTCACCCACAGCAGACTGACTCATACAGGGGCATGGAGAAGTGCAGCAGACAAAGTTAGGGGGAACCCAAGATGTTCTACAAAAACAAGCTGAACAGAATAACTAGGAAAAAATTAGGACCCATATCGAAACCAATGGGGTAATCAGGATGTGAAACCGGGGAACATTGATAGACTGGGACATGAGAGTTTCACATCTGTTTTATTTGAGAAAGGAAGAAGCAGGTACAGAATTCAAGAAGATGGACTGGGAAGCTCTCGAGCAGATTGAAATAAGATGCAAGTTGGGATGAATGGTTTTGGATGATGTAAAATCCAGATGAGTTGTATCGCAGGATGCTGTTGGAGACAAGAGAGGAAATGTCCTGATCTAAATGTTTTAGTCGAATCTGACCACACAAGGGAGGTGTTAGAGGACTAGAAAACAGCTATGTGGTCCCAAGTCACTCGGAAGGTTGTAGCGATACACCAGTGTCTGGTGGTGTATCACAGCGAGAAGTGTAATGTATCTAATTATTTGTGGTATTCATAAATGATGTAAATATTAATGTGGAGGGGGTGGTGGGGGGTGGGGGCTGAGCGTAATAAGTAATTTTGTGTTTGACACAAAGATTGGCCAGGTGGTTGGCAGTGAGGAGGAAAGCCTTATGTTACGGGAATATACAGGTGGAATTGTCAGATCAATGGCAGATGGAATGGAACATTGATAAATAGGATGTGATGCACTTTGGATGAAGGAACTAGACAGGGGAGAATTCAATAAATATAGAACACTAGGGAGATCAGAGGGTGTTTGTCCACATATCCCTGAATGTGACTGGACAGTGTAATAGCCCGTTAAGAAATCACACGGGACTGTAGGCATAGTGTTTCTTCATAGAGGCGACATAATATGAGTTAAACATGCCATTGGTTAAGCCATAGATAGAATACTGCGTGCAGTTCTGGCAGCCACATTACAGGAAGTGTTTTGGTTTCTCAGTAACATCAGAAGCTATTGGGGTCACCACAGAGTTGGAAGCTTCAGTGGATTTGTTTTCCTTCCTAGACTGGAGAACTGCATCTGACAATCTGTGTCTGATCTTTCCTTTTTGCCGAGTACATGTTTATGGGATATTACTGTATCAGAACATTTCATTGTTGATAGAGTCTAGGCCAAGCCTTCAAATATTTTTGAGGAGCTCTGCGGTTTTCTATAACACGTGACTCCTCCTCTTCTTGTATAATTCGTTGGATGCACTAAATGGGCTATCTATAAACTTCTCCAATAATTTCATTGAGCTGAATGACTTCCACATATTCCTGTGAAGATAGCGTGAGGAGCTGAATAATCTCTTCCTTTTAACTGTGGAAATGTGCAGTGCCCAGCAGCACTGTTGCATGAATGTTACCTAACTGTGGAAATGTGCAGTGCCCAGCAGCACTGTTGCAAGAATGTTACCGATACTTCCAACAGAACAAGCCTGAATGTTGTCCAGATCTTCCTGCACATGGACACAGACTAGTTCAGGAGCTGAAGGGGAACATTTTTCCTGAATATTGTGTGACCTTCAATGAACACCCTCACTTCTAATCTTTATGAAGCAGCTGAAGATGTTAGTGCTGAGGAAGCTACCTTGAGGATCTTTCGCAGACATGTCCAGGACTACATGGATTTTTGTACACAAACCACAATCATTGTGCTTTATGCTTTAAATTACTCCAACCAGGGAAGTTTCCAACTCACTCCCATTCAGCGCAATCCTGCTCAGGCTCCTTGAGACCATCCTTAGTTAAATGATGCCTTGATGTCAGGGCCAGTCACTCTTCCCTGAGCCCTTGTGTTCACGTCTTTTGCTCATATCAATAGGTCACAGTGTGGGCGTAATGAGTGCTTTTTGACCAATCATAGTTGAGGGCTGTGAAGAACTGGACATGAAAGAGGATATTATACCTTATGATCTTATTGTGGGTGAAGACGTGCTTGTGGGGGGAGGGGGGCGTGTGGATGAATGACATACCCCTGGTTGTGAGGTTCTCACATTCTATTATTGGAAAGTAGAGGGTGTTATTTTCCTGGAAGCTCTGTTATTGAATGTTGCCAGATTGTCTGGACCATCTCTGGCTGAGGTGTTGGGGCTGTATTCACCGTGAAACTGGGTCTACAACATGACCAACATATGAAGCACATGTTGCAGAGAGGGGAAGCTCTATAAAGAGAGATGACCGACCTCTTTGATACCCAACCTGGGCTTTCCAATTACATTTTACAAACCAGCCCAAATTGTGTGTGACAGTTTTGAGGGGCTGAATGGTCTCCTGTGTTTCTGTGCACTAGGGTATCGCAGTAAGTAGCTTCTAACTGTCCCTGTCTAGCAGGTTTGAGAGACTGAATGGAACACAGAAACATGTGACTGAGGAGCAGGAGTGGGCCATTAGACACTTTGAGCCTTCTCCAACAGGCACTAAGATTGTGGCTGATCAGGTTATGGTCACAGCCCCACTTCCCTGACTGTATCCCGTTATCCATGACTCACTTCTTTGCCAAATATTTAACTAACTCAGCTTTGAATCAAAGTAATCAAAGAAGCATCTCAAACTTGTGGGGAAGAGAATTCCCACATGAAATGCCTGTTTAGAATGTCTCCTCATCCCTCTTATAAGAGTCTTATTGCATGCAAATTTGTCCGTGCTGACCAGACATCGCAATCTGATCGAGTCTGATTTGCCAGCATTTGGCTCATATTCCTCTGTACCTCCTTATTCAGATACCCATCAAGATGCCAGACTCCATCACTTCCTCTGGCAGATGATTTCATATGCACACCTCCCTCAGTATGAAAACATTGCCTCTAAGTTCCATCTAAAATATTTCCCCTCGCACTTAAACCTATACCCTCTATTTTTGGAATCCCCTATTCTGGGAAATAGACCTTGTCTATTTACAAAATCCATGCCCCTTATGATTTTATAAACCTCTATATGGTCAGCCTTAAGTCCGTGATTCTGCAGAGAAAACCGCTTTTGCCTATTCAGCCTCTGCTTATAGCTCAAACTCTCCAAACCTGGCAACATCCTTATAAATCTTTTCTGAACCCTTTCAAGATTCACAGCAACCTTCGTACAGCAGGGACACCAGAACTGCACACAGTATTCGAAAATGTGGCCTCACTGACATCCTGTACAGCTGGAACATGACATCCCAACTCCGAAAGTCAATGCTCTGACAAATGAAGGCAAACATCCCAAGCACCTTGTTCACTATACTATTCACTTTGAAGGAGCGTTGCACTACATCTCTCCGTCTCGTTGCTCAGCAACATCCTCCAATAAATTTCCATTAAGTACCCTGATTTGCTTCCCAAAATGCAGCACTTCACATTTATTTGAATCAAACACCATCTGCCAATCGTCAGCCCATGGGCCCGTCTGATCGAGGTCTCATTGCACTCTGAGATAATTTTCTTCAAGACCCACAACACCAAAAATGTTGGTGTAATCTTCAAACTTGATACCCTTACCACCTATGGTCACATCCACATCATTTATATAAGTGACGAAAAGCAGTGGGCTCAGCATTGATCCTTGTGGCACACTACTGTTCACAGGCGTCCAGTCTGAAAAGCAATCCTCTACCAACCTCTGTCGACTTCCTTCAATCTAATTTTTTATTCAATTGCCTTGGGTGCGCTGGTTCCCATGTGACCTTACCTTACTAACTTGCCTAATATGCAGAATCTTGTCGAAGAACTTGCTCCAGTCTATATGGAAAGCATCTACAACATTGCCTTCATCAATCTGCTTTGTCACCTCTTTAACATACTCAGTCAAATTAGTGTGACACGATTTCTCATGCAAATAACCATGGTGACTATCCCCAATCAAGCCTTGCCTTTGAACATGCATGCAATTGGCTATCCCTCAGAATCCCGTCCTACAACTCACCCACCACTGATGTCAGGCTCACCGGTCCAGAGTTCCCTGGGTTGTTGAGTAACTGTTTTCTTTTCTACTGCCACTCCTCTATTGGTCACAGCAAATTATCGGTGTTACCAGTTTGATGATATGGCTTATAATATAGTTCACACATTGGGTCAGGGTCGTCCTAGGAAGAAGTCATGTAGATTTCCTTCTCTGTTAAAATAACAAATTCATGACTAAAACAAAGTTCTTCAAGCTATGATGTAAAGGTTAATGACAAACAGTGTAGAAATTACAAAAATGTACATTGATATTTCCATTACTAAAAGTAATGAGGAGCACAAACATATGCAGACACACACAGATACATACACAGGCACACATAGACAAACTCAAAGACACACACAGATGTGCACACACAGACACACTCAACCTCACAAAAACACAGAAACACAAACACACGGACACACAGACACACATGCACCCGCAAATACACACACTAACACAGACGAATGCATGTACTATAGTGTGTACAAGATTAGAGCAGTAAAAAGGCCATTTGGCCCATCCAGTCAACTGAACTATTGATCATGGATGAAATGTTTTTCAAGCCAGTTCTACTACCCTCTCAGAACAAGCCTTGAACCCATCTTTAATCATAACTTATCAAGTTATATCCTAGACCCTAAGATGTGTGTGTGTGCGGCACGCGCATGCACGTGTGTATCTGTGTGTGTGTGTGTATGTATGTCTCTTTGTGCGTCCGTGTGTGTGTGTGTGTGTGTGCATGTGTTGTCTGTGGGTGTGTGTGTCTGTGCGTGTGCATGTGTCTGTGTGTCTCTTTGTGCTTTTCTTTGTGTGTGTGCATCTGTGTATGTGCGTCTGTGCGTATGTGTGTGTGTCTCTGTGTGTGTCTTTGAGGAGAAAGTGAGGACTGCAGATGCTGGAGATCAGAGCTGCAAATGTGTTGCTGGAAAAGCGGAGCAGGTCAGGCAGCATCCAAGGAACAGGAGAATTGACGTTTCGGGCATAAGCCCTTCTTCAGGAATGTGTGTCTGTGTGTGTATGTCTGGGTGCGTGTGTATGTGTATGTGTGTCGTGTACGTGTCCTAATACCAGGAGACAGCATTATCGAGGACGGTTGTTTTTCGGACTGAATGCCTGTTGTTATGGACTAGGCCAGACCACTCAAAATATTCTTGAGCAGGCAACGCAGACTATAACTTTGTAATTTGTTTCAGTAAGTGCACAGTGAAAATTATCAGGTTTTAACATAGACAAAAAATATTCACAAAACTACACAATGAAACACAAAGAACAGAATAAAGAACCCCTACAGAACTCAATCTATTCAAACTAGACTTATTTAGCTGTTCTGGAAGTACACAACCATCCCAATAAGCAAACCCCCCTTAAAAACAGTACAAATGGAACAAATGATTGCACGTTAAAGTTAGAAGGGCAGAAGGAGAGAGAGAGAGAGAGAGAGAGAGAGAGAGAGAGAGAAAGCTAAACTGCAAACTGGTTCTGGACTGAACTGCTCACCTCGAGAGCTGACCACTCCCCTTTCATTATACCTTTAATCACAAAACCGTTCAATCTCTGTACCAAACCAATCACCTTGGAGCCGGGAACTATTTACGACGCCTCTGAAAAAAAATTTAAGGACACAGTATCTTTGAGAAAAGGAAGCTTTTAGAGAAAAGGGACCAGCTTTATGACACTGTGCACAGTGGTGTTCCACAGGGACTTCTGCTCAATCCATTTTTGTTTTGACATTTAGACAAATGATTCAGATGAGAACTATAGAAGGCGTGGTTAGAAAGATTGTGGATGAAACCAAGTTTGGCTATATAGTGGACAGTGAAGATTACACAGGGACCATGATCAAATGGCTTGATGGATCTAAAGAGTTGTACAGCACCGAAGCAAACACTTTTGACCAACTCGTCCATGCCAACCTGATTTCTGAAAGTAATCGTGCCCTACTTGGGGTGGTGCAGTGGCTCAGTGCTTAGCACTACTGCCTCACAAGTACCAGGGACCTGAGTTTGATTGCTGGCACAGCTGACTGACTGTGTGGAGTTTGCACATTCTCGCTGTGTCTGCGTGGGATTCTTCCCACAGTCCAAAGTTGCGCAGCTTATGTCAATTGGCCATGCTAAGTTGCACATAATGTCAGGTGCATTCGTGGTGAGATGGTTCTGGGTGGGTAACTCTTCAGAGAGTTGGTGTGGACTTGTGATACCCTGTAGGGAATCTAATCTATTTGCCAGCAATTGGAACATATCATTCTAAATCCTTCCTATCAATATATCCATCTGGGTTCCTTTTAAATGTTGTAATTATACCTACCTCCATTACTTCTTCTGGCAGTTCATTATGTACACGCTCCACATTCTGAGTGATAACGTTGCCCTGACGTCACTTTAAAATCTTTCCCCTCTCACATTAAATCTATGCCTTCTAATTGTGGACTTCCTAGCATGGGGAAAAGATCTTGACTATTCACCCCCTATCCATGCACTTCATGAATTTATAAACCTCTAGAAGGTGCAAATATGTCTCCCACCCAAGGTCTGTGCTTACAGGCATCCGGGGCTTAAATTCTGAAATTCAACACTGACACCTCTTCCATCTCGATCAAACCACAATTTTAAAATCATTTTACTCAATGCGTTCAGACCTATTATTATACACCTCTAGTTGGATGAGTTGGCCTCCAGTTAGCCCTATAGGGGCCAGAGGTAGGGACACTACCACCACTCCACAATAGCCCCAAAAGTTGCAGCATGATTCTCCTATGTGTTCGTTCATCAGCCTGTTCTGACATGCTGCACCTGAATCCAGACAATCTGGTCTCGATCTAGGGACACTGCCAGGGAAGTTCAGGAATTGGAATAGAAATCGGAGCTCTGCCTCAGAGGCAGGGATACTACCAACTGCACAAAATCTAAACCATGCCCAAATTTTTAATTTTAAATGCCAGCTTCCAGATCTGTATGGATTTATTGAAATCTGGTTCACTCTACTGAATTACCCAGTTAAAATAATAACGTTCTTAAAAAATGCAAGGTACTTGCCTCAACTGTAGGATGTCGAGTTTATGAGCTCTGCCTTCGAGATAAACTATGAACATTTTAAATACTTGTCTATTATTTCCAGATTAAATGGCGATTATCTGTAGTCTGCAATATGAGGGAATGAAATCCTGCAGACACACACTACACTATGAAGGATCTCGAATAAATATCAACACGGAACAGCAGAGACAAAAACAGAGCTTACTTTCTGGCCTGAAACACCGATCACTGTTTCCCAGCTCTAACGTGTGACTGCCCTCTTCCTAAAACCAGTAAATGGTACAAGGTAACTGATTACTTTCCAGCCTTTCTTCCCCAATATTATCACTCACTGGGCTAAAGAATTGCAGATGGAGTGTAATGTTGATAAATGCGAGGTATTGTACTTTGTTAAAACAAACAAAAAAAAACACATATACAATTAAATGTTGAGCCATTGGTAGTGTTGTAGAACAGATCAACCTGGGGTTTCAGGCATAATTCTTTGAAGTTTGCTTCATATCTAGACAGGATGGTTATGAAGGTGTTTCACTTGATGTTCTTCATTGTATAGACATAGTCATAGAGATGTATTGAACGGAAACGGATCCTCTGGTACAACTTGTCCATGTCGACCAGATACCCTAACCTCATCTTATCAATTTTGCCAACACCTGCCCATATCCGTCTGAACCCTTCCCATTTATATACTCATCCAGATTTTTATTTTTAAATACTTTAACTTAACCAGCCTCTGGCAACTAATTCCATACGCATACAACCCTCTAAGCATAAAAATTGCTACTGTGGTCCCTTTTAAATCTTTCCCCTCTCATCTTAAACCTATGCCCTCTAATTGTGGACCCGCTTACCCCGGGGAAAAAAAACATTGTCTATTTAACCTATGCATGCCTCTCATGATTTCATAAACCTCTATAATTCACCTTTCAGCCCCTAATGATTCAGAGAAAATAGCCCCAGCCTATTCCAGCTCTCCCTTCAGCACAAATCCTCCAGCCCTGGCAACATCTTTGTCAATTTTTTCTGAAACTTTCCAAGTTTCACAACATCTTTCTGATAGGAATGAGACTAGAATTGTATGCAATATTGCAAAAGTGGCCTAACCAATGTCCTGCACAGCCGCAACATGACCTCCCAACTCTTGCACTCAGTGGTTTGAACAATAAAGGAATGCATATTAAACACCTACTTCACTATCCTATCGACCTGCAACTCTACATTCAAGGAAATATGACCCTGTACTCCAAGGTCTCTTTGTCCAGCAACGCTGTCCAGGACTTTATCATATATAAGTCATGCTCTGATTTGCTTTTTCAAGATTTAGCACCTCGCATTAATCTAAATATACCTCCATCTGCCACTCCTCGTTCCATTGGCCTATCTGAACAAGATTCCATTTTACTCTGTGGTAACGTTCTTAACTGTTCATTACACCTCTAATTTTGATGCCATCTACAAATTTACTAGGTATATCTCCTATGTTCTCATCCGAATAATTTATATAAATGACGAATAGCAGTGGACTGTCCTTTGAGTACAGGTGTTGGGACGGTATTTTCAGGTTGCACAGGACATTCATGAGGCATGTCCTATAGGACTTTATGCAGTTCTGGTCGCCCTGTTATATCGAGAATATTATAAAGTTCGGGAGAGTGCAGAAGAAATATATCAGGATGTTGCTGGGAATGGAGTGTTTGCATATAAGGACAGGCTCAACAGACTCGGACATTTTCTACTGGAGCGTAGGAGGCTGAGAATTAACCTTTTAGAGGTTTAGAATATCATAAGAGGTATCGGTAATGTTGAATGATAGGTGTCTTTTCCCTGGAGTGGGGGATTGTTTTAAGATAAGAGGAGAAAGTGTGTTAAAAGACATGGCGTCATATAGCTGTATAGCATGGAAACAGACCCTTTGATCCAACGTGTCCATGGCAACCAGACAGCCAAAATTATTCTCCTCCCATTTGCTGGCATTTGGTCAATTTCCATCTAAACCCTTCCCATTCATCTGTCCATCCAGATGCCTGTTAAATGTTGTAATTGTGCCATCCTCAATACCTTCCTCTGGAGGCTCATTACACACGAAACATCCTCTACATGAAGATATTGTCCATTAGAGCCCTTTTTTGTCTTTCCCATCCAACCTTAAACCTTTGCCATCTAGTTTTTGACTGCACTACCTAGGGAAAAGACTTTGGTTATTCAATCTATCGTTGTACCCATGATTTTACTAACCTCGAACATCAACCCGCCTCCTCTGATTCTCCAGGGAAAACAGGCTCAGCCTATTCAGCCTCTCCCTGTAACTCAAACCCTCCAATCATAGCAGTGTAAACCCTTCTTGAACCCTTTCGAGTTTGACAACATGCTTCCTACAGAGCAGGGAGATCAGAATTGCAAACAGTCATCCAAATGTGGCCTGAACCAATGTGCTGTTTAGTCGCATTCCAGTCTCCTAACGCATACACACAATGCACTTGACCAATTACATATCAAATACTTTTTTCACTGCCCTATCTACCTGCAAATCCACTTTCAAGGAAGTATAAATCTGTACTCTGAGATCATTTTGTTTAGCAACACTCCCCAGGATTTTACCAGTAAGTGTATAAGTCCTGCCCTGATGTGCCTTTCCAATATGCAGCATCTCACATTTATCTAAATTAAACTCTGTCTGCCACTCCTCGGCCTATTGGCCCATCTGATTAAGATCCCATCGTAATCTGAAGTAACCTTCTTTGCTGGCCACTACACCTCCAATTTTGGTGTCATGTGCAAACGTACTAACTGTCCTATGTTCATATCGAAATCATTTATATAAGTGACGAAAAGTAGCGGAACCAGCACCAATCCCTGTGGCACTCCACTGGTCACAGGCCTCAAGTCTGCAAAACAACCCTCCACCACAACCCTCTGTCCTCTACCCTTGAGCCAGTTCTGTATCCAACTGGGTAATTCTCCCTGAATTCCATGTGATCTAATCTTGCTAACCAGTCTCCATGGGGAGCTATGTCGAATGCCTAACTGAAGTCCATATAGATCACATCCAGCGTTCTGCCGTAATCAATCCTGTCCGTGACTTCTCAACAAAAACAAAATCAAATTAGTGTGACATGATTATCCATGCACACCCCCATTTCACGATGCATACAAAGGGCTTTTGTCCAGATCGTCGCTTTTCCTGTTCCTCAGATGCTGCCTGACCTGCTGTGCTTTTCCAATACCACTCTCATCTAGACTCTGATCTCCAGCATCTGCAGTCCTCACTTTGGCCTATCCCTAATCAGTCCTTGCCTTTCCAAATGCATTTTAACCATGTCGCTCATTATTCCCTCCAACACCGTGACCATCACTGATGTCAGGTTCCCCAATCTATAGTTCTTGGCTTTTTCTTTCAATTTTGTTTAATAGCAAAACTTTAGTCAAACTCATGACTTCCAGCGTCTCACCTGTGGCTATTGATGATGACAACATCTCAGCAAGGGACCCAGCAATGACTTCCTTCGCTTCCTACAAATTTATTGGGTCCACCTGATCAGGACCTGTGAGGTGATTCATTTTTACACCACATGTAGTTCGTGAAGGGAATGTACTTTCTGAGGAAGTGATGGATTGTGGGTGATGTTATAACATTTAAAACGCATTTGGTTATGTACAAGAATAAGAGAACATTTGGACAAATCTGGGCCAAGCGCAGGCACGTGGGACTAGTTTAGTTTGGGATTATGGTCAGCATGGACTGTATGGGCCGAAAGGCCTGTTTGCAAATACCCTGTATAACTCGATGAGTCTATGTGTGTTTGCATGTCCAAGTATGTGTCTGCATATTTCTGTTCGTGTTTGTCTATTCCTGTGTGTCTATATATGTCTCTGTTAACCTCTGTTTGCATGTCTATCTCTCTGTGCTTGTTTCATGTGTTCCTGCATTAGTGTGTGGATCTCTGTCTCTGCATCTCTATGCAATGGGAACTCTTCTTGTTTTTGGTGTGAATCACTGAAACTGGGTCAAAACCACTCTCCCTTCCTCTCCATTTCCCTCTTTTCTAAAAGTGATACAAGCCCACACTTTGCTGGTCTGGTTTAGGTGTTTTCAATCCTTTCTCAAAGGTAAGATTACTTGTAAGAGTAAAACATTAAAAATTCCAAGTTACAGGAAGTGCATTAAAATTAATCTCATCGCCTTGGAAAGTGGCTCACTCGGAACTGCTTGGATATAATTGCAATGGAAATATGCTTTAATGTGTAAACTGTGTGTTGGAAACACTACCCAGTGACAAAACATTTCCACATCGCAGAAGGAGCGCAGACATTTCTCCACACGAACATGTTCCACTCTGCGGGCCTAAGTACAATGACAATCGTCTCCAAACCAACCGAGTGTGTGCATGTGCGTGAGTGTGAGCGCGCGCGTGTATGCACGTGTGTGTGTGTTTGGTGCAATCAAAATTCAGGTTGGATTTTGCTGCGAGCTGCTGCACTCCCTATCTCCCTCCCAGACTGAATCCCTGATCGTTTACACACTTTAGCATCGCGATTACAGTGGGATGGGGGGTGGGGGATCGGGGTGGGGGTGCAACAGAGATTGAAAACAAGATAAATCTCAGCAGCTCTGGAAGCATCTTTGGACAAAAATGAAAGTTGACGTTTTGGATCGAGTGATCCTTGCTCGGAATTCATAATGAAGGATATTACATCACTTTAAACACCACAGAGACTGCCAGACCCACCCCACACAGATACACACACGAATACAGACACATAGAAGCACTCTCTATACATTGTCAGTAATATAGACCTGTAGAGTGTGTCAATATTTCACTCGCTCTCTTTGGTGTGTGTCAGTATTTTTGAGTGGAGTGTGACTGTAGGACAATTTCAATATTTGCAGATACCAAACCTGAAAGAATTGTAAAGTTTGTTGAGGACGGTGTGGAACTCCAACAAGAAAGTTATATGTTGATGTACTGTTCTGGTGTATGGCAGATGAGGATCAATGCAGCACAGTGTGAGGTGATGCTCTTTAGTAGGAAGGACATTGAAAGACAATATAAAACAGGTTGTATAGTTATAAAGGAGGTGCAGTAGCAAAGGGCCAGGGTGTATATGAGAACAGGTTACTGAAGATGTCAGGACAGGTGGGGAAAGCAGTAAATCTCACAGATTCGTTTCAGTATCTGAGCTGTTTATAGGGGGAGGTTTAGGAGAGAGTGTCCGTGCTCCCTTCCTGGGAGGTGATAGTGACGATGTGTTGTGAGCCCACCCTCATTCCCACCGAGACCGTGGGGATTCCATTTGTACCAGCTCGACACAAAAGGGAGATGGCATCAGGGCCATGGCTTCTAAGTTGTGCCGGGGGAAAACGGAGCTGCCAGTGGGTTTAAAGTGAGAATTGCCCTTCACTGAACATTGATCCTTACTCGGTTGCTGGGATGTTTCAAAATCTCAATTCGACGTGTCCCAGTCCTCTCCGGCTTGTACCAGGGTCCCCCGAACGTGGCAGAGGGAGGGGGAACGTGAGGGAACGGATATCGGGCACTCCACCACTCGGCTTGACCCTTACTGTCCTATTCCAGGCTCTTTCTCCTGGAATGGGAGAAAGGGAGGGACGGAGGGAGGGAGGGTGCGAGTGGGTACCTCTGCTGTTACTGCTGGTGTAGGTGGGGGGAGATATGGTGAGGTGTGTGGAGGGAGTCAGTCCACAGTGTTGTATTCATGCAACGTTATTAGTTTGTGTGTGGTGGGGGCGAATAATGGGGAGAGAGAAAGAGAGGGAAGGTACTGCAAGCAGCAGTGAGAGTGGTGGAGCATGAATGTTGTTCTGGGTCGCTGCTGCAACAGATATACAGTGAGTGTGAGGAAGCTGAGGGAATACGGTGACCCTTTTCCAGCAGAGCGGGGAACGTTATTGATGCTTGTTCTGTATTGCTAGACATTTCTTCAGACCTCAAACACTGCACTGACCTGAGTTGGGAGCTCAGACCATGCTCGGTGGGTCTGATATTGTGACCCTTTCTTGGAAGAGAATGGTCCCCCTCTGTACTATCCAATCTACCAGGACCTCTGTGCCCCTGTCGACAAACTGTGGTGTAATTGCCCCTTATTTGCCATGCTCGGGGTAAACTGTACAAACCAGCTCCGACATCAAAAAAGCTCAACTGGCCTTTTAAAGATGGCACCAGTGCCAGGGATCACGGAATACCCAGGGGCATCAGGGCGATGGTGAGTGCCTCCAGCCATGATGGGTGGGAGAATAGGGCTGGCATTGAATGAGAGGGACACCATGGGGTGGGGTTGGTAGTTAATGAGGTGAGTTCGATAAGGTAGCACCAGGAAATTAGCTCGACCTTGTGCAGACAATCCCTCTGTCACACTCAATGAAAATGGCGCTGAGATAAATTATGATTCGATCCAGCCCAATGAGACGAAGACAATGTTGACCCCAATCCCAGTTACAACGCTGCAGCTGCTTGATCAATGCTCTACATCACAGAGAAGAATCTCAACGTCACCTTCCCCTTGGGAAATATGGCAGGGCAGGAGACTGAGCTGTCAGTGGGGAAGCACGTTGGGACACATAATCATAATTCTATTAGTTTTAAAATAGAGATGGAAAAGGATGAACTGGGTCTAAACGGTAACGGTCTAAGTTGGAGAAAGGCCAATTTTGATGATATTAGCAAGAACTTCCAAACTGGATTGGAACAGATATTCGCAGTTACGGGGCCAGCTGGGAAGAGGGAAGCCTTCAAAAAGGAGATGTCAAAATCACAGAGACAGTCTGCCCCTGTTAGGGTGAAGGGTAAAGCTAGTTGGTGTAAGGAATGCTGGAGGACGGGAGAAATTGAGTGTCTGGTCATGGATAAGAGGAAAGCATATGTCATGTAGGGAGAGCAGGAGTCAAGGTTTTTTTCAGTACTCATTCACGGGTTGAGGGTATCACTGGTTGGACCTGCATTCATTACCCATTACTAATTGCCCAGCGGGCAGTTACGAGTCACATTTCAACTTTCCCTCCCACTCTGTCGAGGACATCCTGGGCCTCCTTTACCGCCGCTCCCTCACCACCAGGCGCCTGGAGGAAGAACGCCTCATCTTCCACCTCGGAACACTTCAACCCCAGGGCATCAATGTGGACTTCAACAATTTCCTCATTTCCCCTTCCCTCACCTCACCCCAGTTCCAAACTTCCAGCTCAGCACTGTCACCGTGACTTGTCCTGAGTTATCCTACCTGCCTATCTTCTTTTCCACCTATCCACTTCACCCTCCCCCCGCCCCCGACCTATCACCTTCATCCCCTCCCCCACTCACCTATTGTCCTCTATGCTACTTTCTCCCCACCCCACCTTCCTCTAGCTTATCTCTCCACGCTTCAGGCTCTCTGCCTTTATTCCTGATGAAGAGCTTTTGCCCGAAACGTCGATTTTACTGCTCCTCGGATGCTGCCTAAACTGCTGTGCTCTTCCAGCACCACTAATCCAGTTACGAGTCACACACATTGTTGTCGGTCTGGAGTCACATGTAACTCAGGCAGTTTGCTTCCTTTAAGGCCATCAGCGAACCTGATGGGTTTTTCCAAAAATCAAAAATGGATTCATCATCGTCTTTTGGCTCTTAATTCCAGTTTCAAAGTGACTATTGAGAAGGGTCTAAAGCCAGTAGGAGTATACATTAGAGGGAAATCCGGAGGCCATAAAGGGGACATGAAATAGTTCTGGCAAGTAGGGTTAAGGAGAATCCAAAGGGACTCTACACATACATTAAGGACAAAAGAATAGCTCAGGAGAGTTTTGGGCCACTTAAAGATCAGCAAGGTTGCCGATGTGCAAAACCGCAGGAGATGGAGACGATACTCAACAGGCATCATGCGTCAGTATTCACTGTGCAGAAGGATATGCAAGCGAAAGAACTTTGGAAATAAACCGTGACATGTTGAAAAGTGCCTGTATTACAGAGAAGGAGATGTTGGAGTTCGTAAACCGTTAAGGTGGGAAAATCTTCAGCACCGGATCAGATGTACCTGAGAACTCTGTGGGAAGCCAGTGAAGTGATTGCTGGGCCCATTGCTGCGATACTTGTACCGTGAATTGTCACAGATGAGGTACCATAACTTAGCTTGCGAACTTGGTGCGATTATTGACAACATTTTGAAGGATAATAAGGAAAAGCTAGTGAGCCAGACTTCCGGGGAGCAAGCTGTTGATAAGGATTATGAGGCACAAGGTTTGCATGATTTTTGAAAAGCAAGGACTGATAAGTGATAGGTAACATTGCTCGAAGCATGGAAAGTTGTATCTCACAAAATTGACTGAGCACGTTTGAAGAAGTGACTAAGACGATTCATTGAGGGAGAGGTGTACATTGTTGATATGGAATTCAGTAAGGCATTTGCCAACTTCCTGCATGGTAGATTGGTTAACAAGTTTAGTTCATATGGAATACAGGGAGAACTAGCTATAGGTATACAGAATTAGCCCGAAGGCAGGAGACAGAGGGTGGTGGTGAAGGATTGACTTTCGAACAGGAGGGTTGTTACCATTGGTGTGCTAAAAGGGTAAGTGCTGGCTCCACTGCTTTTCACTATTCACATAAATCATTTGGATGTGATCATTGCAGCAATAGTTGCTAAGTTTGCAGATGAAACCAAAAATGATGGCACAGTGGACAGCAAAGAAGGTTTACCTCAGAGGACAATGGAATCTTGATCAGTTGGGCAGTTGGGCTGACAATGGGAAGGTGGTTTTTAATCTAGACAAATGGGAGATGCTGCATTTTGGAAATGCAAATCAGGGTAGGACATGTACACTTCATGCTAACGTCCTGGGGAGTGTTGCTGAACAAAGAGACCTTGGAATGCAGGTTCATAGTTTCTTGAAAGTAGAGTCGCAGTTAGGTAGGATAATGAAGATGTCATTTGTTATGCTTGCCTTTATTGGCCAGTGCTTTGACTATATGAATTGGGTGGTCATCTTGCTGCTGTACAGCACATTACTTTGGCCACTTTTGGAGAACTGCATTCAATTCTCGTCTCCTTCCTTTGGAAATATATTGTGAAACTTGAAGGGAGTCAGTAAAGATTTACAAGGATGTTGCCAGGATTGGAGCGATAGGGAGATCGCAAGTAAATTGGGTTCTCACAAACTTTGATGATTGGGTTATTTTATTCCTGTAGCGTGAGGAGCATGTATAGTGTCCAAAGCCAAGGTCTTTTTCCCCAAAACGAGAGGGCATGGATTTCTGATGAGAGGGAAATGATTTTAAAACTACCTAAGGAGCAACTTTTTCCCACAGAGGGTGGTGCATGTGTAGAATGAGCTGCCAGAGGAGGTGGTGGAGAGTTTTTACAATTATAACGTCTAAATGATATTTGGATGGGTACGTGAAGAGGAAGGGTTTACATCGACATTGGCCAAACGCGATTAGTTTAATTTGGGGTATCCCATCACCATGGTCGAGTTAGTCTGAAGCATCTTATTCTGTGCTGTGCATCTCCGAGTCTCTGACTCTATCTGACTTTGCACCAATATCGTATTAATTCATCATTCCCGGACATGCTAACCTATGTTGCTAGATATGATCGAAATGTCTTCATTCCAGCATTCTGAAACCTGTAAACATATCCTTCCATAACACTGGCTCAGAGTATCTCTCCCACTGTCTATTTCCCAAATCCCTCCCATTTGTTGGTGTTTAAACTGCTTCCCCACCATCTAGTTTTAATTGTCCAGTTTCAATGTGAATAACTGTCCTATATCTTTTCCTGCCCTTGAATGTTGCTCACAAGAGCATCAGCTTCCAACACTAAGAAGCTTGGAAACAGTGTTCAAAAAATCATTGCTTGCGTTTTCTTTGACTTCCCAGTGTCCTGCCCTGTGCTCCATGTTGGATAATGGGTTTTAACAGTTTTGAGGCACACCTTTGTAACTTGCTCTGTGCGTATTCATTGAACGCCTGTGTTAATTACTCTCTGCTGCTCATATGCTCAGTAACATAAGGAATCCTCACAACTGTTAGTGATTCAGACCAGGCTTCTCATTTGCCTTTGACTGATATTTGACTTAACTCTAGTTTTTGTACGTTCGGGGATTGTTTTCTGGAGGCTGTGTTTTAAGCTGCTGTGGAAATTCAGGAAGACCAGAGGCTTTGGTGATCCAACTCTGGATGAAACATGGTGACTGTAGTTACAGTATCTGTATCTGCAACATGACCAACAAATGGAGCAGAGGCTGAAGAGAGGGCAATCTCTGTAAAATGGGATGAGGGAATCACAATCAAATCAGCCATGGTTTTGAAAAATGTTGGAGCAGGATTGAATGGTTCGCTCATGCAACTTATTCAGATATTCCTGTTAGTAACAAGCCAATTTCCCTTTTCTCCCAGTGTCCAAGACTGGTGGGTAGTGAGTCACCTCCTCCTGTTCCTGGGGAACTGAAATCTGGGGCCTCACTAGCCTCCAGGTTTCCCTGTATCCCAGTCTCGAACAATTGAGTGACTGCCTCCTGTTCCTGTGTTCCGGAATCGAGCAGTTGAGTGTCTACCTCCTGTACCTGTGTCCCAGTCTCGAACAGTTGTAAGACTGTCTCCTGACCCTGTGTCCCAGAATCGAGCAGTTGAGTGACTACCTCCTGTATCTCCCTGTTCCTGAGCAGCAGTTTCAATGCTCTGAATGATGTCACAAGGTTAGGAAAGGACTTGATAACAGGGAATTTCAAACTTGGAGCAGCATTACACAAAGATATCTAGAAACGTCTCCACCAAACATTTTATGCAGCTGTTATTTTATTCCTGTCTCCTTTTATAAACAGGGTGAAACGTATACAACAGTGCAGTATCCCCACAATACTCCCACATACAGGGAAGACAGATTATAAAGATTGAAAGATTTATGGTCTATCCATCAGCAACCCTCATCCATTCCATCCAAACCAAGTAAATGTTCCCTTTTATTGTGTTATGTAAAATGATGTAAGAAACTGGTTAACTGAAACGGTTTATTTGGTGACTGTGACTAATGTCAGACTCCGTGGATTCTAACCCTGTGGAGGGTTTCCATCTTTCCATGATAAAAGGGCTCCATTCAATATGTTATCCCATGGTATGGGCGGGAGCATCACCGATAGCACTAACAGGGATCGACTTCCCCAGAGAGAGGGAGAGATCAGAAACTGAGAATATTAGACTGGACAGTTCCAACAATGGATCAGAATCTGAGAACCACAGACAGGAATGTTCCAACAATGGATCAGAATCTGAGAACAATAGATTGGAATGTTCCAACAGTGGATCATAATCTGAGAACAATAGACTGGAATGTTCCAACAATGGACAGGAGCTTATCCTATTATGTTTGGATTCTTTCCACATATTGGTGGCCATTAGCATCGCAGATCAGATATGCACTTCACATTATTCAATGTTTTTATTATCCTATCCTGGCTATTGTTGGTGTCCCTGGTAAGTTTCACTGTCGATTTATTAGTTGCATTAACCATGTGCGACTGTATTACTGTTCTTTTCATTTAGTCTACTCTGTAAGTATTCAAGCTCCAAACCACAACAAACAACAGTGAACTTGTTCATTCTTTCTCTACTTCTGGTACTGGGCCTTGTTGGTTGACCTACTCACTTACTGGTATGAACCAGGATTCATTGCATCACTGCCCTTGCTATTTAAATATTCAAAGCCTCGAGGTCACTGCCTTCTGTTCTGGATGCAAACTCCATTTTCTTCCACTGACTCCATCTCATCCCTGTCCAATAACTGAGGCTGAAACAGACGAGTCACAACTCCGGTGATCCCTTTGGCCCCAAGCTGATTACTGACACTATATCCTGACCATTCCTAATTTTAACTAGTGACAACTGCAGATTATACTTTACTGGTTCATCCCATCTGCTGTTTGAACCTTCAGCTATGAAACACAGTCTTAATAAAGCCAATGATCTGCTGCTGCTAAACCAAATCTGAGTCGGTATCCATGGCTTGTATCTAAACGCAGACCAAAATCCCATCATTCCTGTACGGATTGCTTTATATTGTTGTTGGGTCTGGCAAAGCCTTTACTTTAATATTCACAAGCACATCGTCACCTCTGACTATAACACGGTCCTCAGTCTCCCTCTGTTAATGACACAAAGGCCTGTCAGTTCTTCACATTTAAGCTGATTTTCTCTATGTCTATTCTCTCTCAAATAGTAATTTACAAGTCTACTGCCACCAACACACACACACACACACAAACACACACACACACACACACACACACACACACACACACACAATCTCTTGCCTTATATTTCGGCAGTGGAGGTACAAAGCCATATATTTGTGGGAGCCCATTTATGTCACTCACTGCATGGGTTACAAATCTTCCCGTGCAAGACATTTCTGTAGTGCAAGTATAATAGCAATATACTGGCAAAGGTTTGCAATAGTCCCCATGCTGGGCAGGTAATCCCGTTTATAGAGTAGTCCACGAGCATGGTGTGCATAGCTCTCCATTCTGGCTGGTCCCTTGTCCCAGTTTATGGTGTCTGGGATGGTTCTGTGAGGCAGATTCACAATTTAATGTAACTAACCATTTCAACAGATCTGGCAATAATTTTATTGAATGCTCTCATTCTTTTGATTGGACCCACCATTGTCTCACTTCTCCAGTTACTCCCACTCCCCTGTCTCCTTATCCATATTTTCACAACATGTTATCAGTTAATTAATTGTTTGTTTTTCAGTAGCTTTCCCGGTGTTTTTATTTTGGCTCCCGAGTGTATCGAGTGCTGGAATTGTGAAGCTCAGAAACAATGAAATGGCATGTGGCGGGCTGTTTCTCCAAGTTGGAAAGGGGGTCCCAGCAGTATTGAGACACAGCTTTGAAACTTGGTCTGTGCCTTACCACTGAAAGCCTGTGTTTGTCCCTCTTACATGATTGTGCGGTTCATCACATGAGGAAACCCCTCGAGTAATATTCTCAATTAACAGTCTCTTACTTGCAGCTGAGGGGCTTCTGACTGACTCCTGTTATGGAAAGGTTAGTGGAGGGGCTGGGGATGGTTTTCTGGAGGTTGTATTGTGATCTGCCTCAGACATTTAGGGAGACCTGAGGATTTGGTGACCCAACTCTGGATGGAGCATGGGGACTGTAGTTACAGCATCTGCGTCTGCAACATGAACAACAAATGGAGCAGAGACTGCAGAGACGGGAAGCTCTGAAACCACATAGTGTGTGTGGGGAAAGGGATCTGTTAAATCTGCCTGTGTTTTAACGAGGAGACACACATCCTTTCCCTCTCCCCTTTAAATACACCCATGCAAACCCACCATCTCCTCCCCAGACACAAACACACTCCCCCTCTCTCACATGCACACACACACACTCCCCTCTCTCACACGCAAACACACCCTCTCTCTCCCTCCCAAAGACTCACATACTCCCCCTCATCTTCTCACAAACACACACACTCTCTCTCCATCCCACACACTCCATCTTGTTTTCAAACACACACCTGCACGTGCACACAAACACACAGACACATACACACACACACACACATCTAATATCTAGGATGAATTTTCATTTGCTGGCTTTTATTTCCAGATGCATTATATTTTCTCAAAAATATACAATTTGTAGACAGTCAGTAAATGTGATATTTTATGAACTCGTACTTTGGATATAAACCTAGTCTGATTCCAGGTGAAGACACATACAGAACCCAAACAAGACTACATGCCTAAAATATGTTGTCTTACTGGAAGAGTCACCTCCTTTACATTGATAATATCTGAAGGTATCTCCAGGCAGGGGTTGAAAGGAACTCTGGAACTTGCATATTCATCAATCAAAACCTGTATCTCCATTCTACCTGAATTCAGATTTAGCAGCTATCTTGGATGTGTTCAATTCATGTGCATGTGTTGTCTGAGCCTTTGATATTTTCCTAATAAATTTTGTGCCTAAGGTCTTCTCTCTCTAACACCTGACGAAGGAGCAGGACAATGAAAACTTGTGTTTTCAAATAAACCCGTCAGACTATAACCTGGTGCCATGCGATTATTGACGTTACCCAACCCAGTCCAAAGCTAGCATCTCCATATCATGGTTTTTATTGGTTAGCCAATTTTTTCTCCAAGCAAATAAATTGTCTCAACCCCATGTGCTCTTGTTTTGCATATTAAGCTTTCATGAAGCATGTTCTGCATTGCATTCTTGAAATATATAATAAGATATATTCTTGAAGTATTCTATTCCAGATATAATACATCTTTCAGATCCCCCTTATTCAACTTTTTTGTCATACTTCTTAATACGAAAAGATTAGGAAAATCATTCAAACATGATTCATTCTGAATAAAATCATATCGACTTTGATGGGTTGTGGTTTGACTTTCAAAGTCTCCTGTTGCTGATTCCTTAATAACAGATTCGAACAATTTGTCTTCAGTCCCAATCGTTTGCTCATACCTTTCCGTTCCCGATTGAAGTTGGTTATTCTAAGTTCTTCCCTTTCCATAACCTCGACAGTCCGTTTCAATTCCTGTGAAATAGGCACCAGGCTGTGAAAGATCGGCTCCAATTGCTGTGTGAGGGACATGGGTGGCTGATTGGACTCATTCTGTTATTGCTTTACACACAAGATGGGCTGAATGTCCTCCTGGTGTTCCTACACTATAGATTCGATGTCTTGCATGTCCTGCGCCTGTTCCTGACCAAGCTGCGAAAGATATCATTGTCCTCATCCTGTTGCACAATAACAAGTTTGGAGACTAATGGAATCTCCCTGCTGTTATGCCACATTTCGAGTGTTGAATTGTGCAGGCAGGTTGCGTTGTCCACAGTAGGTAGCTCAGTGGTTAGCACTGCTGCCTCCCAGCACCAGAGATCTAGTTCAGTTTCAGCCTCGGGTCACTGTTTGTGTGGATTATGCACATTCCCCCGAGCCTGCAAGGTGTACCTGTCGGGTACTGCAGTTTCCTCCCAAAGTCCCAAGATGTGCCAGTTAGGTGCATTAGGCATGGAAAATGTTAGGTTGCAGAGATTGGGTTGGGAAGGGGTTAGGGACTGCGGTTTGTATGGTATGACCTTCAGAGGATCAGCGTGGAGTCGATGGGTCAAATGGTCTGCTTCCACACTATAGGGATTCTATGATTAACACCTTCATTGCAGAAATCAATTGAGGGAATAATATCTGAGTTAATACCAATACCCTTTCTTAGTGAGGAGATTAAATCTGTACACATTACTCCAGAAGTGATCTCACTAAGATCCTGTGCAGCAGCAGCCACACTTTACCAGCTTGTTGTAAGGTTCCTACTCAGGTTAGAGCAGGCTCAGCTGTCACGGGAATACACAATTTTGTTGAAAATGAATGGTGTGCTGATCTTCATTTCAGGACGTTTTGAGTACAGGAGTAAGGGTGTCTTACTGCAGCTGTACAGGCCCTTGGTGAGACCCCATCTTTAACATTGTGCAGAATTGTGTGCAGTTCTGGTCTCCTGACTTAACAAAGGACAAGCCTTACATTGAGGGAGAGCAGCGAAGGATGACCCGACTGATCTCTGGGATGACAGACTTCTTGTGGGAACAGAGTTTGAGGCGACTGTGCCTGTATTCCATGAGGTTTAGGAAAATGGGTGAACTATATAAAACTCTGACATGGCGAGACAGATTGGAAGCAGGGATGATAATTCCCCTGGGTGGGATGTCCAAAACACGGGCTTACAGTTTTGGGTACAGCCAGGCCAAAGTGCGTTGAGCTGAGACTAATTGCCTGCACTCAGAGATTGGTGAACTCGGGGAATTGTTTCCCTGATCAGGCTGTGAAAGCTAACGTACTGAATATAAATAAGGATTTCAAGACACAGAAGGGATGGGGACAGTGCAGGAGTTTGGTTGTGGAGGTATAGAATCAGCAATAATTACAGGCAGTTATCCAATAATGTGGCAGCTGTGTTCCTGTGGAACACCGTGTTATAGAAAACGGTGCAATATCAATAATGTGGCCAATGAGAAAAAGAGACTTCGGTGCGAACCCCCAAAATTACCAGTAAAAATCAAAACAAAAATAATAGTCAGCCTAACATAAACAATAGCACAGGCTACATAAATATTTAAACTGTGTATTGAAAGGAGTTAGTGCAGTAAATGTCACACTTAACACTGTAGTCACTGACTACAGCACTGTACCTTTCACCAAGATCTTCACGAGAAATCGCGCGAGCTGACTGACCACGTGATGCCGATGCGGCATTCCAGTTCTCTCCAAGATATTCCCCTTCCGGTTTGAAATAAAATTCCTTCTAAATGTAGGCCATAAATCCCACATTCAGGCTCAGTTTCAAGGCTTGCAGAGCGGATTACAGACCAGCTTTATCTGAACACACTGAGGGTGCATTTGGCAGACAGAGGGATCCTGAGGCTGGGATTTGCTGTTTAGCTGGTGCCAGAGACGGTCTCCCATAACAGTGAACGGGAGCTCGCTTTATAAAGAAAGGGGCACAATACACGAAATGTGTTGCAGCGAAATTGTGTTTAATAAACTCACCTTTACTGGATAACTGCCTGTATGTTGACTGGAGGATCAAAATTGATGGACCAAAGGGAATACAGTAGTTCCTATTTTATATGTTCCGATGTTTAAACATACAAAAGGATATGAACACTGTGTGGGGAAAACTGAAAAGAGGAGATTTTCACCATGAACTAGAATGGAGGATGCTCAGTGTGTTGAATGACCTACTCCATTCCCGAAGTTTCTGTGCAGTCTGTGGGAAAGCTCTGTAAATGCTGTCACCAGTTCCTAGATGTTAGGAAGGAGGTCTCTGCAGGGTCAATAGGATAGAGTTTCCCATTCCAATACTGAGGCTGGTGCTGAGTGCTGTGTTGTTTTATTCTTTAAGAACTCAGAGCAGTTTCATACAATAGGGTGTCTTGCTTGGCCGTTTCCGAGACTATTAAAGCGTTTTTCATATATCTGTGTGTCAGATAATTTTAGGCCAGACCAGGAAAGCACGGGAGATTCACTTCCTGAAAGTACATTGAGGAAGGAAATTGGTGTTTAAAATCGACATTGGCTTCCAGGTCACTGTTAGTGACTCGAGGTTTTACATCTCGATATTTTATTAATTATAACGTCCACCAGCTTCCAGAGCATTAGCCTGGTCTCGATTAGTAATCCAGTGATATTTCTACAACAGCACCATCTCCACATGGGGACCGATCTGAAACTACACTGAGCAGGTTATTTCTGTGCTACTTTACAGATCTGTCAAAAAGAACTCCCACCAATGTGGCTATTGCAATGGGACTCAGGGCGTAGTAAATGGTCAGACTGTAGTTATTCCCTTGTTATGGGACTGGACATAGCTGAGTAAATTTCCACATTGCCAGGGAGATGTCAGAGTTGGATCTGGAATGAAACAGCTTCCCCAGGGACACGGCTTGTTGTGCAGCACAAGTCTTCAGTCCTATTGCAGGAATGGCGTCAGGACCCATTGCCTTTGTCGTATTTACTGTGTTCAGCTGTTTCTTCATGTCACGTGCAGTGAATAAGATCGATTACAGACTGACATCTGTGATTCTGCGGGGAGCATGGCGAGGGTGAGGTGGATCACCAACTCAACACTTCTGGCTGAGGACGGTGCAGATAATACAACCATGTCTTTTACACTGATGTACAGGGCTGTCCCGTTATTTAGGTTGGCGATATTTTTGGAGTCCTCTCCTCCAGAGAGTTGTTTAATAGTCCATCGACATTTATGTCTGGATGCGGCAGCACTGCACAACTTCGATCTGATCTGTTAGTCTTGGGATCATTTCGTCCTCTGTATCAGAAGTAAGTCCTGCTGTTGCGAATATAACCAGTCAAGTGCAGCAGCTTTAATGGATTGTCATCAGGTTTAGGTACACATGGTTCCGACCCTATCATGTTCACCCGCACTCATCACTGAACCATAGATCAGCTTGATGGTAATGGTAGGCTGAGGGATTATCCTGGGGCAAATGTAGTTGAATACAATTCTGCTGCAGCTGTGATTCTACCGCACCACATGAATGCCCACTTTGAGCTCCAATATGTTCAATTCAATTCTACTGACTCTCCCCCAGTTTACTCCAAGACCCATTCACCCATCAGCCCTGTACTCAGTGTCTTAACCTGGTGTCTGATGTGGTAACACTTCCATTTTCCTTTTCTCATTGTGCTGAGGGTCTATTTCTGGTGTCACGCCTCCAATTTGTTACTTTACTCAAAGCCCTTAACATATGCATCTGAATTTTTTCCATTCCCCCCCCCCCCCCCCACCAATGCCATCTTCTGTGTTTGATGTGAATGTGTTCCCCTCTGTTTCTCTCCCTGACCAAGATTAAGAGCTCTGCAGTGTCAGTGATGCCAGCTTTATGTAGTTTCAGATCAAGGAATTTGTGCACCTTGCATTATCGGTTACATCCCAGTGCATTCTGTGTGAGACAGAGAGTTTGAGCAGCTTTAACACACGTCTATGGAACTTGTTCAAAAACAGAAATTGCTGATGAAACTCAGCAGGTCTGGCAGCATCTTGTGGAGTGAAAGCAGATTTAATCTTTCAGGACCAGTGGCCATTCTACAAAGCTCCCATTTTCTCCAGCAATTTATGCATTTTCTATTCCAGTATCCATAGTTATTTGTTTAATTGAAAACTTGTTCTGAGTCTATTCATTTCTAGACAAACTCAACAGGTGTGGCATCATCTGCAGAAACAGAGTTACTGTTTCAAGTCCAGTATGACACTTCTTCAGAACTGAAAAAGGATTGGAAAATGAGGTTTATAATCCCTTGACAGATGTGGGGAGTGTGTTGACAGGTAAAAGAGGGTGTGGCAAAAGATAAACATGCTTTTCGTAGGGGTGAACGAGAAGACCATGTGAAATAGCTTTAAATTAAGATGTGAATAGGGAAAAGGGTTTCTCTCTAGTGAGTGAAAGATAAAGAAGATACAACCACACAAGGTCATAGGGAGGCCAGGAGGGAGATTGTACGGAAATTGGAGAACATTTATAATGGGGTCAGACTCTGAAATTATGAAATTGTACATTAATTTCTAAAGGCTGTAATGTACGAAAGTGTAAAGTGAGTTGTTACTCGAGCTTGGGTTGTGCTGCCTTGGAACTTTGCAGCAACCCAGGGCTGAAATGTTAGCATGAGAGCAAGGTAGGTGATTGAAATGGGAAGCAATGAGAAGGTCAGGGTTATTTCTACAGACAGAGTGGGTGTGTTCCTCAAAGCAGTCTCTATTTGGTCTCGCCAATATAAAGAGACTGCATTATGAGCAGCAATGACAGTAGATCAGATTGAAAGATTACAAGTGAAATGCTGCTTCACCTAGAAGCTATGTTTGGGGCATTGGACAGTGAGGAGGGAAGAGATGAATGGACAAGTATTGCAGCTTCTGTAATTGCATGGGATGGTGTCATGGGGGAGTGGGGAAACGTTCAGGGTGATGGACGGTGACACAGAGGGAACGGTTGCTGTGAAATACTGACAGTGGGCGGGAGGGGAAGATGTGTTTGTTGATGCTGTCCTGCTGGAGATGTGGAAATGGCGTAGGATGAATATGTGAATGTGGATTCTCGTGCAGGAGGAAGTGTGGACAAGGAGAAATCTATCATTGTTCTGGGGTGGAAGGGACGGATTGAGGTCATCACTGTGGGAGATGGGACAGTCATAGCTGAAGGCCCTGTCCACCATAATTCGGGAATTTCTGGTTTGATGGAAAAGGAGGTCACGTTAGACACAGCTCACAGGAATGTGGTATCGTCAAACAGAAACAACAGAGATGGAGAAACTTGGAGAATGGAGTCAGCCTCCGCTGATCTTGTGCTCAGCCACAGGCAGAAGTTCCTCCTGAATGATTGAAAAGAACCAGGCATCTAATTTGAGGATTTCTGCCTCACATCTGGTCTGAAACATAATGTGAAAATAGACCCAGGGAAGGTCAGTGAGTATACGTGAGCAGACATTCAAGCAGATATCCCAAACCGCTCAGTAACTATTGTTTCTGTTCAAAAAGAAGAACTCGATAAGCAGGTGAACCACCCATGGTTGACAAAGGCTCTCAAGGATACTATGGATGAGCATGAGTGGAGGGCCAGATTTAGGATGTTTATTTCAGGGACCAGAAGCAGATGCTGGGTATGAATTTCAGCTGTGCTTCCTGAATTCCCCCCAGAAACTGCTGCCATTGCTGTTCCATCTTCTTCCCTGCTCGTGTCCCCTTCCTGATTCCAGGTTCTCCCTCTCAAGTTACAGAGTACATTCTCTTACATTATGGTCCCTCCCCACTTCACCTGAAACTCTTTGTTCAAGTCTACCTACTCTGCAGGAGCATTAAGCTGCGTTTTGTGCTGCCACTTTGCCTCGGTCTCAGTGTGGCTCGGCCTCTCCATTCATGCTGTTTTACACCCTCCCACTCACATCTCACTCCGGAAAGTTTCCTTCTTTGAGTAAACCTTATTGAAGACCCCTCTCCCCCTTTGCACTGAATTCACACTGTGATCCAAATTTCAAAAGTATACTCAGCCTTCATCTCACTCTGCTAAAGGTAGACGCTGACCGTGTGGTACAAGAATTCCCCTTCTTATATGGTTCAGGCCAGTGATGCGCTTTCACTGTAGAGATCATCACCCCATTTGGACAAAGCAATTCAGATGTTTGACCTCTTATTGGTACTCGTTACAGTTTCCTGCTGCCTTAGTATTATAACATGGAGAAAAATAAATCACAGTATGAAGTTTGGGCTGAAGGTTATTTACCTGTCATATGAATACTGTTTCAAATTTGCAGTGCTTTATCGTGAAATGCTTGTTCGTAAAGTTAGTGTCAGATAGAATGTAGGAGGTTGAGGGGTGACATTGTAGACGTTTATAAAATCATGAGAGGTATGAATAGAGTGACCAGCCAATGTCTTTCCCACGGGATGGGGGAGTTCAACCATAGAAGGCAGAGGTTTAAGGTGAAAGAGGGGAGATTTGAAATGGACGAAGGGTCAATGTTTTCACACAGAGGCTGATGTGTGTATATGGATTGAGCTGTCAGAGGAAGAGTGGGTGGCGCAAGTACAGCTACAACATTTAAAACTCATTAGGACATTATGAATGGGAAAAGTTGAGAGGCATATGGAGAAAATGCAATCAGATGGGACTAGTTTAGTTTGGAACACCTGGTCAGCATGGACAAGTTGGACGAAATGGTCTGTTTGTGCGCTATATGGCTGTATCAATCTAGAAAGCGAGGAGAAGGGGAGAAAAGACATGATGTAGTAAATTGGCAAGAAATACAAAAACAAGCAGCACGATCTTTTCCTAGCATATAAAAAAAGTTCAAGATGAGTGTGTGATCTTAGGGGAAATTAATTAGGAAAGTATACTGACGATAATTGGAGGGTGTGACTGAAGAATTGGCTACAGGGAGCAGACAGATAATTTACACCCGTGTTTTACATCTTTCCTCACAGGGGAAGGCACAGTAAGTATTTCAAAGATGTAAACAAAATGGTAATAGGAGGGAAGTTCTTGAACTGTCTCTAACAAAAGGAACAAGGATTTTTCTAACAGGTAAGAGTAAGAGTAGACAGGCCAGCAGTAATTCATAGCTGGTTTTAAAAGAAGTGGTCACAGTCTTGTGGTCATGGTGCCCTCTCTATCAGATGTTAGTTCTGCTGTTTGTTAATTTAAGTAGTAAGTGCGGTAGCTTGAATGGGTTGTCATCAGGTTTAGGTACACACAGTTCTGACCGTGGCATGTTCACCCACACTCATCACTGAACCGGAGATCAGCTTCATGGTAATGGTAGACTGAAAGATTATATTGTGGTTGAATATAATTCTGCTGCTGCTGCTGCTGCTATGATTTACAGCACCACATGAATGCCCAGTTTGAGATGCATTATCTGCAATACAATTCTGCTGCCTGTCCTCATTCGCATGGGGCACGGTCGTCCTCCCCCCCCCCCCCCCCACCTGTACACAGTGCCCTATCCCAGTTTCTCATGTGGGAACACTTCCTTTTTTAAAAATTCTCATCCTGTTTGGGTATCTTCATGATGCCATGCCTCCAGTTGTCGCAATCCTCAAAAGCATTTAACGTTTCCACCTGAATATTTTCCGCTCCAGTATTACCATCTTCTGATTAAAGCGAATGTGTTTCCCGCTGTTTCTCTCCATGACCATGGTTAAGAGCTCTGTAGTGTCGGTGATGACAGCCTTATGTAGTTTCAGAACAAGTGAATTTGTATACGTGCATTATCATTCACTTCCCGGTGTATGGCTCTCCATGTTGGACAGGGCATGTGAGCAGCTTTGACACACATGTTTGAAACTTATTCAAAAACAGAAAATGCTGAAGACACTGACCAGTCTGACAGCATCTGTGGAGTGAAAGCAGAGGTAATCTTTCGGGTTCTGTGACTGTTCCTCAAAGCACCCAGTAAGTCCAACAATTTTTGTTTTTGTTTCAGATTTCCTGAATCCAATGATCTTTGCTATATTGAAAATGTGTTCTGTAACTTTTCATTTTTGAAGGAACTTAGGGGTCTGGCAACATCTGCAGAGACAGGGAAACAATCGTAATATTTCAAGTCCAGTGTAAATCTTCTTCAGACGTGTAAAGGATTGGAAAGTGAGCGCTTTAGTATCTTGGCAGAAGTGGGAAAGAGTGTTTGGAGGCCCAGTGTGAAAGACAAATGGGCTTGAAATTGTGGTGAAAGAGACACAGGTATGTAATGTGTGTAAATTAATGTGTAAATATTAGAAGTTGATTTTCTCTGTTGAATGGAAGTAAACAAGAAACGAATTTAGGGAGCCCAGGAGGGAGCGTGTACGGAAAATGGAGAACAGCCATAGTGGGTTCAGGCTATGAATTTATGGAATTGAATATTAACTCCTACAGACTGTAACGAACCAAAGTGTAAATTGCAGTGTTAACCGAGCTTGGGTTGTGCTTCATTGGAACATTGCAGCAGCCTGCATTTTCTTAGAATCCCTACAGTGTGAAAGCAGGCCCTTCAGCCCAACAGGTTTATACTGACCCTCCAAAGTGTATGCGAACCAATCCCATTCTCTCCCCTAATACTGTACATAGACCCTTGACTTTTGCACCAAACATCAACATCCCTGAACACAATCGGTAATTCAGTATGGCCAGTTCACCTAACCTACACAACTTATGGGCGGCACGGTGGCACAGTGGTTAGCACTGCTGCCTCACAGCGCCAGAGATCCGGGTTCAATTCCCACCTCAGGCGACTAACTGTGTGGAGTTTGCACGTTCTCCCTGTGTCTGCGTGGGTTACCTCCGGGTGCTCTGGTTTCCTCCCACAGTCCAAGGATGTGCAGGTCAGGTGAATTGGCCATGCTAAATTGCTCGTAGTGTTAGGTAAGGGGTAAAGGTAGGGGTATGGGTGGGTTGCGCTTCGGCGGGGCGGTGTGGACTTGTTGGGCCGAAGGGCCTGTTTCCACACTGTAAGTAATCAAATCTAAGTAATCTAAGAAACTAGAACACCCAGAGGAAATCGAACCCAGTTACCTGATGCTGTGAGACACCGTGCCATCCAGGACCGAAATATTATAAGACCACAACGCTATACGAACAGAAATGAAGCCATTTGGACCATCAATTCTGCTCCGGCATTCGATCGCGAATTATCGGTTTTCAACCCCATTTCCCTTCTTCCTGCCAGTTATCTTTGATCCCGTTGTCAATCAAGAACTTATCTGAGTCTCTTTTAATTATACTAAATAGAACGTAGAACAGGACAGCACACGATGTTGTCCTGAGATTTAATCTTAATGTAAAATGTAGTAATTTAACCTCTGCACCCCTCAACTCACTGCTATCCACGTGCATGTCCAGCAGTCGCTTAAATGCCCCCAGTGACTCTGCTTCCACCAACAGAGCTGGCAATGCATTCCATGCATTCACAACTCTCTGCATAAAGAACCTATCTCTGACGTCTCCCTTTTACCTTCCTCCTAATATCTTCAAACTATGATTTCTCGTACTAGTCAATCCTACCCTGGAGAAAAGTTTCTGGGTATTGACACTATCTATTCCTCTCATTATTTTGTAAACCTCGATCAGATCTCCTCTCTCCTCCTTGTCTCCAGAGAGAAAGGTCCAAGCTTGTTCAACCTTACTTCATAAAGCAAGCCGTCCAGTCCAGGCAGCATCCTGGTAAACTTTCTTTGCACCCTCTCTAAAGCCCCTGTCTCTTTCCTATAGTAGTGGGTCCACAACTGGACACAATATTCCAAGTGTGGTCTCACCAGGGACTTGTAGAGCTGCAGAAAATCTTTGCAGCTCTTAAGCTCAATCCCCCTGTTAATAAAAGCCAAAACAACATATACTTTCTTGACACCCTATCCACTTGCGTGGCAACTTTGAGGAATCTATGCACTTGCGCACCCAGATCCCTTTATTCCTCCACATTGCCAAGAATCCTGTATTTAATGCTATATTCAGGATTCGAATTTGACCTTCCAAAATGAATCACTTCTCATTTACCCAGGTTGAACTCCATCTGCCATTTCTCAGCCCAGCTCTACATCCTGTCTATGTCACGCTGCAGCCTACAGTAGCCCTCTATACTATCAACGACGCCTCCAATCTTTGTGTCATAAGCAAATTTACTAACCCACCCCATAACCTCCGTATCCAAGTCATTTATAAAAACTACAAATAGCAGAGGCCCAAGGACATATCCCTGTGGGATCCCTCTCAACACTGTCCTCCAAGCAGTATATTTTCCATCTACAGCCACTGTCTGCCCTCTGCTAGCCAGCCAATTCTGAATCCAGATAACCAAATCTCCCTGTATCCCATACTTCCTGACTTTATGACTGAGCCTTCCATGGGGAACCCTCTCAAATGCCTTCCTGAAGTTCACATGCTCCACATCCACTGCTCGACCGCCGTCGTCCTGTCTTGACACCTCCTCAAAGAAATCAATAAGATTTGTGAGGCATAACCTGCCCCTCACAAAGCCATGCTGACTGCTTTAATCACACAATGCTTTGCCAAATAGTCAAAAATTCTATCCCTCAGAATTTTTTTCCAAACTTTGCTGACCACTGACGTAAGACTGACTGGTCTGTAATTACCAGGGATTTCCCTATTACCCTTATTGAAATAAGGAACAACATTCGCCTCCTTCCAATCCTCCGGTACGACTCCTGTGGAGACTGAGGAAGCAAATATCCTCACCAGCGGCTTAGCAAACGCCTTTCTCGCTTCTCGGAGTTATCTAGGATAAATCTGGCCCTGGGGACGTATCTATCTTAATGTTTTTCAAAATGTCGAGCACATCAATTTCATCAATCCTGATCTGAACCAGCTCCTCTAAGTTTTCATTTACAGCAAGTTCCCTTTCCCTGGTGAAAATCGAAGCAAAAAACTCAATTAGGGCTTCCCCTATCTGCTCAGACTCCACGCATAAGTTCCCTACGCTATCCCTGATTGGCCCTACCTCCTCCCTAATTATTCCTTTATTCCTCACGTATGAGAAAAATGCTTTCGGATTCTCCCTAATCCTTCTTGCCAAGCCTTTTTCATGCCCCATCATGGCGCCCCTCGGCCCATTTCTGAGCTCCTTTCTAGTAAGCCTGTAATCCTCTAAAGCTGTGTTAGATTCTTGCTTCTTCCAGCTTCCGTAAGCTGCCTGCTTCCTTTTGACGAGAAGTTTCTCTGTTCTCGTCATCCAAGGTTCCTTATTCTTACCCCTTCTTACCTGTCTCCGAGGAACAAATTTGTGTATCACTCGCAACAACTGCTCCTTAAGCAGTCTCCACATGCCTGCTGTACCCTTTCTGTGGATTAATTGCTCCCAGTCTGTACTTCCCAACTCCTGTCTGAGAGCATCGTAATTTCCTTTTCCCTAATTAAATATTTTCCTTCAGAAACTGCTCCTTTCACTCTCCCAGACTATGCTACATGTGAGGCAGTTGTGATCACTTTCAACAAAGTGCTCTCCCACCATGAGTTCTGACACCTGTCCTGGCTCGTTGCCGAACACCAAATCCAAAATAGCCTCTCCCCTTGTTGGTCTGTCTCCATACTGAGCAAGGAAACTATCTTGAACATACCTGACAAAAACGGCTTCATCCACATCATCTGCACTTAGGAGGTTCCAGTCGATATTGGAAAAGTTGAAATCGCCCATAACATTAAACCTGCTACTTTTGCATTTTTCTGGAATCTGCCCGCCTATGAGATCTTCAATCTCTCTTCTGCTATTAGATGGTCTGTAGAAAACCCCCAAATCCGGCGACTGTTCCCTTGCTGTTCCTAACTTTCACCCATACTGACTCAGTAGACAAACCTTCCTCAACAACCTTCATTTCTGTAGCTGTGATGGACTCTCTGATTAGCAATGTTACACCCTCTCCTCATTTTCACCCACCCTGTTCTTTTTTAGATAAGATTAGATTACTTACAGTGTGGAAACAGGCCCTTCGGCCCAACAAGTCCACACCAACCCTCCACAGAACAACCCACCCAGAACCATTCCCCTACATTTACCCCTTCATCAAACATTTCGGGCAATTAAAGTACTGATCCATAATCTAAGTTTGTCACTCTTAGATCAGACATTCCTTGCATTAAAGCAGATGCACTTTAACTGATCCCTTTGTTTCATAGCGTGAGAAACCTTCCTGATAGATTCAATATATCCTGTTACTGTCCCATCTGCAACTAACCCCCTCTCAGACATGTGGTCTTATTCCTACCCCCTGCCAAAAGCGTTTTAAACACGCCAGAATCACACGAGCAAACCTCCCAAACAGGCCATTTGTGCTCCTCCAGTTCAGGTGCAACCCGTCCTTCATGTGCAGGTCCCACCTTACCCAGAGGTATCCCGATGGTCTAGGTATCTGAAGCCCTCCCTCCTGCACCAGCCTCGCAGCCACGTGTAAATCTGCATTCGCTGACTGTTCCTCATCTCACCAGCTCGTGGCACTGGTAGCAAACCTGAGATCACTACTCCACTCGTCCTACTCTTCAGCTTCCAAACTAACTCTGTGTAGTCACTTTTCAGATCCTCAGTCCCTTTCCTGGCTATATCGTTGGTGCCAAATAATTTGGTTTCCACAGCATTCTGTGGTAAGGAATTCCACAATTTCACCACTCTCTGTCTAAAGACGTTTCATCTTATCTTCATTCTAATGGGTTTTCCCTTTACTCTAAGCCTGTGTCCTCCTGCCAGTGCCAACGTGCTCCCAATTTTGTCTGTATCCAGGTCATTCAGTATTCTGTAAATTTCAATATGACCCCCCCCCCCCCAACCCATCCTTCTAATCTCCATCGAGTATAAACCCAGAGTTCTCCAACGTTCCTCATGTGTTAAGTTTTTCATTTCTGGTGAACCTTCTCTTGACACACACCAAGGCTAATCCATCCTTCCTGAGGTATGAGGCACAAAATACTGGAAATGTGGTCTGACCAGAGCCTTAGAAAGCCTCAGAATCCCCACCAGTATATCCTACTCCTCTCGAGATGAATGACAACATTGAATCTGCCTTCTTAACTACTGACTCAACCTGCAAGTTTATCTCAGGCAAATCCTGCGCTTGGAATCCCAAGTCCCTTTGTTCCTCAGATTTCTGATTTTTTTCCCATTTAGTAAATAGTCCATGCCTGTATTCTTCTTACCAAAGTGCATGACCTCACACTGCCCCACATTGTATTCCATCTGCTACTCCTTTTCACACTCTCCTAAACTGTTGAATTCTTTCTGCAGACTCCCTGCCTCCTCACTATTACATGCATCTCCACCTATCTTTGCTTCATCTGCAAACGTAGCCAGAATACCTTCTGTCCCGCCACTCAGATCGTTAACCTATAAAGTAAAATGTTGTGGTCACAACAATGACACTTGTGGAACACTGCTAATCACCGGCTGCCATCCTGAGAGAGACAATTTTATCCTCACTTTGCATCCTGTAAGAGAGGCAATTTTTAATCCATGCTCGTATCTGTCCTCTGAGAACCATGGGTCCTTATCTTACTCTGCAGCCTCCTGTGGGGTACCATGTCACAGGTCTTCTGGAAGTTAAGATATTAAAGAATTCTCATTATCTTGAGAGCAATGTAGGTTCTTGAAATGGGGAGCAATCAGAATGTCAGTGTCATTCCTACAGATAGAGTGGAGATGTTCATCAAATCAGTTTCTGTTTAGCTCAGTAATGTAAAGGAGACTGCATTGTCAGCAGCAATGACAGGAGATTGGATTGAAAGCGTACAAGTGAAATGCTTGTTCACTTGGATGGTGTGTTTAGAGCCTTAGACAGTGAAGGGGAAAGAGATAAATGGGCAAAAGTTGCAGCTTTACATGGGAAGGTGCCATGGGGGAGTGGGGAACTGTTCGAGGTAATGGAGCTTGCCACAGAAGGAATGGTCCCTGTGAATTTCTGACAGTGGACGGGAGGGGAAGATGTGTTTGCTGGTGCTGTCCTGCTGGAGGTGGTGGAAGTGGCGGAGGATGATTCTGTGAATGCAGATTCTAGTGCAGAAGGAAGTGTGGACAAGGGGAGATCTATCATTGTTCTGGGGAGGAAGGACGGAGTGAGGGCAGAAGTGAGGGAGATGGGACAGACACAGCTGAAAACTCAGTCCATCAGTTTTAGGGGATTTCTCGTTTGAGAGAAAAGGATGACATGTAGGAAGCTTCCCACTGGAATGTGACATCATCGAACAGAAATGACAGAGCCAGGGAAACTGGGAGAATGGAGTCACCTTCAGTTGATCATGTGTTCAGCCACATACGTAGGTTCCCCCCGAATGACTGAAAAGAGCCAGGCATTTCAAATGCAGATACATGTCATATATCTGGTCAAATACGGAGTGTGAAAATAGACACAGATGAAGGTCAGCAGATATGTGTGTGGCGGAGGTGGGTGTGGGGGGGAGGGGTGTGGGAACATTGAAGCAGGTACTGATTAATAACTCTCAGTAATGTTTGGCTCTGGTGAAAAAGAAGATGATATGAAGATGTGAAGATGAACCATCCATGATGCACAAATGCTGTGAAGTATGCTCATCAATCACAAACTAAAGAATTCAGATTGGTGAGCTAGAGCATTGGCCACATTTGGGAAGTTTACTTTTGGAACAAGAAGCAGATTGTATAAAACAAAATACAAAGAAAAGACATTTCAAAACTGGCAAGAAATATGAAAAGAAACGAACCGCAAGAGTTTTCCCATATCGAATAAAAAACATTCATGATGTGTGTGTGACCCTTGGAAGGAAGGCAGGAAAGAATATGTGGGACACCTGTAGGATGTGACTGGGGAACTGATTTCAGGGAACATGCAGAGAAGTTAAAACATTATTTTACATTGTTCCTCGCAGGGGAAGGCACAAAGAGTTTCAATATTATAAACAAAATTGAAGTCAGATGAAAGTTTTGCATTGTCTCTCACAAAATGACCAAGGCTTTTCTCAAACAGAAAAGACCAAAGGTAAACAGCTCATCAGCAAATCATAGCTTGTTTTGATAGAAATGGTTACAGAGTGACTGGTGGCACTGTGTGAAATATTCCATAACTCTTGGGATTACAGGAGTGTTCCAGTGAAACTGGCAAAACTCCAAAGTGGCGCCTCTCTTCAAGAAGAGAGTGAGTCTTCAAGTGTTTAGGTGCTTCCTTTGCCTGAATAGTGGAGCATATTTGAGAGGACTAATGGCCCCCTGATGCATTTTCAACCTGAGTGATTTAAAATAAAAGTAAAACTCTGCTCCTTCCTCTGATAGGTTACATACTGGGGAATGAACATTTTGCTGAAATTGAATTATTTTGAAAATTATCTGGAACATTGTACGAATGACATCAACGAGAGAATTCTAGAAACTGCACTCATAAGAACATTTTCTAACCATGTGGGGGTATTGCGTAGGTGAGAGAGAGAGAGAAGGTGCGGTATTGCAGTGGTAAGAGTAATGGATCTTTATTCTGGGGAAGGCACTTAAAGATATGCAATGAGTGTGAGAGAGTAGAGAGAATACGTTGACCCTTATCCTGACAGAACTGGGAAGATTATTGATGCTTTTCCTGTATTGCTGGACTTTTCTTCGGACCACAGATACTGCACTGAGCTGGGTGGTGTGCTCAGACCATGGTCTGGGAAGAGAATGGTCCCCCTCTGTACTAGACCATTCACCATGACCTCCGTGCCTCTGTCGTCAAGCTGTGGTGTAATTTCCCTTTATCTGCCATGCTCGGGTAAACTGTGCAGGGCAGCTCCAAACTGAGAAAACTCAACCGTGTGCCCATTGGCCTTTTCATGATGGCAGCAGTACCAGTGATCACTGAATATCCAGGGGCATCCGGGCGATGGTGAGCACCTCCAGCCATAATGGGTGGGAAAACCGTGCTGGCGTTGAATGAGAGGGACACCATGAGGTAGGGTGGGTAGTTAATGGAGTGAGTTCGATAAGATAACACCAGGAAACTAGCTCTGCCTCGTGTAGATATTCCTTCTGTCACATTCAATGAAAATGGCACTGAGACAAATTATTGTACGATTCAGCCCAGTGAGTCGAAAACTCTGCTGATCCTACTCCCAGTTACAACACTGCAGGACAAATGCTTATCCAAAATTCTCAATTATCATAACTAACACAAATATCCTGCCCACCCATCATTCCTAGAAACAGTGGCTTCTATTGCAAGACACTATCGAAATATTCTCATTTCACAATTTTTAAACCGACCATCAGATCATTCTCTGAAATTCTCTCGTAATCTCCCCCTCGTTTTTAACCAAGTTCCTCCCATTTGTTGGTATTTAAACTGATTCCCCCACCATCTCTCTCTGGCAATGAGTTTCACACCCACAGCACTCCTGTGTCATGCCACACTGGAGATATGGAGCTGTAAATGGAGAGGTGCTGCACATCCTGTCGCTTCCAGCATGAGCTGCAAGTTTCCCCACGCTGGGCAGTGATATCTAATACAGTGTTACACAGCAATGCAGCGATTGGTGCACATAGCTGCATATGCTGAGAAGGTAACTGCTCCACGTTAAAAGATAAATTCACTGCTATTTACTGCACAGCTCCCCATGCTGCACAGATATCCAGTCTGTGTGTATAGAACAATGCCTTTGTGTGTTCTGCACAGCGCCCTGTGTTGAACAGATCTTTTAGTCCAAATTTAGAGATCAGTGCACTGTTGGACACATAAGTAGTAAACTTGTGAGTTTTAAACAGTGTTCGATTCTGAACGGATTGGTGAGCAGTACACTAGCCTCGTCTACGCAGCGCTTCATGTTGAGGAGGTACCTCAGCTGGGCTTATACGTATCTGGGCTGGTTCTGAGAGGTGGATTGGGTAACCGATATAATTCTTGACATGATTATCACTCCTCCAGCTCCGCCCATTCCGCTGGTAAATGTAAGGTGCTGTGTTTGAGATAGAATTGACTTGGTCAAAATATTCGACATTAAGCAAAACACAATTTATTCGAAGACTCTCGGTAAAATCCAACAAAAGGAAGACGAACTTGCAATAACTTAATTCTGTTCGAAAACAGAGCAGAATAATAGTTTATTTAACTACTATATACTAACTGCTCCAATATGGTATCATCAAATAAGCACACAAAGGTCAAAAAACAAATGCAAGAAACCGATTGTCTGACATGCAGTTCTCCAATCCAGGAGGAAAGAACATTCAAAGACAGTTCCGAGAGAAATCACAGAGAGAGTGTGTAGCACCCAGGAGAGATTTCCTGCCTTCCAAACCTGCTGAGACACCAGCAATAACTGGTGAAAGGTAAAATTAAGAGTCCATCACTTCACAGGACCAGGCCGTGGCTGCAAGAACACAAGAAATGGACTGTATCTACATCGTCTATGGCTCTGTAGGTGTCTCTCAAAAATGCCTAAACCCACCTAAGCCGTTAAATGCTGGACAGACAAAAGTCAAAGTTAAACATAAATAAATAAAACAAAAAGATGCAGCGGGCCTGGTGATCAGACACAGACGGCTTCGGGTGCCCCGCAATTCCTATATTGCCAAAACACAGCAGAATAATCGAGCTTGTGAAGAGAAAGAATTATGTCTCTCCCTCACCTCGATGTTTACAACTGGAGATGTGCCATGAGCCCAATAATCATCGATATCAAACTCCCACACACACCAATTATTGTGATATATCAGAGTTGCCGTGAAATGGTTTAACTGGAGCTGTTTGTTCAGTGACTGTGATTAATATCAGTCTTTCTGGACCCACCTGGGTCACTGGAGGATTTCCCTCTTCCATAACTAGGGACTTCTTTCAACATATTATGCCATAGTATTCGGCGCAGCGTCAACCTCAACATGATTGGGATCAGCAGCTACAGAGGAGGAGAGAGAAATCAGAATCTGAGAACATTAGAATGGTCCAACAATGGATTTAATTTGAGAATATTAGACTAGAATGTTCCAACAATGGATCAGAATCTGGGATCATTAGACATGAACGTTGCAACAATGGACAGGAGTTTATCCTGGGGTCTTGACTGTCTTTCTCGGTTTTGGCCATGGTTAGAGTTGCGGATACGAGCCGTACTGATGATTATTCAAGTTGGGTACTATCCCATCCTCTCTATTATTGGTGTTCCTGTTAAGTCTATCTCTGTCGATTCTATAAATGATGCTGAATGTTATTGCTATTCTGGTTGATTATATTTAACAAATTCATAAACTTTCTGTCACAAACCCCACTTCCATCTTATGCATTTCTAACCTACTTATTCATAAACATCTGAGAAGGAATAAGACTGTTCGGAACCTTGAGCTTCCTTTTTACTGTGAATGGTTTTATATCTCCATATTCTCTCCGTGTGATCAAGCCTGCTGCCACCCCCTTCATAATATCCCCAATTTCCAGCTCTGCCTGAGTTCTGTTGCTGACTTCGCCATCACCTACCCCTTCGTTAGCGACAGATTTTATGGCTCCAGTTCTCTTCTGAACTCTCTTCCAGTTACAAATAGATTGACCACAAACTTGTTCTTGTCTCTGCAGTTACTTCACAACAGGGACTCTTAAACAGAGTAATAATGTCACTGACTGTGTACTTCAGAGGCGCAAGTCATGACTTTAAAATCATTGTCTGAAATCCTACCACAGCCGATGACTAAAGTTAAATTCAAATATAAAAAATTGGAATGAAACCTAATTTCACTCATGGCAAGCATAAACCACTGGGATTTCTTTTCTTATTTTATTGATAACCTTTGGTAAAGAAACCTAATATGTTTGCCCTGTCTGAACTAAGTGTCACCTCAGATCCACAACAATTTAGTTGCCTCCATATTGCCTTGACAAATGGCCGCGTGGTCAAGGGCAGTTAGGATGGACAATAAATACTGCCCTTACCAGTGATGCTGGCATCCCGCGAAACAACAACATTAAAGGTGAAATAACCAAGGAAATGCGGATGCTGGCGATCTGAAATAAAATTGTCCACCGTCTGAAAGAATTTTGGAGAATCTCAGCAGGTATGGCAGTTGGTCGGAAAAAAAAAATCATGTTTCGAGTTCAGCGAACCTATCAAAACTGAATGCAGCTGAGAAATAATATTATTATATCAGGGATGGCAGGAAGGGTGAGCGGGAGGTTTGTGTTGAGTGAGTGATGTACTTCAAGAGAGAGAAAGTGAGAGAGAAAGAGAGAGAGATGGAGAGAGAGAGAGAGAGCGAGAGAAAGGAAAAGCAAGCAAAAGGATTGCTGATGAAGGACTGGAAGGAAAACAGAATGGGAAGTTACTCTACCATTTCCCCTTTTCACATATTCCTGAATATCATATTTATTATGGGATCTCCCTGCTTACCGTGAGTTATTTTCACTCTATCTCTCGTCTCTGAGTGTGGTGATCAACTCCATCAGCAATACTTATAGTCGCTGAGATATAGAGAAACGTAATGTTCCATGGTCAACTGTTTATTTGGAGACAGGAACTGTTACTGTGCAACTGTGTGGAGATGTAAGAGCTTTCTCAGCCAGGAAAAGAAACTGAGGAACTAAAAAATGTCTTGCTGGAAAAGCACAGCAGGTCAGGCAGCATCCAAAGATCAGGAGAATCGATGTTTCGGGCATGCCCTTCTTCAGGAATGAGGAAAGTGTGCCAAGCAGGCTAAGATAAAAGGTAGGGAGGAGGGACTTAGGGGAGGGGCGTTGGAAATGTGAGAGGTGGAAAGAGGTTAAAGTGAGGGTGATAGGCCGGAGTGGGAGTCAGGGCAGAGAGGTCAGGAAGAAAATTGCAGGTCAGGAAGATGGTGCTGGGTACGAGGATTGGCATTGAGACAAGGTGGGGGGAGTGGAAATGAGGAAGCTGGAGACATCTGAATTCATCCCTTGTGGTTGGAGGGTTCGTAGGCGGAAGATGAGGCGCTCTTCCTCCTCATTCCTGAAGAAGGGCTCATGCCCGAAACGTCGATTCTCCAGTTCTTTGGATGCTGCCTGACCTGCTGTGCTTTTCCAGCAATACATTTTTCAGCTCTGATCTCCAGTATCCTCGTTCCTCACTGTCTCCTAGAGAAAGTGAGGAGACCGAGGCATTTTCAGTAGTGAATGGATGCATTGTAGGTGTGGGGAATTCACTTGCTGCTGTCATCTGGAAAGTCAGTGGAGGGTCTGTGGATGGTGTTCTCAGGATAGTGATGTCAGCTACTGGGTTCATTCAGGGAGCCTCGGTGGTCTGGGAACCCCACTCTGGATACTGCATTTACAGTGTGTCTGGGTCCATAGTAAACAAATGAGGCTGAGACTACAAAGAAGGGAAGCTGTACAAACAGGGAGGAGTGAGGCATTATATTTTCCTCTCTGGGATTTCCAGGAAAATTTGTCTAAGCTGCAGCCATTCAGGTGTAAAGTGTAAAACCAGCTTGTCTCAAAATTGAGGTGATCACTGAGCTGTATCCCCTCCTTCAGTATAACCTGTGTTCTCACACCAGTAGCAGGACTGCGCTGACTCTCACGATGAATTAAACTGGATTGATTCTGGAACTTTTCAGGCAGCAGTGGGTAATATATCCACCATCTCTGAAGTGCACTCCGCCAGTGTATTCACGTGTTGACTGAAACCATCTGCCTGCTGAGAGGAATGCATTGGTTCCATCTCCACAGGGGACGGTACAGAAACTACTTTCCACGAATATTAGGGAACAGAGGGACTGGTAAAAATTGGAAACTGCAGGAAATCAGAATTAATGAAGTGTATGTTATTGAAAATCTAATTGAATTGAAGTTTCATAAGTTGCTGCATCTGATGAGTTACATCTCAGAGTGATTGAGGTGAGAACAAACTCGTGAAATAATTACTGATTATTCTTCAAAGCTATTTAGATTCTGGAAAGGATCCTGCAGACTGGACAGAAGCAATTGTCAACTTAAATATTTAAAACAGGATGGAGACAAGGTATAATAATTATTCAGATGTGAACAACAAATGTATATTTATATTTATTAAATAGTAGGGAGGTTGGCGAGTGCTTTTGTTGAAAAAGACCTGGATGTCCTTGGTCATAAGTCACTGACAGAATTCATACAGGGGCAGGAAGTAAATGATATGTGGTTCTTCATGCAAAATGATTGAAGTACCAAAGTTAGAATATCTTTCCCAATGATCGTGTTTTGTTGAGAAAGTATTTGGTGCTATGTGTAAAGGTTTGGTGTGCTTTATAATCAATGATCCCTTTGTCACTGAGAGAGTGCACGGGAGTTTGACCAGACCAAACACTGGCATGATGTTACCATGAGGAGAGAGTGCAGTAACGATGTGCTTAATCTGTAGCGCTGTGAGAGAATAAGAAGTTGAAGCTTGATGGGTATGGACAGCAACTCATTATGTCCCAAACAACTGAATGGGGTGACAATGTCATACTTTTCATTGAATGTTTAATTCACGACAGTTTACATGCATCTGCAGAACCCTCACGTCAATTGACAGCGAGGTACAGGCTCTGAATGAACTCTGAACACTTTAATGCACAGTTACTGTGTGACACTGCATTGAGTGTCATTTTGTACACAATCCTGTCAGCAGCCAAAGTACCATCATTCCCCCACCGGTTTCTGACTCCACGGAGACCATGGGACTGCCTTCTTGGAGATGGAAGATAACTTGGAGAATGGCTAAAAAATGTTGGCTTCATTCCGACTGCCAGAAACCCATGTTAAAGTAACACATATATACCATGAGTAATTAAGGCATGTGGATCAATTTGGAGCAGTCTGTCTGTGCAGCCCCTGCTCCATTTGTTTGTGATGTTGGAGCATCTCTGACACTTTCCTGTTCCTGCGTTAGTGTCTTGACAAGCTGAATACCTCTTCCTGATCCTTTGTAAGTGACTCCGGGTATGAAAGGGTTCTTTCTGATCCCATGTACGTGACATGTGGGAGGGAGCAGACTCGCACCTTGCTGTGCAACAGGCAGGTGGGACTGAAAGGGTTATCCTTCCTTTGCCCAGTAGTTTTGATGGGATGAATGGCCTCCCCACATTCTCGTGAAACCTGATTGAGCTGCTGAATGAACCTGTCCTTTTACTGTGGAAATGTACTGTGCTGTTACATAATGTTACCCAGACTTTAACAACACGCTCTTGAATGTTGTTCGAGTCTTGCTATAAATGGTCACAGATTGTTTCAAGAGCTGAAGAGGGACAACCTGTCCTGAAAATTTTGTAGACTTCAGTGAATGCCCCCTCTTCTGCTGGCACGGTGACTCAGTAGCTAACACTGCTGCCTCACAGCACAGGGTCCCAGGTTCGATTCCAGCCTTGGGCAACTGTCTGTGTGGAGTTTGCACATTCCCCACTTGTCTGCATGAGTTTCCTTCGGGTGCTCCGGTTTCCTCTCACAGTCCGAATATGTGCACGCAGGGTGAATTGGCCATACTAAATTGTCCATCATGTTAGGTGCATTAGTCAGACGGAAATGTGTTTGGGTGGGTTACTCTTCGGAGGGTCGGTGTGGACTGGTTGGGCCAAAGTGCCTGTTTCCACACTGTAGGGAATCTAATCTGCTCCGTTTGGACTCAATGGGCTGAATAGACTCCTTCCACACTGTAGGGATTCTATGATGACAAACTGGAGATGCCTGAGCTGAGGAAGCTACGTTGAGGATCTCCTGCAGATGTGCCCCACGGCTGAGATGATTGATGCCCACCAATGATAATCACGTTCCCTTGTGCCGTGAAAGACTTCAAGCAGTGTAGAGGTCATAATTAATTCTCAGTAAGTGTGATTTTGTTCAGGTTCCTTGATGTCATCCTCAGTCAAATACTGCCTTGAGTTCAGGGTCAGTCTCTCTTACCTGAGCCCCTGCGTTACCTCGTTTGTTCATATCAATAAGTCATGGTGCAGAAGCAGAGAAGGTTTTCTTCAAAAAGAGGGTAGTGAATGTCAGGAACTCTCTTACACAGAGAGTTGGGGCAGCTAGATCACTGAAAGGGACCAGTAGTGTCCCGCTCGGATCAGTTCAGTGACCTCTGCTCTCTGTTATTTTCAAAAATGACTTGGATGTGGGTGTTGAAGAGTTGGCTAGTAAGTTTGCCGATGACACAAAGGTGGTTGGAGTGGTACAGAATGTGTAGGGCTATTGTAGGTTGCAATGGGACATCGATAGGATGCAGAGCTGGGCTGAGAAGTGGCACATGGAGTTCAAACTGAAGTAATTCACTTTGCAATCTAGAATGTGAATGCAGAATACATGGTTAAAGGCAGGATTCTTGGCAGTGTGGAGAAACAGAGGGATCCTGGCGTCCGTGTCCACAGATCCCTCAAAGCTGCCACCCAAGTTGATCGGGTTGTTAAGAAGGCGTATGGTATGTTGGCTTTCAGTTGCAGGGGGTAGAGTTTAAGAGCCGCGAGGTTATGCTGCAGCTCGATAGAGCCCTGCTCAGACCGCACAGGGAATATTGTGTTCAGTTCTGGTCTCCTCATTATAGGAAGGATAGTGAAGCTTTTGAGAGTGTAAAGAGGAGATTTACCAGGATGCTGCCTGGACTAGAAGTCTTACGAAGAAACCGCGAGGGAGCGAGGGCTTTTCTCATTGGAGGAAAAATAGATGAGAGGTGACTTGTTAGGGGTGTACAAGATGATGAGAGGCAGATAGAGAGTGAATAGCCAGAGACATTTTCCCTTGGCAGAAATGTCTATCACTAGGTGGCATAATTTTAAGGTAATTGGAGGAAGTTTTAGGGGAGATATCAGAGGTAGATTCTTTACACAGAGAGTGGTGGGTGTATTGAATGCACTACCATCAGTGGTAGTAGAGTCAAATACGTGAGGGACACTGAAGAGACTCTTGGATAGGCACATGGAACAAAGTGAACAGAAGCATGTAGGTTAGAGTAGGACAAACAACACAACGTCGAGGACTGAATGTCCTAACTGCATGCATTCATGTAGAACCTTGAGCTGAAAATCTGCATGAATTCATGTAAAACTCCGTTATCTCACTTTTTAGCTTAGAATCAATCTAAACATCATGGCATAGTCAGAGAACACAGGGGGCCAACACCTTCAAAATTTTGTTTTGCTATCACCATTGTTCACAGCTCACCTGAGAATGCAACTTTTTTTAAAAAAAGGTTTTGTGATTTACACATGAAAGAAGTGAAACTATCATGGTATTCTAACAGATGAAAGGCTTAACAGAGAATCAATTTTTCCATGTATAATTTCAGTTACATCATACTGTAAATTTTTGCTATAAATTCTGTGTTATGATCGAGCCCTCCACTATCACCTGATGAAGGAGCGATGCTCCAAAAGCTAGTGTGCTTCCAATTAAACCTGTTGGACTATAACCTGGTGCTATGTGATTTCTAACTTTGTACACCCCAGTCGCACACCGACATCTCCAAATCATTACTATTCTTTGTTCTGTGTTCTATGGAAGTGCTCAATAATACTTGGACATTAAGTAGATTTGAGACTTGGAGCAGGTCAGCCTTGATCTTAGTGAAGGGCAAGGCAGGCTTGGGATGTGAATGACTTGCCCCTGTTCCTGATGCTCTCCCATTCTGTTATTGGAAAGTTAGTCGGTGTTATTTTCCTGGAAGGTCTTTTATGGAAAGTTGCAATCAGGGAGACCCGTGGACTTTGTGAGCCATCACTGGGTGAGATTTGGGGGCTGTATTCACAGTGAATCTGGGTCTACAACATGATCAACAAATGAAGCACAAGATACAGAGAGGGGAAGTTTTGTAAAGAGAAATGAGCAACCTCTTCCATATTCAGCCTGGGTCTTCCAAATACATTTTCCAAATCTCCCAAACCGAGTGCGACAGTCTCCAGGGACCGAACTGATTCCTCTATTTCTGTGCACCATGCTATAACAATAAGTGGACTCTAACTGCTCCTGTCTAGCAGGTTAGAGGGGTTGATTGGAACACAGAAACATGGGACTGAGGAGCAGGAGTGGGTCATTAGAGAATTTGAGTCTTCTCCACCAAACATTAAGATTGTGGCTGATCAGATTGTGGTCTCAACCTCATCGTCCTGTCTGTGTTCCATTATCTGTGACTTACTTCTCTGTCAAATCTTTAGCTAACTCAGCTGTGAATACTTGTAATCAGAGAGGCACCACAAACTTCCGGGGAAGAGAATTCCCATTCGAATGGCCCTTTTAGAATTCTTCCTCATCCCGCTGTGAGAATAAGAGAATCATACAGCGTGGAAAAAGATCCTTTTGTCCAATTTGTCCATGCCGATCAGGCATCTTCATCAGATCTCGTCCCACTTGCCAGCATTTGGCCCACATCACATGATCCATTCCCATTTATGTACCTCTCCAGTTACATTGTAAACATGTAATTGTACCCACTTTCACTACTTTCTCTGACAGTACACCCACCAGCCTCTGTATGAAAAGGTTTCCTGTCAGGTCCCTTCTAAGTCTTTGCCCTGTCACCTTCACACTATGCCGTCTAGTTCTGGACGCCCCTACACTGGGAAAAAGATCTTGTCCATTCAGACTATCCATCCCCCTCAGGACTTTATTAAACGTCTGTCATGTCACCATTCAGTCTCTGACAGTCCAGGGGAAAAAGCCTCATCCTGTTCATCAACTCCCTGTAGCTCAAACCCTCAGGTTCCAGAAAATCTTTGTAAATCTTTTCTGCACCCTTTCAAGCTTAACAACATCCATCCTTTAAAAGAGTCAACTGATATGTACGCAGTTTTCTTAAAGTGGCCTCACCTATGTCCTGGACAAGCCACTCACGCTACCCCTACTATTCTCAATGTTCTGACCGATTAAGGCAAGCATGTCAACCACGTTCCTCACTACTCTACCGACCGAAACTCCACTTTCAAGGAACTATGAATCTTCATCCGTAGTTCTCTTTGTTAAACAACATTTTCCAGGGCACTACTCCGCTTTAACTAACCAAAATGTAAAACCTCACAAATATCTAAACTAAACTCCATCTGCCAGTCCTTGGCTCATTGATGGTCAAGGATCCCGTTATATTCTGAGATAATCTTCTTCACTGTCCACTGAACCAATTTGGTGATGTTATCTGTAAACTTACTAACCATGCCTCCGATAATCACATCAAAGTTTTTTATATCCGTAATGAAAAGCAGTGAGCTTAGCACTGATCCTTTCAGAACACCGCTGGCCACAGGTCTTCAGTTTGGAAAACAATCCATTACCTTCAATCCAATTTTGTATCCAATTGGTTAGCTTTTCCTAGATTGCATATAACCTAATTGTAGTAATCTGTCTACGATGGGGAACCTTATTAAATGCCTTGCTGAAGTCTGTGTAAACAATTTATACAGCAGTGTCTTCTTCAATCTTCTTTGTCATCTCTTGATAATAATCAATCACATTAATTAGACAGGATTTCCATCACACAAATCCATATTGACTATCCCTAATCATTCCTTGTCTTTCTAAGTAAATGCAAATTTTATCCTTCAGAATCCCCTCCAAGGAACTCCTCGTCTCTGACGTTGGCTGATTGCGTCGATAATTCCCTGTGTTGTTTTGGCTCACTTCTCCCTTTCCTAGCCCCACTCCTCCACTGCCCACAAAAAATAATTGTAACTATGTTGGTGATATGGCCAATGATATAGTTCTCAGAGTGTGTCAGGGTCAGTGTTAGGAACAAGTCAGGCAGAATTCTTTAATCTATTAAAACAACATGTCTAAGACCAAAGCAAACTATGATGGAAAGAGGAATGCCGAGAGGGTATTGCAAATATGTACAGTGATATTTCCCTTTGAAAAATACTGAGAAACACACACATAAATATACACACACACACACAGACACACAGACACACACGCACACACAGACAGACACACACATACACGCATGCGCACACACATACGTATTGTTGCTAACAAACTGAAAAGCAAAATTTCTGCAAAGTTAACTTGAAAGAACATTGTCCAAATATGATTCGAAATTATGACCTAAGGAAAAATGAGAGTTTGACCAAATGCTGTTCTATTTGTACAGTCATGAAGTCCTACAGCATGGAGAGAGGCAGAGAGGCCCTTTGGCCCACATTCGTCCATGCTGACCCAAATATCAAACCACACTAAACTCATTTCCCAGCACTTGGCCCATAGCATTCTTGACTTTCCTGTCCATGTAATTGCCCAAATGTCATTTAAATATCGTTAATATAAATGCTTCAACTCCTTCCGTTGGCAGCTCATTCCCTTTGTGTGCCACTCTCTGTGTAAAACAGTTTCCATCAGTTTCCCTTTTATTCTTTCCCCTCTCACCTTAAACTGATGCTCTCACCTCCTTGATTCCCCAACTCTAGGAAAAAAACGTTGGGTCCATTTACCCTATCCATGTAAACTTCTATAAGGCCCCTCTCCTGTGCTCTAAAGATAAAAGTCCTCGCTTGTCCAACCTCTCCCTATAATTCATACTGTCGGGTCCAGGCAACATTTTTGTAAATTCCGTCTGTCCACATACCAAATTAAAAACATCCTTCCGATCGCAACGTGACTAAAACTGAACACAGCACTACAAGTGCAGCCTCACCAACATCCTGTATAACTGCAACATAAATTCCGAACTGCTCTCCTCCATGTCCTGACCAATGCTTGCGAGTGTGGCAAAAGCCTTCTTCACTACCATGTCTAACTATGACCCCACTTTCAGAGAACGGTGGACCTAAACTCCATGGTCCCTCTGCTCAACTACACTCCTTAAGGTCCTACCAATCAACATGAAACTCTTACCTTGATCTAACGTTGCCAAAATATTCCTTGGTCCACTTCTCCAGTTTGAACAAGGTCCTGCTGCAATTTCCGATGTACTTCCTTACTGTCTGTGATACCACCTATTTTAGTGTCATCTTCAAGTTTCCTAACCATGCCTTGTACATTCTCAAGAATATCATTGATTTAGATAACAAACAGCAACGGGCCCAGCAGCGACCCCTGAGGCACTTCATGTGTCACAGGCCTCCAGTCCGAGAGCATCCTTCCAATATTACCGCCTGCTTACGACCAATTGTGTGTCCAATTGTGTGTCCAATTGGCAGCTCCCTCTGGATTCCATGCGATTCTAACCTTCCAGACAAGCCTATCAATGGTAACGTTGTCAAAGACCTTACTGATAACCACAAAGTCTGCCGCGCTACCCTCATCAACATTCCTGGTCAATTCATCAATGAACTCAAACAAATTTGAGAGGCATGATCTCCCACTCACAAAGCCATGCAATCTTTCCAGTCTAAAAACAACTTTTAATGATAATTATTAAAATTAATAATATCAAACTAATAAACTAATAATAAGATGACACTTTCAGTGGAGAATAAATCATCCATGGTATGAGATATTCGAATGTGTATCATAGGTGAAGGGCAGAATAGATTTTGTACCTGTGTCATTAAACTGTGTTGAAAAAAGCAAGGGTGGCATGGTGGTTCAGGGGCTAGTACTGCTGCCTCATAGTGCCATGGATCCGGGTTTCGTTCAAGCTTCGGGTGACTCTCTGTGTGGAGTTTGCACATTCTCACTGTATTTGTATGTGTTTCCTCTGGGTGCTCCATTTTCCTTCCACAATCCAAAGATGTATAGGTCAGGTGAATTGGCCATGCTAAGTTACCCATAGTGTTATGTGCATTCGTCAGGGTTAAATATAGGGAAGGGGCATGGGACTGGGTGGGTTACTGTTTTAAGGCTCGGTGTGGTCTTGTTGTGCCAGATGGGCTGTTTCCATAATGTAGGGAATCTGTCAAAAAAACTTTCTAAACAGACCTTATCTTTCCAAATGCATGCATATCTCATCCCTCAGATGTTCGGTTTCCTGGTCTATAGATCCCAGATTTTTCTTTGCTTCCCTTCTTGAATAATGGCACAACATTTGCTAATCTCCAATATTCTGGAACCTAACCTGTCGCTAACGATGGCGCAAAAATGCAGTGTTCTTGGAAGCATCTGTTTAGGACCAGGAGATTTATCCACCTTCATACATTCTAATGCATCCAACGCATCTTTCCTGTGATATTGACTCACCCCAAGATAACACTACGACTTTTGTTAATCTCCCAAGTTTCATAAATTTCTCCACGGTAAAGGCAGAGGAGAGATATTCATTGAGAATCTCGCAAATCTCCTACGGTTCTAGTCATGCATGTCCATTTTGGACTTTGAGAGGTCATATTCTCATTTTGCTATTCTTTTTACTTTAATATACTTAATGAACCTCTTTGGATTCACCCGAATCTTCTCAGCCAAAGCTACCTTGTGCCCCCTTTTCACCCTCCTGATTTCCTTCAGTTAACTCCTGTATCCCCTGTATAACTCCAGGGATTCCCTCAATCCCAGCTGCCTGGACCTGAGCCACGCCTCCTTTTTTGCTGGTCAAAGCCTCAATATCTCCTGACATCCGAGGTTCCCTCTTCCTACCAACCTTGCTTTTAACCCTCACAGTAACATATAGACCTTGAACTGTAGACATTTCACTTTTAAAGTCCTCCGACTTGCAGGAGGTCCCTTCGCCTGCAAACAAACTCCTCCAACCAACCCCTTCAAGCTCCTTTCTCATTCCATCAAAATTCGCCTTGCCCCAAGTTAGAACTTGAACATGTGGACCAGTTTTGTCCTTCTCCATAACTATTTAAAAATTAATAGAACTATGTTCATTGGTCCCAGAGTGCTACCCCACCCCCCGCCCCCACTTCACCTCAGTCACCTTCTCTGCCCTAGATCTTAGAGTAGGTCACGTTTTGTCCCTTCCCGAGTTGCACCCTCTACTTACTGCTTTAGAAAACTATTCTGAACACACTTAATAAATACACCTGATCTCAGTCCTTAATTCTCTGTCATTCCCAGCCTATGTTAGGAAAATTAAAATCTCCTACTAATGTAATCCTATTGGCCCTGCAAGTCTCCCCAGTCTATCTACATATTTTTGTTCCCCTAATTCCTCGTTTATTATTTGGGGGCCTTTGTACAATCCAAATCCTATCACCATTCCCTTCTTATTTATTAGCTCCCCAGACAAATCCTCACTGGATGATCGGCCAGTTATTTTATCTCTGAGTACTGCTATGTTACTCGCCTAAATCAAAAATGAAACTCCCCGTCCCCTCTTTCCACCATCTCTGTCCCGTATAAAACACCTGTACCATGGTACATTAAGCTGCCGGTGCTGTCCCTCCCTTAGCCATGTTTCAGTAATGGCTATAAGATCCCAGTCACATGCACCGATCCATGCCCTGAGTTCATCGGCCTTACCTGTCAGCCATCTTGCATTGAAACAGTTGCAATTTAATCCAACAGGCATTCCTTGCTCCCCGTCGTTGTCCAGCCTGACCTCTCTCTTCATTTTACTGTTTCTGATTACTGTATCTCCTTTCAGCCTCGCACTTGCCTCCCTGCTGTTGAGGATCCCACCACTCCCCAACCCCAGCCAATCTAGTTGAAACCCTCCCTTGCAGAAGTTGCAAATCTGCCTGCCAGGATATTGGTCCCCTTCCAGCTCAGGTACAACGCGTCCTTCCTGAACACGTCATCTTGCCCCACAAAAGATCCCAGTGTCCAAAAATCTCTGCCCCTTCACCAATTCTTTAGCCACCCCTTCATCTGCCATATACTCCTATTCTTACCCTCACTAGCACGGAGAACTGGAAGTAAAATGGATATTACCACTGTCTTTTATCCTTTTCCCTAGCTCTCTACAATCACTCTGCAAGATGTCGTCACTATTTCTATCTGTGTCACCCTGTCCTTTGCAGAAATGTGCACAATGACTTCTGGCTGCTTCCCGCCGACTCCCCCCCACCCCCACCCCCACCCCCATTGAGAACGTTCTGCAGCCGCTCTGAGACATCCTGGACCCTGGGCATGTGGGAGGCTACACACCATTCCGGATTCCCATTTGCAGCCACAAAATCTCCTGTCTGTCCCCCTCACTATCGAGTCGGATAATTACTTCTGTTGTTATTCTGCTTGCACAGCCTTCTGACAATCGGATTTCTTCATGAAACAGTTGAATTTGGCTGAATTGCTTTGCTTCAGGCAGTGGGGAGATTCCAATGAATCCTCATCAGGAATTCTCCATTAGTGGGAAAGACGACTCGGCTTTTTTTCACTCCACACATTGCTGTGATGAGCGATAGGGAAACAGAAAGGGAGCAATAGAATGATTCTCCACAGATAGGCTACATTTTCCAACTGTAAGTTAAATCAGTAACGTTATCAGTCCCACACTGGACCCTGTGAGCTCTTCTTGAACATTGTCCGAACTATATGACTCCATCACATTCTCGACTCCAGGTCCGTGCGTTATTGCAGAATCAATTCATTAACAATAAATTTTCCTACTTGTTTTGAAGATGTGTTAATATGTGCTCGCATAATGTAAAAATAAGCGTTTCATGTCTTCACAATATCTGTGTTAAAATGAATATTCTTAAACATATTCAGTAATTGCTGGAAAATCTCAGCTTGTCTGTCAGCAAGAAGGAAGAGAATTCACAGTTCAATTTTACTGTCCAATGACCTTTCCTTTGAAACTGACTTATTCTTAAATTATTTCCCCAGTTTTATTCTCCCACACAAGAAGAAATATCCATCCGGTATTCACCAACTACACTCTTCTCAAGGTCTTATGTGGCCAATAAAACATCCCTCATTCTCAGGCCGAACTGTTAATTCTTCACAACGTAATGCCTTCATCCCAAGAATGCGTAAAGAGAAACATCTTTGAGACGTTTCGAAAGCAATTTTGTTTTTTTTTCAGTTTAGGCAGTTAAAACTACACATAATACAACAGATGTAATCTCAGCAATGCCCTGTACTGATGCAAAAAACATCGCTAAGATCATACCCAACACCCCTTGCACGAAACAGGATCACGACATTTACCTTCCAAATCACTTGCTACATCTTCAGGTTAATTTGATGTGATTCATGTACAGAGACACACAAATCCCTCTGAAACACTGAGTTCTGCATTCTCCTTGCATTTAATTAAATTTCTGCTGTTTCGCCTTTTCCCCAAAACAGAAAATTTCCATCACATATGTATTGTACTGTTTTTTTTTCTGCTGAAGATTTGCTCACAGACATCCTCTGTCTCTATGCCATTGCTTGTTGCTGTGCCCTCCCCCAATCTGTATCCCATTGCAAACGCTCTGCCCTCCTCCTGTTTGTATCCCATTGCAGACGATCTGACCTTCCCCGTCTGCATCCCATTACAGACGCACTGTCTTCAGCTGTCTTCATCGCATTGCAGAGGCTCTGCCCTTCCCCTGTCTGTATCCCATTGTAGATGCACTGCCATCGCTCTGCCCTTCCCCTGTCTGTATCCCATTACAGACGCTTTGCCTTCCCCTGTCTGTGTCCCACTGCAGACACTCTGTCCCTCCCGTGTCTGTATCCCATTGCAGACGCTCTGCCCTCCCCTGTCTGTATCCCATTGTAGATGCTCTGCCCTCACCCATCAGTATCCCATTGCAGACACTCTTCCCTCCCCCTGCCTGTATCCTATTGCAGGCATGCATCCCTTCCCCAGTCTGTCTCCTTTTCAGACGCTCTGCTCTCCCCCTGTCTGTATCCCACTGCAGACGCTCTGCCCTTCCCCGTCCATATCCCATTGCAGATGATCTGCTCTCCTTCGTCTGTATCCCATTGCAGATGATCTGTCCTCTCCCTGTCTGCATCCCATTTCAGACCTACTGCCTGCCCCCTGTCTGTCTCCTATTGCAGACGCTCTACCCTCCCCCCATCTGTATCACATTGCAGACGCTCTGTCTTCTCCCTGTCTGTATCCCATTGCAGATGCTCTGCACTCCTCCTTCTGTATTCCATTGCAGATGCTCTACCCTCCCCCTGTCTGTATCCCATTGCAGATGCTCTGACCTCCTCCTGTCTGTATCACATTGTAGATGCTCTCCCCTCCCCTGTCTCTCTCCCGTTGCAGACGCTCTGCCCTCACCTTGTCTAAATCCCATTGCTGACGCTCTGCCCTCCTCCTGTCCCTATCCCATTGCAGACGCTATGTCCTCCCTCTGTCTGTATCCCATTGCAGACGCCCTGCCATCCCCATCTGTATCATTGCAGATGCTCTGCTCTCCCCGTCTGTATACCACTGCAGTCAGTCTTCCCTCCACTGTCTGTATCCCATTTCTGATGCTCTGCCCTCCCCCCTGTATGTATTCCATTCCAGACGTTCTCCCCTCCCCCTGTCTGTATCCCATTGCAGACGCTCTGTCTCCATAGGACATCTTATTGAATGACTATCCAAGTGCATGAGCAAACTGAGCCCCATCTACTTCATCCGGTTCATGAGAATAGATTGTAATTTGTTGATGATCTCATACAGATCCCTGAAGATTTCCACTCGTTGCAACTTTCCAAACACAAAATGAGTAATGATCTCTACTCTGCATTTCCTGACAGCTACCAGGATGTCCCTGCTTCTGCATAACAGCCTGGGATGGTTATATGGCGTCCCCCTGTGCTGTGTAATTGACTGAATACTTCATTCTGTTTGGTGGGGTCTGTTTGGTGCAGCCCATTTTGCCGCAGACCCATTTAGGCGCAGAACCTTTCAGCGCAGCTCATATTTATTCCTTTACAGGCTTTGATCAAAGCATTAATCAAAGCAATAAAAATAAAAATAATGTTTATTCCATTTAGTAAAAATGTTAAAAAGACACTTGAGTAAGTGTAACATTGACTCAGAGTTTTATTTCTGAGCTAAAATGATAATTGGCCTTGCATTTATTCAGATTGAAAACATTCATGAAGCGATTGAACATTTGACTGATGCGCTTCCAGATGAACTGCAACCGCTGCTGGACTGGTTCGAGGATAACTATGGAGGTAGAAGATTACGCAGAGGAAATGGTCGGCGTCCACCGCTTTTTCCAGTTGGAATGTGGAATTTATATGAAAAGACTTTAAACAATGAGGACAAAACAAACAATAATGCAGAAGCTACCCACAGGAGATGACAATGCGAACATGATGTGGAACATCCAGTTATTTGGAAATTTATTGACAGTTTACGAAAAGTTCAGAGAGGAAGGGATATTTACGATGAGCATCTGATAGCAGGGCACGATATTCCGTTGAAATTAAAGAAGCAGACGCATGAATACAAACATTCGTAAGAAGTTTTGGTGAGAGAAATGATGTCGAGTATTTATGAGGGAATGCCCACAATTTTAAATGAACGTCATGTTTTAGATTTTTCATAATGAACTTATTCCGTTAACTTTTTTTATTTTTAACATTTTTACTGAAGAGAATAAACATTATTTTTATTTTTAGTCTTTCATTAATGTTTTTAACTAAGCCTGAAAAGTGAGAGAGATGAGATTGGAACTGCCAGCGAGTTTAAATTGAGAATTGCTCTTTCCTGAACATTGCAGCTTACTTGGTTGGTGGGATGTTGATGTTTCACAATCTCCACACAAGGTGTCCTGGTCGTCTGTGGCTCTTTCCAGGATCCTCCCCACATGTCGAGGTAGTGGGTGAGGGAACAGATATCCGTCATTCTAACACCCTTTATGTCCTATTCCAGGATGTTTCTCCTGGAATTGGTGAAGAGGAGGGATGGAGTGAGGGTGGGAGTGGGTACCCCTACTATTAGTGCTGGTGTAGTGGAAGGGGGAAGGGTGAGATGTCCGGAGGGAGTCTGATCACAGTGTTGTATCCATGAAATGGTATTCCTGTGCGCGGCTATTGTGTCAGTGAGAGAAAACGTCGGGGAGGGAAGGTGCTGAATTCAACAGTGAGTGTGGTCGTGCTTGAGCCTTATTTGGAGATAGAGTGTGAGCCTTGTTCGGGGGCAGGTGTTATAACAGATATACAGTGAGTGTGAGGGAGCAGAAGAATATGGTGACACTTATCCTGGCAAAGTTGGGGGAAAGAATATTGATGCTTGTCCTGTATTGCTGACCAATTCTTCAGATCATCTCAGCATTGAGGTGAATCTCCCTGAATATCTTGTCCAAGTCTATCGCTAATAACGCCACAGACCTTTTCCATCACATCCAAAAGAATCAGTTTGGGTAGATCTTACAAAGAGTAAGGTGAAGCAAACATTGGTGCATTATATATCAAACCCAAATCTATCACGCAAATACTTTACATCATATGTTCTGGAAATTAGGTGTGTAAGTATATGCAAGGGAAAGCAATGACATAGTGATATTATCGCTGAGCTCTAAACCCAGAGACCCAGGTAATATTCTGGGGACATGAGTGCAAATCCTGCCATGGCAGATGGTGGAATTTGATTTCAATATGTATCTGGAATCAAGGGTTTATGATGACCAGGAATCCATTGTCGATTGTTGGAAAATCTCATCTGGTTCACTGATGTTCTTGAGGGAAGGACACTGCTGTCCTTACTTGGTGTGGCCTGCATGTGACTCCAGACTCAAGACAACGCAGCTGACTCTGAACTGCCCTCTGCCATGGGCAATAAATGCTGGTTATCCAGTGACGCCCTCATCCTGTGAATGAGTAGCAAATAATCATGGGTGCTGCAGTAATACTGGATTGTCTCAAGTTGCACCGAAACTGCATTAACTAAGTGACTACTAATACTGTGAAGAATAACTTCCGTAAGTGTGTATCAGGTCGGTTGAACAGTATGTTGTTAACCAAACTAGAGAGCAGGTTATTTCAGATTTGGTGTTGTGTGGTCAGGAGGACTAATTAATAACCTTTCTCTGAAGCAGCTTTGGAGGAATAGTGACATCAATATTTTGCATTTTTACACGGCGTCTGAATACAATATCGAATGTTCGAAAGTTCTGGTCACGCATCATGGAAGCCCGGCAGACGAGAGAGTTAATTACGCTCCAGTGAATTGGGGAAGTACAATACAACATTCAATGGGAGAAGCAATGATTGTGAGAGTCATACAGTCCGACAGCAAGGAGACAGGCCCTTCAGATCAAACTGGTCCATTCCGAACGAAATGTTAACCCCATTTCCCTGCCCTTGCCCCATATCCTTCTTATTCTTTCCTATCCGTGTATTTGTCCAAATGCATTTTAAATTTTGTGAATGTACCCACCTCAACCACTTCTGCTGACAGCTCATTCCATCTGCATACCATCCTGTTTGTAAAAGAAATTGCCCCTCAGGTTTCCTTTTACTCTTTCCCCTCGGATCTTAAATTAATGCCCTCTGGTCCGTGGTTGCTCAACCCTGGGGAAAAAAGACAGAGTGCATTCACTCTATCCATGCTTCCCATGATCTTATACACTTCTATTAGATCCCCCTCAGTCTCATCCACTCTAAAGTAAAAACTCCCACCTTGCCCAACCTCTCACAATAACTCAGACCATTGAGTCCAGGCAACATCCTTGTAAGTTTCCTCTGCACTATTTCCAGTTTAATAACATCCTTCCAAAAGCAAAGTGAACAACACTGAACATAACACTACCAGTATTGCATCACCAGCAACCTGTATAACTGCAACATAACTCCCTAATTTCGATACTCATTGCTCTGACTGATGAAGGCCAGTCTGCCAAATGCCTTTTTCACTGCCCTATCTACCTGTGACTCCACTTTCAGAGGACTTTGAACCTGAATTCCAAGGTCCCTTTGTTTCAATACCCTCCTAAAGATCCTGCTATCACCATGAAACTCCGACCTTGCTTTAACTTTCTAAAATGCAAGAACTTACACTTATCTGTATTAAACTCCATTTGACATTTCTCGGCCCACTTCCTCACCTGATCAAGGCACTGCTGTAATTTCTGAAATTCCTGATAGTCTTCCTCACTGACCACGACACCGTCTATTTTAGTGTCACCTTGAAACTTATAATTCATGCCTGTACATTCTCATCTCAATCATAGATGTGTGTAATATGTAAATATATATACAATAAACATGCATAAAACAAACAGTAATAGTCCCAGAATTGACCCCTGAGGCATTGCACTCATCACAGGCCTCGAGTCCGACAAGCATGCTTCCACTATTACCCAATGTTTCCTACCATCAAGCAAATTTTGGATTTCATTTGCCAGCTCCCCCTCAATTCCATGTGATCTAAACTTCCAGAGCAGCGTACAATGTGGAACCTTACAGAAGGCCTTACTGGAATCCATATACACCAGGTATACCACCAAGTGAATTGTCATTTCACCAAAGCAATCTATCAAATCTTTAAGACATGATCCCCCATGCACAAAGCCATGCTGACTGCTCATAATCACACCCTGCCTTTCCAAATCCATGTATATCTTCTCTCTCAGAACCTTATCAAGAAACATACCTACTAGAGATGTCAGGTCTACTGGTCTATAGGTACCAGGTTTTTCTTTGTAGCTCTTCTTGAATAAGGGCACAACATTCGCGACACTCCAGTCATTCTGGACCTCACCCGTTGGCTACCGATGATGCAAAAGTACCAACCAAGGCCCCCGTTATTACTTCTTTGTCCTCCTGCAGTGTTCCTGAATATATCGGGTCAGGACCAGGAGGTTCATAGAAATACTGATATGTTTACTTATTTCAGGTGAAAACACCAAAGAATGAGAAAGTGACTTAATGATGATTAAATTAACAAATTAAAGAAGATATTAATCACAGGAAGTGACTTCAGAAGAATTCCAGACTTTGTGGAATCCTGAGAATTCTCAGAAAATTGCAATCCAGAAAAGGAGGGTCATGAAACTGATCAGGAAATCAAAAAACGAACATGCATGCAAACAAACAGGAACACAAAGACTGCAAAAATCTACGATCTATATTTCAAAGGAATGAAAAACATAGTCAAATGTGGAAATTTCAATCGGGAGTGATGAGTTTATGGTTGATAACAGGGAAATTGCAAAGCAAATGCCCAGTTACTTTACATCTGTCTTAATGGAGTAAGATCCAGAAAATCACCCAGAAATACGAAGTGATCGTATAGGACTTGTGGAAGTAAAGACATAAAGTCAATTCATATCAGTAACAAGGCAATATTAAACATGCAGCTGGATTGAGCATTACTCAGCTTGACAAACCAGATGTACTTCATACCAAAATCTTCAGAAATAAATCACAAATAGAAGTATCGATTGCATTGTCGATGACTGCGTTCTATTTTCCTGTACATTCTGCAGAGTCTGGAAGTTGGTGTAGATAAATGTACATTAGTAAACATGATCCAAGCACGATAGATGAATGGTAGGGATCCAAGCATCTACATAGTGTGGAGAACTGCTGACAAATTAATTTTACATTTGTCGGGAAACTGTTGGAATCTATTATATAGGATGTGATATTGGATACTTAGACATTAACAGCAATATTGGAGAGACTCAGTATGCATTTCTGAAAGGGGCATCATCCTTGACAAACTTTGGAATTGTTTGAAGTTGATTCTTACAGCATAGATAATGGGGATCCAGTAGAATTGGCATATTTTAGATTATCAGAAGGCTTTCTATAAGAACTCACACAGTGAGTTCGAAAATGCATTGATGTGAAGGGTATTTGGAGGAATATATGTAAATGGAAAATTAAAGTTTGGTTTGCCTTCCTTTAAGGGAGTCAGAATATAGATGTAAAGACACGTTGAAGCAGTTTCACAGAGTGTTGGTGAGACTGTACCTGGAATATTGAGAACAGTTTTGGTGACCAAATCTGAGAAAGAATATACTGACCACAGAGGAAGTGTAATGGACATTATCCAGATAAATCCCTCAGATGGCGAGATTGCGTGATGAGGAAACTCCACCTGTGTTCTCTTGAGTTTCAAAGAATGAGAGTTGGGTCACTGTCAACTTTATAAAACTCACAAAACATACGACAAGTTGGAAATCAACAGATGTTTATCAGGCTGTCTAATCCACATTCAAGGCAAATAATGGCAGGATAAGGACAGAACATTGAAGACTGAAATAAGGAGAAAATTCTACACGTGGAAGGGACTGACTAACACAGGGGCAAGGCAGGCCAAGATTACGGAGAATCCCCAGACAATCTATAAGTGTGTCAAGTGTAACAGAATAACCAGTAAATAGGTAGGCCTCATTAGTGACTTGTCAAGTTGCATCTAAATCAACTTTAGTAGTAGGAGAAAGAGGGGAGTGTAGAAGGCTGTTTGTGTGACTGGGGGCCAGTGTACCACCGGCATCAGTGCTGGGTCCCTTATTATTTGTGATTCGGAGGTGTTAGTGTTGGGCTGGGGTGGACAAATGTAAAAATAGCATAACACCAGACTAGAGTCTAACAGATCTATCCGGCAGCACAAGCTTTCGAAACACTGCTTCTTCATCAATGTGCACAACCACGTGATGTAACTGATGTTGAGAGATTTTTAACCTTATTAATTGTGGTATTCATAAATGATGTAGCTGTGAAAATGGATGAGGGGCGGGGTATGTAATAAATAAGTTTGTGTTTGATACAAAGATTGGCCGGGTGATTGGCAGTGAGGAGGATGGCCTTATGTTACAGGGTGATACAGATGGAATGGTCAGATGGGTGGATCAATGGCAGATGGAATGCAACTCTGATAACTGATGAGATGATACACTTTGGGAGAAGGAACCAGACAGGGGAGTACTCAATGTATGGCAGTACACTAGGAAGCTCAGAAGGTGCTTCTCCACATATCGCTGAATGTGATTGAAGAGGTTAATACACAATTTAGGGAAGGATAGGGGAATATAAACATAGCCTTTATTCATCTAGGCATAGATGATAAGAACTATGCAGAACTTTGATGAGGGCAAGATGGAATTCTGTGTGTAGTTCTGGGAACAACATTACAGGAAGTATGTGCTTGTACTGGAGGGGGTACAGAGAATATTCACCAGGATGTTCCCTGGGATGGAGCATATCAGCGATGGAGAGAGACTGGATAAGCTCAGGTTGTTTAGTTTGGAGGAGAGAAGGCTGAGAGGTCTGTGATTCAGAAGGATAGGATTACGAGGTACATGGACAGGGTGGATAGACACCAGCTGTTGCTTTTAGTCAAGGGCCCCACTTTTAAAGTGAAGGGTTTGCGGTTCAGTGAAGATTTGAGAATTGTTTTTCAACCAGAGGGTGTTGGGGTCTGGAATGCACTTCTTGAGAGTACAGTTGTCATGGTAACCTCTACCCATTAGAAACGACACGGCTGTGCACTTCAAATACTTTAAGATTCACGGCTATGGTCATGTGTCGGAAAGTGGGCCTAATGTGGACCGTGCTGTATTTCTGGTCGTACAGAGACTTTGCTTCTGTGATTGTATGGCTGTGGAAGGTCAATCATTGAGTAGCTTAAGGTAGGAATTGATGGGTTTCTGAAGAATATCTTAACAAAGTTGATAAGAGAGAACATGAAATATTTCCTGAAAATATGTCAAGGGCAAAATTAAGAGCAAAAAGGTGCAGATTTCTTACCGTCTGATACCAGATAATTTAGGACAGCGAAATAGCAGAACGATGGAGCAAATACTTCAGTTATGCCTTCACAGAAGAAAATAAAACAAGAAAGTAAACTTCCTAGTAATACGAGGAAACTTTATTCTGGTGAGAAAAAGGGAGAGAATGAAATTAGCAGCTAAACAGTTTAGAGAAAGTATTCGACTGAAATTAATGGGCATAGACAAAGTCAACAGAGATTTATGAAATGGAAACCATATTTGAGAAAGTGGCTTTTAGTAGAATTATGTAGAAGGTATCAATGCCATACGAATGGAATCTCAAAAAGAGTTTTGATAAAGCCCAAGCCTATTCTGCAAATTCGAATCCTGTGGAACTCAGGCTAATATATGGTCATAGATTTAGAATGGGAGAGCTGGCAGGAAACAGTGAGTAGGAATTAAACAATTTTTTTTAATGGAAGGCTGGGAGTATATAGAAAGGATCATGGCTTGGGCTCCAGCTATTCCCAATAAGCATCATATCTTGGGTGTGGAGCGCAACTGCAATATTCCCAAGTCTGCTGACAGCACTAAACGATGTCAGCCTTTGATTGGATGAGGAGGATGTAAAAAAGTTCCAAGGTGATTGATACAAGTGGAATAACTGGGCAAATACGTGGCAGATGGAGAGTAATGAAGGAGATGAAATGTTGTGTACTTTGATGGGAAAAATAGAATGGCAGCCTCTCATTTGAAAAAGGAGTGGTTGAAAAATGTTGCTCTATGAATGAACTTAAGCTGCATTTTTGTTCATTTCTGTATAGCCCGCCGAGTCCATGTGGGGCAGTGAGTTCTGAAGCCGGAGGTCAATACTGGGAATGGCATTGGCACGCTGACTATTGTATATAGGCCCAGCAAGTGGAGAACTGTAACTTTGAAAGGAATCTGGATCTCCCTGTAGACCAGTCACTGAAAGCAATATTGCAGGAGCAGAAAGCGGGTAGGAAGATAAATGCTGTATTCACTTTCATTTCGGGGGGATTTGAGTACAGGAGTAAGTGTATCTTATGCAACTGCACAGGGCCTTGGTGAGACCCGATCTCGAACATTGTGCAGTATTGTGTGCAGTTTTGGTCTGTTTTCCTAACAGAGGACAAACCTGACATTGAGGGAGAGCAGTAAAGGATGACCAGACTGACCACTGGATGACAGACTTGTTGTGGGAGCAGAGTTTGGAGCGACTGGACCTGTATTCCATGGGGTTTAGGAAAATGAGTGGAAATCTCAGTGAAATATATAACACTCTGACAGGGCGAGACAGATTAAAAGCAGGGATGGTAATTCCCCTGGCTGGGACGTCTAAAACAAGGGGCCACAATACTAGGTACAGACAGGCCACTTTGCATTGAGATGAGAATAAATGCCTGCACTCGGAGACTGGCGAACCAGGGGCACTCTCTCCCAGATCAGGCTGTGGAAGTCAAGGGCCTGAATATAAATAAGGCTTTCTGGAAACTAAAGGGATAGGGAGAGAGCAGGAGTATGGTGTGAAGATAGAAAATCAGCTATCATTCCAAGTTGTTCTCTAATAACGCAGTAAATGTGTTCCTTTGCAACACTGTGTTGTAGAAAATTGTGCAATATTAATAATGGGGTCTTTGGATAACAGAGGGTAAGTGCCGAATCAGTAAAAACCAAAAATTAAATTTGGTCTAACACACATTCGGACAGTCTAAATAAATCTTTAAATTACATGTTGTAATGGAACAGTGCTGTAAATGTAACGCTTTCATACGACAGTCACTCACTAGAGCACTGTACCTTTCACCACAATCTTCACCAGAAAGTGCGCGGAGGCTGAGTGACCATGTGATGCCGATGGGGAATTCCAGTTCTCCCCAAGATTCTCCCCACAGTTTGAAATAAAGTTGTTTCTAAATATAAACTACAATTCCCAGTTTCAGGCTCAGTTTCAAGGCCTGCAAAGCGGGTTGCATTCCTGTTTTAGCTGAACACATTGATTGTACCTTTTGTAGACAGAGGGGTCTTGAGGCAAGGTTTGCTGTTCAGCTGGTGTCTGGCAAGGAATCGCATCACAGTGAACACGAGTTCACTTTATAGAAAAAAGTTCATTAATTGCATTGCAGCCAAATTGTATTTAATCAACACGTGTTATCAGTGAACTGCCTGTACATAGAATGGAGGCGCAAAGCTGATGGGCTGAATGGACTACAGCAGTTCTCATTTTATGTTTCACAACGTTTAAACATATTAAGGGTTTGAATATTGTATGGGGAAAACTGCATTGAGGAGATGTTCGGCCATTAACTAGAATAGGGAAAGCTCAATGAGTTGTATGATGTATTCCTTTCCCGATGATTCTGTGCAGAGTGTGGGAAAGCTCTGGAAATGTTGTCACAAGCTCTCAGCTGTAAGGAAGGAGGTCTCTGCAGGGTCTACAGGATTGTGTTTCCCGTTCCCTTTTCTGATAACGAGGCTGGTGCCGGGTGTTCTCTCTGGGTGTATCCTTTAAAACCTCGCAGCAGTTTGATACAATTGAGTGCCTTGCTTGGCCGTTTCAGAGACCATTGAAAAGTATATAACATGTCTGTGTGTCTGGAGTCACTTTTATGTCAGACCAGGAAAGCACGGGAGATTCACTTCCTGAACGTATACTGGGGAAGGAGATCATCGTCTATAATCGACATTGAACAAATGATCACTATAACTGACACCAGGTATTAGATCTCGATATTTTATTAATTGTTTTTAACTTGCACCAGTTGTCAGAGAATTATCCTGGTCTGGATTAGCAATCCAATGACAATTCCACAGCAGCACCATCTCCACATGGGGGCCTAGCGGAAACCACACTGAACTGATTATTTTTTGTACTGTGTGACAGCTCTTTCAAAAATAACCCCAACCAATTTGACTATCGTGATGGGACTGAGGGCGTGGTAATTGGTCTGATTGTAATTATTCCCTTCTTAGGGGATGGGACATAGTTGAGTAATTACCCACATTAGGAGAAAGTGATGACTGCAGTTGCTAATTACCCACATTGCCAGGGAGTTGTCAGAGTTGGAGCTGGAATGAAACAGCTTCCCCAGGGACACGGCTTGTTGTGTAGCAAAAGTCCTCAGTCCTATTGCAGGAATGGTGTCAGGGCCAAAAGACTTTGTCATATCTATAGTGTCCAGCTGTTGCTTCATGTCAAGTGCAGTGAATTGAATTGATTAAGACGGGCATCTGTGATTCAGAGGGTATCATATTGAGGGTGAGGTGGGTAATCGACTCAACACTTCTGGCTGAGGATGGTGCAGATACTGTATCGTCTACATGGATGCACCGGGCTGTTCTATCATTTAGGATGGGGATATTTGTGGAGTCCTCTCCCCAGTAAGTTCTTTAATGGTTCATCGACTTTTATCCATGGATTTGACAGGACGACAGAGCTTAGATCTGATTTGTTAGTCTTGGGCTCATCTCTCTCTCTGTATCAGATGTTAGTCCTCCTGTTCGTAGTGTAACCAGTCAAGTGCGGTAGCTTTAATGGATTGTCATCAGCTTTAGGTGCACGTGATTCCGACCCGACCATGTTCACCTACACTCGTCACTGACCCATGGATCGGCTTGAATGAAATGGTAGACGGATGGACTATCCGGGGGAAAAAGTTACAGATTGTCATTGAAATCTACAGCATCAGATGATAACCCAGTTTTAGCTGCAATATCTACAATTCAATACTACTGACTGGTCCCAGTTCACACCGAGACCCAATCACCCATCAGCCCTGTACTCAGTGACCTACTCTGGTTTCTGATGCGGAAATACTTCCATTTTCATATTCTCATTCTGCTGGAAGTTTTTCCTTGTGTGATGCCTCCAATTTATTACATAAACTATATCCATTTAAGGTACTAATCTGAATCTTTTCCTTTCAGTAATGCAATCTTCTGTATTTAAAATGAATGTGTTTCCTTCTGTTTTTCTCCCTAACCATGAATCAGAGCTCTGCAGTATCAGTGATGCCAGACTTATGCAGTTTCAGAGTCAAGGAACTTGTCACCATGTGTTGCTGTTCAGTTCCCCGTGTACGGCTCTCCATGATGGACAGGATGTTTGGGCATCTTTGACAATATGTCGTTGGAAATTGTTCAACAAACAAAAATTGCTGAAGAAATGGCTAAACTCTTTGCAGAATTTTCAGGAGTGAATGCAGAGCTAAACTTCCAGTTCCAGTGAACCTTCTATAAAGCTTTTTGTATTTTTATTTCCAGTATCCATAGTCATTTGTTTAATTGAAAAATTGTTCTGTGCCTATTCATTTCTGGAGAAACTCAGCAGGTCTGTCAACATCTGCAGAGAGAGAGTAACAGAGTTAGCGTTTCCAGTCCAGTGTGAAAATTCTTCAAAACTGAATACAATTGCAAAATGGTATTTTAATCCCTTGTCAGAAGTGGAGCATGGGTGGCAGGAAAAAGAGTGTGTGGCAAAAGATAAATGCACTTTTAGCAGTGGGGAATGAGAAGATTCTGTATAACGGGTCGGAATTAAGGCTTACTGGGGGAAAGGGGTTCTCTTTATTGAATGCAAGATAAAGAAGACACAACCAGACAAAGTCATACGGAGGCCAGGAGGGAGAATGTTGTCCATGTGGTAATATATAGATCTGGCCACAGATACGTTTTCACTGTCGTGATCATTACCCCCTTTAGATAAAGGAATTCAGGTGCTTGCCTTCTTATTGGCACTAGTAAGCGTTTCATGCTGCCTTAGTATTGAAACATGGAGAAAAACAAATCACAGTATGACGTTTGGGCTGAGTGTTGGTTACCTGTCATTTTTAATATTGCTTCAACTTTGCAGTGCTTATCTTTAAACACTTGTTCTTGAAGTTAGTATCAGATGGAGTGTAGGATGTTGAGGGGTGACATTATAGAAACATATAAAACCATGAGAGGTATGGATAGGGTGAATAGCCAAGGTCTTTTCCAAAGGGTAGGGGATTCCAAACATAGAGGGAATAGGTTTAAGGTGAAAGAGGGTAGATTTAAAAGGGATGAAGGGTCAGCGTTTTTACACAGGGCGGTGTGGGTATGGAATACGCTTCCAGAGGAAGAGTGGGAGATGCAAGGACAGCTGCAACATTTAAAACGCATTTGGACAAACATATGAATGGGAAACATTAAGAGGCATATGGAGCAAATGAAAGCAGATGGGACTAGTATAGTTTGGAAGATCTGCCCATTTTGAACATTTAGAAAAGCTTCACGCAGAGTCAGGGTGGTTTTGTGAAAGGGAAATGATATTTTGCCTGTAAAATCATGCAAAGTATTTCTGGAGATGCCTGTAAATGTCACAAGCGGACTTGATAAAGGAGATCTGGTGGACACGAGGCCTTCCAGAGATTTTCCACAAGGTATTACAAAACAAAGGTTCTTACACTAAACAGAAGCTCTAGGACGTTGGATACTGTATTAACGTGGGATGATGATTGTTTAACACAGAAATCGGAGAGTCAGGATTAATGGATCTTTATGGTCAAGGTTTATCTGCTGGAGTACCACAAATATCAGTCTGATGGCATCAGTTATTTACAATCTAAGCTGACAGCCTGAAGGAGGGAGCTGAGTACAATATACATCCGAGTTTGAGGATGACACTGAGAATCAAAAGGCAGGCTGTTACTTAATGGAGAGGACTTCCAGAAAAGGAAGAGTAAAGGCATTGGAGTCTTCCTGTGTATGAAACATAAAGTCAGCTCGATGATGCAGCAAGGAACTCGGTTGGTACATTAGGGGGTTTCCAGGGAAGAAATGGTTGTGTTATTGAGAATCTCTAAGATGGTGATTCAATAATTCATTGGGGTTTAAATGAATGAGGAGTGATACTGCTGAAACATACAAGACACAGAAGGGGTTGGAGAAGGTAGATGTTGAGAAGTTGTTTCCATTGTTGGGCAAAGTATTAAACTCGAGGACATAGATACAGAATAAGGAACATCGATTTCAATCTCTGATGCAGAGTAATGTCTTCTCTCCGAAGGTAGTGAATGTCTGGAATTCCCTAACCCAGAGAGGTGTGGAGGGATACAAGGAGTCGGCAAGAAAGTGGAGTTGAGCCCTGGAGTAGATCAGCCATGTTCTTATGAAATGACAGAGTTAGCTTGAGGGGCCGATTGACCTACTCCTGTTCCTATTTATTCATTTCACATGTTATGATTTTGGAAAGTAACGGGTTATTTTGCTGGAAATTGTGTTGTACAATGTTACATTCAGAGAGGGCAGAGGATTAGTTGTTTTAACCCTAGGTGGGGTATGTAGCTGTATTCCCAGCGTATCTGGGTCTGCAACATGACCAACATCTGGAGCAGAAGTTACAAAGAGGGGAAGCCTGGAAACAGGGATTGGGCGTGGGGGTGGTGGTCACTTCCTGATCCAGTCTGGATTTTCCAAGTAAATTTCCAAAACTCCACCTAACCATCGGAGTGGCCTCGATCTGCCCCTGTTTAGCATGTCCGAGGGCTGAATGGAACATAGGGCTGAGGGACACAATTGGGCCATTCGGCCCTTTGACACTACTCCACCAGTAAATAAGGTCATGGCTCATCTCATTGTGATCCCAGCTGCACGTTTGTTTCCATGCACCATTATCCCTGATTCACCTGTCCATGGAAAATCAGACAAAGTCAGCTTAGATATAATTTAAAGATCCAGCCATCCCAAACTTCTGGGTAAGAGCATTCCAACTTGACTGAAATCCTACTTTGTGGATTTCTCCTAATTCCTGCTCTGACGGAGGTTGGAGGGTATCACTGTTTCCATTTCTCGTCCCATTCCTCCACTGCTGACACCAAATTTTAAATGTAACCAGGTTGGTGATATGGCCGATGATAAAGTTCTCAGACTGAGTCGGGTTCAGTGACAGGAACAAGTCAGGAAGATTTCTTTAGTCATCCACAAATAACTAATATAACTAACGAATGTGCATGGTGGATCTGTGGTTAGCACTGCTACCTCCCAGTAGCTGCGTTCAATTCCAACCTCGGGCAACCCTCGATGTGGATTTTGAACATTCTCCCCATGTCTGTGTGGGTTTCCTCCCAGCGTTCCAGTTTCCTCCCACTGTCCAAAGGTATCCAGCTTAGAGCAGACTGGCTATGCTAAATTGCCTTTCGCGCCCAGGGATGTGTTGGTTAGATAGGTTAGTCATGGGAAATGCAGGGTTACATGGATAGAGTAGGGGGACAGGTCGGGGGGCGGGGGGATACTGTTACGAGGGTCAATGTGGATTTGATGGACGGAATGTCCTGCTACCACAATGTTGAGATTCTATAAAAACAACAAGAAGTTTTACTATACAAACATCCAGTGGGTATCTATCTGATCACTCTCCCCTAGGTTTTGTATGTTTCAATAAGATCACCTCTCATTCCAAGAGTAACCTGTTAAAGCCTTCATAATATAAGACCCTCATTCCTGGAATACATGAAGTGAAATATCTATGAACTGCTTCCAATTTAATTATATCCTTTCTCAGGTAAGGAGACAAAAATAATCTCATACACAGATGAAGTTAATTTTTGTTTTCTCAGTGGTGATAGTATTTGGAACTCTCTTCCCCGCAGAGCATTGGAGGCAGGAATATTGAATCTGTTTGAGGCACAGACAGAAGGTTCATTAGGAATGACGGAGTCAAGGATTATCGAGAAATGGCAGGAATGTGCAGTGTTGGGGAAATGCTGACAGTGGTAAAAAATCACATTGCTCCAGAACATCCAGGAATATAATGCAAAATGAAATGATAATATCGATAAAATGTTAAGGGAAAATTCAAGATGGTGGCGATCTGGAAGGTCTGCTTTGTTGGGCTCTGCATCACAGCACGGGCAAAGTGCTTCCCTAACCCACTCCATAACAGCCATTTACTTAAAATGCTTAGTTTTGGAAAGATTTGAGATTGGCAGTTGTAGTAGTTTTAGTTTGTGTAGTTTTTAAGCTCTACGAGACTTTGTTTATTAATGATCAGTAATTCAAGTTCTTCGTCTCTCGAGTTCAAATGTTGCTACAGTGTGTTCTGGATAATGATGTGCTTAAATGGTCTACCTGGAGCATTAAGGGGAGCCATTAGCCAGAAAAGAGGAAAAATTTACTTTCTAGTCTTAAAAAGAGAGGGTGGATGTTGTCCTATTGCAGGAGATGCACCTTGATGACAAAGAACATTTGACTTTCCAGCAGGTCGCGTTTGATCGGGTTTATTTCTCCTCTTTTAATATTATGAGGAGGGGAGAAGCCATAATGGATAAAAAGAATCTTCCATTTAACCTGCTAGATTGTATTTGATACTCACGGGAGGCTCATAATCCCCAAAGCTTTGAACTATGGTAAATAATACAGTATTTTGAATGTTTCTTGCACTCCCTCCCCACCCCACCCCCACCCCCGGCGCACCATCTAAAATCCTGGTAGATGCATTTTTCAAGTTCAGTTATCTTGCATCGTGGCACATTATTGTAGAAGATTTCAACTGTGTTATGGACCCCACGGTGGACAGAATGTCCTAAGGTGCCCCAATACCCTCGTTATAATGTAAGCAATTAGTGGATTTGTGTGCAGAAAGAGAGCTGGAGGATGTCTGGTGGCAGATCCACATCACAAGTAAGGATTTTATTTTCTTTTTTAACCGGCATAAATGCCACACGAAGGTTGATATCTTCCCCATTGCTGCAACAATCTTAGATTCGGTGGCATCCTGCACAATTAGGAATATTAACATTTCTGACCATGAAGCATAAGATTAAGGGCAATACAACAGCTTCGAGACACTAGCGGAACAATCTCTTTAGTATTAAGACTAGTTGGTTAATTGAGTATTTAGATTAGATTACTTACAGTGTAGAAACAGGCCCTTCAGCCCAACAAGTCCACACCGACCCGCCGAAGAGCAACCCACACAGATCCATTCGCTGACATTTACCCCTTCACCTAACACTACAGGCAATTTAGCATGGCCAATTCACCTGGCTTGCACATGTTTGGACTGTGGGAGGAAACCGGAGAAAACCCACGCAGACACTGGGGTAATGGGTAAACTCCACGCAAACTGTCACCTAAGGCAGGAATTGAACTGGGGTCTCTGGTGCTGTGAGGCAGCAGTGCAAACCACTACCGCGCCACCCACTACAACGAATTCAGATCTTTCTTAGCCATTAATTCAGATTTAAGCAGTAAACCATCTATTCGATGGGAAATTGCTAAGGCGTCTGCCGAGGGATTAATTAATCCTTAGGATGTTGCAGTAGGGGGAGCAGGAACGCTGGTTTGAGGCAGAGCTGAGGCCAGCCAAGAGGGCATACTATGATAGACCCTCAGTGGCTAAGCTGCAGAGGATCACAATGCTTCAGTCGACAGTGAATTCCAAGCTCACACAGACAGCCAAGAAGGTACTTACTTTTGCAAAACAATGGCTGTTTGAACATGGTGATAAGCCAGGCAGGTATTTATTCTATCTTGCCAGGAAAATGAACGCCCCTCTTAAGCCATTACCTCAATTAGGGAAGGTATTGGGATCCTTACCTTCAATTCCAAAAAGATTAGTGCCTCCTGTCCGAGATTTTTCACCAAATTATTTCAGCCTGAACATTTTGAGTATAGATGGATTAAGATGCAGTAATTTTTCAAGAACCTGGGTCTTCCAGGAGTAACCCCTGAATAGGTGTTGTACCTTAATGCACCATTGTCAGCGCAGGAGGGTGTGAAGCAGCTTCAGAATGTAAGGGTACACGTTCCTGATGGGTTGCTGAGTGAATTTTATAAATAATTTATAAACCTATTGTCAGGGCTGATGTTTAACATGTTCTGTCGCTCATACAGTCACGAACCCCTCCCTCCATCCTTAAGATAGGCTAATATCTCTCTGATGCTAAAGAAATGAAGACCCCGGAGGATTGTGCTTCTTACACGCCAATCTCACTTTTAAATGTTGGCCTCAAAATCCCGTCTGAAACCTGTGCATTAAGGCTGGAAACTTTGCTGCCTTCCATTACCAAAGAGGACTAAACAGGCTTTATAAAGGGCGGCAGATCTTCCTACAATGTTGAGTGGTTACTCAATATGATCCAAGAGTGTCAACATCAATCCATCCAGCGATTATCGATCTATTTAGATGAGAGAAGGCATTTGATTGGGTTGAGTGGCCGAATCTCTTCTGTACATTAGAACTGTTTGGTCTACGCAAAGTTTTTATCAAGTGGGTGAGGGTCATTTACCGTGATCCTCTGGCTGCAATTCTCAGTAATGGTGCGCCAACCAGTAATATTAATATTTCTCCAGGCAGCCGACAAGGTTGACACCTTTCACCATTGTTGTTTACGTTGGGGATTGAGCCACTGGAGGAGTCCATCCATAGGATGTCAACATATCTGCCCCAGAGGTGGGATAGAAGTCACTAAAGATTACATTGTTTGCAGATGAGGGTCTTATGTTTTTTGTCAAATCCCGCAATTTCGGTAGGTCATGCGATGCAATGCATTAATTCGCCTGTTGCCTTTCTGGGCGATAGGATTAAATTTACAAAGTTCGAGGCCATGCCTATGGGAGGTCTTAGGGAAATACCTGATACTGAGGGCAAATCCTGGTTTCCTTTTAAATGGTCACGGGGGTGGTTTCCCTATTTCAGTATATTCATTACATCTGTCTTTGAGCATTTATTTAACGTGAACTATGTCCATTTGTTGGACAAAATTAAATAAGACCTTCAAAGATGGGAGGCATTTCCAAAATCCTGGCTAGGTCGGATAGCTGTTGTTAAAATGAATGTCCTTCCTCATTTCCTACACCCCGTGTAAATGCTTTTTTTGATATTTCCCAGACAAATGAGGCATGTGGGCTGCACTGTGGCACAGTGGTTAGCACTACTGCCTCATACTGCCAGTGACCCGGTTCACTCTCCACTTCAGGTGACTGACTGTGTGGAGTTTGTACATTCTCCCCGTGTCTGCGTGGGTTTTCTCTGTGTGCTCCGGTTTCTTCCCACAGTAGAAAAATGTGCAGGTTAGGTGAAATGGCCACGCTAAATTGCCCGTAGTGTTAGGTGAAGGGGTAAATGTAGGGGAATGGGTGTGGGTGGGTTGTGCTTCGGCGGGTCAGTGTGGACTTGTTGGGCCGAAGGGCCTGTTTCCACACTGTAAGTAATCTAATCAAAGTTTTTTTTTTAAAATGGCTGGTTTAGCTCTTTTATTTGGCACCATAAGCGATTCTTTATCAAGCTAACAAAATTGCAACTGCCCCAAAGATTGTGGGGAGTTGATCTCCCCGATTATAGCAATGAATTAAGTTTTTTTTCAACGTGTTTGATTGCCTGGGCCGCTGTGGTCTTGGCGTCAATATGGCTAGACATTGAGCCCTCTCAGACAAAGTGAACCCTTTTAGTCTGTCGTTCTTAGATAAATTGACAACGTTTATGGAGTATTGTCAGAAACTATTGATGATCAATACTGTTAAAGCATGAAGGACAATCCGTCAGATTGAGGGCAATACAGCCAAAACCATATTTCTTAACCCCAATTGGTGTACCAGGTTGTCAACCAGGGATAATGGATTCCAGGTGTAAACTGTGGGCAGCGAGGGGGATACCTTGCTTGGGTGATTTAGAATTAGTAGAAGCCCTGCAGTGTGGAATCAGGTCCTTGGGCCCAGCAAGTCTACTTCGACCCTTTGAAGAGTGACCCACTCAGACCCATTCCCCTACCATCCTATATTTTCCCTGGTTAATGCCCCAACTTACAGATCCTGGAACACTATGAGCGATTTAGCAATGACCAATTCATCTAACCTCCACATCTGCGTGACTGTGGGAGGAAACCTACGCAGACACAGTTGAGAATATACTAACTCCGCACAGCCAGTCACCGAAGGCTGGAACCAAACCCATGACCCTGGTGTTGTGAGTCAGCAGTGCAAACCACTGAGCCACTACGTGTTACTTGAGGGAGAAACAATTATATCATTTGGTCAAATAACTCGTAAGTATGGGCTACCTAGCAGAGATTCCTTCTGTTTTTTTTTTCCAAATTAGAGATTTGATTAAAAAATTACTTTGAACAGACACTTATAGATCCGATACAGAGAAGTGGGTTCTTACTGCTAAGAATACACTCTCTGTCAGGACCCTTTATCATTAGTTGGATAGTGTCTGCTCATACAAGACTGTGCAGCTTCGTGACGTCTGTGCGAGAGAGTTGGGGGTTTGGTTCTCTTCGGAGACATGGGAGGATATTTGTGAAAATGCTCTAAGGATTTTGATCTGAAATAGGACCCATTCCATGCAGTTGAAAATTTTTCACATGGTCTATCTGAACCCAGATTTTCCCTCGAAATTCAAAGTGGGATTATCTTCAGCGTGTCCTAAATGCAGAATGACTACAGGCACTCTGACTCATTGCTTGTGGTCCTGCTGCAGGCTTCGTATATATTGGAGCACTGCGTTAGGTGTGGTAGAGTGGGTCTTGGGGACCGAATTGGAGATGGACACGGTTTCTCTTTTCCTGGGCCTGCCCAGAGTATCTTACACAGTTGCACATGGGGAAAAAAAATATCCTTACTTTCTGGGCTAGGGAAAATATTATGTTGTGTTGTATGTCTGAAAACTCCCCAGATCTGTTGGGACTTTGTAAACTCATCATGGAGAATATCCCTTTGGACTTTCACATCAGCATGGTGCGACAAAAAATCAGAGATTAATATAAGACATAGAATCATAGAGTCATAGAGATGTACAGCATGGAAACAGACCCTTTGGTCCAACCCGACCATGCCGGCCTGATATCCCAAACCAATCTAAACCCACCTGCCAGCACCCGGCCCATATCTCTTCAAACCCTTCTTATTCATTTACCCATCCAAATGCCTCTTAAATGTTACACTTGTATCAGCCTCCCCGACATCACCTGGCAGTTCATTCCATACATGTACCATTCTCTATATGAAATAGTTGCCCTGTAGATCTCTATTATATCTTTCCCCTCTCACCCTAAACTTATACCCTCTCGTTCTGACTCACTGACCCCTCTGAAAAGACTTTACCTATTTACCCTATCGATGCCCCTCATAACTTTGTAAAACTCTATAATGTCAGCATTCAGCCTCCGACGCCCCAGTCTGTTCAGCCTCTCTCTATCGCTCAAATCCTCCAACCCTAGCAACATCCTTGAAATCTTTTCTGAACCCTTTCAAGTTTCACAACATCTTTCCGATAGGAAGGAGACCAGAATTCCACGCACTATTCCAACACTGGCCGAACTAGTGTCCTGTACAGCCGCAACATGATCTTACAACTCCTGTACTCTGAACTCTGACCAATAAAGGAAACGCCTTCATCACTAGCCTATCTACCTGCAACTCCCCTTTCAAGGAGCTATGAACCTGCACTCCAAGGTCTCTTTGTTCAGCAACACTCCCTGCGACCTTACCATTAAGTGTAAAAGTCCTGCTAAGATTTTCTTTCCCAAAATGCAACACCTCGCATTTATCTGAATCAAACTTCATCTGCCACTTTTCAGCCCATTGGCCATTTGGTCAATCTGAGGTGACCCTCTCCGCTCTCCACTACACCTACAATTTTGGTGTCATCTGCAAACTTACTAATTTTATCTCTTATGCTTGTATCCAAATCATTTATGTCAATGACAAAATGTAGTGAATCCTGCACCGATCCTTGTGGCACTGAACTTGTCACAGGCCTCCAGTCTGAAAAACAACCCTTCACCACCACCCTATGTTTTCTACCTTTTAGCCAGTCCTGTATCCAAATGGCTAGTTCTCCATGTATTCCATGAGATCTAACCATGCCATTCAGTCTCCCATGGGGAACCTCATCAAAACCCTTACTGAAGTCCATATAGATCACATCTACCCCTCTGCCCTCCTCAATCCTCTTTGTTACTTCCTCAAGAAACTAAATCAAGTTTGTGAAACATGATTTCTCACGCACAAAGCCAACTTAACTATCCCTAATCAGTCCTTGCCTTTCCAAATACAAGCACATACTGGCCCTCACGATTCCCTCCAACAACTTGCCCATCACCAACGTCAGGCTCACTGGTCTATTGTTCCCTGGCTTGTCCTTAACACCCTTCTTATACAATAGCACAGCGTTAGCGAACCTCCAGTCTTCCAGCACCTCACCTGTGCCTATCCATATTACAAATATCTCAGCAAGACGCCCAGCAATCACTTCTCTAGCTTCCCACAGAGTTCTGGGGTCACCTGATCAGGTCCTGGGGATTTATCCACCTTTACCCGCTTCAAGACATCCAGCACTTCCTCGTCTGTAATATCGACATTTTGCAAGGTGTCACCATCTATTTCCCTACATTTTTTTTATCTTTCATATCATTTTCCACAGTAAATACTGATGCACAATACTCCTTTAGTATCTCCCCCATACTTCCTGTGCTAGGAAAAATATTCTGTTGTGTTGGATGTCTGAAAACCCTATTGGGTCTATTGTGTCGTTGTAAGCTCGTCATGGAGAATATCCCTTTGGATGTTCTCATTTGTATGGTGCACAGAAAAGCAGAGATTTATATAAGATATGGCAACCCTTTCTAGATTACCGCGATGCAGGCTTATTTGCCACTCTAAAAAGGTCTTTTATATAGCCATGACGATATTGTCTAATGAATCACATATTAGGAATTATGAACGTATGAGTGTGTATCAGTTGATGCTCTCGAAGAACAAGAGCTATCACTTTGTTATTATTTCTATATTATTTATTGTTTATTTTTGTTTTTCTTCTGTCCGTTTAGAGACTTTAACTTATTTTGTATATTCATGCACATGGGTGTAATTTTGTTCAGTTATTTGAGTTGTTTTGTTATTGGTTTAATATAATAATAAAAACATCTTTTTCAATAAAAAAATTTGCTAAAAATTAAACTGCTAATATGGATAGATTAGAGTCCCAAATAACTCTCATTAGGGAGACCACTCGTGGTGGTTTACGTTGAAGGTCACCACACGGGTGATAGAGTAAGGTTGACAGAGGATCCCCTTCATGGTAACCTCTGGGGAATTGTGGGGAATTGAACCTGCGCTGGTGGCCTCCCTCTGCATCACAAACCAACCATCCAACCGTGTGGGAGACTGTGTAACTGCTACACACAGAATCAGCCGCAGAAAAAGGGCAAGAGAAATTTTAATGACAAGGATACAAAAACGTTCTCTGCTAGAAATTGTAATTTATTATGAGACAAGTGTTTGGAAGCTGTCTTTGGCTGAATACAATAAGGTGAGACAAGTGAAATAACCAGAATGACTAATTGTGGTTGAATACCGATAGCCATAAAATAAGTGCATGTTTTTGATTGGTCTGTGGAAAGCATGCTGACTGTTGCATGAATTTATAAATCAAATGAAATATATTGTTAGGATAGTCCGTCCCCATGGGAAATTCCTTCTGAACACATGCTAGAAGAAACCCGGGGTATGAAGTGTCTGAGAATCGTCTGCTCGGTAACAGGAACCTGGGGGTTGAATGACTGAAATTTCCTGTAACATGGAGCTGAGAAAACCATCAGATCACCCCCAAACGTATTGAATGTTGGAGTATATTTGAAGTACTGAATGGCCTCATGATGGATTTTAATTGTGTGTGATTTGAAAAACGTACATCTCTACTCCATCCTCTTACGTGTTGCACACTGGGGCACAGCCTTTTTCCTGAAACTTGGAATAAGTTGGAACAATACCTGGAACATTCCATAATTGGCATTCCCCAGAATATTCTATAACTATGTGGGGGGCATTAGAAAGGCAAGAGAGAAAGAGAGGGAAGATGCTGCATGCAGTAGTGAGAGCGGTGGAGCATGAGCCTTGTTCGGGGGTCGGTGCTATAACAGACATACAGTGAGTGTGAGGGAGCAGAGAGAATACGGTGACCCTTATCCCTACAGAGTGGGGAAGGTTATTGATGCTTGTCCTGTATTGCTGAACATTTCTTCAGACCGTAGATACAGCACTGAGCTGGGTGGTGAGAGCAGACCATGCTCTTTGGGTCTGGTAGTGTGGCCCCCTCTTGGAAGAGAATGGTCCCCTTTTGTACTAGCCCATCCACCAGGACCTCCATGTTGCTGTCGACAAACCATGGTGTAATTTCCCCTTCGCTGCCATGCTTGGGGAAAATGTGCAGGGCAGCTCCAAACTGAGAAAGCGCAACCGTGTGCCCATCGGCCTTTTAAAGATGGCACCAGTGTCAGTGATCATAGAATATCCAGGGGCATCCAGGCGATTGTGAGTATCTCCAGTCATGATGGGTGGCAGAATCGGGCTGGCATTGTATGAGAGGGTCACTATGGAGTGGGATGTGTAGTTAATGAGATGAGTTTAGTAAGATAGCACCATGAAACTAGCTCGGCCTCGTGCAGACAACCCCTCTGTCACACTTAATTAAAATGTCACTGTGACAGTTTTTTGTTAGATTCAGCCCAGTGAGGCGAAGACTCTGCTGTCCTCATTCGCAGTTACAAAGCTGCAGAACAAATGCTCATCCAAAACTCTCCATCGCCTGAACTCACAGCAATATCCCTTTCACTCATAATTCTTCGAAATACTGACCCGTGTTGCATGATACGATCGAAATGTCTTCATTCTGAAACCTGTGAACATATCCTTCCATGACATTTTATCTCAGTCTCAACCCCCCCCCCCCCTCCCCGCATCCTATCTCCACCCCAAAACACACTCATTTACAGTCATATTGCACGAGACTGCCAGTGTGACTGGTCATTTGGCCTAGCTGGTCCATGGCAACCAAAATGTACATCCAGACTCACCCCATTTCCCTGCCCTTGTTCTGTATCCCTCTAATCCTTTCCTATCTGTGTATTTGTCCAATTGCCTTTTCAATGTTGTTATTGTACCCACCTCAATCACTTCGACTCAGTCCATATGCGTACCACACTCTATGTAAAAAAGTTGCCCCTCAGTTTCCTTTTTATATTTTTTTATCCTTTCCAAACATTAATGGATGTCCTCTAGTCATCGATTCACCAAACTTGAGAAAAAAGTTTGAAGTATTCACCCCATGCATGCCTCTCATGATTTTATAAGGGCTACACTTCTATAAGAACCCCCTTGGTTTCCTAAGCTGTAAGAAATAAGTTCTAACATGTCCAACCTCTGCCTATAACTTAGAGCTTTCAGCTCAGGAAACATCTTTGGAAATTTGTTCTGCATACTTTCTAGTTTAATAATATCCTTTCTAGAGCAAGATGAACAAAACTGAACACAATACTCCAACTGCAGCCTTACCAACATCCTGTACAATTGCAGCATAACGTCCCAACTTCTATACTCAATGCGTTGATGAAGGCCAATGTGCCAATAGCCTTCTTCACTGTCCTGTGTATCTGTGACTCAAATTTCAGACAACCGTGCACCTGATCTCCAACGAACTTTTGTTCCACTACACGTCTTAAGGCACTATCATTCATCATTAAACTCCTACCTGGATTTGACTTTCCAAAATGCAAGACGCCACACTTATCTAAATTAAGCTCCATTTGCTATTTCTGAGCCCACTTCCCCAGCTGATCAAGGTACTGCTGCAATTTCTGATAACGTTCCTCACTGTAAATGGTGTCTCCTAATTTAGTGTCATCTGCAAACTTACCAACGTTGCGTTGTGCACTCTGGTCCATATCATTGATATAGATAACAAACAGCAATGGGCCCAGGACCGACCACTAAAGCACTCCACTAGTCACAGGCCTCCAGTCCGACAAGCATACCTCCACCATAGCCATTTGTTTCAGAACATTAAGTCAATTGTGTCGCCAATTTGCCAGTTTACATTGGAGTCCATGCGATGTAACCTTCTAGAGCGGCCTACCATGTGGAACCTTATCAAAGGCCTGACTGAAATCCATATAGACTATGTCCACCATTTTTACTCGTCAACCTTCCAAGTCACTTCCTCAAAACTATCGATCAAAATTTGTCAGGCATGATCTGCCACGCACAAAGCCATGCTGACTGCTCCAAGTCAAACTCTGTCTTCCCAAATGCATCCATATCTTATATCTCCGAACCTTCTCAAGTGGTTTCCGAAACAGATGTGAAGCTTACTGGTCTATATTTCCCAGGCTTTTCTTTGCAGCCCTTCTGAAAAAGGGCACTACATTTGCTACTGCCCAGTCTTCCGAGACATTGCCCCTGAACTACCTTCTCTCGCCTTGTGCAGTGCTCTTAGATATATCTGGTCAGGACCAAGAGATTTAACTGACTTTGTGCATTCTAATATGTCCAACAGCACCTCTACTGTGATATGGACTGTACCAAGATATCACAACTAACCTCCCAAAGGTCACATGTCTTCATGTATTTCTTCATGATAAACACAGAGGGGAAATTGAGGACCTCTCCCATCTCTTGAGGTTTTACACATGCATGCCCATTTTGGATTGTAAGGCGTCCTATCTCTCTCTAGTTGTTCTTTTTATTTACAATACTGAATTTGGATTCATCTTAATCTGCTCAGCCAAGGCTATCTCATACCCCATTTTAGCCCTGCTGATTTCCTTCTTCAGTAAACTCCTGTAACCCATGTGCACCTCCAGAGATTCCCTTGGTCCCAGCTGCCTGTACCTGAGTGATGCCTCCTATCTTTCTGGTCAGAGCCTCAATATCTCTTGTCATCCAGGGTTCTCTCTTCCAGCCTCACTTTCCCTTCACCCTCACAGGAACAAGCAGACCTTGAACTCGAGCTACCTCACTTTTGAAGCCCTCCCACTTGCCCTGGATCCTTTTATCTGGGAACACACTACTCCAATCAAGCCCTGCAATCCCCTGTCGAATTTCAACAAAATTCGCCTTGCCCCAATTTAGAACTTGAATCTGTGGGCCAATTTTTTCCCTACCATACCTATTTTAACATTAATACATCTCTGGTCACTTTTCCCAAAATGCTCCCCCACTTTACCTCCGTCACCTATCCTGCCCTGTTTCCCAACAGTAGGTCGAGTTTGTCCCTTCCCCGAGGAGGACACTGTACATGCTGCTTGTGGAAGCTTTCCTGAACACACTTAACAAATTACGTTCCATCTAAGTTCTTAACCCTCTGGAAGTCCCAGTCTGTGTTAGGATAATTAAAATCACCTATTATGACAACCCTATTGCTCCTGCAAGTCTCGCCAATCTTCCTGCATATTTGTTCTTCTAATTCCCATGGATTATTTGAAGGCTTAGAGTGCAACCACTATAACGTTACCAACCCCTCTTATTGTTTGCATCATTTTCAAAATCTCATTGGATATTATCTCAGTTATTTCATCTTTAAATACTAGAGTGATACGCGCCTTAATCAGAACTATTGGTATTTAAATTGTTTCCATTTGCATCTCTTCATCGCAGTGACTTTCACATTCGCAGCATCCCTTGTCAAGGCATATTGGAGATATGGAGCTGTAAATGGATGGGAGCTGCACATCCTGTCAGTTCCAACATTGGTTGCAAGTTTCCCCACACTGAGCTGCGATCTAACACAGTGTTACCGAACAATGCAACAATCTGGGTTTATATATGAATGATCCAGTGCGGACTGCACAGCCCCCCACGCTGGACATTTAGCCCAGGATTATAGATCCAGTGTTGGTGTGGGCTGCACCGAGTTTCACTCTGTATATAGCTGGGTTGCATTCAGCAGACACTAGCCGGATCTACACAGTGCTCCATCCTGAATATGTAATGGTTATGTGAGTTAGAGTGCGAATGTGAGAGAACTAAATATCTGGCTATGCCTTTATTTTTGTTTTAATTCTTGTGATTGGACTCTATAAATCCTGACTCATCCAGTTAGACCCGACCCTCTGGATGAGTCATGGTAACTGTTGTTGCAGCATCTGTGTCTGACACATGACCAACAAATGGAGCAGAGGCTGCAGAGAGGGGAAGCTCTGTAAAATGGAATGAGGGAATCACAATCAGATCAGCCGTGGTCTTAGTGAATGGTGGGGCAGGATGCAACTTATTCATATATTTCTGTTTGTTCCAAGCAAACTCCCCTTCTCCCCCAGTGTCCCATACTGGTGGGGATTGAGTCACCACCTCCTGTTCCTGCGTAACAGGATCCTCGGGACTCACTCGCCTCCAGATTTCCCTGTGCCCCAGTTTTGAGCAGTTGGATAACTGGCTCCTGTTCCTGTGTCCCAGCCTCGAACAGTTGAGTGACTGTCTCCTGTCCCTGTGCCTCAGTTTCAAGCAATTGACTGACTCCCTCCTGATACCAAGCTTGTGAAAGTAGATGTCCTCCTCCGGCAACAGGGTAACAGGCTCCAATAGCTCTGTGCTCACCGGCTGCTCCTGTGGAATGGAGGTGAGGGACTGAATGGCCTCTTCACATTCTTTACAGCTTTTCTTGACTAAAGGCCTTTCCCCGTTTCTGTAAAGCACCATCAAAATCTGAATGATGTATTTTTGTATTTGACTCTCTGTGATTGAGCAAACAAGCCGACTGGCAAAATTCAGATGCTGATTAGCCTCTTCCTGTACCCGTGTTATACATTGAAGAGTCAATAGACTCTCACAGATGTACAGCATGGAAAAAGATCGTTCCGTCTGGTCATCCATACCGTCAAATATCCTAAATTAATCTCGTCCCCCTTGCCAGCAATTGGCCCATCTCCCTCTAAACACTTCCCATGCATGTATCCATCCAAATGCCTTTTAAGTGGTGTAACTGTACCTGCCTCCACCACCTCTTTTGTCTGTTCAATCCATACACACAGCACTCTCTGTGTGAAAATGTTGTCCCTCTTGTCCTTTTTTAAATCATTCTCCTCTCACCTTAAACTTTTGTCTTCTAATTTTGGACTCGTCTATCCTGGGAAGACATCGACTGTTTATACCCCTTTATGATTTTATCTATGCCCCTCATGATTTTATAAACCACTTGAAGGATCCCCCCCCACCCCAGCCTCAACACTTGAAAATAGCCCCAGCCTATTAAAACTCTCCCTGTAACTCTAACCCTCCAAAACCTGCAACATTCTTTTAAATCTCTTCTGCACCCTTTCAAGTTTAACAACATCTTTCCGACAGTAGAGAGACCAGAATTAAAGGCAATATTACAAAAGTGGCCAAACTAATGTCCTGCACAGATTTAACATGTCATGCAAATGCTTCGGCTCAAAGCACGCACCAATAAAGGGAAGATCGCCAAATGCCTTCATCACTGCGCTGTCTACCTGTGACGGCACTTTCAAGGAACGGAGAACCTGCACCACGAGGCTAGCTTTGCTGCCTCACAGGGCAGTGACCTGGGTTTAATTCCATCCTTGAATGACTCGCTGTGCGGGGTTTGTACATTCTCCCCGTGTCTGTGTGAGTTTCCTCCGGGTGCTATGTTTTACTCCAACTGTATAAAGATATACAGATAAGGGTAGATTGGCCATGCTAAATTGCGCACCGTACCCAGGGATGTGTACGGTAGATGGATTAGCCATGGGAAATGCAGGCTCAGAGGGATAGGGCAGGTGTTTGTCCAGTGGGATACTGTTTAGAGGTTCGGTGTGGCCTCGATGGGCCGAAAAGCCTGTTTCCTCACTGTAGGGATTCGATAATTTCAATGGAGTTCTCCTTCACTGGCAGCTTTCGACAGGGCACTACCTGTAAGTCTTACCTTGATTTGTCTTGCCAAAATGCAACACCTCATATGTAACTAAAATAAACTCTATCTGCCACTCCTCGGTTCACCAAAACAAGGTCCCATTATAGTCTGAGAGATCATTCTTCACTGTCGACAACACCACCAAATTTGGAATTATCTACAAACGTACTGACCATACTTCATATACTCAAATGTAAATGATTTGTATAAGTGACAAAAGTCAGTGGACCCACTATTGATCTTTGCAGCACACCACTGGTCACAGGTCTCCACGTTTAATGAACAAATGTCCACTGTCACGCCCTGTCTCCAATATTCAAGAAAATTTCGGATCTAAATGGCGAGTTCTCCCTGGATCCCAGGCAGTCTAACCTTGCTAACCAGTCTACCATGTAGAACATTTTGGTAATCTTACTTGATTCCATAAAGACAACATCCACTCTCCTGTCTTCATCAATCATGTTCATTACTTCCTCAAAAGATTATACAGAGTCAGTGAGACGTGATTTCCACTGTACAAAGCCCTCTTCAGTCCTTGTCTTTTCAAATGCATTTACATCCTTTCCCACAAAAACCCCTCCAACAATTTAGTCACCATTGACGTCAGGCTCAGCGATCTATGGTTACCTGTTATTTTTCCCTTACTTTTTAAATAATGACACTATGTTAGCTGCCCTCCAGTATTTTGACACCTCACCTGTGGAAATCATTGATACAAATATATCAGCAAAATGCTGACCAATTTCTTTCCTAGCTTCTCACAAACATTTGGGATACAAATGATCAGGTCCCAGGGATTAGTTCACCTTTATGTGTTTTAAAATGTCAAACACCTCCTTGTAATATAGACACCTTTCAATGTATCACTGTATATTTATTCATTCTCTCGCTCTTGGAACCTCCTCCTCATTAAATACTGAGGAGAAATTTTTGTTTCATATCCCTCCAATCTCGGGTGGTTCCACACATAGATAGTCTTACTGATCTTTAAGGGGCCCAGTTCTCCCCCGAGTTAATCTTTTACCATTAAAGGATTTGTAGAATTTCTTCTTATTGCCCTTATACGCCTCTCGGGATTCACTTAATCTCAGCTCTGTTTACCGGATATATCCCTCCTTCCTTACCTTGACCATAACATCAATATATCTAACCATCCAGCACTCCTGGCACCCACCAGCCTTACCCCTCTCACTAATAGGAACACGTTGGCTCTGGACTCTCTGAAATCACGTTTTGATGGACTTGCATTTACCAACCATCTCTTTACCTGTGAATAGGGTACCCCAATCATCTTTCAGAGGGCTCGCCTAACATTTTCAAAATTGGCCTTGTTCAAAGTTAGAACTTTAATGTTGACATCAGGTATTTCCTATTCCACAACTAATTTAAAACTAATATTTGTGGGTAACAGACATGAAAATTAAATCAACACTTCCTGCCCCTCTATAACGGGCTCGAAAGTCTGACTAGGCTCCTCCTGTCCCTCTGTAATAGACTCGAGAGGCTTAATGGCCTCCTCCTGTCCCTTTGTAACAGATCCGATACACAGTAATCCGTGGATTATGAGCAGCCATTAAACTGTATCTGATGGAGGTCCATCCTTTCTCAGATACAGAAACACAAACAACACAATGTACTGCAGGTGCCCTCTCAGTTACACTTTATGCAGCTGCAGCAACACATCTCTTTGTTCTGAATGATTCTGTTGACAAAATGTGCCAATATTCCAGCTTTCCACCTTTTCAAGTAGCAACAGGCTAATATGGACGGAATGGTCTTCTCTTCTCCCTCTGTAAGAGGCCCATTGGGAGAGAATTTCTTCAGCCTGTTCCTGAGCAGCAGTCTCAATGCTCTGTCTCAAGGTTATGAAAGGATTTGACAACAGGACATTAAAACCAGGATTAGCCGCACACTGGTCAATAAGTACCGTACTTTGTGTTCAGGTATCTAGAAACTTGCCCAACCCCCCTTTTTTATGCAGCCGATCTGTTATTTTATAACTGCCTCCTTTCATAAACAGAATGGAACATACATAGACCCCTGCAGTGTTCATTTAATACTCTCATATACAAGGAAAAAACGATATAAAATGTTGAAAGATTTATGGTCCATCCCCCAGCAACCCTCATCCATTGCATCCAGTATATGAAAAGTGATGTATTGAACTGGTTAACTGAGCTTATTTGTTCAGTGACTGCGATTAATGCCAATCTGCATGGATTCTAATTATCCCAGTGGAGGGTTTCAATCTTTTAATGATAAATGGGCTCCGTTCAATGTGTCAACCCAAAACATGAGCGGAGCATCACTGACAGCACTGACAGGGAACAGCAGATCCAGAGAGAAGGGGAGGAGAGATCAGAATCTGAGAACATGAGACTGGAATGTTCCAACAATGGATCAGAATTTGAGAACATTAGGCTGAACTATTCCAACAATGGATCAGAATCTGAGAACATTAGAGAGAAATATTCCAACAATAGACAGGAGCTTAGCCGATTATATTTGGTATCTTTCTGCATTTGATTGGTTGTCATTATCATTGCGGATCTATTATGCTCTTCTCATTATTCAATACTTTTATTATCCCTTCCTGGCTAGCGTTGGTGTTCCTGATGAGTGTCACTATCCAGATTTTGTTTTCTATAAACCAGTTATGACTGTATTATTGTTATTTCATATCGTCTACACTTCCTGCCACTATTATTGTTCCAATCCAATCCAATCTCTCAATCCAGATATTCACTCTACAGACCACTGCTAACTGCATCAATGAAGGTGTTCAATTACTGTCTCGCTCTCTGCTCTGGCAGTGTTACTCACGGATCTCTATGTTGATCTATTCAGTTTCAGGGGAGAATCATAATGCATCGTATCATTGCCTTTGCTGTTAAGAGCATGGAGGTCACTGTCTACTGTTCTGGTTACAAACTCCACTTCCTTCCACTGTTTCCATCCCATCCCTGGCCAATATCTGCAGTTGAAGCAGACAAGTCACAACTGTGGGAGATCCCTTTGACAATGAGCTGATTCTTGACACCATTCCCTGACATTTCTAACTTTAAATACTCACTACTCCAGAATATATCTCACTGGTTTAGTCCATCTGCTGTTTGAACCTTGACCTATGAAGTACAGGCTTAATGAAGCCAATAATCTGCTGCTGATGTGCCTGGCTTCAAACCTGCCTAAGCAAATCTGATTCGAACTCACACCAAACTCCGATCCATCTGTCATTCATGTGCACACGGATGTATATTGCTGTTTTGTCTGGCAATGCCTTTATATTTACATTCTCAAACACTTCACTTCATCTGTCCATGAAACTTCCCTCGTTCTCTCTATTGATAAACAAAAAGCCTGCCAGTTGTTCTTATTTAAAATTGTTTTCTCCATGTGCGTTCCTTCTCAACCAATGAGTTTTGCATTCAACCACGCCTATCGCGCACACTCTCTCAGTCTCTGATGAACACACAGAGAGAGCAATCCTTCCCATTATAGGCAGTAATCTGATGCGAGTATACTTAGCATATGTTATTAAAGTTTGCAATACTGTCCAGATAGTGCAGTTCACTGAGCAACACACCAGCATGGTGTGCACAGCTCTCCATGCTGGGCTGTCATCTTGTCCCAGTTTATGTTGTTTGTGGTGTTCGGTGAAGCAGATTCAGAATTTGATGTCACAAACCATTCCAGCTGATCTGACAATGCCTTTATTCAATGTTCTCATTCTTGTAATTTTACTCACGAAGATCTCACTTCTGCAGTTAGTCCCACTGCCCTGTCTTTTTCCCCATATTTCCACAACCTCCTCCCAGTTAATTAACTGCCTGTTTCTGTCTTTAATGTGGATCTCTATGTCCTTCTGTATCTTTCCCTGGCCTTGGGTTTTGTCTCCCTAGTGTATCGAGTGCTGGCATTGTGTAGCTCCGAAATAATGAAATGGCGTGTGTCAGGCTGTTGTTCACTTCCCGGTATGTCCCATGTGATGGTTCATGGACAGGCGTGTTTCAGAAGTTATGAGACACATCCTTGTAACTTGGTGTGTACCTGTGGCTGTCCCTCTCAGGTGATCTTGCGATCAGTAACACGAGGAAGACCACTGAGTAAAGGACCAGGCATCAAATTGCCTGACAATGCTGTCACTTTTTTAATAAAAGGTTATTTTCTCCTTATTTTTAGTAAGAGGTCTTAAAGGCCAAACTTCCTACTGAAAACGGCTCAAGTAAATAACTTCCGGGGATTTTAGGGTTTTTAATAAATAGTAGTAATAATGGCCAGCTCGCATACACCAGGCTTTCTCGATTTCCTTTCATTGTAGCAATAACAATCACCAGATGCTTGGGGTCCCAGAACGGGTGTAAGTTTTAGTAAATTATTCCTAGCTGGTATTCTCTCTGGAAGCTCACTTGATGCTCTTTCCCCCTGGATTGGAGAACTGTATGCAAGAATGCATGTTTGAATGTTCCTTTTTGCCAAGGGGTGTGTTTAGGTGATTGTAGTATATTGGAACAGTTCATTAGTAGAAGGTACTGTATCCATTATTCTGTTATGGTTTCCAATAGTTAAGTTCGTCTAAATTCCTCTTCATTGTGTATGGATTTTGATCAGAGTATTTAAATACATTGTGTTTTGCTTAATGGTGAGTGGTTTGACGAGTACCATCACATCTGGAACATCCACTTCACATCTTCCTTGAAAATAAGAAAAGGTTCGCATCCAACCTACCTCTTTAAAATAGTTTGAGTCAGTCTGGTTGGTCTATAGCAAACTGAGGACTCTTGTCTGGTTCTAAATCGATAATACCAAATTGAGTTTAGAATTACAATCCCTACAGTGTGTAAACAGGCCATTCGACCCAACAAGTCCACACCGACCCTCCGAGGAGTAACCTACACAGACCCATTCCTCTACCCTATTATTACACATTTACCCCGACTAAGGCACCTAACCCACACATCCCTGAAAACTACAAACAATTTAGCATGGCCAATTCACCTGACATGCACATCTTTAGATTGTGGGAGGTAACTAGAGAATCCAGAATAAGCTCATGCAAACACTGGAGAGTATGCACTGGGTGGCTATTGGGTTCAAAGGTTACGAATGGTAGTTGTTAGTGTCTATGGTTCTGGATGTTGAATTCGGTTGGTTTAAACAGTGTGTTGAGTATAAAGACAATTTCAGTCACTAAGAGTTCTCTGGGTGTGGAAGAAGTAAAGTTTGGGGTTTTACAAAAGGTAATGAAGGGAAGCTGTAGGAATTGGCAGACAAGCTGGAGTTGGGGTTGTGTTTGTCTGTGAGAAAATGAGAGATAATTACAGCTATAGCTCGGCAATTACATTTGGTGGAACCGCCATCAGAATCTTTGGAAATGGCTAGAATTCAATTTCAAATGAGGCACCTTGAACATGAGAAAGAATTGAAACAGTTTGAATTATGATGAAAAGTAGAAATAAAAGAAAAGGAAATGAAGACGAAAGAGAGAAAAAGAGAGAAGAAAAGCAGAGAGTTTCAACTTCAAAAGTTAGTAATTAGAGAGGAAAGTTGACATAGAAGGTGGAGATGAAGGCGGACAGTCGGCTGGATAAGGAGGATAGTGAGGATGAGCAACCCTATATCGCCAAAGGTCTGATGGGGATCTGTTTAAATACATCCAGGTATTATCTAAATTTGATGAGAATGATGGAGGGAGCCTTTTTAATATCATTTCAGAAAGTGGCTAAACAAATGCAGTTGCCAGAGAACATGTGGATTTAGTTGATTCAAACAAAGCTGATAGGCATTTGCATCCCTATCAGAGGAGGTATCTACTGAATATGAGGAGGTAAAGAAAGCCGTTTGAAGTGCATATGAGCTTGTGCCAGAAGCTGACAGACAGTGTTTCAGGAATCTAAAATAGCATGCCTGGTTAAACGCACGTTGTGTTTGAAAGGATCAAACAAATTTTGAAAGTTGGGGAATGGTATTAAAACAGAGCAAACCCTTGTAAAGATTCTTATTTTGGAGAAGTTCAACAATTTACTTCCTGCAGTCATGAGAACCTCATGTGGAAGAGCAGAGAGTAACAATGGGAAGGTTAGAAGCTAAAATGGCTGATGATGATGATTGACTTCAGAAATCAAAGTTTGGTTTCTGTGAGAGATTGAGAAGAATGAGTGAGATTTTTTAGAACATATCCCTGTGAGAGTAAGGTTTATTGGCATAGGCCAGGAGTAGCAGGTAAAGGGGTTACAGCATTAGGAGGTACAGAAGCATGAAATTATTTTATGCTGAGACATGAGGAGCTATGTCATTCAGAGGGAGCATTAGAGAGAGAAGAAGTGCTCCATTATGTAACGTGTGGTTGGAGTGTCCAGTGGAAACATCAACAGATTTATTCCACAATCGGGAAGGAGGCCTTGAGCTTGGTGTTGGCGTTACAACATTTCAGCATTTAAATTGCAAATAACGCATCTGAGACAACCCTTTTTCACTGATCGTAACCCCTTAAAGTTTTTGGAGAAGTTTTGGTAGAAAAATACCAGTCTGTGTCGACTGAGCTTATTATTTCCGCCATTCAATATGAAATTATACATGTGACAGGGTTAGAAAACCTAAGTTTTGAAACGTTGTGGAAACTTGAGTGAAGAAAGACGATGGCATTCTGTGGCAGGAGTAAAATGACTGAAATCGAATCTCGTTGTGAACATTTGTATGCTCAGATTCAATGTAATATATATGCATTGCAGTCAATAGACAATAGGTGCAGGTGTAGGCCATTCTGCCCTTCGAGCCTGCACCACCATTCACAATGATCGTCGCTGATCATTCCTAATCAGTATCCTCTTCCTGCCTTATCTCCATAACCCTTGATTCCACTATCTTTGACAGTTCTATCCAACTCTTTCTTAAATGAATCTAGAGACTGGGCCTCCACTGCCCGCTGGGGCAGAGCATTCCACACAGCCACCACTCTCTGGGTGAAGACGTTTCTCCTCATCTCTGTCCAAAATGGTCTACGCACTGACTGGGCTGTCCCTGTTCTTCTCCAATAGTGTCAATGGGCTGAATGGCTTCCTCATACTCCTGTGAAACCAGCGTGAGATGCTGAATGAACTCTTGTTTTACTGTGGCAATGTGCAGTGTCAGGCAGTGCTGGTAGATGAATGTTACCGACACTTTAACAGCACAAGTCTCAATGGAGTCTGGGTCTTGCTGCACATGGACACAGACTAGTTCAGGAGCTGAGGGGGGAACAAAATGTTCTGAGCATTGTGGAATGTTCGGTGACCATCCCCACTTCTGATCTTATGGTGGGGAAGGTGGGTGAGGGGAGACGTTGATGAAGCAGCTGAAGATGTTTGTGAAGTGGAACCTACCCTGAGGATCTCCCACAGAGGTGACCCAGGACTGAGATGATGCCCTTCTTCCTTTGTGCCATGTTTGACCCCAAACACTGGAGAGGTTACTCTGATTCCCATTAAGTGCAGTTTTGTTAAGCTCCTTGATGTCAACAAAAGCCAACCACTGCCGTAATATCAGGGCCAGTCATTTTTACCTGAACCCTTGTCTCAACTTCTTTTGTTCACATCAATAAGCCATGATATACGAGTAGCAAGTGTTTTCTTCAAACAGGTGGGATTGACTGTCAGGATTTCACTTCTCGGGAGTGTTCTGGGAGCGAGATTACTGGAAGTATTTGAAGACGAGGTCGATGGATATTGACCTGTCAGAGTGGTGAGGGCTATGAAGAATTGGGTTTGAAAGATGATTTGAGACCAGGAGCTGATCAGTCACGATGTTAGTGAAGGACAAGGCAGGTTTGGGGAGTGAACGACCTGCCCCTGTTTCTGATGTTCTCACATTCTGTTATTGGAAAGTTAGTGGGTGTTATTTTCATGAATGTTATGTTTTTGAATATTGCAGTCAGGGAGACCAGATGATTTTGTGAGCCATCTCTGTGTGAGGTATATGGGATGCATTCACAGTGAATCTGAATCTACAACGTGACCAACAACTGAAGCACAAGTTGCAGAGAGGGGAAGCTCTATAAAGAGAGATGAGGGGACTCTTTCATACCCGTGCCTGGATTTTCCAATTACATTTCCCAAATCACATCAAAGCATATGTGACAGTCTTGAGAAGCTGAATGGTCTCCTCTGTTTCTGTGCACCAGGTTATAGGAGTAAGTGGCCTCCAACTGTTCCTGTCTAGCAGGTATGAGGGGCTGAATGGAACACAGGAACATGGGACTGAGGAGCAGGAGCGGGTCATTAGATATTTTGACCCTTCTCCACCAGGCAGTAAGATTGTGGCTGATCATGTTGGGGTGTCAGGCCCACTTTCCTGTCTGTATCCCAGTATCCGTGACTCACTTCTCTGTCAAATATTTAACTAATGCAGCTTTCAATCAATTAGAACATAGAGGCACAATAAACTTCCAGTGAAGAGAATTCCCACTTTAAAGGTCCTTTCAGAATTTTTCGTCATCCCTCTTATAGAATCAGAGTCATGCAGAGCAGAAACAGACCCGTTAGTCCAATCTGTTCACTACGATCAGATATCAAATCTGATCCAGTCCCATTTGCCTGCATTTAGCCAATATCCCTCCTCTCGGATACTTTTTAAATGTGCGATTGTAACCGCCTTCAGCACTTCCTCTGAGAGCACTTTCTGTACACACACCACTCTCTGTGTGAAACATTTATCTGCAGGTCCCTTCTAACTCATTCGTCCTCTCGCCTTCAACCTCTGCCCTCTTGTTCTGGACTCCCCTATCCTGGAGAGCAGAACGTGGCTGTTCAGAATATCCATGCCCCTGATGGTTTTATAAACCTCTATAATGTCACCCCTCAGCCTCTGACACTCCAGGGGGAAACACCTCAACCTATGCAACCTCTCCCGACAGCTCAAACCTCCAGTCCTGGAACATCTGTGTAAGTCATTTCTGCAGAAAACCGAGTTGTACACAGTATTCTTAAAGTGGCCTCACCAACGTCCTGTATAGATGCAACATACCACCACATCTCCTATATTCAATGCTCTGACTGATTAAGGCAAATGTGCCAAATGTGTTCTGCACCACTCTGTCTACCTGCAACTCCACTTTAAAGGAACAATGCACCTGCAGCCCTGTGTCCCTTTGTTTCACAACACGCCCCAGGACCTGACCATGAAGTATATAATGTCTACCCTGATTTTCCTTCCCAAAATGCAAAGTTTCAATTTATCTAAATTAAACTTCATCTGTTACTCCTTGACCCTTTGTCCCATCTAATTGTGGTCTTGTTGTACTCTGAGATAATCTACTACACCACATTTCTGATGTCATCTGTAAACTTACTAACTGTGGCCCAAATATTCACATCTAAATCCTTTACATAAATGATGAAATGCAGTGAACTCAGTACTGATTCTTACAGCACACTGCTGCTCACAAGCCTCCAGTCTGAAAAATACCCCTCTTCCTTCAAGCTAGTTGTGACTAGCTTCTTCTGTGTCCCATGTGACTGAAACTTACTAATCTGTCTACCAATCAGAATGAAATACTAGCTATGAAGATAGGATGTGTAGGTTAGGTTTATTTTCACTAGATAAAAGGAGATTGTGGGGGGGGGGGGGGGACCTGATTAAGGTTTGCAAAATCATGAAGGGTATAGCCAGGGTGGATAGAGACAAGCTTTTTCCCAGGTTGAAGGATTTAATAACGAGAGGTCGTGCTTTCAAAGTGAGAGGAGGAAAGTTTAAGGGGGATACACGCAGTAAGTACTTCACACAGAGGGTGGTGGGCATTTGGAATGCGTTGCTAACAGAGGTGGTAGAGGCAGGCACGGTCGATTCATTTAAGGTGCGTCTGGACATATGCATGAGCAGGTGGGGAGCAGAGGAAGACAGATGGTTAGGAATTGGCCGACAGATTTAGACAGTACATTTGGATCGGTTCCGGCTTGGAGGGCGAAGTCCCTGTTCCTGGGATGTAAATTTTCTTTGGTCTTTGTTCTTTAAATGAACACCTTGCTGAAGTCCATATAGACAATGTCTACCAAATTGCCTTCATTAATCGTCTTTGTCACCTCTTCATCAAAATTAAACAAAATAAATAAGACATGATTTCTCATGCAGAAAGCTTCGTTGTCTACTCCGATCAGCCCTTGCCTTCCCAAATGTACGTAAATCATGTCCCTCAGAATCCCCTCCAACAACTTACCCACCACTGACATCAGGCTCACCCGTCTATAGTTCCCCGGCTTTTTGGGGTCACTGTTTCCTTTTCCTGTCCCACTCCTCCACTGCTCACAACAAATGTTAAATGTGACCAGGTTGGTGATATGGCCGACGATATCGGTCTCAGACTGGGTCAGGGTCAGTTTTAGGAACAAGTCAGGCTAGTTTCTTTAATCTGCTAAAACAACACGTTTATGATCCAGAGCAATGTTACTCAAACTATGATGGAAAGATGAATAGCAAACTGTTTGTGCATTGCAATTATATAATCAATATTTCCCTTTCTAAAAATGCTGACACACGCATGCACGCACACACGCACACACACACACACACACACACACAAAATCTCTGCAATTTTAACTTGAAATAACTTGGGCCAAATATTATTGAAACTCGTGACAAAGGAAAAATTGTGTGATTGTCCAAAACGTTATTCTGCTTCTGAAGATATTGTACTCACACAGCTGCTAGCAATGGGATTTCATCCTGGGAGAGTTTGGATTTGGCTGAATTCCCTTTGCTTTTGGCAGTGAGGAGATTCCAGTGAATTCTGGTTCGGGATCATCCAAAGGGTAGAACAGTGGTGAGCACTGCTGCCTCACAGCACTAGCGACTTGGGTTCGATTCCAGCCTTGGGTGACTGTCTGTGTGGAGTTTGCACATTCTCCCCTTGTCTGTGTGAGCTTCTAATGGGTGATCCAGTTTCCTAACACAAACTGTGAAGGTTCGGTGGATTGGTCACGCTAAACTATCCGTAGTGTTCAGGGATTTCTAGGTTATGTGCAATAGTCAGAGGTAAATATAGGGGAATGGGTTCGGAAGGTTGGTATGGACTTGCTGGGTCGAAGGGCATGTTTCCACACTGCAGGGATTCCATAAAAATAAGAATGATAACGATGACTGTAGAGGTTTTTATTAGCTCACACACATTGCTGTGATGAGGAACAATGAAGGACAGAGAGTGCAATAGGCCATTCCTTCTCGGGCAGATTACATTTTCTCCCTGTCTGAGTTGAATCACACAGTAATGTCATCCTCTCCCAAACTGGACCATGTGAGGTCTCCTTGTACATTGTCCAAACTATGTCTTCATCACATTCCCTGTTCCATGTAGGTGCATCATTGCTGCTGTCATACACAGAGCAATACCCTTCGCAGAAAATGGTCTTGGTCAATGTGAAGATATGTTTATATGTCCCTGCGTCATTAAAAAATAAAAATGTTTAATTTATTCAGAATACCTGTGTTAAACTGAATACATTTTTTTTAAAGAAATACAGAAATTGCTGGAAAAGCTCGCCAGGTCTCTCAGTACCTAGATGCTGTAGTTGTACCAGCCTCCACCACTTCCTCTGGCAGCTCATTCCATACGCACACCACCCTCTGTGTGAAATGGTGCCCTTTAGGCCTCCTCAAAACCTTTCCCCTCTCACTTTCCACCAAAGCCCTCTAGCTTTAACCTGGGGAAAAACCCCTGACTACTCACCCTATCCATGGCCATTCTGATTTTATAAACCTTTACTGCTGCAAAATGTGACTCCAATCAACACGAATAGCTGTACTTTCAGTCATTCTGGGCCTAAATTCTGAAATTCAATACTGACACCTCTTCCTTCTCCATCAAGTCACAATTCTAAATCCATTTTAATCAGTTTGTTCAGATATATCCTGAGACACTTCTGTGGGCTTTACACCGAGACCTTTGTGCCTGGAGGCAGGGACACTAGCATCACTCAGTAATACCCATAAAGCTGTCACAGTATTCTCCTGTGTTTATTCATCAGACTGTCCTGACATGCTGGGACATACCTCTGCAACAGGCAGGACTTGAATCCAGGCCTTCTAGCCCAGAGCAAGGAACACTACCACACAAGTTCAGGAATTGGAATCAAATCCAGAGCTCTGGCTCAGAGACAGGGACACTACCCACTACACTACCATACCCAGATTTTGGGTCATATTTTAGTGCCCACTTTCAGCTTGATGTGGATTTATTATAATCAGGTTCCCATTACTGAACCACACAAAACACTTTGCATTGTTAAACAAATGCAAGATATTTGTCTCAACTGTAGGATATTGACTGTATATGCTATGCCATTGAAATTAACTCTGACCATCTTTAAGTGCTATTATCTGTAGTCTGCAATATTAAGGAAAGAAATCCTGCAGACACACTCTGCCCAATGAAGGGTCTCAAATAGATATTTATTACTGAACACCAGAGATGAAGGAAGAGCTTAATTTCTGGTCCCAAAACACCGATCACTCTTACCCACCTGTAACATGCGACTGCCCTTTTCCTAAAACCATGAAATGACACCAGGCCGGTGATTACTCCTCCATGGACTCTCCTCCCCACTGACTGTGTCTGCAATCTGTCTCTCCTCCCCCGAACCACACAGGGCAAACCAAGCTCAGGGTCTTTGTGAAACTCAAGGCCGGAGAGTGCAAGCATCCTGGAGAGGGGAGGGCATTTTAAAATTGAAGGGGGAGGGTGAGGTGACAGTAATATCACTCACTGGGCTGAGGGGTGGCTGATGGAGTTTTGTTTGGATTAATGCGAGATATTGGATTTGGTAAATCAAACGACAGCAGGACCTTTTCAATTAAAAGTAGAGCCTTTGGCAGTGCTGTAGTACAGAGACCTAGGCCGCCAGGTTTAATTCTTTAAAATTTGAATCTCATATAGATAGTGTGGTTAAGAAGGTGTTTAACACACATCTTCATAGGACAGACCTTTGAGTATCGGAATTGGGATGTCATGTTGTGGTTGTACAGGACATTGGTGAGACCTCTTCTGGAATACTGTGTCCAGTCTGGTCACCCTGCCCGCTCATTCCATAGGCACACCACCCTCTGCGTGAAAAAGCTGCCCCTTAGGTCACTTTAATATTTCCCCTCTCACCATAAGCCTATGTCCTCTAGTTTTGGACTCCCCGTACCCTTAGAAAACACCTTGACTATTCACTTTGATATTACTGACGTTGATATTATTAAGCTGGAGAGGATTGAGAAGAGATTAACTGGATGTTGCTGGGAAAGGAGGGAGTGAGCTTTTAGGAGAGACTGGATCGACTGGGACTTTTTTCACTGAAGAATATGAGATTAAAGGGTAACTTTGCACAGGTTTATAAAATAATGAGGGTTAAAGAGAAGCTGAAGGGCTGATGTCTTTTCTCTAGGGTTGTGGATTCAAAACTGAGGAATTTTTAAGGTGCGAGGAAAAAAGATTTACGAAAGTCATAAGAGGTAATTATGTTAGACAGAAGCTGGCTTGTGTGTGGAATGAACTTCCAGAGGAAGTGGTGAAAGTAGGGACAGTTACAACATTTAAAGGACATTTAGATCAGTCCATGGATAAGACATCAGTTTGGATGGTGCTGTGAGCAGCTGCCCTCTGCCCCCTCCTCTCTGAATGAATCCCTGTTGGTTTTCACCCTCTGCCAATGCCTGTGCAGTGGCGTGGGGAGGCCAGCAGAGGGTGGCATTGCATTACTTTAAGCACCACAGAGACTGGCAGACCTGCCCCACACAGAGACACACAGATACACACACGGGAATGGTTAGGGCACTGCGTGAAGCTCATCTGGTAATTTAAATGAAACAAAAAGAAATACGCAATTCGCCTCGTAAACTGTTAAAATATGTGGGACAGATCTGCCAAATTCTACTGTTTAAATAAAAAAAATCAATTTATTTTTTTCACTCTGAAAGTGAACATTTTACATGAACTATTCACAACTCTGGGACCCTCTATCTCATAACTTCTTATTACCCGACTCCAGCTCTATAGCAATATACTGTTTCTGGGTTTTCTATCCTCTCATACCACAGGTGCTTGTAAGCTCTCAGTTCAGAACAGTATTCCCTCTCTGTTCCAACTTCATCACATTATACCCTGATGAATATCGATAAGTGGGATCTTCCGATTTCTCTTGTTCTTTTGTTTGTCAATATTTCATTCGCTCCATCTGGTGTGTGTCAGGACTTTTGTTGCTCCATTGACAGCATGTCATTATTCGACTCTGTCCATAGGAATATATCAGTATTCCACTTGCTCACACTCATGTCTGTGGGGCAGGATTTCAGTTGTTTCATGGGGACTGTGACACTATAACAATCTCAATGTTTGTAGATGGCACCGAACCTGGAAGAACTCTGAAGTCTATGGAGGAGAGTGTGGAACTCTAACACGACAGTGATACGTTGGTGTAGTGTTCAGGTTTACGGCAGATGGGGATCAGTGCAGAGCAGTTTGAGGTGATACACTTTGGTAGGAAAGACAATGAAAGACAATTTAAAACAGGCTGTACTGTTATAAAGGGGCTGCAGGAGCAGAGGGCGCTGGGTGTATATGAGCACAGATTGTTGAAGATATCAGGACAAGTGGGGAGAGCAGTAACTCTCACAGATTAGTTTCAGTATCTGAGCTGTTTACAGGAGGATGTGTAGGAGGGAGTCTCAGTGCTCCCTTCCTGGGAGGTGGTGGTGACGATGTGTTGTGAGCCCATCCTCCTGCCCACCGAGACCGTGGGGATTCCATTTGTACCAGCTCGTCACAAAAGGGAGATGGCATCAGGGCCTCAGCTTCCAAGTTGTGCCGGTGAGAAACGGAGCTGCCAGTGGGTTTAAAGTGAGAATTGCCCTTCACTGAACATTGCTCCTGACTCGGTCGGTGGGACGTGGATGTTTCAGAATCTCCACACGAGGTGTCCCGGTCTTCTCTGGCTCCTATCAGGGTCCTCCACATATGGCGGGGGGAGGGGGTGTGAGGGAACGGGTATCGGGCACTCCACCACCCGGCGTGGCCCTTTCAGTCCTATTCCAGGCTGTTTCTCCTGGAATAGGAGGAAGAGAGGGAGAGAGTGAGGGTGGGAGTGGGTGTGGTCCTACTGTTAGTGTTAGTGTAGATGTGGAGGGGGTCATGGTGACGTGTCCGGAGGGAGTCAGTCCACAGTGTTGTATCCATGCAGTGTTATTAGTGTGGGGGTGAAGTGGAGGGTGGGGGGGAGAGAGAGGAGGAGAGAGAGAGAGAGAGAGGGAGACAGAGACAGAGAGTGAGAGGGAAGGTGCTTCATGCAGCAATGACAGTGTTGGACCATGAGCCTTGTTCGGGGGTCGGTGCTGTAACAGATATACAGTGAGTGTGAGGGAGCAGAGAGAATACAGTGACCCTTATCCTGACAGAGTGGGAAAGGTTATTGAAGTTTGTCCTGTATTGCTGGACATTTCCTCAGACCCCAGATACTGCACTGAGCTGGGTGGGGAGCTCAGACCATGCTCGGTGGGTCTGGTGGTGTCGCCCCCTCTGGGAAGAGAATGGTCCACCTCTGTACTAGCCCATCCACCAGGAGTTTCGTACCCCTGTTGACAAACCATGGTGTAACTGCCCCTTATCTGCCAGGCTCGGGGTAAACAGTGCAGGGCAGCCCCAAGCTGAGAAAGTTCAATCGTGTGCCCAATGGGCTTTTAAAGATGGCCCCAGTATCAGGGATCACGGAATATCCAGGGCCATCTGGGTGATGGTGTGTACCTCCAGCCATGAAGGACTCCATTTACAAAGCTGGAGAACAAATGCTCATCCAAAACTCTCCATCATCTGACCTCACACCAATATCCCATTTCCCCATCTTTCCTGGGAAGACAAGCTCATGTTACAGGATGTTATCGAAGTGTCTCCATTTCAGCATTCTGCAACCTGGGAACACATCCTTCCATGACACTGTCTCTCAGTCTCCCCCTTCTCTGTCCATACACCAAGCCCCTCCCATGTGGTGATATTTAAACTGATTCCCCCGCCATCTCTGTCTGGCAGTGATGTTCACACCCACAGCACCCGCTTGTCAGGGCAACAATGGAGATATGGAGCTGTAAATGGGTGGGAGCTGCACATCCTGACACTTCCAGCCCGGTCCGCAACTTTCCCCACACTGGGCAGGGATCTCACACAGTGTTACTGAGGAATGCAGTGGGGTGGTGTACACAGTCCTACATACTGGGAGGGTAACTGCTCCTGGGTTACAGATCAATGCACTGGGGTGGGGTACACAGCCCTAAATGCTGGGAGGGTAACTGCTCCTGGGTTACAGATCAATGTACTGGGGTGGGGTACACAGTCCTACATGCTGGGAGGGTAACTGCTCCTGGGTTACAGATCAATGTACTGCGGTGGGGTACGCAGTCCGACATGCTGGGAGGGTAACTGCTCCTGGGTTACAGATCAATGCACTGGGGTGGGGTACAGGGTCCTACATGCTGGGAGGGTAACTGCTCCTGGGTTACAGATCAATGCACTGGGGTGGGGTACACAGTCCTACATGCTGGGAGGGTAACTGCTCCTGGGTTACAGATCAATGCACTGGGGTGGGGTACAGGGTCCTACATGCTGGGAGAGTAACTGCTCCTGGGTTACAGATCAATGCACTGGGGTGGGGTACACAGTCCTACATGCTGGGAGAGTAACTGCTCCTGGTTTACAGATCAATGTACTGGGGTGGTGTACATAGTCCTACATGCTCGGAGGGTAACTGTTCCTGGGTTACAGATCAATGCACTGGGGTGGGGTACACAGTCCTACATGCTGGGAGGGTAACTTCTCCTGGGTTACAGATCAATGTATTGGGGTGGTGTACACAGCTCTACATACTGGGAGGGTAACTGTTCCTGGGTTACAGATCAATGTACTGGGGTGGTGTACACAGTCCTACATGCTGGGAGGGTAACTGCTCCTGGGTTACAGATCAATGCACTGGGGTGGTGTACACAGTCCTACATGCTGGGAGGGTAACTGCTCCTGGGTTACAGATCAATGTATTGGGGTGGTGTACACAGTCCTACATGCTGGGAGGGTAAATGCTCCTGGGTTACAGATCAATGCACTGGGGTAGTGTACACAGTCCTACATGCTGGGAGGGTAACTGCTCCTGGGTTACAGATCAATGCACTGGGGTGGGGTACACAGCCCTACATGCTGGGAGGGTAACTGCTCCTGGGTTACAGATCAATGTATTGGGGTGGTGTACACTGTGCTACATGCTGGGAGGGTAACTGCTCCTGGGTTACAGATCAATGCACTGGGGTAGTGTACACAGTCCTACATGCTGGGAGGGTAACTGCTCCTGGGTTACAGATCAATGCACTGGGGTGGGGTACACAGCCCTACATGCTGGGAGGGTAACTGCTCCTGAGTTACAGATCAATGTACTGGGGTGGGTTACACAGTCCTACATGCTGGGAGGGTAACTGCTCCTGGTTTACAGATCAATGTATTGCGGTGGTGTACACAGTCCTACATGCTGGGAGGGTAACTGCTCCTGGGTTACAGATCAATGCACTGGGGTAGTGTACACAGTCCTACATGCTGGGAGGGTAACTGCTCCTGGGTTACAGATCAATGCACTGGGGTGGGGTACACAGCCCTACATGCTGGGAGGGTAACTGCTCCTGGGTTACAGATCAATGTTCTGGGGTGGGGTACACCGTCCTACATGCTGGGAGGGTAACTGCTCCTGGGTTACAGATCAATGTACTGGGGTGGTGTACGCAGTCCGACATGCTGGGAGGGTAACTGCTCCTGGGTTACAAATCAATGCACTGGGGTGGGGTACAGGGTCCTACATGCTGGGAGGGTAACTGCTCCTGGGTTACAGATCAATGCACTGGGGTGGGGTACAGGGTCCTACATGCTGGGGGAGTAACTGCTCCTAGGTTACAGATCAATGTACTGGGGTGGTGTACATAGTCCTACATGTTCGGAGGGTAACTGTTCCTGGGTTACAGATCAATGCACTGGTGTAGTGTACACAGTCCTACATGCTGGGAGGGTAACTGCTCCTGGGTTACAGATCAATGCACCGGGGTGGCGTACACAGCCCTACATGCTGGGAGGGTAACTGCTCCTGGTTTACAGATTAATTCACGGGTGATCACTGCACAGGTCGCTGTGCTGGTCAGACTATCTGTTTAGGTTTAAAGATACTGCAATGATGTGGTTTGTGCATCTCCCCACGCTGGATGGATATTTGTTTCAGGTTCACACATTAGTGCCCTGCTGTGGTCTGCACAGCTCCCGTCCTGGCCAGATATCCAGTCTGGGTTTATAGATCAATGCACTGCTTTGGTCTGCACAGCTCCCCGTCCTGGACAGATATCTAGTCCGGGTTTATAGATCAATGCACTGCTGTTGTCTACACAGCTCCCCGTCCTGGACAGATATCTAGTCTTGATTTATAGATCAATGCACTGCTGTGGTCTGCACAGTGTTCCACTCTGGCCAGATTGCTGGATTGTATTGTCCAGTGTAATGGATGAATCTGGACAGATTGCTGGGTTGTACTGTCCCAGTGTAATGGATGAATCTGGACAGATTGTTGGGTTGTACTGTCCCAGTGTAATGGATGAATCCGGACAGATTGCTGGGTTGTACTGAGCAGTACACTGTCCTGGTCTGCACAGTGTTCCACGGTGAACAGATATCTCCCTCTGGGTGTATGGTGTCTGGGCTGGTTCTGTGAGGTGGATTGAGAATGTGGTATATCTAACCATTTCAGCTGATCTGGCAATGTATTTAGTTCCCATTCCTGTGATTGGACGCTCCGTCTCACACCCCATTAATGTTACAGTGTGTCCAGGTACAGGACATCATGTTGGTGGGGTGGGTAGGGGAGAAAGGTCATGGACAGGTCAAGGGGTTCCCCGGAACGTTCTGTCCCTGACATTCTATAACTGACATTCCCCGGAAGGTTCTGTCCCCAACATTCTGTAACTGACATTCCCCGGAAGGTTCTGTCCCCAACATTCTATAACTGACATTCCCCGGAACGTTCTGTCCCTGACATTCTATAACTGACATTCCCCGGAAGGTTCTGTCCCTGACATTCTATAACTGACATTCCCCGGAAGGTTCTGTCCCTGACATTCTATAACTGACATTCCCCGGAACGTTCTGTCCCTGACATTCTATAACTGACATTCCCCGGAAGGTTCTGTCCCCGACATTCTATAACTGCCATTCCCCGGAACGTTCTGTCCCTGACATTTTACAACTGACATTCCCCGGAACGTTCTGTCCCTGACATTCCCCGGAACGTTCTGTCCCTGACATTCTCTAACTGCCATTCCCCGGAAGGTTCTGTCCCCGACATTCAATATCTGACATTCCCCGGAACGTTCTGTCCCTGAAATTCTCTAACTGCCATTCCCCGGAAGGTTCTGTCCCCGACATTCAATATCTGACATTCCCCGGAACGTTCTGTCCCTGACATTCAATATCTGCCATTCCCCGGAAAGTTCTGTCCCCAACATTCTATAACTGCCATTCCCCGGAACGTTCTGTCCCCGACATTCTATAACTGCCATTCCCCGGAACGTTCTGTCCCCAACATTCTATAACTGCCATTCCCCGGAACGTTCTGTCCCCAACATTCTATAACTGACATTCCCCGGAACGTTCTGTCCCCAACATTCTATAACTGACATTCCTCGGAACGTTCTGTCCCCTGACATTCTATAACTGACATTCCCCGGAACGTTCTGTCCCTGACATTGTTTGTGAACGGCCGGACGTCAGTGAATTAAACAAACGATAAGATCCCGAGGGAAGAGATCCCGTTCCAGGGAGAAGGAGACACTGTTCCGAAGGCCCCTCAGGCAGTTAAAGGGGTGAATACGTTTTCCCTGCGTTTACATTTCTTCACGACACAGGATCGACGACAATTTAGACCAAAATACAGGAATTCCCTAACTCCGTTTGTCTTCAGGAAACTAGGAGAGAATCCTTCAGGACAGCAAAGTTTCCACCTTCCATATTAGACACTGGGAAGGAGTGACCTGTGTCTGCTCTCGAGTGATCGAGTGTGTGGGAATGTTCTAGAAACCATCAGTCCTTATGGATGTGTCTCTGTGTGTTTGGGGAGGGAGGGTGTCTTGTGGTTTATGTCACATTTTTGTCAGTAATTCCGACCTTCCCATTTGTTATTCCAGCTCCAATTATTTTAATAAATCCCTGAATGCAGGGACACATTTGAAAATCTCACTGGGTCCCCGACAAACTGGTCCCTTTGCCTCCAGGCTGATGGATAATGGGTTTGCTTTCCTTCCTCACAGTTAACGTAGTGACCATCTACGTCCTGCTTTATAAAGATTGTGGATTGTCTCCATGTGTCAGACGTTACCTGGGGGCCATGGCAGCGGCGGATCTCCTGGTCATTATCCTCGACCTGATCCTGAGACACATTCCCATTGTTTATCGGGAACAGTTTTATTTCCTGAGGGACTCCGTCCCCGTGTGTAATATCCACGCCGTCCTGCTTTATGCAGCCGCGGACTGCTCTGTCTGGTTCACCGTCACTTTCACCTTTGATCGGTTTGTGGCCATTTGTTGCCAGAAGCTGAAAAGTAAATATTGCAGTGAGAAAACGGCGGCTGTGGTTCTGGGAGCAGTGACTGTGCTGAGCTGTTTAAAGAACATTTCCTGGTATTTTATGCTCACGGCTCGGTATCGGCTGGTGAACGCCCCCTGGTTTTGTGATGTAACAGTCGCTGTTCAATCCTCCATTGTCTGGGTCACAATCGAGCTCCTCCACCACATTCTAACCCCGTGTGTCCCATTTCTCCTGATTCTGCTGCTCAATGTTCTCACCGTCAGACACATTTTAGTGACCAGCAGAGCCCGCAGGAGACTCCGCGCTCACACCAATGGGGACGCTCAGTCTGACACTGAAATGAGAAACCGAAAAAAATCCATCATTTTACTGTTTGTGATCTCGGCCAATTTCATCCTGTTATGGTCAACGTTCATGCTGTATTCTATATGGGCCCGGATGTTGTTTATTGGGTATCGGTCTGTGCATCTCCATCGCTCTGTGATGGAATTGGGCTTCATGCTGCAGCTCCTCAGTTGCTGCACAAACACCGCGATTTATGCCGTGACCCAGACTAAGTTCAGGCAGCAGCTGAAGAATGTGCTGAAATATCCCTTCACCCAAATCCATCCATCCATCAAATTCCCTCATTAATCACACCATCCGGGATTTTCTCATTTCAGTTCAGTGTTTCAGTGATGGAGCAGCCTGTCGCTATGGTAACAGACTGAGGGTAGCGCTGGTTTGTCCATCCTTATCCCCCAGGGGGGTTACAGGGAAACATTTCAATGTTTATCACAACTCAGGGGCCAGTGAGAAAAGGCACCATCCCACTGACTGTATCCATCACTTCCATTTGGAAACAATAAAAATGTTGATTAAATCGTGCCGAGCAGCAGAGTGACCGATGTTGTTGTGTGTCTTTGTGTTGAAGAAGCTGAGCTGGAGAGAGACAGACTCAGCCCCAAGTCCTGGTCCTCAGGGAATGGGAGGGCACCGCGCCCTGAGTTCAGGAGCTGGGTTTAACTCCCTGTGTCTGACCACTGCAGCCTGGCCTCCCCATTTCCTCTCTCCCACTCTCTCCACCTGCCTCCACTCTTTCCTCTGCGCCCTCCCCTACACCCACTCTCTCTCCTGCCATCTGTCTCCCTTCCCCAATTCCGTCTCTACTCCATTTTCTCCCTCCTCCCACTTCCCACATCTCTCTATCATCTAACAACCACCCCTCCAACCACATGCAGCCACAGCACCAACCACTACTACTCTCCCCAGTCTCTGGATCAGAGGGAGAGGGACGCGTCAGGGAGACAGACTGCATCACAGAGGGAGGGAGGGGCAGGAGGGAGAGAGATTTAGTCAGAGAGAAACAGGGAGGTGGGGAGAAAGAGAGACCGAGGTAGGGGGATCGAGAGTAAGAGAGGTGGACAGAGAGAGAAGGAGCAGGGAGAGACAGAGAGAGAGGCAAGGGAGAGATAAGGTGAGGGAGAGAGAGAAATAGGGGAGGACATAATGACAGAGGGGTCAGAGAGTTTGGGACAGAGAAGGGGGACAGAGAGTGGGGGATGGAGAGAGTGGTGGACGGGGGGACAGGGGGGACAGAGAGAGAGGTGACAGAGAGAGGAGGCAGTGAGAGGGGGACACAGAGAGACGGGGGACAGAGAGAGCTTGGGGACAGAGAGGGGGACAGAGAGAGGGGGACAGCGAGAGAGGGATACAGAGAAATGGGGGACAGAGAGAGGGGGACAGAGAGAGGAAAGAGAGAGGGGGGGACAGAGAGAGGGGGACAGAAAGGGTGGGATAGAAAGTGGGGGACAGAGAGGAAGGGGGACAGAGAGAGGGGGGCAAAGAGAACGAGAGAGAGAGGGCGACAGAGAGAGGGCGACAGAGAGAGGGCGACAGAGAGAGGGGGCGACAGAGAGAGGGGGCGACAGAGAGGGGGGACAGAGATGGGGGGACAGAGAGGGGGGAACAGAGAGGGGGGACAGAGAGGTTGGGACAGAGAGGGGGGGACAGAGAGGGGGGGACAGAGAGAGGGGACAGAGAGGGGGGACAGAGAGAGGGGGACAGAGAGGGGGACAGAGAGGGGGACATAGAGAGGGGGGACAGAGAGCAGGGGGATAGAGAGAGGGAGACAGGGAGTGGGGAACAGAGAGAGGGGACAGAGAGGTTACAGAGAGTGGGGGATGGAAAGAGTGGGGGACAGAGGAGGGGACGGGGGACAATGACGGAGGTGACAGAGAGAGTACCGAGTGAGGGGGACACAGAGGGGGACAGATCGAGCGTGGGGACAGAGAGAGGGGGGACAGAGAGAGGGGGGGACAGAGAGAGAGGGGGGACAGAGAGAGTGAGGGGACAGAGAGAGGGGGTACATAGAGAGGGCTTGGACCGTGAAGGCGGGACTGGGCTGGTGCAGAGAGGGGTGTCAGAGAGTGGGGGGACACAGAGGGGGACAGAGCGGGGAGGGACGGAGATGGGGTACAGAGATGGGGGCAGAGAGAGGGAGGAACAGAGAGAGTGGGGACAGGGAGAAGGGGGACAGAGAGTGAAGGGGAGAGACACAGGGGGACAGAGAGAGGGGGGGCAGAGAGAGGGGTAAAGAGAGACGGGGACAGAGGGGGCGGACTGAGAGCAGGGGGAACAGAGAGAAGTAGGGGCAGAGAGAGAGGGGACGAGACAGGGGGACAGAGAGCGGGAGAGACAGAGAGAGGTGGGGTGACACAGAGAGTGGGGGTCACAGAGTAAGGGCAGCAGAGGTGGCAGAGAGAGGTGTACAGAGAGAGGGGAACAGAGAGTGGACAGACGGGGGTGGGGACCGAGAGAGAGGGGGGACAGAGAGAGAGGGGGGAGACAGAGAGAGAGAGTGGGGACAGGGAGAGATGAAAAGAGGGGGGGGGCAGAGAGAGGGGGACAGAGAGCGGGGGGACGGGGGGTCAGAGAAAAGGAGACAGAGAGAGGAGGGAACAGAGGGAGAGGGGGTCAGAGAGAGGTGGGCAGAGGGGGAAGAGAGAGGGGTGACAGAGAGAGAGTGGGGACAGAGAGAGGAGGACAGAGAGAGAGTGGGGACAGAGAGAGGAGGACAGAGAGAGAGGGGGGACAGAGAGAGGGGTGGACATAGAGATGGGGACAGAGGGGGATGGAGGAACAGAGTGTGAGGGTGACAGAGAGAGTGGGAACAGAGAGAAGTGTGACAGAGCGGGGGGTACAGACAGGGGGAACAGAGAGAGGGACAGAGAGAGAGGGGGGCGAAGAGAGGGGGACAGAAAGAGGGGGGCAGAGAGAGAGGGGGACAGAGAGAGAGGAGGAAAGAGAGAGGCGGACAGAGGGGACGAACAGAGAGAGTGGGGACAGAGAGAGGGTGGGACAGAGAAAGGGGGGACAGACTGGTAGGGGACAGAGAGATAGGGGGACCAGAGAGTGTGGGGGACGAGGTAGGGGAGAGATGGGGAGAGAGAGGGGGGTATAGAGAGGCGGAAGAGAGAGAGGGTGAACAGAGAGAGGGAGACAGAGAGAGAGGGGGACAGAGAGTGGAGGACAGAGAGAGGGGGGGCAGAGAGTAGGGGTTGGAGAGAGTGGGGGACGGGAGGGGACAGGGGGACAGAGAGGGAGATGATAGAGAGAAGAAGGGAGTGATGGGGGACACAGAGGGGGGGCAGAGAGAGTGTGGGGACAGAGAGAGAGGGGGGAGACAGAGAGAGAGAGTGGGGACAGGGAGAGATGAAAAGAGGGGGGGGGCAGAGAGAGGGGGACAGAGAGCGGGGGGACGGGGGGTCAGAGAAAAGGAGACAGAGAGAGGAGGGAACAGAGGGAGAGGGGGTCAGAGAGAGGTGGGCAGAGGGGGAAGAGAGAGGGGTGACAGAGAGAGAGTGGGGACAGAGAGAGGAGGACAGAGAGAGAGTGGGGACAGAGAGAGGAGGACAGAGAGAGAGGGGGGACAGAGAGAGGGGTGGACATAGAGATGGGGACAGAGGGGGATGGAGGAACAGAGTGTGAGGGTGACAGAGAGAGTGGGAACAGAGAGAAGTGTGACAGAGCGGGGGGTACAGACAGGGGGAACAGAGAGAGGGACAGAGAGAGAGGGGGGCGAAGAGAGGGGGACAGAAAGAGGGGGGCAGAGAGAGAGGGGGACAGAGAGAGAGGAGGAAAGAGAGAGGCGGACAGAGGGGACGAACAGAGAGAGTGGGGACAGAGAGAGGGTGGGACAGAGAAAGGGGGGACAGACTGGTAGGGGACAGAGAGATAGGGGGACCAGAGAGTGTGGGGGACGAGGTAGGGGAGAGATGGGGAGAGAGAGGGGGGTATAGAGAGGCGGAAGAGAGAGAGGGTGAACAGAGAGAGGGAGACAGAGAGAGAGGGGGACAGAGAGTGGAGGACAGAGAGAGGGGGGGCAGAGAGTAGGGGTTGGAGAGAGTGGGGGACGGGAGGGGACAGGGGGACAGAGAGGGAGATGATAGAGAGAAGAAGGGAGTGATGGGGGACACAGAGGGGGGGCAGAGAGAGTGTGGGGACAGAGACGGATACAGAGAGAGGGGGACAAAGAGAGGAAGAGAGAGAAAGGGGGGACAGAGAGAGGGGGCAGAGAGATGAGGACAGAGAGAACGGGAGAGAGAAGGGGACAGAGAGAGAAGGGACAGAGAGAGGGGGTACTGAGAGAGGGGGACAGAGAGGGGGGGACAGAGAGTGGGGGACAAAGAGAGATGGACAGAGAGAGGGCGGACAGAGAGAAAGGGGGCACAGATAGAGGGGGACAGAGAGATAGGGACAGAGAGCAGGGGGATAGAGAGAGGGAGATTGAGAGTGGGGGCTGGAGAGAGTGGGGGACAGAGAGGGGGGCAGAGAGTGGGGAATGGAGAGAGTGGGGGCAGAGGGGGGACAGGGGGACATAGAGGGAGGTGACAGAGAGAGGAGGGAGTGAGAGGGGGACAAAGAGAGAGGGGGGACAGAGAGAGAGGGATAGAGAGAAAGAGGGGCAGAGAGAGTGGGAGAGAGAGATGAGGACAGAGAGAACGACAGAGAGAGGGGTACAGAGAGGGGGCCAGAGAGAGGGGGACAGAGAGAGGGGGGACAGAGAGAGTGGGACAATGAGGGGGACAGATAAAGGGGAACAGAGAGAAAGGGGGCACAGAGAGAGGGGGACAGACAGAATGGGAGAGAGGGGGACAGAGAGAGGGGGACAGAGAGAGGGCAACAGAGAGAGGGGGACAGAGAGAGGGCAACAGAGAGAGGTGGACAGAGAGAGGGGGACAGAGAGCAGGGGGATAGAGAGAGGGGGACAGAGAGCGGGGGATAGAGAGAGGGAGATTGAGAGTGGGGGCTGGAGAGAGTGGGGGACAAAGAGAGGGGGACAGAGAGTGGGGGATGGAGAGAGTGGGGGCAGAGGGGGGAGGACGGGAGGACAGAGAGGGAGGTGACAGAGAGAGGACGGAATGAGGGGGGACACAGAGAGAGGGGGGACAGAGAGAGTGAGGGGACAGAAAGAGGAGGTACATAGAGAGGGCTGGGACCGAGAAGGCGGGACGGAGGGAACACAGGGGGGGTTCAGAGAGAGGTCAGACAGAGAGGGGGGGACAGAGAGGGGAGGGACGGAGATGGGGGACGGAGATGGGGCAGAGAGAGGGGGGAACAGAGAGAGGAGGGAAGAGAGGGAGAGGGGGTCAGAGAGAGGTGGGCACAGGGGAAGAGAGAGGGGTGACAGAGAGAGAGTGGGGACAGAGAGAGGAGGACAGAGAGAGAAGGGGGACAGAGAGGGAGCGGTCAGAGAGAGAGGGGGTCAGAGAAAGAGGGGGACAAGAGAGTGGGGGACAAGAGAGTAGGGGGAGAGAGAAGTTGGAGTGATAGGGGAGAGAGAGGGGGTAGAGAGGGGGGAAGAGAGAGAGGGGGACAGAGGGAGAGGGAGGGACAGAGTCAGAGGGTGACAGAGAGAGTGGGGACAGAGAGAAGGGTGACAGAGCGGGGGTTACAGAGGGGGAGACAGAGAGAGGGGGACATTGTGAGAGAGGGGTACAGAGAGAGAGGGGTGAACAGATAGATGGAGACCGAGGGGGAGGGAGGAACAGAGTGTGAGGGTGACAGAGAGAGTGGGGACAGAAAGAAGTGTGACAGAGCGGGGGGTACAGAGAGGTGGGACAGAGAGAGTGGGAACAGAGAGAGGGTGGGACAGAGAGAGGGGGGATAGACAGGGAGGGGACAGAGAGAGAGAGAGGGACAGAGATAGGGGGAACAGAGGGGGGTACAGGGACAAGGGGACAGAGAGGGGGGACAGAGAGAGGGGGAAAGAGAGAAGGGGACAGAGGTGGCGGACTGAGAGCGGGGGGACAGAGAGAAGGAGGGGCAGAGAGAATGGGAACCGAGAGAGCAGGACACAGATCGGGAGAAACAGAGAGAGGTGGGGGGACAGAGAGAGCGGGGGTCACAGAGTGAAGGCAGCAGAGGTGGCAGATAGAGATGTACAGAGAGAGGAGTACAGAGAGGGGGACAGACAGAGGGGGGACAGAGAGAGATGGGGGGACAGAGAAAGTGGGGGACAAAGAGAGTGGTGACAGAGAGAGGGGAACAGGGGGGGACAGAGAGAGAGGGACAGAGAGCGGGTGGACGGGGGGAACAGAGAAAGGGGGACAGAGAGGGGAGGGAACAGAGGGAGAGGGGTGAGAGAGAGGGGGTCAGAGGGGGAAGAGAGAGGGGTGACAGAGAGAGTGGGGACAGAGAGAGGGGATCAGTGAGAGAGTGGGGACAGAGAGTGGGGGTGCCAGAGAGAGAGGAGAAAGAGAGAGGGGGGGATGGAGAGAGAAAGAGGGGTACCGAGAGAGGGAAGGGCAAAAAAAGAGGGGACAGAGAGAGGGGGGACAGAGAGAAGGGGGACAGAGGGGGGTGGTCAGAGAGAGAGAGCGGGGGGTCAAAGAGAAAGGGGGACAGAGAGAGATGGGATAAGAGAGTGGGGGACAAGAGAGTGGGGGGAGAGAGAGGGTGGAGTGATGGGGAGAGAGGGAGGTGGAGAGAGGGGGAAGAGAGAGAGGGGGAAAAAGAGAGGGGTGCAGAGAGTGGGGGGACAGAGAGAGGGGGAGAGAGAGAGGGCAACTGAGAGAGGGGTACAGAGAGAGAGGGGTGAACAGAGAGATGGGCACAGAGGGAGAGGGAGGGACAGAGTGAGAGGGTGACAGAGACAATGGGGACAGAGAGGAGGGTGACAGAGCGGGGGGTACAGAGAGAGAGTGGGGAAAGAGAGAGGAGGACATTGAGAGTGGGGGACAGAGAGACGGGGCAAAGAGAAAGGGGGTACAGAAAGTGTGGGCAGAGAGAGCAGAGGAAAGAAAGAAGAGGAAAGAGAGAGGGGGACAGAGGGGTCGGACAGAGAGAGTGGGGACAGAGAGAGGGGGGACAGACAGAGGGGGGGGGACAGAGAGAGGTGGGGACAGAGAGAGGGTGGGACAGAGAGAGGGTGAGACAGAGAGAGGGGGGGACAGAGAGAGAGGGCGAACAGAGAGAGAGGGGGGGACAAAGAGAGGGAGCAGGGGGGATTGAGAGAGGGGGGACAGAGAGAGAGAGGTGACAGAGGGGGGAAGAGAGAGACGGGGACAGAGAGGGAGGACAGAGAGAGAGAGGGGATAGAGAGAGGGGGAAAGAGAGAGGGGGATAGAGGGGGCGGACTGAGAGCGGGGGGACAGAGAGAAGGAGGGGCAGAGAGAGAGGGGACCGAGAGAGGGGGTCAGACAGCGGGAGAGACAGAGAGAGAGGTGGGGGACAGAGATAGTGGGGGTCACAGAGAGAGAGCGGCAGAGAGGGAGGGAGGGTGAACGGGGGGACAGAGAGAGAGGGGGACAGAGAGAGAGAGAGAGGACAGAGAGTGCGGGGGACAGAGAGTGATGGGGTCAGAGAGAGAGGGGGGACAGAGAGAGAGGGGGACAAGAGAGTGGGGAGAGAGAGGGTGGAGTGATAGGGGATAGAGAGGGGGGTAGAGATAGGGGGACAGAGAGAAGGGTGCAGAGAGTGGGGGGACAGAGAGGGGGTACAGAGAGAGAGAGGGGTGGACAGAGAAATGGGGACAGAGGGAGAGGGAGGCACAGAGTCAGAGGGTGAAAGAGAGAGAGTGGGGAAAGAGAGGAGGGTGACAGAGCAGGGGGTACAGAGAGGGGGGACAGAGAGAGGGGGAACCTAGAGAGAGTGGGGACAGAGAGAGGAGTGACATTGAGAGAGGGGGGACAGAGATATGGGGGCGCAGAGAGTTGGGGGACAGAAAGAGGGGTGCTAAGAGACCAGGGGAAAGAAAGAGGAGAAAAGAGAGAGGGGAACAGAGGGGACAGACAGACAGAGTGGGGACAGAGAGAGGGTGGGACAGAGAGAGGGGGAGCAGAGAGTGAGGGGTCAGAGAGAGAGGGGGATAAGAGAGTGGGGGGAGCGAGGTAGGGGAGAGATGGGGAGAGAGAGGGGGTAAAGAGAGGGGGAAGAGAGAGAGGGTGGACAGAGAGACAGTGAGTGGAGGACAGAGAGAGGGGGAGACAGAGAGGGAAACAGAGAGAGGTGTGGACAGAGAGAATGGGGACAGAGAGAGAGGGACAGAGATGGGAGGGACGGAGAGAGGGGAGTCAGAGAGGGGGGACAGAGAGAAATGGGGACAGAGGAAGAAAGGGCACAGAGAGAGGGGGAACAGAGAGAGTGGAACGGAGAGAGAGGGGGTACAGAGAGGGGGACAGAGAGAGGGGGGACAGAGAGAGTGGAACGGAGAGAGAGGGGGGACAGAGAGGGGGACAGAGAGGGGAGAGTGTTCGGTGACAGAATTGGGTGAGAGTGTTAATGAAGAGAGAGTTTGGGGGAGAGAGAGTGAGGGGTAGAGAGAGAGGGAGTGAGGGGGAAAGGGAGGGGGAGGAGGAGAGATGGGATAGAGAGAGAGGTGTGGAGAGAGAGGGCGGAGAGAGAAGGGGAAGAGAGAAAGGGGGTAGACAGCAAGTCGGAGAGCGGGGGAGAAGTAGGGGCGAGGGAGAGAGAGGGGAAGAGGGGGAGTGAGAGGGGGAGAGAATGAGCTGGACAGAGTGAGGGGGGAGAGAGAGCGGCAGAGAGAGGGGGCAGGGAGAGGGGAGTAGAGAGGGGGCAGAGGGAGGGGGCAGAGGGATGGGATCGAGGGAGGCGGGCGAGAGAGGGGGGCAAGGGAGGGGTCGAAGAGAGTGGAGGGGGTGAGGGGAGAGAGAGGGGGAGAGGGGGTAGAAAGGGGTGAGAGAGAGGGGAGAGAGCATGGGGAGAGAGAGAGAGAATGGGGAGAAAGTGGGGAAGAGGGCGGTGACAGGGGAGGGGGAGAAGGGAAGAGAGGGGAGATTGGGAGAGGGGAGATGGAAAGGGGAGTTGGAGAGGGGAGAGGGATCGCAAGAGAGGGTAGAGAGAGAGGGGAGAGAGACAGAGGGAGGGAAAGACAGGGGGAAGAGAGAGGAGAGTAGAGAGACGGGGGAGAGAGATGTGGAGAGATGGGGGGAGAGAAGGGGAGAGAGTAGGGGAGAGAGAGAGAGGGGGATAGAGAGGGGTAGAGAGTAGGGGAGAGAGAGAGACGGGAGAGAGAAGGGGTGAGAGAGAGGGGGGAGAGAGAGCCTGGAGAGAGGGGTGAGAGAGGGGGAGAGAGAGTGTGGGAGAGAGAGGGGGAGAGAGTGTGGGGCAGAGAGTGGTGGGAGAGTGGAGGAGAGAGTGGGGGAGGACAGAGAGAGTTGGGTTAGAGAGAGGGGAGAGAGTGGGAGGATAGAGAAAGGGTGATAGAGAGAGGTGAGAAGGAGAGGCAAGAGGGCGGAAAGAGAGGGGAGAGAGTGAGGGGGGAGAGAGTGAGGGAGAGAGTGGGGAGAAACAGTGCGGAGAGAGAGTGGGGAGGGAGAGAGGAGGAGAGGGAGGGTGGAGAGAAGGGGATGGGAGAAAGGAGTTAGAGGGGGGAGAGTGGGGAAGAGAGAGGGGAGAGAGACGGGGAGATCGACAGGGAGAGTGAGAGAGAGGGGTAGGGAGAGGAAGTTGCGAGGGAGGGTGAGAGTGGGGGGACAGAAAGAGGGTGAGAGCAGGGGAGAGAGAGGGGAGAGAGATGGCGAGAGAGTGGGGGAGAGAGAGAGGAGAGTGAGAGGGGGAGAGTGATGAGGCGAGAGAGGGGGAGGGAGAGGAAGGTGCGTGGGTGTGTGAGAGAGGGGGGACAGAAAGAGGGTGAGAGCGGGGGACAGAGAGGGGAGAAAGAGGGGAGAGAGTGGGGGAAGAGAGAGTGGGAAGAGAGAGGCGAGGGTGGGAGATGGATGGAGAGAGAGGGCGAGTGACGGGGACACGGACGGGGAGAGAGTGGGCAAGATGGGGCGAGAGAGTGGGGAGAGAGATGGGGGGGAGTGTGGGAGAAGAGTGGGGGAAAGGGAGGGGTGAGAGGGAGGGGGAGACAGAGGGGGAGAGAGATGGGAAGGGGGAAGACGGGGAGAGAGAGGGGGAGGGAGAGGAAGGGGCGAGGGAGATGGAGAGAGGGGGACAGAGAGGGGGAGAGAGCGCGGGGAGAGAGAGGGGAGAGTGAGAGGGTGAGAGAGGGGAGAGATTTAGGCGACAGAGATAGTGAAGAGTGAGGGGGGAGAGAGAGTTTGAGGTGTAGAGAGAGACGGGATAGAGAGAGGAGGCGAGAGAGTAGGGTAGAGAGAGGGGAGAGGGAGGGGCAGAGGGAGAGAGGGTGAGAATGGGGGAGAGAGAGGGGAGAGTGGGGGGAGAGAGAGGAGAGAGAGGCGGACATAGAGGGGGAAGAGGGTGGGGGACAGAGAGTGGAGGGAGAGAGAGAGGGGAGAGAGAGAGGGGGGGAGAGAAGGAGGGGAGAGAGAGTGTGGGGAGAGAGTGAGGGAGAGAGTGGGGAGAGAGAGTGGGGAGAAACAGTGCGGAGAGAGAGTGGGAAGGGAGAGAGGAGGAGAGGGAGGGTGGAGAGAAGGGGAGGGGAGAGAGGAGTTAGAGGGGGAGAGTGGGGGAGAGAGAGGGGAGAGAGACGGGGAGATCGACAGGGAGAGCGGGAGAGACGGGGAGAGAGAGGGCTAGGGAGAGGAATTGCGAGGGAGGGTGAGAGTGAGGGGTCAGAAAGAGGGTGAGAGCGGGGGGAGAGAGAGGGGAGAGAGATGGCGAGAGAGTGGTGGAGAGAGAGAGGAGAGTGAGAGGGGGAGAGCGATGAGGCTAGAGAGGGGGAGGGAGACGAAAGTGCGTGGGTGTGTGAGAGAGGGGGGACAGAAAGAGGGTGAGAGCGGGGGACAGAAAGAGGAGAGAAAGAGGGGAGAGAGTGGGGGAAGAGAGAGTGGGAAGAGAGAGGGGATAGAGAGAGGAGATGAGAGAATGGGGTAGAGAGAGGGGAGAGTTGGGGGAGAGAGAGGAGAGAAAGGCCGACAGAGGGATGTGGAAGAGGGAGGTGGACAGAGCGTGGAGGGAGAGACAGAGGGGGAGAGAGAGAGGGGGAAAGAAGGAGGGGAGAGAGAGTGTGGGGGAGAGAGTGGGGGAGAGAGTGGGGGAGAGAGTGGGGAGAGAGTGGGGAGAAACAGTGCGGGGAGAGTGGGGGTGAGAGTGGGGGAGGGAGAGAGGAAGAGAGGGAGGGAGGAAAGAACGGGAGGGGAGAGAGGGGATAGAGGGGGAGTGGGGGAGAGAGGGGGAGAGTCGGGGGAGAGAGAAGGAGAGAGGGGGGGACAGAGGGAGGGGGCCAGAGGGAGGGGGGACTGAGAATGGAGGGAGAGAGAGAGGGGGAGAGAGAGGGGAGAGAGAGGGAGAATTGGAGAAGAGAGAGGGGAATGTCGGGGTGGAAAGAGAGAGGAGAGAGTGGGGGACAGAGGGAGGGGCCAGAGTGAGGGGGACAGAGAATCGAGAGAGAGTAGAGGGGGAGATAGAGAGGGGAGAGAGAGGGGGAGAGGGAGAGTGGGGGAGAGTGGGGTAGAGAGAGGGGAGAGGGAGGGGGAGAGGGAGAGTGGGGGAGAGAGAGGGGAGAGAGAGAGTGGGGGAGAGAGGGAGGGGAGAGAGAGTGCCTGGAGTGAGTGGGGTGAGAGTGAGGGAGGGAGAGAGGAGGAGAGGGAGGGTGGACAGAAGGGGAGGGTAGAGAGGAGTTAGAGGGGGGAGAGTGGGGTAGAGAGAGGGGAGAGTCGGGGGGAGAGAGAAGGAGAGAGTGGGGGACAGAGGGAGATGGCCAGACGGAGGGGGGACAGAGGGACGGGGACAGAGAATGGCGGGAGAGAGAGGGGGAGAGAGATAGGGGAGAGAGAGAGGGGGAGAGTGGGGGAGATAGAGGGTAGTTTCGGGGTGAAGAGACAGAGGATAGAGTGAGGGACAGAGGGAGAGGGCCAGAGGGAGGGGGACAGAGGGAGGGGAGAGAAAATCGAGAGAGAGAGAGGGAGATAGAGAGGAGAGAGAGGGGTTGGAGAGAGGGGGGAGAGAAAGAGGGGAGAGAGAGTGGAGGAGGGAGCGGGTTAGGGAGGGAGGGAGTGAGTGAGAGGGGAGAGAGAGTGGGGAAGAGAGAGTGGGACAGGGAGCGGAGGGAGAGAGAGAGGGGAAGAGAGAGAGGGGGAGAGAAGGACGGGAGAGAGAGTGGGTGACAGAGCGGGGAGAGAGTTAGTGAAGAGAGAGGGGAGAGAGAGAGTCAGGGGTAGCGAGATGGGGTGCGAGAGAGAGGTGCCGAGAGAGGGGCTGAGAGAGGCGGCAGAGATAATGGGAGGGGGGGCAAGAGGGGGAAGAGAGAGAGGCGCTAGAGAGAGACACAGAGGGGGAAGAGAGACAGAGAGGGAGAAGAGACACAGGGAGGGGAAAAGAAGGGGAGAAGGAGGAAGTAAGTGAGGGAGAGTGAGGTGACAGAGAGAGGGGCAGAGAGATAGGGGCGAGAGACGGAGGGCGAAAGTGGGAAGGAAAGGAGGCAAGGGAGAAGGTGCAAGGGAGAGGGGGAGTGAGAAGGAGAGAGACGGTGAGAGGGAGAGGCGAGAGAGAAGGGGAGAGAGAGGGAGGGAGAGGGGGGAGAGAGGGCGGGCGAGAGGGGGCAGAGATCGAGGGGAGAAAGTGGGGGAAGAGAGATGGGGAGAGTGTTGGGGTGAGTGAGGGGGTGAGAGAGAGAGGGAGAGAGAGAGGGGAGGGAATGGGTGGGAGAGAGAGAGAGGGAGAGAGAGAAGGGGAGAGAGAGGGGGAGAGGGGGAGACGGGGAGAGTGACGGGAAAGAGGGGGGAGACGGGTAGAGTGAGGGGGATGGGGAGGAAGGGGCGAGGGAGTTGAAGAGAGGGGGACAGAAAGGGGGTGAGAGTGGGGAGACAGAGCACGGGGAGAACGAGGGGAGAGGGATGGGGAGAGAGATGGGGATAAAGATGGGGAGAGAGATTGGGAGAGTGAGAGGGAGAGAGGGGGAGAGAGGGCGCACGAGTGAGGGTGTGAGAAGCGGGCAAGGGGGCGAGATGGGGTGAGAGAGAGGGGAGAAAGAACGGGAGAGAGAGAGGGAGAGAGTGAGAGTGCAAGAGAGGGGTAGAGTGAGGGGAAGAGGGAGGGGATAGAGAGAGTGTGGAGAGACGGGGAGAGCGAGAGGCGTCGAGAGAAGGGATAAGAGAGAGGGCGAGAGTGGGTGGCGAGAGAGTGGGGCGAGACAGGTGGGTGAGAGAGAGGGAGCGAGACAGGGGAGTGAGAGAGGGGGGTGAGAGAGGGGGAGAAGGGGGAGAGAGAGGTGGAGAGAGAGGGGGCAGAGAGAGACAGTGTGGAGAGAAAAGAGGAAGAGTGAGCGGGAGAGTGAGAGGGAGAGAGAGGGGGAGAGATAGAGGGGGAGAGAGAGGCGGAGAGGGGGAGAGGGGAGAGAGGGGGCGAGAGCGCGGGGGTGGGTGAGCGAGTGGGGGCGAAAGAGCGGGGAATGAGAGAGTGGGCAGAGAGCGGGGAGAGAGAGGGGGAGAGAGAGGGAGGAGAGGGGGCGAGAGAGCGGGAATGAGAGCGCGGAGGTGAGAGAGAGCGGGGAATGAGAGAGAGGGGGAGAGAGAGGTGGAGAGAGACGGGGAACGAGAGGGGAGAGAGAGGGGGAGAGTGACGGGGAGAGAGAGGGGGAGAGTGACGGGGAGAGCGACAGGGAGAGGGGGAGAGAGACGGGGAGAGAGACAGGAGGAGGGAGATGAAGGGGGCGAGGGAGGTGTAGAGGGAGGACAGAAAGGGGGTGAGAGAGTGGCAAAAGAGAGAGGGGAGAGAGATGGGGAGAGTGATGGGGAAAGAGATGGCGAGAGTGAGAGGGAGAGAAAGGGGAGAGGGGGGACGAGAGCGGGTGAGAGAAAGGAGAGAGTGGGGGAGTTAGAGGATGCGAGAGAGAGAGGGTAGAGAGAGGGGAGAGAGAGGGGGGCGAGAGAGGGAGCAAGAGAGGGGGCGAGAGAGTGTGGCGAGAGAGGGGGCAAGACAGGGGGTGAGGAGGGGAGAGAGAGGGGGCAGTGAGAGAGAGTGGGGAGAAATAGGGGGGAAGAGAGATCAGGAAGAGAGAGGGGAGAGAGACAGGGGAGATAGGGGGGCAGAGAGAGAGAGTGTGGAGGGAAAGGCGGAAGAGAGCGCGGGAGAGTGAGAGGGAGAGAGAGAGGGGGAGCGACAGAGGGGGAGAGAAAGGACGAGAGAGAGAAAAAGAGGGGGAGAGAGGGAGGTGAGAGAGAGGGGGTGAGAGGGCGGTACTAAGACAGCGGGGTGTTAGAGAGAGGGGGAGAGAGTGGGGGCGAGAAAGGGGGAGAGAGGGGGAAAGAGGGGGGAGGGGGGAGAGAAATGGGTAGAGCGACGGGGAGAGGCGGGAGAGACAGGGGGTGAGAGGGGGAGAGAGTGGGGGGAGAGAGATGGGGAGAGAGAGGGGAAAGAGAGAGAGGAGAGGGAGAGGGAAAGACAGGGCGAGAGGGGGGGAAGGGAGAGGAACTTACACCGGAGAGATGGAGGGGGAGAGAGAGGGGTGGGAGGGTGGTGAGAGAGCGGGGTGAGAGAGCCGGGGGTGAGAGAGAGGGGGCAGACATGGAGGGAGAGAGGGGGTGGGAGAGAGAGGGGGGGCAGAAAGGGGGTGAGAGTGGGGTGATAGAGGGGGAGAGATGGGGAGAGAGTAGGGGAGAGATAGAGAGGAGAGTGAGAGGGGGAGAGTGACGGTGCGAGAGAGGGGGATGGAGAGGAAGGTGCGAGGGAGGGGGAGAGAGGCCAACAGAGAGGGGGTGAGAGCGGGGGAAGAGAGGGGGGGAGTGAGAGGCGGAGAGAGAGGGGGAGAGGGAGGGGGAGAGAGAAGGGGAGAGAGACGATGAGAGCGACGGGGAGAGGGGGAGAGACAGGGAGAGAGAGTGATAAGGAGAGAAAGGGGGCGAGGGAGGTGGAGAGAAGGGGACAGAAAGAGGGTGAGAGTGGGGGGAGAGAGAGAGGAGAGTGAGAGGGTGAGAGAGGTAGGGAGTGAGAGACGGAGAGAGAGAGAGGCGAGAGATTTTGGCGACAGAGTTAGTGAGGAGCGAGGGGAGAGAGAGATTTTGAGGGGTAGAGAGAGAGGGTGAGCAGGGTAAAGAGAGATGGGGGTAGAGAGATGGCATGAGGGAGACAGAGAGAGGGGACAGAGAATGGAGGGAGAGAGAGAGGGGAGAGAGAGAGGAGAGAGAGAGTGGGGAGAGTGAGAGTGGGGGAGAGAGAGTGGGGGGAGAGAGTGGAGGGAGAGAGAGTGGGGGAGTGAGTGGGGAGACGAAGTGGGGGAGAGAGTGGGGGGAGAGAGAGTGGGGTGGAGGGAGAGGGTTAGGGAGGGAGGGAGTGAGAGAGTGGGAGAGAGTTAGGTGACAGAGTGGGGGAGAGATTTAGTGAAGAGAGAGAGGGGAGAGAGAGAGAAAGGGATAGCGAGAGGGGGTGCGAGAGAGAGGTGCTGAGAGAGGCGCTGAGAGAGACGTTAGAGAGAAGGGGAGAGAGAAGGAGAGAGAGGAGAGGGAGAGTGGGGAGAGAGAGGGAAGAGAGACAGGCGGTAGAGAGAGATAGAAAGGGGGAAGAGAAACAGGGAGGGGAGAGAGGGGGAGAGAGAGTGGGAGAGAGAAGGGGGAGAGAGGGGGTGAGAGAGGGAGAGAGTGAGAGAGGGAGGGAGAGTGATGTGACAGAGTGAGGGGAGAGAGAGGAGCAGAGAGAGGGGCAGAGAGATAGGGGCGAGAGAAGGAGGGCGAAAGGGGGAAGGAGAGGAGGCAAGGGAGAAGAGGCAAGGCAGTGGGGGAGAGAGAAGGAGAGGGAAGGAGTGAGAAGGGGAGAGAGGGAGGGAGAGGGAGGTGGGAGAGAGGGGAGAGAGGGTGGAAGAGAGGGAGCAGAGAGTGGGGGGAGAAAGTGGAAAAAGAGAGATGGGGAGAGCGTGGGGGTGTGTGAGGGGCGTGAGAGAGAGAGGGAGAAAGAGAGGAGGGAGTGGATGAGAGCGACAGAGGGAGAGAGAGGGAGGGGGAGCGAGGGGAGAAAGAGTGGAGAGAGGGCAGGAGAGAGGGGACAGAGAGCGGGGGAGAAAGTGGGGAAGCGAGATGGGGAGATTGTGGAGGTGAGTGAGGGGGTGAGAGAGGGGAGGGAGTGGTGGGGAGAGCGAGGAGGAGAGAGGGGGCAGAGCGCTGGGGGAGAAAGTGGGGGAAGAGAGATGGGGAGAGTGTGAAGGTGAGTGAGGGTGGTGAGAGAGAGGAGAATAGAGTGGGGCGAGAGATTGGGGTTAGAGAGGGGGAAAGAGAGAGGGGGAGAGGGAAGGGAGAGAGAGAGGGGGAGAGAGAGTGGGTGGGGAGAGAGTGGGGAGAGCGAGTGGGGAGAGAGGGGGAGGGGGAGAGAGAGGGGCGAGGGGGGAGAGAGGGGGAAGAGGTGGCGATAGAGGGGTGTGAGAGAGGTTGGAGAGAGGGGAAAGTCAGAGAGCTGGGAGAGAGTGGACAGCGAGAGGGGGAGATGGAGAGAGGGGAGATGGAGAGAGGGGAGTCGAAGAGAGGGGAGAGAGAAGATGGAGAGGGGAGAGATAGAGGGGAGAGAGATGAGAGAGAGAGAAAGGGTAGAGAGACAGGGGTAGATAAGTGCAGTAGTGAAAAGGATACAAAGAGAGGGGGGAGAAGTGGGGTGAGAGAGACGGCGAGAGAGGGGGACAAAGGGAATGGGAGAGAGGGAGCGGGAGAGAAGGAGGGAGGAGAGAGTGGGGGAGAGTGAGTAAGGGAGAGTGAGTGGGTAGAGAGAGAGAGACAGAGGGGGAGACAGAGTGGGGGAGAGAGAGGGGAGAGAGAGAGAGGGAGAGAGAGGGGGAGAGAGAGTGGGAGAGAGAGAGGGGGAGAGTGAGGGAGAGACAGAGGGGGAGATAGAGGGGGAGAAAGAGAGAGTGTGGTGCGGGGAGAGAGGGGAGAGGTGGAGAGAGAGGGGGGAGAATGAGAGCGGACGAGAGAGTGGTGGCGAGAGCGGGGGGGCTAGATTGGTGGGTGAGAGTGGGGGGCGCGACAGAGTGGGGGAGAGAGAAGGGGCGAGAGAGAGAGGGGCAGAGAGAGGGGGAGAGATAGAGGGAGAAAGAGTGTGGTGAGGGAAGAGAGGGGAGAGGTGGAGAGAGAGGGGGAGAATGAGAGCGGATGAGAGAGTGGTGGCTAGAGCGGGGGGGCTAGATTGGTGGGTGAGAGTGGGGGGCGCGACAGAGTGGGGGAGAGAGAAGGGGCAAGAGAGAGAGGGGCAGAGAGAGGGGGAGAGATAGAGGGAGAAAGAGAATGTGGTGAGGGAAGAGAGGGGAGAGGTGGAGAGAGAGGGGGGAGAATGAGAGCGGACGAGAGAGTGGTGGCGAGAGCGGGGGGGCTAGATTGGTGGGTGAGAGTGGGGGGCGCGACAGAGTGGGGGAGGGAGAAGGGGCGAGAGAGAGAGGGGGAGAGAGGGGGAGAGATGGGGGGAGAGTGGGGGAGAGACTGGAGGAGAGAATGGGGGAGTGATTGGTGGGAGAGAGTGTGGGGAGAGAGTGTGGGAGAAGGGGTAGAGAGTGAGTGAGAGAGTGGGGGATAGAGTAGGGGAGAGTGAGAGGGTGAGAGACGGAGGGAGTGAGAGAGGGAGAGAGAGGGGAGAAGGTTCGGTGACAGAGTGGGGAGAGAGTTTGTGAAGAGAGAGGGGGAGAGAGAGTGAGGGGAAGAGAGGGGCTAGAGAGAGAGGGTGAGAGCGCGTGGAGAGCGAGGGAGTGAAAGGGAATGAGAGGTGGAGGGAGAGTGAGGTGACAGAGTGAGGGGAGACAGCGAAGGGCAGAGAGAGAGAGGGGGTCGAGAGAGGAGTGCGAGAGACGGAGAGAAGGAGGGGAGAGAAGGGAGTGGAGAGAACGAGAGGAAGTGAGGGAAGGCAGAGAGAGTGGGTTGAGAGAGGGGGAGAGAGGGGGAGAGAGACAGAGGAGAAAGAGAGGAAGAGAGAGGAAGTGGGGAGGGAGAGGGGGTGAGAGAGAGGGGGAGAGAGGGGGGGAGAGAGGGGGGAGTGAGAGGTGAGAGAGAGATGAGAGAGAGGGGACAAAGAGAGGGAGAGAGAGAGGGGAGAGAGAGAGATGGGAGAGAGAGAAGCAGAGGAGAGACAATGGTGGTGGACTGAGAGATGTAGGCGAGAGAGAGAGGTGGTGGAGAGAGAGGTGAGTGAGAGAGAGGTAGGGGTGAGAGAGATGGGGAAAGAGGGAGAGGGAAGAGAGAGAGGGGAAGAGAGAGAGCGGAGAGAGAGGGGAGAGTGGGGGCGGGAGACGGGGCGAGAGAGGCGGGCGATAGGGGGCATGAGGGGGTGAGAGAGAGGGAGAGAGAGAAGGTGCAAGAGAGAGGGGTAGAGAGAGAGTGGGAGAGAGAGAGTGGGAGAGAGAGGGGGAGAGAGAGACGGTGAGAGAGAGGGCGAGTGAGAAGGGAGAGAAGGGAGAGAGAGGGGACGGGGACGAGAGCGGGGAGAGAGAGAGGTGGGAGAGAGAGAAGCGGGGAGAGACAATGCTGGAGGAGAGATGTAGGCGAGAGAGATGTGGGGGAGAGAGAGAGGTGAGTGAGAGAGAGGTGGGGGTGAGAGAGGTGGGGAAGAGAGAGGAGGAAAGAGATAGAGGGGACGAGAGAGAAGGGCAGAGAGAAGGAGGTCAAAAGAGGGGAGTAGGACCAACGGAGAGGGGTCAAGGGCGAGGGCGGAGAGAGGAGGGGGAGAGAGAGGGGGAGAGAGGGAGGAGAGGGGGAGAGAGAGGGGGAGACAGCGGGGATAGAGAGAGGGGAGAGAGGGGGAGGGGGAGAGAGAGATGGGGAGAGAGAGGGGGCAAGGTAGGGGGAGGGAGAGAGGTGAGTGAAACGGGCAGAGAGAGAGGAGAAAGAGAGGGGAAGGGAGAGGGGAGAGCAAGTGGGAAAGCGAGGTGCGAGAGAGGGGGACGAGTGAAAGAGGGAGACAGAGAGGGTGTGAGAGAGAGGGGAGGGAGAGGGGGAGAGTGAGAGGGGAGAGAGAGGGGGCAGAGAGGGTGGGGAGATAGTGTGGGGGAGTGAGTTGGGGATTGAGTGCGGGGAGAGAGTGGGAGTAGAGAATGTGGGGAGAGGTGGGAGAGAGGGGGTAAAGAATGGGGGAGAGAGAGAGGGAGGGAGTGAGAGGGGGAGGGAGAGTGAGGTGACAGAGTGAGGGGGTCGAAAGAGGGGGCGAGAGAGGGGGAGAGAGGAAGGGGAGTGAGGGAGGGGGAGAGAGGGAGGGGATAGGGAGGGGGTGAGACAGGGGACAGAGAAAGAGAGTGGGGAGAGACAGGGGGAGAGAAAGGGGAAGAGAGAGGGGGAGAAAGAGAAAGGTGAGAGAGTGAGGCAAGAGAGGGGGCAAGAGATGGGGAAAGAGAGAGAGGGAGAAAGAGAGGGAGAGAGCGAGGGGGGGAGCGAGAGAGGGTGGGGAGAGAGGGGTGGGAGAAAGGGGGAGGGGGAAGACAGAGGGGAAGACAGAAAGCGGGGGAGAGAGCGGGGAACAGAGGGGGAGATGGAGATGGAAGAGACGGTGAGAGGTAAGTGGGAAGATGGAGAGGGGAGAGAGAGTGGAGAGAGAGAGAGGAGAGAGAGAGGAGAGAGAGAGACGGGGTAGAGAGACAGGGGTAGAGAGACGGGAGTATTGAGAAGGATAAAGAGAGAGGGTGGAGAGAGAAGGGGGGCGAGAGAGGGGGACAGAGGGAGTGGGAGAGAGTGAGGGGAGAGAGAGAGGAAGAGAGAGAGGAGAGAGAGGTGGTGAGAGAGAGAAGTGGGGGAGATAGAGAGGTAAGTGAGAGAGGTGGGGGACAGAGAGGTGGGGGAAAGAGGGGGGAAGAAAGAGCGAGGGAAGAGAGAGGGGAAGAGAGAGGGGGGAAGATAAGGGGAGAGATAAGGGGGAGAGATAAGGGGAGAGACAAGGGGGAGAGATAAGGTGGAGAGATTGGGGGAGAGATTTGGGAGAGATTGGGGAGAGATTGGGGGCGAGATTGGGAGAGATTGGGAGAGATTGGGAGAGACGTACCAGGAGACATAGGGAAGAGAGAAGGGGAAAGAGAAGGAGAAAGAGAAGGGTAAAGAGAAGCGGAAAAATAGAGGAGAGAGAGGGATTAGAGAGAAATGGATTAGAGAGAGCGAACGGGAGAGAAAGGGGTCGAGTGCAGGGGTCGAGAGAGGTGGTCGAGAGGGGGAGAGTGAGGGGAGAGGGAGAGAGAGGGGTGAGAGCACAGGGGGAGAGAGAGTGGGGAGAGAGAGAGTGGGAAGAGAGAGGGGGCAGAGAGGGGGCAGAGAGGGGGGAGAAAATGAGAGAGTGGAGAGAGAGATTAAAGGGTGAGAGATGGGGAGAGCAATGTGTGAGCAAGAGAGACGGGCGAGAGGATGGCGAACGAGAGACAGAGAGAGGTGCAAGTGTGAGTGAGTGAGTGAGGGGACAGAAATGAGAGAGAGTTTGAGAGATCGAGAGAGAGAGTACGATAAGGGGACAAGAGAGAGAAAGAGAGAGAGAGAAAGATAGAAAGAGGGGGAGAGCAAGATAGGGAGAGATACAAGGTGAGCTAGAGAGAGAGGGACGTGAGTGAGAGGCACGCGAAGGGGGGAGAGAGAGAGTCAGGTGAGAGAGAGGGATGAGGTGGAGAGTGAGTGAGTGGGTGAGAGAGAGAGTGAGTGAGGGGAAGAGAGATAGAAAGAGAAGTTGAGAGAGGGGCTGAGAGAGAGAATGAGAGTGAGAGGGTGAGAGATAAAGAGTTAGGGAGTGAGAGAGGGGATCGAGAAAAAGCGACAGAGAGTCTGAGAGAGAGTCAGAGAGAGATGTCTCAGGGCGGACCAGTACAGCAGAGGTGAAAGCAGGACCCTTACAAGATGGTGGGAATGAAGCCTAGAATGTTGCTGTTCCTTGCCCAGCTCTGTGTCCATGTCCTGTCTTCCAGGTCTGAATACAGAAGGTCACTAACTCCTCCCTGTGCTGTTTACTGTGAGTGATCTTACCGGCTGCAGGATTTACTGAAGGCTCCAGACCTCCCTCTCCATCTCTGTCTGGCTGACCAAGCGTCTTTGATGTGGTTATGGACGAGACAGGAGTTAGGAATTCGGCTGAGACAGGAACAGCCTGATGACCGACAGGAGACAGGGAAACAGACAGAATGGGAAGTTAGACTGATGCAGTGAGGGATCTGGAAAATTCCAGTCTCCATCCCTGGCCTGTGCTGCTGTGTCTCTCTGGAATGGGGAATTCCATTGGCTCAGGATCTGGAGTAGCTGCAAGTGTGAGAGACACTGACAGAGGCAGCAATTCGACCCACACAGTGAGGGATATCACATGGAGAGAGACTGAGTGATATCACCAGAGTGCAGGAAGGTATCAGGATCACACAATGGTCATGATGAAAGGGTTGGGATTCATGGTGCACTGGGATCAGTACTCAGTGACGGTTGAGTATGAGTGGGACAGGTGATGGACACGTGCTATTCTCACCCGACTGTTCATCCAGATGTTAATGCCGGTGACAGTATATCCATCTAACTGCTTAATATCCTTTTAGGATGGAAATCTATTATAGACAGCGGGTCTGGTCTACACATGATCCAGAACCAGAGCGATGGGGTTGACTCTAAACTGCTCTCTGTAATGATCCAGCAAGGCACTCAGCTCAAGGGCAGCTCGGGGTGGGCATGCGATGCTGGCCAGCCAGAGACAGCAACATCCCATGAGTGAATTAAATACAACACTGCTGGGAGCAGTGTCCTGGTCAACCATGTCGGTAGGTTTATGGACAGGACTTTAAACTGACAGAGAGGATGCAGGGCCAGGGTTCAGGTGAAAGGAGCTTTCTAAATCCAAAGAGAAAATGGTGATGTAGCTGAAGACAAGCAGAAAGGAACAGAAAGAGACAGAGTTTAACTGAAACTGTATATCGGTGAATTGGACTGTGCCAAGAAATTGTGGAAAGAGTCAGTCGTAATGTTCTTTTTTGGAATGGATAAAGTCTCTACAATAAGGTGGATGGACTGGGGCACAGAGATAAATGAGATTTAGTGGTGACGGGGTGAACAAAAGGTGGAACATGAATATTCTATTGTACACCTCCTTGAGGGGTGTCAGGGAGTGCAGGATGGGTAACCCTGACAGTAATGGGTAACAAAGGCATTACAGAGAAAGCATTTGGCCTCAGATGATGAAGCTGAATCAGCCTGAATGCAGATTCTGGGTAACACGTGTCAAAAACACAAGCAGGAGAACAGTTTAGAGGCTGCCGAACAGCATTTCATTGCTCAACCCTGTTCCACATTCCAATGTATTCCTGTGTAATACAAAGGCACTGTGATAATTCTGGGAGACTTCAGTCTTTGTATAATCTGGGACAGTCACATCGGCAAAAGGGATGGTCTCCGAACTCCTCTTTGGATGTTTGTGTCAGTGTTTCTTTGAATAACACGTTGTGGAAACGGCCAGGGAGGTGACTATCTCAGATCGACCGTTGGGTGATGACGCTGAGGGAAGGAGTAATGTCCCACTGAGATATCCTCTGGGAAATTGTAGTGTCGTGGAATTCAGCAAGATGATGGATTTTTAAAGTGACCATAAAGCACACCCAACAATCACAAACAAAGCCATTGACATGTGTTTGAGAGGAGAACTGACCAAGGTAAACAGGGGAAACAGTGAAGTGTATGGCTGGAAATGGACAGTGCAAAACATTTACAGTCAGAGAGATGTACAGCACAGAAACAGGGCCTTCGGTCCAACTCATCCACTCCACCCACATATCCTAACATAATCTCATCACATTTGCCACCTCTTGGCCCAAATCCCTCTCAACCCTTCCTGTTCGTATACCCATCCAGATGCCTTTTAAATGCAGTAATTGTACCAGTCTCCACCACTTCACCAGGCAGGTCATTCCATACACGCAACACCCTCCACATCAAAACGTTGTCCCTTAGGTTCCTTTTATATCTTTCCCCTCTCATCCTGAACTTCGGCCCTCCAGTTCTGGACTACCCCACCCCAGGGAAAAGACCTTGTCTGTTAAACCTAACCATGCCTCTCATAGCTTTATAAACCTCCATATGGGTTACCCCTCAGCCTCAGACATTCCAGGGAAAACATCCCCAGCCCATTTAACCTCTCTCTTTAGCTCAAATCCTCCAATCCTGTCAGCGTCTTTGCTGTTAGTGTGGATGGGCCAATTTGGGCCAAAGAGCCTGTCTCCATGCTGGAGAACTCTATGACTCTATGAACATACCCAGGTGTCCCATAATACAGAAGCAGCCAAAACCATAGGAACACAAGCCGGTACAAATGTGAAACAGTCCTGCAGAATTTCACAGGAAGCCAGCCTGGCCTTGCAGTGAAGGATTCCTGGTACAGGAGCTGTGGTGAGATGCCCATAGAGAACTGGGGAAGGAAGCTGGAAAGATCACTCCACTGTCGATAGCCTGGAGGACCCCCAGCTGGGATAAGGCCGCTGGGATCCGGTCACCCCAGGGAAAACTACAGGCTGTGACAGAGCTCGGTCTCCTACGCAATGAGCAGGACAGAAGGTTGCAGGAAAATCTCACCCACATGGAACTACTCCAGTTACAATTGGGAAGAGCCCAATCCAGTGAAAGGAGGGTCTCTGGGGATGGGGAGGCAGCCTCAGGTTACATTGACAATCTGGAATGACAGTGTATGAGCTCCAAGCAGCTGCATGGGTCCTGTACACCTGCAACATGGAACAACACACATCAGGCCCCAGTAGGGGGTGTCAGGAGCAAATACAATCCCGAGGGAACCAGGACTCCTCCCAGATGGGATAAAGTGTGCCTTCGGGGTTCTACCTCCCCAGGGAGATAATGATAGGCCCCACACTGACACATCCACACCCGCTCACAGATGGGGACTCCCACTGCCTGTCTCCCAGGTAACTGCAACTTTTGCCCCCATCCCTGAGCCACAGACGGACCCAGATTCCATGAATCCTGTGGTTACCCAGGGTAAAGCAGCTTATGGTCTTCACTCCGTACACAACAGCCATTCCAGGCACCAGCTGGTGGGCAGCACCAAAAAGGCCACTCTGTTTGATCCTGTCACAAACCCAGATACATTTTTGAATGAGATAGACCGACAGTCTGTCATACACGGACTGGATGCTGACAAACAAATTAAATTAATCGCCATGTGACTTTTTCCACCAGGCCATTCAGCCCTCCCTGAGGGACAACAGTAAGGGAGGGGCATCCTTGATGAAATGAAGGCAGCGGTCCTCACTGCTCGAGAGAAGTCCCATCCCGGATTAGTGACAAACAGCGGAAATATTTGTTCCAGGAGAACACCCACACGAACATGTCTCACTGTCAGTTACAGCAGCTCACCAAGGGCTGGGTTAATGACAGCTGTAAGGACACTTTCAGTGGGGCACTGGGCTTGGTGCGAGGGATTCCAATTATCCCAAGTGACAATGTTAGGATGGGGATCTTTGAAGTCGAAAGTATCGGAATTACATTAAAGAAGGTATTTGGATGGGTTATCATGATTCCATCCCACATGCTGTGGAGATAGAGGGGACATTGACAAGGACCACACTTACGTAAATGTGAAGGAACAGGCCAGACCATGGCATTCCCACCGCCTGTCATTAACGAATTCGGCTCCTCTCACATCAAGCTGTGGTCCTAACCGCACTCACCTTGATATATCTCGGGATACCGGTGGTTAGGATTACAGGATGTAACAGATGGGTCCGATCATGGTGAATAATGCCTGGACACACCCCCAGGGACTGGAAGGTAGATGGAACTCCCCGGGTGATCACCTTAGTTTCATTCATTTGCAGTGTTTGAGTGTTCCTGGCTGGGCCCAGTATTGATTGCCTGTCCGTAGCTGCTCGGGAGCTGGTTTTGGTGGTGAGCTGCACATTGAACTGTTGCAGGTGGTGGACCCACAATGTCCTTAGGAAGGGAATTCCTGGAGTTTGAGCCAGGAGGTCTCATTCACTTGCATTTATTCTGCTCACCGGATGTAGGCTATGCATCACAATTCTGTATGGATTCTCAGAACGGAATATGTTTTGTCGAAACAGTTAGGAGAGCCACAGTCACTCGGTGGTTAGCACTGTCACCTCACATCGCCAGAGACCTGGGTTTGATTCCACTCCTGAGTGACTGTCTGTGTGGAGTTTGTACATTCTCCCTCCATCTGTATGGGATTTCTCCCACTGTTCAATGGTGGGCATTTTTGACAGATTGCCCATAGTGCCGATCGATATTCAGGTTAGCTGGAATAGCCATGGGAAATGTAGGGTTTCAGGGATATCATCAGGGGATGGATCTGAGTTGGATTCTCTTCAGAGGGTCATTGTGGTCTCGATGGGCTGAAGGGCCTGTTTCTGCTCTGTAGGGATTCTATGATATCACTTATCAGCCATATGACAATCAGTTTGACCAATGAACAAAATGGTTTTCGCTCAAACAGCAGGCTACTCTGACAACAAACATAACCAGCTTTTAAAATTAGGTTTGTAATTCATTGTATAAGCTTCTTTCTATTCAAAAGACTGGGTGGGGGAGGGGGAATGGGTGAAATGTTCCTGCCTCCTTGCTAAAACACAGATAGACAGCTAAGAGATGCTGGGTATATTGGACAAGTTATACTCCCAAATCACAAAAGCCAGACAGCAGCCAGATGGTTATCCCATCAGCATAATGTCAAAGGCAACAGTTCCCCTGGGCAGACATATCCCTAATAACGTCTCCACCAAACAAAGGAGGGCCCAAACAGGAAGGTACCGGGTCCTGCTACACAAAGAAACTAACAGGAACAAGCCATCCAAATGATTAGCAACGCTTCAAACTATTAACTGATTCTCCGAATTGGCCAGAAGTATAGAAACTTCTGCGAAACCATCCAGAAATGAACAAAACCAGGGATCACCTGCAGACTGATCTCTTGAATTTTCTGGAGGCTTTCTGAGGTGACCAACATGGCAAGGGACAGAGACCAGCTCACCATCCACAGAGAGGGAGAGAGAGAGGGAGAGAGAGACAAGCTGAAGGAAACCTCAGGAGCATGGGAGAGAGGGAGTGTGAAAATCCATTGAGAGAGAGAGAGCTGGAACCAACTGGAATACTGAGTGTCACCCCTTCAGTCTGTCCATGCTTCAACGTCTGTTTGTCTTAGTCTGACTTCCCCTTCTCTCTTTGTCCTTCTCTCTCTGTCTGTCTCTTTCTCTCAATCTGCCTTTCTCTCACACCCTCCCTCTCACTGTCTGTCTCTGCCCCATCTTTCTCTCATCCCCCTTCTCCATCCCCACTCTCTCTACCTCTCTCTCTTTTTCTCACCCTCCCTTTCTCTTTTTCTTTGTTTCAGACCTGAAAGTGCTCACCCAATTTTGAACCCACTAAATATATTTTGGCCCTCATTTTCACTCTCCTCCCAAATTTATTCCCTTCCCCAAATACCTTCCCTCCCAAATACCTACCTTACCAACTGTGCCCCCCTCAAATATTTTGCTGCCCCCCCCAACATTGCTGTGAGCCCCACTCCCTGGGGCAGAGGGAGTGGAGTGGAAAAGTGTGGAGCTGGAAAAGCCCAGCAGGTCAGGCCTGAACCATCGACTCTCCTGGCTGACCCGCTGCGCTTCCCCAGCTCCACACTTTGTAACTCTGACTCTCCAACATCTGCAGTCCTCACTTTCTCACACAGGTAAATGAGTCTGGGTTGACTGACTGGCCTCTGACTGTTTTAATGCACAGCAAGATCCCAGTCCGAGAATTACAGAAGGTTTGCATCACAGATGGAGTCCTTTCTGCCCATCATCCACTCTCTCCCATTAAATGATCCTGGTCCGGTTCAGGATCCTCAGGATTGGCCCCTGAATGGCCTCATTGACTATCCTTCCTGTGGAGACATCTTCTCCACCCTGTCTCAGATTTTGCATCACATGCTATCCCTCCCTCCATCTCTCTCTGACAACAGCTTCTCCCTTCTTCACCAACCCCAAAGCCCCATCAAACCCTCCCCCTGTCTCTGGCTGTCCCACTTCCTCCTTGTCTCCCACTCTCCCCCTTCCCATGCAGACTCACAGCCCCTGGGCTGGAGGACATAGTGCAGAGACTAACTCACCTTTTGACTGACTTCAGTAATGCACAGTAAGATCGCACTCGAAAGCCATCGCCAAGTACACACACACTGTCCTTCTCCCTCAATTTATGTCCTTCTCACTCTCTGTCTCTCCCTGTTTCTCTCACTCTGCCCTTTTCTCACTCTGCGTCCCTGACTCTTACTGCCCATTTCTCTCTCTCCACTTTCTCCATCTCCACTCTCTCCACGTCTCTCTCTCTCTTTGTCAGTGCCCCTTTCTCTCTTCTTTTTCTCTATTTCAGACTCACTCAGAAAAGTACTTCATGTTCCTCCCCTACAGTGGGGGTAATACCTGGGAGAGACTAGGCACTGAGGCAAACTCTTCCCAATGCCCCTTCCTCCAGTCACTGGGACAGAGCAGAGGGGTCCAGGGAGAAAGAGGGAGAGAAACTACAGGAGAGAAAGAAAGATGGATGGACAGACAGTGAGAGGGAGGGAGAGAACAAGAGAAAGACAGGCAGGCAGAGGGGGGTAGAGGAAGTGAGAAGAACCGAGAAAGAGCAGGACAGAGACAGACAGAGAGAGAGAGACAGAGTGAAACTCCAGGAAGAGAAATACAATGTCAGACAGATACAAGGTGAAAATGGGGAGAGAAAGACAGGGAGAGAAGTTCAGGCAGACAGCAAGACAGAAATCCCAGGGAGAGATATAGGACAGAGAGAGAGAGAGGAGATGCAACAGCAGAGAGATAGAGCTGAGAGAGTGGGGTGGTGGTGGGGGCTGTGATGTGGCTAGGATGATGTACAGACAGGAATAGCAAGATCCCACAGAGCTGACAGACAGATGCAGAGAGAGATGAGCAAGGTGTTAGTTTTGTGAAAGACTGAATGATTAAGCATTCCTGAAAAACCTGGTGAGGTGACAAAGGAGGAAGGGAATCTACTGGGAAATGTAAACAGTACAGAGATGTGAAGGATGGTGAGAGATAGGGATTGAAGGAAAGATGTGGGAGAGAGAACTGGGAACGCAGAAACAGACATGAGAGCTGCAGAGAGAGAGGGAAGGAGTTAAATCTGTGGGATCAGATCCTTTGCTCCTTTCCACAGACGGCCTGAACCCCACAATGTGTGTGTGTGTGTGTGTGTGTGTGTGTGTGTGTGTGTGTGTGCGCTTTTGTCTGATGGTTCCTCATGGCAGAATAATTTGATTCTCTGTCTCTGTATTGTCCCAGTTTCAGCTCCCAAACCAAATGTTGAATCATCCACGATCCTATTGAATAGTAGAGCAGGCTCGAGGGGCTGAATGGTCTCCTCCTGTTCCTATTTCGGATGGTCTTATGTTCTTAACACTACCTCCCAGCTCTTGGCCCCCACACTGGAGGTTATGACTCCACAAGGCCCTGATCTGTAGAGTGCTGCACTCTTCCGTGAGTCTCGGAGGGAACCAGCCTGATTTGGATTGGAGTTGCAGCCTCTCAGTGAGAAGTGAAATCTCCTCGAGATTCCCCTCAGTCTCTCACTGTAAGGTGGAGCAGGCCAGTCCCGGGGAAGCAAACAGCAGGCCAGGTCTGCCCTGTCCTCCAGCTCCATTTCAGAAGGTCACATGGGAGGGGCTTGGTTCCTTCATCAGCTTCCCGTACTCTCCCTTCTGGGTTAGAGTGGGGGCCGAATGGCCTTGCTCCTGGATCCTATTGAGGTACAGGCTGGCTATGATTGGGTTATACAGGACATGCCCCCGGAGTGAGGTCAGTTAGCTCAGTTAGCTGGACAGTTGGTTTATAATGCAGAGTAAAATCAATAGCGTGTGTTGAATTCCCACACCAGCTGGGGTTACCCTGAAGGACTCTCCTTCCCACCCTCTCCCCTCAGCTGGGCCATAGTGACCCTCTGATTAAATCCCCACCAGACCCCACTCTGTAATGAGGAGCTGTCCCATGCTCTGGTAAGACTACGGTGACATTACATTGGTTTGTACCTGGAGCTCTGTGTGCAGGACTAGTCACTGCATTACCAGAGGGATGTTAGTGTGAGGGGAAGGTTTACTGGATGAATCCCCACTGGAATGAACAGCACTCTCTTTCCCCCAGTTAATTCACTCTTGCAGCCTTTGTGTCTTTGGAGACATGAGGACCATTTCAACTGAAACAGCAGCTGCATTTTATATTCATAAGATTGGCTCGTTTATACACACACACACACACACACACACAGAGACACACACACACTCCCTCAAACACACACACACACACACAAACAGACACACACACACACACAGACACACTCCCTCAAACACACACACACACAAACAGACACACACACACAGACACACTCCCTCAAACACACACACACACACACACACAAACAGACACACACACACACTCCCTCAAACACACACAGACACACTCCCTCAAACACACACAGACGCACTCTCACACACACATACACAAAGGACCCCGCCACACACAGGCTCTCTCACACACACAGACACACGCTCCCTCAAACAGAAACACTCACACACACACACATACACACAGGCACAACTCTCTCACACACACACACACAAGCACACACTATATCTCTCATACACGCATAGACATACGCTCTCTCAAATACACACACGGACACACACTCTCACACATACACGCAGACACACTCTCTCTCACACAGACACACTCTCTCTCACACACACACATTCTCTCACACACCCACTCGCTCTCATGCACACAGACACTTTCTCTCTCACACACACACTCTCTCTCTCACACACACTCTCTGTCTCTCACACACTCACACTCTCTCACACAAACACTCTCTGTCTCTCAAACACTCACACTCTCTCTCTCACACACACTCTCTGTCTCTCTCACACACAGACATTCTCTCTCTCACACATACACACAGACAGACACACAGACACACGATCCCTCATACACACACAGACGCACTCTCTCACACACACATATACACACACTCTCTCTCATTTACACACACACACACTCTCACACACCCATTCACTCTCACGCACACAGACACTCTCTCTCACATACACACTCTCTGTCTCTCACACACACAGACATTCTCTCTCACACACATACACACAGACAGACACATATACACACGATCCCTCAAACACACTCAGACACACTCTCTCTCACACACACATAAACACACAGTTACTCTCTCTCTCACGCACACATACACAGGCAGACACACGCTCCCTAAAACACACACACACTCTCTCACACACACACATAAACGCACAGTTACTCTCTCTCACACACACATACACACGCAGACACACGCTCCCTCAAACACACATAGACACTCTCTCACACACACACATGGACACACACTCTCTCACACACAGACGCTCTCTCACACACACACATAAACACAAAGTTACTCTCTCTCACACACACATACACAAGCAGACACACGCTCCCTCAAACTCACATAGACACACTCTCTCACACACACACACATGGACACACACTCTCTCACACACAGACGCTCTCTCTCTCTCACACACATAAACACACAGTTACACTCTCTATCACACACACATTCACACGCAGACACATGCTCCCTCAAATATGCATAGACACACTCTCTCATACACACACACGGACACCCACACTCTCTCTCACACACACATGCACACAGACACACACTCTCTCACACACACATGCACACTATTTCTCGCATAAGACACATTGTCATACGCACACACAGACACACAGACACATACACACAGAGATACACAGAGACACACGCACATAGAAAAACAGACACATTCTCTCACACACACAGACACACACTCACACACACATACACACAGACACACTCTCTCTCACACACATACACACAGAGACACACACCCCCTCAAACACACACAGCCACACATTCTCACATGAACATTCACTTTCTCTCTCACGCACACATATACAGACACACAGAGATACACATGCATAAACTCTTTCACACACACAAACACGGGCAGTCTCTCTCTCTCTCTCTGACTGTTTCCCCCTCCCTCACACACACACACACCTGTAAAGGTATGGTTGAGGTATTGCTGGAGAAATGATTTCTCCGAGGAATGAACCCTGATCTCACATGATGACTGCTCCAGGGGGACAGACAGCAGCTACAGATGACTTGTTGGATCTTCCTGTGCACCACCTCTTGCATCGACAGCGTTAGTCTGTTTGGGTGCCTGCTTTTCTAAAGCGTCTCCAAGCAACAAGTGACAATAAATTGATGAAAGTTTTCCCCCAAACCATGTTTCAGACACATGCTGCTGTTATTTTTCCTCTGATTGTTTAAAATGATCCGAATCTTTTGAAATGGGGGGTGGCTTCCATTTCAAATTACGACACCAGAGTGCCTCGGCGACCCTGGAAATGATCAGGGAATTACATCTGTTCCTTTCTATCCTCTGCACTCTGTACCACCAGATAGTGCTCCGTCAGTACCTCAGATAGTGCTCCCTGAAAAGCCCAGATAGTTCTCCCTCAATACCTCAGATAGTTCTCCTTGAATACCCCAGATAGTTCTCCCTCAATACGTCAGATAGTGCTCCCTCAGTAACTCAGAAAGTGCTCCCTCAATACCTCAGATAGTTCTCCCTCAATCCCTCAGAAAGTTCTCCCTCAAAAGCTCAGATAGTTCTCCCTCAGTACCTCAGATAGTGCTCCCTCAATATCTCTGAAAGTGCTCCCGCAATACATCAGAAAGTGCTGCCTCAATAGCTCAGATAGTTCTCCCTCAGTACCTCAAATAGTGCTCCCTCAGTACCTCAGAAAGTGCTCCCCCAGTACCTCAGAAAGTGACCCCTCAAGACCTCAGAAAGTGCTCCCTCAGTACCTCAGAAAGTGTTCCCTCAATGTCTCAGAAAGATCTCCATCAATACCTCAGATAGTCCTCCCGCAGTAGCTCAGAAAGTGTCCCCTCAATACCGCAGAAAGTGCTCCCTCAGTACCTCAGAAAGTGCTCCCTCAACCTCAGAGAGTACTCCCGCAATATCTCAGAAAGTGCTCCCACAATATTTCCGATAGTTCTCCCTCAATACCTCAGATAGTGCTCCCTCAATACCTCAAAACGTGCTCCCTCAATATCTCAGATTGTTCTCCCTCAGTAACCCAGATAATGTTCACTCAATTACTCAGTGAGTGCTCACTCAGTACCTCAGACAGTGCTCTCTCAGTACCTGAGAAAGTGCTCCCTCAGTACTTCAGAAAGTGCTCCCTCAATATCTCAGATAGTTCTCCCTCAGTACCTCAGAATGTGCTCCCTCAACCTCAGAAAGTGCTCCCTCAGTACCTCAGATCGTGCTCCCTCAATACTTCAGAAAGTGCTCCCTCAATATCTAAGATAGTTCTCCCACAATATCTCTGAAAGTGCTCACACAATATTTCAGATATTTCTCCCACCGTACTTCATAAAGTGCTCCCTCAATACTTCAGATGGTGCTCCCACAGCCCCTCAGAAAGTACTCCCCCAATACCTCAGAAAGTGCTCTCTCAGCAGCTAAGAAATGCTGCCCCAATACCTCAGAAAGTGCTCTCTCAGCAGCTCAGAAATGCTGCCTCAGTACCTCAGTAAGTGCCCCCTCAATACCTCAGAAAGTGCTCCCTCAATACTTCAGAAAGTGCTCCCTCAATATCTAAGAAAGTGCTCCCTCAATACCTCAGCAAGTCCTCCCTCAATGCTTCAGATAGTGCTCTCTCAGTACCTCAGATAGTTCTCACTCAGTACATCAGATAGTGCTCCCTAAATACCTCAGAAAGTGCTCCCTCAATACCTCAGAATTTGCTCCCACAATATCTCAGAAAGTGCTCTCTCAGTGCCTCAGAAAGTGCTCCCTCAGTCCCTCAGGAAGTGCTCCCTCAATGTCTCAGAAAGTGCTCCCTCAGTACCTCAGATAATGCTAGCTCATTTCCTCAGATAGTGCTCCCTCAATACCTCAGAAAGTTCTCCCTCAATACCTCAGAATTTGCTCCCTCAATAATTCAGATAGTGCTTCCTCAACACCTCAGAAAGTGCTCCCTCAGTACCTCAGATCGTGCTCCCTTAATACCTCAGAAATTTATCGCTCAATATCTAAGATAGTTCTCCCTCAATATCTCAGAAAGTGCTCCCACAATATTTCAGATAAGTCTCCCACCGTACTTCAGAAAGTGCTCCCTCAATCTCTCAGAAAGTGCTCCCCCAGTACCTCAGAAAGTGCTCCCACAGTACCTCTGGAAGTGCTCCCTCAATACCTCAGAAAGTGCTCCCTCAATACCTCAGATAGTTCTCCGTCAGTACCTCAGCATGTGCCCCCTCAATACCTCAGAATGTGCTCCCTCAGTACCTCAGAAAGTGCTAGCTCAGTACCTCAAATATTGCTCCCTCAATACCTCAGAATGTGCTCCCTCAATACCTCAGAATTTGCTCCCTCAATAATTCAGATAGTGCTCCCTCAATACCTCAGCAAGTCCTCCCTCAATACCTCAGATATTTCTCACTCAGTATATCAGACAGTGCTCCCTAAATACCTCTGAGAGTGCTTAATCAGTACCTCAGAAAGTGCTCCCTCAATATCTCAGAAAGTGCTCCCTCAATACCTCAGAAAATGCTCTATCAGCAGCAAAGAAAGTCCTCCCTCAGTACCTCATAAAGTGCTCCCTCAAGACCTCAGAAAGTGCTCCCTCAGTACCTCATAAAGTGCTCACTCAAGACGTCAGAACGTGCTCCCTCAGTACCTCAGAAAGTGCTCCCTCAACCTCAGATAGTACTCACTCAATACCTCAGATAGTGCTCCCTCAATACCTCCAAATGTGCTCCCTCAATACCTCAGAAAGTCATCCCTCAGTACTTCAGACAGTGCTCCCTCAATACCTCAGGAAGTGCTCCTTCAGTACCTCAGAAAGTGCTCCATCAATACCTCAGATAGTCCTCTCTCAATACCTCAGAAAGTGCAACCTCAGTACCTCAGAAATTGCTCCCTCAATACCTCGGTTAGTTCTCCCTCAGTACCTCAGAAAGTGCTCCCTTAATACCTCAGAAAGTGCTCCCTCAGTACCTCAGATAGTGCTCCAACAATACCTCAGAAAGTGCTACCACAATACCTCAGAAAGTGCTCCCTCAGTACCTCAGATAGTGGTCCCCAATACCTCTGAAAGTGCTCTCTTAGTACCTCAAAAAGTGTTCCCTCAGTACCTCAGAATGTGCTCCCTCAACCTCAGAAAGTGCTCCCTCAGTACCTCAGATCGTGCTCCCTCAATACCTCAGAAAGTGCTCCCTCAATATCTAAGATAGTTCTCCCACAATATCTCAGAAAGTGCTCACACAATATTTCAGATATTTCTCCCACCGTACTTCAGAAGGTGCTCCCTCAATACTTCAGAAGGTGCTCCCACAGCCCCTCCGAAAGTACTCCCCCAATACCTCAGAAAGTGCTCTCTCAGCAGCTCAGAAAGTGCTGCCTCAGTACCTCAGTAAGTGCCCCCTCAATACCTCAGAAAGTGCTCCCTCAATACCTCAGAAAGTGCTCTCTCAAGACTTCAGATAGTGCTCCCTCAATACCTCAGAAAGTGCTCCCGCAATACTTCAGAAAGTTCTCCCTCAATATCTAAGAAAGTGCTCCCTGAATACCTCAGCAAGTCCTCCCTCAATACTTCAGATAGTGCTCTCTCAGTACCTCAGATAGTTCTCACTCAGTACATCAGATAGTGCTCCCTAAATACCTCTGAAAGTGCTTCCTCAGTACCTCAGAAAGTGCTCCCTCAATACCTCAGAATTTGCTCCCACAATACCTCAGAAAGTGCTCTCTCAGTGCCTCAGAAAGTGCTCCCTCAGTACCTCAGGAAGTGCTCCCTCAATGTCTCAGAAAGTGCTCCCTCAGTACCTCAGATAATGCTAGCTCATTTACTCAGATAGTGCCCCCTCAATACCTCAGAAAGTGCTCCCTCAATACCTCAGAATTTGCTCCCACAATACCTCAGAAAGTGCTCTCTCAGTGCCTCAGAAAGTGCTCCCTCAGTACCTCAGAAAGTGCTCCCTCATTACCTCAGATAATGCTAGCTCATTTCCTCAGATAGTGCTCCCTCAATACCTCAGAAAGTTCTCCCTCAATACCTCAGAATTTGCTCCCTCAATAATTCAGATAGTGCTTCCTCAACACCTCAGAAAGTGCTCCCTCAGTACCTCAGATCGTGCTCCCTTAATACCTCAGAAATTTATCCCTCAATATCTAAGATAGTTCTCCCTCAATATCTCAGAAAGTGCTCCCACAATATTTCAGATAGGTCTCCCACCGTACTTCAGAAAGTGCTCCCTCAATATCTCAGAAATTGCTCACACAATATTTCAGATATTTCTCCCAACGTACTTCAGAAAGTCAATACCTCAGAAAGTGCTCTCTCAGCAGCTCAGAAAGTGCTGCCTCAGTATCTCAGTAAGTGCCCCCTCAATACCTCAGAAAGTGCTCCCTCAATACCTCAGAAAGTGCTCCATCAATACTTCAGATAGTGCACCCTCAATACCTCAGAAAGTGCTCCCTCAATACTTCAGAAAGTGCACCCTCAATATCTCAGAAAGTGCCCACTCAATAACTCAGCAAGTCCTCCCTGAATACTTCAGATAGTGCTCTCTCAGTACGTCAGATAGTTCTCACTCAGTACATCAGATAGTGCCTCCTAAATACCTTTGAAAGTGCTCCCTCAATACCTGCGAAATTGCTCCCACAATACCTCAGAAAGTGCTCTCTCAGTACCTCAGAAAGTGCTCCCTCAGTACCTCAGAAAGTGCTCCCTCAATACCTCAGAAAGTGCTACCACAATACCACAGAAAGTGCTACCACAATACCTCAGATAGTTCTCCCTCAGTACCTCAGATAGTGGTCCCCAATACCTCAGAAAGTGCTCTCTTAGTACCTCAGAAAGTGTTCCCTCAATACCTCAGAAATTGCTACCTCAGTACCTCAGAAAGTGCCCCCTCAGTACCTCAGAAATTGCTCCCTCAATACCTCGGTTAGTTCTCCCTCAGTAACTCAGAAATTGCTCCCTTAATACCTCAGAATGTGCTCCCTCAGTACCTCAGAAAGTGCTTCCTCAATAGCTCAGAAAGTGCTCCCTCAGTACCTCAGAAAGTGCTCCCTCAATCTCAGAAAGTGCTCCCTCAAGACCTCAGAAAGTGCTCCCTCAGTACCTCAGGAAGTGCTCCCTCAATGTCTCAGAAAGATGTCCATCAATACCTCAGATAGTCCTCCCGCAGTAGCTCATAAAGTGTCCCCTCAAGAACGCAGAAAGTGCTCCCGCAGTACCTCAGAAAGTGCTCCCTCAACCTCATATAGTACTCGCTCAATACCTCAGATAGCGCTCCCTCAATACCTCAAAATGTGCTCCCTCAGTACCTCAGAAAGTCATCCCTCAGTACTTCAGAATGTGCTCCCTCAATACCTCAGATAGTGCTCCCTCAATACCTCAGAAAGTGCAACCTCAGTACCTCAGAAATTGCTCCATCAATACCTCAGATAGTGCTCCCTCAATACCTCAGAAAGTGCAACCTCAGTAACTCAGAATTTGCTCCCTCAATACCTCAGAAAGTGCTACCACAATACCTCAGAAAGTGCTACCTCAATACCTCAGATGGTTCTCCCTCAGTACCTCAGATAGTGGTCCCCAATACCTCAGAAAGTGCTCTCTTAGTAACTCAGAAAGTGTTCCCTCAATTCCTCACAAAGTGCTACCTCAGAACCTCAGAAAGTGATCCCTCAATACCTCAGACAGTACTCCCTCAGTACCTCAGAAATTGCTCCCTCAGTACCTCAGAAATTGCTCCCTCAATACCTTGGTTATTTCTCCCTCAGTACCTCAGAAAGTGCTCCCTTAATACCTCAGAAAGTGCTCCCTCAGTACCTCAGAAAGTGCTCCCTCAGTACCTCAGAAAGTGCTACCACAATACCTCAGAAAGTGCTACCTCAATACCTCAGATGGTTCTCCCTCAGTACCTCAGATAGTGGTCCCCAATACCTCAGAAAGTGCTCTCTTAGTAACTCAGAAAGTGTTCCCTCAATTCCTCACAAAGTGCTACCTCAGAACCTCAGAAAGTGATCCCTCAATACCTCAGACAGTACTCCCTCAGTACCTCAGAAATTGCTCCCTCAGTACCTCAGAAATTGCTCCCTCAATACCTTGGTTATTTCTCCCTCAGTACCTCAGAAAGTGCTCCCTTAATACCTCAGAAAGTGCTCCCTCAGTACCTCAGAAAGTGCTCCCTCAGTACCTCAGAAAGTGCTACCACAATACCTCAGAAATTGCTCCCTCAATACCTCGGTTAGTTCTCCCTCAGTAACTCAGAAATTGCTCCCTTAATACCTCAGAATGTGCTCCCTCAGTACCTCAGAAAGTGCTTCCTCAATAGCTCAGAAAGTGCTCCCTCAGTACCTCAGAAAGTGCTCCCTCAATATCTCAGATAGTTCTCCCTCAGTACCTCAGAATGTGCTCCCTCAATCTCAGAAAGTGCTCCCTCAAGACCTCAGGAAGTGCTCCCTCAGTACCTCAGGAAGTGCTCCCTCAATGTCTCAGAAAGATGTCCATCAATACCTCAGATAGTCCTCCCGCAGTAGCTCATAAAGTGTCCCCTCAAGAACGCAGAAAGTGCTCCCGCAGTACCTCAGAAAGTGCTCCCTCAACCTCATATAGTACTCCCTCAATACCTCAGATAGCGCTCCCTCAATACCTCAAAATGTGCTCCCTCAGTACTTCAGAAAGTCATCCCTCAGTACTTCAGAATGTGCTCCCTCAATACCTCAGATAGTGCTCCCTCAATACCTCAGAAAGTGCAACCTCAGTAACTCAGAATTTGCTCCCTCAATAACTCAGAAAGTGCTACCTCAATACCTCAGATGGTTCACCCTCAGTACCTCAGATAGTGGTCCCCAATACCTCAGAAAGTGCTCTCTTAGTAACTCAGAAAGTGTTCCCTCAATTCCTCACAAAGTGCTACCTCAGAACCTCAGAAAGTGATCCCTCAATACCTCAGACAGTACTCCCTCAGTACCTCAGAAATTGCTCCCTCAGTACCTCAGAAATTGCTCCCTCAATACCTTGGTTATTTCTCCCTCAGTACCTCAGAAAGTGCTCCCTTAATACCTCAGAAAGTGCTCCCTCAGTACCTCAGAAAGTGCTCCCTCAGTACCTCAGAAAGTGCTACCACAATACCTCAGAAAGTGCTACCTCAGTACCTCAGATAGTTCTCCCTCAGTACCTCAGAATGTGCTCCCTCAACCTCAGAAAGTGCTCCCTCGGTACCTCAGATCGTGCTCCCTCAATACCTCAGAAAGTGCTCCCTCAATATCTAAGATAGTTCTCCCTCAATACCTCAGAAAGTGCTCCCTCAATACCTCAGATAGTTCTCCGTCAGTACCTCAGCATGTGCCCCCTCAATACCTCAGAATGTGCTCCCTCAGTACCTCAGAAAGTGCTAGCTCAGTACCTCAAATAGTGCTCCCTCAATACCTCAGAATTTGCTCCCTCAATAATTCAGATAGTGCTCCCTCAATACCTCAGCAAGTCCTATCTCAATACTTTAGATAGTGCTCTCTCAGTACCTCAGATAGTTCTCACTCAGTATATCAGACAGTGCTCCCTAAATACCTCTGAAAGTGATTCCTCAGTACCTCAGAAAATGCTCTCTGTGCAGCTAAGGAAGTGCTCCCTCAGTACGTCATAAAGTGCTCCCTCAAGACCTCAGAAAGTGCTCCCTCAGTCCCTCAGGAAGTGCTCCCTCCATGTCTCAGAAAGATCTCCATCAATACCTCAGATAGTCCTCCCGCAGTAGCTCATAAAGTGTCCCCTCAATAACGCAGAAAGTGCTCCCTCAGTACCTCAGAAAGTGCTCCCTCAACCTCAGATAGTACTCCCTCAATACCTCAGATAGTGCTCCCGCAATACCTCAAGATGTGCTCCCTCAATACCTCAGAAAGTCATCCCTCAGTACTTCAGACAGTGCTCCCTCAATACCTCAGAATTTGCTCCCACAATACCTCAGAAAGTGCTCTCTCAGTGCCTCAGAAAGTGCTCCCTCAGTACCTCAGGAAGTGCTCCCTCAATGTCTCAGAAAGTGCTCCCTCAGTACCTCAGATAATGCTAGCTCATTTACTCAGATAGTGCTCCCTCAATACCTCAGAAAGTGCTCCCTCAATACCTCAGAATTTGCTCCCACAATACCTCAGAAAGTGCTCTCTCAGTGCCTCAGAAAGTGCTCCCTCAGTACCTCAGAAAGTGCTCCCTCAGTACCTCAGATAATGCTAGCTCATTTCCTCAGATAGTGCTCCCTCAATACCTCAGAAAGTTCTCCCTCAATACCTCAGAATTTGCTCCCTCAATAATTCAGATAGTGCTTCCTCAACACCTCAGAAAGTGCTCCCTCAGTACCTCAGATCGTGCTCCCTTAATACCTCAGAAATTTATCCCTCAATATCTAAGATAGTTCTCCCTCAATATCTCAGAAAGTGCTCCCACAATATTTCAGATAGGTCTCCCACCGTACTTCAGAAAGTGCTCCCTCAATATCTCAGAAATTGCTCACACAATATTTCAGATATTTCTCAAAACGTACTTCAGAAAGTCAATACCTCAGAAAGTGCTCTCTCAGCAGCTCAGAAAGTGCTGCCTCAGTATCTCAGTAAGTGCCCCCTCAATACCTCAGAAAGTGCTCCCTCAATACCTCAGAAAGTGCTCCATCAATACTTCAGATAGTGCACCCTCAATACCTCAGAAAGTGCTCCCTCAATACTTCAGAAAGTGCACCCACAATATCTCAGAAAGTGCCCACTCAATACCTCAGCAAGTCCTCCCTGAATACTTCAGATAGTGCTCTCTCAGTACCTCAGATAGTTCTCACTCAGTACATCAGATAGTGCCTCCTAAATACTTTTGAAAGTGCTCCCTCAATACCTGCGAAATTGCTCCCACAATACCTCAGAAAGTGCTCTCTCAGTGCCTCAGAAAGTGCTCCCTCAGTACCTCAGAAAGTGCTCCCTCAATACCTCAGAAAGTGCAACCACAATACCACAGAAAGTGCTACCACAATACCTCAGATAGTTCTCCCTCAGTACCTCAGATAGTGGTCCCCAATACCTCAGAAAGTGCTCTCTTAGTACCTCAGAAAGTGTTCCCTCAATACCTCAGAAAGTGCTACCTCAGTACCTCAGAAAGTGCCCCCTCAGTACCTCAGAAATTGCTCCCTCAATACCTCGGTTAGTTCTCCCTCAGTACCTCAGAAAGTGCTCCCTTAATACCTCAGAAATTGCTCCCTGAATACCTCAGAAAGTGCTTCCTCAATACCTCAGAAAGTGCTCCGTCAGTACCTCAGAAAGTGCTCCCTCAATATCTCAGATAGTTCTCCCTCAGTACCTCAGAATGTGCTCCCTCAATCTCAGAAAGTGCTCCCTCAAGACCTCAGAAAGTGCTCCCTCAGTACCTCAGGAAGTGCTCCCTCAATGTCTCAGAAAGATGTCCATCAATACCTCAGATAGTCCTCCCGCAGTAGCTCATAAAGTGTCCCCTCAATAACGCAGAAAGTGCTCCCGCAGTACCTCAGAAAGTGCTCCCTCAACCTCATATAGTACTCCCTCAATACCTCAGATAGCGCTCCCTCAATACCTCAAAATGTGCTCCCTCAGTACTTCAGAAAGTCATCCCTCAGTACTTCAGAATGTGCTCCCTCAATACCTCAGATAGTGCTCCCTCAATACCTCAGAAAGTGCAACCTCAGTACCTCAGAAATTGCTCCATCAATACCTCAGATAGTGCTCCCTCAATACCTCAGAAAGTGCAACCTCAGTAACTCAGAATTTGCTCCCTCAATACCTCGGTTAGTTCTCCCTCAGTACCTCAGAAAGTGCCCCCTAAATACCTCAGAAAGTGCTCCCTCAGTACCTCAGAAAGTGCTCCCTCAATACCTCAGAAAGTGCTACCACAATACCTCAGAAAGTGCTACCTCAATACCTCAGATGGTTCTCCCTCAGTACCTCAGATAGTGGTCCCCAATACCTCAAAAAGTGCTCTCTTAGTAACTCAGAAAGTGTTCCCTCAATTCCTCACAAAGTGCTACCTCAGAACCTCAGAAAATGATCCCTCAATACCTCAGACAGTACTCCCTCAGTACCTCAGAAATTGCTCCCTCAGTACCTCAGAAATTGCTCCCTCAATACCTTGGTTATTTCTCCCTCAGTACCTCAGAAAGTGCTCCCTTAATACCTCAGAAAGTGCTCCCTCAGTACCTCAGAAAGTGCTCCCTCAGTACCTCAGAAAGTGCTACCACAATACCTCAGAAAGTGCTACCTCAATACCTCAGATAGTTCTCCCTCAGTACCTCAGAATGTGCTCCCTCAACCTCAGAAAGTGCTCCCTCGGTACCTCAGATCGTGCTCCCTCAATACCTCAGAAAGTGCTCCCTCAATATCTAAGATAGTTCTCCCTCAATACCTCAGAAAGTGCTCCCTCAATACCTCAGATAGTTCTCCGTCAGTACCTCAGCATGTGCCCCCTCAATACCTCAGAATGTGCTCCCTCAGTACCTCAGAAAGTGCTAGCTCAGTACCTCAAATAGTGCTCCCTCAATACCTCAGAATTTGCTCCCTCAATAATTCAGATAGTGCTCCCTCAATACCTCAGCAAGTCCTATCTCAATACTTCAGATCGTGCTCTCTCAGTACCTCAGATAGTTCTCACTCAGTATATCAGACAGTGCTCCCTAAATACCTCTGAAAGTGAATCCTCAGTACCTCAGAAAATGCTCTCTCAGCAGCTAAGAAAGTGCTCCCTCAGTACGTCATAAAGTGCTCCCTCAAGACCTCAGAAAGTGCTCCCTCAGTCCCTCAGGAAGTGCTCCCTCCATGTCTCAGAAAGATCTCCATCAATACCTCAGATAGTCCTCCCGCAGTAGCTCAAAAAGTGTCCCCTCAATAACACAGAAAGTGCTCCCTCAGTACCTCAGAAAGTGCTCCCTCAACCTCAGATAGTACTCCCTCAATACCTCAGATAGTGCACCCGCAATACCTCAAGATGTGCTCCCTCAATACCTCAGAAAGTCATCCCTCAGTACTTCAGACAGTGCTCCCTCAATACCTCAGGAAGTGCTCCTTGAGTACCTCAGAAAGTGCTCCATCAATACCCCAGATAGTGCTCCCACAGTACCTCTGGAAGTGCTCCCTTAATACCTCAGAAAGTGCCCCCTGAATACCTCAGATAGTTCTCCGTCAGCACCTCAGCATGTGCCCCCTCAATCCCTCAGAATTTGCTCCCTCAATAATTCAGATAGTGCTCCCTCAATACCTCAGCAAGTCCTCCCTCAATACCTCAGATAGTTCTCACTCAGTATATCAGACAGTGCTCCCTAAATATCTCTGAAAGTGCTTAATCAGTACCTCAGAAAGTGCTCCCTCAATATCTCAGAAAGTGCTCCCTCATGACCTCAGAAAATGCTCTCTCAGCAGCAAAGAAAGTGCTCCCTCAGTACCTCATAAAGTGCTCCCTCAACCTCAGATAGTACTCCCTCAATACCTCAGATAGTGCTCCCTCAATACCTCAAAATGTGCTCCATCAATACCTCAGAAAGTCATCCCTCAGTACTTCAGACAGTGCTTCCTCAATACCTCAGGAAGTGCTCCTTCAGTACCTCAGAAAGTGCTCCATCAATACCTCAGATAGTGCTCTCTCAATACCTCAGAAAGTTCAACCTCAGTAACTCAGAAATTGCTCCGTCAATACGTCGGTTAGTTCTCCCTCAGTACCTCAGACAGTGCTCCCCCAATACCTCAGAAACTGCTCCCTCAGTACCTCAGAAATTGATCCCTCAATGTCTCAGAAAGATCTCCATCAATACCTCAGATAGTCCTCCCGCAGTAGCTCATAAAGTGTCCCCTCAATAACGCAGGAAGTGCTCCCTCAGTACCTCAGAAAGTGCTCCCTCAACCTCAGATAGTACTCCCTCAATACCTCAGATAGTGCTCCCGCAATACCTCAAGATGTGCTCCCTCAATACCTCAGAAAGTCATCCCTCAGTACTTCAGACAGTGCTCCCTCAATACCTCAGGACGTGCTCCTTGAGTACCTCAGAAAGTGCTCCATCAATACCCCAGATAGTGCTCCCACAGTACCTCTGGAAGTGATCCCTTAATACCTCAGAAAGTGCCCCCTGAATACCTCAGATAGTTCTCCGTCAGTACCTCAGCATGTGCCCCCTCAATACCTCAGAATGTGCTCCCTCAGTAACTGAGAAAGTGCTAGCTCAGTACCTCAAATAGTGCTCCCTCAATACCTCAGAATGTGCTCCGTCAATCCCTCAGAATTTGCTCCCTCAATAATTCAGATAGTGCTCCCTCAATATCTCAGCAAGTCCTCCCTCAATACCTCAGATAGTTCTCACTCAGTATATCAGACAGTGCTCCCTAAATACCTCTGAAAGTGCTTAATCAGTACCTCAGAGAGTGCTCCCTCAATATCTCAGAAAGTGCTCCCTCAAGACCTCAGAAAATGCTCTCTCAGCAGCAAAGAAAGTGCTACCTCAGTACCTCATAAAGTGCTCCCTCAACCTCAGATAGTACTCCCTCAATACATCAGATAGTGCTCGCTCAATACCTCAAAATGTGCTCCCTCAATACCTCAGGAAGTGCTCCTTCAGTACCTCAGAAAGTGCTCCATCAATACCTCAGATAGTGCTCTCTCAATACCTCAGAAAGTTCAACCTCAGTACCTCAGAAATTGCTCCCTCAATACCTCGGTTAGTTCTCCCTCAGTACCTCAGAAAGTGCTCCCTTAATACCTCAGAAAGTGCTCCCTCAGTACCTCAGATAGTGCTCTCTCAATACCTCAGAAAGTGTTCCCTCAATACCTTAGAAAGTGCTACCTCAGTACCTCAGAAAGTTATCCCTCAATACCTCAGACAGTACTCCCTCAGTACCTCAGAAAGTGCTCCCTCAGTACCTCAGATCGTGCTCCCTCAATACCTCAGAAAGTGCTCCCTCAATATCGAAGATAGTTCTCCCTCAATATATCAGAAAGTGCTCACACAATATTTCAGATATTTCTCCCACCGTACTTCAGAAAGTGCTCCCTCAATACTTCAGATGGTGCTCCCACAGTACCTCAGAAAGTGTTCCGCAATACCTCAGAAAGTGCTCCCTCAATACCTCAGATCGTTCTCCGTCAGTACCTCAGCATGTGCCCCCTCAATACCACAGAATGTGCTCCCTCAGTACCTCAGAAAGTGCTAGCTCTGTACCTCAAATAGTGCTCCCTCAATACCTCAGAATTTGCTCCCTCAATAATTCAGATCGTGCTCCCTCAATACCTCAGCAAGTCCTCCCTCAATACTTCAGATAGTGCTCTCTCAGTACCTCAGATAGTTCTCACTGAGTATATCAGACAGTGCTCCCTAAATACCTCTGAAAGTGCTTCCTCAGTACCTCGGAAAGTGCTCCCTCAATATCTAAGATAGTTCTCCCTCAATATCTCAGAAAGAGCTCACACAATATTTCAGATATTTCTCCCACCGTACTTCAGAAAGTGCTCCCTCAATACTTCAGATGGTGCTCCCACAGCACCTCAGAAAGTACTCCCCCAGTACCTCAGAAAGTGCTCCGTCAATACCTCAGAAAGTGCTCTCTCAGCAGCTCAGAAAGTGCTGCCTCAGTATCTCAGTAAGTGCCCCCTCAATACCTCAGAAAGTGCTCCATCAATACTTCAGATAGTGCACCCTTAATACCTCAGAAAGTCCTCCCTCAATACTTCAGATAGTGCTCTCTCAGTACCTCAGATAGTTCTCACTCAGTACATCAGAAAGTGCCTCCTAAATACCTCTGAAAGTGCTTCCACAGTACCTCAGAAAGTGCTCCCTCAATACCTCCGAATTTGCTTCCACAATACCTCAGAAAGTGCTCTCTCAGTGCCTCAGAAAGTGCTCCCTCAGTACCTCAGAAAGTGCTCCCTCAATACCTCAGAAAGTGCTACCACAATACCTCAGAAAGTGCTACCACAATACCTCAGATAGTTCTCCCTCAGTACCTCAGATAGTGGTCCCCAGTACCTCAGAAAGTGCTCTCTTAGTACCTCAGAAAGTGTTCCCTCAATACCTCAGAAAGTGCTACCTCAGTACCTCAGAAATTGCTCCCTCAATACCTCGGTTAGTTCTCCCTCAGTACCTCAGAAAGTGCTCCCTTAATACCTCAGATAGTTCTCCCTCAGTACCTCAGAATGTGCTCCCTCAACCTCAGAAAGTGCTCCCTCAAGACCTCAGAAAGTGCTCCCTCAGTATCTCAGGAAGTGCTCCCTCAATGTCTCAGAAAGATCTCCGTCAATACCTCAGATAGTCCTCCCGCAGTAGCTCATAAAGTGTCCCCTCAATAACGCAGAAAGTGCTCCCGCAGTACCTCAGAAAGTGCTCCCTCAACCTCAGATAGTACTCCCTCAATACCTCAGATAGTGCTCCCTCAATACCTCAAAATGTGCTCCCTCAGTACCTCAGAAAGTCATCCCTCAGTACCTCAGAAAGTGCTCCATCAATACCTCAGTAAGTGCAACCTCAGTACCTCAGAAATTGCTCCCTCAATACCTCGGTTAGTTCTCCCTCAGTTCCTCAGAAAGTGCTCCCTTAATACCTCAGAAAGTGCTCCCTCAGTACCTCAGAAAGTGCTCCCTCAATACCTCAGAAAGTGCGACCACAATACCTCAGAAAGTGCTACCTTAATACCTCAGATAGTTCTCCCTCAGTACCTCAGATAATTGTCCCCAATACCTCCGAAAATGCGCTCTTAGTACCTCAGAAAGTGTTCCCTCAATACCTCAGAAAGTGCTACCTCAGTACCTCAGAAAGCGATCCCTCAATACCTCAGACAGTACTCCCTCAGTACCTCAGAAAGTGCTCCCTCAGTACCTCAGAAATTGCTCCCTCAGTACCTCAGAAAGTGCTCCCTTAATACCTCAGAAAGTGCTCCCTCATTACCTCAAAAAGTGCTCCCTCAATATCTCAGATAGTTCTCCCTCAGTACCTCAGAATGTGCTCCCTCAACCTCAGAAAGTGCTCCCTCAAGACCTCAGAAAGTGCTCCCTCAGTGCCTCAGGAAGTGTTCCCTCAATGTCTCAGAAAGATCTCCATCAATACCTCAGATAGTCCTCCCGCAGTAGCTCATAAAGTGTCCCCTCAATAACGCAGAAAGTGCTCCCGCAGTACCTCAGAAAGTGCTCCCTCAACCTCAGATAGTACTCCCTCAATACCTCAGATAGTGCTCCCTCAATACCTCAAAATGTGCTCCCTCAGTACCTCAGAAAGTCATCCCTCAGTACTTCAGAAAGTGCTCCCATAATACCTCAGATAGTGCTCCCTCAATACCTCAGAAAGTGCAACCTCAGTACCTCAGAAACTGCTCCATCAATACCTCAGATAGTGCTCCATCAATACCTCAGAAAGTGCAACCTCAGTACCTCAGAAATTGCTCCCTCAATACCTCGGTTAGTTCTCCCTCAGTTCCTCAGAAAGTGCTCCCTTAATACCTCAGAAAGTGCTCCCTCAGTACCTCAGAAAGTGCTCCCTCAATACCTCAGAAAGTGCTACCACAATACCTCAGAAAGTCCTACCTCAATACCTCAGATAGTTCTCCCTCAGTACCTCAGATAGTGGATCCCAATACCTCAGAAAGTGCGCTCTTAGTACCTCAGAAAGTGTTCCCTCAATTCTTTACAAAGTGCTACCTCAGAACCTCAGACAGTGATCCCTCAATACCTCAGACTTTACTCTCTCAGTACCTCAGAAAGTGCTCCCTCAGTACCTCAGAAATTGCTCCCTCAATACATTGGTTATTTCTCCCTCAGTACCTCAGAAAGTGCTACCACAATACCTCAGAAAGTGCTACTTCAATACCTCAGATAGTTCTACCTCAGTACCTCAGAATGTGCTCCCTCAACCTCAGAAAGTGCTCCCTCAGTACCTCAGATCGTGCTCCATCAATACCTCAGAAAGTGCTCCCTCAATATCTAAGATAGTCCTCCCTCAATATCTCAGACAGTGCTCACACTATATTTCAGATATTTCTCCTACCGTACTTCAGAAAGTGCTCCCTCAATACTTCAGTTGGTGCTCCCACAGTACCTCAGAAAGTGTTCCCTCAATACCTCAGAAAGTGCTCCCTCAATACCTCAGAAAGTGCTCCCTCAATATCTAAGATAGTTCTCCCTCAATATCTCAGAAAGTGCTCACACAATATTTCAGATATTTCTCCCACCGTACTTCAGAAAGTGCTCCCTCAATACTTCAGTTGGTCCTACCACAATACCTCAGAAAGTGTTCCCTCAATACCTCAGAAAGTGCTCCCTCAATACCTCAGATAGTTCTCCGTCAGCACCTCAGCATGTGCCCCCTCAATACCTCAGAATGTGCTCCCTCAGTACCTCAGAAAGTGCTAGCTCAGTACCTCAAATAGTGCTCCCTCAAAACCTCAGAATTTACTCCCTCAATAATTCAGATAGTGCTCCCTCAATACCTCAGCAAGTCCTATCTCATTACTTCAGATAGTGCTCTCTCAGTACCTCAGATAGTTCTCACTCAGTATATCAGACAGTGCTCCCTAAATACCTCTGAAAGTGCTTCCTCAGTACCTCAGAAAATGCTCTCTCAGCAGCTAAGAAAGTGCTCCCTCAGTACGTCATAAAGTGCTCCCTCAAGACCTCAGAAAGTGCTCCCTCAATATCTCAGAAAGTGCTCCCTCAATACCTCAGAAAATGCTCTCTCAGCAGCTAAGAAAGTGCTCCCTCAGTACCTCATAAAGTGCTCCCTCAAGACCTCAGAAAGTGCTCCCTCAATACCTCAGAAAGTGCTCTCTTAATACCTCAGAAAGTGTTCCCTCAATACCTCAGAAAGTGCTACCTCAGTACCTCAGAAAGTGATCCCTCAATTCCTCAGACAGTACTCCCTCAGTACCTCAGAAAGTGCTCCCTCAGTACCTCAGAAATTGCTCTCTCAATACCTCGGTTAGTTCTCCCTCAGTACCTCAGAAAGTGCTCCTTTAATACCTCATAAAGTGCTCCCTCAGTACCTCACAAAGTGCTCTCTTAGTACCTCAGAAAGTGTTCCCTCAATACCTCAGAAAGTGCACCCTCAGTACCTCAGAAAGTGATCCCTCAGGACCACAGACAGTACTCCCTCAGTACCTCAGAAAGAGCTCCCTCAATACCGAAGAGAATGTTCCCTCAAGACCTCAGAAAGTGGTCCCTCAATACTTCTGATAGTACTCCCTCTGTACCTCAGATAGTTCTCGATCAATACCTCATTAAGTACTCCCTCAATACATCAGACAGTGCTCCCTCAATACTTCAGATAGTCCCCCCAGTACCTCAGATAGTGCTCCCTCAATATCTCAGAAAGTGCTCCCACAATATTTCCGATAGATCTCCCTCAATACCTCAGATAGTGCTCCCTCAATACCTCAAAACGTGCTCCCTCAATATCTCAGGTAGTTCTCCCTCAGTACCCCAGAAAATGTTCACTCAAACACTCAGTTAGTGCTCACTCAGTACCTCAGAAAGTGTTGCCTCAGAACCTCAGACAGTGCTCCCTCAATATCTCAGAAAGTGCTCTCTCAGTAGCTCAGAAAGTGCTCCATCAGTGCCTCAGAAATTACTCCCTCAGTACCTCAGAAAGTGCTCCCACAATATCTAAGATAGTTCTCCCTCAATATCTCAGAAAGTGCTCCCACAATATTTCAGATAGGTCTCCCACCGTACTTCAGAAAGTACTCCCTCAGTACCTCAGAAAGTGCTCCCTCAATGTCTCAGAAAGTGCTCCCTCAGTACCTTAGAAAGTGCTCCATCAATACTTCAGATAGTTCTCCCTTAATACATCAGATAGATCTCCCTCAGTGCCTCAGATAGTGCTCCCTCAATATCTCAGAAAGTGCTTCCACAATATTTCAGATAGTTCTCCCTCAATACCTCAGATAATACCCCCTCAATTCCTCAGAGAGCACTCCCCCAGTACCTCAGAAAATGCTCGACTGTACCTCAGACTTTGCTCCCCCAATACCTCAGAAACTGCTCCCTCAGTACCTCAGAAATTGATCCCTCAATGTCTCAGAAAGATCTCCATCAATACCTCAGATAGTTCTACCGCAGTTCCTCAGAAGGTGCCCCCTCACTACCTCAGAAAGTGCTCCCTCAAGACCTCAGAAAGTGCTCCCTCAGTACCTCAGGAAGTGCTCCCTCAATTTCTCAGAAAGATCTCCATCAATACCTCAGATAGTCCTCCCGCAGGAGCTCATAAAGTGTCCCCTCAATAACGCAGAAAGTGCGCCCTCAGTACCTCAGAAAGTGCTCCTTCAACCTCAGATAGTACTCCCTCAATACCTCAGATAGTGCTCCCTCAATACCTCAAAATGTGCTCCCTCAATACCTCAGAAAGTCATCCCTCAGTACTCCAGACAGTGCTCCCTCAATACCTCAGGAAGTGCTCCTTCAGTACCTCAGAAAGTGCTCCATCAATACCTCAGATAGTGCTCCCTCAATACCTCAGAAAGTGCAACCTCTGTACCTCAGAAATTGCTCCCTCAATACCTCGGTTAGTTCTCCCTCAGTACCTCAGAAAGTGCTCCCTTAATACCTCAGAAAGTTCTCCCTCAGTACCTCAGAAAGTGCTCCCTCAATACCTCAGAAAGTGCTACCACAATATCTCAGAAAGTGCTACCTCAATACCTCAGATATTTCTCCCTCAGTACCTCAGAATGTGCTCCCTCAACCTCAGAAAGTGCTCCCTCAATACCTCAGATCGTGCTCCCTCAATACCTCAGAAAGTGCTCCCTCAATATCTAAGATAGTTCTCTCTCAATGTCTCAGAAAGTGCTCACACAATATTTCAGATATTTCTCCCACCGTACTTCAGAAAATGCTCCCTCAATATTTCAGATGGTGCTCCCACAGTACATCAGAAAGTGTTCCCTCAATACCTCAGAAAGTGCTCCCTCAATACCTCAGATCGTTCTCCGTCAGTACCTCAGCATGTGCCCCCTCAATACCACAGAATGTGCTCCTCAGTACCTCAGAAAGTGCGAGCTCAGGACCTCAAATAGTGCTCCCTCAGTACCTCAGATCGTGCTCCCTCAATACCTCAGAATTTTTTCCCTAAATAATTCAGATAGTGCTCCCTCAATACCTCAGCAAGTCCTCCCTCAATACTTCAGATAGTGCTCTCTCAGTACCTCAGATAGTTCTCACTCAGGATATCAGACAGTGCTCCCGAAATACCTCTGAAAGTGCTTCCTCAGTACCTCAGAAAGTGTTCCCTCAATATCTCAGAAAGTGCTCCCTCAATACCTCAGAAAATGCTCTCTCAGCAGCTAAGAAAGTGCTCCCTCAGTACCTCATAAAGTGCTCCCTTAAGACCTCAGAAAGTGCTCCCTCAGGACCTCAGGAAGTGCTCCCTCAATGTCTCAGATCTCCATCAATACCTCAGATAGTCCTCCCGCAGTAGCTCATAAAGTGTCCCCTCAATAACGCAGAAAGTGCTCCCTCAGTACCTAAGAAAGTGCTCCCTCAACCTCAGATAGTACTCCCTCAATACCTCAGAAAGTCATCCCTCAGTACTTCAGACAGTGCTCCCTCAATACCTCAGGAAGTGCTCCTTCAGTACGTCAGAAAGTGCTCCATCAATATCTCAGATAGTTCTCCCTCAGTACCTCAGAATGTGCTCCCTCAACCTCAGAAAGTGCTCCCTCAGTACCTCAGATCGTGCTCCCTCAATAGCTCAGAAAGTGCTCCCTCAATATCTAAGATAGTTCTCCCTCAATATCTCAGAAAGAGCTCACACAATATTTCAGATATTTCTCCCACCGTACTTCAGAAAGTGCTCCCTCAATACTTCAGATGGTGCTCCCACAGCACCTCAGAAAGTACTCCCCCAGTACCTCAGAAAGTGCTCCGTCAATACCTCAGAAAGTGCTCTCTCAGCAGCTCAGAAAGTGCTGCCTCAGTATCTCAGTAAGTGCCCCCTCAATACCTCAGAAAGTGCTCCATCAATACTTCAGATAGTGCACCCTTAATACCTCAGAAAGTCCTCCCTCAATACTTCAGATAGTGCTCTCTCAGTACCTCAGATAGTTCTCACTCAGTACATCAGAAAGTGCCTCCTAAATACCTCTGAAAGTGCTTCCACAGTACCTCAGAAAGCGCTCCCTCAATACCTCCGGATTTGCTTCCACAATACCTCAGAAAGTGCTCTGTCAGTGCCTCAGAAAGTGCTCCCTCAGTACCTCAGAAAGTGCTCCCTCAATACCTCAGAAAGTGCTACCACAATACCTCAGAAAGTGCTACCACAATACCTCAGATAGTTCTCCCTCAGTACCTCAGATAGTGGTCCCCAGTACCTCAGAAAGTGCTCTCTTAGTACCTCAGAAAGTGTTCCCTCAATACCTCAGAAAGTGCTACCTCAGTACCTCAGAAAGTGCTATCTCAGTACCTCAGAAAGTGCTCCCTCAGTACCTCAGAAATTGCTCCCTCAATACCTCGGTTAGTTCTCCCTCAGTACCTCAGAAAGTGCTCCCTTAATACCTCAGATAGTTCTCCCTCAGTACCTCAGAATGTGCTCCCTCAACCTCAGAAAGTGCTCCCTCAAGACCTCAGAAAGTGCTCCCTCAGTACCTCAGGAAGTGCTCCCTCAATGTCTCAGAAAGATCTCCGTCAATACCTCAGATAGTCCTCCCGCAGTAGCTCATAAAGTGTCCCCTCAATAACGCAGAAAGTGCTCCCGCAGTACCTCAGAAAGTGCTCCCTCAACCTCAGATAGTACTCCCTCAATACCTCAGATAGTGCTCCCTCAATACCTCAAAAGGTGCTCCCTCAGTACCTCAGAAAGTCATCCCTCAGTACTTCAGAAAGTGTTCCATCAATACCTCAGTAAGTGCAACCTCAGTACCTCAGAAATTGCTCCCTCAATACCTCGGTTAGTTCTCCCTCAGTTCCTCAGAAAGTGCTCCCTTAATACCTCAGAAAGTGCTCCCTCAGTACCTCAGAAAGTGCTCCCTCAATACCTCAGAAAGTGCGACCACAATACCTCAGAAAGTGCTACCTTAATACCTCAGATAGTTCTCCCTCAGTATCTCAGATAATGGTCCCCAATACCTCCGAAAATGCGCTCTTAGTACCTCAGAAAGTGTTCCCTCAATACCTCAGAAAGTGCTACCTCAGTACCTCAGAAAGTGATCCCGCAATACCTCAGACAGTACTCCCTCAGTACCTCAGAAATTGCTCCCTCAGTACCTCAGAAATTGCTCCCTCAGTACCTCAGAAAGTGCTCCCTTAATACCTCAAAAAGTGCTCCCTCAATATCTCAGATAGTTCTCCCTCAGTACCTCAGAATGTGCTCCCTCAACCTCAGAAAGTGCTCCCTCAAGACCTCAGAAAGTGCACCCTCAGTACCTCAGGAAGTGCTCCCTCAATGTCTCAGAAAGATCTCCATCAATACCTCAGATAATCCTCCCGCAGTAGCTCATAAAGTGTCCCCTCAATAACGCAGAAAGTGCTCCCGCAGTACCTCAGAAAGTGCTCCCTCAACCTCAGATAGTGCTCCCTCAATACCTCAAAATGTGCTCCCTCCGTACCTCAGAATGTCATCCCTCAGTACTTCAGAAAGTGCTCCCATAATACCTCAGATAGTGCACCCTCAATACCTCAGAAAGTGCAACCTCAGTACCTCAGAAACTGCTCCATCAATACCTCAGATAGTGCTCCATCAATACCTCAGAAAGTGCAACCTCAGTACCTCAGAAATTGCTCCCTCAATACCTCGGTTAGTTCTCCCTCAGTTCCTCAGAAAGTGCTCCCTTAATACCTCAGAAAGTGCTCCCTCAGTACCTCAGAAAGTGCTCCCTCAATACCTCAGAAAGTGCTACCACAATACCTCAGAAAGTCCTACCTCAATACCTCAGATAGTTCTCCCTCAGTACCTCAGATAGTGGATCCCAATACTTCAGAAAGTGCGCTCTTAGTACCTCAGAAAGTGTTCCCTCAATTCCTTACAAAGTGCTACCTCAGAACCTCAGACAGTGATCCCTCAATACCTCAGACTTTACTCTCTCAGTACCTCAGAAAGTGCTCCCTCAGTACCTCAGAAATTGCTCCCTCAATACATTGGTTATTTCTCCCTCAGTACCTCAGAAAGTGCTACCACAATACCTCAGAAAGTGCTACTTCAATACCTCAGATAGTTCTCCCTCAGTACCTCAGAATGTGCTCCCTCAACCTCAGAAAGTGCTCCCTCAGTACCTCAGATCGTGCTCCATCAATACCTCAGAAAGTGCTCCCTCAATATCTAAGATAGTCCTCCCTCAATATCTCAGACAGTGCTCACACAATATTTCAGATATTTCTCCTACCGTACTTCAGAAAGTGCTCCCTCAATACTTCAGTTGGTGCTCCCACAGTACCTCAGAAAGTGTTCCCTCAATACCTCAGAAAGTGCTCCCTCAATACCTCAGAAAGTGCTCCCTCAATATCTAAGGTAGTTCTCCCTCAATATCTCAGAAAGTGCTCACACAATATTTCAGATATTTCTCCCACCGTACTTCAGAAAGTGCTCCCTCAATACTTCAGTTGGTGCTCCCACAGTACCTCAGAAAGTGTTCCCTCAATACCTCAGAAAGTGCTCCCTCAATACCTCAGATAGTTCTCCGTCAGCACCTCAGCATGTGCCCCCTCAATACCTCAGAATGTGCTCCCTCAGTACCTCAGAAAGTGCTAGCTCAGTACCTCAAATAGTGCTCCCTCAATACCTCAGAATTTGCTCCCTCAATAATTCAGATAGTTCTCCCTCAATACCTCAGCAAGTCCTCCCTCAATACTTCAGATAGTGCTCTCTCAGTACCTCAGATAGTTCTCACTCAGTATATCAGACAGTGCTCCCTAAATACCTCTGAAAGTGCTTCCTCAGTACCTCAGAAAATGCTCTCTCAGCAGCTAAGAAAGTGCTCCCTCAGTACGTCATAAAGTGCTCCCTCAAGACCTCAGAAAGTGCTCCCTCAATATCTCAGAAAGTGCTCCCTCAATACCTCAGAAAATGCTCTCTCAGCAGCTAAGAAAGTGCTCCCTCAGTACCTCATAAAGTGCTCCCTCAAGACCTCAGAAAGTGCTCCCTCAATACCTCAGAAAGTGCTCTCTTTATACCTCAGAAAGTGTTCCCTCAATACCTCAGAAAGTGCTACCTCAGTACCTCAGAAAGTGATCCCTCAATTCCTCAGACAGTACTCCCTCAGTACCTCAGAAAGTGCTCCCTCAGTACCTCAGAAATTGCTCTCTCAATACCTCGGTTAGTTCTCCCTCAGTACCTCAGAAAGTGCTCCGTTAATACCTCATAAAGTGCTCCCTCACTACCTCACAAAGTGCTCTCTTAGTACCTCAGAAAGTGTTCCCTCAATACCTCAGAAAGTGCACCCTCAGTACCTCAGAAAGTGATCCCTCAGGACCACAGACAGTACTCCCTCAGTACCTCAGAAAGAGCTCCCTCAATACCGAAGAGAATGTTCCCTCAAGACCTCAGAAAGTGGTCCCTCAATACTTCTGATAGTACTCCCTCTGTACCTCAGATAGTTCTCGATCAATACCTCATTAAGTACTCCCTCAATACATCAGACAGTGCTCCCTCAATACTTCAGATAGTCCCCCCAGTACCTCAGATAGTGCTCCCTCAATATCTCAGAAAGTGCTCCCACAATATTTCCGATAGATCTCCCTCAATACCTCAGATAGTGCTCCCTCAATACCTCAAAACGTGCTCCCTCAATATCTCAGGTAGTTCTCCCTCAGTACCCCAGAAAATGTTCACTCAAACACTCAGTTAGTGCTCACTCAGTACCTCAGAAAGTGTTGCCTCAGAACCTCAGACAGTGCTCCCTCAATATCTCAGAAAGTGCTCTCTCAGTAGCTCAGAAAGTGCTCCATCAGTGCCTCAGAAATTACTCCCTCATACCTCAGAAAGTGCTCCCACAATATCTAAGATAGTTCTCCCTCAATATCTCAGAAAGTGCTCCCACAATATTTCAGATAGGTCTCCCACCGTACTTCAGAAAGTACTCCCTCAGTACCTCAGAAAGTGCTCCCTCAATGTCTCAGAAAGTGCTCCCTCAGTACCTTAGAAAGTGCTCCATCAATACTTCAGATAGTTCTCCCTTAATACATCAGATAGATCTCCCTCAGTGCCTCAGATAGTGCTCCCTCAATATCTCAGAAAGTGCTTCCACAATATTTCAGATAGTTCTCCCTCAATACCTCAGATAATGCCCCCTCAATTCCTCAGAGAGCACTCCCCCAGTACCTCAGAAAATGCTCGACAGTACCTCAGACAGTGCTCCCCCAATACCTCAGAAACTGCTCCCTCAGTACCTCAGAAATTGATCCCTCAATGTCTCAGAAAGATCTCCATCAATACCTCAGATAGTTCTACCGCAGTTCCTCAGAAGGTGCCCCCTCACTACCTCAGAAAGTGCTCCCTCAAGACCTCAGAAAGTGCTCCCTCAGTACCTCAGGAAGTGCTCCCTCAATTTCTCAGAAAGATCTCCATCAATACCTCAGATAGTCCTCCCGCAGGAGCTCATAAAGTGTCCCCTCAATAACGCAGAAAGTGCTCCCTCAGTACCTCAGAAAGTGCTCCCTCAACCTCAGATAGTACTCCCTCAATACCTCAGATAGTGCTCCCTCAATACCTCAAAATGTGCTCCCTCAATACCTCAGAAAGTCATCCCTCAGTACTCCAGACAGTGCTCCCTCAATACCTCAGGAAGTGCTCCTTCAGTACCTCAGAAAGTGCTCCATCAATACCTCAGATAGTGCTCCCTCAATACCTCAGAAAGTGCAACCTCTGTACCTCAGAAATTGCTCCCTCAATACCTCGGTTAGTTCTCCCTCAGTACCTCAGAAAGTGCTCCCTTAATACCTCAGAAAGTTCTCCCTCAGTACCTCAGAAAGTGCTACCTCAATACCTCAGAAAGTGCTACCACAATATCTCAGAAAGTGCTACCTCAATACCTCAGATATTTCTCCCTCAGTACCTCAGAATGTGCTCCCTCAACCTCAGAAAGTGCTCCCTCGGTACCTCAGATCGTGCTCCCTCAATACCTCAGAAAGTGCTCCCTCAATATCTAAGATAGTTCTCTCTCAATGTCTCAGAAAGTGCTCACACAATATTTCAGATATTTCTCCCACCGTACTTCAGAAAATGCTCCCTCAATATTTCAGATGGTGCTCCCACAGTACATCAGAAAGTGTTCCCTCAATACCTCAGAAAGTGCTCCCTCAATACCTCAGATCGTTCTCCGTCAGTACCTCAGCATGTGCCCCCTCAATACCTCAGAATGTGCTCCTCAGTACCTCAGAAAGTGCGAGCTCAGGACCTCAAATAGTGCTCCCTCAGTACCTCAGATCGTGCTCCCTCAATACCTCAGAATTTTTTCCCTCAATAATTCAGATAGTGCTCCCTCAATACCTCAGCAAGTCCTCCCTCAATACTTCAGATAGTGCTCTCTCAGTACCTCAGATAGTTCTCACTCAGGATATCAGACAGTGCTCCCGAAATACCTCTGAAAGTGCTTCCTCAGTACCTCAGAAAGTGTTCCCTCAATATCTCAGAAAGTGCTCCCTCAATACCTCAGAAAATGCTCTCTCAGCAGCTAAGAAAGTGCTCCCTCAGTACCTCATAAAGTGCTCCCTTAAGACCTCAGAAAGTGCTCCCTCAGTACCTCAGGAAGTGCTCCCTCAATGTCTCAGATCTCCATCAATACCTCAGATAGTCCTCCCGCAGTAGCTCATAAAGTGTCCCCTCAATAACGCAGAAAGTGCTCCCTCAGTACCTAAGAAAGTGCTCCCTCAACCTCAGATAGTACTCCCTCAATACCTCAGAAAGTCATCCCTCAGTACTTCAGACAGTGCTCCCTCAATACCTCAGGAAGTGCTCCTTCAGTACGTCAGAAAGTGCTCCATCAATATCTCACATAGTTCTCCCTCAGTACCTCAGAATGTGCTCCCTCAACCTCAGAAAGTGCTCCCTCAGTACCTCAGATCGTGCTCCCTCAATAGCTCAGAAAGTGCTCCCTCAATATCTAAGATAGTTCTCCCTCAATATCTCAGAAAGAGCTCACACAATATTTCAGATATTTCTCCCACCGTACTTCAGAAAGTGCTCCCTCAATACTTCAGATGGTGCTCCCACAGCACCTCAGAAAGTGCTCCCCCAGTACCTCAGAAAGTGCTCCGTCAATACCTCAGAAAGTGCTCTCTCAGCAGCTCAGAAAGTGCTGCCTCAGTATCTCAGTAAGTGCCCCCTCAATACCTCAGAAAGTGCTCCATCAATACTTCAGATAGTGCACCCTTAATACCTCAGAAAGTCCTCCCTCAATACTTCAGATAGTGCTCTCTCAGTACCTCAGATAGTTCTCACTCAGTACATCAGAAAGTGCCTCCTAAATACCTCTGAAAGTGCTTCCACAGTACCTCAGAAAGTGCTCCCTCAATACCTCCGGATTTGCTTCCACAATACCTCAGAAAGTGCTCTCTCAGTGCCTCAGAAAGTGCTCCCTCAGTACCTCAGAAAGTGCTCCCTCAATACCTCAGAAAGTGCTACCACAATACCTCAGAAAGTGCTACCACAATACCTCAGATAGTTCTCCCTCAGTACCTCAGATAGTGGTCCCCAGTACCTCAGAAAGTGCTCTCTTAGTACCTCAGAAAGTGTTCCCTCAATACCTCAGAAAGTGCTACCTCAGTACCTCAGAAAGTGCTATCTCAGTACCTCAGAAAGTGCTCCCTCAGTACCTCAGAAATTGCTCCCTCAATACCTCGGTTAGTTCTCCCTCAGTACCTCAGAAAGTGCTCCCTTAATACCTCAGATAGTTCTCCCTCAGTACCTCAGAATGTGCTCCCTCAACCTCAGAAAGTGCTCCCTCAAGACCTCAGAAAGTGCTCCCTCAGTACCTCAGGAAGTGCTCCCTCAATGTCTCAGAAAGATCTCCGTCAATACCTCAGATAGTCCTCCCGCAGTAGCTCATAAAGTGTCCCCTCAATAACGCAGAAAGTGCTCCCGCAGTACCTCAGAAAGTGCTCCCTCAATCTCAGATAGTACTCCCTCAATACCTCAGATAGTGCTCCCTCAATACCTCAAAATGTGCTCCCTCAGTACCTCAGAAAGTCATCCCTCAGTACTTCAGAAAGTGTTCCATCAATACCTCAGTAAGTGCAACCTCAGTACCTCAGAAATTGCTCCCTCAATACCTCGGTTAGTTCTCCCTCAGTTCCTCAGAAAGTGCTCTCTTAATACCTCAGAAAGTGCTCCCTCAGTACCTCAGAAAGTGCTCCCTCAATACCTCAGAAAGTGCGACCACAATACCTCAGAAAGTGCTACCTTAATACCTCAGATAGTTCTCCCTCAGTATCTCAGATAATGGTCCCCAATACCTCCGAAAATGCGCTCTTAGTACCTCAGAAAGTGTTCCCTCAATACCTCAGAAAGTGCTACCTCAGTACCTCAGAAAGTGATCCCTCAATACCTCAGACAGTACTCCCTCAGTACCTCAGAAATTGCTCCCTCAGTACCTCAGAAAGTGCTCCCTTAATACCTCAGAAAGTGCTCCCTCATTACCTCAAAAAGTGCTCCCTCAATATCTCAGATAGTTCTCCCTCAGTACCTCAGGAAGTGCTCCCTCAATGTCTCAGAAAGATCTCCATCAATACCTCAGATAGTCCTCCCGCAGTAGCTCATAAAGTGTCCCCTCAATAACGCAGAAAGTGCTCCCGCAGTACCTCAGAAAGTGCTCCCTCAACCTCAGATAGTACTCCCTCAATACCTCAGATAGTGCTCCCTCAATACCTCAAAATGTGCTCCCTCCGTACCTCAGAAAGTCATCCCTCAGTACTTCAGAAAGTGCTCCCATAATACCTCAGATAGTGCACCCTCAATACCTCAGAAAGTGCAACCTCAGTACCTCAGAAACTGCTCCATCAATACCTCAGATAGTGCTCCATCAATACCTCAGAAAGTGCAACCTCAGTACCTCAGAAATTGCTCCCTCAATACCTCGGTTAGTTCTCCCTCAGTTCCTCAGAAAGTGCTCCCTTAATACCTCAGAAAGTGCTCCCTCAGTACCTCAGAAAGTGCTCCCTCAATACCTCAGAAAGTGCTACCACAATACCTCAGAAAGTCCTACCTCAATACCTCAGATAGTTCTCCCTCAGTACCTCAGATAGTGGATCCCAATACTTCAGAAAGTGCGCTCTTAGTACCTCAGAAAGTGTTCCCTCAATTCCTTACAAAGTGCTACCTTAGAACCTCAGACAGTGATCCCTCAATACCTCAGACTTTACTCTCTCAGTACCTCAGAAAGTGCTCCCTCAGTACCTCAGAAATTGCTCCCTCAATACATTGGTTATTTCTCCCTCAGTACCTCAGAAAGTGCTACCACAATACCTCAGAAAGTGCTACTTCAATACCTCAGATAGTTCTCCCTCAGTACCTCAGAATGTGCTCCCTCAACCTCAGAAAGTGCTCCCTCAGTACCTCAGATCGTGCTCCATCAATACCTCAGAAAGTGCTCCCTCAATATCTAAGATAGTCCTCCCTCAATATCTCAGACAGTGCTCACACAATATTTCAGATATTTCTCCTACCGTACTTCAGAAAGTGCTCCCTCAATACTTCAGTTGGTGCTCCCACAGTACCTCAGAAAGTGTTCCCTCAATACCTCAGAAAGTGCTCCCTCAATACCTCAGAAAGTGCTCCCTCAATATCTAAGATAGTTCTCCCTCAATATCTCAGAAAGTGCTCACACAATATTTCAGATATTTCTCCCACCGTACTTCAGAAAGTGCTCCCTCAATACTTCAGTTGGTGCTCCCACAGTACCTCAGAAAGTGTTCCCTCAATACCTCAGAAAGTGCTCCCTCAATACCTCAGATAGTTCTCCGTCAGCACCTCAGCATGTGCCCCCTCAATACCTCAGAATGTGCTCCCTCAGTACCTCAGAAAGTGCTAGCTCAGTACCTCAAATAGTGCTCCCTCAATACCTCAGAATTTGCTCCCTCAATAATTCAGATAGTGCTCCCTCAATACCTCAGGAAGTCCTCCCTCAATACTTCAGATAGTGCTCTCTCAGTACCTCAGATAGTTCTCACTCAGTATATCAGACAGTGCTCCCTAAATACCTCTGAAAGTGCTTCCTCAGTAGCTCAGAAAATGCTCTCTCAGCAGCTAAGAAAGTGCTCCCTCAGTACGTCATAAAGTGCTCCCTCAAGACCTCAGAAAGTGCTCCCTCAATATCTCAGAAAGTGCTCCCTCAATACCTCAGAAAATGCTCTCTCAGCAGCTAAGAAAGTGCTCCCTCAGTACCTCATAAAGTGCTCCCTCAAGACCTCAGAAAGTGCTCCCTCAATACCTCAGAAAGTGCTCTCTTAATACCTCAGAAAGTGTTCCCTCAATACCTCAGAAAGTGCTACCTCAGTACCTCAGAAAGTGATCCCTCAATTCCTCAGACAGTACTCCCTCAGTACCTCAGAAAGTGCTCCCTCAGTACCTCAGAAATTGCTCTCTCAATACCTCGGTTAGTTCTCCCTCAGTACCTCAGAAAGTGCTCCGTTAATACCTCATAAAGTGCTCCCTCAGTACCTCACAAAGTGCTCTCTTAGTACCTCAGAAAGTGTTCCCTCAATACCTCAGAAAGTGCACCCTCAGTACCTCAGAAAGTGATCCCTCAGGACCACAGACAGTACTCCCTCAGTACCTCAGAAAGAGCTCCCTCAATACCGAAGAGAATGTTCCCTCAAGACCTCAGAAAGTGGTCCCTCAATACTTCTGATAGTACTCCCTCTGTACCTCAGATAGTTCTCGATCAATACCTCATTAAGTACTCCCTCAATACATCAGACAGTGCTCCCTCAATACTTCAGATAGTCCCCCCAGTACCTCAGATAGTGCTCCCTCAATATCTCAGAAAGTGCTCCCACAATATTTCCGATAGATCTCCCTCAATACCTCAGATAGTGCTCCCTCAATACCTCAAAACGTGCTCCCTCAATATCTCAGGTAGTTCTCCCTCAGTACCCCAGAAAATGTTCACTCAAACACTCAGTTAGTGCTCACTCAGTACCTCAGAAAGTGTTGCCTCAGAACCTCAGACAGTGCTCCCTCAATATCTCAGAAAGTGCTCTCTCAGTAGCTCAGAAAGTGCTCCATCAGTGCCTCAGAAATTACTCCCTCAGTACCTCAGAAAGTGCTCCCACAATATCTAAGATAGTTCTCCCTCAATATCTCAGAAAGTGCTCCCATAATATTTCAGATAGGTCTCCCACCGTACTTCAGAAAGTACTCCCTCAGTACCTCAGAAAGTGCTCCCTCAATGTCTCAGAAAGTGCTCCCTCAGTACCTTAGAAAGTGCTCCATCAATACTTCAGATAGTTCTCCCTTAATACATCAGATAGATCTCCCTCGGTACCTCAGATCGTGCTCCCTCAATACCTCAGAAAGTGCTCCCTCAATATCTAAGATAGTTCTCCCTCAATACCTCAGAAAGTGCTCCCTCAATACCTCAGATCGTTCTCCGTCAGTACCTCAGCATGTGCCCCCTCAATACCTCAGAATGTGCTCCTCAGTACCTCAGAAAGTGCGAGCTCAGGACCTCAAATAGTGCTCCCTCAGTACCTCAGATCGTGCTCCCTCAATACCTCAGAATTTTTTCCCTCAATAATTCAGATAGTGCTCCCTCAATACCTCAGCAAGTCCTCCCTCAATACTTCAGATAGTGCTCTCTCAGTACCTCAGATAGTTCTCACTCAGGATATCAGACAGTGCTCCCGAAATACCTCTGAAAGTGCTTCCTCAGTACCTCAGAAAGTGTTCCCTCAATATCTCAGAAAGTGCTCCCTCAATACCTCAGAAAATGCTCTCTCAGCAGCTAAGAAAGTGCTCCCTCAGTACCTCATAAAGTGCTCCCTTAAGACCTCAGAAAGTGCTCCCTCAGTACCTCAGGAAGTGCTCCCTCAATGTCTCAGATCTCCATCAATACCTCAGATAGTCCTCCCGCAGTAGCTCATAAAGTGTCCCCTCAATAACGCAGAAAGTGCTCCCTCAGTACCTAAGAAAGTGCTCCCTCAACCTCAGATAGTACTCCCTCAATACCTCAGAAAGTCATCCCTCAGTACTTCAGACAGTGCTCCCTCAATACCTCAGGAAGTGCTCCTTCAGTACGTCAGAAAGTGCTCCATCAATATCTCAGATAGTTCTCCCTCAGTACCTCAGAATGTGCTCCCTCAACCTCAGAAAGTGCTCCCTCAGTACCTCAGATCGTGCTCCCTCAATAGCTCAGAAAGTGCTCCCTCAATATCTAAGATAGTTCTCCCTCAATATCTCAGAAAGAGCTCACACAATATTTCAGATATTTCTCCCACCGTACTTCAGAAAGTGCTCCCTCAATACTTCAGATGGTGCTCCCACAGCACCTCAGAAAGTACTCCCCCAGTACCTCAGAAAGTGCTCCGTCAATACCTCAGAAAGTGCTCTCTCAGCAGCTCAGAAAGTGCTGCCTCAGTATCTCAGTAAGTGCCCCCTCAATACCTCAGAAAGTGCTCCATCAATACTTCAGATAGTGCACCCTTAATACCTCAGAAAGTCCTCCCTCAATACTTCAGATAGTGCTCTCTCAGTACCTCAGATAGTTCTCACTCAGTACATCAGAAAGTGCCTCCTAAATACCTCTGAAAGTGCTTCCACAGTACCTCAGAAAGTGCTCCCTCAATACCTCCGGATTTGCTTCCACAATACCTCAGAAAGTGCTCTCTCAGTGCCTCAGAAAGTGCTCCCTCAGTACCTCAGAAAGTGCTCCCTCAATACCTCAGAAAGTGCTACCACAATACCTCAGAAAGTGCTACCACAATACCTCAGATAGTTCTCCCTCAGTACCTCAGATAGTGGTCCCCAGTACCTCAGAAAGTGCTCTCTTAGTACCTCAGAAAGTGTTCCCTCAATACCTCAGAAAGTGCTACCTCAGTACCTCAGAAAGTGCTATCTCAGTACCTCAGAAAGTGCTCCCTCAGTACCTCAGAAATTGCTCCCTCAATACCTCGGTTAGTTCTCCCTCAGTACCTCAGAAAGTGCTCCCTTAATACCTCAGATAGTTCTCCCTCAGTACCTCAGAATGTGCTCCCTCAACCTCAGAAAGTGCTCCCTCAAGACCTCAGAAAGTGCTCCCTCAGTACCTCAGGAAGTGCTCCCTCAATGTCTCAGAAAGATCTCCGTCAATACCTCAGATAGTCCTCCCGCAGTAGCTCATAAAGTGTCCCCTCAATAACGCAGAAAGTGCTCCCGCAGTACCTCAGAAAGTGCTCCCTCAATCTCAGATAGTACTCCCTCAATACCTCAGATAGTGCTCCCTCAATACCTCAAAATGTGCTCCCTCAGTACCTCAGAAAGTCATCCCTCAGTACTTCAGAAAGTGTTCCATCAATACCTCAGTAAGTGCAACCTCAGTACCTCAGAAATTGCTCCCTCAATACCTCGGTTAGTTCTCCCTCAGTTCCTCAGAAAGTGCTCTCTTAATACCTCAGAAAGTGCTCCCTCAGTACCTCAGAAAGTGCTCCCTCAATACCTCAGAAAGTGCGACCACAATACCTCAGAAAGTGCTACCTTAATACCTCAGATAGTTCTCCCTCAGTATCTCAGATAATGGTCCCCAATACCTCCGAAAATGCGCTCTTAGTACCTCAGAAAGTGTTCCCTCAATACCTCAGAAAGTGCTACCTCAGTACCTCAGAAAGTGATCCCTCAATACCTCAGACAGTACTCCCTCAGTACCTCAGAAATTGCTCCCTCAGTACCTCAGAAAGTGCTCCCTTAATACCTCAGAAAGTGCTCCCTCATTACCTCAAAAAGTGCTCCCTCAATATCTCAGATAGTTCTCCCTCAGTACCTCAGGAAGTGCTCCCTCAATGTCTCAGAAAGATCTCCATCAATACCTCAGATAGTCCTCCCGCAGTAGCTCATAAAGTGTCCCCTCAATAACGCAGAAAGTGCTCCCGCAGTACCTCAGAAAGTGCTCCCTCAACCTCAGATAGTACTCCCTCAATACCTCAGATAGTGCTCCCTCAATACCTCAAAATGTGCTCCCTCCGTACCTCAGAAAGTCATCCCTCAGTACTTCAGAAAGTGCTCCCATAATACCTCAGATAGTGCACCCTCAATACCTCAGAAAGTGCAACCTCAGTACCTCAGAAACTGCTCCATCAATACCTCAGATAGTGCTCCATCAATACCTCAGAAAGTGCAACCTCAGTACCTCAGAAATTGCTCCCTCAATACCTCGGTTAGTTCTCCCTCAGTTCCTCAGAAAGTGCTCCCTTAATACCTCAGAAAGTGCTCCCTCAGTACCTCAGAAAGTGCTCCCTCAATACCTCAGAAAGTGCTACCACAATACCTCAGAAAGTCCTACCTCAATACCTCAGATAGTTCTCCCTCAGTACCTCAGATAGTGGATCCCAATACTTCAGAAAGTGCGCTCTTAGTACCTCAGAAAGTGTTCCCTCAATTCCTTACAAAGTGCTACCTTAGAACCTCAGACAGTGATCCCTCAATACCTCAGACTTTACTCTCTCAGTACCTCAGAAAGTGCTCCCTCAGTACCTCAGAAATTGCTCCCTCAATACATTGGTTATTTCTCCCTCAGTACCTCAGAAAGTGCTACCACAATACCTCAGAAAGTGCTACTTCAATACCTCAGATAGTTCTCCCTCAGTACCTCAGAATGTGCTCCCTCAACCTCAGAAAGTGCTCCCTCAGTACCTCAGATCGTGCTCCATCAATACCTCAGAAAGTGCTCCCTCAATATCTAAGATAGTCCTCCCTCAATATCTCAGACAGTGCTCACACAATATTTCAGATATTTCTCCTACCGTACTTCAGAAAGTGCTCCCTCAATACTTCAGTTGGTGCTCCCACAGTACCTCAGAAAGTGTTCCCTCAATACCTCAGAAAGTGCTCCCTCAATACCTCAGAAAGTGCTCCCTCAATATCTAAGATAGTTCTCCCTCAATATCTCAGAAAGTGCTCACACAATATTTCAGATATTTCTCCCACCGTACTTCAGAAAGTGCTCCCTCAATACTTCAGTTGGTGCTCCCACAGTACCTCAGAAAGTGTTCCCTCAATACCTCAGAAAGTGCTCCCTCAATACCTCAGATAGTTCTCCGTCAGCACCTCAGCATGTGCCCCCTCAATACCTCAGAATGTGCTCCCTCAGTACCTCAGAAAGTGCTAGCTCAGTACCTCAAATAGTGCTCCCTCAATACCTCAGAATTTGCTCCCTCAATAATTCAGATAGTGCTCCCTCAATACCTCAGGAAGTCCTCCCTCAATACTTCAGATAGTGCTCTCTCAGTACCTCAGATAGTTCTCACTCAGTATATCAGACAGTGCTCCCTAAATACCTCTGAAAGTGCTTCCTCAGTAGCTCAGAAAATGCTCTCTCAGCAGCTAAGAAAGTGCTCCCTCAGTACGTCATAAAGTGCTCCCTCAAGACCTCAGAAAGTGCTCCCTCAATATCTCAGAAAGTGCTCCCTCAATACCTCAGAAAATGCTCTCTCAGCAGCTAAGAAAGTGCTCCCTCAGTACCTCATAAAGTGCTCCCTCAAGACCTCAGAAAGTGCTCCCTCAATACCTCAGAAAGTGCTCTCTTAATACCTCAGAAAGTGTTCCCTCAATACCTCAGAAAGTGCTACCTCAGTACCTCAGAAAGTGATCCCTCAATTCCTCAGACAGTACTCCCTCAGTACCTCAGAAAGTGCTCCCTCAGTACCTCAGAAATTGCTCTCTCAATACCTCGGTTAGTTCTCCCTCAGTACCTCAGAAAGTGCTCCGTTAATACCTCATAAAGTGCTCCCTCAGTACCTCACAAAGTGCTCTCTTAGTACCTCAGAAAGTGTTCCCTCAATACCTCAGAAAGTGCACCCTCAGTACCTCAGAAAGTGATCCCTCAGGACCACAGACAGTACTCCCTCAGTACCTCAGAAAGAGCTCCCTCAATACCGAAGAGAATGTTCCCTCAAGACCTCAGAAAGTGGTCCCTCAATACTTCTGATAGTACTCCCTCTGTACCTCAGATAGTTCTCGATCAATACCTCATTAAGTACTCCCTCAATACATCAGACAGTGCTCCCTCAATACTTCAGATAGTCCCCCCAGTACCTCAGATAGTGCTCCCTCAATATCTCAGAAAGTGCTCCCACAATATTTCCGATAGATCTCCCTCAATACCTCAGATAGTGCTCCCTCAATACCTCAAAACGTGCTCCCTCAATATCTCAGGTAGTTCTCCCTCAGTACCCCAGAAAATGTTCACTCAAACACTCAGTTAGTGCTCACTCAGTACCTCAGAAAGTGTTGCCTCAGAACCTCAGACAGTGCTCCCTCAATATCTCAGAAAGTGCTCTCTCAGTAGCTCAGAAAGTGCTCCATCAGTGCCTCAGAAATTACTCCCTCAGTACCTCAGAAAGTGCTCCCACAATATCTAAGATAGTTCTCCCTCAATATCTCAGAAAGTGCTCCCATAATATTTCAGATAGGTCTCCCACCGTACTTCAGAAAGTACTCCCTCAGTACCTCAGAAAGTGCTCCCTCAATGTCTCAGAAAGTGCTCCCTCAGTACCTTAGAAAGTGCTCCATCAATACTTCAGATAGTTCTCCCTTAATACATCAGATAGATCTCCCTCAGTGCCTCAGATAGTGCTCCCTCAATATCTCAGAAAGTGCTTCCACAATATTTCAGATAGTTCTCCCTCAATACCTCAGATAATGCCCCCTCAATTCCTCAGAGAGCACTCCCCCAGTACATCAGAAAATGCTCGACAGTACCTCAGACACTGCTCCCCCAATACCTCAGAAACTGCTCCCTCAGTACCTCAGAAATTGATCCCTCAATGTCTCAGAAAGATCTCCATCAATACCTCAGATAGTTCTACCGCAGTTCCTCAGAAGGTGCCCCCTCACTACCTCAGAAAGTGCTCCCTCAAGACCTCAGAAAGTGCTCCCTCAGTACCTCAGGAAGTGCTCCCTCAATTTCTCAGAAAGATCTCCATCAATACCTCAGATAGTCCTCCCGCAGGAGCTCATAAAGTGTCCCCTCAATAACGCAGAAAGTGCTCCCTCAGTACCTCAGAAAGTGCTCCCTCAACCTCAGATAGTACTCCCTCAATACCTCAGATAGTGCTCCCTCAATACCTCAAAATGTGCTCCCTCAATACCTCAGAAAGTCATCCCTCAGTACTCCAGACAGTGCTCCCTCAATACCTCAGGAAGTGCTCCTTCAGTACCTCAGAAAGTGCTCCATCAATACCTCAGATAGTGCTCCCTCAATACCTCAGAAAGTGCAACCTCTGTACCTCAGAAATTGCTCCCTCAATACCTCGGTTAGTTCTCCCTCAGTTCCTCAGAAAGTGCTCCCTTAATACCTCAGAAAGTTCTCCCTCAGTACCTCAGAAAGTGCTCCCTCAATACCTCAGAAAGTGCTACCACAATATCTCAGAAAGTGCTACCTCAATACCTCAGATATTTCTCCCTCAGTACCTCAGAATGTGCTCCCTCAACCTCAGAAAGTGCTCCCTCAATACCTCAGATCGTGCTCCCTCAATACCTCAGAAAGTGCTCCCTCAATATCTAAGATAGTTCTCTCTCAATGTCTCAGAAAGTGCTCACACAATATTTCAGATATTTCTCCCACCGTACTTCAGAAAATGCTCCCTCAATATTTCAGATGGTGCTCCCACAGTACATCAGGAAGTGTTCCCTCAATACCTCAGAAAGTGCTTCCTCAATACCTCAGATAGTTCTCCGTCAGTACCTCAGCATGTGCCCCCTCAATACCTCAGAATGTGCTCCTCAGTACCTCAGAAAGTGCGAGCTCAGTACCTCAAATTGTGCTCCCTCAATACCTCAGATCGTGCTCCCTCAATACCTCAGAATTTTTTCCCTCAATAATTCAGATAGTGCTCCCTCAATACCTCAGCAAGTCCTCCCTCAATACTTCAGATAGTGCTCTCTCAGTACCTCAGATAGTTCTCACTCAGGATATCAGACAGTGCTCCCGAAATACCTCTGAAAGTGCTTCCTCAGTACCTCAGAAAGTGTTCCCTCAATATCTCAGAAAGTGCTCCCTCAATACCTCAGAAAATGCTCTCTCAGCAGCTAAGAAAGTGCTCCCTCAGTACCTCATAAAGTGCTCCCTTAAGACCTCAGAACGTGCTCCCTCAGTACCTCAGGAAGTGCTCCCTCAATGTCTCAGATCTCCATCAATACCTCAGAAAGTCCTCCCGCAGTAGCTCATAAAGTGTCCCCTCAATAACGCAGAAAGTGCTCCCTCAGTACCTAAGAAAGTGCTCCCTCAACCTCAGATAGTACTCCCTCAATACCTCAGAAAGTCATCCCTCAGTACTTCAGACAGTGCTCCCTCAATACCTCAGGAAGTGCTCCTTCAGTACGTCAGAAAGTGCTCCATCAATATCTCAGATAGTTCTCCCTCAGTACCTCAGAATGTGCTCCCTCAACCTCAGAAAGTGCTCCCTCAGTACCTCAGATCGTGCTCCCTCAATAGCTCAGAAAGTGCTCCCTCAATATCTAAGATAGTTCTCCCTCAATATCTCAGAAAGAGCTCACACAATATTTCAGATATTTCTCCCACCGTACTTCAGAAAGTGCTCCCTCAATACTTCAGATGGTGCTCCCACAGCACCTCAGAAAGTACTCCCCCAGTACCTCAGAAAGTGCTCCGTCAATACCTCAGAAAGTGCTCTCTCAGCAGCTCAGAAAGTGCTGCCTCAGTATCTCAGTAAGTGCCCCCTCAATACCTCAGAAAGTGCTCCATCAATACTTCAGATAGTGCACCCTTAATACCTCAGAAAGTCCGCCCTCAATACTTCAGATAGTGCTCTCTCAGTACCTCAGATAGTTCTCACTCAGTACATCAGAAAGTGCCTCCTAAATACCTCTGAAAGTGCTTCCACAGTACCTCAGAAAGTGCTCCCTCAATACCTCCGGATTTGCTTCCACAATACCTCAGAAAGTGCTCTCTCAGTGCCTCAGAAAGTGCTCCCTCAGTACCTCAGAAAGTGCTCCCTCAATACCTCAGAAAGTGCTACCACAATACCTCAGAAAGTGCTACCACAATACCTCAGATAGTTCTCCCTCAGTACCTCAGATAGTGGTCCCCAGTACCTCAGAAAGTGCTCTCTTAGTACCTCAGAAAGTGTTCCCTCAATACCTCAGAAAGTGCTACCTCAGTACCTCAGAAAGTGCTATCTCAGTACCTCAGAAAGTGCTCCCTCAGTACCTCAGAAATTGCTCCCTCAATACCTCGGTTAGTTCTCCCTCAGTACCTCAGAAAGTGCTCCCTTAATACCTCAGATAGTTCTCCCTCAGTACCTCAGAATGTGCTCCCTCAACCTCAGAAAGTGCTCCCTCAAGACCTCAGAAAGTGCTCCCTCAGTACCTCAGGAAGTGCTCCCTCAATGTCTCAGAAAGATCTCCTTCAATACCTCAGATAGTCCTCCCGCAGTAGCTCATAAAGTGTCCCCTCAATAACGCAGAAAGTGCTCCCGCAGTACCTCAGAAAGTGCTCCCTAAACCTCAGATAGTACTCCCTCAATACCTCAGATAGTGCTCCCTCAATACCTCAAAATGTGCTCCCTCAGTACCTCAGAAAGTCATCCCTCAGTACTTCAGAAAGTGCTCCATCAATACCTCAGTAAGTGCAACCTCAGTAACTCAGAAATTGCTCCCTCAATACCTCGGTTAGTTCTCCCTCAGTTCCTCAGAAAGTGCTCCCTTAATACCTCAGAAAGTGCTCCCTCAGTACCTCAGAAAGTGCTCCCTCAATACCTCAGAAAGTGCGACCACAATACCTCAGAAAGTGCTCCCTCAATACCTCAGAAAGTGCGACCACAATACCTCAGAAAGTGCTACCTTAATACCTCAGATAGTTCTCCCTCAGTACCTCAGATAATGGTCCCCAATACCTCCGAAAATGCGCTCTTAGTACCTCAGAAAGTGTTCCCTCAATACCTCAGAAAGTGCTACCTCAGTACCTCAGAAAGTGATCCCTCAATACCTCAGACAGTACTCCCTCAGTACCTCAGAAAGTGCTCCCTCAGTACCTCAGAAATTGCTCCCTCAGTACCTCAGAAAGTGCTCCCTTAATACCTCAGAAAGTGCTCCCTCATTACCTCAAAAAGTGCTCCCTCAATATCTCAGATAGTTCTCCCTCAGTACCTCAGAATGTGCTCCCTCAACCTCAGAAAGTGCTCCCTCAAGACCTCAAAAAGTGCTCCCTCAGTACCTCAGGAAGTGCTCCCTCAATGTCTCAGAAAGATCTCCATCAATACCTCAGATAGTCCTCCCGCAGTAGCTCATAAAGTGTCCCCTCAATAACGCAGAAAGTGCTCCCGCAGTACCTCAGAAAGTGCTCCCTCAACCTCAGATAGTACTCCCTCAATACCTCAGATAGTGCTCCCTCAATACCTCAAAATGTGCTCCCTCCGTACCTCAGAAAGTCATCCCTCAGTACTTCAGAAAGTGCTCCCATAATACCTCAGATAGTGCACCCTCAATACCTCAGAAAGTGCAACCTCAGTACCTCAGAAACTGCTCCATCAATACCTCAGATAGTGCTCCATCAATACCTCAGAAAGTGCAACCTCAGTACCTCAGAAATTGCTCCCTCAATACCTCGGTTAGTTCTCCCTCAGTTCCTCAGAAAGTGCTCCCTCAGTACCTCAGAAAGTGCTCCCTCAATACCTCAGAAAGTGCTACCACAATACCTCAGAAAGTCCTACCTCAATACCTCAGATAGTTCTCCCTCAGTACCTCAGATAGTGGATCCCAATACCTCAGAAAGTGCGCTCTTAGTACCTCAGAAAGTGTTCCCTCAATTCCTTACAAAGTGCTACCTCAGAACCTCAGACAGTGATCCCTCAATACCTCAGACTTTACTCTCTCAGTACCTCAGAAAGTGCTCCCTCAGTACCTCAGAAATTGCTCCCTCAATACATTGGTTATTTCTCCCTCAGTACCTCAGAAAGTGCTACCACAATATCCTCAGAAAGTGCTACTTCAATACCTCAGATAGTTCTCCCTCAGTACCTCAGAATGTGCTCCCTCAACCTCAGAAAGTGCTCCCTCAGTACCTCAGATCGTGCTCCATCAATACCTCAGAAAGTGCTCCCTCAATATCTAAGATAGTCCTCCCTCAATATCTCAGACAGTGCTCACACAATATTTCAGATATTTCTCCTACCGTACTTCAGAAAGTGCTCCCTCAATACTTCAGTTGGTGCTCCCACAGTACCTCAGAAAGTGTTCCCTCAATACCTCAGAAAGTGCTCCCTCAATACCTCAGAAAGTGCTCCCTCAATATCTAAGATAGTTCTCCCTCAATATCTCAGAAAGTGCTCACACAATATTTCAGATATTTCTCCCACCGTACTTCAGAAAGTGCTCCCTCAATACTTCAGTTGGTGCTCCCACAGTACCTCAGAAAGTGTTCCCTCAATACCTCAGAAAGTGCTCCCTCAATACCTCAGATAGTTCTCCGTCAGCACCTCAGCATGTGCCCCCTCAATACCTCAGAATGTGCTCCCTCAGTACCTCAGAAAGTGCTAGCTCAGTACCTCAAATAGTGCTCCCTCAATACCTCAGAATTTGCTCCCTCAATAATTCAGATAGTGCTCCCTCAATACCTCAGCAAGTCCTCCCTCAATACTTCAGATAGTGCTCTCTCAGTACCTCAGATAGTTCTCACTCAGTATATCAGACAGTGCTCCCTAAATACCTCTGAAAGTGCTTCCTCAGTAGCTCAGAAAATGCTCTCTCAGCAGCTAAGAAAGTGCTCCCTCAGTACGTCATAAAGTGCTCCCTCAAGACCTCAGAAAGTGCTCCCTCAATATCTCAGAAAGTGCTCCCTCAATACCTCAGAAAATGCTCTCTCAGCAGCTAAGAAAGTGCTCCCTCAGTACCTCATAAAGTGCTCCCTCAAGACCTCAGAAAGTGCTCCCTCAATACCTCAGAAAGTGCTCTCTTAATACCTCAGAAAGTGTTCCCTCAATACCTCAGAAAGTGCTACCTCAGTACCTCAGAAAGTGATCCCTCAATTCCTCAGACAGTACTCCCTCAGTACCTCAGAAAGTGCTCCCTCAGTACCTCAGAAATTGCTCTCTCAATACCTCGGTTAGTTCTCCCTCAGTACCTCAGAAAGTGCTCCGTTAATACCTCATAAAGTGCTCCCTCAGTACCTCACAAAGTGCTCTCTTAGTACCTCAGAAAGTGTTCCCTCAATACCTCAGAAAGTGCACCCTCAGTCCCTCAGAAAGTGATCCCTCAGGACCACAGACAGTACTCCCTCAGTACCTCAGAAAGAGCTCCCTCAATACCGAAGAGAATGTTCCCTCAAGACCTCAGAAAGTGGTCCCTCAATACTTCTGATAGTACTCCCTCTGTACCTCAGATAGTTCTCGATCAATACCTCATTAAGTACTCCCTCAATACATCAGACAGTGCTCCCTCAATACTTCAGATAGTCCCCCCAGTACCTCAGATAGTGCTCCCTCAATATCTCAGAAAGTGCTCCCACAATATTTCCGATAGATCTCACTCAATACCTCAGATAGTGCTCCCTCAATACCTCAAAACGTGCTCCCTCAATATCTCAGGTAGTTCTCCCTCAGTACCCCAGAAAATGTTCACTCAAACACTCAGTTAGTGCTCACTCAGTACCTCAGAAAGTGTTGCCTCAGAACCTCAGACAGTGCTCCCTCAATATCTCAGAAAGTGCTCTCTCAGTAGCTCAGAAAGTGCTCCATCAGTGCCTCAGAAATTACTCCCTCAGTACCTCAGAAAGTGCTCAGACAATATCTAAGATAGTTCTCCCTCAATATCTCAGAAAGTGCTCCCACAATATTTCAGATAGGTCTCCCACCGTACTTCAGAAAGTACTCCCTCAGTACCTCAGAAAGTGCTCCCTCAATGTCTCAGAAAGTGCTCCCTCAGTACCTTAGAAAGTGCTCCATCAATACTTCAGATAGTTCTCCCTTAATACATCAGATAGATCTCCCTCAGTGCCTCAGATAGTGCTCCCTCAATATCTCAGAAAGTGCTTCCACAATATTTCAGATAGATCTCCCTCAATACCTCAGATAATGCCCCCTCAATTCCTCAGAGAGCACTCCCCCAGGACCTCAGAAAATGCTCGACAGTACCTCAGACAGTGCTCCCCCAATACCTCAGAAACTGCTCCCTCAGTACCTCAGAAATTGATCCCTCAATGTCTCAGAAAGATCTCCATCAATACCTCAGATAGTTCTACCGCAGTTCCTCAGAAGGTGCCCCCTCACTACCTCAGAAAGTGCTCCCTCAAGACCTCAGAAAGTGCTCCCTCAGTACCTCAGGAAGTGCTCCCTCAATTTCTCAGAAAGATCTCCATCAATACCTCAGATAGTCCTCCCGCAGGAGCTCATAAAGGGTCCCCTCAATAACGCAGAAAGTGCTCCCTCAGTACCTCAGAAAGTGCTCCCTCAACCTCAGATAGTACTCCCTCAATGCCTCAGATAGTGCTCCCTCAATACCTCAAAATGTGCTCCCTCAATACCTCAGAAAGTCATCCCTCAGTGCTCCAGACAGTGCTCCCTCAATACCTCAGGAAGTGCTCCTTCAGTACCTAGGAAAGTGCTCCATCAATACCTCAGATAGTGCTCCCTCAATACCTCAGAAAGTGCAACCTCTGTACCTCAGAAATTGCTCCCTCAATACCTCGGATAGTTCTCCCTCAGTACCTCAGAAATTGCTCCCTTAATACCTCAGAAAGTTCTCCCTCAGTACCTCAGAAAGTGCTCCCTCAATACCTCAGAAAGTGCTACCACAATATCTCAGAAAGTGCTACCTCAATACCTCAGATAGTTCTCCCTCAGTACCTCAGAATGTGCTCCCTCAACCTCAGAAAGTGCTCCCTCAGTACCTCAGATCGTGCTCCCTCAATAGCTCAGAAAGTGCTCCCTCAATATCTAAGATAGTTCTCCCTCAATATCTCAGAAAGAGCTCACACAATATTTCAGATATTTCTCCCACCGTACTTCAGAAAGTGCTCCCTCAATACTTCAGATGGTGCTCCCACAGCACCTCAGAAAGTACTCCCCCAGTACCTCAGAAAGTGCTCCGTCAATACCTCAGAAAGTGCTCTCTCAGCAGCTCAGAAAGTGCTGCCTCAGTATCTCAGTAAGTGCCCCCTCAATACCTCAGAAAGTGCTCCATCAATACTTCAGATAGTGCACCCTTAATACCTCAGAAAGTCCTCCCTCAATACTTCAGATAGTGCTCTCTCAGTACCTCAGATAGTTCTCACTCAGTACATCAGAAAGTGCCTCCTAAATACCTCTGAAAGTGCTTCCACAGTACCTCAGAAAGTGCTCCCTCAATACCTCCGAATTTGCTTCCACAATACCTCAGAAAGTGCTCTCTCAGTGCCTCAGAAAGTGCTCCCTCAGTACCTCAGAAAGTGCTCCCTCAATACCTCAGAAAGTGCTACCACAATACCTCAGAAAGTGCTACCACAATACCTCAGATAGTTCTCCCTCAGTACCTCAGATAGTGGTCCCCAGTACCTCAGAAAGTGCTCTCTTAGTACCTCAGAAAGTGTTCCCTCAATACCTCAGAAAGTGCTACCTCAGTACCTCAGAAAGTGCTATCTCAGTACCTCAGAAAGTGCTCCCTCAGTACCTCAGAAATTGCTCCCTCAATACCTCGGTTAGTTCTCCCTCAGTACCTCAGAAAGTGCTCCCTTAATACCTCAGATAGTTCTCCCTCAGTACCTCAGAATGTGCTCCCTCAACCTCAGAAAGTGCTCCCTCAAGACCTCAGAAAGTGCTCCCTCAGTACCTCAGGAAGTGCTCCCTCAATGTCTCAGAAAGATATCCGTCAATACCTCAGATAGTCCTCCCGCAGTAGCTCATAAAGTGTCCCCTCAATAACGCAGAAAGTGCTCCCGCAGTACCTCAGAAAGTGCTCCCTCAACCTCACATAGTACTCCCTCAATACCTCAGATAGTGCTCCCTCAATACCTCAAAATGTGCTCCCTCAGTACCTCAGAAAGTCATCCCTCAGTACTTCAGAAAGTGCTCCATCAATACCTCAGTAAGTGCAACCTCAGTAACTCAGAAATTGCTCCCTCAATACCTCGGTTAGTTCTCCCTCAGTTCCTCAGAAAGTGCTCCCTTAATACCTCAGAAAGTGCTCCCTCAGTACCTCAGAAAGTGCTCCCTCAATACCTCAGAAAGTGCGACCACAAAACCTCAGAAAGTGCTACCTTAATACCTCAGATAGTTCTCCCTCAGTACCTCAGATAATGGTCCCCAATACCTCCGAAAATGCGCTCTTAGTACCTCAGAAAGTGTTCCCTCAATACCTCAGAAAGTGCTACCTCAGTACCTCAGAAAGTGATCCCTCAATACCTCAGACAGTACTCCCTCAGTACCTCAGAAAGTGCTCCCTTAATACCTCAGAAAGTGCTCCCTTATTACCTCAAAAAGTGCTCCCTCAATATCTCAGATAGTTCTCCCTCAGTACCTCAGAATGTGCTCCCTCAACCTCAGAAAGTGCTCCCTCAAGACCTCAGAAAGTGCTCGCTCAGTACCTCAGGAAGTGCTCCCTCAATGTCTCAGAAAGATCTCCATCAATACCTCAGATAGTCCTCCCGCAGTAGCTCATAAAGTGTCCCCTCAATAACGCAGAAAGTGCTCCCGCAGTACCTCAGAAAGTGCTCCCTCAACCTCAGATAGTACTCCCTCAATACCTCAGATAGTGCTCCCTCAATACCTCAAAATGTGCTCCCTCCGTACCTCAGAAAGTCATCCCTCAGTACTTCAGAAAGTGCTCCCATAATACCTCAGATAGTGCTCCCTCAATACCTCAGAAAGTGCAACCTCAGTACCTCAGAAACTGCTCCATCAATACCTCAGATAGTGCTCCATCAATACCTCAGAAAGTGCAACCTCAGTACCTCAGAAACTGCTCCATCAATACCTCAGATAGTGCTCCATCAATACCTCAGAAAGTGCAACCTCAGTACCTCAGAAATTGCTCCCTCAATACCTCGGTTAGTTCTCCCTCAGTTCCTCAGAAAGTGCTCCCTTAATACCTCAGAAAGTGCTCCCTCAGTACCTCAGAAAGTGCTCCCTCAATACCTCAGAAAGTGCTACCACAATACCTCAGAAAGTCCTACCTCAATACCTCAGATAGTTCTCCCTCAGTACCTCAGATAGTGGATCCCAATACCTCAGAAAGTGCGCTCTTAGTACCTCAGAAAGTGTTCCCTCAATTCCTTACAAAGTGCGACCTCAGAACCTCAGACAGTGATCCCTCAATACCTCAGACTTTACTCTCTCAGTACCTCAGAAAGTGCTCCCTCAGTACCTCAGAAATTGCTCCCTCAATACATTGGTTATTTCTCCCTCAGTACCTCAGAAAGTGCTACCACAATACCTCAGAAAGTGCTACTTCAATACTTCAGATAGTTCTCTCTCAGTACCTCAGAATGTGCTCCCTCAACCTCAGAAAGTGCTCCCTCAGTACCTCAGATCGTGCTCCATCAATGCCTCAGAAAGTGCTCCCTCAATATCTAAGATAGTCCTCCCTCAATATCTCAGACAGTGCTCACACAATATTTCAGATATTTCTCCTACCGTACTTCAGAAAGTGCTCCCTCAATACTTCAGTTGGTGCTCCCACAGTACCTCAGAAAGTGTTCCCTCAATACCTCAGAAAGTGCTCCCTCAATACCTCAGAAAGTGCTCCCTCAATATCTAAGATAGTTCTCCCTCAATATCTCAGAAAGTGCTCACACAATATTTCAGATATTTCTCCCACCGTACTTCAGAAAGTGCTCCCTCAATACTTCAGTTGGTGCTCCCACAGTACCTCAGAAAGTGTTCCCTCAATACCTCAGAAAGTGCTTCCTCAATACCTCAGATAGTTCTCCGTCAGCACCGCAGCATGTGCCCCCTCAATACCTCAGAATGTGCTCCCTCAGTACCTCAGAAAGTGCTAGCTCAGTACCTCAAATAGTGCTCCCTCAATACCTCAGAATTTGCTCCCTCAATAATTCAGATAGTGCTCCCTCAATACCTCAGCAAGTCCTCCCTCAATACTTCAGATAGTGCTCTCTCAGTACCTTAGATAGTTCTCACTCAGTATATCAGACAGTGCTCCCTAAATACCTCTGAAAGTGCTTCCTCAGCACCTCAGAAAATGCTCTCTCAGCAGCTAAGAAAGTGCTCCCTCAGTACGTCATAAAGTGCTCCCTCAAGACCTCAGAAAGTGCTCCCTCAATATCTCAGAAAGTGCTCCCTCAATACCTCAGAAAATGCTCTCTCATCAGCTAAGAAAGTGCTCCCGCAGTACCTCATAAAGTGCTCCCTCAAGACCTCAGAAAGTGCTCCCTCAGTACCTCAGGAAGTGCTCCCTCAATGTCTCAGAAAGATCTCCATCAATACCTCAGATAGTCCTCCCGCAGTAGCTCATAAAGTTTCCCCTCAATAACGCAGAAAGTGCTCCCTCAGTACCTCAGAAAGTGCTCCCTCAACCTCAGATAGAACTCCCTCAATACCTCAGATAGTGCTCCCTCAGTACCTCAGAAAGTCCTCCCTCAGTACTTCAGACAGTGCTCCCTGAATACCTCAGGAAGTGCTCCTTCAGTCCCTCAGAAAGTGCTCCATCAATACCCCAGATAGTGCTCCCCAAATACCTCAGAAAGTGCAACCTCAGTACCTCAGAAATTGCTCCCTCAATACCTCGGTTAGTTCTCCCTCAGTACCTCAGAAAGTGCTCCCTTAATACCTCAGAAAGTGCTACCACAATACCTCAGATAGTTCTCCCTCAGTACCTCAGATTGTGGTCCCCAATACCTCAGAAAGTGTTCTCTTAGTACCTCAGAAAGTGTTCCCACAAGACCTCAGAAAGTGCTACCTCAGTACCTCAGAAAGTGATCCCACAATACCTGAGACAGTACTCCCTCAGTATCTCAGATAGTGCTCCCTCAGTACCTCAGAAATTGATCCCTCAATACCTCGGTTAGTTCTCCCTCAGTACCTCAGAAAGTGCTCCCTTAATACCTCAGAAAGTGCTCCCTCAGTACCTCAGAAAGTGCTCCCTCAATACCTCAGAAAGTGCTACCACAATAACTCAGAAAGTGCTACCTCAATACCTCAGATAGTTCTCCCTCAGTACCTCAGATAGTGGTCCCCAATACCTCAGAAAGTGCTCTCTTAGTACCTCAGAAAGTGTTCCTCAATACCTCAGAAAGTGCTACCTCAGTACCTCAGAAAGTGATCCCTCAATACCTCAGACAGTACTCCCTCAGTACCTCAGAAAGTGCTCCCTCAGTGCCACAGAAATTACTCCCTCAGTACCTCAGAAATTGCTCCCTCAATACCTCGGTTAGTTCTCCCTCAGTACCTCAGAATGTGCTCCCTCAACCTCAGAAAGTGCTCCCTCAAGACCTCAGAAAGTGCTCCCTCAGTACCTCAGGAAGTGCTCCCTCAATGTCTCAGAAAGATCTCCATCAATACCTCAGATAGTCCTCCCGCAGTAGCTCGTAAAGTGTCCCCTCAATAACGCAGAAAGTTCTCCCGCAGTACCTCAGAAAGTGCTCCCTCAACCTCAGATAGTTCTCCCTCAATACCTCAGATAGTGCTCCCTCAATACCTCAAAATGTGCTCCCTCAGTACCTCAGAAAGTCATCCCTCAGTACTTCAGAAAGTGCTCCCTCAATACCTCAGATAGTGCTCCCTCAATACCTCAGAAAGTGCAACCTCAGTACCTCAGAAACTGCTCCATCAATACCTCAGATAGTGCTCCATCAATACCTCAGAAAGTGCAACCTCAGTACCTCAGAAATTGCTCCCTCAATACCTCGGTTAGTTCTCCCTCAGTACCTCAGAAAGTGCTCCCTTAATACCTCAGAAAGTGCTCCCTCAGTACCTCAGAAAGTGCTCCCTCAATACCTCAGAAAGTGCTACCACAATACCTCAGAAAGTGCTACCTCAATACCTCAGATAGTTCTCCCTCAGTACCTCAGATAGTGGATCCCAATACTTCAGAAAGTGCGCTCTTAGTACCTCAGAAAGTGTTCCCTCAATTCCTTACAAAGTGCTACCTCAGAACCTCAGACAGTGATCCCTCAATACCTCAGACTTTACTCTTTCAGTACCTCAGAAAGTGCTCCCTCAGTACCTCAGATATTGCTCCCTCAATACCTTGGTTATTTCTCCCTCAGTACCTCAGAAAGTGCTCCCTTAATACCTCAGAAAGTGCTCCGTCAGTACCTCAGAAAGTGCTCCCTCAGTACCTCAGAAAGTGCTACCACAATACCTCAGAAAGTGCTACCTCAATTCCTCAGATAGTTCTCCCTCAGTACCTCAGAATGTGCTCCCTCAACCTCAGAAAGTGCTCCCTCGGTACCTCAGATCGTGCTCCCTCAATACCTCAGAAAGTGCTCCCTCAATATCTAAGATAGTTCTCCCTCAATATCTCAGAAAGTGCTCACACAATATTTCAGATATTTCTCCCACCGTACTTCAGAAAGTGCTCCCTCAATACTTCAGTTGGTGCTCCCACAGTACCTCAGAAAGTGTTCCCTCAATACCTCAGAAAGTGCTCCCTCAATACCTCAGATAGTTCTCCGTCAGTACCTCAACATGTGCCCCCTCAATACCTCAGAATGTGCTCCCTCAGTACCTCAGAAAGTGCTAGCTCAGTACCTCAAATAGTGCTCCCTCAATACCTCAGAATTTGCTCCCTCAATAATTCAGATAGTGCTCCCTCAATACCTCAGCAAGTCCTATCTCAATACTTCAGATAGTGCTCTCTCAGTACCTCAGATAGTTCTCGCTCAGTTTATCAGACAGTACTCCCTAAATACATCTGAAAGTGCTTCCTCAGTACCTGAGAAAGTGCTCCCTCAATATCTCAGAAAGTGCTCCCTCAATACCTCAGAAAATGCTCTCTCAGCAGATAAGAAATTGCTCCTTTAGTGCCTCATAAAGTGCTCCCTCAAGACCTCAGAAAGTGCTCCCTCAGGACCTCAGGAAGTGCACCCTCAATGTCTCAGAAAGATCTCCATCAATACCTCAGATAGGCCTCCCGCAGGAGCTCATAAAGTGTCCCCTCAATAACGCAGAAAGTGCTTCCTCAGTACCTCAGAAAGTGCTCCCTCAACCTCAGATAGTACTCCCTCAATACCTCAGGAAGTGCACCTTCAGTACCTCAGAAAGTGCTCCATCAATACCCCAGATAGTGCTCCCTCAATACCTCAGAAAGTGCAACCTCAGTGCCTCAGAAATTGCTCCCTCAATACCTCGGTTAATTCTCCCTCAGTACCTCAGAAAGTGCTCCCTTAATACCTCAGAAAGTGCTACCACAATACCTCAGATAGTTCTCCCTCAGTACCTCAGATAGTGGTCCCCAATACCTCAGAAAGTGTTCTCTTAGTACCTCAGAAAGTTTTCCCACAATACCTCAGAAAGTCCTCCCTCAGTACTTCAGACAGTGCTCCCTGAATACCTCAGGAAGTGCTCCTTCAGCACCTCAGAAAGTGCTCCATCAATACCCCAGATAGTGCTCCCTCAATACCTCAGAAAGTGCATCCTCAGTACCTCAGAAATTGCTTCTTCAATACGTCGGTCAGTTCTCCCTCAGTACCTCAGAAAGTGCTCCCTTAATACCTCAGAAATTGCTCCCTCAGTACCTCAGAAAGTGCTCCCTCAATACCTCGGAAAGTGCTATTACAATACCTCAGAAAGTGCTCCCTCAGTACCTCAGAAAGAGCTCCCTCAGTACCTCAGAAATTGCTCCCTCAATACCTCGGTTAGTTCTCCCTCAGTACATCAGAAAGTGCTCCCTTAATACCTCATAAAGTGCTCCCGCAGTACCTCAGAAAGTGCTCCCTCAGTACCTCAGAAAGTGCTACCTCAATACCTCAGAGAGTTCTCCCTCAGTACCTCAGAATGTGCTCCCTCAGTACCTCAGAAATTGCTCCCTCAATACCTTGGTTATTTCCCCCTCAGTACCTCAGAAAGTGCTCCCTTGATACCTCAGAAAGTGCTCCCTCAGTACCTCAGAAAGTGTTCCCTCAGTACCTCAGAAAGCGTTACCACAATATCTCAGAAAGTGCTACCTCAATACCTCAGATAGTTCTCCCTCAGAACCTCAGATCGTGGTCCCCAATACCTCAGAAAGTGCTCTCTTAGTTCCTCAGAAAGTGTGCCCTCAATACCTCAGAAAGTGATACTTCAGTACCTCAGAAAGTGATCCCTCAATACCTCAGACATTACTCCCTCAGTACCTCAGAAAGTGCCCCCTCAGTACCTCAGAAATTGCTCCCTCAGTACCTCAGAAATTGCTCCCTCAATACCTCGGTTAGTTCTCCCTCAGTACCTCAGAAAGTGCTCCCTTAATACCTCAGAAAGTGCTCCCTCAGTACCTCAAAAAGTGCTCCCTCAATATCTCAGATAGTTCTCCCTCAGTACCTCAGAATGTGCACCCTCAACCTCAGAAAGTGCTCCCTCAGTACCTCAGAAAGTGCTCCCTCAATACATCAGAAAGTGCTACCACAATACCTCAGAAAGTGCTACCTCAATACCTCAAAATGTGCTCCCTCAGTACCTCAGATAGTCATCCCTCAGTACTTCAGAAAGTGCTCCCTCAATACCTCAGATAGTGCTCCCTCAATACCTCAGAAAGTGCAACCTCAGTAACTCAGAATTTGCTCCCTCAATACCTCGGTTAGTTCTCCCTCAGTACCTCAGAAAGTGCTCCCTTAATACCTCAGAAAGTGCTCCGTCAGTAGCTCAGAAAGTGCTCACTCAATACCTCAGAAAGTGCTACCTCAATACCTCAGATAGTTCTCCCTCAGTACCTCAGAATGTGCTCCCTCAACCTCAGAAAGTGCTCCCTCGGTACCTCAGATCGTGCTCCCTCAATACCTCAGAAACTGCTCCCTCAATATCTAAGATAGTTCTCCCTCAATACCTCAGATAGTTCTCCGTCAGTACCTCAGCATGTGCCCCCTCAATACCTCAGAATGTGCTCCCTCAGTACCTCAGAAAGTGCTAGCTCAGTACCTCAAATAGTGCTCCCTCAATACCTCAGAATTTGCTCCCTCAATAATTCAGATAGTGCTCCCTCAATACCTCAGCAAGTCCTATCTCAATACTTCAGATAGTGCTCTCTCAGTACCTCAGATAGTGCTCACTCAGTATATCAGACAGTGCTCCCTAAATACCTCTGAAAGTGCTTCCTCAGTACCTCAGAAAGTGCTCCCTCAATATCTCAGAAATTGCTCCCTCAATACCTCAGAAAATGCTCTCTCAGCAGCTAAGAAAGTGCTCCCTTAGTACCGCATACAGTGCTCCCTCAAGACCTCAGAAAGTGCTCCCTCAGTACCTCAGGAAGTGCTCAGGAAGTGCTCCCTCAATGTCTCAGAAAGATCTCCATCAATACCTCAGATAGTCCTCCCGCAGTAGCTCGTAAAGTGTCCCCTCAATAACGCAGAAAGTGCTCCCTCAGTACCTCAGAAAGTGCTCCCTCAACCTCAGATAGTACCCCCTCAATACCTCAGATAGTGCTCCCTCAATACCTCAAAATGTGCTCCCTCAGTACCTCAGAAGTCATCCCTCAGTACTTCAGAAAGTGCTCCCTCAATACCTCAGATAGTGCTCCCTCAATACCTCAGAAAGTGCAACCTCAGTACCTCAGAAATTGCTCCATCTATACCTCAGATAGTGCTCCCTCAATACCTCAGAAAGTGCAACCTCAGTAACTCAGAATTTGCTCCCTCAATACCTCGGTTAGTTCTCCCTCAGTACCTCAGAAAGTGCTCCCTTAATACCTCAGAAAGTGCTCCCTCAGTACCTCAGAAAGTGCTCCCTCAATACCTCAGAAAGTGCTACCACAATACCTCAGAAAGTGCTACCTCAATACCTCAGATAGTTCTCCCTCAGTACCTCAGATAGTGGTCCCCAATACCTCAGAAAGTGCTCTCTTAGTACCTCAGAAAGTGTTCCCTCAATTCCTCAGACAGTACTCCCTCAGTACCTCAGATAGTGCTCCCTCAGTACCTCAGAAAGTGATCCCTCAATACCTCAGACAGTACTCCCTCAGTACCTCAGATAGTGCTCCCTCAGTACCTCAGAAATTGCTCCCTCAATACCTTGGTTATTTCTCCCTTAGTACCTCAGAAAGTGCTCCCTTAATACCTCAGAAAGTGCTCCCTCAGTACCTCAGAAAGTGCTCCCTCAGTACCTCAGAAAGTGCTACCACAATACCTCAGAAAGTGCTACCTCAATACCTCAGATAGTTCTCCCTCAGTACCTCAGAATGTGCTCCCTCAACCTCAGAAAGTGCTCCCTCGGTACCTCAGATCGTGCTCCCTCAATACCTCAGAAAGTGCTCCCTCAATATCTAAGATAGTTCTCCCTCAATACCTCAGAAAGTGCTCCCTCAATACCTCAGATAGTTCTCCGTCAGTATCTCAGCATGTGCCCCCTCAATACCTCTGAATGTGCTCCCTCAGTACCTCAGAAAGTGCAAGCTCAGTACCTCAGATAGTTCTCCCTCAGTACCTCAGAATGTGCTCCCTCAACCTCAGAAAGTGCTCCCTCGGTACCTCAGATCGTGCTCCCTCAATACCTCAGAAAGTGCTCCCTCAATATCTAAGATAATTCTCCCTCAATACCTCAGAAAGTGCTCCCTCAATACCTCAGATAGTTCTCCGTCAGTACCTCAGCATGTGCCCCCTCAATACCTCAGAATGTGCTCCCTCAGTACCTCAGAAAGTGCGAGCTCAGTACCTCAAATAGTGCTCCCTCAATACCTCAGATAGTGCTCCCGCAATACCTCAAAATGTGCACCCTCAGTACCTCAGATAGTCATCCCTCAGTACTTCAGAAAGTGCTCCCTCAATACCTCAGATAGTGCTCCCTCAATACCTCAGAAAGTGCAACCTCAGTACCTCAGAAATTGCTCCATCAATACCTCAGATAGTGCTCCCTCAATACCTCAGAAAGTGCAACCTCAGTAACTCAGAATTTGCTCCCTCAATACCTCGGTTAGTTCTCCCTCAGTACCTCAGAAAGTGCTCCCTTAATACCTCAGAAAGTGCTCCCTCAGTACCTCAGAAAGTGCTCCCTCAATACCTCAGAAAGTGCTACCACAATACCTCAGAAAGTGCTACCTCAATACCTCAGATAGTTCTCCCTCAGTACCTCAGATAGTGGTCCCCAATACCTCAGAAAGTGCTCTCTTAGTACCTCAGAAAGTGTTCCCTCAATTCCTCAGACAGTACTCCCTCAGTACCTCAGATAGTGCTCCCTCAGTACCTCAGAAAGTGATCCCTCAATACCTCAGACAGTACTCCCTCAGTACCTCAGATAGTGCTCCCTCAGTACCTCAGAAATTGCTCCCTCAATACCTTGGTTATTTCTCCCTTAGTACCTCAGAAAGTGCTCCCTTAATACCTCAGAAAGTGCTCCCTCAGTACCTCAGAAAGTGCTCCCTCAGTACCTCAGAAAGTGCTACCACAATACCTCAGAAAGTGCTACCTCAATACCTCAGATAGTTCTCCCTCAGTACCTCAGAATGTGCTCCCTCAACCTCAGAAAGTGCTCCCTCGGTACCTCAGATCGTGCTCCCTCAATACCTCAGAAAGTGCTCCCTCAATATCTAAGATAGATCTCCCTCAATACCTCAGAAAGTGCTCCCTCAATACCTCAGATAGTTCTCCGTCAGTACCTCAGCATGTGCCCCCTCAATACCTCTGAATGTGCTCCCTCAGTACCTCAGAAAGTGCTAGCTCAGTACCTCAGATAGTTCTCCCTCAGTACCTCTGAATGTGCTCCCTCAACCTCAGAAAGTGCTCCCTCGGTACCTCAGATCGTGCTCCCTCAATACCTCAGAAAGTGCTCCCTCAATATCTAAGATAGTTCTCCCTCAATACCTCAGAATGTGCTCCCTCAATCCCTCAGAATTTGCTCCCTCAATAATTCAGATAGTGCTCCCTCAATACCTCAGCAAGTCCTCCCTCAATACCTCAGATAGTTCTCACTCAGTATATCAGACAGTGCTCCCTAAATACCTTTGAAAGTGCTTAATCAGTACCTCAGAAAGTGCTCCCTCAATATCTCAGAAAGTACTCCCTCAAGACCTCAGAAATGCTCCCTCAGTACCTCATAAAGTGCTCCCTCAACCTCAGATAGTACTCCCTCAATACCTCAGATAGTGCTCCCTCAATACCTCAAAATGTGCTCCATCAATACCTCAGAAAGTCATCCCTCAGTACTTCAGACAGTGCTCCCTCAATACCTCAGGAAATGCTCCTTCAGTACCTCAGAAAGTGCTCCATCAATACCTCAGATAGTGCTCTTTGAATACCTCAGAAAGTTCAACCTCAGTACCTCAGAAATTGCTCCCTCGATACCTCGGTTAGTTCTCCCTCAGGACCTCAGAAAGTGCTGCCTTAATACCTCAGAAAGTGCTCCCTCAGTACCTCAGATAGTGCTCCCTCAATACCTCAGAAAGTGCTACCACAATACCTCAGAAAGTGCTACCTCAATACCTCAGATAGTCCTCCCTCAGTACCTCAGAATGTGCTCCCTCAACCTCAGAAAGTGCTCCCTCGGTACCTCAGATCGTGCTCCCTCAATACCTCAGAAAGTGCTCCCTCAATATCTAAGATAGTTCTCCCTCAATACCTCATAAAGTGCTCCCTCAACCTCAGAAAGTGCTCCCTCAATACCTCAGATAGTTCTCCGTCAGTACCTCAGCATGTGCCCCCTCAATACCTCAGAATGTGCTCCCTCAGTACCTCAGAAAGTGCTAGCTCAGTACCTCAAATAGTGCTCCCTCAATACCTCAGAATTTGCTCCCTCAATAATTCAGATAGTGCTCCCTCAATACCTCAGCAAGTCCTATCTCAATACTTCAGATAGTGCTCTCTCAGTACCTCAGATAGTTCTCACTCAGTATATCAGACAGTGCTCCCTAAATACCTCTGAAAGTGCTTCCTCCGTACCTCAGAAAATGCTCTCTCAGCAGCTAAGAAAGTGTTCCCTCAGTACATCATAAAGTGCTCCCACAAGACCTCAGAAAGTGCTCCCTCAGTACCTCAGGAAGTGCTCCCTCCATGTCTCAGAAAGATCTCCATCAATACCTCATTTAGTCCTCCCGCAGTAGCTCATAAAGTGTCCCCTCAATAACGCAGAAAGTGCTCCCTCAGTACCTCAGAAATTGCTCCCTCAACCTCAGATAGTACTCCCTCAATACCTCAGATAGTGCTCCCGCAATACCTCAAGATGTGCTCCCTCAATACCTCAGAAAGTCATCCCTCAGTAATTCAGACAGTGCTCCCTCAATACCTCAGGAAGTGCTCCTTGAGTACCTCAGAAAGTGCTCCATCAATAGCCCAGATAGTGCTCCCACTGTACCTCTGGAAGTGCTCCCTTAATACCTCAGAAAGTGCCCCCTGAATACCTCAGATAGTTCTCCGTCAGTACCTCAGCATGTGCCCCCTCAATACCTCAGAATGTGCTCCCTCAGTACCTGAGAAAGTGTTAGCTCAGTACCTCAAATAGTGCTCCCTCAATCCCTCAGAATTTCCTCCCTCAATAATTCAGATAGTGCTCCCTCAATACCTCAGCAAGTCCTCCCTCAATACCTCAGATAGTTCTCACTCAGTATATCAGACAGTGCTCCCTAAATACCTTTGAAAGTGCTTAATCAGTACGTCAGAAAGTGCTCCCTCAATATCTCAGAAAGTACTCCCTCAAGACCTCAGAAAATGCTCTCTCAGCAGCAAAGAAAGTGCTCCCTCACTACCTCATAAAGTGCTCCCTCAAGACCTCAGAAAGTGCTCCCTCAGTACCTCATAAAGTGCTCCCTCAACCTCAGATAGTACTCCCTCAATACCTCAGATAGTGCTCCCTCAATACCTCAAAATGTGCTCCATCAATACCTCAGAATGTCATCCCTCAGTACTTCAGACAGTGCTCCCTCAATACCTCAGGAAATGCTCCTTCAGTACCTCAGAAAGTGCTCCAGCAATACCTCAGATAGTGCTCCCTCAATACCTCAGAAAGTGCTACGACAATACCTCAGAAAGTGCTCCCTCAGTACCTCAGATAGTGGTCCCCAATACCTCAGAAAGTGCTCTCTTAGTACCTCAGAAAGTGTTCCCTCAATACCTCAAAAAGTGCTACCTCAGTACCTCAGAAAGTGATCCCTCAATACCTCAGACAGTACTCCCTCAGTACCTCAGAAAGTGCTCCCTCAGTACCTCAGATCGTGCTCCCTCAATACCTCAGAAAGTGCTCCCTCAATATCGAAGATAGTTCTCCCTCAATATCTCAGAAAGTGCTCACACAATATTTCAGATATTTCTCCCACCGTACTTCAGAAAGTGCTCCCTCAATACTTCAGATGGTGCTCCCACATTACCTCAGAAAGTGTTCCGCAATACCTCAGAAAGTGCTCCCTCAATACCTCAGATCGTTCTCCGTCAGTACCTCAGCATGTGCCCCCTCAATACCACAGAATGTGCTCACTCAGTACCTCAGAAAGTGCTAGCTCAGTACCTCAAATAGTGCTCCCTCAATACCTCAGAATTTGCTCCCTCAATAATTCAGATCGTGCACACTCAATACCTCAGCAAGTCCTCCCTCAATACTTCAGATAGTGCTCTCTCAGTACCTCAGATAGTTCTCACTCAGTATATCAGACAGTGCTCCCTAAATACCTCTGAAATTGCTTCCTAAGTACCTCAGAAAGTGCTCCCTCAATATCTCAGAAAGTGCTCCCTCAATACCTCAGAAAATGCTCTCTCAGCAGCTAAGAAAGTGCTCCCTCAGTACGTCATAAAGTGCTCCCTCAAGACCTCAGAAAGTGCTCCCTCAGGACCTCAGGAAGTGCTCCCTCAATGTCTCAGAAAGATCTCCATCAATACCTCAGATAGTCCTCCTGCAGTAGCTCATAAAGTGTCCCCTCAATAACGCAGAAATTGCTCCCTCAGTACCTCAGAAAGTGCTACCTCAACCTCAGATAGTACTCCCTCAGTACCTCAGATAGTGCTCCCTCAATACCTCAAAATGTGCTCCCTCAATACCTCAGAAAGTCATCCCTCAGTACTTCAGACAGTGCTCCCTCAATACCTCAGGAAGTGCTCCTTCAGGACCTCAGAAAGTGCTCCATCAATACCTCAGATAGTGCTCCCTTAATACCTCAGAAAGTGCAACCTCAGTACCTCAGAAATTGCTCCCTCAATACCTCAGAAAGTGCGACCACAATACCTCAGAAGGTGCTACCTCAATACCTCAGATAGTTCTCCCTCAGTAACTCAGAATGTGCTCCCTCAACCTCACAAAGTGCTCCCTCACTACCTCAGAAAGTGTTCCCTCAATACCTCAGAAAGTGCTACCTCAGTACCTCAGAAAGTGATCCCTCAATGCCTCAGACAGTACTCCCTCAGTACCTCAGAAAGTGCTCCCTCAGTACCTCAGAAATTGCTCCCTCAATATCTCGGTTAGTTCTCCATCAGTACCTCAGAGAGTGCTCCCTTAATACCTCATAAAGTGCTCCCTCAGTACCTCACAAAGTGCTCTCTTAGTACCTCAGAAAGTGATCCCTCAGGACCACAGACAGTACTCCCTCAGTACCTCAGAAAGAGCTCCCTCAATACCTTAGAGAATGTTCCCTCAAGACCTCAGAAAGTGGTCCCTCAATACTTCTGATAATACTCCCTCTGTACCTCAGATAGTTCTCGATCAATACCTCATTAAGTACTCCCTCAATACATCAGACAGTGCTCCCTCAATACTTCAGATAGTACCCCCAGTACCTCAGATAGTGCTCCCTCAATATCTCAGAAAGTGCTCCCACAATATTTCCGATAGTTCTCCCTCAATACCTCAGATAGTGCTCCCTCAATACCTCAAAACGTGCTCCCTCAATATCTCAGGTAGTTCTCCCACAGTACCCCAGAAAATGTTCACTCAAACACTCAGTTAGTGCTCACTCAGTACCTCAGAAAGTGCTGCCTCAGAACCTCAGACAGTGCTCCCTCAATATCTCAGAAAGTGCTCTCTCAGTAGATCAGAAAGTGCTCCATCAGTGCCTCAGAAATTACTCCCTCATTACCACAGAAAGTGCTCCCACAATATTTCAGATAGGTCTCCCACCGTACTTCAGAAAGTACTCCCTCAGTACCTCAGAAAGTGCTCACCTCAATGTCTCAGAAAGTGCTCCCTCAGTACCTTAGAAAGTGCTCCATCAATACTTCAGATAGTGCTCCCTTAATACATCAGATAGATCTCCCTCAGTGCCTCAGATAGTGCTCCCTCAATATCTCAGAAAGTGCTTCCACAATATTTCAGATAGTTCTCCCTCAATACCTCAGATAATGCCCCCTCAATTCCTCAGAGAGCACTCCCCCAGTACCTCAGAAAATGCTCGCCAGTACCTCAGACAGTGCTCCCCCAATACCTCAGAACCTGCTCCCTCAGTACCTCAGAAATTGATCCCTCAATGTCTCAGAAAGATCTCCATCAATACCTCAGATAGTTCTACCGCAGTTCCACAGAAGGTGCCCCCTCACTACCTCAGAAAGTGCTCCCTCAAGACCTCAGAAAGTGCTCCCTCAGTACCTCAGGAAGTGCTCCCTCAATTTCTCAGAAAGATCTCCATCAATACCTCAGATAGTCCTCCCGCAGGAGCTCATAAAGTGTCCCCTCAATAACGCAGAAAGTGCTCCATCAGTACCTCAGAAAGTGCTCCCTCAACCTCAGATAGTACTTCCTCAATACCTCAGATAGGGCTCACTCAATACCTCAAAATGTGCTCCCTCAATACCTCAGAAAGTCATCCCTCAGTACTCCAGACAGTGCTCCCTCAATACCTCAGGAAGTGCTCCTTCATTACCTCAGAAAGTGCTCCATCAATACCTCAGATAGTGCTCCCTCAATACCTCAGAAAGTGCAACCTCTGTACCTCAGAAAGTGCTCCCTCAATACCTCAGAAAGTGCTACCACAATATCTCAGAAAGTGCTACCTCAATACCTCAGATAGTTCTCCCTCAGTACCTCAGAATGTGCTCCCTCAACCTCAGAAAGTGCTCCCTCAATACCTCAGATCGTGCTCCCTCAATACCTCAGAAAGTGCTCCCTCAATATCTAAGATAGTTCTCCCTCAATGTCTCAGAAAGTGCTCACACAATATTTCAGATATTTCTCCCACCGTACTTCAGAATATGCTCCCTCAATACTTCAGATGGTGCTCCCACAGTACCTCAGAAAGTGTTCCCTCAATACCTCAGAAAGTGCTCCCTCAATACCTCAGATAGTTCTCCGTCAGTACCTCAGCATGTGCCCCCTCAATACCTCAGAATGTGCTCCTCAGTACCTCAGAAAGTGCGAGCTCAGGACCTCAAATAGTGCTCCCTCAATACCTCAATCGTGCTACCTCAATACCTCAGAATTTGCTCCCTCAATAATTCAGATAGTGCTCCCTCAATACCTCAGCAAGTCCTCCCTCAATACTTCAGATAGTGCTCTCTCAGTACCTCAGATAGTTCTCACTCAGTATATCAGACAGTGCTCCCTAAATACCTCTGAAAGTGCTTCCTCAGTACCTCAGAAAGTGTTCCCTCAATATCTCAGAAAGTGCTCCCTCAATACCTCAGAAAATGCTCCCTCAGTACCTCAGGAAGTGCTCCCTCAATGTCTCAGAAAGATCTCCATCAATACCTCAGATAGTCCTCCCGCAGTAGCTCATAAAGTGTCCCCACAATAACGCAGAAAGTGCTCCCTCAGTACCTAATAAAGTGCTCCCTCAACCTCAGATAGCACTCCCTCAATACCTCAGATAGTGCTCCCTCAATACCTCAAAATGTGCTCCCTCAATACCTCAGAAAGTCATCCCTCAGTACTTCAGACAGTGCTCCCTCAATACCTCAGGAAGTGCTCCTTCAGTACGTCAGAAAGTGCTCCATCAATATCTCAGATAGTTCTCCCTCAGTACCTCAGAATGTGCTCCCTCAACCTCAGAAAGTGCTCCCTCAGTACCTCAGATCGTGCTCCCTCAATACCTCAGAAAGTGCTCCCTCAATATCTAAGATAGTTCTCCCTCAATATCACAGAAAGTGCTCACACAATATTTCAGATATTTCTCCCACCGTACTTCAGAAAGTGCTCCCTCAATACTTCAGATGGTGCTCCCACAGCACCTCAGAAAGTACTCCCCCAGTACCTCAGAAAGTGCTCCGTCAATACCTCAGAAAGTGCTCTCTCAGCAGCTCAGAAAGTGCTGCCTCACTATCTCAGTAAGTGCCCCCTCAATACTTCAGATAGTGCACCCTTAATACCTCAGAAAGTCCTCCATCAATACTTCAGATAGTGCTCTCTCAGTACCTCAGATAGTTCTCACTCAGTACATCAGAAAGTGATCACTCAATACCTCAGAAAGTGCTACCACAATACCTCAGAAAGTGCTCCCTCAAGACCTCAGATAGTTCTCCCTCAGTACCTCAGAAAGTGATCACTCAATACCTCAGACAGTACTCCCTCAGTACCTCAGAAAGTGCTCCCTCAGTACCTCAGAAATTGCTCCCCCAATACCTCGGTTAGTTCTACCTCAGTACCTCAGAAAGTGCTCCCTTAATACCTCAGAAAGTGCTCCCTCAGTACCTCAAAAAGTGCTCCCTCAATATCTCAGATAGTTCTCCCTCAGTACCTCAGAATGTGCTCCCTCAACCTCAGAAAGTGCTCCCTCAAGACCTCAGAAAGTGCTCCCACTGTACCTCAGGAAGTGCTCCCTCAATGTCTCAGAAAGATCTCCATCAATACCTCAGATAGTCCTCCCGCAGTAGCTCATAAAGTGTCCCCTCAATAACGCAGAAAGTGCTCCCGCAGTACCTCAGAAAGTGCTCCCTCAACCTCAGATAGTTCTCCCTCAATACCTCAGATAGTGCTCCCTCAATACCTCAAAATGTGCTCCCTCCGTACCTCAGAAAGTCATCCCTCAGTACTTCAGAAAGTGCTCCCAAAATACCTCAGATAGTGCTCCCTCAATACCTCAGAAAGTGCAACCTCAGTACCTCAGAAACTGCTCCATCAATACCTCAGATAGTTCTCCGTCAGTACCTCAGAATGTGCTCCCTCAGTACCTCAGAAAGTGCTCCCTCAGTACCTCAGAAAGTGCTCCCTCAATACCTCAGAATTTGCTCCCTCAATAATTCAGATAGTGCTCCCTCAATACCTCAGCAAGTCCTATCTCAATACTTCAGATAGTGCTCTCTCAGTACCTCAGATAGTTCTCACTCAGTATATCAGACAGTGCTCCCTAAAGACCTCTGAAAGTGCTTCCTCAGTACCTCAGAAAACGCTCTCTCAGCAGCTAAGAAATGCTCCCTCAGTACGTCATAAAGTGCTCCCTGAAGACCTCAGGAAGTGCTCCCTCAATATCTCAGAAAGTGCTCCCTCAATACCTCAGAAAATGCTCTCTCAGCAGCTAAGAAAGTGCTCCCTTAGTACCTCATAAAGTGCTCCCTCAAGACCTCAGAAAGTGATCCCTCAGTACCTCAGGAAGTGCTCCCTCAATGTCTCAGAAAGATCTCCATCAATACCTCAGATAGTCCTCCCGCAGTAGCTCATAAATTGTCCCCACAATAACGCAGAAAGTGCTCCCGCAGTACCTCAGAAAGTGCTCACTCAACCTCAGATAGTACTCCCTCAATACCTCAGATAGTGCTCCCTCAGTACCTCAGAAAGTCCTCCCTCAGTACTTCAGACAGTGCTCCCTGAATACCTCAGGAAGTGCTCCTTCAGTCCCTCAGAAAGTGCTCCATCAATACCCCAGATAGTGCTCCCTCAATACCTCAGAAAGTGCAACCTCAGTACCTCAGAAATTGCTCCCTCAATACCTCAGTTAGTTCTCCCTCAGTACCTCAGAAAGTGCTCCCTTAATACCTCAGAAAGTGCTACCACAATACCTCAGATAGTTCTCCCTCAGTTCCTCAGATAGTGGTCCCCAATACCTCAGAAAGTGTTCTCTTAGTACCTCAGAAAGTGTTCCCACAATACCTCAGAAAGTGCTACCTCAGTACCTCAGAAAGTGATCCCACAATACCTGAGACAGTACTCCCTCAGTACCTCAGATAGTGCTCCCTCAGTACCTCAGAAATTGCTCCCTCAATACCTCGGTTAGTTCTCCCTCAGTACCTCAGAAAGTGCTCCCTTAATACCTCAGAAAGTGCTCCCTCAGTACCTCAAAAAGTGCTCCCTCAATACCTCGGAATATGCGACCACAATACCTCAGATAGTTCTCCCTCAGTACCTCAGATAGTGGTCCCCAATACCTCAGAAAGTGCTCTCTTAGTACCTCAGAAAGTGTTCCCTCAATACCTCAGAAAGTGCCACCTCAGTACCTCAGAAAGTGATCCCTCAATACCTCAGACAGTACTCCCTCAGTACCTCAGAAAGTGCTCCCTCATAACCTCAGAAATTGCTCCCTCAGTACCTCAGAAATTGCTCCCTCAATACCTCGGTTAGTTCTCCCTCAGTACCTCATAAAGTGCTACCTTAATCCCTCAGAAAGTGCTCCCTCAGTACCTCAAAAAGTGTTCCCTCAATATCTCAGATAGTTCTCCCTCAGTACCTCAGAATGTGCTCCCTCAACCTCAGAAAGTGCTCCCTCAGTACCTCAAAAAGTTTTCCCTCAATATCTCAGATAGTTCTCCCTCAGTACCTCAGAATGTGCTCCCTCAACCTCAGAAAGTGCTCCCTCAAGACCTCAGAAAGTGCTCCCTCAATACCTTTGGAAGTGCTCCCTCAATGTCTCAGAAAGATCTCCATCAATACCTCAGATAGTCCTCCCGCAGTAGCTCACAAAGTGTCCCCTCAATAACGCAGAAAGTGCTCCCGCAGTACCTCAGAAACTGCTCCCTCAACCTCAGGTAGTTCTCCCTCAATACCTCAGATAGTGCGCCCTCAATACCTCAAAATGTGCTCCCTCAGTACCTCAGAAAGTCATCCCTCAGTACTTCAGAAAGTGCTCCCTCAATACCTCAGATAATGCTCCCTCAATACCTCAGAAAGTGCAACCTCAGTACCTCAGAAACTGCTTCATCAATACCTCAGATAGTGCTCCATCAATACCTCAGAATGTGCAACCTCAGTACCTCAGAAATTGCTCCCTCAATACCTCGGTTAGTACACACTCTGTACCTCAGAAAGTGCTCGCTTAATACCTCAGAAAGTGCTCCCTCAGTACCTCAGAAAGTGCTCCCTCAATACCTCAGAAAGTGCTACCACAATACCTCAGAAAGTGCTACCTCAATACCTCAGATAGTTCTCCCTCAGTACCTCAGATAGTGGTCCCCAATACCTCAGAAGGTGCGCTCTTAGTACCTCAGAAAGTGTTCCCTCAATTCCTAACAAAGTGCCACCTCAGAACCTCAGACAGTGATCCCTCAATACCTCAGACTTTACTCTCTCAGTACCTCAGAAAGTGCTCCCTCAATACCTTGGTTATTTCTCCCTCAGTACCTCAGAAAGTGCTCCCTTAATACCTCAGAAAGTGCTCCGTCAGTACCTCAGAAAGTGCTCCCTCAGTACCTCAGAAAGTGCTACCACAATACCTCAGAAAGTGCTACCTCAATACCTCAGATAGTTCTCCCTCAGTACCTCAGAATGTGCTCCCTCAACCTCAGAAAGTGCTCCCTCGGTACCTCAGATCGTGCTCCCTCAATACCTCAGAAAGTGCTCCCTCAATATCTAAGATAGTTCTCCCTCAATATCTCAGAAAGTGCTCACACAATATTTCAGATATTTCTCCCACCGTACTTCAGAAAGTGCTCCCTCAATACTTCAGTTGGTGCTCCCACAGTACCTCAGAAAGTGTTCCCTCAATACCTCAGGAAGTGCTCCCTCAATACCTCAGATAGTTCTCCGTCAGTACCTCAGAAAGTGCTCCCTTAATACCTCAGATAGTTCTCCCTCAGTACCGCAAATAGTGGTCCCCAATACCTCAGAAAGTGTTCTCTTACTACCTCAGAAAGTGTTCCCCCAATACCTCAGAAAGTCCTCCCTCAGTACTTCAGACAGTGCTCCCTGAATACCTCAGGAAGTGCTCTTTCAGTACCTCAGAAAGTGCTCCATCAATACCCCAGATAGTGCTCCCTCAATACCTCAGAAAGTGCAACCTCAGTACCTCAGAAAATCCTTCCTCAATACCTCGGTAAGTTCTCCCTCAGTACCTCAGAAAGTGCTCCCTTAATACCTCAGAAAGTGCTCCTTCAATACCTCGGAAAGTGCTATTACAATACCTCAGAAAGTGATCCCTCAATACCTCAGACAGTTCTCCCTCAGTACATCAGAAAGTGCTCCCTTCATACCTCATAAAGTGCTCCCGCAGGACCTCAGAAAGTGCTCCCTCAGTACCTCAGAAAGTGCTACCACAATATCTCAGAAAGTGCTACCTCAATACCTCAGATAGTTCTCCCTCAGTACCTCAGAATGTGCTCCCTCAGTACCTCAGAAATTGCTCCCTCAAAACCTTGGTTATTTCCCCCTCAGTACCTCAGAAAGTGCTCACTTGATACCTCAGGAAGTGCTCCCTCAGTACCTCAGAAAGTGTTCCCTCAGTACCTCAGAAAGTGCGCTCTTAGTACCTCAGAAAGTGTTCCCTCAATTCCTTACAAAGTGCTACCTCAGAACCTCAGACAGTGATCCGTCAATACCTCAGACTTTACTCTCTCAGTACCTCAGAAAGTGCTCCCTCATTACCTCAGAAATTGCTCCCTCAATACCTTGGTTATTTCTCCCACAGTACCTCAGAAAGTGCTCCCTTAATACCTCAGAAAGTGCTCCCTCAGTACCTCAGAAAGTGCTCCCTCAGTACCTCAGAAAGTGCTACCACAAAAAAACTCAGAAAGTGCTACCTCAATACTTCAGATAGTTCTCCCTCAGTACCTCACAATGTGCTCCCTCAACCTCAGAAAGTGCTCCCTCGGTACCTCAGATCGTGCTCCCTCAATACCTCAGAAAGTGCTCCCTCAATATCTAAGATAGTTCTCCCTCAATATCTCAGAAAGTGCTCACACAATATTTCAGACATTTCTCCCACCGTACTTCAGAAAGTGCTCCCTCAATACTTCAGTTGGTGCTCCCACAATACCTCAGAAAGTGTTCCCTCAATACCTCAGAAAGTGCTCCCTCAATACCTCAGAATGTGCTCCCTCAATACCTCAGCAAGTCCTATCTCAATACTTCAGATAGTGCTCTCTCAGTACATCAGATAGTTCTCACTCAGTATATCAGACAGTGCTCCCTTAATACCTCTGAAAGTGCTTCCTCAGTACCTCAGAAAGTGCTCCCTCAATATCTCAGAAAGTGCTCCCTCAATACCTCAGAAAATGCTCTCTCAGCAGCTAAGAAAGCACTCCCTTAGTACCTCATAAAGTGCTCCCTCAAGACCTCAGAAAGTGCTCCCTCATTACCTCAGGAAGTGCTCCCTCAATGTCTCAGAGAGATCTCCATCAATACCTCAGATATTCCTCCCGCAGTAGCTCATAAAGTATCCCCTCAATAACACAGAAAGTGCTCCCGCAGTACCTCAGAAAGTGAAACCCTCAACCTCAGATAGTACTCCCTCAATACCTCAGATAGTGCTCCCTCAATACCTCAAAATGTGCTCGCTCAGTACCTCAGATAGTCATCCCTCAGTACTTCAGAAAGTGCTCCCTCAATACCTCAGAAAGTGCTCCCTCAATACCTCAGAAAGTGCAACCTCTGTACCTCAGAAACTGCTCCATCAATACCTCAGATAGTGCTCCATCAATACCTCAGAAAGATCAACCTCAGTACCTCAGAAATTGCTCCCTCAATACCTCGGTTAGTTCTCCCTCAGTTCCTCAGAAAGTGCTCCCTTAATACCCCAGAAAGTGCTCCCTCAGTACCTCAGAAAGTGCTCCCTTAATACCTCAGAAAGTGCTCCCTCAGTACCTCAGAAAGTGCTCTCTCAATATCTCAGAAAGTGCTACCACAATACCTCAGAAAGTGCTACCACAATACCTCAGAAAGTGCTACCTCAGTACCTCAGAAAGTGATCCCTCAGTACCTCAGACAGTACTCCCTCAGTACCTCAAAAAGTGCTCCCTCAGCACATCAGAAAGTGCTCCCTCAGTATCTCAGAAATTGCTCCCTCAGTACCTCGGTTAGTTCTCCCTCAGTACCTCAGAAAGTGCTCCCTTAATACCTCAGAAAGTGCTACCACAATACCTCAGATAGTTCTCCCTCAGTAACTCAGATAGTGGTCCCCAATACCTCAGAAAGTGCTCTCTTAGTACCTCAGAAAGTGTTCCCTCAATGCCTCAGAAAGTGCTACCTCAGTACCTCAGAAAGTGATCCCTCAATACCTCAGACAGTACTCCCTCAGTACCTCAGAAAGTGCTCCCTCAGTACCTCAGAAATTGCTCCCTCAGTACCTCAGAAATTGCTCCCTCAGTATCTCAGATAGTTCTCCCTCAGTACCTCAGAATGTGCTCCCTCAACCTCAGAAATTGCTCCCTCAGTACCTCAGAAAGTGCTCCCTCAATACCTCAGAAAGTGCTACCACAATACCTCAGAAAGTGCTACCACAATATCTCAGATAGTTCTCCCTCAGTACCTCAGATAGTGGTCCCCAATACCTCAGAAAGTGCGCTCTTAGGACCTCAGAAAATGTTCCCTCAATTGCTTACAAAGTGCTACCTCAGAACCTAAGACAGTGATCCCTCAATACCTCAGACTTTACTCTCTCAGTACCTCAGAAAGTGCTCCCTCAGTACCTCAGAAATTGCTCCCTCAATACCTTGGTTATTTCTCCCTCAGTACCTCAGAAAGTGCTCCCTTAATACCTCAGAAAGTGCTCCGTCAGTACCTCAGAAAGTGCTCCCTCAGTACCTCAGAAAGTGCTACCACAATACCTCAGAAAGTGCTACCTCAATACCTCAGATGGTTCTCCCTCAGTACCTCAGAATGTGCTCCCTCAACGTCAGAAAGTGCTCCCTCAGTACCTCAGATCGTGCTCCCTCAATACCTCAGAAAGTGCTCCCTCAATATCGAAGATAGTTCTCCCTCAATATCTCAGAAAGTGCTCACACAATATTTCAGATATTTCTCCCACCGTACTTCAGAAAGTGCTGCCTCAATACTTCAGTTGGTGCTCCCACAGTACCTCAGAAAGTGTTCCCTCAATACCTCAGGAAGTGCTCCCTCAATACTTCAGATAGTTCTCCGTCAGTACCTCAGCATGTACCCCCTCAATACCTCAGAATGTGCTCCCTCAGTACCTCAGAAAGTGCTAGCTCAGTACCTCAAATAGTGCTCCCTCAATACCTCAGAATTTGCTCCCTCAATAATTCAGATAGTGCTCCCTCAATACCTCAGCAAGTCCTCCCTCAATACTTCAGATAGTGCTCTCTCAGTACCTCAGATACTTCTCACTCAGTACATCAGATAGTGCTCCCTAAATACCTCTGAAAGTGCTTCCTCAGTACCTCAGAAAGTGCTCCCTCAATATCTCAGAATGTGCTCCCTCAATACCTCAGAAAATGCTCTCTCAGCAGCTAAGAAAGTGCTCCCACAGTACCTCATAAAGTGCTCCCTCAAGACCTCAGAAAGTGCTCCCTCAGGACCTCAGGAAGTACTCCCTCAATGTCTCAGAAAGATCTCCATCAATACCTCAGATAGTCCTCCCGCAGGAGCTCATAAAGTGTCCCCTCAATAATGCAGAAAGTGCTCCCTCAGTACCTCAGAAAGTGCTCCCTCAACCTCAGATAGTACTCCCTCAATACCTCAGATAGTGCTCCCTCAATACCTCAAAATGTGCTCCCTCAATACCTCAGAAAGTCCTCCCTCAGTACTTCAGACAGTGCTCCCTGAACACCTCAGGCAGTGCTCCTTCAGTACCTCAGAAAGTGCTCCGTCAATACCCCAGATAGTGCTCCCTAAATACCTCAGAAAGTGCAACCTCAGTACCTCAGAAAGTGCTCCCTCAATACCTCGGTTAGTTCTCCCTCAGTACATCAGAAAGTGCTCACTTAATACCTCATAAAGTGCTCCCGCAGTACCTCAGAGAGTGCTCCCTTCATACCTCAGAATGTGCTACCACAATACCTCAGATAGTTCTCCCTCAGTACCTCAGATAGTGGTCCCCAATACCTCAGAAAGTGTTCTCTTAGTACCTCAGAAAGTGTTCCCACAATACCTCAGAAAGTGCTACCTCAGTACCTCAGAAAGTGATCCCACAATACCTGAGACAGTACTCCCTCAGTACCTCAGATAGTGCTCCTTCAGTACCTCAGAAATTGCTCCCTCAATACCTCGGTTAGTTCTGCCTCAGTACCTCCGAAAGTGCTCCCTCAATACCTCAGAATGTGCTACCACAATACCTCAGAAAGTGCTTCCTCAATACCTCAGAGAGTTCTCCCTCAGTACCTCAGATAGTGGTACCCAATACCTCGAAAGTGCTCTCTTAGTACCTCAGAAATTGTTCCCTCAATACCTCAGAAAGTGCTACCTCAGTGCCACAGAAAGTGATCCCTCAATACTTCAGACAGTACTCCCTCAGTACCTCAGAAAGTGCTCCCTCAGTAACTCAGAAATTGCTCCCTCAATACCTTGGTTAGTTCTCTCTCAGTACTTCAGAAAGTGCTCCCTTAATACCTCAGAAAGTGCTCCCTCAGTACCTCAGAAAGTGCTCCCTCAATACCTCAGAAAGTGCTACCACAATACCTCAGAAAGTGCAACCACAATACCTCAGATAGTTCTCCCTCAGTACCTCAGATGGTGGTCCCCAATACCTCAGAAAGTGCTCTCTTAGTACCTCAGAAAGTGTTCCCTCAATATCTCAGAAAGTGCTACCTCAGTACCTCAGAAAGTGATCCCTCAATACCTCAGACAGTACTCCCTCAGTACCTCAGAAAGTGCTCCCTCAGTACCTCAGAAATTGCTCCCTCAATACCTCGGTTAGTTCTCCCTCAGTACCTCAGAAAGTGCACCCTTAATACCTCAGAAAGTGCTCGCTCAGTACCTCAGAAATTGCTCACTCAATACCTCGGTTAGTTCTCCCTAAGTACCTCAGAAAGTGCTCCGTTAATACTTCATAAAGTTCTCCCTCAGTACCTCAGAAAGTGCTCTCTTAGTACCTCAGAAAATGTTCCCTCAAGTCCTCAGAAAGTGTTCCCTCAATACTTCAGATAGTACTCCCTCTGTACCTCAGATAGTTCTCGATCAATACCTCATTAAGTGCTCCCTCAATACATCAGACAGTGCTCCCTCAATACCTCAGATAGTGCTCCCTAAGTACCACAGATAGTCCCCCCAGTACCTCAGTTAGTGCTCCCTCAATATCTCAGAAAGTGCTCCCTCAATATTTCTGATAGTTCACCCTCAATACCTCAGATAGTGCTCCCTCAATATCTCAGAAAGTGCTCCCTCAATACCTCAGAAAATGCTCTCTCAGATGCAAAGAAAGTGCTCCCTAAGTACCTCAGAAAGTGCTCCCTTAAGACCTCAGAAAGTGCTCCCTCAGTACCTCAGAAAGTGCTCCCTCAATATCTCAGAAAGTGCTCCCACAATATTTCCGATAGTTCTCCCTCAATACCTCAGATAGTGCTCCCTCAATACCTCAAAACGTGCTCCCTCAATATCTCAGATAGTTCTCCCTCAGTACCCCAGATAATGTTCACTCAATTACTCAGTTAGTGCTCACTCAGCACCTCAGAAAGTGCTCCCTCAGATCCTCAGACACTGCTCCCTAAATACCTCACAAAGTGCTCTCTCAGTAACTCAGAAAGTGCTCCCTCAGTGCCTCAGAAATTGCTCCCTCAGTACCTCAGAAAGTGCTCCCTCAATATCTAAGATAGTTCTCCCTCAATATCTCAGAAAGTGCTCCCACAATATTTCAGATAGGTCTCCCACCGTACTTCAGAAAGTACTCCCTCAATACCTCAGAAAGAGCCCCTCTCAATACCTCAGGAAGTGCTCCCTCAGTACCTCAGGAAGTGCTCCCTCAGTACCTCATAAAGTGCTCCCTCAAGACCTCAGAAAGTGCTCCCTCAGGACCTCAGGAAGTGCTCCCTCAATGTCTCAGAAAGATCTCCATCAATACCTCAGATAGTCCTCCCGCAGGAGCTCATAAAGTGTCCCCTCAATAACGTAGAAAGTGCTCCCTCAGTACCTCAGAAAGTGCTCCCTCAACCTCAGATAGTACTCCCTCAATACCTCAGATAGTGCTCCCTCAATACCTCAAAATGTGCTCCCTCAATACCTCAGAAAGTCCTCCCTCAGTACTTCAGACAGTGCTCCCTGAATACCTCAGGAAGTGCTGCTTCAGTACCTCAGAAAGTGCTCCGTCAGTACCCCAGATAGTGCTCCCTCAATACCTCAGAAAGTGCAACCTCAGTACCTCAGAAATTGCTCCCTCAATACCTCGGTTAGTTCTCCCTCAGTACCTCAGAAAGTGCTCCCTTAATACCTCAGAAAGTGCTACCACAATACCTCAGATAATTCTCCCTCAGTACCTCAGATAGTGGTCCCCAATACCTCAGAAAGTGTTTTCTTAGTACCTCAGAAAGTGTTCCCACAATCCCTCAGAAAGTGCTACCTCAGTACCTCAGAAAGTGATCCCACAATACCTAAGACAGTACTCCCTCAGTACCTCAGGTGGTGCTCCCTCAGTACCTCAGAAATTGCTCTCTCAATACCTCGGTTAGTTCTCCCTCAGTACCTCAGAAAGTGCTCCCTTAATACCTCAGAAAGTGCTCCCTCAGTAACTCAGAAAGTGCTCCCTTAATAACTCAGAAAGTGCTACTACAATACCTCAGAAAGTGCTACCTCAATACCTCAGATAGTTCTCCCTCAGTACCTAAGATAGTGGTCCCCAATACCTCAGAAAGTGCTCTCTTAGTACCTCAGAAAGTGTTCCCTCAATACCTCAGAAAGTGTTACCTCAGTACCTCAGAAAGTGACCCCTCAATACCTCAGACAGTACTCCCTCATTACTCAGAAAGTGCTCCCTCAGTACCTCAGAAAGTGCTCTCTTAGTACCTCAGAAAGTGTTCCCTCAATACCTCAGAAAGTGTTACCTCAGTACCTCAGAAAGTGACCCCTCAATACCTCAGACAGTACTCCCTCATTACTCAGAAAGTGCTCCCTCAGTACCTCAGAAATTGCTCCCTCAATACCTTGGTTAGTTCTCCCTCAGTACCTCAGAAAGTGCTCCCTTAATACCTCAGAATGTGCTCCCTCAGTACCTCAGAAAGTGCTCCCTCAATACCTCAGAAAGTGCTACCACAATACCTCAGAAAGTGCTACCACAATACCTCAGATAGTTCTCCCTCAGTACCTCAGATAGTGGTCCCCAATACCTCAGAAAGTGCTCTCTTAGTACCTCAGAAAGTGTTCCCTCAATATCTCAGAAAGTGCTACCTCAGTACCTCAGAAAGTGATCCCTCAATACCTCAGACAGTACTCCCTCAGCACATCAGAAAGTGCTCTCTCAGTACCTCAGAAATTGCTCCCTCAATACCTCGGTTAGTTCTCCCTCAGTACCTCAGAAAGTGCACCCTTAATACATCAGAAAGTGCTCCCTCAGTACCTCAGAAATTGCTACCTCAATACCTCGGTTAGTTCTCCCTAAGTACCTCAGAAAGTGCTCCGTTAATACCTCATAAAGTGCTCCCTCAGTACCCCAGAAAGTTCTCTCTTAGTACCTCAGAAAGTGTTCCCTCAATACCTCAGAAAGTGCTCCCTCAGTACCTCAGAAAGTGATCCCTCAGGACCACAGACAGTACTCCCTCAGTTCCTCAGAAAGTGCTCCCTCAATACCTCAGAAAATGTTCCCTCAAGACCTCAGAAAGTGTTCCCTCAATACTTCAGATAGTACTCCCTCTGTACCTCAGATAGTTCTCGATCAATACCTCATTAAGTGCTCCCTCAATACATCAGACAGTGCTCCCTCAATACCTCAGGTAGTGCTCCCTAAGTACCTCAGATAGTCCCCCCAGTACCTCAGATAGTGCTCCCTCAATATCTCAGAAAGTGCTCCCTCAATAATTCAGATAGTGCTCCCTCAATACCTCAGCAAGTCCTCCCTCAATACTTCAGATAGTGCTCTCTCAGTACCTCAGATAGTTCTCACTCAGTACATCAGATAGTGCTCCCTATATACCTCTGAAAGTGCTTCCTCAGTACCTCAGAAAGTGCTCCCTCAATATCTCAGAAAGTGCTCCCTCAATACCTCAGAAAATGCTCTCTCAGCAGCTAAGAATGTGCTCCCTCAGTACCTCATAAAGTGCTCCCTCAAGACCTCAGAAAGTGCTCCCTCAGTACCTCAGGATGTGCTCCCTCAATGTCTCAGAAAGATCTCCATCAATACCTCAGATAGTCCTCCCGCAGTAGCTCATAAGTGTCCCCTCAATAACGCAGAAAGTGCTCCCTCAGTACCTCAGAAAGTGCTCCCTCAACCTCAGATAGTACTCCCTCAATACTTCAGATAGTGCTCCCTCAATACCTCAAAATGTGCTCCCTCAATACCTCAGAAAGTCCTCCCTCAGTACTTCAGACAGTGCTCCCTGAATACCTCAGGAAGTGCTCCTTCAGTACCTCAGAAAGTGCTCCATCAATACCCCAGATAGTGCTCCCTCAATTCCTCAGAAAGTGCAACCTCAGTAGCTCAGAAATTGCTCCCTCAATACCTCGGTTAGTTCTCCCTCAGTACCTCAGAAAGTGCTCCCTTAACACCTCAGAAAATGCTACCACAATACCTCAGATAGTTCTCCCTCAGTACCTCAGATAGTGGTCCCCAATACCTCAGAAAGTGTTCTCTTAGTACCTCAGAAAGTGTTCCCACAATACCTCAGAAAGTGCTACCTCAGTACCTCAGAAAGAGATCCCACAATACCTCAGACAGTACTCCCTCAGTACCTCAGAAAGTGCTCCCTCAGTACCTCAGAAATTGCTCCCTCAATACCTCGGTTGGTTCTCCCTCAGTACCTCAGAAAGTGCTCCCTTCATACCTGAGAAAGTGCTCCCTCAGTACCTCAGAAAGTGCTCCCTCAATACCTCAGAAAGTGCTACCACAATACCTCAGAAAGTGCTACCTCAATACCTCAGATAGTTCTCCCTCAGTACCTAAGATAGTGGTCCCCAATACCTCAGAAAATGCTCTCTTAGTACCTCAGAAAGTGTTCCCTCAATACCTCAGAAAGTGCTACCTCAGTACCTCAGAAAGTGATCCCTCAATACCTCAGACAGTACTCCCTCATTACCTCAGAAAGTGCTCCCTCAGTACCTCAGAAATTGCTCCCTCAATATCTCAGATAGTTCTCCCTCAGTATCTCAGAAAGTGCTCCCTTAATACCTCAGAATGTGCTCCCTCAGTACCTCAGAAAGTGCTCCCTCGATACCTCAGAAAGTGCTACCACAATACCTCAGAAAGTGCTACCACAATACCTCAGATAGTTCTCCCTCAGTACCTCAGATAGTGGTCCCCAATACCTCAGAAAGTGCTCTCTTAGTACCTCAGAAAGTGTTCCCTCAATATCTCAGAAAGTGCTACCTCAGTACCTCAGAAAGTGATCCCTCAATACCTCAGAGAGTACTCCCTCAGCACATCAGAAAGTGCTCCCTCAGTACCTCAGAAATTGCTCCCTCAATACGTCGGTTAGTTCTCCCTCAGTACCTCAGAAAGTGCACCCTTAATACCTCAGAAAGTGCTCCCTCAGTACCTCAGAAATTGCTCCCTCAATACCTCGGTTAGTTCTCCCTAAGTACTTCAGAAAGTGCTCCGTTAATACCTCATAAAGTGCTCCCTCAGTACCTCAGAAAGCGCTCTCTTAGTACCTCAGAAAGTGTTCCCTCAATACCTCAGAAAGTGCACCCTCAGTACCTCAGAAAGTGATCCCTCAGGACCACAGACAGTAGTCCCTCAGTACCTCAGAAAGTGCTCCCTCAATACCTCAGAAAATGATCCCTCAAGACCTCAGAAAGTGTTCCCTCAATACTTCAGATAGTACTCCCTCTGTACCTCAGATAGTTCTCGATCAATACTTCATTAAGTGCTCCCTCCATACATCAGACAGTGCTCCCTCAATACCTCAGATAGTGCTCCCTAAGTACCTCAGATAGTCCCCCCCAGTACCTCAGATAGTGCTCCCTCAATGTCTCAGAAAGTGCTCCCTCAATATTTCTGATAGTTCACCCTCAATACCTCAGATAGTGCTCCCTCAATATCTCAGAAAGTGCTCCCTCAATACCTCAGAAAATGCTCTCTCAGAAGCTAAGAAAGTTCTCCCTAAGTACCTCAGAAAGTGCTCCCTTAAGACCTCAGAAAGTGCTCCCTCAGTACCTCAGAAAGTGCTCCCTCAATATCTCAGAAAGTGCTCCCACAATATTTCCGATAGTTCTCCCTCAATACCTCAGATAGTGCTCCCTCAATACCTCAAAACGTGCTCCCTCGATATCTCAGATAGTTCTCCCTCAGTACCCCAGATAATGTTCACTCAATTACTCAGTTAGTGCTCACTCAGCACCTCAGAAAGTGCTCCCTCAGAACTTCAGACACTGCTCCCTAAATACCTCAGAAAGTGCTCTCTCAGTACCTCAGAAAGTGCTCCCTCAGTGCCTCAGAAATTGCTCCCTCAGTACCTCAGAAAGTGCTCCCTCAATATCTAAGATAGTTCTCCCTCAATATCTCAGAAAGTGCTCCCACAATATTTCAGATAGGTCTCCCAACGTACTTCAGAAAGTACTCCCTCAACACCTCAGAAAGTGCTCACTCAGCACCACAGAAAGTGCTCCCTCAGAACTTCAGACACTGCTCCCTAAATACCTCAGAAAGTGCTCTCTCAGTACCTCAGAAAGTGCTCCCTCAGTGCCTCAGAAATTGCTCCCTCAGTACCTCAGAAAGTGCTCCCTCAATATCTAAGATAGTTCTCCCTCAATATCTCATAAAGTGCTCCCACAATATTTCAGATAGGTCTCCCACCGTACTTCAGAAAGTACTCCCTCAATACCGCAGAAAATGCTCCCTCAATACTTCAGAAAGTGCTCCCTCAGTACTTCAGAAAGTGCTCCCTCACTGTCTCAGAAAGTGCTCCCTAAATACATCAGACAGCTCTCCCACAGCACCTCAGAAAGAGCCCCTCTCAATATCTCAGGAAGTGCTCCCTCAGTACCTCAGGAAGTGCTCCCTCAGTACCTCAGAAAGTGCTCCTTCAATACCTCAGATAGTTCTCCCTCAGTACCTCAGATAGTGCTCCCTCAATATCTCAGAATGTGCTCCCACAATATTTCAGATAGTTCTCCCTCAATACCTCAGATAATGCTCCCTCAATTCCTCAGAGAGCACTCCCTCAGTACCACAGAAAGTGCTCACCAGTACCTCAGACAGTGCTCCCCCGATACCTCAGAAAGTGCTCCCTCAGTACCTCAGAAATTGCTCCCTCAATGTCTCAGAAAGGTCTCCATGAATACCTCAGATAGTTCTACCGCAGTTCCTCAGAAGGTGCCCCCTGACTACCTCAGAAAGTGCTCCCTCAGGACCTCAGACAGTGGTCCCCCAATACCTCAGAAAGTGCTCTCTCAATGTCTCAGAAAGTGCTCTCTCAATACTTCAGATATTTCCCCCTTAGTACCTCAGCATGTGGCCCCTCAATACCTCAGAAAATGCTCCCTCAATACCTCAGAATTTGCTCCCTCAATACCTCAGCAAGTCCTGCCTCAATACTACAGATAGTGCTCTCCCAGTACCTCAGATAGTTCTCCCTCAGTACATCAGATACTGCTCCCTACATACCTCTGAAAGTGCCCCCTCAATACCTCAGATAGTACTCCCTCAGTACCTCAGATAGTGCTCCCTCAATATCTTAGAAAGTGCTCCCTCAATATTTCAGATAGTTCACCCTCAATACCTCAGATAATGCACCCTCAGTACCACTGAAAGTGCTCCCTCAATACCTACCTCAATACATCAGATAGTTCTCCCTGAATAACTCAGATAGTTCTCCGTCATTCCCTCAGATAGTTCTCCCTTAGTACCTCAGAAAGTACACCCTCAATACATCAGAAAGTGCTCCCTCAGTACCTCAGAAATTGTTCCCTCAATGTCTCAGAAAGGTCTCCATGAATACCTCAGATAGTTCTACCGCAGTTCCTCAGAAGGTGCCCCCTCACTACCTCAGAAAGTGCTCCCTCAAGACCTCAGAAAGTGCTCCCTCAGTACCTCAGGAAGGGCTCCCTCAATGTCTCAGAAAGATCTCCATCAATACCTCAGATAGTCCTCCCGCAGGAGCTCATAAAGTGTCCCCACAATAACGCAGAAAGTGCTCCCTCAGTACCTCAGAAAGTGCTCCCTCAACCTCAGATAGTACTCCCTCAATTACTCAGATAGTGCTCCTCAGTACCTCAGATAGTTCTCCGTCAGTACCTCAGCATGTGCCCCCCAATACCTCAGAATGTGCTCCCTCAGTACCTCAGAAAGTGCTAGCTCAGTACCTCAAATAGTGCTCCCTCAATACCTCAGAATTTGCTCCCTCAATAATTCAGATTGTGCTCCCTCAATACCTCAGCAAGTCCTCCCTCAATACTTCAGATAGTGCTCTCTCAGTACCTCAGATAGTTCTCACTCAGTATATCAGACAGTGCTCCCTAAATACCTCTGAAAGTGCTTCCTCAGTACCTCAGAAAATGCTCTCTCAGCACCTAAGAAAGTGCTCCCTCAGTACCTCATAAAGTGCTCCCTCAAGACCTCAGAAAGTGCTCCCTCAGTACCTCAGGAAGTGCTCCCTCAATGTCTCAGAAAGATCTCCATCAATACCTCAGATAGTCCTCCCGCAGTAGCTCATAAAGTGTCCCCTCAATAACGCAGAAAGTGCTCCCTCAGTATCTCAGAAAAAGCTCCCTCAACCTCAGATAGTACTCCCTCAATACCTCAGATAGTGCTCCCTCAATACCTCAAAATGTGCTCCCTCAATACTTCAGAAAGTCATCCCTCAGTACTTCAGACAGTGCTCCCTCAATACCTCAGGAAGTGCTCCTTCAGTACCTCAGAAAGTGCTCCATCAATACCTCAGACAGTACTCCCTCAGTACCACAGAAAGTGCTCCCTCAGTACCTCAGAAAGTGCTCCCTCAATACCTCGGTTAGTTCTCCCTCAGTACATCAGAAAGTGCTCACTTAATTCCTCATAAAGTGCTCCCGCAGTACCTCAGAAAGTGCTCCCTCAGCACCTCAGAAAGTGCTACCACAATACCTCAGATAGTTCTCCATGAGTACCTCAGAATGTGCTCCCTCAGTACCTCAGAAATTGCTCCCTCAATACCTTGGTTATTTCCCCCTCAGTACCTCAGAAAGTGCTCCCTTGATACCTCAGAAAGTGCACCCTCAGTACCTCAGAAAGTGTTCCCTCAGTACCTCAGAAAGTGCTACCACAATACCACAGAATGTGCTACCTCAATACCTCAGATAGTTCTCCCTCAGTACCTCAGAATGTGCTCCCTCAATCTCAGAAAGTGCTCCCTCAGTACCTCAGATCGTGCTCCCTCAATACCTCAGAAAGTGCTCCCTCAATATCTATGATAGTTCTCCCTCAATATCTCAGAAAGTGCTCACACAATATTTCAGATATTTCTCCCACCGTACTTCAGAAAGTGCTCCCTCAATACTTCAGTTGGTGCTCCCACAGTACCTCAGAAAGTGTTCCCTCAATACCTCAGAAAGTGCTCCCTCAATACCTCAGATAGTTCTCTGTCAGTACCTCAGCATGTGCCCCCTCAATACCTCAGAATGTGCTCCCTCAGTACCTCAGAAAGTGCTAGCTCAGTACCTCAAATAGTGCTCCCTCAATACCTCAGAATTTGCTCCCTCAATAATTCAGATAGTGCTCCCTCAATACCTCAGCAAGTCCTATCTCAATACTTCAGATAGTGCTCTCTCAGTTCCTCAGATAGTTCTCACTCAGTATATCAGACAGTGCTCCCTAAATACCTCTGAAAGTGCTTCCTCAGTACCTCAGAAAGTGCTCCCTCAATATCTCAAAAAGTGCTCCCTCAATACCTCAGAAAATGCTCTCTCAGCAGCTGAGAAAGTGCTCCCTCAGTACCTCATAAAGTGCTCCCTCAAGACCTCAGAAGGTGCTCCCTCAGTACCTCAGGAAGTGCTCCCTCAATGTCTCAGAAAGCTCTCCATCAATACCTCAGATAGTCCTCCCGCAGTAGCTCATAAAGTGTCCCCTCAATAACGCAGAAAGTGCTCCCTCAGTACCTCAGAAAGTGCTCCCTCAACCTCAGATAGTACTCCCTCAATACCTCAGATAGTGCTCCCTCAATACCTCAAAATGTGCTCCCTCAATACCTTAGAAAGTCATCCCTCAGTACTTCAGACAGTGCTCCCTCAATACCTCAGGAAGTGCTCCTTCAGTACCTCAGAAAGTGCTCCATCAATACCCCAGACAGTGCTCCCTCAATACCTCAGAAAGTGCAACCTCAGTACCTCAGAAATTGCTCCCTCAATACCTCAGTTAGTTCTCCCTCAATACCTCAGAAAGTGCTCCCTTAATACCTCAGAAACTGCTGCCACAATACCACAGATAGTTCTCCCTCAGTACCTCAGATAGTGGTCCCCAATACCTCAGAAAGTGCACGCTTACTACCTCAGAAAGTGTTCCCCCAATACCTCAGAAAGTGCGACCTCAGTACCTCAGAAAGTGATCCCTCAATACCTCAGACAGTACTCCCTCAGTACCTCAGAAAGTGCTCCCTCAGTACCTCAGAAATTGCTCACTCAATACCTCGGTTAGTTCCTCCTCAGTACCTCAGAAAGTGATCCCTTAATACCTCAGAAAGTGCTCCCTCAGTACCTCAGAAAGTGCTACCTCAGTACCTCAGAAAGTGCTCCCTCAGTACCTCAGAAAGTGCTCCCTCAGTACCTCAGAAAGTGCTATTAGAATACCTCAGAAAGTGATCCCTCAATACCTCAGACAGTACTCCCTCAGTACCTCAGAAATTGCTCCCTCAGTACCTCAGAAAGTGCTCCCTCAATACCTCGGTTAGTTCTCCCTCAGTACATCAGAAAGTGCTCACTTAATACCTCATAAAGTGCTCCCGCAGTACCTCAGAAAGTGCTGCCTCAGTACCTCAGAAAGTGCTACCACAATACCTCAGAAAGTGCTGCCTCAATACCTCAGATAGTTCTCCATGAGTACCTCAGAATGTGCTCCCTCAGTACCTCAGAAATTGCTCCCTCAATACCTTGGTTATTTCCCCCTCAGTACCTCAGAAAGTGCTCCCTCAGTACCTCAGTAAGTGCTCCCTCAATACCTCGGTTAGTTCTCCCTCAGTACATCATAAAGTGCTCACTTAATACCTCATAAAGTGCTCCCGCAGTACCTCAGAAAGTGCTCCCTCAGTACCTCAGAAAGTGCTACCACAATACCTCAGAAAGTGCTACCTCAATACCTCAGATAGTTCTCCATGAGCACCTCAGAATGTGCTCCCTCAGTACCTCAGAAATTGCTCCCTCAATACCTTGGTTATTTCCCCCTCAGTACCTCAGAAAGTGCTCCCTTGATACCTCAGAAAGTGCACCCTCAGTACCTCAGAAAGTGTTCCCTCAGTACCTCAGAAAGTGCTACCACAATACCTCAGAATGTGCTACCTCAATACCTCAGATAGTTCTCCCTCAGTACCTCAGAATGTGCTCCCTCAATCTCAGAAAGTGCTCCCTCAGTACCTCAGATCGTGCTCCCTCAATACCTCAGAAAGTGCTCCCTCAATATCTAAGATAGTTCTCCCTCAATATCTCAGAAAGTGCTCACACAATATTTCAGATATTTCTCCCACCGTACTTCAGAAAGTGCTCCCTCAATACTTCAGATGGTGCTCCCACAGTACCTCAGAAAGTGTTCCCTCAATACCTCAGAAAGTGCTCCCTCAATACCTCAGATAGTTCTCCGTCAGTACCTCAGCATGTGCCCCCTCAATACCTCAGAATGTGCTCCCTCAGTACCTCAGAAAGTGCTAGCTCAGTACCTCAAATAGTGCTCCCTCAATACCTCAGAATTTGCTCCCTCAATAATTCAGATAGTGCTCCCTCAATACCTCAGCAAGTCCTATCTCAATACTTCAGATAGTGCTCTCTCAGTTCCTCAGATAGTTCTCACTCAGTATATCAGACAGTGCTCCCTAAATACCTCTGAAAGTGCTTCCTCAGTACCTCAGAAAGTGCTACCTCAATATCTCAGAAAGTGCTCCCTCAATACCTCAGAAAATGCTCTCTCAGCAGCTAAGAAAGTGCTCCCTCAGTACCTCATAAAGTGCTCCCTCAAGACCTCAGAAGGTGCTCCCTCAGTACCTCAGGAAGTGCTCCCTCAATGTCTCAGAAAGCTCTCCATGAATACCTCAGATAGTCCTCCCGCAGTAGCTCATAAAGTGTCCCCTCAATAACGCAGAAAGTGCTCCCTCAGTACCTCAGAAAGTGCTCCCTCAACCTCAGATAGTACTCCCTCAATACCTCAGATAGTGCTCGCTCAATACCTCAAAATGTGCTCCCTCAATACCTCAGAAAGTCATCCCTCAGTACTTCAGACAGTGCTCCCTCAATACCTCAGGAAGTGCTCCTTCAGTACCTCAGAAAGTGCTCCATCAATACCCCAGACAGTGCTCCCTCAATACCTCAGAAAGTGCAACCTCAGTACCTCAGAAATTGCTCCCTCAATACCTCGGTTAGTTCTCCCTCAATACCTCAGAAAGTGCTCCCTTAATACCTCAGAAACTGCTGCCACAATACCTCAGATAGTTCTCCCTCAGTACCTCAGATAGTGGTCCCCAATACCTCAGAAAGTGCACGCTTACTACCTCAGAAAGTGGTCCCACAATACCTCAGAAAGTGCGACCTCAGTACCTCAGAAAGTGATCCCTCAATACCTCAGACAGTACTCCCTCAGTACCTCAGAAAGTGCTCCCTCAGTACCTCAGAAATTACTCACTCAATACCTCGGTTAGTTCCTCCTCAGTACCTCAGAAAGTGATCCGTTAATACCTCAGAAAGTGCTCCCTCAGTACCTCAGAAAGTGCTACCTCAGTACCTCAGAAAGTGCTCCCTCAGTACCTCAGAAAGTGCTCCCTCAATACCTCAGAAAGTGCTATTAGAATTCCACAGAAAGTGATCCCTCAATACCTCAGACAGTACTCCCTCAGTACCTCAGAAAGTGCTCCCTCAGTACCTCAGAAAGTGCTCCCTCAATACCTCGGTTAGTTCCCCCTCAGTACATCAGAAAGTGCTCACTTAATACCTCATAAAGTGCTCCCGCAGTACCTGAGAAAGTGCTCCCTCAGTACCTCAGAAAGTGCTACCACAATACCTCAGAAAGTGCTGCCTCAATACCTCAGATAGTTCTCCATGAGCACCTCAGAATGTGCTCCCTCAGTACCTCAGAAATTGCTCCCTCAATACCTTGGTTATTTCCCCCTCAGTACCTCAGAAAGTGCTCCCTTGATACCTCAGAAAGTGCACCCTCAGTACCTCAGAAAGTGTTCCCTCAGTACCTCAGAAAGTGCTACCACAATACCTCAGAATGTGCTACCTCAATACCTCAGATAGTTCTCCCTCAGTACCTCAGAATGTGCTCCCTCAATCTCAGAAAGTGCTCCCTCGGTACCTCAGATCGTGCTCCCTCAATACCTCAGAAAGTGCTCCCTCAATATCTAAGATAGTTCTCCCTCAATATCTCAGAAAGTGCTCACACAATATTTCAGATATTTCTCCCACCGTACTTCAGAAAGTGCTCCCTCAATACTTCAGATGGTGCTCCCACAGTACCTCAGAAAGTGTTCCCTCAATACCTCAGAAAGTGCTCCCTCAATACCTCAGATAGTTCTCCGTCAGTACCTCAGCATGTGCCCCCTCAATACCTCAGAATGTGCTCCCTCAGTACCTCAGAAAGTGCTAGCTCAGTACCTCAAATAGTGCTCCCTCAATACCTCAGAATTTGCTCCCTCAATAATTCAGATAGTGCTCCCTCAATACCTCAGCAAGTCCTATCTCAATACTTCAGATAGTGCTCTCTCAGTTCCTCAGATAGTTCTCACTCAGTATATCAGACAGTGTTCCCTAAATACCTCTGAAAGTGCTTCCTCAGTACCTCAGGAAGTGCTCCGTCAATATCTCAGAAAGTGCTCCCTCAATACCTCAGAAAATGCTCTCTCAGCAGCTGAGAAAGTGCTCCCTCAGTACCTCATAAAGTGCTCCCTCAAGACCTCAGAAGGTGCTCCCTCAGTACCTCAGGAAGTGCTCCCTCAATGTCTCAGAAAGCTCTCCATGAATACCTCAGATAGTCCTCCCGCAGTAGCTCATAAAGTGTCCCCTCAATAACGCAGAAAGTGCTCCCTCAGTACCTCAGAAAGTGCTCCCTCAACCTCAGATAGTACTCCCTCAATACCTCAGATAGTGCTCCCTCAATACCTCAGAAAGTGCTCCATCAATACCCCAGACAGTGCTCCCTCAATACCTCAGAAAGTTCAACCTCAGTACCTCAGAAATTGCTCCCTCAATACCTCGGTTAGTTCTCCCTCAATACCTCAGAAAGTGCTCCCTTAATACCTCAGAAAGTGCTGCCACAATACCTCAGATAGTTCTCCCTCAGTACCTCAGATAGTGGTCCCCAATACCTCAGAAAGTGCACTCTTACTACCTCAGAAAGTGTTCCCACAATACCTCAGAAAGTGCTACCTCAGTACCTCAGAAAGTGATCCCACAATACCTCAGACAGTACTCCCTCAGTACCTCAGAAAGTGCTCCCTCAGTACCTCAGAAATTGCTCACTCAATACCTCGGTTAGTTCCTCCTCAGTACCTCAGAAAGTGATCCCTTAATACCTCTGAAAGTGCTCCTTCAGTACCTCAGAATGTGCTACCTCAGTACCTCAGAATGTGATCCCTCAATACCTCAGACAGTACTCCCTCAGTACATCAGAAAGTGCTCCCTCAGTTCCTCAAAAATTGCTCGCTCAATACCTCGGTTAATTCTCCCTCATTACCTCAGAAAGTGCTCCGTTAATACCTCATAAAGTGCTCCCTTTGTACCTCAGGAACTGCTCTCTTAGTACCTCAGAAAGTGTTCCCTGAATACCTCAGAAAGTGATCCCTCAGGACCACAGAAAGTGCTCCCTCAATACCTCAGAAAATGTTCCCTCAAGACCTCAGAAAGTGTTCCCTCTATAATTCAGTTAGTACTCCCTCTGTACCTCAGATAGTTCTCGATCAAGTGCTCCCTCAGTACATCAGACAGTGCTCCCTCAATACCTCAGATAGTGCTCCCTAAGTACCTCAGATAGTCCCCCCCAGTACCTCAGATAGTGCTCTCTCAATATCTCCGAAAGTGCTCCCTCGATATTTCTGATAGTTCACCCTCAATACCTCAGATAGTGCTCCCTCAATATCTCAGAAAGTGCTCCCTCATTACCTCAGAAAATGCTCTCTCAGAAGCTAAGAAAGTGCTCCCTAAGTACCTCAGAAAGTGCTCCCTCAATACCTGAAAACGTGCTCCCTCAATATCTTAGATAGTTCTCCCTCAATACTTCAGAAAGTGCTCCCACAATATTTCAGATAGGTCTCCCACCGTACTTCAGAAAGTACTCCCTCAATACCTCAGAAAGTGCTCCCTCAATACGTCAGAAAGTGCTCTCTCAGTACCTCAGAAAGTGCTCCCTCAGAACCTCAGACAGTGCTCCCTCAATACCTCAGAAAGTGCTCTCTCAGTACCTCATAAAGTGCTCCCTCAATATCTAAGATAGTTCTCCCTCAATATCACATAAAGTGCTCCCACAATATTTCAGATAGGTCTCCCACCGTACTTCAGAAAGTACTCCCTCAATACCTCAGAAAGTGCTCCCTCAATACTTCAGAAAGTCCTCCCTCAGTATCTCAGAAAGTGCTCCCTCACTGTCTCAGAAAGTGCTCCCTAAATACATCAGACAGCTCTCCCTCAGCACCTCAGAAAGAGCCCCTCTCAATACCTCAGGAAGTGCTCCCTCAGTACCTCAGGAAGTGCTCCCTCAGTACCTCAGAAAGTGCTCCTTCAATACCTGAGACAGTTCTCCCTCAGTACCTCAGATAGTGCTCCCTCAATATCTCAGAATGTGCTCCCACAATATTTCAGATAGTTCTCCCTCAATACCTCAGATAATGCTCCCTCAATTCCTCAGAGAGCACTCCCTCAGTACCTCAGAAAGTGCTCACCAGTACCTCAGACAGTGCTCCCCCGATACCTCAGAAAGTGCTCCCTCAGTACCTCAGAAATTGCTCCCTCAATGTCTCAGAAAGGTCTCCATGAATACCTCAGATAGTTCTATCGCAGTTCCTCAGAAGGTGCCCCCTCACTACCTCGGAAAGTGCTCCCTCAGGACATCAGACAGTGCTCCCCCAATACCTCAGAAAGTGCTCCCTCAATGTCTCAGAAAGTGCTCTCTCAATACTTCAGATCGTTCCCCCTTAGTACCTCAGAATGTGGCACCTCAATACCTCAGAAAATGCTTCCTCAATACCTCAGAATTTGCTTCCTCAATACCTCAGCAAGTCCTCCTCAATACTTCAGATAGTGCTCTCTCAGTACCTCAGATCGTTCTCCCTCAGTACATCAGATACTGCTCCCTACATACCTCTGAAAGTGCCCCCTCAATACCTCAGAAAGTGCTCCCTCAGTATCTCAGAAAGTGCTCCCTCAATACATCAGACAGTGCTCCGTCAAAACTTCAGATAGTACTCCCTCAGTACCTTAGATAGTTCTCCCTCAGTACCTCAGATAGTGCTCCCTAAATATCTTAGAAAGTGCTCCCTCAATATTTCAGATATTTCACCCTCAATACCTCAGATAATGCACCCTCAATACCTCTGAAAGTGCCCCCTCAATACCTCCCTCAATACATCAGATAGTTCTCCCTGAATAACTCAGATAGTTCTCCGTCATTCCCTCAGATAGTTCTCCCTTAGTACCTCAGAACGTACCCCCTCAATAAATCAGAAAGTGCTCCCTCAGTACCACAGAAATTGTTCCCTCAATGTCTCAGAAAGGTCTCCATGAATACCTCAGATAGTTCTACCGCAGTTCCTCAGAAGGTGCCCCCTCACTACCTCAGAAAGTGCTCCCTCAAGACCTCAGAAAGTGCTCCCTCAGTACCTCAGGAAGTGCTCCCTCAATGTCACAGAAAGATCTCCATCAATACCTCAGATAGTCCTCCTGCAGGAGCTCATAAAGTGTCCCCTCAATAACGCAGAAAGTGCTCCCTCAGTACCTCAGAAAGTGCTCCCTCAACCTCAGATAGTACTCCCTCAATACCTCAGATAGTTCTCCGTCAGTACCTCAGCATGTGCCCCCTCAATACCACAGAATGTGCTCCCTCAGTACCTCAGAAAGTGCTAGCTCAGTACCTCAAATAGTGCTCCCTCAATACCTCAGAATTTGCTCCCTCAATAATTCAGATTGTGCTCCCTCAATACCTCCGCAAGTCCTCCCTCAATACTTCAGATAGTGCTCTCTCAGTACCTCAGATAGTTCTCACTCAGTATATCAGACAGTGCTCACTAAATACCTCTGAAAGTGCTTCCTCAGTACCTCAGAAAGTGCTCCCTCAATATCTCAGAAAGTGCTCCCCCAATACCTCAGCAAATGCTCTCTCAGCAGCTAAGAAAGTGCTCCCTCAGTACCTCATAAAGTGCTCCCTCAAGACCTCAGAAAGAGCTCCCTCAGTACCTCAGGAAGTGCTCCCTCAATGTCTCAGAAAGCTCTCCATGAATACCTCAGATAGTCCTCCCGCAGTAGCTCATAAAGTGTCCCCTCAATAACGCAGAAAGTGCTCCCTCAGTAGCTCAGAAATTGCTCCCTCAACCTCAGATAGTACTCACTCAATACCTCAGATAGTGCTCCCTCAATACCTCAAAATGTGCTCCCTCAATACCTCAGAAAGTCATCCCTCAGTACTTCAGACAGTGCTCCCTCAATACCTCAGGAAGTGCTCCTTCAGTACCTCAGAAAGTGCTCCATCAATACCTCAGATAGTGCTCGCTCAATACCTCAGAAAGTACAACCTCAGTACCTCAGAAATTGCTCCCTCAATACCTCGGTTAGTTCTCCCTCAGTACCTCAGAAAGTGCTCCCTTAATACCTCAGAAAGTGCTCCCTCAGTACCTCAGAAAGTGCTCCCTCAATACCTCAGAAAGTGCTCCCTCACTACCTCAGAAATTGTTCCCTCAATACCTTGGTTAGTTCTCCCTCAGTACCTCAGAAAGTGCCCCCTTAATACCTTAGAAAGTGCTCCCTCAGTACCTCAGAAACTGCTCCCTCAATACCTCAGAAAGTGCTCCCTCAGTACCTCAGAAACTGCTCCCTCAATACCTCAGAAAGTGCTACCTCAATACCTCAGATAGTTCTCCCTCAGTACCTCAGAAAGTGATCCCTCAGGACCACAGACAGTACTCCCTCAGTACCTCAGAAAGTGCTCCCTCAATACCTCAGAAAATGTTCCCTCAAGACCTCAGAAAGTGTTCCCTCAATACTTCAAATAGTACTCCCTCTGTACCTCAGATAGTTCTCGATCAATACCTCATTAAGTGCTCCCTCAATGCATCAGACAGTGCTCTCTCAATACTTCAGATAGTGCTCCCTCAGTACCTCAGATAGTCCCCCCCAGATAATGTTCACTCAATTACTCAGTTAGTGCTCTCTCAGTACCTCAGAAAGTGCTCCCTCAGTACCTCAGAAATTGCTCCCTCAATGTCTCAGAAAGGTCTCCATGAATACCTCAGATATTTCAACCGCAGTTCCTCAGAAGGTGCCCCCTCACTACCTCAGAAAGTGCTCCCTCAGGACCTCAGACAGTGCTCCCCCAATACCTCAGAAAGTGCTCCCTCAATGTCTCAGAAAGTGCTCTCTCAATACTTCAGATAGTTCCCCCTTAGTACCTCAGAATGTGGCCCCTCAATGCCTCAGAAAATGCTCCCTCAATAGCTCAGAATTTGCTCCCTCAATACCTCAGCAAGTCCTCCCTCAATACTTCAGATAGTGCTCTCTCAGTACCTCAGATAGATCTCCCTCAGTACATCAGATACTGCTCCCTACATACCTCTGAAAGTGCCCCCTCAATACCTCAGAAAGTGCTCCCTCAGTATCTCAGAAAGTGCTCCCTCAATACTTCAGATAGTACTCCCTCAGTACCTTAGATATTTCTCCCTCAGTACCTCAGATAGTGCTCCCTCAATATTTCAGATAATTCACCCTCAATACCTCAGATAATGCACCCTCAATACCTCTGAAAGTGCTCCCTCAATACCTCCCTCAATACATCAGATAGTTCTCCCTGAATAACTCAGATAGTTCTCCGTCATTCCCTCAGATAGTTCTCCCTTAGTACCTCAGAAAGTACCCCCTCAATACATCAGAAAGTGCTCCCTCAGTACCTCAGAAATTGTTCCCTCAATGTCTCAGAAAGGTCTCCATGAATACCTCAGATAGTTCTACCGCAGTTCCTCAGAAGGTGCCCCCTCACTACCTCAGAAAGTGCTCCCTCAATACATCACATAGTGCTGCCTCAATAGCTCAGATAGTTCTCCCTCAGTACCTCAGATAATGCGCCCTCAATACCTCAGAAAGCGCTCCCCCAGTACCTCAGTAAGTGCTCCCTCAATACCTCAGACAGTGCTCCCTCAATACCTCAGAAAATGCTCTCTCAGCAGCTAAGAAAGTGCTCCCTAAGTACCTCAGAAAGTGATCCCTCAAGACCTCAGAAAGTGATCCCTCAGTACCTCAGAAAGTGCTCCCTCAACCTCAGATAGTACTCCCTCAATATCTCAGAAAGTGCTCCCACAATATTTCCGATATTTCTCCCTCAATACCTCAGATAGTGCTCCTTCAATACCTCAAAACGTGCTCCCTCAATATCTTAGATAGTTCTCCCTCAGTACCCCAGATAATGTTCACTCAATTACTCAGTTAGTGCTCACTCAGTACCTCAAAAAGTGCTCCCTCAGAACCTCAGACAGTGCTCCCTCAGTGCCTCAGAAATTGCTCCCTCAGTACCTCAAAAAGTGCTCCCTCAGTACATCAGATACTGCTCACTACATATCTCTGAAAGTGCCCCCTCAATACCTCAGAAAGTGCTCCCTCAGTATCTCAGAAAGTGCTCCCTCAATACATCAGACAGTGCTCCCTCAATACTTCAGATAGTACTCCCTCAGTACCTTAGATAGTTCTCCCTCAGTACCTCAGATAGTGCTCCCTCAATATCTGAGAAAGTGATCCCTCGATATTTCAGATAGTTCACCCTCAATACCTCAGATAATGCACCCTCAATACCTCTGAAAGTGCTCCCTCAATACCTCCCTCAATACATCAGATAGTTCTCCCTGAATAACTCAGATAGTTCTCCGTCATTCCCTCAGATAGTTCTCCCTTAGTACCTCAGAAAGTACCCCCTCAATACATCAGAAAGTGCTCCCTCAGTACCTCAGAAATTGTTCCCTCAATGTCTCAGAAAGGTCTCCATGAATACCTCAGATAGTTCTACCGCAGTTCCTCAGAAGGTGCCCCCTCACTACCTCAGAAAGTGCTCCCTCAATACATCACATAGTGCTGCCTCAATAGCTCAGATAGTTCTCCCTCAGTACCTCAGATAATGCGCCCTCAATACCTCAGAAAGCGCTCCCCCAGTACCTCAGTAAGTGCTCCCTCAATACCTCAGACAGTGCTCCCTCAATACCTCAGAAAATGCTCTCTCAGCAGCTAAGAAAGTGCTCCCTAAGTACCTCAGAAAGTGATCCCTCAAGACCTCAGAAAGTGATCCCTCAGTACCTCAGAAAGTGCTCCCTCAACCTCAGATAGTACTCCCTCAATATCTCAGAAAGTGCTCCCACAATATTTCCGATAGTTCTCCCTCAATACCTCAGATAGTGCTCCTTCAATACCTCAAAACGTGCTCCCTCAATATCTTAGATAGTTCTCCCTCAGTACCCCAGATAATGTTCACTCAATTACTCAGTTAGTGCTCACTCATTACCTCAAAAAGTGCTCCCTCAGAACCTCAGACAGTGCTCCCTCAGTACCTCAGAAAGTGCTCCCTCAGTACATCAGATACTGCTCACTACATATCTCTGAAAGTGCCCCCTCAATACCTCAGAAAGTGCTCCCTCAGTATCTCAGAAAGTGCTCCCTCAATACATCAGACAGTGCTCCCTCAATACTTCAGATAGTACTCCCTCAGTACCTTAGATAGTTCTCCCTCAGTACCTCAGATAGTGCTCCCTCAATATCTGAGAAAGTGATCCCTCAATATTTCAGATAGTTCACCCTCAATACCTCAGATAATGCACCCTCAATACCTCTGAAAGTGCTCCCTCAATACCTCCCTCAATACATCAGATAGTTCTCCCTGAATAACTCAGATAGTTCTCCGTCATTCCCTCAGATAGTTCTCCCTTAGTACCTCAGAAAGTACCCCCTCAATACATCAGAAAGTGCTCCCTCAGTACCTCAGAATGTGCAACCTCAGTACCTCAGAAATTGCTCCCTCAATACCTCGGTTAGTTCTCCCTCAGAAAGGTCTCCATGAATACCTCAGATAGTTCTACCGCAGTTCCTCAGAAGGTGCCCCCTCAATAACGCAGAAAGTGCTCCCTCAGTACCTCAGAAAGTGCTCCCTCAACCTCAGATAGTACTCCCTCAATACCTCAGATAGTGCTCCCTCAATACCTCAGAAAGTCATCCCTCAGTACTTCAGACAGTGCTCCCTCAATACCTCAGGAAGTGCTCCTTCAGTACCTCAGAAAGTGCTCCATCAATACCTCAGATAGTGCTCCCTCAATACCTCAGAATGTGCAACCTCAGTACCTCAGAAATTGCTCCCTCAATACCTCGGTTAGTTCTCCCTCAGAAAGGTCTCCATGAATACCTCAGATAGTTCTACCGCAGTTCCTCAGAAGGTGCCCCCTCACTACCTCAGAAAGTGCTCCCTCAATACATCACATAGTGCTGCCTCAATAGCTCAGATAGTTCTCCCTCAGTACCTCAGATAATGCGCCCTCAATACCTCAGAAAGTGCTTCCCCAGTACCTCAGAAAGTGCTCCCTCAATACCTCAGACAGTGCTCCCTCAATACCTCAGAAAATGCTCTCTCAGCAGCTAAGAAAGTGCTCCCTAAGTACCTCAGAAAGTGCTCCCTCAAGACCTCAGAAAGTGATCCCTCAGTACCTCAGAAAGTGCTCCCTCAACCTCAGATAGTACTCCCTCAATATCTCAGAAAGTGCTCCCACAATATTTCCGATAGTTCTCCCTTAATACCTCAGAAAGTGCTCCCTCAGTACCTCAGAAAGTGCTCCCTCAATACCTCAGGAAGTGCTACCACAATACCTCAGATAGTTCTCCCTCAGTACATCAGAAAGTGCTCCCTCAGTACCTCAGAAAGTGCTCCCTCAGTACCTCCGAAAGAGCTCCCTCAGTACCTCAGAAAGTGCTATCTCAGATAGTTCTCCCTAAGCACCTCAGAATGTGCTCCCTCAATACCTCAGAAAGTGCTGCCTCAGTACCTCAGAACGTGCTCCCTCAATATCTCAGAAAATTCTCCCTAAATAGCTCAGTTAATCCTCCCTCAGTGCCTCAGAAAGTGCTCCCTCAATACCTCAGAAAATGCTCCCTCAGTACCTCAGAAAGTGCTCCCTCAATACCTCAGAAAGTTCTCCCTCAATACCTCAGATAGTCCTCCCTCAGTGCCTCAGAAAGTGCTCCCTCAAGACCTCAGAAAGTGCAACCTCAGTACCTCAGAAAGTGCTCCCTCAGTACCACAGAAATTGCTCCCTTAATACCTCAGATAGTTCTGCCTCAGTACCTCAAACAGTGCTCCCTCAGTACCTCAGAAATTGCTCCCTCAATACCTCGGATAGTTCTCCCTCAGTACCTCAGAAAGGGCTCCGTTAGTACCTCAAAAAATTGCTCCCTAAGTACCTCAGAAAGTGCTCCCTCAATACCTCAGAATGTGCTTCCTCCGTACGTCAGAATGTGCGCCCTTAGTACCTCAAACAATGCTCCCTCAATACCTCAGAAATTGCTCCCCCAATACCTCAGAAAGTGCTCTCTTAGTACCTCAGAAAGTGTTCCCTGAATACCTCAGAAAGTGCTCCCTCAGTTCCTCAGAAAGTGATCCCTCAGTACCTCGGACTATACTCCCTCAGTACCTCAGAAAGTGCTCCCTCAATACCTCAGAAAGTGTTCCCTCAAGACCTTAGAAAGTGTTCCCTCAATACTTCAGACAGTGCTCCCTCAATACTTCAGATAGTGTTTCCTCAGTACTTCAGATAGTTCTCCCTCTGTACTTCAGATAGTTCTCGATCAATACCTCATTAAGTGCTCCCTCAATACATCAGACAGTGCTCCCTCAATACTTCAGATAGTGCTTCCTCAGTACTTCAGATAGTTCTCCTTCAGTACCTCAGATAGTGCGACCTCAATATCTCAGAAAGTGCTCCCACAATATTTCAGATAGTTCACCATCAATACATCAGAAAGTGCTTCCTCAATAGCTCAGAAAGTGCTCCCTCAATATCTAAGGTAGTTCTCCCTCAATATCTCAGAAAGTGCTCCCACAATATTTCAGATAGTTCTCCCTCAATACTTCAGATAGTGCTCCCTCAATACGTCAGAAAGTGCTCCCTCAGTACCTCAGATAGTGCTCCCTCAATACCTCAGAAAGTGTTCCCTCAAGACCTCAGAAAGTGTTCCCTCAATACTTCAGACAGTGCTCCCTCAATACTTCAGATAGTGCTTCCTCAGTACTTCAGATAGTTCTCCCTCTGTACCTCAGATAGTTCTCGATCAATACCTCATTAAGTGCTCCCTCAATACATCAGACAGTGCTCCCTCAATACTTCAGATAGTGCTTCCTCAGTACTTCAGATAGTTCTCCCTCAGTACCTCAGATAGTGCGACCTCAATATCTCAGAAAGTGCTCCCACAATATTTCAGATAGTTCACCATCAATACATCAGAAAGTGCTCCCTCAATAGCTCAGAAAGTGCTCCCTCAATATCTAAGATAGTTCTCCCTCAATATCTCAGAAAGTGCTCCCACAATATTTCAGATAGTTCTCCCTCATTACTTCAGATAGTGCTCCCTCAATACGTCAGAAAGTGCTCCCTCAGTACCTCAGATAGTGCTCCCTCAATACCTCAGAAAGTGCTCCCTCAATACTAGAGACAGAGGTCCCTCAATACCGCAGAAACTGCTACCTCAATACCTCAGAAAGTGCTCCCTCAATACCTCAGAAAGTGCTCCATCATTATCTCAGAAAAAGCTCCCCAGTACCTCAGAAAGTGCTCCCTCGATACCTTAGATAGTTCTCCCTCAGTACCTCAGAAAGTGCCCCCTCAATACCTCAGAAAGTGTCCCTCAGTATCTCAGAAAGAGCTAGCTCGGTACCTCAGATAGTGCTCCCTCAATACCTCAGTAAGTCCTCCCTCAATACTTCAGATAGTGCTCTCTCAGTACCTCAGATAGTTCTCCCTCAGTACATCAGATAGTGCTCCCTAAATGCCTCTGAAAGTGCTTCCTCAGTACCTCAGAAAGTGCTCCCTCAATATCCCAGAAAGTTCTCCTCCAGTACCTCAGAGACTGCTCCCTAGTACCTCAGAAAGTGCTCCCTCAAACTCAGAAAGTGCTCCCTCAGTACCTCAGATCGTGCTGCCTCAATACCTCAGAAAGTGCTCCCTCAATATCTAAGATATTTCTCCCTCAATATCTCAGAAAGTGCTCCCTCAATACCTCAGTTAGTGCTCCCTCAATACCTCAGAAAGTGCTCCCTCAGTACCTCAGAAAGTGCTCCCCCAGTACCTCAGAAAGTGCTCCCCCAGTACCTCTGAAAGTGCTACCTCAATACCTCAGACAATGCTCCCTCAATACCTCAGAAAGTGCTCTTTCAGCAGCTCAGAAAGTGCTCCCTCACTACCTCAGAAAGTGCCCCCTCAATACCTCAGAAAGTGCTCCCACAGTACCTCAGAAAGTGCTCCCTCAGTACCTCATAAAGTCCTCCCTCAATACCTCTGAAAGTGCTCCCTCAGTACCTCATAAAGTCCTCCCCCAATACCTCAGAAAGTGCTCTCTTAGTACCTCATAAAGTGCTCCCTCAGTAACTCAGAAAGTGTTCCCTCCATACCTCAGAAAGTGCTCCCTCAATGTCTCAGAAAGTGCTCCCTCAATACCTCAGATAGTTCTGCCTCAGTACCTCAGAAAGTGACCCCTCAATACCTCAGAAAGTGCTCCTTCAGTACCTCAGAAAGTGCAAGCTCAGTACCTCAGATACTGCTCCCTCAATACCTCAGCAAGTCCTCCCTCTTTACTTCAGATAGTGCTCTCTCAGTACCTCAGATAGTTCTCCCTCAGTACATCAGATAGTGCTCCCTAAATACCTCTGAAAGTGCTTCCTCAGTACCTCAGAAAGTGCTCCCTCAATACCTCAGAAAGTGCTCCCTCAACTTCTCAGAAAGTGCTCCTCCAGTACCTCAGAAAGTGCTCCCTCAATACCACAGAATTTATCCCTCAATACCTCAGAAATTGCTCCCTCAGTGCCTCAAAAATTGTTCCCTCGGTACCTCATAAAGTGCTCCCTCAATACCTCAGAATTTGCTCCCTCAATACCTCAGAATTTACTCACTCAATCCCTTAGCAAGTCCTCCCTCAATACTTCAGATAGTTCTCACTCAGTACATCAGACAGTGCTCCCTAAATACATCTGAAAGTGCTCCCACAGTAACTCAGAAAGTGCTCCCTCAATACCTCAGAATTTGCTCCATCAGTACCTCAGAAAGTGCTCTCTCAGTGCCTCAGAAAGTGCTCCCTTAGTTCCTCATATATTGTTCCCTCAATACCTCAGAAAATGCTCCCTCAGTACCTCAGGAAGTTCTCCCTCAATGTCTCAGAATGTGCTTCCTCAATACCTCAGAAAGTGCTCCATCAGTACCTCAGATAGTGCTAGCTCAGTACTTCAGATAGTGCTCCCTCAATACCCCAGAAATTGCTCCCTCAATACCTCGGATAGTGCTCCCTCAATACCTCAGAAAGTGCTACCACAATACCTCAGATAGTTCTCCCTCAGTACATCAGAAAGTGCTCCCTCAGTACCTCAGAAAGTGCTCCCTCAGTACCTCAGAAAGAGCTCCCTCAGTACCTCAGAAAGTGCTATCTCAGATAGTTCTCCCTCAGTACCTCAGAATGTGCTCCCTCAACCTCAGAAAGTGCTCCCTCAATACCTCAGAACGTGCTCCATCAATATCTTAGAAAATTCTCCCTCAATAGCTCAGTTAGTCCTCCCTCAGTGCCTCAGAACGTGCTCCCTCAATACCTCAGAAAATGCTCCCTCAGTACCTCAGAAAGTGCTCCCTCAATACCTCAGAAAGTGCTCTCTCAATACCTCAGATTGTCCTCCCTCAGTGCCTCAGAAAGTGCTCCCCCAATACCTCAGAAAGTGCAACCTCAGTACCTCAGAAAGTGCTCCCTCAGTACCTCAGAAATTGCTCCCTCAATACCTCGGATAGTTCTCCCTCAGTACCTCAGAAAGTGCTCCGTTAATACCTCAGAAAGTGCTCCCTAAGTACCTCAGAAAGTGCTCCCTCAATACCTCAGAAAGTGCTTCCTCAGTACGTCAGAATGTGCGCCCTTAGTACCTCAAACAATGCTCCCTCAATACCCCAGAAATTGCTCCCCCAATACCTCAGAAAGTGCTCTCTTAGTACCTCAGCAAGTGTTCCCTCAATACCTCAGAAAGTGCTCCCTCAGTACCTCAGAAAGTGATCCCTCAGTACCTCGGACTATACTCCCTCAGTACCTCAGAAGGTGCTCCCTCAATACCTCAGAAAGTGTTCCCTCAAGACCTCAGAAAGTGTTCCCTCAATACTTCAGACAGTGCTCCCTCTGTACCTCAGATATTTCTCGATCAATACCTCATTAAGTGCTCCCTCAATACATCAGACAGTGCTCCCTCAATACTTCAGATAGTGCTTCCTCAGTACTTCAGATAGTTCTCCCTCAGTACCTCAGATAGTGCGACCTCAATATCTCAGAAAGTGCTCCCACAATATTTCAGATAGTTCACCATCAATACATCAGAAAGTGCTCCCTCAATAACTCAGAAAGTGCTCCCTCAATATCTAAGATAGTTCTCCCTCAATATCACAGAAAGTGCTCCCACAATATTTCAGATAGTTCTCCCTCATTACTTCAGATAGTGCTCCCTCAATACGTCAGAAAGTGCTCCCTCAGTACCTCAGATAGTGCTCCCTCAATACCTCAGAAAGTGCTCCCTCAATACTAGAGACAGAGGTCCCTCAATACCGCAGAAACTGCTACCTCAATGCCTCAGAAAGTGCTCCCTCAATACCTCAGAAAGTGCTCCGTCAATATCTCAGAAAAAGCTCCCCAGTACCTCAGAAAGTGCTCCCTCGATACCTTAGATAGTTCTCCCTCAGTACCTCAGAAAGTGCCCCCTCAATACCTCAGAAAGTGTTCCCTCAGTATCTCAGAAAGAGCTAGCTCAGTACCTCAGATAGTGCTCCCACAATACCTCAGTAAGTACTCCCTCAATATTTCAGATAGTGCTCTCTCAGTACCTCAGATAGTTCTCCCTCAGTACATCAGATAGTGCTCCCTAAATGCCTCTGAAAGTGCTTCCTCAGTACCTCAGAAAGTGCTCCCTCAATATCCCAGAAAGTGCTCCTCCAGTACCTCAGAGAGTGCTCCCTAGTACCTCAGAACGTGCTCCCTCAACCTCAGAAAGTGCTCCCTCAGTACCTCAGATCGTGCTGCCTCAATACCTCAGAAAGTGCTCCCTCAATATCTAAGATATTTCTCCCTCAATATCTCAGAAAGTGCTCCCTCAATACCTCAGTTATTGCTCCCTCAATACCTCAGAAATTGCTCCCTCAGTACCTCAGAAAGTGCTCCCCCAGTACCTCAGAAAGTGCTCCCCCAGTACCTCAGAAAGTGCTACCTCAATACCTCAGACAATGCTCCCTCAATACCTCAGAAAGTGCTGTTTCAGCAGCTCAGAAAGAGCTCCCTCACTACCTCAGAACGTGCCCCCTCAATACCTCAGAAAGTGCTCCCACAGTACCTCAGAAAGTGCTCCCTCAGTACCTCATAAAGTGCTCTCTTAGTACCTCATAAAGTGCTCCCTCAGTACCTCAGAAAGTGTTCCCTCCATACCTCAGAAAGTGCTCCCTCAATGTCTCAGAAGGTGCTCCCTCAATACCTCAGATAGTTCTGCCTCAGTACCTCAGAAAGTGACCCCTCAATACCTCAGAAAGTGCTCCTTCAGTACCTCAGAAAGTGCAAGCTCAGTACCTCAGATAGTGCTCCCTCAATACCTCAGCAAGTCCTCCCTCTTTACTTCAGATAGTGCTCTCTCAGTACCTCAGATAGTTCTCCCTCAGTACATCAGATAGTGCTCCCTAAATACCTCTGAAAGTGCTTCCTCAGTACCTCAGAAAGTGCTCCCTCAGTACCTCAGAAAGTGCTCCCTCAACTTCTCAGAAAGTGCTCCTCCAGTACCTCAGAAAGTGCTCCCTCAATTCCTCAGAATTTGATCCCTCTATACCTCAGAAATTGCTCCCTCAGTGCCTCAGAATTTGCTCCCTCAATACCTCAGAATTTACTCACTCAATACCTTAGCAAGTCCTCCCTCAATACTTCAGATAGTGCTCTCACAGTACCTCAGATAGTTCTCCCTCAGAACATCAGAGTGTTCCCTAAATACCTCTGAAAGTGTTTCCTCAGTACCTCAGAAACCGCTTCCTCAGTACCTCAGAAACCGCTCCCTCAGTACCTCAGAAAGTGCTCCCTCAATACCTCAGCAAGTCCACCCTCAATACTTCAGATAGTGCTCTCTCAGTACCTCAGATAGTTCTCACTCAGTACATCAGACAGTGCTCCCTAAATACATCTGAATGTGCTCCCACAGTAACTCAGAAAGTGCTCCCTCAATACCTCAGAATTTGCTCCATCAATACCTCAGAAAGTGCTCTCTCAGTGCCTCAGAAAGTGCTCCCTCAGTTCCTCATATATTGTTCCCTCAATACCTCAGAAAGTGCTCCCTCAGTACCTCAGGAAGTTCTCCCTCAATGTCTCAGAAAGTGCTCGCTCAATACCTCAGATTGTTCTCCCTCAGTACCTCAGAATGTGCTTCCTCAATACCTCAGAAAGTGCTCCATCAGTACCTCAGATAGTGCTAGCTCAGTACTTCAGATAGTGCTCCCTCAATACCCCAGAAATTGCTCCCTCAATACCTCAGATAGTGCTCCCTCAATACCTCAGCAAGTCCTCCCTCAATACCTCAGAAAGTGCTCCCTCAATACATCAGATAGCTCTCCCTCAGCACCTCAGAAAGTGCCCCCTCAATACCTCAGAAAGTGCTCCCTCACTACCTCAGGAAGTGCTCCATCAATACTTCAGATAGTGCTCCCTCAATTCCTCAGATAGTTGTCCCTCAGTACCTCAGATAGTACTCCCTCAATATCTCAGAATATGCTCCCACAATATTTCAGTTAGTTCTCCCTCAATACCTCAGATAGTGCTCCCTCAGTACCTCAGAAAGTTCTCCCTCAATACCTCAGAAAGTGTTCCCTCAAGACCTTAGAAAGTGCTCCCTCAATACTTCAGATAGTGCTCCCTCAATACCTCAGAAACTGCTCCCTAAATACTTCAGATAGTGATCACTCAATACCTCATTAAGTGCTCCCTCAATACATCAGACAGTGCTCCCCCAATACCTCAGAAAGTGCTCCCCCAATGTCACAGAAAGTGCCCCCTCAATACCTCAGAAAGTGCTCCCTCAGTACCTCAGGAAGTGCTCCTTCAACCTCTGATAGTGCTCCCTCAATACCTCAGATAGTTCTCCCTCAATACCTCAGAATTTGCTCCCTCAATACCTCAGAAAGTGCTCCCTCAATACCTCCGAAAGTGCTCCCTCAATACCTCAGAAAGTGCTCCCTCAATACCTCAGAAAGTGCTCCCTCAATATCTCAGAAAGTTCTCCATCAATAGCTTAGATAGTGCTCCCTCAATACTTCAGATAGTGCTCAGTCCCTCAGATAGTTATCCCTCAGTACATCAGATAGTGCTCCCTCAATACCTCAGAAAGTGCTCCCTCAGTACCTCAGGAAGTGCTCCCTCAGTACTTCAGAAAGTGCTCCCTCAATAGCTCACATCGTTCTTCCGCAGTACCTCAGATATTGCTCCCTCAATTCCTCAGTAAGTGCTCCCTCAAGACCTCAGAAAGTGATCCTTCAGTACCTCAGAAAGTGCTCCCTCAGTACCTCAGACAGTGCTTCATCAATACCTCAGAAATTGCTCCCTCAGTAGCTCAGAAAGTGCTCCCTCTGTACCTCAGAACGTGCTGTGTCAGTATCTCAGAAAGTGCTCCCTCAATACCTGAAAAAGTGCTCCCTCAGTCCTTCAGAAAGTGCTCCCTCAATATATCAGAAAGTGCTCCCTCAGTACCTCAGAAATTGCTACCTCAATACCTCAGATAATTCTCCCGCAGTACATCAGAAAGTGCACCCTCAGTACCACAGACAGTGCTCCCTCAATACCTCAGAAAGTGCTCCCTCAGTCCCTGAGAAAGTGCTCCCTCAATAACGCAGATAGTGCTCTCTCAGTACCTCAGATAGTGCTCCCTCAGTACCTCAGATAGTACTCCCTTAATACCTCAGAAATTGCTCCCTCAATAGCTCAGATAGTTCTCGCTCAGTAGCTTTAATAATGCTCCGTCAATTCCTCAGATATTTCTCCCTCAATACCTCAGAAAGTGCTCCCTCAATACCGAAGAAAGCATCACTTTATTGTATTAAACCCCCAAAGCCCCTTAGACAGTAGCTCCACAAAACATTCACATCCTCAACACTTCAGGGCTCAGCCCAGCCCCCCCCCCCCCCCCCCCTCAGATTGTGTTCAAACCCCTTCAGACTGGAAGGGCCCACATCCACCCCTGTCCAAGATTGGAGCCCCAGGTCCCCAGAACATTACTTGTCTCTGGATTAATTTTAGAATTCCTACAGTGTAGAAGCAAGCCATTCGGTCCATTGGCTCCACACTGACTGTGTGAACATCAACCCACCCAGACTCACATCCTCTACTCTATCCCTGTAATGCTGCATTTCCCATGGTATCTTTGGGTGGTGGGAGGAAACTGGATCACCTGGAGGGAACCCGCACAGATACAGAGAGAATATGTAAACTCTACACAGACAGTCACCGGGAGTTAGAATCAAACCACTGAGGCACCGTGCTGTCCTCTCTCCTGGGATGCCATGTCATCTAACCTTTTACTAAGCAACCTCCGATGTGAAAACTTCTCATCTGTCTCCTTGGTCATCCCTTCAAAAGCTCTATCAACTTCGACACATCATTTCCACAAACAAAGCCAAGCTGACTATCCCTAATCAATTCTTGCTTTTCCAAATGCATGTAAATTGTCTCTCAGAATGCCCTCCAACAGCTTACCCACCACTGCCATCAGGCTCACAGCTCCATAGTTCAATGGCTGTTCCTTGTAGCCTTACTTCAATAATGGCCCATCATTAACCACCCTCCAGTCTTCAGGCACCTCATCCGTTGCCACTGATCGGTCCATCTGACAAGGCCATCTCCATCCTTCTGTAACCTAAGGCTATCATCCTCAGTATTTATCACCCAACCAATCTTCATATCATTCATGAACCCAATGATTAACCCTCCACCATTCAAATCTAAATCTTTTCTATCAACCACATCAGCAAGACCCGAACAGTGAGAGATGAACAGACAGAGATTTCTAACTGGGCCATCACTGTCTGCTTCCTGCCACTCAGCATTCTGCGCCAAATGCCTTGGATCTTGAGTTTTTATGTTCACTATCAGTTTCCAGAATGGGTCCTGATAAAAGCCTGACTGACTTCCAAGCAGGCGACAGGAAAGTATTGCCCTTATTTACACACCTGGTCACCTCCTTAAAAAGTGCAATCCCATTGGTCAGACCTGACCTCCCCTTAATACAACCATTCTGACTGGTCTTCATGAACTCCAGTCTCTTTAAATGCTGATTAATTCTATCTCCCAAAATTGCTTCCAACAGACGTCCCACCCACGATATTAGCCTGACTGGCCTGTAGCTGCCTGGTATATCCCATGCTCCTTCTTGAATAACAGTACCACATGGTCAGTCCGATGACACCTCTCCTGTGGCCAGAGGGGATTTGAAAATGTTTGCAAGTGTACCTGCTACTTCCTCCATCACCTCATTCGGTAAACTGAGATACATTTCCACCGTCTTTGGAGATTTATTGGGTTGTAAGAAGGCCAGACCACACAGAACCATCTCTCTCTATATATATGCTCATTCATTTAATTGTATCACAGAGCATCTCCACGATTTCATATCAAACCTGTCCCAATGAGCACCGACATAATGCATCGATTCACTGTAGCCTCTGGGTCCATGCACAAATACTCACTGCGTTACACAACCTACTGTTTCTCTCATTATCAATTCACCCTTAATGTCACTGTAAGGTACTTTCAGATTTTTTTTCCCTCTCTTAGCACTCCTCTCTCCCAGGCAATTAGCCTGCAATATGATTTGGAGGAGTGTGGGATGTCATTCTGGATGTGGATTAGCATTGAGAAGCTCAGAAATAAGGAATACCCGAATGTGCTGAGTGTGGAGCAGTGGGATTCATTTGGAATGAGCACATGGAAGCTGAGGAATAAACCTCAGCCCTGCAGCATGAAAATATCACTTTGAGCTGGCAGGTCAGTCACATGAAATGAAAACTTGATCCGTGGGAAAAGAGGGTGGTAACCAAATGAAGGCAGTCTGTTTGAACACAGTCTCTGGAATCTGGACGTGGGAATCATTGCTGAGCAGGGTATGTAGGAAGCAGAGGCAGAAATGTACTGAACAATTTCGGATATTCCTCTTAGACCACACAATATGGGAACAGAAATTAGGCCATTCAGCCCATCTCATAGTGTGGCACTCACTCAGTCCTGAGTTTCTTAAAATGCAGGTATCCCCCAGACTGATGCGCTGACAGTGCAGCACTCCCTCAGTCATGATCCTCTGACAGTGCAGCACTCCCTCAGTACTGACCCTCTGACAGTGCAGCACTCCCTCAGTCATGATCCTCTGACAGTGCAGCACTCCCTCAGTACTGACTCTCTGACACTGCAGCACTCCCTCAGTACTGACCTTCTCACACTGCAGCACTGCCCCCAGATTGATCCTCTGACATTGCGGCAATCCCCCATTACTGACCCCCTGATAGCGCAGCACTCCATCAGTAGTATCCTCTGACAATGCAGCACTCCCTCAGTACTGACCATCTGACAGTGCAGCACTCCCTCAGTTCTGACCCTCTGACAGTGCAGCTCTCCCTCCGTACTGACCCTCCAACAGTGCAGCACTCCCTCAGTACTGACCCTCTGACAGTGCAGCACTCCCTCAGTACTGACCCTCTGACAGTGCAGCACTCCCTCAGTACTGATCCTCCAACAATGCAGCTCTCCCACAGTAGAGACCCTCTGATAGTGCAGCACTCCCTCAGTACTGACCCTCTGACAGTGTGACACTCCCTCAGTACTGACCCTCTGACAGTGCAGCACTCCCACAGTACAGACCCTCTGACAGTGCAGCACTCCAACAGTACTGACCCTCTGACACTGCAGCACTCCCTCAGTACTGACCTTCACACACTGCAGCACTGCCCCCAGATTGATCCTCTGACATTGCGGCAATTCCCCATTACTGACCCCCTGATAGCGCAGCACTCCATCAGTAGTATTCTCTGACAATGCAGCACTCCCTCAGTACTGACCATCTGACAGTGCAGCACTCCCTCAGTTCTGACCCTCTGACAGTGCAGCTCTCCCTACGTACTGACCCTCCGACAATGCAGCACTCCCTCAGTACTGACCCTCTGACAGCGCAGTGCTCCCTCAATACTGACCCTCTGACAGTGCAGCACTCCCTCAGTACTGATCCTCCAACAATGCAGCTCTCCCACAGAACAGACCCTCTGATAGTGCAGCACTCCCTCAGTACTGACCCTTTGACAGTGTGACACTCCCTCAGTACTGACCCTCTGACAGTGCAGCACTCCCACAGTACAGACCCTCTGACAGTGCAGCACTCCCACAGTACTGACCCTCTAACAGTGCAGCACTCCCTCAGCACTGACCACCCGACAGTGCAGCACTCCCTCAGTACTGACTCTCTGAGAGTGCTACACTCCCTCAGTACTGACCCTCTGACAGTGCAGCACTCCCACAGTACAGACCCTCTGACATTGCAGCACTCCAACTTTACAGACCCTCTGACAATGCAGCACTCCCTCAGTACAGACCCTCTGACAGTGCAGCGCTCCATCAGTACTGACCCTCTGACAGTGCAGCACTCCCTCAGTTCGGACCCTCCGACAGTGCAGCACTCCCTCAGTACTGACCGTCTGACAGTGCAGCACTCCCTCAGTACAGACCCTCTGACAGTGCAGCACTCCCTCAGCACTGACCCTCTGACAGTGCAGCACTCCCTCAGTACTGACCCTCTGACAGTGCAGCACTCCCTCAGTACTGACCCTCTGACAGTGCAGCACTCCCTCAGTACTGACCCTCTGACTGTGCAGCACTCCCTCAGTACTGACCCTCTGACAGTGCAGCACTCCCTCAGTACTGACCCTCTGACAGTGCAGCACTCCCACAGTACAGACCCTCTGACAGTGCAGTACTCCCTCAGTACTGACCCTCTGACAGTGCAGCACTCCCTCAGTACTGACCCTCTGACAGTGCAGCACTCCCTCAGTACTGATCCTCCAACAATGCAGCTCTCCCACAGAACAGACCCTCTGATAGTGCAGCACTCCCTCAGTACTGACCCTCTGACAGTGTGACACTCCCTCAATACTGACCCTCTGACAGTGTGACATTCCCTCAGTACTGACCCTCTGACAGTGAGGCACTCCCTCAGTACTGATCCTCTGACAGTGCAGCACTCCCTCAGCACTGACCACCCGACAGTGCAGCACTCTCTCAGTACTGACCCTCTGACAGTGCAGCACTCCCTCAGTACTGACCCTCTGACAGTGCATCACTCCCTCAGCACTGACCCTCTGACAGTGCAGCCCTCCCACAGTACAGACCCTCTGGCAGTGCAACTCTCCCTCTGTACTGACCCTCTGACAGTAAGGCATTGCATGTATACTGACCCTCCCACAGTGTGGGGCACCTTCATACTGACTTTCAGACAATGCGGCACATTCTCTGATCATTCAGTACTCCCTCAGAACTGACCCTCTGACACTGCAACAGCCCCTTGGCCCTGTGCCCCTGACGGTGCTGCAATCCCTCAGTACTGACCCTCTGACAGTGCAGCACTCCCTCAGTACTGACCCTCTGACTGTGCAGCTCTTTCTCAGCACTGCTCCTTTGACACTGCAGCACACCCTCAGAAATGACGTTCTGACACAACAGCATTCCCTCAGTACTGACACTCTGACACTGCAGCACTCTCTTTGTGCTGACTTTTCTACAATGTGGCATTCCCTCAGTACTGACCCTCCGACAATGTAGCCCTCCCTCAATACCGATGCGCTTACAGTGCAGCACTCCCTCGATACCGACCCTCTGATAACGTGGCATTTTCTCAGTACTGACCCTCCGACAGAGCAGACCTCCCTCAGCACTGACACTCTGACAGTGCGGCACTGCCTCAGTACTGACCCTTTGGCAGTGCAGCACTCCCTCAGGGCTGACCGTTTGGCAGAGCAGCACTCCCTCAGTACTGACGGTCTGAAACAACACTCCCTCTGAACTGACACACTGACCGTGTAGCGCTCCCTCAGTAATGACCCTTTGAGCGTGCATCACTCTCTCAGTACTGACCCTCTGGCAATGCAGCAATCACTCAGTACTGACTGTCTGACACATAGTGTGGAGCTCCCTCAGTACTGACCCCCTCACAGTGCGGTGATCCCTCAGTACTGACCCCCTCACAGTGCGGTGATCCCTCAGTACTGACCCCCTCACAGCGCGGTGATCCCTCAGTACTAATCCCCTCAGAGTGTGGTGCTCCCTCAGTCCTGACCCGCTCACATCGCGGTGATTCCTCTGTACTAATCCCCTCATAGTGTGGTGCTCCCTCAGTACTGACCACGTCACATCGCGGTGGTCCCTCAGTACTAATCCCTCCAGACTGCGGTGCTTCCTCAGTTCTAACCCTTTCACAGTGCAGCGCTCCCTCAGTAGTGACCCTTTCACAGTGCGACACTCTGACAGCATGGCCATCCATGAGTCCTGACCGTCAGAGAGTGCGCACTTCATCATTACTGACCCTCTCACTGCACAGCAATCCCTCTGTCCTGACTCTCTGACAATGCAGCACTCCCTCCACACTGATCCCCTGACAATGCTGCACTGTCTCCACACTGATCCTCTGACAATGCTGCACTCCCTCCATACTGACCCTCTGACAATGCTGCACTCCCTCCACACTGACCCTCTGACAATGCTGCACTCCCTCCATACTGACCCTCTGACAATGCTGCACTCCCTCCATACTGATCCTCTGAAAATGCTGCACTCCCTCCACACTGACCCTCTGACAATGCTGCACTCCCTCCATACTGATCCTGTCAATACAGCACTCCCTCCATCCTGATCCTCTGAATAGTGATGTACTCCCTCAGTACTGACTCTCTGACAGTGTGGAAGTGGCCCTGTACTGACCCTCTGACAGTGTGGCCCAATCTCAGGACAAAACCTCTGACAGTGCAGCACTCCATCAGTACTGACTCATTGACAATGTAACACTCCCTAAGTAGTGACCCATTGACAATGTAGTACTCCCTCAGTACTGACCCTCTGACAGTGCAGTACTCCCTCAGCACTGACCCTCCGACAGTGTAACACTCCCTCAGCACTGACCCATTGACAGTTTAGCACTCCCTCAGTACTGACCCATTGACAATGTAGCACTCCCTCAGTACTGACCCATTGACAATGTAGCACTCCCTCAGTACTGACCCATTGACAATGTAGCACTCCCTCAGTACTAACCCATTGACAATGTAGCACTCCCTCAGTACTGACCCATTGACAGTTTAGCACTCCCTCAGCACTGACCCATTGACAGTGTAGCACTCCCTCAGTACTAACCCTCTGGCTCGGTCCTGCACCTCTGACAGTCCAGCAGTGCCTCAATACTGACCAGCTGACAGTGTAGCACTCTCTCTGTACTGACCCTCTGACAGTGTAGCACTCTCTCTGTACTGACCCTCTGATAGTAAGGTGCTCCCTCAGTACTGACCCTCTGTCATTTTCAACCCACCCTTAGCTTCTTCATTACGCTGATTTGAACACAGGTAAAGAAACAGAGTTAGTGACCATCCACCGTCACCTTGTTATAAAACTTATTGTTGTTTCAATCTCTATCATGTCTGAAATGACCATGAAGCCCCCAGCTTCTCAACCTCGCCCCTCACCTGAGGTGTGTGACCCACCAGCCTCTCTCTCTGATAAGACAGCAGCTCTCGGGTCCTCCTGGTCTATAATAACTTCCCAACTTTAAAAAGGGCACTCCAGTAAGAGAGCTCTTTACATGGTTCAGGTCAAACTCCTGGAGCTCCCTCCCTAACATCACTGTGGGACACCCAAGGACTGCAGCAGGAGAGTACAGCTCACCCCCACCTTCCAGGCAACTATTAGAGGGGGTGGGAATCACATACAAGCCACATTTGAAAATAAGTTTTATAACAAGGTGACGGTGGATGGTCACTAACTCTGTTTCTTTACCTCTGTTCAAATCAGCGAAATGAAGAAGCAAAGGGTCAGTTGAAAATGACAATGATATCCTTTCGTAGGTTGGTGTTTATTAGAGTTTGTATCAACAGTATGAATGTTTGAGCACTTATTCAAGGGCATGCAGGTAGCTGCCAGAGGAAGTGATGGAGGCTGGGATAATTGCGACATTTCAAAGGCATCAGGATGAGTATGTGAATAGGAAGGGTTTAGAGGGATATCAGCCAAGTGCTAGCAAATGGAATGAAATGAGATGAGAATATCTGGTTGGTATGGACGAGTTGGACAGGAGGGTCTGTTTCCAAGCTGTGCATCTCTGTGACTCTGTGCCTCTGAATACTCTATTGCAGAGAGTTTCAGACAGGGCTTGGTTTGTGAGTCTCTCTCATGCTTCCTCAGAATCTGCAAACCCTATGTCTCCAAATTTCCACAAGACTCTGTGAAATAGAAAAAAAAGTGGGTCAGTGCTGAGGGAGTGCTGCACTGTCGGAAGGTCAACACTGAGGGAGTGCTGCACTGTCGGAAGGTCAGTACTGAGGGAGTGCTGCACTGTCGGAAGGTCAGTACTGAGGGAGTGCTGCACTGTCAGAGGGTCAGTACTGAGGGAGTGCTGCACTGTCAGAGGGTCAGTACTGAGGGAGTGCTACACTGTCGGAAGGTCAACACTGAGGGAGTGCTGCACTGTCAGAGGGATTGAATCCCTCTGCTACAAAGGAGGGTCATTAACCTCAGCTAACAGGTTCGTGATGCCAACGTTGTTGGTTCAATCTCTATCATGTCTGAAATTACCATGAAGCCCTGAGGGAGTGCTGCACTGTCAGAGGGTTAGTACTGTGGGAGTGATGCACTGTAAGATGGTCAGTACTGAGGGAGTGCTGCAATGTCAGAGGGTCAGTACTGAGGGAGTGCTGCACTGTCAGAGGGTCAGTACTGAGGGAGTGCTGCAGTGTCAGAGAGTCAGTACTGAGGGAGTGCCTGCACTGTCAGAGGGTCAGTACTGATGGAGCGCTGCACTGTCAGAGGGTCAGTACTGAGGGAGTGATGCAATGTCAGAGGGTCAGTACTGAGGGAGTGCTGCACTGTTGGAGGGTCAGTACTGAGGGAGTGCATCACTATCAGAGGGTCAGTACTGAGGGAGTGCTGCACTGTCAGAGGGTCAGTACTGAGGGAGTGCATCACTATCAGAGGGTCAGTACTGAGGGAGTGCTGCACTGTCAGATAGACAGTACTGAGGCACTGCTGGACTGTCAGAGGTGCACGACCAAGGCAATGGGTCAGTACTGAGGGAGTGCTACACTGTCAATGAGTCAGTACTGAGGGAGTGCTGTACTGTCAGAGTGTCAGTTATGATGGAGTGCTGTACTGTCAGAGGTTTTGTCCTGAGATTGGGACACACTGTCGGAGGGTCAGTATAGGGCCACTTCCACACTGTCAGAGAGTCAGTACTGAGGGAGTACATCACTATTCAGAGGATCAGTATGGAGGGAGTGCAGCATTGTCAGAGGATCAGTGTGGAGGGAGTGCAGCATTGTCAGAGGATCAGTATGGAGGGAGTGCAGCATTGTCAGAGGATCAGTATGGAGGGAGTGCAGCATTATCAGAGGATCAGTGTGGACGGAGTGCAGCATTGTCAGAGGGTCAGTGTGGAGGGGGTGCAGCATTGTCAGAGGATCAGTGTGGAGGGAGTGTAGCATTGTCACAGGATCACTGGGAAGGGAGTGCAGCATTGTCAGAGGATAAGTGTGGAGGAAGTGCAGCATTGTCAGAGCATCAGTGTGGAGATGGTGCATCACTATCAGAGGATCAGTGTGGAGGGAGTGCAGCATTGTCAAAGGATCAGTGTGGAGGGAGTGCAGCATTGTCAGAGGATCAGAGTGGAGGGAGTGCAGCATTGTCAGATGGTCAGTGTGGAGGGGGTGCAGCATTGTCAGAGGATCAGTGCGGAGGGAGTGCAGCATTGTCACAGGATCAGTGGGAAGGGAGTGCAGCATTGTCAGAGGATCAGTGTGGAGGGAGTGCAGCATTGTCACAGGATCAGTGTGGAGGGAGTGGAGCATTGTCAGAGGATCAGTGTGGAGGGAGAACAGCATTGTCAGTGGGTCAGTGTGGAGGGGGTGCAGCATTGTCAGTGGGTCAGCGTGGAGGGAGTGCAGCATTGTCAGAAGGTCAGTGTGGAGGGAGTGCAGCATTGTCAGAGGATCAGTGTGGAGGGAGTGCATCACTATCAGAGGATCAGTGTGGAGGGGGTGCAGCATTGTCAGAGCATCAGTGTGGAGGGAGTGCAGCATTGTCAGAAGATCAGTGTGGAGCGAGTGCAGCATTGTCAGAGAGTCAGTGTGTGGGGTGTGCAGCATTGTCAGATGATCAGTGTGGAGTGAGTGTTGCCTTGTCAGGGGATCAGTGTGGAGTGAGTGCAGCATTGTCAGAGGATCAGTGTGGAGGGAGTGCATCTCTATCGGAGGATCAGTGTGGAGGGGGTGCAGCATTGTCAGAGCATCAGTGCGGAGGGAGTGCAGCATTGTCAGAGGATCAGTGTGGAGGGAGAACAGCATTGTCAGTGGGTCAGTGTGGAGGGAGTGCAGCATTGTCAGAGGATCAGTGTGGAGGGAGAACAGCATTGTCAGTGGGTCAGTGTGGAGGGGGTGCAGCATTGTCAGTGGGTCAGTGTGGAGGGAGTGCAGCATTGTCAGGGGATCAGTGTGGAGGGGGTGCAGCATTGTCAGAGCATCAGTGTGGAGGGAGTGCAGCATTGTCAGAAGATCAGTGTGGAGCGAGTGCAGTATTGTCAGAGGATCAGTGTGGAGGGAGTGCAGCATTGTCACAGGATCAGTGGGAAGGGAGTGCAGCATTGTCAGAGGATCAGTGTGGAGGGAGTGCAGCATTGTCAGAGGATCAGTGTGGAGATGGTGCATCACTATCAGAGGATCAGTGTGGAGGGAGTGCAGCATTGTCAGAGGATCAGTGTGGAGGGAGTGCAGCATTGTCAGAGGATCAGAGTGGAGGGAGTGCAGCATTGTCAAAGGATCAGTGTGGAGGGGGTGCAGCATTGTCAGAGGATCAGTGCGGAGGGAGTGCAGCATTGTCACAGGATCAGTGGGAAGGGAGTGCAGCATTGTCAGAGGATCAGTGTTGAGGGAGTGCAGCATTGTTTGAGGATCAGTGTGGAGGGAGAACAGTATTGTCAGTGGGTCAGTGTGGAGGGGGTGCAGCATTGTCAGAGGATCATTGTGGATATGGTGCATCACTATCAGAGGATCAGTGTGGAGGGAGTGCAGCATTGTCAGAGCATCAATGTGGAGGGAGTGCAGCATTGTCAGAAGATCAGTGTGGAGCGAGTGCAGCATTGTCAGAGAGTCAGTGTGTGGAGTGTGCAGCATTGTCAGAGGATCAGTGTGGAGTGAGTGCAGCATTGTCAGAGGATCAGTGTGGAGGGAGTGCATCACTATCAGAGGATCAGTGTGGAGGGGGTGCAGCATTGTCAGAGCATCAGTGCGGAGGGAGTGCAGCATTGTCAGAGGATCAGTGTGGAGGGAGAACAGCATTGTCAGTGGGTCAGTGTGGAGGGGGTGCAGCATTGTCAGTGGGTCAGTGTGGAGGGAGTGCAGCATTGTCAGGGGATCAGTGTGGAGGTAGTGGTGCATTGTCAGTGAGTCAGTGTGGAGGGAGTGCAGTATTGTCAGAGGATCAGTGGGGAGGGAGTGCAGCATTGTCAGAGGATCAGTGTGGAGGTAGTGCAGCATTGTCAGAGGGTCAGTGTGGAGGGGGTGCAGCATTGTCAGAGGGTCAGTGTGGAGGGAGTGCAGCATTTTCACAGGATCAGTGGGAAGAGAGTGCAGCATTGTCAGTGGGTCAGTGTGGAGGGAGTGCAGCATTGTCAGAGGATCAGTGTGGAGATGATGCATCACTATCAGAGGATCAGTGTGGAGGGAGTGCAGCGTTGTCAGAGTATCAGTGTGGAGGGAGTGCAGCATTGTCAGAGGATCAGAGTGGAGAGAGTGCAGCATTGTCAGAGGGTCAGTGTGGAGGGGGGGCAGCATTGTCAGATGAAAAGTGCGGAGGGAGTGCAGCTTTGTCACAGGATCAGTGGGAAGGGAGTGCAGCATTGTCAGAGGATCAGTGTTGAGGGAATGCAGCATTGTCAGAGGATCAGTGTGGACGGAGAACAGTATTGTCAGTGGGTCAGTGTGGAGGGGGTGCAGCATTGTCAGTGGGTCAGTGTGGAGGGAGTGCAGCATTGTCAGAAGGTCAGTGTGGAGGGAGTGCAGCATTGTCAGAGGATCAGTGTGGAGGGAGTGCATCACTATCAGAGGATCAGTGTGGCGGGGGTGCAGCATTGTCAGAGCATCAGTGCGGAGGGAGTGCAGCATTGTCACAGGATCAGTGTGGAGGGAGAACAGCATTGTCAGTGGGTCAGTGTGGAGGGGGTGCAGCATTGTAAGTGTATCAGTGTGGAGGGAGTGAAGCATTGTCAGAAGATCAGTGTGGAGCGAGTGCAGCATTGTCAGAGAGTCAGTGTGTGGGGTGTGCAGCATTGTCAGAGGATCAGTGTGGAGTGACTGCAGCATTGTCAGGGGATCAGTGTGGAGGGGGTGCAGCATTGTCAGAGGATCAGTGTGGAGGGAGTGCATCACTATCAGAGGATCAGTGTGGAGGGGGTGCAGCATTGTCAGAGCATCAGTGAGGAGGGAGTGCAGCATTGTCACAGGATCAGTGTGGAGGAAGTGCAGCATTGTCAGAGGATCTGTGTGGAGGGAGAACAGCTTTGTCAGTGGGTCAGTGTGGAGGGAGTGCAGCATTGTCAGAGGATCAGTGTGGAGGGAGAACAGCATTGTCAGTGGGACGGTGTGGAGGGGGTGCAGCATTGTCAGTGGTCAGTGTGGAGGGAGTGCAGCATTGTCAGGGGATCAGTGTGGAGGGCGTGCAGCATTGTCAGAGGATCAGTGTGGAGGGAGTGCAGCTTTTTCAGAGGATCAGTGTGGAGGGGGTGCAGCATTGTCAGAGGATCAGTGTGGAGGGGGTGCAGCATTGTCAGAGGATCAGTGTGGAGGGAGTGCAGCATTGTCAGAGGATCAGTGTGGAGGGAGTGCAGCATTGTCAGAGGATCAGTGTAGAGGGAGTGCAGCATTGTCAGTGGGTCAGTGAGTAGAGAGTGCAGCATTGCCAGAGAGTCAGTGTAGGGGGTGTGCAGCATTGTCAGAGGATCAGTGTGGAGTGAGTGCAGCATTGTCAGAGGATCAGTGTGGAGTGAGTGCAGCATTGTCAGAGGATCAGTGTGGAGTGAGTGCAGCATTGTCAGGGGATCAGTGTGGAGTGAGTGCAGCATTGTCAGAGGATCAGTATGGAGGGAGTGCAGCATTGTCAGTGGGTCAGTGAGTAGGGAGTGCAGCATTGCCAGAGAGTCAGTGTGGGGGATGTGCTGCATTGTCAGAGGGTCAGTATGGAGAGAGTGCAGCAGTGTCAGAGGATCAGTGTGGAGTGTGTGCAGGATTATCAGAGGATCAGTGTGGAGGGGGTGCAGCATTATCAGAGGATCACTGTAGAGGGAGTGCAGCATTGTCAGAGGATCATCGTGGAAGGAGTGCAGCATTGTCAGAGGATCAGTGTGGAGGGGGTGCAGCATTGTCAGAGGATCACTGTAGAGGGAGTGCAGCATTGTCAGAGAGTCAGTGTGGAGGGAGTGCAGCATTGTCAGAGGGTCAGTATGGAGAGAGTGCAGCAGTGTCAGAGGATCAGTGTGGAGAGAGTGCAGGATTATCAGAGGATCAGTGTGGAGGGGGTGCAGCATTGTCAGAGGATAATTGTGGAGGGAGTGCAGCATTGTCAGAGGATCAGTGTGGAGGGAGTGCCACATTGTCAGAGGATCATTGTGGAGGGTGTGCAGCATTGTCAGAGGATCACTGTAGAGGGAGTGCAGCATTGTCAGAGAATCAGTGTGGAGGGAGTGCAGCATTGTCAGAGGGTAAGTATGGAGAGAGTGCAGCAGTGTCAGAGGATCAGTGTGGAGAGAGTGCAGCATTGTCAGAGGATCAGTGTGGAGAGAGTGCAGGATTGTCAGAGGATCAGTGTGGAGGGTGTGCAGTGTTGTCAGAGGATCAATGTGGAGGGAGTGCAGCATTGTCCGAGGATCAATGTGGAGCGAGTGCAGCATTGTCAGAGGATCAGTGTGGAGGGAGTGCAGCATTGCCAGAGGATCAGTGTGGAGGGAGTGCAGCATTGTCAGAGGATCAGCGTGGAGGGAGTGCAGCATTGTCAGAGGATCAGTGTGGAGGGGGTGCAGCATTTTCAGAGGATCAGTGTGGAGGGGGTGCAGCATTGTCAAAGTGTGTCAGTGTGGGGGATGTGCAGCAGTGTCTGAGGGTCAGTGTGGATGGAGAGCAGCATTGTCAGAGGATCATTGTGGAGGGAGTGCAGCATTGTCAGAGGATCAGAGTGGAGGGAGTGCAGCATTGTCAGAGGGTCAGTGTGGAGGGAGTGCAGCATTGTCAGAGGGTCAGTGAGGAGGGAGTGCAGCATTGTCAGAGGATCAGTGCGGAGGGAGTGCAGCATTGTCACAGGATCAGTGGGAAGGGAGTGCAGCATTGTCAGAGGATCAGTGTTGAGGGAGTGCAGCATTGTCAGAGGATCAGTGTGGAGGGAGAACAGTATTGTCAGTGGGTCAGTGTGGAGGGGGTGCAGCATTGTCAGAGGATCATTGTGGATATGGTGCATCACTATCAGAGGATCAGTGTGGAGGGAGTGCAGCATTGTCAGAGCATCAGTGTGGAGGGAGTGCAGCATTGTCAGAAGATCAGTGTGGAGCGAGTGCAGCATTGTCAGAGAGTCAGTGTGTGGAGTGTGCAGCATTGTCAGAGGATCAGTGTGGAGTGAGTGCAGCATTGTCAGAGGATCAGTGTGGAGGGAGTGCATCACTATCAGAGGATCAGTGTGGAGGGGGTGCAGCATTGTCAGAGCATCAGTGCGTAGGGTGTGCAGCATTGTCAGAGGATCAGTGGGTAGGGAGAACAGCATTGTCAGTGGGTCAGTGTGGAGGGGGTGCAGCATTGTCAGTGGGTCAGTATGGAGGGAGTGCAGCATTGTCAGGGGATCAGTGTGGAGGTAGTGGTGCATTGTCAGTGAGTCAGTGTGGAGGGAGTGCAGTATTGTCAGAGGATCAGTGTGGAGGGAGTGCAGCATTGTCAGAGGATCAGTGTGGAGGGAGTGCTGCAGTGTCAGAGGATCAGTGTGGAGGTAGTGCAGCATTGTCAGAGGGTCAGTGTGGAGGGGGTGCAGCATTGTCAGAGGGTCAGTGTGCAGGGAGTGCAGCATTGTCACAGGATCAGTGGGAAGAGAGTGAAGCATTGTCAGTGGGTCAGTGTGGAGGGAGTGCAGCATTGTCAGAGGATCAGTGTGGAGATGATGCATCACTATCAGAGGATCAGTGTGGAGGGAGTGCAGCGTTGTCAGAGTATCAGTGTGGAGGGAGTGCAGCATTGTCAGAGGATCAGAGTGGAGGGAGTGCAGCATTGTCAGAGGGTCAGTGTGGAGGGGGGGCAGCATTGTCAGATGCAAAGTGTGGAGGGAGTGCAGCATTGTCACAGGATCAGTGGGAAGGGAGTGCAGCATTGTCAGAGGATCAGTGTTGAGGGAGTGCAGCATTGTCAGAGGATCAGTGTGGACGGAGAACAGTATTGTCAGTGGGTCAGTGTGGAGGGGGTGCAGCATTGTCAGTGGGTCAGTGTGGAGGGAGTGCAGCATTGTCAGAAGGTCAGTGTGGAGGGAGTGCAGCATTGTCAGAGGATCAGTGTGGAGGGAGTGCATCACTATCAGAGGATCAGTGTGGCGGGGTTGCAGCATTGTCAGAGCATCAGTGCGGAGGGAGTGCAGCATTGTCACAGGATCAGTGTGGAGGGAGAACAGCATTGTCAGTGGGTCAGTGTGGAGGGGGTGCAGCATTGTAAGTGTATCAGTGTGGAGGGAGTGAAGCATTGTCAGAAGATCAGTGTGGAGCGAGTGCAGCATTGTCAGAGAGTCAGTGTGTGGGGTGTGCAGCATTGTCAGAGGATCAGTGTGGAGTGACTGCAGCATTGTCAGGGGATCAGTGTGGAGGGGGTGCAGCATTGTCAGAGGATCAGTGTGGAGGGAGTGCATCACTATCAGAGGATCAGTGTGGAGGGGGTGCAGCATTGTCAGAGCATCAGTGAGGAGGGAGTGCAGCATTGTCACAGGATCAGTGTGGAGGAAGTGCAGCATTGTCAGAGGATCTGTGTGGAGGGAGAACAGCTTTGTCAGTGGGTCAGTGTGGAGGGAGTGCAGCATTGTCAGAGGATCAGTGTGGAGGGAGAACAGCATTGTCAGTGGGACGGTGTGGAGGGGGTGCAGCATTGTCAGTGGTCAGTGTGGAGGGAGTGCAGCATTGTCAGGGGATCAGTGTGGAGGGCGTGCAGCATTGTCAGAGGATCAGTGTGGAGGGAGTGCAGCTTTTTCAGAGGATCAGTGTGGAGGGGGTGCAGCATTGTCAGAGGATCAGTGTGGAGGGGGTGCAGCATTGTCAGAGGATCAGTGTGGAGGGAGTGCAGCATTGTCAGAGGATCAGTGTGGAGGGAGTGCAGCATTGTCAGAGGATCAGTGTAGAGGGAGTGCAGCATTGTCAGTGGGTCAGTGAGTAGAGAGTGCAGCATTGCCAGAGAGTCAGTGTAGGGGGTGTGCAGCATTGTCAGAGGATCAGTGTGGAGTGAGTGCAGCATTGTCAGAGGATCAGTGTGGAGTGTGTGCAGCATTGTCAGAGGATCAGTGTGGAGTGAGTGCAGCATTGTCAGGGGATCAGTGTGGAGTGAGTGCAGCATTGTCAGAGGATCAGTATGGAGGGAGTGCAGCATTGTCAGTGGGTCAGTGAGTAGGGAGTGCAGCATTGCCAGAGAGTCAGTGTGGGGGATGTGCAGCATTGTCAGAGGGTCAGTATGGAGAGAGTGCAGCAGTGTCAGAGGATCAGTGTGGAGTGTGTGCAGGATTATCAGAGGATCAGTGTGGAGGGGGTGCAGCATTATCAGAGGATCACTGTAGAGGGAGTGCAGCATTGTCAGAGGATCATCGTGGAAGGAGTGCAGCATTGTCAGAGGATCAGTGTGGAGGGGGTGCAGCATTGTCAGAGGATCACTGTAGAGGGAGTGCAGCATTGTCAGAGAGTCAGTGTGGAGGGAGTGCAGCATTGTCAGAGGGTCAGTATGGAGAGAGTGCAGCAGTGTCAGAGGATCAGTGTGGAGAGAGTGCAGGATTATCAGAGGATCAGTGTGGAGGGGGTGCAGCATTGTCAGAGGATAATTGTGGAGGGAGTGCAGCATTGTCAGAGGATCAGTGTGGAGGGAGTGCCACATTGTCAGAGGATCATTGTGGAGGGTGTGCAGCATTGTCAGAGGATCACTGTAGAGGGAGTGCAGCATTGTCAGAGAATCAGTGTGGAGGGAGTGCAGCATTGTCAGAGGGTAAGTATGGAGAGAGTGCAGCAGTGTCAGAGGATCAGTGTGGAGAGAGTGCAGCATTGTCAGAGGATCAGTGTGGAGAGAGTGCAGGATTGTCAGAGGATCAGTGTGGAGGGTGTGCAGTGTTGTCAGAGGATCAATGTGGAGGGAGTGCAGCATTGTCCGAGGATCAATGTGGAGCGAGTGCAGCATTGTCAGAGGATCAATGTGGAGCGAGTGCAGCATTGTCAGAGGATCAGTGTGGAGGGAGTGCAGCATTGCCAGAGGATCAGTGTGGAGGGAGTGCAGCATTGTCAGAGGATCAGTGTGGAGGGGGTGCAGCATTTTCAGAGGATCAGTGTGGAGGGGGTGCAGCATTGTCAAAGTGTGTCAGTGTGGGGGATGTGCAGCAGTGTCTGAGGGTCAGTGTGGAGGGAGAGCAGCATTGTCAGAGGATCATTGTGGAGGGAGTGCAGCATTGTCAGAGGATCAGAGTGGAGGGAGTGCAGCATTGTCAGAGGGTCAGTGTGGAGGGAGTGCAGCATTGTCAGAGGGTCAGTGAGGAGGGAGTGCAGCATTGTCAGAGGATCAGTGCGGAGGGAGTGCAGCATTGTCACAGGATCAGTGGGAAGGGAGTGCAGCATTGTCAGAGGATCAGTGTTGAGGGAGTGCAGCATTGTCAGAGGATCAGTGTGGAGGGAGAACAGTATTGTCAGTGGGTCAGTGTGGAGGGGGTGCAGCATTGACAGAGGATCATTGTGGATATGGTGCATCACTATCAGAGGATCAGTGTGGAGGGAGTGCAGCGTTGTCAGAGCATCAGTGTGGAGGGAGTGCAGCATTGTCAGAAGATCAGTGTGGAGCGAGTGCAGCATTGTCAGAGAGTCAGTGTGTGGAGTGTGCAGCATTGTCAGAGGATCAGTGTGGAGTGAGTGCAGCATTGTCAGAGGATCAGTGTGGAGGGAGTGCATCACTATCAGAGGATCAGTGTGGAGGGGGTGCAGCATTGTCAGAGCATCAGTGCGTAGGGTGTGCAGCATTGTCAGAGGATCAGTGGGGAGGGAGAACAGCATTGTCAGTGGGTCAGTGTGGAGGGGGTGCAGCATTGTCAGTGGGTCAGTATGGAGGGAGTGCAGCATTGTCAGGGGATCAGTGTGGAGGTAGTGGTGCATTGTCAGTGAGTCAGTGTGGAGGGAGTGCAGTATTGTCAGAGGATCAGTGTGGAGGGAGTGCAGCATTGTCAGAGGATCAGTGTGGAGGGAGTGCTGCAGTGTCAGAGGATCAGTGTGGAGGTAGTGCAGCATTGTCAGAGGGTCAGTGTGGAGGGGGTGCAGCATTGTCAGAGGGTCAGTGTGCAGGGAGTGCAGCATTGTCACAGGATCAGTGGGAAGAGAGTGAAGCATTGTCAGTGGGTCAGTGTGGAGGGAGTGCAGCATTGTCAGAGGATCAGTGTGGAGATGGTGCATTACTATCAGAGGATCAGTGTGGAGGGAGTGCAGCATTGTCAGAGTATCAGTGTGGAGGGAGTGCAGCATTGTCAGAGGATCAGAGTGGAGGCAGTGCAGCATTGTCAGAGGGTCAGTGTGGAGGGGGTGCAGCATTGTCAGATGAAAAGTACGGAGGGAGTGCAGCATTGTCACAGGATCAGTGGGAAGGGAGTGCAGCATTGTCAGAGGATCAGTGTTGAGGGAGTGCAGCATTGTCAGAGGATCAGTGTGGACGGAGAACAGTATTGTCAGAGGATCAGTGTGGAGGGAGTGCATCACTATCAGAGGATCAGTGTGGCGGGGGTGCAGCATTGTCAGAGCATCAGTGCGGAGGGAGTGCAGCATTGTCACAGGATCAGTGTGGAGGGAGAACAGCATTGTCAGTGGGTCAGTGTGGAGGGGGTGCAGCATTGTCAGTGTATCAGTGTGGAGGGAGTGAAGCATTGTCAGAAGATCAGTGTGGAGCGAGTGCAGCATTGTCAGAGAGTCAGTGTGTGGGGTGTGCAGCATTGTCAGAGGATCAGTGTGGAGTGACTGCAGCATTGTCAGAAGATCAGTGTGGAGCGAGTGCAGCATTGTCAGAGGATCAGTGTGGAGGGAGTGCATCATTATCAGAGGATCAGTGTGGAGGGGGTGCAGCATTGTCAGAGCATCAGTGAGGAGGGAGTGCAGCATTGTCACAGGATCAGTGTGGAGGAAGTGCAGCATTGTCAGAGGATCTGTGTGGAGGGAGAACAGCTTTGTCAGTGGGTCAGTGTGGAGGGAGTGCAGCATTGTCAGAGGATCAGTGTGGAGGGAGAACAGCATTGTCAGTGGGACGGTGTGGAGGGGGTGCAGCATTGTCAGTGGTCAGTGTGGAGGGAGTGCAGCATTGTCAGGGGATCAGTGTGGAGGGCGTGCAGCATTGTCAGAGGATCAGTGTGGAGGGGGTGCAGCATTGTCAGAGGATCAGTGTGGAGGGGGTGCAGCATTGTCAGAGGATCAGTGTGGAGGGAGTGCAGCATTGTCAGAGGATCAGTGTGGAGGGAGTGCAGCATTGTCAGAGGATCAGTGTAGAGGGAGTGCAGCATTGTCAGTGGGTCAGTGAGTAGAGAGTGCAGCATTGCCGGAGAGTCAGTGTAGGGGGTGTGCAGCATTGTCAGAGGATCAGTGTGGAGTGAGTGCAGCATTGTCAGGGGATCAGTGTGGAGTGAGTGCAGCATTGTCAGAGGATCAGTATGGAGGGAGTGCAGCATTGTCAGTGGGTCTGTGACTAGGGAGTGCAGCATTGTCAGAGAGTCAGTGTGGGGGATGTGCAGCATTGTCAGAGGGTCAGTATGGAGAGAGTGCAGCAGTGTCAGAGGATAAGTGTGGAGTGTGTGCAGGATTATCAGAGGATCAGTGTGGAGGGGGTGCAGCATTGTCAGAGGATCACTGTAGAGGGAGTGCAGCATTGTCAGAGGATCATCGTGGAAGGAGTGCAGCATTGTCAGAGGATCAGTGTGGAGGGAGAACAGCATTGTCAGTGTGTCAGTGTGGAGGGGGTGCAGCATTGTCAGTGTATCAGTGTGGAGGGAGTGAAGCATTGTCAGAAGATCAGTGCGGAGCGAGTGCAGCATTGTCAGAGAGTCAGTGTGTGGGGTGTGCAGCATTGTCAGAGGATCAGTGTGGAGGGAGTGCATCACTATCAGAGGATCAGTGTGGAGGGGGTGCAGCATTGTCAGAGCATCAGTGAGGAGGGAGTGCAGCATTGTCACAGGATCAGTGTGGAGGAAGTGCAGCATTGTCAGAGGATCTGTGTGGAGGGAGAACAACATTGTCAGTGGGTCAGTGTGGAGGGAGTGCAGCATTGTCAGAGGATCAGTGTGGAGGGAGAACAGCATTGTCAGTGGGACGGTGTGGAGGGGGTGCAGCATTGTCAGTGGTCAGTGTGGAGGGAGTGCAGCATTGTCAGGGGATCAATGTGGAGGGCGTGCAGCATTGTCAGAGGATCAGTGTGGAGGGAGTGCAGCTTTGTCAGAGGATCAGTGTGGAGGGGGTGCAGCATTGTCAGAAGATCAGTGTGGAGGGAGTGCAGCATTGTCAGAGGATCAGTGTGGAGGGGGTGCAGCATTGTCAGAGGATCAGTGTGGAGGGAGTGCAGCATTGTCAGAGGATCAGTGTGGAGGGAGTGCAGCATTGTCAGTGGATCAGTGTGGAGGGTGTGCAGCATTGTCAAAGGATCAGTGTGGAGGGAGTGCATCACTATCAGAGGATCAGTGTGGAGGGGGTGCAGCATTGTCAGAGCATCAGTGAGGAGGGAGTGCAGCATTGTCACAGGATCAGTGTGGAGGAAGTGCAGCATTGTCAGAGGATCAGTGTGGAGGGAGTGCAGCATTGTCAGAGGATCAGTGTAGAGGGAGTGCAGCATTGTCAGTGGGTCAGTGAGTAGAGAGTGCAGCATTGCCAGAGAGTCAGTGTAGGGGGTGTGCAGCATTGTCAGAGGATCAGTGTGGAGTGAGTGCAGCATTGTCAGGGGATCAGTGTGGACTGAGTGCAGCATTGTCAGAGGATCAGTGTGGAGGGAGTGCAGCATTGTCAGTGGGTCAGTGAGTAGGGAGTGCAGCATTGTCAGAGAGTCAGCGTGGGGGATGTGCAGCATTGTCAGAGGGTCAGTGTGGAGAGAGTGCAGCAGTGTCAGAGGATCAGTGTGGAGTGTGTGCAGGATTATCAGAGGATCAGTGTGGAGGGGGTGCAGCATTTTCAGAGGATCACTGTAGAGGGCGTGCAGCATTGTCAGAGAGTCAGTGTGGAGGGAGTGCAGCATTGTCAGAGGATCATCGTAGAAGGAGTGCAGCATTGTCAGAGGATCAGTGTGGAGGGGGTGCAGCATTGTCAGAGGATCACTGTAGAGGGAGTGCAGCATTGTCAGAGAGTCAGCGTGGAGGGAGTGCAGCATTGTCAGAGGGTCAGTATGGAGAGAGTGCAGCAGTGTCAGAGGATCAGTGTGGAGAGAGTGCAGGATTATCAGAGGATCAGTTTGGAGGGGGTGCAGCATTGTCAGAGGATAATTGTGGAGGGAGTGCAGCATTGTCAGAGGATCAGTGTGGAGGGAGTGCCACATTGTCAGAGGATCATTGTGGAGGGGGTGCAGCATTGTCAGAGGATCACTGTAGAGGGAGTGCAGCATTGACAGAGAATCAGTGTGGAGGGAGTGCAGCATTGTCAGAGGGTCAGTATGGAGAGAGTGCAGCAGTGTCAGAGGATCAGTGTGGAGAGAGTGCAGGATTGTCAGAGGATCAGTGTGGAGGGTGTGCAGCATTGTCAGTGGATCAATGTGGAGGGAGTGCAGCATTGTCAGAGGATCAGTGTGGAGGGAGTGCAGCATTGCCAGAGGATCAGTGTGGAGGGCGTGCAGCATTGTCAGAGGATCAGTGTGGAGGGAGTGCAGCATTGTCAGAGGATCAGTGTGGAGGGGGTGCAGCATTGTCAGAGCATCAGTGTGGAGGGGGTGCAGCATTGTCAAAGTGTGTCAGTGTGGGGGGTGTGCAGCAGTGTCTGAGGGTCAGTGTGGTGGGAGAGCAGCATTGTCAGAGGATCATTGTGGAGGGAGTGCAGCATTGTCAGAGGATCAGTGTGGAGGGAGTGCCACATTGTCAGAGGATCATTGTGGAGGGGGTGCAGCATTGTCAGAGGATCACTGTAGAGGGAGTGCAGCATTGTCAGAGAATCAGTGTGGAGGGAGTGCAGCATTGTCAGAGGGTCAGTATGGAGAGAGTGCAGCCGTGTCAGAGGATCAGTGTGGAGAGTGTGCAGGATTGTCAGAGGATCAGTGTGGAGGGTGTGCAGCATTGTCAGAGGATCAATGTGGAGGGAGTGCAGCATTGTCAGAGGATCAGTATGGAGGGAGTGCAGCATTGTCCGAGGATCAATGTGGAGCGAGTGCAGCATTGTCAGAGGATCAGTGTGGAGGGAGTGCAGCATTGTCAGAGGATCAGTGTGGAGGGAGTGCAGCATTGTCAGAGGATCAGTGTGGAGGGGGTGCAGCATTGTCAGAGGATCAGTGTGGAGGGGGTGCAGCATTGTCAAAGTGTGTCAGTGTGGGGGGTGTGCAGCAGTGTTTGAGGGTCAGTGTGGAGGGAGAGCAGCATTGTCAGAGTGTCTGTGTTGGGAGTGCAGCATTGTCAGAGGGTCAGTGTGGAGGGAGTGCAGCATTGTCAGAGGATCAGTGTGGAGGGGGTGCAGCATTGTCAGAGGATCAGTGTGGAGGGAGTGCAGCATTGTGAGAGGGTCAGTGTGGAGGGAGTGCAGCATTATCACAGGATCAGTATGGACGGAGTGCAGCATTGACAGAGTGTCAGTGTGGGGGGAGTGCTTCATTGTCAGAGGATCAGTGTGGAGGAAGTGCATCATTGTCAGAGGGTCAGTGTGGAGGGAGTGCAGCATTGTCAGAGATTCAGTGTGGCGGGAGTGCAGCATTATCAGAGGATCAGTATGGAGGGGTTGCAGCATTGTCAGAGGGTCAGTTTGGAGGGAGTGCAGCATTGTCAGAGGGTCAGTATCGAGGGAGTGCAGCATTGTCAGAGGGTCAGTATGGAGGGAGTGCAGCATTGTCAGAGGGTCAGTGTGGAGGGAGTGCAGCATTGTCAGAGGGTCAGTGTGGAGGTAGTGCAGCATTGTCAGTGGGTCAGTGTGGAGGGACTCCAGCATTGTCAGAGGATCAGTACGGAGGGAGTGCAGCATTGTCAGAGAGTCAGTGTGGAGGGAGTGCAGCATTGTCAGTGAGTCCGGACGGAGGGATTGCTGTGCAGTGAGAGCGTCAGTAATGATGAATTGCGCACTCTCTGACTGTCAGTACTAATGGATGGCCATGCTGTCAGAGTGTTGCACTGTGAGAGGGTCTCTACTGGGGGAGCGCTGCACTGTGAAAGGGTTAGAACTGAGGGAGCTCCGCACTCTGAGGCGGTCAGTACTGAGGGATCACCGCGCTGTGAGGGGGTCAGTACTGAGGGATCACCGCGCTGTGAGGGGGTCAGTACTGAGGGATCACCGCGCTGTGAGGGGGTCAGTACTGAGGGATCACCGCGCTGTGAGGGGGTCAGTACTGAGGGATCACCGCACTGTGAGGGGGTCAGTACTGAGGGAACTCCACACTATGTGTCAGACAGTCAGTACTGAGTGATTGCTGCATTGCTAGAGGGTCAGTACTGAGAGAGTGATGTACGCTCAAAGGGTCATTACTGAGAGAGCGCGACACGGTCAGTGTGTCAGTTCTGTGGGAGTGTTGTTACAGAGGGTCAGTACTGAGGGAGAGCTGCACTGCCAAAGGGTCAGTACTGAAGCAGTGCTGGACTATCAGAAGTGCAGGACTGAGGCAGTGCCGCACTGTCAGAGTGTCAGTACTGAGGGAGTTCTGCTCTGTCGGAGAGTCAGTACTGAGAAAATGCCACGTTATCGGAGGGTCAGTACCGAGGGAGTGCTGCACTGTAAGAGCATCTGTATTGAGGGAGGGCTACATTGTCGGAGGGTCAGTACTGAGGGAATGCCACACTGTATGAGTATCAGAACAGAGGGACTGCTGCACTGTAGAAATGTCAGTGCAAAGAGAGTGCTGCAGAGTCAGCGTGTCAGTACTGAGCGAATTCTGTTGTGTCAGAGCGTCATCTCTGAGGGTGTGCTGCAGCGTCAAAGGAGCAGTGCTGAGAGAGAGCTGCACTGATAGAGGGTCAGTACTGAGGGAGTGCTGCACTGTCAGAGGGTCAGTACTGAGGGATTGCAGCACCGTCAGGGGCGCAGGGCCAAGGAGCTGTTGCAGTGTCAGAGGGTCAGTTCTGAGGGTGTACTGCAGTGTCATAGGAACAGTACTGAGGGAGAGTTGCACTGTCAGAGGGCCAGTACCAAGGGAGTGCTGCACTGTCAGAGGGTCAGTACTGAGGTAGTGCTGCACTGTCAGAGGGTCAGTACTGAGGGAGTGCTGCACTGTCAGAGGGTCAGTACTGAAGGAGTGCTGCACTGTCAGGGGGTCAGTACTGAGGGAGTGCTGCACCGTCAGAAGGTCAGTACTGAGGGAGTGCTGCACTGTCAGGGGGTCAGTACTTAGGGAGTGCTGCACTGTCAGAGGGTCAGTACTGTTGAGAGCTGCATTGTCGGAGGGACTGTACTGTATGAGAGATGCACTGTCGGAGGGTCAGTGCTGAGGGAGTGATGGACTGTCAGAGAGTCAGCACTGCGGGTGTGCCGTACTGTCAGAGTGTCAGTACTGAGGGAGTGCTGCACTGTCAGAGGGTCAGTACTGAGGGAGTGCTGCACTGTCAGAGGGTCAGTACTGAGGGAGTGCTGCACTGTCAAATGGTCATGACTGAGGGAGTGCTGCACTGTCAGCGCATCAGTCTGGGGGATACCTGCATTGTAAGAGAGTCAGGACTGAGTGAGTGCCACACTATCAGATGGGCTGAATGGCCTAATTTCTGTTCCCATATCTTGTGGTCTAAGAGGAATATCCGAAATTGTTCAGTACATTTCTGCCTCTGCTTCCTACATACCCTACTCAGCAATGATTCCCACGTCCAGATTCCAGAGACTGTGTTCAAACAGACCGTCTTCATTAGGTTACCACCCTCTTTTCCCACGGATCAAGTTTTCGTTTCGTGTGACTGACCTGCCAGGCTCAAAGGGATATTTTCATGCTGCAGGGATGAGGTTTATTCCTCAGCTTCCATGTGCTCATTCCAAATGAATCCCACTGCCCCACACTCAGCACAGTCGGGTGCTCCTTATTTCTGAGCTTCCCAATGCTAATCCACACTCCTCCAAATCATATTGCAGGCTAATGGCCTGGGAGAGAGGAGTGCTAAGAGAGGAAATAAAAATCTGAAAGTACCTTACAGTGACATTAAGGGTGAATTGATAATGAGCGAAAGAGTAGGTTGTGGAACATAGTGAGAATTTGTGCATGGACCCAGAGGCGACAGTGAATGGATTCATTTAGTCAATGCTCATTGGGACAATGTTGATATGAAATCGTGAAGATGCTCTGTGATACAATTAAATGAAAGAGCATATATATAGAGAGAGATGGTTCTGAGTGGTCTGGCCTTCTTACAACCCAATAAATCCCCAAAGACTGTGGAAATGTATCTCAGTTTACCGAATGAGGTGACGGAGAAAGGAGCAGGTACACTTGCAAACATTTTCAAATCCCCTCTGGCCACAGGAGAGGTGTCGTCGGACTGACCATGTGGTACTGTTATTCAAGAAGGAGCATGGGATATACCAGGCAGCTACAGGCCAGTCAGGCTAATACCGTGGGTGGGACGTCTGTTGGAAGCAATTTTGGGAGATAGAATTAATCAGCATTTAAAGAGACTGGAGTTCATGAAGACCAGTCAGAATGGTTCTGTTAAGGGGAGGTCAGGTCTGACCAATGGGATTGCACTTTTTAAGGAGGTGACCAGGTGTGTAAATAAGGGGCAATACTTTCCTGTCGCCTGCTTGGAGGTCAGTAAGGCTTTTATCAGGACCCATTCTGGAAACTGATAGTGAACATAAAAACTCAAGATCCAAGGAATTTGGCGCAGAATGCTGAGTGGCAGGAAGCAGACAGTGATGGCCCAATTAGAAATCTCTGTCTGTTCATGTCTCACTGTTGGGGTCTTGCTGATGTGGTTGATAGAAAAGATTTAGGTTTGAATGGTGGAGGGTTAATCATTGGGTTCATGAATGATATGAAGATTGGTTGGGTGATAAATACTGAGGATGATAGCCTTAGATTACAGAAGGATGGAGATGGCCTTGTCAGATGGACCGATCAGTGGCAACGGATGAGGTGCCTGAAGACTGGAGGGTGGTTAATGATGGGCCATTATTGAAGTAAGGCTGCAAGGAACAGCCATTGAACTATGGAGCTGTGAGCCTGATGGCAGTGGGGGGTAAGCTGTTGGAGGGCATTCTGAGAGACAATTTACATGCATTTGGAAAAGCAAGGATTGATTAGGGATGGTCAGCTTGGCTTTGTTTGGAAATGATGTGTCCAAGTTGATAGAGCTTTTGAAGGGATGACCAAGGAGACAGATGTGAAGGTTTCACATCGGAGGTTGCTTAGTAAAAGGTTAGACGACATGGCATCCCAGGAGAGAGGACAGCACAGTGCCTCAGTGGTTTGATTCTAACTCCCGGTGACTGTCTGTGTGGAGTTTACACATTCTCTCTGTATCTGTGCGGGTTCCCTCTAGGTGATCCAGCTTCCTCCCACCACCCAAAGATACCATGGGAAATGCAGCATTACAGGGATAGAGTAGAGGATGTGAGTCTGGGTGGGTTGATGTTCACACAGTCAGTGTGGAGCCAATGGACCGAATGGCTTGCTTCTACACTGTAGGAATTCTAAAATTAATCCAGAGACAAGTAATGTTCTGGGGACCTGGGGCTCCAATCTTGGACAGGGGTGGATGTGGGTCTTTCCAGTCTGAATGGGTTTGAACACAATCTGAGAGGGGGAGCTGGGCTACATCCTTAAATGTTGAGGATGTGAATGTTTTGTGGAGTTATTGTCTAAGGGGCTTTGGGGGTTAAACACAACAAAGTGATGCTTTCTTAGATATTGAAGGAGCACTTGCTGAGGTATTGAGGGAGCACTTTCTGAGGAATTGAGGGAGCATTATCTGAGGTACTGAGGGAGAACTATCTGTGATGTTGAGGGAGCACCTTCTGAGGTATTGAGGGCACACTATCAGAGGTATTGAGGGAGAATTATCTGAGGTACTGAGGAAGCACTTTCCGAGGTACTGAGGGAGAACTATTTGAGGTATTGAGGGAGAACTATCTGAGGTATTGAGGGAGCACTATCTGAGGTGTTGTGGTTCTATTCGTCGAGCACCCGAGCTACAAATCTTCTCCCAAACTTTGAACTATCTGAAGTACTGCGGGAGCACTTTCTGAGGTACTGAGGGAGCACTATCTGAGGTACTGAGGGAGCACTATCTGGTGGAACAGAGTGCAGAGGATAGAAAGGAACAGATGTAATTCCCTGATCATTTCCTCAGGGTCCCCGAGGCACTCTGATGTCGTAATTTGAAATGGAAGCCACCCCCCATTTCAAAAGATTCGGATCATTTTAAACAATCAGTGAAAAATAACATCAGGATGTGTCTGAAACATGGTTTGGGGGAAAACTTTCATCAATCTATTGTCACTTGTTGCTTGGAGACGCTTTAGAAAAGCAGGCACCCAAACAGACTAACGCTGTCGATGCAAGAGGTGTTGCACAGGAAGATCCAACAAGTCATCTGTAGCTGTTGTCTGTCTCCCTGGAGCAGTCATCATGTGAGATCAGGGCTCATTCCTCGGAGAAATCATTTCTCCAGCAATACCTCAACCATGCCTTTACAGGTGTGTGTGTGTGTGAGGGAGGGGGAAACAGTCAGAGAGAGAGAGAGAGACTGCCCGTGTTTGTGCGTGTGAGAGTGTGGATGCATGTGTATCTCTGTGTGTCTGTATATGTGTGCGTGAGAGAGAAAGTGAATGTTCATGTGAGATTGTGTGGCTGTGTGTATGTTTGAGGGGGTGTGTGTCGCTGTGTGCATGTGTGTGAGTGAGGGTGTATGAGAGAGAGTGTGTATGTGTGTATGTGTGTGTGAGAGAGTGTGCCTGTGTGTATGTGTGTGAGAGTGTGTCTGTGTGTGAGAGATTATGTATGTGTGTGAGAGAGTGTGTGGCTGTGTGTATGTTTGAAGCAGTGTGTGTCTCTGTGTGCATGTGTGTGAGTGAGGGTGTATGAGAGAGAGTGTGTATGTGTGTCTGTTTGTGTGAGAGTGTGTGTATGTGTGTGTGTGAGAGTGTGTCTGTGTGTGAGAGAATGTGTCTGTGTGTCTATGTATGTGTATGACAGTGTGTCTTGTGTGAGAGAGTGTGTTTGTGTGTGTGAGAGAGTGTGTGTCTGTGTGCATGCGTGTGTGAGAGTGAGTGTGTCTGTGTGTGTGAGAGTGAGTGTATCTGTGTGTGTGAGGGAGTGTGTGTCTATGTGTGTTTGAGGGAGTGTGTGTCTGCGTGTGTATGTGTGTATGAGAGAGAGTGTAACTGTATGTTTATGTGTGTGAGAGGGAGAGTGTGTGTCTGTGTGTGTGAGAGAGAGTGTGTCTATGTGTGTTTGAGGGAGCGTGTGTATGTGTGTGAGAGAGAGTGTAACTGTGTGTTTATGTGTCTGTGTGAGATCGTGTGTCTGTGTGTCTGCCTGTGTGTATGTGTGTGAGAGAGATTGTCTGTGTGTAAGAGACAGAGAGTGTGTGTGTGAGAGAGAGTGTAACTGTGTGTTTATGTGTGTGTGTGAGATTGTGTGTCTGTGTGTCTGCCTGTGTGTATGTGTGTGAGAGAGGTTGTCTGTGTGTGTGAGAGACAGAGAGTGAGTGTGTGAGAGTGAGTGGGCGTGTGAGAGAATGACAGTGTGTGTGTGAGAGTGTGTGGGTAAATGAGAGAGAGTGTGTGTATTTGTGTGTGAGAGAGTGTGGCTGTGTGTGTGAGAGAGAGTGTTTCCGTGTGAGAGAGAGTGTGTGTCTGTGTGTATGAGAGAGAGTGTGTCTGTGTGTGTTTGAGGGATTGTGTGTCTGTGTGTCTGTCTGTTTGTATGTGTGAGAGAGAGTGTCTGTGTGCGTGAGAGTGAACGGGTGTGTGAGAGTGTGTGTGTAAATGAGAGAGAGTGTGTGCATGTGTGTGTGAGAGAGTGTGTCTGTGTGTGAGAGAGAGTGTGTCCGTGTGAGAGAGAGAGTGTGTGTGTGTGTGAGAGAGAGTGCGTCCGTGTGAGAGAGTGTGTGTGTGAGAGAGAGAGAGAGTCTGTGTGTGTGAGAGAGAGAGTATGTCTGTGTGTGACAGAGAGTGTGTCTGCGTGTATGTGTGAGAGAGTGTGTCCGTGTGTGTATTTGAGGGAGCGTATGTCTGTGCGTGTATATGTATGAGTGAGATCGTGTGTGCTTGTGTGTGTATGTGTGTGCAAGAGTTGCAAGAGTGTGTCTGTGTTTGTGTTTGAGGGAGCGTGTGTATGTGTGTGCGGGGAGTCCTTTGTGTATGTGTGTGTGTGTGTGTCTGTGTGTGTGTGTGTCTGTGTGTGTGTGTGTGTGTATAAACGAGCCAATCTTATGAATATAAAATGCAGCTGCTGTTTCAGGTGAAATGGTCCTCATGTCTCCAAAGACACAAAGGTTGCAAGAGTGAATTAACTGGGGGAAAGAGAGTGTTGTTCATTCCAATGGGGATTCATCCAGTAAACCTTCCCCTCACACTAACATCCCTCTGGTAATGCAGTGACTAGTCCTGCACACAGAGCTCCAGGTACAAATCAATGCAATGTCACCGTAGTCTTACCAGAGCATGGGACAGCTCCTCATTACAGAGCAGTGTCTGGTGGGGATTTAATCAGAGGGTCACTATGGCCCAGCTGAGGGGAGAGGTTGGGAAGGCGAGTCCTTCAGGGTAACTCCAGCCGGTGTGGGAATTAAACACACGCTATTGGTTTTACTCTGCATTATAAACCAACTGTCCAGCCAACTGAGCTAACTGACCTCACTCCAGGGGCATGTCCTGTATAACCCAATCATAGCCAGCCTGTACCTCAATAGGAGCCAGGAGCAAGGCCATTCGGCCCCCACCCTAACCCAGAAGGGAGAGCACGGGAAGCTGATGAAGGAACCAAGCCCCTCCCATGTGACCTTCTGAAATGGAGCTGGAGGACAGGGCAGACCTGGCCTGCTGTTTGCTTCCCCGGGACTGGCCTGCTCCACCTTACAGTGAGAGACTGAGGGGAACCTCGAGGAGATTTCACTTCTCACTGAGAGGCTGCAACTCCAATCCAAATCAGGCTGGTTCCCCCCGAGACTCACGGAAGAGTGCAGCACTCCACAGATCAGGGCCTTGTGGAGGCATAACCTCCAGTGTGGGGATCAAGAGCTGGGAGGTAGTTTTAAGAACATAAGACCGTCCGAAATAGGAATAGGAGGAGACCATTCATCACCTCGAGCCTGCTCTACTATTCAATAGGATCGTGGATGATTCAACATTTGGTTTGGGAGCTGAAACCGGGACAATACAGAGACAGAGAATCAAATTATTCTGCCATGAGGAACCATCAGACAAAAGCGCACACACACACACACACACACACACACACACACACACACACACACACACACACACACACACACACACACACACACACACACATATTGTGGGATTCAGGCCGTCTGTGGAAAGGAGCAAAATGCTAGAGAGGGATCTGATCCCACAGATTTAACCCCTTCCCTCTCTCTCTGCAGCTCTCATGTCTATTTCTGTGTTCCCAGTTCTCTCTCCCACATCTTTCCTTCAATCCCTATCTCTCACCATCCTTCACATCTCTGTCCTGTTTACATTTCCCAGTAGATTCCCTTCCCCCTTTGTCACCTCACCAGGTTTTTCAGGAATGCTTAATCATTCAGTCTTTCACAAAACTAACACCTTGCTCATCTCTCTCTGCATCTGTCTGTCAGCTCTGTGGGATCTTGCTATTCCTGTCTGTATATCCTTCTAGCCACATCACAGCACCCACCACCACCCCACTCTCTCAGCTCTATCTCTCTGCTGTTGCAACTCCTCTCTCTCTCTCTGTCCTATATCTCTCCCTGGGATTTCTGTCTTGCTGTCTGCCTGAACTTCTCTCCCTGTCTTTCTCTCCCCATTTTCACCTTGTATCAGTCTGACATTGTATTTCTCTTCCAGGAGTTTCACTCTCTCTCTGTCTGTCTCTCTTCTGCTCTCTCTCAGTTCTTCTCACTTCCTCTCCCTCCCTCTGCCTGCCTGTCTTTCTCTTGTTCTCTCCCTCCCTCTCACTGTCTGTCCATCCATCTTTCTTTCTCTCCTGTAGTTTCTCTCCCTCTTTTCTCTCTAGTTAATCTTTTTTTCCTTGGGAGGGGGAGATTGCAGTGTCTTACTGAGATATTTGTATCATCAATATTCACAGGTGAGGTGCCAGTAGACTGGAGTTTGGGCTAACGTGGTGCCACTGTTTAAGAAGGGTGGTAAGTACAAGCCAGGGAACTACAGACTGGTTCACCTGACGTCAGAAGACGGATACATGAGGGACAGGAATTACATGTATTTAGAAAGGCAATGTCTAATTGGGGATAGTCAGCATTGCTTTGTACATGGGAAATCATGGCTCAAGATATTGAGTTTTTTGAAGTAGTACCAAAAGGATTGATGAGGGCAGAGAGGTGGATGTGGGCGACATGGACTTCAGTAAGGTATTCGAAATGTTTCCACATGGGAGATTGGAGAGCAAGAATAGATCTCATGGAATACAGGGAAAACCAGCCATTTGGATACAGAACTGGCACGAAGGTAGAAGACAGAGGGTGGTTGTGGAAGGTGTTTTTTTCAGCCTGGAGACCTGTGACCAGTGGAGTGCCACAGGGATCGGTGCTGCGTCCACTACTTTCCATTAATTATATAAATGATTTGAATGTGAACACAGCAGGTAGAGTTAGTAAGTTTGCAGATGATACCAAAATTGCAGGTGTAGTGGACAGTGAAGATTGTTACTTCACATTATAATGGGATGGTGAACTGATGGGCCAATGGGCTGAGGAGAGGCAGATGGAGCTTCATTTCGATAAATGCGAGGTGCTACATTTTGGAAACGCAACTCTTCGCAGGACTGATCCACTTAATGTTAATGTCCCAGGGAGTGTTTCTGAACAAAGAGACCTTGGAGTGCAGGTTCACTGTTCCTTGAAAGGAGAATTGTGGGTCGATAGGATAGTGAAGAAGGAGTTTGGTATGCTTGTGTTTACTGATCAGTGCATTGAGTAGAGGAGTTGGAAGGTCATGTTGTGGCTGTATAGGACATTGGATAAGCCGGTTTTGGCATATTGCGTGCAATTCTTGTCTCCTGCCTATCGGAATGATGTTGTGTAAATTGAAAGGGTTCAGAAAAGATTTGCACAAACGCTGACAGGATTGGAGGATTTGAGCTAAAGGGAGAGGTTAAATGGGCTGGGGATGTTTTCCCTGGAATGTCTGAGGCCGAGGGGTAACCCATATAGAGGTTTATAAAGCCATGAGAGGCATGGATAGGATTAACAGACAAGGTCTTTTCCCTGGGGTGGGGTAGTCCAGAACTGGAGGGCCTAAGTTCAGGATGAGAGGGGAAAGATACAAAAGGAACCTTAGGGACAACGATTTGATGTGGAGGGTGTTGTGTGTATGGAATGACCTGCCAGATGAAGTGGTGGAGACTGGTACAATTACTGCATTTAAAAGGCATCTGGATGGGTATACGAACAGGAAGGGTTGAGAGGGATTTGGGCCAAGTGCTGGCAAATGTGATGAGATTATGTTAGGATATGTGGGTGGTGTGGATGAGTTGGACTGAAGGCCCTGTTTCTGTGCTGTACATCTCTCTGACTGTAAATGTTTTGTACTGTCCATTTCCAGCCATACACTTCACTGTTTCCCCTGTTTATCTTGGTCAGTTCTCCTCTCAAACACATGTCAATGGCTTTGGTTGTGATTGTAGGGTGTGCTTTATGGTCACTTTAACAATCCATCATCTCGCTGAATTCCACTACACTACAATTTCACAGGGGATATCTCAGTGTGACATTACTCCTTCACTCAGCTTCATCATCCAACGGGCGATCTGAGATAGTCACCTCCCTGGCTGTTTGCACAACGTGTTATTCAAAGAAACACTGACACAAACATTCGAAGAGGAGTTCGGAGAACATCCCTTTTGCCGATGTGACTGTCCCAGATTATATAAAGACTGAAGTCTCCCAGAATTATCACAGTGCCTTTGCAGTACACAGGAATCCATTGGAATGTGTAACAGGTCTGAGCAATGAAATGCTGTTAGGCAGCCTCTAAACTGTTCTCCTGCTTGTGTTTTTGACACGTGTTACCCAGAATCTGCATTCAGGCTGATTCAGCTTCATCGTCTGAGGCCAAATGCTTTCTCTGTAATGCCTTTGTTACCCATTACTGTCAGGGTTACCCATCCTACACTCCCTGACATCCCTCAAGGAGGTGTGCAATAAAATATTCATGTTCCACCTTTTGTTCACCCTGTCACCACTAAATCTCATTTATCTCTGTGCCCCAGTCCATCCACCTTATTGCAGAGACTTTATCCAGTCCAAAAAAGAACATTACAATTGACTCTTTCCACAATTTCTTGTCACAGTCCAATTCACTGATGTACAGTTTCAGTTAAACTTTGTCTCTTCCTGTTCCTTTCTGCTTGTCTTCAGCTACATTGCCATTTATGCTTGGATTTGGACAGGTCCTTTCACCTGAACCCTGTCCCTGCATCCTCTCTGTCAGTTTAAAGTCCTGCCCATAAGCTTACCAACATGGTTGGCCAGGACACTGCTCCCAGCAGTGTTATGTTTAATTCACTCATGGGATGTTGCTGTCTCTGGCTGGCCAGCATCGCATACCCACCCCGAGCTGCCCTTGAGCTGAGTGCCTTGCTGGATGATTACAGAGAGCAGTTTAGAGTCAACCCCTTCGCTCTGGGTCTGGATCATGTGTAGGCCAGACCCGCTGTCCCTAACAGATTTCCTTCCTAAAAGGATATTAAGCAGTTAGATGGGTTATACTGGACCCCAGCATTAACATCTGGATGAACAGTCAGGTGAGAATAGCACGAGGACATCACCTATCCCACTCGTAGCTCACCTGTCACTGAGTACGGATCCCCGTGCACCATGAATCCCAACCCTTTCATCATGACCATTGTGTGATCCTGATACCTTCCTGCACTCTGGTGATATCACTCAGTCTCTCTCCATGTGGTATCCCTCACTGTGTGGGTCTAATTGCTGCCTCTGTCAGTGTCTCTCACTCTTGCAGCTACTCCAGATCCTGAGCCAATGGAATTCTCCACTCCAGAGCGACGCAGCAGCACAGGCCAGGGATGGAGACTGGGATTTTCCAGATCTCTGTGGGACTCAGGGCCATTCTCCATGTGTAACCCTCACTGCATCAGTCTAATTTCCCATTCTGTCTGTTTCTCTGTCTCCTGTAGGTCATCAGGATGTTCCTGTCTCAGCCGAATTCCTAACTCTTGTCTCGTCCATAACCACATCAAAGACGGTTGGTCAGTCAGAGAGACATGAAGAGGGAGGTCTGGAGCCTTCAGTAAATCCTGCAACCGGTAAGATCACTCACAGTAAACAGCACAGAGAGGGGTTAGTGACCTTCTGTATTCAGACCTGGAAGACAGGACATAGACACATAGCTGGGGAAGGAACAGCTACATTCTAGGCTTCATTCACATCTTCTGGTGAGGGTCCTGCTTTCACCTCTTCTGTACTGGCCCTCCCTGAGACATCTCTCTCTCTCTGTCTCTCTCCCCCTCTCTCACCCCCTCACTCGTATTCTCTCTTTCTCACCCTCTCTTTCTCTCTCACCCCTTCACTCACTCTCCCCCCAAACCTTCTCTCTCACCCGACTCTCTCTCTCCCTCGTGTCCCTCTCTCCCTCATCCCTCTGTCTCTGGCTTGCCCTATATCTCTCCCTATCACGCTCTGCCCCCTCTCTATCAATCTTTCTCTTTCTCACGCTCTCTCTCTCTCTCTCTCTCTCTCTCGTTCCCTTCTCGTGTGCTCTTTCACTCTCTCAGACTCTCTCTCTCTCATTTCCATTCCCTCCCACTCACTTGCACCTCTCTGTCTTTTGCCCCCTCTCTCTCTTTCACTCGCCCCCTCTCTCGTCCCACTCTATTTCTCACCCCTCTCTCTCCCCAACTCTCTCACCCCTCTCTCTCTCCCCCTCACAATCTCACCCCCTCTCGCTCACACCCCCTCTCAATCTCAACCCATCCCTCTCTCACCCTCTCTCTCCCCGCCTCTCTCTCTCTCTCTTCCCCTCTCTCTCTGCCCCTCTTGTGCTCTCTACTCCTCTCTCACTCCACCTCTCTCACTCCCCCCTCTCTCCCACTCTCTCCCCCACTCTCTCCTCCCTCTCTCTCCCCCCCACTCTTCCCCCTCTCTCTCACCCCTCTCTCTCGCCCACCAATCTCCCCCCACCACTCTCCCCTTCCCCCCCTCTCCCCTCTCTCTCTCCCCTCTCTCTCACCCCTTTCTCTTACCCTTGTCTCTCACCCTTTTCTCTCACCCCTCTCTTTCACCTCTTGCTCACACCCCCTCTCACTCTCAACCCATCTCTCTCTCTCACCCTCTCTCCCCGCACCTCTCTCTCTCTTCCCCTTTCTCTTCCTCTCTCTTTCTGCCCCTCTTGTGCTCTCTACTCCTCTCTCACCCCACCTCTCTCACTCCCCCCTCTCTCCCCCCACTCTCCCCCTCTCCCTCACCCCTCTCTCTCGCCCAACAATCTCCCCCCACCACTCTCTCCCTCCCCCTCTCTCCCCCTCCCACTCTCTCCCCTCTCTCTCACCCCTTTCTCTCACCCTTCTCTCTCACCCCATTCTCTCAACCCTCTCTTTCACCCCTCACTCACACCCCCTCTCACTCTCAACCCATCTCTCTCTCACCCTCGCGCTCTCCCGGCCTCTCTCTCTCTCTCTCTCTTCCCCTCTTGTGCTCTCTTCCCCCTCTCTCACTCCACCTCTCTCCCCTCTCCCCTCTCTCCCCTTTCTCCCCCTCTCTCCCCCTCTCTCCCCCCTCACCCCTCTCACCCCTCTCTCCTGTCTCTCCCCTCCCTCACCCTCTCTCCCCTCCCTCTCTCTCACCCCTCTCTCTCACCTGCCACTCTCCCCCTCCCCTCTGTCTCACCCCTCTCTCTCACACCACTCTCTCACCCCTCACACTCCCCCATCTCTCTCGCCCACCTCACTCCCCTTCTCCCCTCTCTCTCACCCCTCTCTCATTCCTTTCTCTCAGCCCTCTCTCCCCCCCTCTCTCCCCACTCTCTCTTGACCACATCTCTCCCCCCTCCCTCACCCCTCTCTCTCACCCTCTCTCTGCACCCCCTGCTCTCCCCCATCTCCCCCTCTCTCTCCACCACTCCCCTCTCTACTTCCTCTCTTCCCCTCCCTCTCCACCCACCTCACCCCATTTCTCTCACACTCTCTCTTCCTTCCCCCTCTCTCTCACCCTTCTCTCACACTCCTCTCTCCTCCCGTCTCTCCCTCCTCTCCCCTCCTTTCTGCCCCCGCTCTCCTCCCTCTGTCTCCCCCATCTCTACCGCTCTCTCTCTCTCTCCCTCTCTCTCTCCCCACCTCTCCCCTCTCTCCCTCCCTCTCTTTCCCCTCTCTCTCCCCCCTCTCTCCCCCCTCTCTCCACCCATCTCAGCCCATTTCTCTCACACCCTCTCTCCCCTCCCCATCTCTCTCACCCTTCTCTCACACACCTCTCTCCTCCTGTCTCTCTCCCTTCTCACACCCCTCTCTCACTCCGTCTCTCACTCCCCTCTCTCTCTCACCACTCTCTCACCACTGTCTCACCCCTCTCTCTCCCCTCTCTCTGCCACTCTCTCACTCTACTCCTCTCTCTACCCCTTCTCTCCTCCCCCTGTCACCATCCCCTTCCCCATCTGACTCCTGTTCTCTCTCACCCCTCTCAACCCCCTCTCTCTCCCCCTCTCTCACCCCTTCCTCCCCCTCTCCCCCTCTCTCACCGCTCTATCATTCCTCTCTCTTACCCATCCCTTCCCCTTTCTCTCCCCCTCTCTTCCCACACTCTCTCGCACACATCTCTACGCCCTCCCTCATCCCTCCCTCTCTCCCTGTCTCTCTGCCCCCCGCTCTCCCCCTCTGTCTCCCCCCTCTCCCGCTCTCCCTCTCCCTCTATCTCCTCCTCTCTCTCCCCCACCTTTCCCCTCTCTCCCCCTCTCTCTCCACCCATCTCACCCCATTTCTCTCACACTCCTCTCTCCCCCTTGTCTCTCCACCCTCTCACTCCCCTCTCTCTCACCGCTCTTTCACCCCACTCTCTCATCCCTCTCTCTCACCCATCTCTCCCCATTCTCTCCCCTCTCTCTCCCTCATCCCATCCACCCTCTCTCTCTCCCGCTGTCTCTCACCCCTCTCAAACCTCTCTCTCTCCCCCTCTCTCCCCCTCTCTCACCCCCTCTCTTTCCCACCTCTCTCTCACGCCCTCTCTCTCACCCCCACTTTCTCTCACACCCTCTCTCTCACACCTCTCTCTCTCACGCGTTCTCTCTATTTCACTTCACTATCTCACTCACCCCTCTCTCTCTCAACCCTCTCTCTCATCCCTCTATCTCTCCCTCTCACCTTCTCTCTCTCTCACCCCATCTCTCTCTCACCCCTCCCTCTCTTTCTCCCCTCTCTTTCTCACCCCTCTCTCTCCCTCCTCTGTCTCTCACCCTACTCTCTCTCTCACACTCCCTCTCTTTCTCTCACTCCTCTCTCTCTCACCCCCTCACTCTCTCACCCGTCTCTCTCACCCCTCTCTCTCTCAGCCCTCTCTCACTCACCCTCTCTCGCTCTCGCTCTCACCCTTCTCTCTCTCACCCGTCTTTCTCACCGCGTTCTCTCACCCCTCTCTCACACCCTCTCTCTCCCAGCTCTCTCTCTCTCTCTCACCTTCTGTCTCTCTTGCTCTCACCCTTCTCTCTCTTACCCGTCTCTCTCTCACATCTCTCCCTTTCTATCTCTTTACCTCACTCTCTCTCATCCCTCTCTTACCCCCTCTCTCTCTTATACTCCTCCATCTCTCTCTCACCACTCTCTCAGCCCCCTCATACTCTCACCCTTCTCTCTCTTACACCACTGTCTCTCTCCCCTCTCTCTCTACCCCTCTCTCTGAATCCACCCTCTCACCTCTCTCTTCCACCCCTCTCTATCTCTCTCACCCCTCTCTCTCTCGCTCACGTCCCTCTGTCTCACCCCTCTCTGTCTCACCCCTCTCTCTCATCCTTCTCTCTCACTCACCCCTCCTTCTCTCTCTCTCTCACCCCCCCCTCACCCCCGTCTCTCTCACCCCCCTCTCTCTCACACCCATTTCTCTCTCTGCCTCTCTCTCCCCCGCATTCTCTCGCCCCCTCTCTCTCTCGCTCCTCTCTCTCTCCCCCTCATGCTCTCCACTCTCTCTCTGTCTCCCCCCTCTCTCTCTCCCCCTCTATCTCTCCCCCTGTCTCTCAGCCCTTTCACTCTCACCACCTCACTCTCTCTCCCCCCTCTTTCACCACCTCTCTCTCAACGCCCACTCTCACTCATCCCCCTCTCTCTCTCACCCCTCTCTCTCTCACTCCATCTCTCTCACTCCGTCTGTCTCACCTACTCTCTCTCTCACCCCTCCCTCTCTCACTCCATCTCTCTCACCCCCTGTCTGTCTCTCCTCCTCTCACTCACCACCCTCTCTCTCTCACCGCCTCTCCCTCAACACCCTCTCTCACTCACCCCTCTCTCTCTCTTTCACCCCTCTGTTTCTCACCCCTCTCTCAGCCCTCTCTCTCCCTCACTCGACTCTCTCTCATTCTTTCTCTGTCTCTCACTTCTTCTCTGTCTCTCTCACCCCCTCATTCTCTCTCTCATCCTCTCTATCTCTCTGTCACCCCACTCTCTGTCTCTACGCCCCACTCTCTCACCCCTATCTCCCTCTCAACCCTTTCTCTCACCCTCTCTCTCTCCTCTCACCCTTGTTGCTCTCACCCTCTCTCTCTCACCCCCCTCTCTCTCACCCCTCTCTCTCTCTCATACCACCCTCTCTCACCCACTCTCTCTTTCACCGCCCTCTCTCATACACTGCCTCTCTCTCGGCCCCTCTCTCGCACCCCGTCTCTCTCTCTCTCTCCCCCTCTCTCCCAACTCTCTCTCTCTCTCACCTCTCAACACCCTCTCTCACTCACCCCTCTCTCTCTCTTTCACCCCTCTGTTTCTCACCCCTCTCTCAGCCCTCTCTCTCACTCACTCCTCTCTCTCTCACCCTCTCTCTCAACCCTCTCTCTCAAACACCCTCTCTCACTCACAACTCTCTCTCTCACACCCGTCTCTCTCTCACTCCTTTCTCTCTCACCCCTCTCTCTCTTGCTCTCACTCTCACTCCTCTCTCTCACCCCTCTCTCTCACCGTCTCTCTCTTTCACCCCCCTCACACACTCCCTCTCTCTCGCTCACCCCTCTCTCTCACCCCACTCCCTCATCCTCTCTCTTTCCCCCCGTCTCTCACACACTCCCTCTCTGTTGCCCCCTGTCTCTCTCGCCACCTTTCTCTCACCCCTCTATCTCTTGCCCCCTCTCTCTCTCCCCCTCACTCTCTCCATCGTCTCTCTCCCCCTCTGTCTCTCCCCATCTCTCCCCGTTTCTCACCCCCTCACTCTCTCAACCAATTACTCTCTTTCCCCCTCTCTCTCACCGCCTCATTCTCAACACCTTCTCTCACTCATACCCACTTCTCTCACACCTCCAGTCTGTCTCACCTTCTCTCTCTCTCACCCCCCTCTCTCTCACCCCCTGTCTCACTTCGTCTCTCTCTCCCTCACACCTCTCTCTCTCACCCGTTCTCTCTATCTCAACTCACTATCTCACTCATCCCTCTCTCTCACTCTCTCTCAAACCCCACTATCTCTCACCCCTCTATCTCACACCACCTCTCTCTTTCTCTCAACCTCTCTCTCTCACCACCTCACCCTCTCTCCCACGCTTACCCACGCTCTCTCTCACCCCTCTCTCTCCCACACTCTCTCTCTCACCCTCTCACCCGCTCTCTCTCAACCGCTCACACCCCCATCTCTCTCATCCCCTTCTCTCTCTATCTCTCTCACCCCCCTCTCTCTCACTCACGCCCCTCTCTCTCACCCCTCTCTTTCTCACCCCTCTCTCTCACCCCTCTCCCTCACCCTCTCTTTCTTTCACCACGTCTCTCACACACTCCCTCAATCTCACCTCCTGTCTCTCTCGCCACCTCTCTCTCAACACCCTCTCTCATTCATCCCCTTTCCCTATCACCCCTCTCTCTGTCTCACCCCTCTCTCTCTCCCCCTCTCTCTCTCCCCGTCCCTTAAACCCCTCTCTATCTCTCTCACCACTCTCTTATCCTCCACTCTCTCTCAACCCCCTCTCTCTCACCCCTCTCTCTCAACCCTCTCCGTCTTACACCCCTCTCTCTCTCTCTCTCACTCCCCTCTCTCTCTCACTCCCCTCTCTCTCTCTCACCCCTCTCTCTCTCACCCCCTCTCTCACCCCGCTCTATCTCACCCCTCTCTCTCACCCCCGTCTCTCACCCCGCTCTATCTCACCCCTCTCACTCTCACCCCTCTCTCTCTCACCCCTCTCTCACGCACCCCATGCTTTCACTCACCCCTCTCTGTCTTTCAACTTGTCTCTCACACACTCCCTCAATCTCGTCCCCTGTCTCCCTCACCGCCTCTCTCTCAACACCCTCTCTCACTAATCCCGTCTCTCTCACACCTCTCTCTGTCTCACCCCCCTCACTCACCCTCTCTCTCACCCCCCTACTCACACCACCTGTCTGTCTCACCTCCTCTCTCGCCCACCCTTTCTCGCTGTCAACACCTCTCTCTCCCACCGCATCCCTCTCTCTCACCCCTCTCTCATCCCCCACTCGCTCTCACCCCCCTCTCTCTCTCACCCCTCTCTCAAAACTCCTCTCTCTCACTCTCTCTCTCCCCTCTCTCACATCCCTCTCTCCCTCGCACACCCCTCTCTCTCTCACCCCTCTCTCTCTCTCACCCCCCTCTCTCTCTCCCCTCTCTCTCTCTCACTTCTCTTTCTCACCCTCTCTCTCAATCTCAACCCCTCTCTCTCTCACCCTTCTCTCTCGCCCCTCTCTCTCGCCCCTCTCTCTCTCTCTCTCTCACCCCATGCTCTCGCTCATCCCTCTCACTCACCCCTCTCCCTCACCCTCTCTTTCTTTCACCCCGTCTCTCACACACTCCCTCAATCTCGCCCACTATCTCTCTTGCCACCTTTCTCTCGCCCCCTCTCTCTCTCTCTCGCCCCCTCTCTCTCTCGCCACACTCTCTCTCTCCTTTCACACTCTCCACCCTTTCTCTCTCGCCCCTCTATCTCTCCCCGTCTCTCACCCCCTGACCCTCTCACCCCGTCCCTCTCTCTCCCTCTCTCTCTCTCTCACCGCCTCTCTCTCGACACGCTCTCTCACTCATCCCCCCTCTCTCTCATCCCTCTCACTCTCACCCCTCTCTCACCCTCTCTCACCCCATTTCTGTCTCACCTCCTCTCTCTCACTCCCCTTTCTCTCATCGTCTGTCTCTCACACACCCTCTCTCTCTCACCCCTCTCTCTCTCTCGATCACCCCTCTCTCAGCCCTCTCTGTCCCTCACCCGACTCTCTCTCTCGCTCCCTCTCTGTCTTTCACTCCTCTCTCTCTCTCACAGTCTCATTCCTCTCTCTCACCCTCTCTCTCTCTCAGCCCTTCTCTCTCTCTGTTACCCCTCTCTCTCTCTCACGTCCCTCTCTCGCACCCCTCTCTCTTAGCCTCGCTCTCATACAGCTCTCTCTCTCTCTCTCACCCCTCTGTCTCTCACCCCCTCTCTCTCACCCTCTCTCTTTCACCGCCCTCTCTCACACACTGCCTCTCTCTCGACCCCTCGGTCTCACCCATCTCTCTCTCTCCCACCTCTCTCTCTCTTTCTCTCACTTCTCTCTCACTCCGCTCTCTCTCATCCCTCTCTTAACCCCTCTCTCTTACACTCCTCCCTCTCTCTCACCCCTCTCTCAGCCCTCTCATACTCTAACCCCTCTCCCTCTTACACTACTCTCTTACCCTCTCTCTCCCGTCGCCTCTCTCTCATCCCACTCTCTCACCCCTCTCTCTTACACCCCTCTCTATCTCTCTCACCCCTCTCTATCTCTCTCACCCCTCTCTCTCTCTCACCCTCTCTCTCTCTCACCCTCTCTCTCTCTCTCACCCCCTCTCTCTTTCACAGAACTCTCTCTCACACACGACCTTTCTCTCACTCCTATCTCTCTCCCCGTCTCTCTCCCTGCTCTCTCTCTCTCTCAGCCCTCTCTCTCACCCCCCTCTCTCTTACACCCATCTCTCTCTCACCCCCTCTCTCCCTCACCCTCTCTCTCTTTAATCCCCCTCTCTCACACTCCCTCTCTCTCTCTCAGTCCCCCTCTCTCTCACACACGCCCTCTCTCACCCCTTCTCTCTCTCACCCTTCTCTCTCTCACCCCCTGTGTCTCATCCTCTCTCTCTCTCTCTCTCTCTCTCACCCTCTCTCTTCCCCTCTCTCTCTCACTCTTCCCCTCTCTCTCCCCCTCCTGTTACCTCTCTCTCCCCTCTCTCGTCCCTTCTCTTTCCTTCTCTCATCCCCTCTCTCTCCCCTCTCGTCCCCTCACTCCACTCCTCTCGTCACCTCTCTCTCCCCTCTCTCTCACCTCTCTCATTCCCTCTCTCTCCTCCTCTCATCCCCTCTCTCTGCCCTTTCTCTCCCCTCTCTCGCCCACTCCATTTCACCCCTCTCTCTCCTTCCCTCGCCCCTTCTCTATCCCTCTCTCATCCCCTTTCTCCCCCCTCGCGTCCCCTCTCTCTCCCCCACTCGTCACCTCTCTCTCCACCCCTTGGATCACCTCACTTTCCCCTCTCTCGCCCCTCTCTTGTCCCCTCTCTCTCCCTCTCTCCCCCTCTGCACCCATTGTTCCATCTCTCTCCCTCATCGTCCCCTCTCTCTCCACCTCTCGTCCCCTCTGTCTCACCCCATCGTCCCGTCTCTCACCCCCATCATTCCCTCCCTCTCCCCACATCGACCCCTCTCTCTCTCTCTCCCCCTCTCTCTCTCCCCCCTCTCTCTCTCTTCTGCTCTCTCTCTTCTGCTCTCTCTCCCTCTCTTGCCCCCTCTCTCTCTCCCTCTCTCCCTCTCTCTTCCCCTGTCTCTCCCCGTCTCGTTACCTCTCTCCCCCCTCTCGTCCCCTCTCTCTCCCTCTCGTCCCCCCTGTCTCTCCCTCAATATCTCCCCCTCTCTCTTCCCTCTCTCTCTCTCGCTCCCTCTCGTCACCGCCCTCTCCCCTCTCTCCACCCCTCTCTCTCCCCTCTCTCGTCCCCCCCTCTCTCATCCCCCCCTCTCTCTCTCACCCCTCCCCATCATCCCCTCTCTCTCCTCCTCTCGTACCCTCTCTCTCCCCCATTGTCCCCTCTGTTTCCCTCTCTCATCCCCTCTCTCTCCATCATTGGTGCCCGTCTCTCCCGCTCTCGTCACCTCTCCCCCCTCATTCGTCCCCTCTCTCTCCACCTCTCATCCCTTCTCTCTCACTCCTGTCCCCTCTCTCTCCCCTTGTCCCCACTCTCTCCGTCTCTCCTCCCCTCTCACTCCCTCCCCACTCTCTCCTTCTCTCGTCCCCTCTCTCTCCCCCTCTTGTCTCCTCGCTCACCCTCTCATCACCTCTCTCTCCCCCTCTCTTCAGCTCTCTCTCTCTCTCCCCTCTCTCGTCCTCTCTCTCCCCTCTCTCGAACCCTCTCCTTCCTTCTCCCTCCCCCTCATCCCCATCATCTCCCTTTCTCCCCCATCATCCCCTCTCTCTCCCCATCCTCCCCTCTCTCTCCCCCTCTCATACCTTCTCTCTCACCCCATCCCCCTCTCTCCCCTCTCGTTCCCTCTCTCTCCCGCCCCTCTCTCTACCTCTCTCGTCCCCTCTCTCTCCACCCTCGTGCTATCTCTCCCCCTCTTGTCCCACCTCTCTTACCCTCTCTCTCTCCCCCTCTCACTCCCCCTCTCTCTCCCCCCATCATCCCCTCTCTTTCCTTCTCTCATCGCCTCTTTCACCCCCTCTCGTCCTCTCGCTCCACCATCACTTCTTTCTCCCCATCGTCCCCTCTCTCTCCCCTCTCATCCCCTCACTCTACACCTCTCGTCATCTCTCTCTCTCTCCCCTCTCTATCTCCTCTCTCGTTCCCTCTCTCTCCTCCTCTCATCCCCTCTCTCTCCCCTCTCTCACCCCCTCCCTTTCCCCCCTCTCTCTCCCTCCCTTGTTCCCTCTCTATCCTTCTCTTGTCCCCTTTCTCCCCTCTCGTCCCCTCTCTCCCCCTCTCCTCACCTCTCTCTCCACCCCTCTCGTCACCTCTCTTTCCCTTCTCTTGCCCCTCTCTTGTCCCCTCTGTCTCCCCCATTGTCCCCTCTCTCTCCCTCTCTCCCCCTCTGCACCCATCATTCCCTCTCTCTCTCCCATGGTGCCCTCTCTCTCCCCTCTCTCATCCCCTCTGTCTCCCCCCATCGTCCCCTCTCTCTCCCCCCATCGTCCCCTCTCCCTCCCCGCATCGTCCCCTCTCCCTCCTCCATCGAGCCCTCTCTCTCCCTCTTTCTTCCACTCTCTCTCTACCCCCTCTCTCTCCCTCTCTCTTCCCCTTTTTCTCTCTCTTCCCCTGTCTCGCCCCGCTCGTCACCTGTCTCTCCCCTCTCTTGTAACCTCTCTCCCCCTCTCATCCCTTCTCTCTCCCTCAATCTTTCCCCCTCTCTCTTCCCTCTCTTTCTCTCTCTTCCCCTCTCTCTCCCCCATTTGTCACCGCTCTCTCCCCTCTCTCTATCACTTTCCCTCTCTCTCTCCCCCTCTCGTCACCTCTCTCTCCCCTATCTCCCCTCTCTCATCCCCCCTCTCTCCCTCTATCGCCCCCTCTCTCCCCTGTAGTCCCGTCTGTCTCCCACTCTCTCCCCTCTCTCTCCCTCTCTCGTCCTCTCTCTCCCCATCTCTCTCCCCCACCGTCCCCCCTCTCTCCCGCTCTCGTCACCTCTCCCGTCTCATTCGTCCCCTCTCTCTCCCCCATCGTCCCCTCTCTCTTCCCCCCTCGTTCCTCCTATATCGCTCCCGTCCCTTCTCTCTCCCGTCGTCCACTCTCTCTCTCTCTGTCCTCCCCTCTCGCTCCCTCCCCATTCTCTCCTTCTCTCGTCACCTCTCTCTCCCGCTCTTGTCCCCTCACTCCCCCCCTCATCACCTCTCTCACCCTCTCTCTTCCCCTCTCTCATCCCCTCTGGTCACCTCTGTCTCCCCTCTCCCGAAACCCTCTCTCCCTCTCTCTCCCCCTCTCTCTTGCCCCCCTCTCCCCCTCTCTTCCCCTCTCTCTCTCACTTACCCTCTCTCTCTCCCTCTCGTCTCCTCTCTCTGCCCTCTCTCACCTCTCTCCACCCCTCTCTCTCCCCTCTCTCGTCCCCTCTCTCTCCCACAATCTCTCCCCCTCTCTCTTACCCTCTCTCTTTCCATCTCATCTCCTTTCTCTCACCCCATAGTCCCCCTCTCTCTCCTGTCCCCTCTGTCTCCCTCTCTTGTCCCCGCTCTCTCCACCCTCGTTCTCTCTCTCATCCACTCTTGTCCCACCTCTCCTAACCTCCCTCTCACCCTCTCTCCCCCCATCGTCCCCCCCTCTCCCTCTCTCTCCCCGCTCTCTTGTCTCTCTCTTCCCGCATCGTCTCCTCTCTGGCCACCCATCGTCCCCTTTTTCTCCCTCTCTCCCCACATCGTCACCTCTCTCTACCTCTCTCTCCTTTTTCTATCCCTCCATCGGCCCCTCCCTATCCCTCTTGCTACCCTCTCTCTACCCTCTCTCCCTCAATCCTCTACACTCTCACCCCCCCATAGTCCCTTCTCTATCCCCCTTTCGTCGCCTCACTCTCCCCCCATCGTCCCCTCTCTCTCCCTCTCTCGTCCCCTCTCTCTCCCCTCTCATCCCCTCACTCCACTCCTCTCGTCATCTCTCTCTCTCTCCCCCCTCTCTATCTCCTCTCTCGTTCCCTCTCTCTCCTCCTCTCATCCCCTCTCTCTCCCCTCTCTCACCCCCTCCCTTTCCCCCCTCTGTCTCCCTCCCTTGTCCCCTCTCTATCCTTCTCTTGTCCCCTTTCTCCCCTCTCGTCCCCTCTCTCCCCCTCTCCTCACCTCTCTCTCCACCCCTCTCGTCACCTCTCTTTCCCTTCTCTTGCCCCTCTCTTGTCCCCTCTGTCTCCCCCATTGTCCCCTCTCTCTCCCTCTCTCCCCCTCTGCACCCATCATTCCCTCTCTCTCTCCCATGGTGCCCTCTCTCATCCCCTCTGTCTCCCCCCATCGTCCCCTCTCTCTCCCCCCATCGTCCCCTCTCCCTCCCCCCATCGTCCCCTCTCCCTCCTCCATCGACCCCTCTCTCTCCCTCTTTCTTCCTCTCTCTCTCTCTACCCCCTCTCTCTCCCTCTCTCTTCCCCTTTTTCTCTCTCTTCCCCTCTCTCGCCCCGCTCGTCACCTGTCTCTCCCCTCTCTTGTAACCTCTCTCCCCCCTCTCATCCCTTCTCTCTCCCTCAATCTTTCCCCCTCACTCTTCCCTCTCTTTCTCTCTCTTCCCCTCTCTCTCCCCCATTTGTCACCTCTCTCTCCCCTCTCTCTATCACTTTCCCTCTCTCTCCCCCCCCTCTCGTCACCTCTCTCTCCCCCTCTCCCCTCTCTCATCCCCCCTCTCTCCCCTGTAGTTCCGTTTGTCTCCCACTCTCTCCCCTCTCTCTCCCTCTCTTATCCTCTCTCTCCCCATCTCTCTCCCCCACCGTCCCCCCTCTCTCCCGCTCTCGTCACCTCTCCCGCCTCATTCGTCCCCTCTCTCTCCCCCATCGTCCCATCTCTCTTCCCCTCTCGTCCCTTCTATATCGCTCCCGTCCCTTCTCTCTCCCGTCGTCCACTCTCTCTCTATCCTCCCCTCTCGCTCCCTCCCCATTCCCTCCTTCTCTCGTCACCTCTCTCTCCCCTCTCGTCCCCTCACTCCACTCCTCTTGTCACCTCTCTCTCCCCTCTCTCTCCCCTCTCTCATTCCCTCTCTCTCCTCCTCCTCTCATCTTGTCTCTCTGCCCTTTCTCTCCCCTCTCTCGCCCCCTCCATTTCACCCCTCTCTCTCCCTCCCTCGCCCCCTCTCTATCCCTCTCTCTCGTCCCCTTTCTCCCCCCTCGCGTCCCCTCTCTCTCCCCCACTTGTCACCTCTCTCTCCACCCCTTGGATCACCTCACTTTCCCCTCTCTCTCCCTCTCTCCCCCTCTGCACCCGTTGTTCCATCTCTCTCCCTCATCGTCCCCTCTCGTCGCCTCTGTCTCACCCCATCGTCCCCTCTCTCACCCCCATCATTCCCTCTCTCTCCCCACATCGACCCCTCTCTCTCCCTCTCTCCCCCTCTCTCTCTCTCCCCCTCTCTCTCTCTTCTGCTCTCTCTCCCTCTCTCTCTCACTCTCTCTCTCCCCCTCTCTCTCTCCCTCTCTCTCTCCCTCTCTCTCTCCCTCTCTCTTCCCCTGTCTCTCCCCGTCTGGTTACCGCGCTCTCCCCTCTCTCGTCCCCTCTCTCCCTCTCTCCTCACCTCTCTCTCCACCCCTCTCATCACCTATCTTTCCCCTCTCTTGCCCCTCTCTTGTTCCCTCTGTCTCCCCCATTGTCACCTCTCTCTCCCTCTCTCCCCCTCTGCACCCATCATTCCCTCTCTCTCTCCCACGGTGCCCTCTCTCTCCCCCCATCGTCCCCTCTCTCTCCCCCCATCGTCCCCTCTCCCTCCCCCATCGACCCCTCTCTCTCCTTCTTTCTTCCCCTCTCTCTCTAACCCCTCTCTCTCCCTCTCTCTTCCATCCTCTCCCTCTTTCATCCTCTCTCTCCCCAACTCTCTCTCCCCACCGCCCCCCTCTCTCCTGCTCTCGTCACCGCTCCCACCTCATTCGTCCCCTCTCTCTCCCCCATCGTCCCCTCTCTCATCCCCCCTCGTCCCTTCTATATCGCTCCCGTCCCTTCTCTCTCCCGTCGTCCACTCTCTCTCTCTATCCTCCCCTCTCGCTCCCTCCCCATTCTCGCCTTCTCTCGTCACCTCTCTCTCCCGCTCTTGTCCCCTCACTCCCCCCCTCATCACCTCTCTCACCCTCTCTCTTCCCCTCTCTCATCCCCTCTCTCTCCCCCTCTGGTCACCTCTGTCTCCCCTCTCCCGAAACCCTCTCTCCCCCTCTCTCTCCCCCTCTCTCTTGCCCCCTCTCCCCCCTCTCTTCCCCTCTCTCTCTCACTTACCCTCTCTCTCTCCCTCTCGTCTCCTCTCCCTGCCCTCTCTCACCTCTCTCCAACCCTCTCTCTCCCCTCTCTCGTCCTCTCTCTCTCCCACAATCTCTCCCCCTCTCTCTTCCCCTCTCTCTTTCCATCTCTCTTTCCATCTCATCTCCTCTCTCTCACCCCATAGTCCCCCCTCTCTCTCCTGTCCGCTCTGTCTCCCTCTCTCGTCCCCGCTCTCTCCACCCTCGTCCTCTCTCTCATCCACTCTTGTCCCACCTCTCCTAACCTCCCTCTCACCCTCTCTCCCCCCATCGTCCCCCCTCTCTCCCCCTCTCTCCCCGCTCTCTTGTCTCTCTCTTCCCGCATCGTCTCCTCTCTGGCCACCCATCGTCCCCTTTTTCTCCCTCTCTCCCCACATTGTCACCTCTCTCTCCCTCTCTCTCCTTTTTCTATCCCTCCATCGGCCCCTCTCTATCCCTCTTGCTACCCTCTCTCTACCCTCTCTCCCTCCATCCTCTACACTCTCACCCCCCATAGTCCCTTCTCTCTCCCCTTTTCATCGCCTCACTCTCCCCCCATCGTCCCCTCTCTCCCTCTCTCGTCCCCTCTCTCTCCCCTCTCTTTCCCATCCCTCTCTCTCTCCTCCTCTTGTCCCCTCTCTCTCCCCCATCGTTCCCTCTCTCTCCCCCTCTCGTCCCATCTCTCTCATTCCCGGCCCCTCTCTCTCCCCCATCATCCCCTCTATTTCACCATCCTCCCCTCTCTCTCCCCATCTCGTCCCTTCTCTCTCACCCCATCCCCCTCTCTCTCCTCTCGTCCCCTCTCTCTTCCCTTATCGTCCCCTCTCTCTCCTTTCCATCTCTCTCCCTCTCTCGTCCCCTCTCTCTCCACCCTCGTCCTCTCTCTCTTCCCCCTGTTGTCCCACCTCTCTTTCCCTCACTCTCCCCCTCACTCCCCCTCTCTCTCCCCCTCTCGTCCCCCCTCTCTCTCCCCGCTCGTCCCCTGACTCCATTCCTCTCATCTCCTCTCTCCCCTCTCTCTCACCTCTCTCGTTCCTTCTCTCTCCTCCTCTAATCCCCTCTCTCTCCCTCTCTTGGCCCCTCCCTCTCCCTCTCTCTCCCCCTCTCAATCCCTCTCTCTCCCCCCCCCATCATCACCTCTCTTTCCGTCTCTCCTCTCCTCTCTCTCCCCCACTCGTCCCCTCACTCCCCCATCACGTCTCTCCCCCATCGTCCCCTCTCTCTCCCCGCTCGTCCCCTCACTCCACTCCTCTCGTCACCTCTCTCTCCCCTCTCTCCCCCTTCTCTCACCCCCTCCCTTTCCCCCTCTCTCTCCCTCCCTCGTCCTCTCTCTATTCCTCTCTTTATCCCCTCCCTTTATCCCCCCTCTCGTCCCCCCTGTCGTCCCCTCTCGGCACTCCCCCTCTCCAACCCTCTCGTCACCTCTCTTTCCCCTCTCTCGCCCCTCTCTTGTTCCCTCTGTCTCCTCCATTGTCCCCTCTCTCTCCCTCTCTCTCTCTCCCATGGTGCCCTCTCTCTCCCCCCATCATCCCCTCTCTCCCTTGTCTCGTACCCTCTCTCTCACACCATCATCCTCACTGTCTCCCACCATCATCCTCACTCTCTCTCCCCATCGTCCCCTCTCCCTCAATCTCGCCCACTGTCTCTCTTGCCACCTTTCTCTCGCCCCCTCTCTCTCGCCCCCTCTCTCTCTCACCACTCTCTCTCTCTCCTTTCACTCTCTCCACCCTTTCTCTTTCGCCCCTCTATCTCTCCCCCGTCTCTCACCCCCTGACTCTCTCACCCAGTCACTCTCTCTCCATCTCTCTCTCTCACCACCTCTCTCTCAGCAGGTTCTCTCACTCATCCCCCTCGCTCTCTCATCCCTGTCTCTCTCCCCCACTCTCTCACCCTCTCTCACCCCATTTCTGTCTCACCTCCTCTCTCTCCCTCACCCGATTCTTTCTCTCGCTCCCTCTCTGTCTCACAGTCCTTCACTCTGTCTCACCCTCTCACAGTCTCACCCCTCTCTCTCACTCTCTCTCTCTCTCAGCCCTTCTCTCTCTCTGTCACCCCTCTCTCTCTCTCTCTCGCACGCCCCTCTCTCACACTCCTCTCTCTTAGCCTCTCTCTCTTACAGCTCTGTCTCTCTCAACCCTCTCTCTCACCCCTCTCTCTCTCACTCCTCTCTCTCTCACCCTCTCTCTTTCACCGCCCTCTCTCACACACTGCCTCTCACTCGACCCCTCGGTCTCACCCCATCTCTCTCTCGATCCCGCCTCTCTCTCTCTCACTTCTCTCTCTCACTCCGCTCTCTCTCATCCCTCTCTCAGCCCTCTCATACTCTAACGCCTCTCTCTCTTACACTACTCTCTCTTACCCTCTCTGTCCCTTCCCCTCTCTGTCATCCCACTCTCTCACCCCTCTCTCTATCACCTCTCTCTCTCTCACACCCTCTCTCTCAACCCTATCTCTCAACCCTATCTCTCTCACCCCTATCTCTCTCACCCCTCTCTCTCTCTCACCCCCTGTCTCTCACACCTATCTCTCTCACCCCTCTATCTCTCCCACCCCTCTCTCTCTTTCACACACCTCTCGCTCACTCACGACCTCTCTCTCACCCCTATCTCTCACACCCCTCTCTCTCTCACACCCCTATCTCTCTCACCCCTATCTCTCTCACCCCTCTCTCTTTCACTCCCCTCTCTCTCTCTCACCCCTATCTCTCTCACCCCTCTCTCTCTCTCACCCCTATCTTTCTCACCCCTATCTCTCTCACCCCTATCTCTCTCACCCCTCTCTCTCTAACCCCCATCTCTCTCACCCCTATCTCTCTCACCCCTCTCTCTCTCTCTACACCCTATCTCTCTCACCCCTATCTCTCTCAACCCTATCTCTCTCACCCCTATCTCTCTCACCCCTCTCTCTCTCGAACCCCTATCTCTCTCACCCCTATCTCTCTAACCCCTCTCTCTCTCTCACCCCTATCTCTCTCACCCCTATCTCTCTCACCCCTCTCTCTCTCTCACTCCTATCTCTCTCACCCCTCTCTCTCTCTCTTACCCTTATCTCTCTCCCCCCTCTCTCTTTCACCCCTCTCTCTCTCACCCCTATCTCTCTCACCCCTCTCTCTCTCACCCCTATCTCTCTCACCCCTATCTCTCTCACTCCCCTCTCTCTCTCTCACCCCTATCTCTCTCACCCCTATCTCTCTCACCCCTCTCTCTCTCTCACCCCTATCTCTCTCACCCCTATCTCTCTGACCCCTTCCTCTCTCTAACCTCTATCTCTCTCACCCCTATCTCTCTCACCCCTATCTCTCTCACTCCCCTCTCTCTCTCTCACCCCATCTCTCTCACCCCTATCTCTCTCACCCCTATCTCTCTCACCCCTCTCTCTCTCACCCCTATCTCTCTCACCCCTATCTCTCTCACCCCTCTCACTCTCACCCCTATCTCTCTCACCCCTATCTCTCTCACTCCCCTCTCTCTCTCTCACCCCTATCTCTCTCACCCCTATCTCTCTCACCCCCTCTCTCTCTCACCCCTATCTCTCTCACCCCTATCTCTCTGACCCCTCCCTCTCTCTAACCCCTATCTCTCTCACCCCTAACTCTCTCACCCCTATCTCTCTCACTCCCCTCTCTCTCTCTCTCACCCCATCTCTCTCACCCCTATCTCTCTCACCCCTCTCTGTCTCTCACCCCTATCTCTCTCACCCCTATCTCTCTCACCCCTCTCTCTCTCTCACCCCTATCTCTCTCACCCCTATCTCTCTCACTCCCCTCTCTCTCTCTCACCCCTATCTCTCTCACCCCTATCTCTCTCACCCCATCTCTCTCACCCTCTCTCTCCCTGCTCTCTCTCTCTCAGCCCTCTCTCACCCCCCTCTCTCTCACACCCATCTCTCTCTCACCCCTCTCTCCCTCATACCCCTCCCGCACTCTCGTTCTCACCCCTCTCTCTCACCCCCTCTCTCCCTCACCCTCTCTCTCTTTAATCCCCCTCTCTCACACACTTTCTCTCTCTCCTTCCCCTCTCTCTCTCACACACGCCGTCTCTCACCCCTTCTCTCTCTCACCCTTCTCTCTCTCTCTCACCCCCTGTGTCTCATCCCCTCTCTCTCACTCTCCCTCTCTCTTCCCCGTCTTTCTCTCTCTCTCTGTCTGCCACTCTCTCTCCCCCTCTCGTTACCCCTCTCTCCCCTCTCTCGTCCCCTCTCCCCCCTCGTCCCCTCTCTCTCGCTCAATCTCTCCCCCTCTCACTCCCCCTCTTTTTCCCCTCTCGTTCCCTCACTCCACTCCTCTCGTCACCTCTCTCTCCCCTCTCGTCCCCTCACTCCACTCCTCTTGTCACCTCTCTCTCCCCTCTCTCTCCCCTCTCTCAGTCCCTCTCTCCCCTCCTCCTCTCATCCCCTCTCTCTGCCCTTTCTCTCCCCTCTCTCGCCCCCTCCATTTCACCCCTCTCTCTCCCTCCCTCGCCCCCTCTCTATCCCTCTCTCTCGTCCCCATCTCCCCCCTCGCGTCCCCTCTCTCTCCCCCACTCGTCACCTCTCTCTCCACCCCTTGGATCACCTTACTTTCCCCTCTCTCTCTCCCTCTCTCCCCCTCTGCGCCCGTTGTTCCATCTCTCTCCCCCATCGTCCCCTCTCTCACCCCCATCATTCCCTCTCTCTCCCCACATCGACCCCTCTCTCTCCCTCTCTCCCCCTCTCTCTCTCTCCCCCCTCTCTCTCTTCTGCTCTCTCTCCCCCTCTCTCTCCCTCTCTCTCTCCCCCTCTCTCTCTCTCCCTCTCTCTCTCCCTCTCTCTCTCCCTCTCTCTTCCCCTGTCTCTCCCCGTCTGGTTACCGCTCTCTCCCCTCTCTCGTCCCCTCTCTCCCTCTCTCCTCACCTCTCTCTCCACCCCTCTCATCACCTCTCTTTCCCCTCTCTTGCCCCTCTCTTGTTCCCTCTGTCTCTCTCCCATGGTGGCCTCTCTCTCCCCCCATCGTCCCCTCTCTCTCCCCCCATCGTCCCCTCTCCCTCCCCCCATCGACCCCTCTCTCTCCTTCTTTCTTCCCCTCTCTCTCTAACCCCTCTCTCTCCCTCTCTCTTCCATCCTCTCCCTCTTTCATCCTCTCTCTCCCCAACTCTCTCCCGCACCGTCCCCCCTCTCTCCTGCTCTCGTCACCGCTCCCACCTCATTCGTCCCCTCTCTCTCCCCCATCGTCCCCTCTCTCTTCCCCCCTCGTCCCTTCTATATCGCTCCCGTTCCTTCTCTCTCCCGTCGTCCACTCTCTCTCTCTATCCTCCCCTCTCGCTCCCTCCCCATTCTCTCCTTCTCTCGTCACCTCTCTCTCCCGCTCTTGTCCCCTCACTCCCCCCCTCATCACCTCTCTCACCCTCTCTCTTCCCCTCTCTCCCCCTCTCTCTCCCCCTCTCTCTTGCCCCCCTCTCCCCCTCTCTCTTCCCCTCTCTCTCACTTACCCTCTCTCTCTCCCTCTCGTCTCCTCTCTCTGCCCTCTCTCACCTCTCTCCACCCCTCTGTCTCCCACAATCTCTCCCCCTCTCTCTTCCTCTCTTTCTTTCCCTCTCTCTTTCCATCTCGTCTCCTCTCTCTCACCCCATAGTCCCCCCTCTCTTTCCCTCCCCTCTGTCTCCCTCTCTCGTCCCCGCTCTCTCCACCCTCGTCCTCTCTCTCGTCCCCTCTTGTCTCACCTCTCCTAACCTCCCTCTTACCCTCTCTCCCCCCGTCTCTCCCTCTCTCTCCCCTCTCTTTTGTCTCTCTCTTCCTGCATCGTCTCCTCCCTGGCCACCCATTGTCCCCTTTCTCTCCCTCTCTCCCCACATCATCACCTCTCTCTCCCTCTCTCTCCCTCCCTCTCCCCTCTCTCTCTCCCCCTTTCGTCCCCTCACTCTCTCCCCACATCGTCCCCTCTCTCTCCCCCCCCATCGTCCCCTCTCTCTCCCTCTCTCGTCCCCTCTGTCTCCCGCTATCGTCCCCTCTCTCTCCCCTCACATTCCCACCCCTCTCTCTCCTCCTCTCGTCCCCTCTCTCTCCCCTCATCGTCACCCCTCTCTCCCGCCCATTTCTCTCCCTCTCTCGTCCCCTCTCTCTCCACCCTCGTCCTCTCTCTCTCCCCCTTTTGTCCCACCTCTCTTTCCCTCTCTCTCCCCCTCACTCCCCCTCTCCCTCCCCCTCTCGTCCCCTCTCTCCCCATCACCTCTCTCCCCCATCATCCCCCCTCTGTCTCCCCGCTCGTCCCCTGACTCCATTCCTCTCATCACCTCTCTCCCCTCTCTCTCACCTCTCTCGTTCCGTCTCTCTCCCGCATCGTCCCCTCTCTCTCCATCTCTCGTCCCCTCTCTCTCCCCCCCATCATCCCCTCTCTCTCCCCTCACTCTCTCCCCCATCATGCCCTCTCTCTTCTCCATCGTCCCCTCTGTCACCTCACTCTCTTCCCCCTGTCATCCCCTCTCTCCCTATTGTTCCCTTTCTATCCCACCATCGTCCCCTCTCTCTCCCACTCTCTCCACTCTCTCCCCTCTCTGTCCCCGACTCGTCCCCTCTCTCTCCCCTCAACGTCCCCTCTCTCCACCCCTCTCCATCCCCTCTCTCTTCCTCTCTCCCTCCCTCTCCATACCCCCTTCCCCATCGTCCCCTCTCTGTCCGCCTCTCGTCCCCTCTCTCTCCTCCCATTGTCACCTCTCTCCCCTCCCTCTCACCTCTCTCTCCCTCTCTCGAACCCTCTCTCTCCCTCTCTTTCCCCCCTCCCCATCGTTAGCTTTCGTTCCCCCTCTCGTCCCCTCTCTCTCCCCCCATCGCCACTCTCTCTCGCTCTCTCTCCACTCTCTCTCCTTCATTGGTTCCCCCCTCTCTCCCGCTATCGTACCCTCTCCCCTCTCATTCATTTCCTCTCTCTCCACCCATCGTCCCATCTCTCTCCCCCATCTCCCCTCTCTCTACCCCATCGTCCCCTCTCTCTACCCCCATCATCCCCTCTCTCTCTCCAATCATCCCCTCTCTCTCCCCCTCTCGTCCCTTCTCTCTCACCCCCGTCCCCTCTCTTCCACCTCTCTCTCTCCTTCCTCTCGCTCCCTCTCCTCTCTCATCCCCTCTCCCTTTCCCTGTCTCTCCCCCTCTCTCTCCCTCTCTGGTCCCCTCTCTCCCCCTTTCTCTCCCCCTCCCCCCTCGTCTCCGCTCTCTCCCCCTCTCGTCCCCTCTCTCTCTCCCCCATCCGCCCCTCTCTCTCCTCTCTCTCTCCCCCTCTCTCCCCCTCTCTCCCCTCTCTCCCTTCTCTCTCCCCCAATCATCCCCCTCTCTCCCCTCTCTCCCCCTGTTAACCCACTCTCTCCCCCCTTGTCCACTCTCTCTTACCCTCTAGTCCCGTCTCTCCCCTGTCTCGTCCCTTCTCTCTCCCACCATCGTCCTCACTCTCTCCTCCCATCATCCCCTCACTCTCCCTCTCTCTACCCTCTCTCTCCCCCCATCGTCCCCTCTCCCCTCTCTCACCCATTCGACACATCTCTCTCTCCCCATCGTGTCCTTTCTCTCTCGCCCATTGTCCCCTCTCTCTCCCCACTCATTACCACTGTTGTCCCCTCTCTCTCCCCCATCGTCCCCTCACTCTCCCTCTCTCTGCCCTCTCTCTCCCCATCGTCCCCTCTCTCTCCCCCCATCGTCCCCTCTCTCTACCTCACTCTCCCCTCTCTCTCTCTCCCTCTCGTCCTCTCTCTCTACCCCATCGTCGCCTCTCTCTCCCGCTCTCGTCCCCTCTCTCTCCCCATCATCCCCCTCGCTACCCCCATTGTCCCCTCTCTCTCACTCTCTCTCCCCTCTCTCCCCCTCTCTATCCCCATCGTCTCCTCACTCTGCCTCTTTCTACCCTCTGTCTCCCCATCGTCCCCACTCTCTCCCCCCATCGTCCCCACTCTCTACCTCACTCTCCCCCCTCTCTCCCTCTCGTTCTCTCTCTCTCCCTCTCATCACCCCTCTCCCCCCATCGTCCCCTCTCTCTCACTCTCTCTCCCCTCTCACTCCATCTCTCTCCACTCTCTCTCCCCCTCTCATCCTTTCTCTCTTCCCCATTGTCCCCTCTCTCTCCCCCTTTGTCCCTTCTCTCTCAACCCATCCCCACCTCCCCTCTCGTCCTTTCCCTCTCCCTCTCTCCTCCCTTCTGTCTGCCTCCCCTCTGTCTCCCTCTCTCGTCCCCTCTCTCTCCACTCTCGTCCTCTCTCTACCCTCTTGTCCACCTCTCTTACCCTCTCTCTCCCCCTCTCTCCCCCCCTCACTCCCGCTCTCTCTCCCCCATCGTCCCCTCTCTTTCCTGCTCTCGTCCCCTCTCTCCCCCTCTCGTCTCCTCCCTCCCCCTTCATCACCTCTATTCACCCATCGTCCCCTCTCTCTCCCCATCATCCGCTCTCTCTCCCCCTCTCATCACCTCTCTCTCCCCCCCATCATCCCCTCTCTCTCCCCCCTCGTCCTCTCTGTCTCCCCCCACTGTCTCCTCTCTCCTCATCTCATCCCCTCTCCTTCCCACCATCGAACCCTCTCTCTCCATTTCTCTCCCCACCGTTTTCCCCCTCTCCCCCCTCTCTATACCCTCTCTCTCCCCTCTCTCTCTCCCCCCCCCCATCGTCCCCTCTCTCTCCTTCTCTCCCGCCCCTCACTCTCTCCTATCCTCCCCTCTCTCCCCCCATTGTCCCCTCTCTCCCCCCATTGTCCCCTCTCTCTCCCCCCTTGGCCCCTCCTTCTCCCTCTCTCATCCCCCTCTCTACCCATTATCACCTCTCTGAACCCCCATAGTCTCCTCTCTCTCTCTCCCCTCTCAATCCCTCATTCGTCCCCTCTCTCCTTGTCCCCTCTCTCTCCCCATCGCCTCTCTCTATCCCTCTCACTCCCCCTCTCACCCCCATCGTCCCCTCTCTCTCCCCACTCTCTTCCCCCATCGTTCCCTCTCTCTCCCCCATCGTCCCCTCTCTCTCCCTCTTTCCCCCTCTCTCGATCTCTCTCCCCTCTCTCTCCCTCTCTCTCCCACCATCGTCCTCTCTATCTCCCTCACTCTCGCCCCCGTCGTCCCCTCTCTCTCCACTGTCTCTCCCCTGTCTCTCCCCTCTCTCTCCCCACACGCCCCTCTCTCTCCCCCATTGTACCCTCTCTCCCTCTCTCTCACCTCTCTCTCCACTCTCTCTCCCCACATCGTCCCCTGTCTCTCCCTCTCTTCCTCTCTCTCTCTCTCTCTTCCTACATCGTCCCCTCTCTCTACCCCATCACCCCCTCTGTCTCCCTCTCTTTCCCCCGCTCTCATCCCCTCTCTTTCCTCCCATCATCTCGTCTCTATCTCTCTCCCCTCTCTCGTCCCCTCCCTCTCCCTCTCTTCTCCTCTCTCTTTGCCCCCATCGTCTCCTCTCGCCCTCTCTCTCCCTCTCTCTCCCCTCTCTCTTCCCCTCTTGTGCACTCCCTCTCCCTCTCTTGACTCCTCTCTCTTCCCCCATCGATCCCTCTCACCCTCTCTCTCTGCTCTCTCTCCCTCACTCGTCCCCTCTCTCTCCCCCCATTGTCCCCTCTCTCTCCCCCTCTCGTCCCCTCTCTCCCCCTCTCTCTCCCCTCTCTCTCCCCCATCGTCACATCTCTCTCCCTCTCTCTCCCCCCATTGTCCCCTCTCTCTCCCCCTCTCGTCCCCTCTCTCCCCCTCTCTCTCCCCTCTCTCTCCCCCTTCGTCCCTTCTGTCTCAACCCATCCCCACCTCCCCTCTCATCCTTTCCCTATCCCTCTCTCCTCCCTTCTGTCTGCCTCCCCTCTCTCACCCTCTCTCGTCCCCTCTCTCTCCACTCTCGTCCTCTCTCTACCCTCTTGTCCCACCTCTCTTACCCTCTCTCTCCCCCTCTCTCCCCCCCTCACTCCCGCTCTCTCTCCCCTCTCGTCCCCTCTCTCCCCCTCTCGTCTCCTCCCTCCCCCTTCATCACCTCTATTCACCCATCGTCCCCTCTCTCTCCCCTCTCGTGCCCTCACTCCACCCCTCGCGTCACCTCTCTCTCACCTCTCTCGTCCCCCTCTCTCCTCCTCTCATCCCCCTCTCTCCCCTCTCTCACCCCCACCCTTTCCCCCTCCCTATCCCTCACTCATTCCCCTCTATCCCTCACTTGTCCCCTATCTCCCCGTCCCCTCTCATCACCTCTCTCTCCACCCCTCTTGTCCCCTCTCTCTCTCCCCCATTGTCCCCTCTCTCTCCCTCTCTACCCCTCTGCACCCATCGTCCCCTCTCTCTCCCCATCATCCCCTCTCCCTCCCCCTCTCATCACCTCTCTCTCCACCCCCATCATCCCCTCTCTCTCCCCCTCTCGTCCTCTCTGTCTCCCCCCATTGTCTCCCTCTCTCCTCATCTCATCCCCTCTCCTTCCCACCATCGAACCCTCTCTCTCCCTTTCTCTCCCCACCGTTTTCCCCCTCTCCCCCCTCTCTCCCCCTCTCTCTCCCCTCTCTCTCCCCCCATCGTCCCATCTCTCTCCCTCTCTCTCCCCCATTGTCCCCTCTCTCTCCCCCTCTCGTCCCCTCTCTCCACCTCTCTCATAGCCTCTCTCTCCCCATCGTGCCCTCTTCTCTCCCCGCATCGTCCCCTCTCTCTCCCTCTGTATCCCCTCGTCGTCCCCTCTCTCTCTCCCTCTCTATGATCTCGCTCCATCTCTCATTCCCCCCTCATCCCCCCTCTCCCCCTCTCTCGTACCATCTCTCTCCCCCATCATGCCTTCTGTTTCTCCCCATCGTACCCTCTCTCTACCCTCTCTCTACCCCCATCGGCTCCTCTCTCTCACTCTCTCTCCTCTCTCTCCTCCCACACTCCCCCTATCGACCCCTGTCTCTCCCTCATTAGTCCCCCTCTCTCCCACTCTCATTCTCTCTCCCCCCTCATTCGGCCCGCCTATCTCCACCCATCGTCCCGTCTCTCTCCCCCATTGTCCCCTTTCTCTACCCCATCGTCTCCACTCTCTACCCCATCGTCCCCTCTTTCTCCCCCTCTCGTCCCTTCTCTCTCAACCCGTCCCCCTCCCTCCCCCTCTCTCTCTCTCTGTACTCCCCTCTCGCTCCCTCCCCACTCTCTCCTTCTCTCATCCCATCTCTCTCCCCCTCTCGTCCCCTTGCTCTCCCCTCTCATCACCTCTCTCCCCTCTCTCTTCCCCTCTCTCTGTCTTGTCCCCTCTCTCTCCCCTTCTGATCACCTCTCTTTCCCCTTTCTCGTCCCCTCTCTCCCCCTCTCGTCCCCTCTCTCTCCCCTCTCTCGTCCCCTCTCCCTCCCCCCCTCTCTCTATCTCCCCCTCACCCCCATCGTCCCCATTCTCTCCCCCTCTCGTCCTCCATCTCTCCCCCATCATCCCCTCTCTCTTCCCATCCTCTCCTCTCTCTCCCTCTCTCTCCCTCTCTCTCCCCTCTCTCTCTCGTCCCTCTCTCCCCCTCTCGCCCCCTCTCTCTCCCCCCATCGTCCCCTCTCTCTCCCCCCATCGTCCCCTCTCTCTTCCCAATCGTCCCCTCTCTCTCCCCCTCTCGTCCCTTCTCTCTCTCACCACCGTGCCCCCTCTCTCCTCCTTATCCCCCTCTCTCCCTCTCTCCTTGCCACTCTCTCATTCCCCTCTCTGTCCTCTCTCACCCCTCTCTACCTCTCTTGTCCCCTCTCGCTCCACCTCGTCCTCTCTCTCTCTCCCTCTTGTCCAACCTCTCTTACCCTCTCTCTCCCCCTCTCTACCCCTCTCACTCCCCCTCTCGACCCCTCGCTCCTCCCTCATCACCTCTCCTCCCCCATCATCCCCTCTCTCTCCCCTCTTGTCCCCTCACTCCACCCCTCTCGTCACCTCACTCTCACCTCTCTCGTTCCGTCTCTCTCCCCATTGTCTCCTCTCTTTCCTTCTCTCATCCCCTCTCTCTTACCCTCTCGCCCCCTCACTCCCCCATCACCTCTCTCCCCCCATCGTCTCCCTCTCTCCCCGCTCGTCCCCTCACTCCTTTCCTCTCGCCACCTCTTTCTCCCCTCTCTCTCCCCTCTCTCGCCCCCTCCCTCTCCCCCTCTTTCTCCCTCCCTCGTCCCCTCTCTCTCGACCCCTATCTCCCCGTCCACTCTCTCCCCCTCTCGTCACCTCTCTCTCCCCTCTCTTGTCCCCTCTCTCCCCCTGTCTCCCCCTCTGCACCCATCGTCCTCTCTCTCTCCCCCATCATCCCCTCTCGTCCCCTCTGTTTCCGCCCATCGTCCCCTCTTTTCCCTCCCGTAGTCCCCTCTCTCTCCCCTCTCTCGACCCTCTCTCTCCCCTCTCTCTCCTCTCTCTCTCTCCCTCCATCGACCTCTCTCTCTCCCTCTCTTTCTCCTCCTCTCTCCCCTATCATCCCCTCTCTCTCCCTCTCTCCCCTCTCTCCCCCTCTCGACCCCTCCCTCTCCCTCTCTCGTCCACTCTCTCTCCCCATCATCACCTCGCTCATCCCCCATCGTCCCCTCTCTCTCTCCCTCCCCTCTCAATCCCTCGTTCATCCCTTCTGTCCCCGTTCCCTCTCTCTCCCACATCGCCCTTCTCTGTCCCTCTCTCTCCCTGTCTCCCCCCATCGTTCCCTCTCTCTCCCCCTCTCGTCCCCTCTCTCCCCCTTTCTCGTCCCCTCTCTCTCCCACCATTGCCCCCATTTTCTCTCCCCCTATCCTCCCCTCTCTCTCCCCCATCCTCCCCTCTCTCTCCTCCACTCTCCCCTTTCTCTCCCCATTACCCCCTCTCTCTCCCTTTCTCTCACCTCTATCTCCCATCTCTCTCTCCGCTCTGTCCCCCCTCTCTCTCTCTCTCTCTCTCGATCGACCCCTCTCTCTCCTTCTCTCTACCGGCGGTCTCCCCTCTCTCTCCCCCCTCTCTCCCCTCGCTCTCACCCATCGTCCCCTCTCTATCCCCCATTGTCTCCTCTCTCTCCCTCTCTCTCCGCTCTATCTCCCCCCATCCTCCCCTCTCTATCCCTCACTCGTCCCCTCCCTCTCTCTCTCTTTTGTCCCCTCTCTCTCCCCCATTGTCCCTCCTCTCTCCCTCTCTCGTCCCCTCTCTCTCACCCCATCGTCCCCTCTCTCTCAGCCTCTCGTCCCCTCTCTCCACTTCTCTTGTACCTTCTCTCTCCCCCATCTTGCCCTCTCTCTCCCCCATTGTCCCCTCTCTCTCTGTCTGTCTCCCCGCGTCGTCCCCTCTCTCACGCCTCTCTCTACGCTCTCTCTCCCTCTCTCGTCCCCCCTCTCCCCCTCTCTCGCCCCTCACTCTCCACACTCTGTCCCCGCTCTCTCCCCACATCGCCCCTCTGTCTCCCCCTCTCTCTCCCTCATTAGTCCCCGTCTCGTCCCCTCTCACTCCCCTCGCTCTCTCTCTCTCCTCCCCTCTAGCTTCCTCCCCTCTCCCTCCTTCTCTCGTCCCCTCTCTTTCCCCCTCTCGTCCGCTAGCTCCCTCTCTCATTACCTGTTCCCCCCTCTCTTCCCCCCCTCTCTCTCTCGTCCCCTCTTTCCCCTCACTCGTCCCCTCTCTCCCCCTCTCATCCCCTCGCTCTCCCCCTCTCTCATCCCCGCTCTCTCCTTCTCTCTCCCAGTCACCCCATCATCCCCGCGCTCTCCCCTTCTTATCCCCTCTCTCTCTCCCATCCTCCCCTCTCTCTCCCACTCTCGTCTCCTCTCTGTCCCTCTCTTCTCCCCTCTCTCTCCCTCCCCTTTCTCTCCCTCTCTCGACTCTCTCTCTCCACCCACGTCCTCTCTCTCTCCCCCTCTTGTTCCACCTCTCTTACCTTCTCTCTCCCCCTCTCTCCCTCTCTCACTCCCCCACATTCTCCCCATCATCGCCTCTCTCCCCTCCTCTCTTCCCCTCGCTCCCCCCTCTCATCACCTCTCTCCCTACTCTCTGCCCCCTCTCTCATCCCCTCATGTCACCTCTTTCTCCCCTCTCTCCCCCTCTCATCCCCTCTCTCTCCCCTCTCTATTCCCCTCTCCCTACCCCTCTATCTCTCCCCCTCTCGTCCCCTCTCTCTTCCCCCATCATCCCCTCTCTCTCCCCTTCTCCTCCCCGCTCTCTCCCCCTCTCGTCCCCTCTCTCTTCCCCTATCGTCCCTTCTCTCTCACACCCGTCCACTCTCTCCTCTCTCGTCCCTTCTCTCTCTCTCTTCCCCCTCGCTCCCCTCTCTCTCCCTCTCTCAATCCTCTCCCTCCACCCTCGTCCTCTCTCACTCCCCCTCTTGTCCCACTTCTGTTACCCTCTCCCTCCCCCTCTCTCCGCCTCTCACTCCTCCACACTCCCCCCATCGTCCCCTCTCTCTCCTTCTCTCTTCCTCTCTCTCCCCCCCTCGTCCCTTCGCTCCCCCCTCTCATCACCTCTCTCCCCCTCTCTCTTCCCCCTCTCTCTCATCCACTCTCTCTCCCCTCTCTCGTCCCCTCTCTCCTCCTCTCATCCAATCTCTCTCCACTGTCACGTCCCCTCTCCCTCGCCTTCTCTCTCTCCCTCTCTCGTCCCCTCTGTCTCCCTCTCTCTCCCCGTCACCCCCACCGTCCCCACTCTCTCCACCTCTCGTCCCCCCTCTCTCCCCCATCATCCCCTCTCTCTCCCCCATCCTCCCATCTGTCTCCCTCTCTCGACCCCTCACTCTCCCCCTCTCGTCTCCTCTCTACCCCTATCGACCCTTCTCTCTCACCCCCGTTCCCCCCTCCCCTCTCATCCCCTCTCTCTCCCTCTCTCTCCCTCTCTCCTTCCCTCTCTCTCCCTCCCCTCTCTTTCCCTCTCTCGTCCCTTCTCTCTCCACCCTCGTCCTCTCTCTCTCCCCCTCTTGTCCCACCTCTCTTGCCCTCTCTCTCGCCCCTCTCTTCCCTCTAACTGCCCCCTCTCCCACATTGTCCCCTGTCTCTCCCCTCTCGCCCCCTCACTGCCCCTCTCATCACCTCTCTCCCCTCTCTCTTTCCCTCTTTCCTCCCCTCTCCCCCTCTATCTCTCCTCCCTATCTTTCCTCGTCCCCTCTCTCTCCCCCTTCTCCCTCTTTCATCCCCTCTCTCTACCCCCATCATCCCCGCTCTGCCCCCTCTCTCCCCCCTCTCTCCGCTCTCTCTACCCCCATCGTCCACTCTCTCTCCTTCTCTCATCACCTCTCTCCTCCCCATGCCCTCTCTCTCACCCCCATCCCCCCTCTCCCCTCTTGACCCCTCTCTCTCCCGCTCTCCTCCCCTCTCTCTCCCTCCCCTCTCTCCCGCTCTCTCCTCCCCTCTCTCTCCCACCATCCTCTCCCTCTCTCGTCCTATCTCTCTCCACACTCGTCCTCTCTCTCTCCCCTTCTTGTCCCACCTCTCTTATCCTCTCTCCCCCTCTCTCCCCCTGTCACTCCCCCCTCTCCCCCATCGTCTTCTCTCTCTCCATACTCGTCCTCTCTCTCTCTCCTCCCCTCGTTTACTAGTTCCCCCTCTCATCACCTGCTCCCCCCTCTCCTCTCCACCCTCTCTCTCTCTCTCTCGTACCCCCTCTCTCTCCCTCATGTCTCCTCTCTCTCCCCTGTCTCGTCCCCTCTCTCCCCCTCTCATCCCCTCTCTCTCCCGGTCACCCCCATCGTCCTTGCGCTCTCCCCCTCTCATCCCCTCTCTCTCCCCCCATCATCCCTTCTCTCTCTCCCATCCTCCCCTCTCTCTCCCACTCTCGTCCCCTCTCTCTCCCTCTCTCTTCCCCTCTCTCTCTCTCCCCTTTCTCTCCCTCTCTCAACCCTCTCTCTCCACCCTCGTCCTCTCTCTCTCCCACCCTCTTGTCCCACTTCTGTTACCCTCTCCCTCTCCCCTCTCTCCGCCTCTCACTCCTCCCCTCTCCCCCAATCATCCCCTCTCTCTCCCCTCTATCGTCCACTCGCTCCCCCCTCTCATCACCTCTCTCCCCCTCTCTCTTCCGCTCTCTCTCTCGCCCACTCTCTCTCCCCCTCACGTCACCTCTCTCTCCCCTCTCTCATCCCCTCTCCCTCTCTCGTCCCCTCTGTCTCCCTTTCTCTCCCCATCACGCCCATCCTCCCCGCTCTCTCCACCTCTCGTCCCCTCTCTCTCCCCCCATCATCCCCTCTCTCTCCCCCATCCTCCCATCTCTCTCCCTCTCTCGACCCCTCTCTCCCCCCTTCTCGTCCCCTCTCTCTTCCCCCATCGACCCTTCTCTCTGACCCCCATTCCCCCTCCCCTCTTGTCCCCTCTCTTTCCCTCCCCTCTCTTTCCCTCTCTCGTCCCTTCTCTCTCCATCCTCGTCCTCTCTCTCTCCCCCTCTTGTCCCACCTCTCTTGCCCTCTCTCTCGCCCCTCTCTCCCCCCTCACTGCCCCCTCTCTCTCCATCATCCCATCTCTCTCCCTCTCTCGACCCCTGTCTCTCCCACTCTCGTCCCCTCTCTCTCCCCCCATCGAACCTTTTCTCTCACCCCCATCCCCCCCTCTCCCCTCTCATCCCCTCTCTCTCCCTCTCTCCTCCCCTCTCTCTCCCTCGCCTCTCTTTCCCTCTCTCGTCCCTTCTCTCTCCACCCTCGTCCTCTCTCTCCCCCTCTTGTCCCACCTCTCTTGCACGCTCTCTTGCCCCTCTCCCCCATCGTCCCCTCCCTCTCTCCCCCTCTAGTCCCCTCACTACCCCATCTCATCACGTTGCTCCCCGCTCTCTTCCCCACTTTCCCTCTCTCTCTCCTCCCTATCACCTCTCTCGTCACTTCTCTCTCTCCCTTTCTCCATCTCTCTTCGCCTCTCTCTACCCCCATAATCCCCTCTCTGCCCCCTCTACGCCCTCTCTCCCCTCTCTCTACCCCATTGCCCCTCTCTCTTCCCCATCGTCCCCTCCCCCTTTTCCCCTCTCTCTCCCTCTCTCCTCCCCTCTCTCTCCCTTCCCCCTCTCTGCCTCTCTCGTCCCATCTCTCTCCACACTCGTCCTCTCTCTCTCTCCCCCTCTTGTCCCATCTCTCTTCCCCCCCTGCCCCGCCATGGTCTGCTCTCTCTCTCCCTCTCTCTCCCCCTCTGACCCCATCGACCCCTCTCTCCCCCCTTTTGTCCCCTCTCTATCCCCCCAACGTCCCCCCTCTCTCCATCTCTCTCCCCTATCTCTCCCCCATCGTCCCCTCTCTCCCCCCCACTCGTCCCTTCGCTCCCCCCTCTCATCACCTCTCTCCCCCTCTCTCTTCCCCTCTCTCTCTCTCATCCACTCTCTCTCCCCCTCACGTCACCTCTCTCTCCCCTCTCTCGTCCGCTCTCTCCTCCTCTCATCCAATCTCTCTCTCCCTCTCTCGTCCCCTCTCCCTCCCCCTCTCTCTCTCCCTCTCTCGTCCCCTCTGTCTCCCTCTCTCTCCCCGTCACCCCCACCGTCCCCACTCTCTCCACCTCTCATCCCCTCTCTCTCCCCCATCATCCCCTCTCTCTCCCACATCCTCCCATCTGTCTCCCTCTCTCGACCCCTCTCTCTCACCCTCTCGTCTCCTCTCTACCCCCATCGACACTTCTGTCTCACCCCCGTCCCCCCTCTCCCCTCTCATCCCCTCTCTTTCCCTCTCTCGTCCCTTCTCTCTCCACCCTCGTCCTCTCTCTCTCCCCCTTTTGTCCCAACTCTCTTGCCCTCTCTCTTTCCCCTCTCTCCCCTCTCACTGCCCCCTCTCCCCCATTGTCCCCTGTCTCTCCCCTCTCGTCCCCTCACTGCCCCCTCTTATCACCCTCTCTCTTTCCCTCTCTCCTCCCCTCTCTCCCTCTATCTCTCCTCCCTATCTTTCTCTCGACCCCTCTCTCTCCCCCTTCTCCCTCTCTCGTCCCCTCTCTCTACCCCCATCATCCCCGCTCTGCCCCCTCTCTCCCCCCTCTCTCTACCCCCATCGTCCACTCTTTCACCCCCATCCCCCCTCCCCTCTTTTCCCCTCTCTCTCCCTCTCTCCTCCCCTCTCTCTCCCTTCCCCCACTCTGCCTCTCTCGTTCTATCTCTCTCCACACTCGTCCTCTCTCTCTCCCCCTCTTGTCCCACCTCTCTTACCCTCTCCCACCCCCCTCTCTCCCCTCACTCCCCCATCCTCCCCTCTGTCTCCCTCTCTCGTCCCCCTCTCCCCCTCCCTTCCCCTCATTCTGCCTCTCGTCACCTCTCTCGCCCCTCTGTCTCACCTCTCTCATCCCCTCTCTCTCCCCATCTCATCCCCTCTCTCTCCCCTCTCTGTCCCCTCTCTCTCCACTCTCTCGTTCCCGCTCTTTCCCCCTCTCTCTCCCTCTCTCATCCCCTCTCTTCCCCACTCTCTTCTGCTACCTCTCCCCTCTCATCCACACACTTTCCTTCTCTCTCCACCCCCCATCCCCACCTCCCCCCCTCTTGTCCCCTCTCTCTCCCCTCTCATCGCCTCTCTCTCCCCCCGTCACCTCTCTCTCCCCTCTCTTGTCCCATCTCTCTTCCCCTCATGGTCGGCTCTCTCTCTCCCTCTCTCTCCCCCTCTGACCCCATCGACCCCTCTCTCCCCCCCTTTCATCCCCTCTCTCTCCCCCTCTGGCACCCTCTCTCTCCCCCCAACGTCCCCCCTCTATCCATGTCTCTCCCCTATCTCTCCCCATCGTCCCCCCTCTCTCCCCCCCATACTTTCTCTCTCACCCCCCGTCCCCCCTCTCTCCCTCTCTCGTCTCCTCTCTCTACCTCTCTCGTCTCCTCTCTCTCACCCCCATCCTCTCTGTCTCCCCCCTTGTCCCATCTCTCTTACACTCTCTCCCCCCTCTCTCCCCTCTCACTCTCCCTCTCTCCCCATCGTCTCCTCTCATTCCCCTCTCGTCCCCTCACTACTCCCTCTCTTCACCTCTCCCCTCTCTCCCTCTCACTCCCCTCCCTCTCACCTCTCTCATCCCCTCTCTCTCTCCCTCTCACCTTCTCTCGTCCCCTCTCTCTCCCCATCAACCCCTCTCTGCCCCCTCTCTCCCCCCTCTCTCTACCCCCAACGTCCACTCTCTCTCCCTCCCTCATCACCTCTCTCCCCCTCTCATCCCCTCTCTCCCCCCATCGTCCGCGCTCTCTTCCCCATCGTCCCCCCTCTCTCCCCCTATCATCCCTTCTCTCTCACCCCCGTCCCCCCTCTCTCCCCTCGTCCCCAGTCTCCCTCTGTCCTCCCCTCTCTCTCCCTCCCCTCTCTATCTCTCTCTCGTCCCCTCTCTCTCCACACTTGTCTTCTCTCTCCCCCTCTTGTCCCACCTCTCTTCCCCTCTCTCTCCCCCCTCTCTCCCCCTCTCACCCCCTCTCCCTCATCGTCCCCTCTCTCTCCTCTTGTCCTCTCTCTCCCCTCCTCTCTTCCCCTCTCTCTCCCACTCTCTCTCCCACTCTCGTTCCCTCTCTCGTCCCCTCTCTCCCCATCTCGTCCCCTCATTCCATCCCTCTCGTAACCTCTCTCTCCCCTCTCTCTCACCTCTCTCGTCCCCGTTCTTTCCCCCTCTCTCCCCCCTCGTCCGCTACCTCCCCCTCTCATCCCCACTCTTTCCCCCTCTCTCTCCCTCTCTCATGCCCTCTCTCACCTCCATCGTCCCCTCTCTCACCCCATCGACCCTCTCTCTCCTTCTTTCGCCCTTCTCTCTCCCCCATCGTCCCCTCTCTTCCCCCATCGTCCTCTCTCTCTCCCTCTCTCGTCCCCTCTCTCTTTCCCATCGACCCCTCTCTCTCTCCCATCGTCTCCTCTCTCTCTTTCTCTCTCCCCTCTCTCTCCCCCATCGTTCCCTCTGTCCCCCCCCATCGTCTCCATCTCTCCCCCCATCTTCCCCCTCCCTCCCCCATCGTCCTATCTCTCTCCCCCTCTCATTACCTCTCTCTGTCACACTGTCTGTCTGTCAGTCTGTCTCTCTCAGCTTCTACTCCCTCTCTTGCCATCTCTGTCTCTCTCGTGCCCCTCTCTTTCATCCCTGTCTCTCGTTCGCCTCCCCTCTCTTTTGCTGTACCTCTCTCTCTCCCACTCTCTCTCTATCCCCCTCCCACTCTCACATCCTCTCTCTCTTACACTTCCTATCTCTCTCTCTCACTCTTCCTCTCTCTTGCGCTCTCACCCTCTCTCACGCTCTCTCTCTCCCTCTCTCTTGCTCCCCTCTCTCGCTTATCTCACTCTCTCTCTCGCTCGCTCACTCGTGCTCTGTTTGTCTATCTCTCTCTCTTCCTCTCTCTCCGTCCTCCCTCTCTCACCTCTTCTCTCTTACTCTTACTCTATCTCTCTCTATGTCTGTCTGTTGCTCTCTCTCTCTCTCCCTACCTCTCTCAGTCCTCCCTCCCTCACTTCCTCACTCTCTCATCCCTCTGTCTCTAGCTTGCCCCCATCTCTCGATCTGCCCTCCTCTCTCTTGCTCTCCCCGTCTCTGTATCTCGCTCTCCCTCTCTCACTTGCTCGTGCTCTCTCTCTCTGTATCCCTTTCCCTTCCCCCCTCGCACTCTCTCCCCTCTCTCTCCCTCTCTCTCTCCCTTCTCTCTTCACCTTGTTCTCTCCCCCTTGCTCTCTCTCTGTCGCCCCTCTCTTGCTCTCTTTCACTCACTCTCTCCCTGTCTCCCTGTCTCCCTCCCTCCCTCTCCCCTCTCTCTTGCTCTCTCACTCTCTCTCTTGTATCTGCCCCCTCTTTCCCTCTCTCTTGCACCTTTCTCCCTCCCTCTTGTTCTCTCTCATTCTCTTTCGTTCTCTTTCTCTCTCATTCTCTCTCTCTTGTTCTCTCTCTCTCGTTCTCCCTTTCTCACTCTCTCCCTCTTTATCCCTCTGTCTATCACCCCCCCTCTCTCTCTCTCTCGCACCTCTCTTTCTTTGGCCCCTCTGTCTGTCCCTCTCTCTCGCCACTGTCTTCCTCATTCACTCTTGCCTCATCACTCTCGCACCCTCTCTTCCTCTCTCACCCCTCTTTCTCTGTCTCTGTCTGTCTGTCTGTCTCTCTCTCTGTCTCTTATGGCCTTCCCTCTGTCTCTGCCTCCTCTCTCTCTCTCTGTCATCTCTCTACCTCTCACTTGCCCCATCTCTCCATCTCGCTCTCCCCTATCTCTCGCTCCCTCTCCCTCTCTCGAGGCCTCTCTCTCTCATTCCCCCCCTCTCTTTCTCTGTATCCCTCTCTCTCTATCCCGTCCCCTTCTCTCTCTCTCTATCAATCCTCTCTCTCTCTCGACCTTCTCTCCCTCTGTCTCTCACACTCTCTCTCGTATCTGACCCCTCTCTCCCTCCATCTTGACCTCTCTCTCTCTCTCGCCTCCTCTTTCTCTCGCTGTCTCTCTCGTGCACACTCTCTCCCCCTTGCTCACCTCCTTTCTTCATCTCTCTGCGACTCTTTCTCTCATTATGGCTTCTCTCTGTGTCATCCTCTCCCTGTCGCCATCTCTCACGCCCCTCTATCACTCTTGCCCTCTCTCTCTCTCGACACATCTCTTCCTCCTTTGCGCTGTCATCCCATCTCACTCTCGCTCTCGCACCCTCTCCTCCTCTCTCAACCCTGTCGCCCTCTCTCATCTCTCTCTCTCTCTTTCTCGCTCTCCCTCTCTCTCTGTCTCTCTCGACCCTCCCTCCCACTCCTGCCTCCTCTCTCTCTCTACCCCACTCTCTCTCTGTCTCTCTCTATCTCTCTCTTTCACACCCCCCTCTCTCTCATCTGTCACTCGCTAGTCGCCTCTCTCTCACTCTCCCCCCGTCGCTCTCACAAACTCTCTCCCTCATTCCCGCTCTCTCATCCCCTCTCTCTCGCTCTCTCAACCTCTTCTCCTCAGTCACCTCTCTCCCTGTTGATGTCTCTCGCCCATCTCTCTCACCCCCCTCTATCTTTCTTTTGCTAACTCTCTCCCTCTCTCTCTCACCCATTTCCTCCCTCCCTCCCTCTCTCTCTCTCTGTCTCGTCCTCTCTTGCCCCTCACGCTCGCTCTCACCCTCTCTCTCTCTCCTACCCCCCTCTCTCTCGACCATTCCCCACACATTCCTCTCTCCTTCTTGCCCTTGCTCTCTCTCACCATTTCTCTCTCTCGCCCTCGCTCTGTCTCTCGTCCGTCTCTCTCTCGTCCCGTCTCTCTCTCTCTCTCCCTTTCTCTCTTGCCCCCTCCCTCACCCCTCTCTCTCTCTCCCTTTCTCTCTTGCCCCCTCCCTCACCCCTCTCTCTCACTCCCTTTCTCTCTTGCCCCCTCCCTCACCCCTCTCTCAGTCTCACCCTTTCTCTCGCCCACTCTCTCTCGCAACCCTCACTCTCATTATCTCCTCCCGTGTGTCTCTCTTTCTTTTCCTCAACCTATCTCTCTCTTGCCCCTCTCTCTCCCTGCCCCTCACTCTCTCTCCACCTTCTCCCACTCTCGATCCCACTTCCTCGGTGACTCTCTCTCTCTCTCTCCACCTCCTTCCGTTTCTCTTCGGCTGAATCTCTCTCCCTCCCTCCCTGTCTATCTGCCACACACTGTCTCCCTGGTCCATCCCTTCCCCTCTGACCCAGAGACTGGGGTATTGGTGGTGAGGCTGAGTGTGCGATGATGGGGATGGGATATGGGAGAAGGGGGGGAAATGTGGTAGAGATGGAGTTGCAGAAGGCAGACAGAGGCGGCAAAAGAGAGAGAGAGAGTGAGGGGGAGGGGGAGAGGGAAGAATGGAGGCAGGTGTAGAAACCTGTTTTGGGTGTGTGTGAGAGAGAGGGGGATGAGGGAGAATGAAGAGGAGAGGTGGTGGAAAAGAGAGAGGGAGAGAATTGAGGAGGAAGAGAGGAAATGGGGAGGCCAGGTTGGAGTGGGGGGGAGTACAGAGGGAGTTATACCCAGCTCCTGAGCTCAGGGCGCGGTGTCCTCCCCTTCCCTGAGGACCAGGACTTGGGGCTGAGTCTGTCTCTCTCCAGCTCAGCTTCTCCAACACAAAGACACACAACAACATCGGTCACTCTGCTGCTCGGCACGCTTTAATCAACATTTTTATTGGTTACAAATGGCAGTGATGGATACAGTCAGTGGGATGGTGCCTTTTCTCACTGGCCCCTGAGTTGCGAGAAACATTGAAATGTTTCCCTTTAACCCCCCTGTGGGGTAAGGATGGACAAACCAGCGCTACCCTCAGTCTGTTACCATAGCGACAGGCTGCTCCATCGCTGAAACACTGAACTGAAATGAGAAAATCCCGGATGGTGTGATTAATGAGGGAATTTGATGGATGGATGGATTTGGGTGAAGGGATATTTCAGCACATTCTTCAGCTGCTGCCTGAACTTAGTCTGGGTCACGGCATAAATCGCGGTGTTTGTGCAGCAACTGAGGAGCTGCAGCATGAAGCCCAATTCACGCATAAAGGGGTGGAGATACACAGACTGATACCCAATCCACGACATCCGTCTCCATATAGAAAACAGCATGAACATTGACCATAACAGGATGAAATTGGCCGAGATCACAAACAGTAAAATGATGGATATTTTTCGGTTTCTCATTTCTGTGTCAGACTGAGCGTCCCCATTGGTGTGAGCGCGGAGTCTCCTGCGGGCTCTGCTGGTCACTAAAATGTGTCTGACGGTGAGAACATTGAGCAGCAGAATCAGGAGAAATGGGACACCCGGGGTTAGAATGTGGTGGAGGAACTCGATTGTGACCCAGACAATGGAGTCTCGAACAGCATCTGTTATATCACAAAACCAGGGGTCGTTCCACAGCTGATACCGAGCCTCGAGCATAAAATACCAGGAAATGTTCTTTAAACAGCTCAGCACAGTCACTGCTCCCAGAACCACAGCCGCCGTTTTCTCACTGCAATATTTACTTTTCAGCTTCGGGCAACAAATGGCCACAAACCGATCAAAGGTGAAAGTGACGGTGAACCAGACAGAGCAGTCAGTGGCTGCATAAAGCAGGACGGCGTGGATATTACACACGGGGACAGAGTCCTTCAGGAAATAAAACTGTTCCCGATAAACAGTGGGAATGTGTCTCAGGATCAGGTCGAGGATAATGACCAGGAGATCCGCCGCTGCCATGGCCCCCAGGTAACGTCTGACACATGGAGACAATCCACAATCTTTATAAAGCAGGACGTAGATGGTCACTACGTTAACTGTGAGGAAGGAAAATAAACCCATTATCCATCAGCCTGGAGGCAAAGGGACCCGTTTGATCAGGGACCCAGTGAGATTTTCAAATGTGTCCCTGTATTCATGGATTTATTAAAATAATTGGAGCTGGAATAACAAATGGGAAGGTCTGAATTATTGACGAAAATGTGACATAAATCACAAGAAACCCTCCCTCCCCAACAGACAGAGACACATCCATAAGGACAGATGGTTTCTAGAACATTCCCACACACTCGATCACTCGAGAACAGACACAGGTCACTCCTTCCCAGTTCCTAATATGGAGGGTGGGAACATTGCTGTCCTGAAGGATTCTCTCCCAGTTTCCTGAAGACAAACGGAGTTTGGGAATTTCTGTATTGTGGTCTAAATTGTGGTCGATCCTGTGTCGTGGAGAAATGTAAACACAGGGAAAACGTATTTCCCCCTTTAACTGCCTGAGGGGCCTTCGGAACAGTGTCTCCTTCTCCCTGGAGCGGGATCTCTTCCCTCGGGATCTTATCGTTTGTTCAATTCACTGACGTCCGGCCGTTCACAAACAATGTCAGGGACAGAACGTTCCGGAGAATGTCAGTTATAGAATGTCAGGGACAGAACGTTCCGGGGAATGTCAGTTATAGAATGTCAGGGACAGAACGTTCCGGGGAATGTCAGTTATAGAACGTCTGGGACAGAACGTTCCGGGGAATGTCAGGTTTAGAACGTCGGGGACAGAACGTTCCGGGGAATGTCAGTTATAGAACGTCGGGGACAGAACGTTCCGGGGAACGGCAGTTATAGAACGTCGGGGACAGAACGTTCTGGGGAACCCCTTGACCTGTCCATCACTTTTCCCCCCTCCCCACCCCACCAACCTGATGTCCTGTGCCTGGACACACTGTAACATTAATGGGGTGAGAGAGGGAGGGTCCAATCACAGGAATGGGAACGAAAGGCATTGCCAGATCAGCTGAAATGGTTAGATATACCACATTCTCAATCCACATCCCAGAACCAGCCCAGACACCATACACCCAGAGGAGATATCTGTTCACTGTGGAACACTGTACAGACCAGGCCAGTGTCCTGCTCAGTACAACCCAGCAATCTGTCCAGATTCGTCCATTGCACTGGTCAATACAATCCAGCAATCTGTCCAGAGTGAAACACTGCACACAGATCATGTCAGGGCACTTATCTTCAAAGGCAGGCTAGACATCTGTCCAGTTTGGGAAGCTGTGATGGAGACAGAAAAGCTGCAGATGCTAGAGTCCCAAGGAGACAGGCAGGAAGCTGTGAGAACACAGCAATCCTGCCAGCATCAGGAGGTGTAACCATTCTGTAAGAATCCTGAAGGAGGGCTACACCTGAAACATCAAATTCTATACCTCCTGATGCTGCCTGGATTGCTGTGTTCCTCCAGCGAGTATTCAGCATGGGAAGCAACGCAGACCACAGCAGTGCATTGATCTATAAACCCAGGGTAGCTATCTGTCCAGGACGGGGAGCTGTGCAGACCACAGCAGTGCATTAATCGATAAACCCGGACTAGATATCTGTCCAGGACGGGGAGCTGTGCAGACCACAGCAGTGCATTGATCGGTAAACCCAGGCTAGATATCTGTCCAGGGCGGGGAGCTGTGCAGACCACTGCAGTGCATTGATCTATAAACCCAGGCTAGATATCTGTCCAGGGCGGGGAGCTGTGCAGACCACAGCAGTGCATTGATCTATAAACCCGGACGAGATATCTGTCCAGGGCGGGGAGCTGTGCAGACCACAGCAGTGCATTGATCTATAAACCCGGACTAGATATCTGTCCAGGACGGGGAGCTGTGCAGACCACAGCAGTGCATTGATCTATAAACCCGGACTAGATATCTGTCCAGGACGGGGAGCTGTGCAGACCACAGCAGTGCATTGATCGATAACACCGGATTAGATATCTGTCCAGCACGGGGAGCTGTGCAGACCGCAGCAGTGCATTGATCTATAACCCCGGACTAGATATCTGTCCAGCACTGAGAGCTGTGCAGAACAGAACAGGACACTCATGTCTAAACCTGAAACAAATATCCATCCAGCATTGGGAGCTGCACAGACTACATCATTGTATTATCTATAAACCTCAACTAGATAGTCTGACCAGCACAGCGACCTGTGCAGTGATCACCCATGAATTCATCTGTAAACTAGGAGCAGCTACCCTCCCAGAATGTAGGATTATGCACACCACCGCATTGCATTAATCTGTAATCCAGGAGCAGTTACCCTCCCAGCGTGTACAGCTGTGTACACCACCCCAATACGTTGATCTGTAAACCAGGAGCAGTTACCCTCCCAGCATGTAGGACTGTGTATACCATCCCAGTGCATTCCTCAGTAACACTGTGTTAGATCCCTGCCCAGTGTGGGGAAACTTGCAGCCCGGGCTGGAAGTGACAGGATGTGCAGCTCCCACCCATTTACAGATCCATATCTCCATTGGGCCCTGACAAGGCGGTGCTGTGGGGTATGAACCTCACTGCCACATAGAGATGGCAGGGGAACCAGTTTAAATATCATCACATGGGAGGGGTTTAGGAAATAGACAGAGAGGGGGAGACTGAGAGACAGTGTCATGAAAGGATGTGTTCCCAGGTTGCAGAATGCAGAAATGTACACACTTCGATTGCATCCTGTAACATGAGCCAGTCTTCCCAGGAAAGATGGGAAAAAGGGATTTTGGTGTGAGGTCAGATGAAACAACAGCTGCTGCATGGTTTTGAAATTACGTTTATGTAATTACTGTAGAGTTGCAGTGGGGTAATAAGCAGTTAAGGGAAAGGGGGTCTCAGAGTTGTGAACAGTTGATGTAAACTGTTCACTTTCAGATTTAAAAAATAAATTGATATTTTTGTTTAAACTGTGGAATTTGGGAGTTCTCTGTCACTCATATTTTAACAGTTTTCAAGACAAATTGAGCATTTCTTTATGTTTAGTTTAAATGACCAGATGAGCTCAATGTTGTGTCCTAACAATTGCTGTGTGTGTATCTGTGTGTCTGTGTGTGGGGCAGGTCTGGCAGTCTCTGTGGTGCTTAAAGTGATGCAATGCCACCTTCTGCTGGCCTCCCCACGCCACTGCACAGGCATTGGCAGAGGGTAAAAACCAACAGAGATTCATTCAGAGAGGGGGAGGGAGAAGGCAGCTGCTCACAGCACCATCCAAACTGATGTCTTATCTATGTACTGATCTAAATGTCCTTTAAACGTTGTAACTGTCCTTGCTTTCACCACTTCCTCTAGAAGTTCATTCCACACCTAAGCCAGATTCTGTCTTACATAATTACCTCTCCTGACTTTTGTAAATCTTTTTCCTCACATCTTAAAATATCCCTCAGTTTTGAATCCCCAACTCTAGGGAAAAGACATCAGCCCTTGTGTAAAGTTACCGCAGAATCTCATATGCTTCAGTGAAAACAGTCCCAGCCGATCCAGCCTCTCCTTGTAGCTCACTCCCTCCTTTCCCAGCAACATCCAGGTTAATCTCTTCTGAATCCTCTCCAGTTTAATAATATCAAGGTCAATAATAGTAAAGTGAAGAGTCAAGGTATTTTCTTAGGGCACGGGGAGTCCAAAACTAGAGGACATAGACTTAAGGTGAGAGGTGAAACATTTAAAAGTGACCTAAGGGGCAGCTTTTTCACCCAGAGGGTGGTGTGCCTATGGAATGAGCGGGCAGGATGACCAGGCTGGACACAGTATTCCAGAAGAGGTCTCACCAATATCCTGTACATCCTCAACATGACATCCCAATTCCGATACTCAAAGGGTCAGACCAATGAAGAAAAATGTGTTAAACACCTCCTTAACCACGCGATCTATATGAGATGCAAATTTTAAAGAATTAAATCTGACGGCCTAGGTCTCTGTTCTACAATATTGACAAAGACCCTACTTTTAATTGTAAAGGTCCTGTTCTTGTTTGATTTACCAAATCCAATGCCTCGCATTAATCCAAACTAAACTCCATCTACCACCCCTCAGCCCAGTGTGTGATATTACTGTCACCTCCCCTTCACCCTTCAATTTTAAAATGCCCATCTCCGTCTCCAGGAGGCCTGCACACTCCAGCCTTGATTATCTCAAAGACCCTGAGCTTGGTTTGCCTTGTGTGGTTAGGGAGAGGAGGGACAGATTGCAGACACAGCCAGTGGGGAGGAGAGGCTGGACAGTAATCAGCGGCCTGGTATCATTTCATGGTTTTAGGAAGAGGGCAGTCGCATGTTAGAGGTGGGTAAGAGTGATCGGTGTTTTGGAGTCAGAAATTAAGCTCTTCCTTCGTCTCTGGTGTTCAGTCATAAATATCTATTTGAGACCCTTCATTGCGCAGAGTGTGTTTGCAGGATTTCTTTCCTTAATATTGCAGACTACAGATAATAGCAATTAAAGATGTTTACAGTTAATTTTGATAGCATAGCAAGTACACTCAATATTCTCCAGTTGCGACAAATATCTTGTATTTGTTTAACAATACAAAGTGTTTTGTGTAGTTCAGTAATGGGAACCTGATTATAATAAGTCCACACCGAGCTGAAAGTGGGCACTAAAATATGACCCAAAATCTGGGTAAGGTAGTGTAGTGGGTAGTGTCCCTGACTCTGAACCATAGGGGAAAAGTTTTGATGAGGCCTAAACGGCACCTTTTCACACAGAGGGTGGTGTGCGTATGGAATGAGCTGCCAGAGGAAGTGGTGGTGGCTGGTACAACTACAGCATGTAAAAGGCATCTGGATGCTGACAGACCTGCTGAGCTTTTCCAGCAAATTTCTGTATTTGTTACAAAATGCATGCCTTTTTACACAGGTATTCTGAATACATTAAATATTTTATTTTTTTATTGACGCAGGGCCATGTAAACATATTTCAAATCGGCCGAGACCATTTTCTGCTAAGGATATGGCTCTGTGTATGACAGCAGCAATGATGCACCTACATGGAACAGGGAATGTGATGGAGACATAGTTTTGACAATGTACAAGGAGACCTCACATGGTCCAGTTTGGGAGAGGATGATATTATTGTGTGATTCAACTCAGAGAGGGAGAAACTGTAATCTGCCCGAAAAAGAATGGCCTCTTGCACTCTCTCCTTTGTGGTTCCTCATCACAGCAACGTGCGCGAGTTAAAAAAAAATCTACAGTCATCGTTACCATTCTTATTTTTATAGAATCCCTGCAGTGTTGAAACAGGCCCTTCGGCCCAACAAGTCCATACCAACCTTCCCAACCCATAGCCCTATATTTACCCCTGACTAATGAAGCTAACCTAAAAATCCCTGAACACTACAGACAATTTAGCATGACCAATCCACCGAACCTACACAGTTTGTGGTAGGAAACAGGATCACCCATTAGAAGCTCACACAGATAAGGGGGGAATGTGCAAACTCCACACAGACAGTCACCCAAGGCTGGAATCGAACCCAAGTTCCTAGTGCTCGGAGGCAGCAGTGATAACCACCGTGCTACCCTTTGGGTGCTCCCTGAGCCGAATTCACTGGAATCTACTCAATGCCTAAAGCAAAGGGATATCAGCCAAATTCAACTCTCCCAGGATGAAATCCCATTGCTCACAACTTGTGTGAGTGTAACATCTTCAGAAGCAGAATAACGTTTTGGACAATCTCAACTTTTACTTTTATCAGGAGTTACAATAATATCTGGACAAAGTTGTTTCAAGTTAAAATTGCGGAAATTTTATTAATCTGTGTGTGTGTGTGTATGCATGTGTTTGTGTGTGTGTGTGTGTGTGTGTGTGTCTGTGTCTGTGTGTGTGTGTGTGTGTGTGTCTGTGTGTGTGTGTGTGTGTGTCTGTGTGTGTCTGTGTATGTGTGTTTAGAAAGGGAAATATTAGACCATAAGACATAGGAGTGGAAGTACGGCCATAGGACCCATCGAGTCCACTCCGCCATTCAATCATGGCTGATGGGCATTTCAACTCCACTTACCCGCATTCTCCCCATAGCCCTTAATACCTTGTGACATCAAGAATTTATCAATCTCTGCCTTGAAGACGTTTAGCGTCCCGGCCTCCACTGCACTCTGTGGCAATGAATTCCACAGGCCCACCACTCTCTGGCTGAAGAAATGTCTCCGCATTTCTGTTCTGAATTTACCCCTTCTGATTCTAAGGCAGTATCCACGGGTCCTAGTCTCCTCGCCTAACGGAAACAATTTCTTAGCATCCATCTTTTCTAAGCCATTGATTATATATTTGCAATACCCAAACAGTTTGCCATTCATCTTTCCACCATAGTTTGAGTAACATTGCTCTGGATCATAAACATGTTGTTTTAGCAGATTAAAGAAACTAGCCTGACTTATTCCTAAAACTGACCCTGACCCAGTCTGAGACCAATATCATCGGCCATATCACCGAACTGGTCACATTTAACATTTCTTGTGAGCAGTGAAGGAGTGGGACTAGAAAAGGAAACAGTGACCCAAAAAGCTGGGGAACTATAGACCGGTGAGCCTGATGTCAGTGGTGGGTAAGTTGTTGGAGGGGATTCTGAGGGATAGCATTTACATACATTTGGGAAGGAAAGGGCTGCTCAGATTAGACAACATGTCTTTCTGCATGGGAAATCATGTCTCATTAATTTGGTTGAGTTTTTTGAAGAGGTGACAAAGAAGATTGATGAAGACAGTATGGTAGACGTTGTCTATATGGGCTTCAGCAAGGTGTTCATTTAAAGAACAAATACCAAAGAAAATGTACAGCCCAGGAATAGGCCCTTAGCCCTCCAAGCCTGAGCCAATCCAAATGTACTGTCTAAATTTTTCGGTCAATTCCTAAGCATCTGTATCTTTCTGCTCCCCACCTACTCATGCATCTGTCCAGACGCATCTTAAATGAATCTGCCGTGCCTGCCTCTACCACCTCTGCTAGCAATGCATTCCAAATGCCCACCACCCTCTGTATGAAGTACATACCGCGTGTATCCCCCTTAAACATTCCACCTCTCACTTTGAAAGCACGACCTCTCGTTACTGAATCATTCAACCTGGGAAAAAGCCCCTCTCTATCCACCCTGTCTATACCCTTCTCCTGTTTTCTAGTGAAAATAAACCAAACCTACTCAGCCCCTCTTCATAGCTAGTATTTCATTCTGCTTGGTAGACAGATTAGTAAGTTTCAGTCACATGGGATACAGAAGAAGCTAGTCACAATTGGCTTGAAGGAAGAGGGATATTTTTCAGACTGGAGGCTTGTGAGCAGCAGTGTGCTGTTAGAATCAGTACTGAGTTCACTGCATTTCATCATTTATGTAATGGATTTAGATGTGAATATTGGGGCCATAGTTCGAAAGGTTACAGATGACATCAGAAAGGTGGTGTAGTAGATTATCTCAGATTACAACAAGACCACAATTAGATGGAACAAAGGGCCAAGGATGGACAGATGAAGTTTAATTTAGATAAATACGAGGTTTTACATTTTGTAAATGCAAACCAGGGCAGGAATGATACAATTGTTGGTAAGGTCCTGGGGCGTGTTGTGAAACAAAGGGACATAGGGCTGCAGGTGCATAGTTCCTTGAAAGTGGAGTCGCAGGTCAACAGAGTGGTGCAGAACACATTTGGTACATTTGCCTTAATCAGTCAGAGCATTGAGTATAGGAGTTGTGGTGGTATGTTGCATCTGTACAGGATGTTGGTGAGGCCGCTTTAAGAATACTGCGTACAACTTGGTTTTCTGCAGAAATGACTGACACACAGATGTTCCAGGACTGGAAGTTTGAGCTTTAAGGAGAGGTTGATTAGGTTGAGGTGCTTTCTCCTGGAGTGTCAGAGGCTGAAGGGTGACATTATAGAGGTTTATAAAACCATCAGGGGCATGGATATTCTGAACAGCCACGTTCTGCTCCCCAGGGTAGGGGAGTCCAGATCAAAACGGCATAGGTTGAAGGGGAGAGGGTGAATGATTTAGAAGGGACCTGAAGATAAATGTTTCACACAGAGAGTGGTGTGTGTACAGAAAGTGCAGTCAGAGGAAGTGGTGAAGGCGGTTACAATCGCACATTTAAAAAGTATCTGATAAAGGAGGGATATTTACCAAATGCTGGCAAATGGGACTAGATCAGATTTGATATCTGATCGGAGTGAACACATCGGACTAACGGGTCTGTTTCCGTTCTGCATGACTCTCTGATTCTATAAGAGGGATGATGAATAATTCTGAAAGGACCTTTCAAGTGGGAATTCTCTTCACTGGAAGTTTATCGTGCCTCTATGTTCACATTGATTGAAAGCTGCATTAGTTAAATATTTGACAGGGAAGTGAGTCGCGGATAATGGGATATAGACAGGAAAGTGGGGCTGAGACCCCAACCTGATCAGCCACAATCTTAGTGCCTGGTGGAGAAGGCTCAAAGTATTTAATGAACCACTCCTGCTCCTCAGTCCCATGTTCCTGTGTTCCATTCAGCCCCTCAAACCTGCTGGACAGGAACAGTTGGAGGCTACTTACTCCTATAACCTGGTGCACAGAAACACAGGAGACTATTCAGCCTCTCAAGACTGTTACACATGCTTTGAAGTGAGTTGGGAAATGTAATTGGAAAGCCCAGGCACAGGTACAAAAGAGGCCCCTCATCTCTCTTTAGAAAGCTTCCCCTATCTGCAACTTGTGCTTCATTTGTTGGTCATGTTGTAGACCCAGATTCACTGTGAATACAGCCCACATACCTCACCCAGAGATGGCTCACAAAATCATCTGTTCTTCCTGACTGCAATATTTAGTAATTGCACATTCATGAAAATAACACCCACTAACTTTCCAATAACAGAATGTGAGAACATCAGAAACAGGGGCAGGTCGTTCACTCCCCAAACCAGCCTTGCCCTTCACTAAGATCATGACTGATCTGCTCTTGGTCTCAAATCCTCTTTCATACCCAACTCTTCATAGCCCTCACCTCTCTGTCAGGTCAATATCCATCTCCCTCCTCTTCAAATACTTTCAGTCATGTAGCTCCCCGAACACTCTTGAGGAGAGAAATCCTGACATTCAATCCCACCTGTTTGAAGAAAACACTTGCTGCTCCTATATCATGGTTTATTGATATGAACGAAAGAGGTTGAGACAAGGGTTCAGGTAAAAATGACCGACCCTGATATCAAGGCAGTTGTTGACTTTTATTGACATAAAGGAGCTTAACAAAACTGGACATAATGGGAATCAGAGTAAACTCTCCAGTGTTTGGGGTCAAACATGGCACAAAGGAAGATGTTCATCATCTCAGTCCTGGGTCACCTCTGTGCGAGATCGTCAGGGGAGCTTCCCCTTCACAAACAGCTTCAGCTGCTTCATCAATGTCTCCCATCCCCACCCTCCCCACCATAAGATCAGAAGTGGGGATGGTCACTGAAGATTCCACTATGTTCAGAACATTTTGTTCCCCTCTCAGCTCCTGAACTGGTCTGTGTCCATGTGCAACAAGACCCAGGCTCCATTGAGACTTGTGCTGTTAAAGTATCAGTAACATTCATCTACCAGCACTGCCTGACACTGCACATTGCCCCAGTAAAAATAGAGTTCATTCAGCACCTCACGCTAGTTTCACAGGAATATGAGGAAGCCATTCAGCCCATTCACACTATTGGAGAAGAACAGGGACAGCCCATTCAGTGCCTCCAGCCTATTACTCAGGAAGAGATGGGCCACACCAGAGCCCCTCGAAAATATTGGAAGGCAGTCTCCGAGATTCTAATGTTTTCTTATTTTAAAGGGAATGTAAATTGTCTGTTCCAGATGCAATGTGACTGGTCAAACTACTCGGTGTGAAGCTAAACACTATTTAAACATGAAAGATAAAATGAAACCAAAGAAAGAGGAAATTAGAATAACTTAATTCTATTGGACAAGTTAACAGAATAATATATCGTGGAGCTATTACTAATGAACTGTTCCGATATACGAAAATTCCATAAAGACAGCCTTTGGCAAAACTGAATATTCAGTCATAGATTGCCACAAACTCAAAGATCCTAATCTGTGAGAGCTGGTCACACCCATTCAGGCTGCATTAAAATAAACCCAAGGCCTCCCTCGCTGTTTACTCAAGTGGACTTAACTAGCCAGCTTGGTAACGATCATTCAATCTCTCTCTTAAAAGAAACCCGGACAAAATAACCTCTTAAAGCTGCAGTATCATCACACTTGTCAGTACATCGAGCTTTCAAACAGGAACCAGGGGTAAAAGGTCAGGCCCTTGGCCCTGTCCAATTGGACAAGGAAGAAGTCATTCAGTCCCCTGAGTCAATTACACAGAAACGGAACGAGGCCATTCAGCCCCTTGAGTTACTTACACATGAACAAGAGGAGGCCATTCAGCCAGTTGAGCCACTTATACAGGAACAGTAGGAGGCCATTTCCACCTCAATGCACTTACACGGGGGCAGAATAGGGTAATTGATGCTGATCCTGATGAATGTCTTATGCCCAAAATGTCGACTCTCCTGCTGTGCTATTCCAGCAAACCACTGTCTACTCTGATCTCCAGCATGAGCAGTCCTCACTGTCTCCTAATTGATGCTCTAACGTGATGAACAATTGGAGCAGAGGCTGCACAAACAGACTGCTCCACATTGTACCTCGTGGCGCCAAGGCTCATGATACACACGTGGGACTTTAACGTGGGTTACTCGCGGTGAACAGGGAAATCATATGTGTTGTGTGAAGTCTCAAGAAGGCATGTTCCATCTCCGAGAAGGCAGCCTGGTGTTCTCTATGTAGGGTGGAAGCTGGTGGGAATGGCTACCTGTTTCCGATGGAAGGTATTGTGGCTGCTGTTGGGGAGTAACCTGATGTTCAGTACAGGGTTCACACGCCGACTGCACAATAATGTGGGGATAGTTAATTTAGGCAAATAAACTATTAGGAAAGTCATGTTAGACTGATGAATGGACACTCTAAGTTCACATAATGCTGATCTTGTTCATGTTGACCTTGTCTAGTGCATGTCCTGTGCAGTGTATCTTGCATGCCTTACTCTGTCCAAGTCTATTTCCACCTTATGATCTGTCTGGCCATGCTTACTATGATCTTCCTCCACTGCTCATAAATAAAGTGTTTCCCTGTACTGAGGTACACGTGACAATAAATCAAACCAATCAATCCTGGGTAAAGTATGGAATTTCTCACCCTATCAATGTCTCTTTTGGAAATAAGTGATCGCTGCCACTCCTCGTGTTTCAACGTCACCATTTCTTTCTCTCTCACAGCTCCACAGCTTAAACAATTAGCTTCTTTACTCTATCCTCATGTTACCATCACCCGTGTCTGTGGTAAGGAGATTATTCCTTACAAAGGAGATCAAATCTGTACAGAGTGCCCCAAATGCTCTCTTAGCCAGGCTCTACAACAGCAGGAAGATGGCTTTACTTATGTACTCGAATCGTCTTACAATGAAGGACAGCATACCATTGTCTGCACCCATTACTTACACAGGGTTTGATTTGGAGCAGTCAGAATAGACTTGGGAATGGGAGATCATGCTTCTCAAATTTGTTAGAGTTCTTTGATGAAGTGACCAGGAAGGTTGATGAGGACAGAGCAGTCGACGTAGTCTCTATGGATTTCAGTAAGGCATTTGATAAGGTTCCACATGGCAGGCTGCTCTGGATGGTTCCATCACGTGGAGTGCTGGGGTGACTGGCAAATTGGATACACAGTTGGGTTGATGGTCGGAAGCAGAGGGTTTAGTGGAAGGATGTTTGTCAGACCGGAGGCTGGGTCCATTGCTGTTTGTTATCTATGATTTGGTTGAGAATGTAGAAGTTATGATTAGTAAGTTTGCAGATGACACTAAAGTAAGTGGTAGCATGATCAGTGAGGAAGTTTATCAGAAATTGCAGCAGGACCTTAATCAGGTGGGGAAGTGGGCCGAGAAATGGCAAATGGAATTTAATATCAATGCGTGATGTCTTACATTTTGGGAACTCAAATCAAGGTAGGAGTTTCATGGTGCATGGAAAGATCTTCAAGAGTGTAGTGGGCAGAGAGACCTTGGAGTCCAGATGCACGGTTCTCTAAGAGTGGAGTCACAGTAGGCAGGGCAGTGAAGAAGGCTTTTGACACATTGGCCTTCATCAGGGAGGATATTGAGTATAGAGAAGCTGGGAAGTTATGTTGCAGTTACACAGGACTTTGGTCAGGTCGCACTTAGAGTCTTGTGTTCAGTTTTGTCACATTGTTATAGGGAGGATGCTATTAAATTAGAAAGAGTGCAGAAGAAATTTTCAAGGACGTTGCCAGGACCCATTGGTCTGAGTTACAGGGAGAATTTGGGCAAGCTAGGACCTTTTCTTTAGCGTGAAGGAGACTGAGGGAATCCTTATAGAGCTGAATAAGATCACGATGGTAGGGTTAATGCTCTCAGTCTTTTTCCAAGGTTTAGTGAATCGAGGACGAGAGAGGATCAGTTTAAGGTTAAATGGGAGGAATAAAAGGGAACTTGTGGGGCCACTTCTTTACACAGAGGGGTGGTACGTGGATGAGCTGCCAGCAGATGTGGTTGAGGGGGGTCCATTAACAACATTTCAAAAGCATTTGGATAAATATGTGGATAGGAAAGGACTGGAAGGATATGGGCCAACTGCAGGGAAATGGTGTTAGCGTGGTTGGACATTTACAAGCTGGAGGCGAACCCCTCCGTTAATTAAATCCAAACACCCAGAAAAGCTCGCCTCACCTCGTAATCTGTTAAAATATGAGCGACACAGATCTCCTACATTCCACAATTTAAACAAAAAATAACAAGTTAGTTTCTTAACTTTAATCGTGAACGCTAGAGGGGCTTCACAAATACAAGCCCCTCTATTCTTAGCTACTTACTATCTGACTCTGACTCTGTCAAAATCTGCTGTTCCAACAACCCACATATTAAACATTACAATCTCAAGACCACACAGTCTCCATCTTCCCCACTGTGTTCACTCTTCCAGCTGCTGATCTACCTGGGTCATGTTTTATTTTACTGCAAGTAGGTTTACATGAACATGTGTCTTTGATAGAGAGTGTTTGAGATGGCCAGTTAGCACTGCTGCTCTACAGCAGTTACTCTGCTTTTGGATGGCAGTGGCTCTCCCTCAAGTGTTCAAATGCTGGGTTTATCTCCTTCCAATGATACAATAATTCTCACATTTGATTGCTTTCCAGGTACCCAAACAATAATGTTCAAATTCCGTTGGCTTCTGGTATCCTGAACGTTATTTAAACTCTTTGGTTGTATTTGAATTGTTGTCAAAGCAGCAACCAAAACCCAGGTATCATTTCCCAGCTAATTGTGACATATGGAACAATCTGACCTTTAGCTGGCATCTGTGCTGTACTTTCCATTCAACAAAACCCGTTCTGTCTTAAAGTGACCTGACATGCTTTCAGCTTCATAACACCACCCCCCTTCAGAAAAAAAAAGAACCATCAGAATGAAAAGATGGCTTCGTTTCTTTTCCTCTAATTCTTAATCACATTATTATGAAATACAAAAGTATTAATCTCAGTTATATCATTCATATTAATTTTGCACACATATAAAACACTGGGATAAGTCAAATCTTATCAACACCTGTTCCTTTAAATCCGCGATAACACATCTGCTGTCACATTTTAGGACCCACAGCATGTACATTGTGTAAGTTTAAAGTCGGTGTGATAAGACTCCAATGAAATATTCTCATATTCTGGTCTTAAAATATTCCAAAAAAAGCGAGAGGTTTGTCGTTGTCCACAACCTTCTCCGACAATTTGTTTGTCACATAAACATTAAAATATTGTCAGGCCAGTGCGAAACTTAGTCATTCTTTTTCAGTAATGGAGATGTTGTATTTTTTTTCTGGTGGATATTGAGTTTTTTCGACAAGTAGCCAATTGGCCATTCAATCCCATCATCATCTTTCTGAATCAGTACATCTCCGACCCCTATATCCCGAGGGTTTCAGAATATTTGGTGCAGCTAAAACTGGTGCGGTGATTAATCCTGCTTTAAAATTCTCAAATGCCTCCTGGCATTGTTCTGTCCACCACAATTCTGTGTTCTTCTTTACTAAGTCCATCAGTGGTGCCAATATGCTGCTGAAGTTTGGAACAAACTTCCGATAGAATCCACTCAGTTCCAAAAATCGAAGCACCTCTTTCTTCGAGGATGGTTGTGGAAATTCCTTAAAGCCCTTCGTCTTTGTGTTCCATGGAGTCAATCTTCCATGTCCAATGTAATGTCCCAAGAACGTCACCTCTGCCTTCGTGAATTCTGTTATCTTTAAGTTTATTACCAAGTTTGCTTCTTATAATCGTTCAACATGCTCTGCCAACTGTAACAACTCAGCTTTCAATCACTTGCTAAAGATCACCACATCATACAGATAAACTACACAATTTGTTCATCTGACCATAACTCTGTTCCTGAGTCACTAAACCTGGCTTTGAATGGAATTCCTATCACTGGTAACAATACTAATACGTCATCCCCACAGGAAATCGTCAAAATATCAGAGTTTTTATCTGCCACGTGCTTCATTCTATGCTGTGCCCTTCAGGTGCTGTTTAGCGAACTCACCTACTCCATCTAATCTCTCCCTCACCTCACATACATAATCCGAGTGTGAGATCTCTGACTTCGGTCCTGTCAATTTATATTCAATTAATTCCAAAGGACCTCTCACTTCAAATATTAACTCAAAGGAAGTAAACTGAGTAGATTTATTTGGGACAAATAATTTTTGTCTAATGGCAAACAATTTAATGAGACACCTTCATTCCAATCATTCCGGTAATCCTGACAGTACACTGTTAATATGGTCTTCAGCGTCTGATGCTAACTTTCCAAGGCTCCCTGGGATTCAGGATGGGATGCCCTTGATTTAAACTGCTGTATGCCTAAACTATCCATGACTTCCTGAAACAGCTGAGCGGTCTGACTGAATCTCTCTGCGGAGCCCACAGTGAGTAAAGAAAGCTATCAACTCCTCCACCTCCCTTTTTATCTTCACACTCCATAATAGAATAGCCTCTGGAAATCTCATAGACACATCCATTATGGCGAGAAAATAATGGTTTCCACTTTTATTTTAGATAGGGGAGCGACACAACTAATCATAACCTACGTGAAATGTTCTTCGAATGCAGGAATTGGTAACAAAGGTGCTGGTTTTAGTACTGCATGTGACTTACCTACCATTTAGAATGTTTGACATGTACATCAAAAAATAACCACGTACTTGTGCATTCCAGTCCACTAGAAATGCCTCTGTACCTTAACCTGATTCTTCTGTACACCTCGGTGACCCCCTGCCGTTAGTTTATGAGCTACCCGTAACACTGTACGCTACCTCTAAAACAATCTGGTGCACTTCAGCCCATGTCCCTTCTGCAGTAACCTATCGGGCTCTCCATTTTAATTTTATGATTCTATCTTTAAGTTAATAACGTTCGACAATATATTCTGATTCCTTTTCTGTGTGTGTGCATGTGTATGTGTGTGTGCATGTGTGTGTATATATCTGTTATAAGTCCATGAGCCTTTCTGGACTAAACCCCTCTGCCTGACCCTCTGCCTGTTCAGGTTTTTCCTGCACCGTGACATCAAACAGGGGGTCAGTTCACTGCACATCAACTCCTTTGGCTTTTTATTACGGTTTTCCTGCCTGCTCTAACTTATGACAGTGGGATCTTGTTACTACACAGTCTGGAAAAAATCCTGGGTAATTTTCTTTTAACTCCCCAATTCCCGAGTTATCCTTTTGCCTTCTCCAATACAAGGGGTGCCACTCCCACCTTGGATCCTGTTAAATCGTTCACAAGAATAAACTGTATTCCTGGAAATGACACTCTGTTACTCACTGTCACTGTTACTGCCCCAACCTTGAATTGGCATTCCATCCTAATGTTACACAAGGGAATACTTAATTTCTAACCCCATTCCACAAATTGTCACGATCTTGATTAATATGTCAGAAAGAGTGAAAATACTTTCATCTCTCACTATTAGAGGCCGAGAGAAAGTGAGGGCTGCAGATGCTGGAGATGAGAGTTGAAAAGTGTGGGGCTGGGAAAGCATAGCCAACCAGGCAGCATCTGAGGGGCAGAAGAGTTGACGTTTCAGGCATAAATTCTTCATCATGAAAGTGGGAGGTGGGGTAAGGGAGGGGGAAGGGGGCCGAGAAATAAATAGGAGAGTGGGAGTGGAGCTGGGTGTACGATAGCTTGGAAGGGGCTAGGTAGATGCAGGTGGGGTGTGATGGTGATAGCTCGGAGAGGAGGGTGTTGTGGATAGGTGGTAGGACAACTAGAACCCTCAAACTAGAACTATCATCAACGTTGACTTCACCAAATTCCAAATCTCCCCTCCCCCAACCTCTCCCAGATCCAACCGTTCAACCTCGCACTGTCCTCTTGGACTGCCCTAACTGGCCAGCTTCCTTCCCACCTACCGACTCCATCCTCCCAACCGACATATCACTATTACTCCCACCTACATCTTCTTATCGCCTTCCCAGTGACCCTCCCACCAGCCCAGCTACTACCCTCGTATTTATCTTTCAGCCCCCATGTCTCCCCCGCCAAATTCCTGACGATGGGTTTCTGCCTGATATTCAATTGTCCTGCCGTCTGGATGCTGCCTGATCTTTTGTGCTTTTCCAGCGTCTCTCTTATCAACTGTTAGAGACTGGGCAGATCCCATATCTCACAAAATTATAACTTCTTGTCCTTCTCCCCCTGATATTTCTGAGTAAACTCTATCCACAGAGGCGAATTCTTTCAGAGATCAGGTACCGACTCCATACCCAGACCCTTCCTCGGCTGTGCACTCTCCTGCAGCTCCTCGGCTCTACTTGGGGTCTCCTTTACCAGTTTCACTAATTCCACTGGGCTTAGCCTCTACTACCACATCTTTCCCCAAAGTGCCTTCATTCAACGCCCAGCACGGTGTGTCCCAACTTACAGCAGTGAAACCACCTTTTCCCAGTGCCCTTCTTAAACCATCAGCACTGTCATTTTATGTGTTCCACGCACTTATAGTGAGAACACCTGAGGCGTTTCACCTCCTTTCAACCCCTTTGGGCGTCTTTTTTCACCTGTGGTAAACTATTGTGCGCTACTGTTTGCTTTGTAATGTGTGATCGTCCCTTCTCCCAATTTCTATCCCTCATAGCATGTAAATTCTCCCGGAAGCGAAATTTCATCTCATGCACCAATGCATATTTACCTGCCATTTCTGCCGCGCTTCTCGCTTCTTGAACTTTCTGTTCGTGCACATGAATTCTTACCATCTCTGGAAGTGAGTCTTTAAACTTCTCCAGCAGATTAATCTCCCTTCGAGCCTCACAGGTCTTATCTATTTTTAAGTCCAGCACCCAACTATCAAAATGACTGTAGTTATTTCTTTCAAACTTAACATAAGTCTGACCTGGTTCTGTCTCTATTTTTATGAACTTCTGTCTATATGCTTCTAGTACCAATTCATAACCAATCAAAATAGCCAATTTGACATCTGCATAATCTCTTGACCCCTCATCCGACAGCGCTGCACATACCTCACCAGCTGTGCCCACCAGCTTAGTCTGAACGAGCATTACCCACAAGATCACTGGACACGTCATCTGCCAAGTCATTTTTTTCAAATGAAATAAAAAACGTTTTGACATTTTTCTCACCGAAATATGGCAAGGCACTAACCTAATTGTATACATCCTGACGTTCTCCCTTCATCTCCATCTTGTTAATTTAACTTTCTTGTCTAATTCCCAACTTCTGAATCTCAAATTCTCTCTCTCTTTCTTTTTCCTCTCCTTCTCTTTTTTCTCTCTCTGTTTCCATCTCTTTCTTTATCTTCTAACTTCAGTTGCCATATTTGCAATTTAAGTTTTTTCTAACTCTACTGCAGTTGTTTGTTTCTTTGATACATCAAAGTGCTTGACCAACTCCATTATAATTTCAGCTTTCCTTTTTTCCCTGGTTAAACCCAATTCCAACCTATTTGCTAATTCTAAGAAATGTCCTGCTTCTGTCTTTCTAAACTTTCTTGGCAAATTTGGGAACCTCTTTAGTAATTCTAAAAGCCTTTTCCCTCACTTTTAATTTAAACAACCACCCGTAAACAACATTAAACAGATTTTCCGACTGGTTTTATTTGACGATCTAGGTCACTAATTGCAACGTCTTGGAATTTGCTGGGACATTTTGTACCTGAAATCTGTTCAAATCTGTCCCAGTCCATTACGGCATGGCCCCAAACTGTGAAGACATCTATGTCGAGGACTTCTGTTAATTAAAACCACAAACCCAAGAAAGCTCACCTCACCTCGTAATCTGTTAATACATGAGTGACAAAGAACTCCCAAATTCCACTAATAAAAGAAAAATAACAGTTTGTGTGTATGCAAGTTAGCTCGCTGTGCTTGAAGGTTTGTTTTCTGATGATTCGACACGATGACTAGGTAACATCATCAGTGAGAGTCTCTGCTGAAGTGCTGGTGGTATGTCGCGCCTCTCTATTTATAGGTCTTGGGTTCTTAAGATGGGTGATGTCATTTCCAGTTCTTTTGTTTTACAAGAGAAGGTAGATAGGATCTAAATTGATGCGTTTATTGATGGACTTCTGGTCAGAATGCCATTCCTCTCAGAATGTCCTTGCGTGTCTTAGTATATGTGTGCTTTGTCGCAGTCAAAGTGGTGCCCTTCTTTGTCTGTATGTATGGAACATAGTGATAGTGCGTCATGTCTTTTGGTGGCTAGTTGGTGTTCATGTATCCGCGTAATACAACAACAGGACAGTTTCAATGGTGGAACAATGATTTTATATACACTGTTTAATCGATGTGTGTGTGCAGCTAAGTAACATTTTTCATATGTGCACAACACATTCTAAATGAACAATGGAGACACAGTTAACAAAAAGTGGTGCATATGATGTATAACATTTATAAAACATTAAAACATCATTTGATTCTCATCTAAAATGATATGTTCCCCTTCTCTCAACGATCCCTCCTTTTCTGGAATTCTCCACTCCAATCTCTCCTTCTTATCAGGATGTGTATTATAAACTCTTGCTTCTGGTGTCACAACTTATTTCAGTTAATCCCCTTTCTACCAGAATTCAATATATTGGCCTGTTGGATATTTTCCAAAGCTAGTGTCTGTCATATTATTGGAAATAAAAATTTTGGCATCAGGGCCAGCATTTGAACACATTGCTCTGTTGTCCATGCACTGTACAAAGGACCACGGCACACAGGAATTGCCAAAACATTGAGGGATGTGCATCTACTTCTTTCGATGATCTAGTTTTCTCATTTTTCACATTTCCTTATCTATGTTGTCTCGCTCTTTCTCTCTTTGTATCGAGTGAAGAAATTTACCAATTATTCTTTGCGTCTCTTCTCTCAAAGCTCCTTCTTTCGGTTTATATCTATTGCTCTCTTCTTGATGTAATGTTATTATAATTGAACAATGTAACTACAATGACATGTGGGAGGAGCTGGCCAGAGTTAATTGGAAGGGGAGCCGAGCAGGGCAGACCATGGAACAGCAAAAGCAGGAATTTCTGGGGATATTTCGGAGGATATCAGAAATTCATCCCAAAGGAGATGAAACATACTCATGGCAGGACAAGGCAACTATGAGTAATAAGGCATCAAACCAAAAAAAGAAACATACAATGTGGTGAAGATGATTGGGAATCCAGAGAATTTATTGGCTCTGAAACTACATAAGTCTGGCATCACTGACACTACAGAGCTCTTAATCACGGTCAGGGAGAGAAACAGAGGGAAACACATTCACTTTAAACACAGAAGATGGTATTACTCAAGGAAAAAGATTCAGATGAATTAAATAATTGAATTAAAAACAGTTAATTGGTTTCGCAGAATGTGTCAGATTGAAAGCATGACACGGGGAGAGACCCTCAGCAGAATGAGAGTATGAAAATGGAAGTGTTACCACATCAGAAACCAGAGTAGGTCACTGAGTACATGACTGATGGGTGAATGGGTCTCGATGTGAACTAAGGGACAGACAGCAGAATTGCGTTGCAGATATTGCAGCTCAAAACTGCGTATTTATGTAGTGCTATAGACTACAGCAGCAGAAGCAAAACAGCATTCAACCACAACCTGTAACTTTTAGCCTCGAATAATTTCCTCAGTCTGCCATTACCATCAATACGATCTATGTTTCAGTAATGACTGTGGGTGAACATGACAGGGTCAGAACCACGTGAACCTAAACCTGATGCTAACCCATTAAAGCTACCACACTTGACCAACAGATCTGATCGAAGCTCCGCAATCCTGTCACATTCTGTCATAAATGGTGATGGATGATTAAACAAATGACTGGAGCAAAGGGCTCCACAAATATCCCCTTCCTAAATAATTGAACAGCTCTGCACATCAGTGTAAAAGACCAGGATGTGGTATCTGCACCACCCTCAGCCAGAAGTGTGGAGTTGATGATCAACCTCACACTCGTCATGATACCCACAAAATCACAGATGCCCGTCTTCAACCAATTCGAATTGCTGTTCGTGACATGAAGAAACAGCTGAACACAGTACGTACGAAAAAGGCAATGGGCCCTGACACCATTCTTGTAATAGGACTGAAGACTTATGCTGCACAACAAGCCGTGTCCCTGGGGAAGCTGTTTCATTCCAGCTCCAACTCTGACATCTCCCTGGTAATGTGGAAAATTACTCAACTATGTCCAGTTCCTAAAAGGATTATAATTACAATCTGGCCAGTTACCTCCCCCTCAGATCCACCACGACAGTCAAATTGGTGGGAGTTCTTTTTGATAGAGTTATCAAGCAGCACAGAAATAACCTACTCAGTATGATTTCAGATAGGTCCCCATGTTGAGATGGTGCTGCTGTGGAAAGGTCACTGGATAACTAATCCAGACCAGGCTAATTCTCTGCCAGCTGGTGTAAGTTAAACACAATTGACAAAATATTAAGTTGCAAAATCTGGTGTCCGTAAATAGTGACCTTCAAGCCAATGTCGATTGTACACACCAATTTGATTCACAAATGTCCTTTCAGAAAGTGAATCTCCCGTGCTTTCCTGGTCTGGCCTAAACGTGACTGCAGACACACAGACATGTGATAAACTTTGCAATGGTCTCTGAATCCGCCAAACAAGACATTCTATTGTATCAAACTGTTCAGGGGTCTAAAGGATAAAACCAGACAGGACACCTGGCCCAAGCCTCGGTATCGGAAAAAGGGAATGTGAAACACAGTCCTGTTGACCCTGCAGAGACCTCCTTCCCAACATCTGAGAGTTTGTGACTAACCTTGGGAAGCTATAAAGTAGGAAGTGCAGTAGTCCATTTGGTCTGTCGGGTTTGCTACCCAATTCGATATAATGATACCTGGCCCTTTATTTCCATATCGTTCTCCTTCTCTCCCACCATTCCTTTACTGTCTCTAAATCCTTATTTATATTCAGTGTCTTGGCTTCCAGGTTCGAGCGCATTCTCCAGGTTCACCAGTCACTGAGTGCAGACATTTATTGTCATCTCATTGCAGAATGGTCTGTCTGTACCTAATACTGTGGACCCTTGTTTTCGACACCACAGCCAGGGGAATTATTATCCCTGCTTCCAATCCGTCTCACCCTGTCAGAGCTTTATATATTTCATTGAGATCTCCACCCATTTTCCTAAACCCCATGGAATACAGGCCCAGTCGCCCCAAAGTCTGCTCCTACAACAAGCCTGTCATCACAGAGAACAGTCTGGTCATCCTTCACTGCTCCCCCTCAATGTCAGGTTTGTCCTTTATTATGTACTGAGACCAAATCTGCACAGAATACTGCACAGTGTTTGAGATAGGGTCTCACCAAAGCCCTCTACAGCTGCAGTAAGACACGCTTACCCCTGGACTCAAATCCCCCTGAAATGAAGGTCAGTTGATCTTCCGAACTGCATTCTGCTCCTGCAATATTGCTTTCAGTGACTGGTCTACAGGGAGATCCAGATCCTTTGCAATGTTACAACTCCCCAGTTGGTAGGCCTATGTACACTGGGCAGCGTGTGAATGCCATTCCCAGTATTGCCTTGTGGGTTCAGACCTCACTGTGCTGCAGGGACCTCGGAGGGCCGCGCAGAAGGAAACAACAAAAAGGCCCATACTTCGCTTTTCAGATCAACATGTTTCAAACAATCCCTTTTCAAACGAAAAGCTGCCAATCTCTTGTTCCCACCAAAGGGCACACTGTCACCTCAACCCACCTTGCTCTCCATCTGCCACGTATTTGCCCATTCACTCCACTTGTCTTAGTCACCTTGAAGCTTTTTTACAACCTTCTCACCCACTCACAATCCAACATCCTTTAGTTCTATCAGCAGGTTGGGATATATTGTGTTTGATTCCTGCAACTAAATGTTTAATGGGTATTGTGAACAGATGGGACCTGAGCACCGATCTCTGTGATATCCCAGCAACCTTGCTGAACATTGTACAATCATTGGCAACCATCTCCACTTCTGACCTTATAATAGAGGCAAGGTCATTGATCAAGAAGCCCTGAAGATGTTTGGGCGTAGACCACTGCGCGAGGGACTCCTACAGACTTGTCTGGAGCTGAGTTGACTGGCCTTTATCAACAATGACCATCTTCCGACGTGTCAGGTATGATTCTAACCAGCGGGGAGTTTGCCCTGATACCCATTGATTCCAGTTTTGCTAAGGCCCCTTGATAACACACTTGGGCGAAGGCAGCCTTGATTTAAAGGGCTGTCACTCTCACCCCACCTCTGTAATTCAGCTCTGTTGTCCATGTTTGAACCACGGTAATGAGGTCAGCAGCTGAGTGGCACTGGTGGAGCCCAAACTGGGCGACATTGACCAGGTTATTGCTGAGCAAGTGCTGCTTAAAAGCACTGAGACCTTCCACCACTTTACTGATGATCGAGAGTAGACTGATGCGGTGGTATTGGCCGGATTGGATTTGGTCTGCTTTTTATATACAGGAGATAGTTGGGGTAATTTTCCATGTAATCGGGGAAATGTTGTTGTAATGGTATTAGAACAGCTTGGTGAGGGTAGTGACAAGGTCTGGAGAACAACTTTTCAGTACTATTGCCAGAATGTTGTCAGGGTATGTACCCTCTGGGGTATCCAGTGTCTCCAACTGAATCTGGATATCGCGTGGAGTGAATCAAATTGGCTGATGACTGGTAACTGAATTGTTGAGGACCACTGGAGGAGGCCGAGATGGATCATCCACTCAGCACTTCTGACTGAAGATTGTTGGGAATGCGTGAACGCTATCTTTTGCACTGAAGTGCTAGGCTCTTCCATCATTAAGAATGGGGATACTTGTGGAATCTCCTACTCCGATGACTTGTTTAATTGTTCATAACTATTCTCAACTAGAAGTAGAAGGACTGCAGAGCTTAGATCTGCACCGTTGCTTGTGGGATCACTTAGCTCTGTCTATGACGAACTGCTTATGCTGTTTGCCACACAGGTAGTCATGGTTGGTGACTTCATCAGGCAGACACCTCATTTTCAGGTATTCCCAGTGCTGCTCCTGCCCTCCTGCACACTCCATTGAATCAAGGTTGATCCTCTGGCTTGATGGTAATTGTTGTGAGGGGGATATGCCAGGCCATGAGGTTGTGCTGGAGTACAATTCTACTGCTACTGATGACCCACAACATATTATCAAAACCCAGACTTGAGCTGCTAGATCTGTTCAAAGTCTGTCCTATTTAGCATGGTGACAGTGCCACCTAAAACGGTGGAGGTTATTCTCAATATGCAAGTGTGACTTTATCTCCACAATGACTATGCAGTGGTCACTCTTACCCGATACTGTCATGGACAGATACTTCTGCAGCTGGCAGATTAGTAAGGCTGTGGTCAAATATGGCTTTTCCCTCTTGTGGGTTCCTTCACCACCTGCCGCAGACCGAGTCAAGAAGTTATATCCTTTCGGACCCAACCAGCTCAATCAGTAATGCTGCTGCTGAACCACTCTTTTTGTGGACATTGACGTCCCTAACCCAGAGTACATTTTGTGCCTTTGCCACCCTCAGTGCTTCCTCCAAGTGTTGATCAGCATGGAGGAGTACTGACTCATCAGTTGGGAGAGGCTGGTACATGGTAATCAGCAGGAGGCTTCCTTTCCCATGTGTAAACTATCACTATGAGTCATCATGGGATACAGAGACACTGTTGAGGACTCCCAGAACTATTCCCTTCAAACTGTATCCCACGGTGCCACCACTTCTGCTTTGTCTGTCCTGCTGGTGAGAGAGGAGATATCCGGGGAAGGTGATGGGGTGTCAGGGATATAGTCATACTCACAGAATCAGACCTTAAATACAATGTCAGGCTGTTGCTTCACAAGTCTGTTTATTTCTATTCACTGTCTCCTGCCAGCTGTCCCATTCTTGAAGCATGGCCATATATTCACCCCAATCCACGAAGATTTGATTTTGCAAACTAGGCTTGGAGCTTTACCAAAATCTTTCTGAAAATCCACATGTTTTACATCCATTGCTTCTCTTTCATTTGTCTCCCAGTCTGTTTCTCAAACATAATTCCCATTTCATAAATCTATGTTAGTGTTGTCTATGACCATTATTTTCAGTCCCAATAATTTCTCCCAAACGATTTACGTACTATGTTCTATGTTCCATGTTCTATTTCGTTTTCCACGCCAGACGTGGTTTTCCTGGTATTGTCAGAAAGTTCTGTGAAGACAGAACTGGAGTAGTGGATTCATAGTTTTGCCATTTCCCTGTTTCCCATTCTCCATTCTCTGGTTTCAAACTGGAAAAAACCTGCACATTTTTTTCATACTTCTCACATTGACATAATTTGACAAGCTATAACAGTTCACTCTTATACCCTTTGTGAACATTATCTTCAGAAACCCATCAATTCTTGTGTTCAGCTGCTCAATCATTGACCTTCCACATCATATACTCACAGGAGCATAGTCTCTGTGCCAACAGAAATACATCACGATCTATATTAGTCCAACTTTCCGACAAAAGGCTCATAGCCTGGAATGTTATGGCACTTCCAAGTGCTTGTCCAAGTACTTTTAACAGTTGAGAGGTTAACCTTGATAACTCCCCTCTCAGAAAGTACTTTCCAGACCCCAACACCCTCTGGGTGAAGAAAAAGTCATCTTTAAATCCTCTCTGAACCTCAAACCCTTCACTTTAAAAGTGTGCTCCCTTGTTCTTGACCCTCTGTCTAAAAGAAACAGCTACTGTCTATCCACCCTGTCGATGCCCCTTGTTAACTTATCCTTCTGAATCACATCCCCCTCAGCCTCTCTGTCAAAAGTAAACAACCTGAGCTTATCCAGCCTCTCTCCATAGCTGATATGCTCCATCCCAGGGAACATCCTGGTGAATCTCCTCTGCAACCCCCTCCAGTACAATCACATCCTTCCTTATAATGAGGCTCCCAGAACGACATACAGTACTCCATCATGGACTAAACCAAGCCCTGTATAGCACTTATAATCTATTCCCTGATTAATAAATGCTCCATCCAAGGTTCAATAACAAGAGGGATTGAGTATAGAAGCAAAGAGGTGCTTCTGCAGCTGTACAGGGCCCTGGTGAGACCACACCTGGAGTACTGTGTACAGTTCTGGTCTCCAAATTTGAGGAAAGACATTCTGGCTATTGAGGGAGTGCAGCGTAGGTTCACGAGGTCAATTCCTGGAATGGCAGGATTGCCTTACACGGAAAGACTGAAGCGACTGGGCTTGTATACCCTTGAGTTTAGAAGACTGAGAGGGGATCTGATTGAAACGTATAGGCTTATGAAAGGATTGGACACTCTGGCAGGAGGGAACATATTTCCGTTGATGGGGGAGTGCCGAACCAGAGGACACAACTTAAAAATACGGGGTAGACCATTTAGGACAGAGATGAGGAGAAACTACTTCACACAGAGAGTGGTGGCTGTGTGGAATGCTCTGCCCCAGAGGGCAGTGGAGGCCCAGTCTCTGGATTCTTTTAAGAAAGAATTGGATAAAGCTCTTAAAGATAGTGGAGTCAAGGGGTATGGAGATAAGGCTGGAACAGGATACTAATTAGGAATGATCAGCCATGATCATATTGAATGGCGGTGCAGGCTCGAAGGGCAGAATGGCCTACTCCTGCATCTATTGTCTATTGTCTATTGTCTATTGTCTATTGTCAATTCTTAACTAGTCCATTACCCTGTTCAGTCACATTCAGGGATCTGTGGAGAAACACCCTCTGAGCTCCCTAGTGTGCTGCCAGTCATTGTGTACACCCCATGTCTGGTTCCTCCTTCCAAAGTACATCAACTCATATTTATCAGGATCACATTCCATCTGCCATTGATCTGCCTATCTGATCATTCCACTTGTATTTTCCTGTAAAATCAGAACTTCGTCCTCACTACCAACCACCCGGCCAATCTTTGTGTCAAACACAAACTTACTTATCACAACTCCCACCCCTCCACCCACTCACCCTCCAGATTCACATCTATACCATTTATGAATGCTACAATTAATAAGGGACATAGCAGTGATCCCTGTGGTACACCAGGGGACACTGGTCTCCGGTCACACAAACAGCCTTCTCCCACCACCCTCTGCCTCCTGACACGAAGACAATTTTCGCTGTAACTTTTCAAGTTATCCTTGATACTCTGAGATTTTACTTTATTTTTTTCAGTTTCCCATGCGGAACTTTGTCAAAGGCATTGCATCAAAACTAAATAAGCGACCTCCTCAAACGAATTGAATCAACTCCATTAGTGTGACTTCACTCTGATAAAGTTATGATGATTATCCCTGATCAAGCCTTGCCATTCTGATTGGAGTTCAATTTTCTCCTTCTCTATTTTCTCCAGTAGTTTCCCGAACAGTGATTTAATACTCGCTCGTCTAGAGTTTCCTGGTCTACCTCTACCACCCTTACAGTGAAGTGCAATCATAATAGCTGTTCTCCAGTCCTCTGGCACCTCCCCTATTGTCAGATTCTAATTAAAATTTCCAGTCAGCGTCTTTCCTCCCTTAACTCCAACAGTATCCAGACCTGCAGATTGGTCCAATTTTATACCAGACAAAGCCTCAAACAGCCGCTTGTATTTTACATCAAACTCTTTTCAAGAGCTTTCCAGTCCATCTTCTCGAATTCTGTACCTGCATCCTCCTTCTCCCAAGTAAAACATCTGTGATGTTTACATGTAACAATCTATCAATGTTCTCCGGGTTGACACACTGATTGCCCCTTTGGTTTCTAATGGACACTAACTGTTTGCTGATTATTCTGTTCTACTTGTCCGTGTAGAATAAATCATGGGATTCTCCCTCATCTCTCCTGCTTGCACTTCTCCATGTCCCTCGGTTGTTCTCTCCCCTCTATGTTTCTAAGTTTCACTAAAATCACCTCTCATCTTTTGAAACTCGAGATCACAGGCTGAGTTTCCCCATCAGACAATCTTGCCATTTTAGGGATTAATCTGGAGAATACCTTTTGCAGTTCGTCTGTAGTATATTCTATCTTAGATTGGGACTCCAAACGGTACACAATACTCTCAGTTTAGTCTCAGCAACACTCTGTGCGGCTGGCGCAAGACATCTTCTATATTTCAATTACATTCACATGAATGTAAACCTAATTTTTCTTTTCCTATTTGCTTGTGTTTAGATTACATTGCGTTACAGTGTGGAAACAGGCCCTTCGGCCCAACAAGTCCACACCGACCTGCCAAAGCACAACCCACCCATTCTCCTACATTTACCCCTTACCTAACACTACGGGCAATCTAGCATGGCCAATTCACCTGACCTGCACATTTTGGACTGTGGGAGGAAACCAGAACACCCAGAGGAAACCCACACAGACACGGGGAGAATGTGCAAACTCCACACAGTCAGTCACCTGAGGCGGGAGTTGAATCCGTGTCTCTAGCGATGTGAGGTAGCAGTGCTAACCACTATGCCACTGTGCCGCCCAATTCTTCCCAATTCCTTTTACTTTAACTTCTCTTATGATGTTAGTGGGAGAGTTCTTAAAAAAGATCCTCTTGAATATCCAACGATACGTTATCCATTAGCTCCTCATTGCCTACGTCCACAAGAATCATCTTCAAACCATTCCAAAAAATGTTTGCCACTTATGGTTTTCGTTTCATCGATGCATTATCATCCTCCCCAGTTTTCCCATTACCTTCTATATATCCAGTACCACGTTCTTTATAATCGAGCCCAACAGACACCCGACCGCGGATGACAAGTTACTGATCTGTAGTTCACCACTCTCCATCTTCATCCTTTCTTAATCTGTTGGATAATATTTGTAACCTTTGCCTTATCCAGATTGGCTAAATATCTTTCAGGAATGTATTGGAAAACAACGTGATAATCTGCGATGCAATCAATATGCCTATTGCTGCTTCCTCTGAAATTCTTGTATGAAGTACATCTGATCTGTCAGATTTATAAATACTCAATCCAGCTTTCTTTTAAAAGAAGACCTCAACACTGATAAGAATGATCTTAGATTTTACTTACACAAGTACCATGGTCACTTGGTATTTCTGGAAGAATTTCTGGATATTCTGCCTTGAAGATAGACACAAAAAAACTGTTTCTTTTCCCTGTGATTTCTCTGTTGTCTTCAATAAATTATTCTGTCTGCACACCCACTGTTCCATATTTGACCTTGTTTTTATTTTTGTTTCATACACTGATGTACTTTTTTTGCAGTCTTTATGTTTTTCTTTTGTTTGTATGCTTTTTCACTTTTTGATTTTCTTTTCTTGGTCATCCATTGCTGGGTCCTATATTTCTCCTAATCCACTGGCTTACTACGGTACTTGGCATTTTTCTAAGCTAATTCCTGTGATCTAATAGATAGTTGAAGGTGAGGCTGAAAGGGTTAGGTCAGAGAGGCGGGTGGAGCAGATTGATCGGAAGGAAGATGAACACATAGGAACGTTCAAAAGGGGGTAGGATGCTGAGTTGGAAGATTGGACTGGGATAAGGTACAGTTAGGGTAAATGGGGAAAAGGGTGAAACCTACATTAATCCCCTGTGGTTGGAGTGTCCCAAGGTAGAAGAGGAACCTTTCTCATCCATGCTTCGGGTGGTTAGGGTTTGGCAATGGAGGAGGCCCAGGACTCTCACGTCCTTGGCAGAGTGGAAAGGGGAGTTAAAGTGTTCAGCCACAGGTCGGTGGAGTTGGTCAATGTGGCTATCCCAGATATGTTCTCTGAAATGATCCACCTGCCTTACCAATGTAGAGAAGACCACACTGGCTTTAATGCATGTAGTAGATGAGGCGTTCTGTCTCCCTTCATCACCTTTCACTTTCAACCCCACCTTCATCTACCTATCGCATTCCTAGCTACCTCCCTCCTGCCACACCGCCTTCTCATTTATCTCTCAGCCACCTTCATCATAAGCCTCATTCCTGATGAAGGGCTTCTGCCCAAAACGTCAATTCTCCTGCTCCTAGTACGCTGCCTGACTGTGCTTTTCCAGCACCACACTTTTCGACTCTGATCTTCCAGCACCACACTCTTCGACTCTGATCTCCAGCATCTGCAGTCCCCAATTTCTCCTCACACCTTCAGGGCTTGCATGATTCAGATTTATGACAGTTACTTCAATTAAAACAAAAACTACCGTGTACTCAAACAGCATAAAGGAAAACCAATGCATTGTGGTCACGGTTCCCAAAAGGTCCTTTACAGCAAAGTTTTCAATTAGTTCTTTTGATCATTCAACATCAATTTCTAAATAACCTGATCTCCAGCTCAGTGCTCGACAAAATGTTAATGCCAGCTATCTAACACATGCTCATGAAATCCATTTTTCCCAGCATTAGCATTCAGTTGGGTTAACACAGTTTAGATATAATGTAAACAGTACGTTATTACTGCAGTAACCACAAATGTGTATATCTCATTTCCTGTTTTATAACATGTCCAGCATTTGTATAGCAGCTTTCACTTTGATATATAACTCCCATCAATGTTTCCTTCTCCTTGCTGTTTTTGCACTCCACCTTACTAGATTCTGGAGAATCTGAGCGATGTGGGATTTGGGGAGATTAATGGTAGGGATCATCTCGCCACATCATTTATGATCTTCTTAAGCATCATTGTGACATTTTCTCCAGATCTCCTGTTATGCTAGTGGAGTAGAGAAGGACAAGGATCGTTCATAACTGCTCTGTATTTCCCCCAGAGAGCTGAGACTGCTCTTACCTGGGTGGGAACCTTACAGCAAGCTGATAAAGCATTGCTGCTGCTGTACAGGGTCTTAGTGAGATCACATCAGGAGTAGTGTGTACACATTTCGTCTCTTCAATGAAGAAAGGATGTTGTTACATTGGAAGCAGCTCAGAGATGGTTCCCTCAGCTGATTCCTGCAATGAAGGTGCTCGCTTATAACTAAAGGATGATCAGGTTGATCCAATAGTCATTGGAGTTTACAAAAATAAAGGATGATCTGATTTCAACATAGATGACAGGAAGGAGTCAACAACTGAAGAGAATTACACAGATAATGCAGGAATCCATTCCGTTCTCCAGCCTGTTTCACAGGAACAACAGGAGGATATTCAGGCCTTTGACCCTGTTACACCAGAATAGGACGACACTGTTCAGCCCCTGGAGTCGAATGTATATTTACAGGAGGAGGCCAATCAGCCCCTCGAATCTATAACACTGGCCCCAGAGTAGGTCATGCTGCACCAGTATCCTGTTACACAGCAACAGGATCAGTCCATTCAGCCTCCTCAAGTTCGTAACATAGGAACTGGAAGTGGTCACACAGTGACTGGAGATTGTTACACTGGGATAACAGGAGGCTATTCAGACCCACCGAGTCTGTTGCAAGGGAAATGTGTTAGGATAAAAACTATCTGAGACTTTTTTCGTGAGAAAGGAGGAGGTAATTCAGACAAGTGTCTGTTGTATGGGAACAAAAGAAGACCAATCGTTCCATTGGTCCCATCTCTGGGATACATGAGGAGACCGTTCAGTATCTCCACCGATTATGGAGAAATATGAGAAGACCCATCAGACCCTCAAAATGTTACACAGTAACGGGAAGATTCCATAATCCCCCACCCCTCTAACGCATCAACAAGAGGTAGTCATTCTGGCCTTGGAGATGACAACATGGGAATATCAGAAAGACTTCATCCCATCGATTTTGAATCCAATTCAGCCCCACATACCGCTTATACAGCAATTGGAGCACATCTCTTAAAACCCTTTTGCCCATCAAACAGGAATTCAAAGAAAATGTAAAGGTTTTAGAAAGGGAAGAACTTATAATAACTGAATACATTAGGGAGTAAAATGTAACAATAAAGTATTGTAATTTAAGGCAAATTATTAGAATCCATTGTATGGACATTTGCAAACATAAACCACAATTCATCAGAATCAATATGGTTTTACAAAAGATAAATCATGATTGAAGTGTTTTGTTGAGTTATTTAAAGATGTGAAAAACAAGGTGGATAGTGGGAATCCTGGAGATGGAGTATATCTGGTCTTCGTGAAGGATTCAGATACGTCACTTGTCCAAAGAGTGAGTGGTAAGATCAGACAGCATCAGTTTAGAAGTAATTTATTGGTTTTGATGGAGGATTGGTTAACCAACAAAATGCAGTCACATGAATTAACTGTGTCATTTTCTATTGGAAAATGCAATTTGTTGGATGCCATAGATTTCAGTTCTCATGCTTCAACCATTTGTGATCAACATTATTACTCGGTTGACGGGATAGAAAATACTATAGGGAGGAGAAAGTGAGGACTGCAGATGCTGCAGATCAGAGCTGAAAATGTGTTGCTGGAAAAGCGCAGCAGGTCAGACAGCATCCAAAGAAAAGGAGGGCTGATGCCCGAAACGTCGATTCTCCTGTTCCTCGGATACTGCCTGACGTGCTGCGCTTTTCCAGCAACACATTTTCAGCTCTAGGAAATACTATAGCCACATTTTCAGATGACACGAACATTGGTGGGAAATTACCTCGGAATGATTATGCAAGAGATTTAAAAACTATATGAATAGGTTGGGTGAATGGGCCAACATTTGGCAATGAAAATTAAAGTGGATAAATATGGGGTTATTCAAGTTGGCCAGTCTAATAAAACGGCAAATTATTATCTAAATGGAGAGAAACTTCAAAGTTCTTAAGTGCAGAGGGATCTGGGTGCCTGCTTGCATATCACAGAAAACCTGCTTGCGGGTAATTGAAGTTATGAGGAATGCAAGCATAACTTCAGCGTTTATTTGTAAAAGGATGGAGTAGAAAGGTTGCTGTAACTATGCAAGGCATTAGTGAGGCTGCAACTGGAGTACAGTTTGGGTGTCCTGCAGAATGAGGTATTTCCATTGGAGGCAACTCAGAAGAGCTTCATTAGAATGATTCCATATTTGAAGTGTTTGTCTTATGTACTGTCGAGTTTATAAGAATGAAAGGAGAGGTCATTGAGGTCTGTAAAATGCTAAAGGTAATTGAAAGTGTAGCTGTGGAGTGGATATTTTTTCATGTTGCGCAATCTACAATAAGAGACGAGAGTTTGAGGATTGAGAGATGGCAGGAAAGTGGAACAGAGGCCGCAATGACATCAGCCATGATTGTATTCCATGGCGGAGCAGGTTCGAGGGGTTGGATTCCTGACTGATTCTCCTTGTTCATATTCAGCTTTACGACTGTGTTACACAGTAATGGGGGAGGATTCAGTATCAAACAGGAAGCAGGCACTCTGGATAAATCAGTCTAAATCATTTGACAGAACATCACCAGTGGAGCCACACAGTGACCAATGCTGGGTCCTCCACTATTTACAATCTATATCAATGATCAGGAGGATGGAACAGACATAGAGATACTGAGTTTGGTCATGTTGCTGTGATAAGCAAGAGATTAAATTATCAAGAGATGGTAGAGGGTCTACAGATAGATAGAGAGAGGTAAAGGCAATGGATAATAATTTGGCAACTGCAATGTAACATGATATAATCTGTCATTTCATTTACAGGAATAATGGAAGGCAGTATGTTACTGAAATGGATTAATGATACTGTGTACTGGGGGGTTCATACCCATTCAGACATGGGAGGTTTTGTTCCATCCCTGATCGTCAGCTCCCAGACACTCCAACTGACCCTATTGCTCTCCATACACGTGGAATGTTTTGAAGTGTTTGGTTGGTGATGGGGGGTGCTGTTATCAAACGTGTATCAAGGGGATTGTCTTTATCCCAGATACATTCATTCCTTTCTACAAGGAGATCTGAAGACGATGGGAATGGCTGCCTGCTTGTGAATGAAGAGGCTGTGGCTGCAGTGAGGACAGGGGTATTCACCAACAAGCTGTACTGTGATGGGCACGCTGCAAGATTAATACAGAGAGTGCTCCTTCAATTCCTCTACTTCTACCCATTGACACGGCTACTCCGCAGATGCCATGTACACCATCGGGAATCCCACTATACTGGATACACCCGGCAGCTCCCTGCTGAGGGAGAAACAATGTATTTACCTCATCCACCATATATATCCTCCATCACTGAATGGTTACATTGATGGCAACATACTGGGAGATGATGGATATGTCACCCAGTCCTGTTTGAAAAGTTCCAGAACATAGATGCTGAATGAAACTTGACCCAAACAGCCATTGGCAGTAACATCCTCCCTCTGGGGTGAAGCTACAGGACGTGTTAAAGGAGGTGACACCGCTCTGTGACCAGCTCCTTGTTCAATCAGTGTCCCCTCACACTCTGCTCCTGGGTTAAGTGGAGCTTGGGAAGCTGTTCCTGGAAAACCCGGGGTGGACACAGCAGATCCCTTTTCCCACACACACTCACTGCGTTGTTTCAAAGCTTCCCCTCTCTGCAGCCTCTGCTCCATTTGTTGTTCATGTTGCAGACCCAGATGTTGTAACTTCAGTCCCCAGGCTCCATCCAAAGTTGGGTCACCAAATCCTAAGGTCTTCCTGAATGTCTGAGGCAGCTCACAGCACAACCTCCAGCAAACCATCTCCAGCCTCTCCACTAACTTTTCAATAACAGGAGTCAGTTAGAAACCCCTTGTCTATGTGTTGTGGACCAGACCAGATTCCCGCAAAATATTTTAAGAAGGCCACTTCGACCCAAACCTTTCGTTATTTTGAATATTGATGTGAAGTGTGCTTTGCAGATATGTTGTGAATGGTCAAACCACTCGACATTAAGCAAAATATAATCTGTTAAAATGCTTTAGTTAAAATACAATCAAAGAAAAGAACATTTTGGGATAGCTTATATGTTGGAACACTTACACAAACAATAGATACTGTACCTTCTTGGTATACACCGCTTGACACAAAGATATATTCAAATACAGATCCTTACAGAAGTTTTCTAATCCAGGAGAAATCAACATCAACAGAGATCTCAGAGAGAAAGGCAGAGAGGGATCATGTATTGACACTTCCAACCTTTCTGGGACCCGAACAGCTTCTGAATGCTGCAGCTAAAAACAAAACGAGGAAACCTGGTCTGGGAGAGCTGGCCACTGCCCTTCCATTGTTACCTCCCTTTTAATAAAACCTAAAGGCTTTTTCAGTTATTTACTTAAACTGTTTTCAGACAGCAGTTCTTCACCTCTGCCTTTAAAACCTCTCGTCAAAAAAAACCCAAGAGAAAATAACCTTTGTACAGTGATAGTATCCTCACAAATCCATCTTTAATAAAATAATCCAACAATATACAAAGGTGGATTCATTTTAGACGTCCTAATCTTCCTCTATTAGTAGACTGCAATGCATATATATTACATTGACTCTGAGCATACAAAAGTTCACAACTCGATTCGATTTCAGTCATTTTACTCCTGCCACAGAATGCCTTTTATCTTTCTTCGTCCAAGTCCCCACAATATGTCAAAACTTACTTTTTCTCGCCCTGTCAACTTAATAATTTCAAATTGAATGGCAGCAATAATAAACTCAAGAAAGTTTTCTCCCTAAGCTTCTCCACAAACTTTAAGGGGTCACGATCAGTGATAAAGATTTGTCTCAGGTATGTTATTCGCAATTTAAATGCTGAAATGTTGTAATGCCAACACCAAGCTCAAGGCCTCCTTCCCCATTGTGCAATAAATCTGTTGATGTTTCTACTGGACACTCCAACCACACGTTACATAATGGAGCACTTCTCATCTCTCCAGTAGTCCTTCTGAATGGCATAGCTCCTCATGACTCAGCATAAAAGAGTTACATCCTTCTGTGCCTCTTAATGCTGTAACCGCTTCGACTGCTACTCCTGGCCTATGCCAGTAAACCTTACTCTCACAGGGATATATTTTAAGAAGATCTCACACATTCTTCTCAATCCCTCACAGAAACCAAACTTTGATTTCCGAACTCAATCGTCATCAGCCATTTCAGCTTCTAAGCTTGCCATTGTTACTCTCTGCCCTTCCACACGAGTTCTCCCGACTGCAGGAAGTGAATTGTTGAACTTCTCCAAAATTAGAGTCTCTCTCAGAGTGTCATAGGTTTGCTCTGTTTTTAATACCCTTCCCTACCTTTCAAAATTACTTTGTTTGATTCTTTCAAACACAACGTGCGTTTTACCAAGGATGCTATTTTAGATTCCTGAAACACTTTCTGTCGGTTTTTGGCACAAGACAATATGCACTTCAGATGGCTTTCTTCACCTCCTCCGATAGGGATGCAAATACCTATCAGCTTTGTTTGGATAAACTAAATCCACATGTTCTCTGGCCGCTGCACTTGTTTAGCCACTTTCTGAAATGAAAGTAAAAAGGCTCCCCCATCATTGTCATCAAATTTAGATAATGCCTGGATGTATTTAAACAGATCCTGATCATGCCTTTGGCTACCATAGGGTTGCTCAACCTCACTCTCCTCTAATGAAAATCCATACAAAATGAAGAGGAATTTAGAATAACTTAACTGTTGGATAACCTAACTGAATAATGGATACAGTACGTTCTACAAATGAACTGTTCAATCTATTAACATCACCAAAACACACCCCTTGGTAAAAAGGAACATTCAGACATGCATTTTTGCATACAGTTCTCCAATCCAGGAGGAAACACCATCAAGTGAGGCTTTGGAGAGAGTAGCAGCTAGGGATAATTTACTAAAACTTCCAACCCCTCTGGAACCCCAAGCACCCGGTGATTGTTACAGCTACAAGAAAAAACAAACTAGAAAGCCTGGTCTGTGCGAGCTGGCCATTGTTACTACTATTTATTAAAAACTCTAAACGCCCCGTAAGTTATTTACTTCAGCTGTTTTCAGTCGGCAGTTTGGCCTTTAAGAACTCTTACTAAAAAAAATGAGAAACTAACATTTTATTTTTAAAAAGTGACAGCTTTGTCAGGCAATTTAGATGCCTGGCCCTTCACTCATTGGGCTTCCTCGTGTTACTTATCGCAAGGTCACCTGAGAGGGACAACCACAGGTACAGACCAAGTTACAAGGATGTTTCTCATAACTTCTGAAACACCCCTGTCCATGGACCATCACATGGGACATACCAGGAAGTGAACAACAGCTTGATACACACCATTTCAGTATTTCTGAGCAACACAATGCCAGCACTCGATACACTAGGGAGGCCAAAACCCAAGGCCAGGGAAAGATACAAAGAGACAGAGAGATTCACTTTAAAGACAGAAACAGTCAGTTAATTAACTGAAAAGATGTTGTGGAAATATGTGGAATAAGACAGGGCAGTGGGATTAACTGGAGAAGTGAGATCTTCGTGAGTAAAATGACAAGAATGAGAACATTGAATAAAGACATTGTCAGATCAGCTGGAATGGTTTGTCACATCCAATTCTGTATCTGCTTGACAGAACACCACAAACAACATAAACTGGGACAAGATGACAGCCCAGCATGGAGAGCTGTGCAGACCATGTTAGTGTGTTGCTCAGTAAACTGCACTATCTGCCCAGAATAGAGAGTATTGCAAACTTTACTATCATATGCTAACTATCCTCGCATCAGATTACTGCCTACAATGGGAAGGTTTGCTGTGTGTGTGTGTGTGTGTGTGTGTGTGTGTGTGTGTGTGTGGTTGAATGCGAAACTCATTGTTTGAGAAGGAACGCACATGGAGGAAACTATTTTAAATACGAACAACTGGCAGGCTTTTGGATAATCGACAGAGAGAGAACGAGAGAAGTTTCATGGACAGATGAGATAAAGTGTTTGAGAATGTTAAAATAAAGTCATTGCCAAACACAACAGCAATATACATCAGCGTGCACATGAATGACAGATGGATGGGAGTTTGGTGTGAGGTCGAATCAGATTTGTTTCGGCAGGTCTGAAGCCGGGACCATCAGCAGCAGATTATTGGCTTCATTAAGCCTGTACTTCATAGCTCAAGGTTCAAACAGCAGATGGAATAAACCAGTGAGATATATTCTGGAGTGGGGAGTATTTCAAGTTCGAAATGTTCAAGGCATGGTGTCAAGAATCAGCTCATAGTCAAAGGGATCTCCGACAGTTGTGACTTGTCTGCTTCAGTTGCAGATATTGGCCAAGGATGGGATGGAAACAGTGGAAGGAAGTGGAGTTTGTAACCAGAGCAGTCGATGGTGACCTCCATGCTCTTAACAGCAAAGGCAATGATACGATGCATTATGATTCTCCCCTGAAACTGAATAGATCAACATAGAGACCCGTGAGTAACACTGCCAGAACAGAGAGCGAGACAGTAATTGAACGCCTTCATTAATGTAGTTAGTAGTGGTCTGTAGAGTGAATGTCTGGATTGAGAGATTCAACAGGAACAATAATAGTGGCAAGATGTGTAGACTATATGAAATAACAATAATACAGTCATAACTGATTTATAGAAAACAAAATCTGGACAGAGACACTCACCAGGAACACCAACGATAGCCAGGAAGGGATAATAAAAATATTGAATAATGAGGAGAGCGTAATAGATCTGTGATGATAATGGCAACCAATAAAATGCAGAAAGATACCAAACATAATCGGATAAGCTCCTGTATATTGTTGGAATATTCCTGTCTAATGTTCTCACATTCTGATCCATTGTTTGAATATTTCAGTCTAATGTTCTCAAATTCTGATACATTGTTGGTATATTCCAGTCTAATGTTCCCAGATTCTGATCCATTGTTGGAACATTACAGTCTAATGTTCTCAGATTCTGATCTCTCCTCCCCCTCTCTCTGGATCTGCTGTTCCGTCAGTGCTGTCGGTGATGCTCCGCTCATGTTATGGAATAACACATTGAAAGACGCCCATTTATCATTAAAAGATGGAAACTCTCCACTGGGATAATTACAATCCATGGAGATTGGCATTAATCGCACTTACTGAACAAATAGGCTCAGTTAACCAATTCAAAACATCACTTTTCATTTACTGGTTTTGGATGGGATGAATGAGGGTTGCTGAGGGATGGATCATAAATCTTTAAATCTTTTTATTACCTTGTATATAGAGTATTAACAGGACACTGCAGGGGTCTATATATGTTCCACTCTGTTTATGAAAGGAGGCAGTTATAAAATAACAGATCGGTTGCATAAAAGAAAATCGGGTGGGCAAGTTTCTAGATACCTGAACACAAAGTACGGTACTTATTGACCAGTGCGCGGCCACTCCTGGTTTTGATGCCCTGTTATCAAATCCTTTCATAACCTTGAGACAGAGCATTGAGACTGCTGCTCAGGAACAGGCCGAAGCAATTCTGTCCCTATGGGCCTCTTACGGAGGGATAAGAGAAGGCCATTCAGCCCATATTATCCTGTTGCTCCTTGAAAAGGTGGAAAGCTGGAATATTGGCACATTTTGCCGAAAGAATAATTCAAAACGAAGAGATGCATCCCTGCAGCTGTATGAAGTGTTACTGAGAGGGCACCTGGAGTAAATAGTGTTGTTGGTGTTTCTGTAACTGAGAATGAATAGACCTCCATCAGATCCAGTTTACCGGCTGCTCATAATCCACGGGTTCTTGTCTCATTTAATGACTCAGATTTGTTACACAGGTACAGGAGGAGGCCATGAAGCATCTTGAGTCTATTTCAGAGGGAGAGGAGGAGGTCATTCAACCTCTCCAGTCTATTACAGAGGGACAGGAGGAGCCTATTCAGCCTCTCGAGCCTGTTATAGAGGGGCAGGAAGTGTTCATTTCACATTCAAGTCTGTAACACATAAATACTAGTTTTAAATTAGTTGTGGAATAGGAAAGACCTGATGTCAACATTAAAGTTCTAACTTTGAACAAGGCCAATTTTGGAAGTGTTCGGCGAGCCCTGTGAAAGGCTGATTTGAATACCCTATTCACAGGTAAAGGGATGGTTGGTAAATGCAAGGCCATCAAAACTTGGTTTCAGAGAGTCCAGAGCCAACGTGTTCCTATTAGTGAGATGGGTAAGGCTGGTGGGTGCAGGGAGTTCTGGATGGCTATATATATTGATGTTATGGTCAAGGTAAGGAAGGAGGCAAATGTCAGGTAGACAGAGATGAGATTAAGTGAATCCCGAGAGGTGTATAAGGGCAATAAGTGTATAGTCAATGGGAAAATCAGGCCAGAAAAATGTGGACATGAGATGGCTTTAGAAATAGGGTTACCGAGGCATTGAAGCAACTCTACACATCCTTTAATGGTAAACAATTAACTAGGGAGAGAATAGGGCACCTTAAAGATCAGTAAGGCTACGTATGTGTGGAACCATAGGAGGTGGAAGGGATACTAAACAAGTATTTTTCCTAGTATTTAATGTAGAAGAGGTTACAAGAGCGGGAGAATGAAGAAATACATAGCGATATTTTGAAAAGTATCTATATTACAAGGAGATGTTTGACATTTTAAAACACATAAAGGTGAACAAATCCCTGGGACCTGATCAGTTGTATCCCAAAATATTATGGGAAGCTAGGAAAGAAATTGCTCAGCCTTTTGCTGATATATCTGTAACATTGAGTTCCACAGGTGAGGTGGCAAAAGACTGGAGGGTTGCTAACAGAGTGTCATTATTTCAGAAACTAAAGAAAACCCAGGTAACTATAGATTGGTGAGCCTGACATCAATAGTAACTAAATTGTTGGAGGGGATTTTGAGGGAAACGATGTGTATGCATTTGGAAAGACAAGGACTGAAGAGGGCTTTGTACATTGGAGATCACATCACACTGACTGGGTGGAATGTTTTGAGGAAGTGAAGATGGTATTTGAGAAGGCAGGACAGTGGATGCTGTCTTCATGGAATTCAGTAAGAAAACCAAAATGTTCTACATGGTAGACTGGTTAGCAAGGGTAGGCTGCCTGGGATCCAGGGAGAACTTGACATTTAGGTCCAAACGTTTCTTGATAATCGGAAACAGGGTGTGACAGTTGGCATATAGGTAGGATCCTGTCGAAAGTTGCAAATCAAGGAGAACTCCCTAGAAATTATAGAATCCCTACAGTTAGGAAACAGGATTGTCGGCCCATCAAGGGCACACCGACCCTCTAAACAGTATCCCACTGGACAAACCCCTACCCTATCCCTCTCAGCCTGCATTTCCCATGACTCATGCAACTCGCCCTCACAGCCAAGGGTACGATGCACAGTTTAGGATGGCCAACCTACCCTTATCTGTATATCGTTATACTGTCAGAGGGAAACATAGCATCCGGAGGAAACTCACACAGACACGGGGAGAATGTACAAACTCCACACAGCGAGTCATTCAAGGATGGAATTAAACCCCGATCGCTGCCCTGTGAGGCACCTTGTGGTGCAGGTTCTCTGTTCCTTGAAAGTGCCGTCACAGGTAGACAGCGCAATGAAGAAGGCACTTGGTGACCTTCCCTTTATTGGTCCGTTCTTTGAGTCTATGCGTTTGCATGACATGTTGCATCTGTACAGGACATTGATATGGCCACCTTTGTGATATTGCCTTTAATTCTGGTCAACCTGCTGTCGGAAATATGTTGTCAAACGTGAAAGGGTGCAGAAGAGATTTAAAAGAATGTTGCAGGTGTTGGAGGGTTGGATTTACAGTGAGAGTTTGAATAGGCTGGGAATATTTTCAAGTGTTGAGGCTGAGGGTGGACATTAAAGAAGTTTATAAAATCAGGAGGGACATAGAACGAGTAAACAGTCAACGTATTTTCCCAGGATAGACAATTCCAAATATAGAATATAAAGGCTTAAGGTGAGAAGAGGAAGATTTAAAAACGGACGTGAGGGAAAACATTTTCACACAGAGTCTGCTGTGTGTATGGATTGAACAGCCAAAAGAGGTGGTGGAGGCAGGTACAGTTACACCTTCTAAAAGGCATTTGGATGGATACATGCATGGGAAGGGTTTAGAGGGAGATGGGCCAATGGCTGGCAAGGGGGACGAGATTAATTTAGGATATTTGGCGGTATGGATGACCAGACCGAAGGATCTTTTTCCATGTTATACATCTCTGAGAGTCTATTGACTCTTGAGTGTTTAACACGGGAACAGGAGGAGGCGATTCAGCTTCTGAATTCTGTCAGTCAGCTGGTTTGCTCAATTACTGAGAGTCAAATACAAAAATACATCATTCAGATTTTGATGGTGTTTTACAGAAACAGGAGAAAGGCCTTTAGTCAAGAAAAGCTGTAAAGAATGTGAAGAGGCCATTCAGTCCCTCACCTCCATTCCACAGGAGCAGCAGGTGAACACAGAGCTATTGGAGTCTGTTATTCTGTAGCAGGAGGAGGACACCTATTTTCACAAAACTTCGATTAGGCGGCAGTCACTCAACTGCTCGAGACTGGGACACAGGAACAGGAGGGAGTCACTCAACTGCTCGAGACTGGAACACAAGAACAGGAGGCGGTCATTCCACTGCTCCAAACTGGGACACAGGGAAATCTAGAGGCTAGTGAGGCCCGAAGATCCTGTTACACAGGAACAGGAGGAGGGGACTCAGTCCCCACCAGTATGGGACACTGGGAGAGAAGGGGAGTTTGCTTGGAACAAAAACAAATATATGAATAAGTTGCATTCGTGGTCCACACAATCCTGCCCCACCATTCACTAAGACCACGGCTGATCTGATGGTGATTCCCTCATTCCATTTTACAGAGATTCCCCTCTCTGCAGCCTCTGCTCCATTTGTTGGTCATGTTGCAGACTCAGATGCTGCAACAACAGTCACCATCACTCATCCAGAGGGTCGAGTCTAACCGGATGAGTCTGGATTTGAAGGGTCCAATCACAAGAATGACAGCATAAAATAAAGGTCTTGCCAGATGTTTAGTTCTCTCACATTCGCAATCCAACTCACATAACCAGCCCGTACATTATACTTTCAGGATGGAGCACTGTGTAGATATGGCGAGCGTACTGCAGAATACAACCCAGCAATGTCCAGAATGGAACTCTGTGCAGCCCACACCAACGCTGGATCTATAATCCTGGGCGAAATGTCCAGCGTGGGGAGCTGTGCAGACCACACTGGTTCATTCTTACATAAACACAGATTGTTGCATTGTTTGGTAACACTGTGTTAGATCACTGCCCAGTGTGGGGAAACTTGCAGCCAATGTTGCAAGTGACAGGATGTGCAGCTCCCATCCATTTACAGCTCCATATCTCCACTGTACCTTGACAAGGCGTGCCATGGATGTGAAAATCACTGCGATGTAGAGATGTAAATGGAAACAGTTTAAATACCAACAGTTCTGATTAAGGCGAGTATCACACCAGTATTTAAAGTTGAAACACCTGAGATAATATCCAATGAGTGTTTCGTGAATGGTGCAATGTAGTTAGAGGGGGATGGTAATGTTATAGTGGTTGCACTATAATCAACAATGTGAATGAGAGGAACAAATATGCAGGGGGACTGAGGAGATTTGCAGGAACAGTAGGGTTGTTATAATAGGTGATTTCAACTTTCCTAACATAGACTGGGGCTTCCAGATGGTAAAGCACTTAGATGGAACGTAATTTGTTAAGTGTGTTCAGCGAAGTTTCCACAATCAATATATAGAGTATCGTACTCGGGAAGGGACAAATTCGACCTACTGTTGGGAAATAGGGCAGGATAGGTGAAGGAGATAAAGTGGGGGAACATTGTGGGAAAAGTGTTTAGAGTTGTATTAATTTTAGAATAGTTATGGGAGGGACAAAATTGGTCCACAGATACAAGTTCTAAATTGGGGCAAGGCATATGTTGTTGGAGTTAGACAGTAGATTGCAGGGGATGATTGGAGTTGTTTGTTTCCAGGTAAAAGGATCCCGGGCAAGTGGGAGGGCTTTAAAAGTGAGATAGCTCGAGTTCAAGGTTTCCATTTTCCTGTGAGGGTGAAGGTTATGTGAGACGGGAAGAGAGAACTCTGGATTACAAGAGATATTGAGGCTTTGACCAGAAAAAAGGAGGCGTGGCTCATGTTCAGGCAGCTCGTATCAAGGGAATCCCTGGAGGTATATACAGGGGATAGAGGAGTTTACTGAAGAAGGATATCAGTAAGGTCATAAGGGGGTATGAGTTAGTCTTGGCTGAGAAGATTAGAGTGAATCCAAATTCAGTAAAGTAAAGATAAAGAGCAACTAGAGAGAGAATAGGATGCTTTAAAGTCCAAAACCGGCATTCATGCATAATACCTCAAGAGATGGGTGAAGTCCTCAATTTCCCCTCTGTGTTTATCATGAAGAAAGACATGAAGACCTGTGACCTTTGGGAGGTTAGTTGTCATATCTTGGGACTGTCCATATCACAGTAGAGTTGCTGTTGGACATATTAGAACGCACAAAGTCAGACAAATCTCTTGGTCCTGACCAGATATATCTGAGAGCACTGTAAGAGGTGAGAGAAAAAGCTTAGGGACCAAGATCCCGGAAGACTGGGCGGTAGCAAATGTTGTGCCCTTATTCAAGAAGGGCTGCAAAGAGAAGCCTGGGAAATATAGACCAGTAAGCTTCACACCTGTTTTTGGTAAACCACTTGAGAAGGTTCTGAGAGATAAGCTGTGCATGCATTTGGAAAGACAGAGTTTGACTTGGAACAGTCAGCACGGCTTTGTGCCTGGTGGATCATGCCTTACAAATTTTGTTAGAGATTTTTGAGAAAGTGACCAGGAAGGTCGATGAGAGCAGGGATGTATGCATATTCTATATGGATTTCAGTAAGGCCTTTGATAAGGTTCCACATAGTAGGCCGCTCTAGAAGGTTAGATCGCATGGAATCCAAGGTGAACTGACAAATTAGACTGAGCTGCCATTGGAAGTGATTGAAGTGGGCACACTAACAATATTGAAAAGGCAATTGGACAACTACAGATAGGAATAGATTAGATTGATACAGAGCAAAGGCAGGGAAATGGCAGATTGGGAGATAAGGGGAAATTACACCATGGCTTGTTGATGGAGCACGGTGGACGTATTGGATGGGTGAGTACAGAGAGGGAACATTCCCATCCCAGAGGGTGCCACACCACCAGACCCACCGAACATGGTCTGGGCTCACTACCGAGGTCAGTGCAGTATTTGAGGTTTGCAGAAATGTCCAGCAATACAGGACAAGCATCTTCCCCGCTCTGTGAGGATAAAGGTCACCATATTCTGTCTGCTCCCTCACAATCACTGTATATCTGTAATTGCAACTGCTCCCGAACAAGGATCATGGTCCCCCACTCTCACTACTGCATGCAACACCTTCTCTTTCTCTCTCTCTCTCCTTTGCAATACCTCCCACACAGTCATAGAATATTCTGGAGAATGCCGATTATAGAATGTTCCAGATAATGTTCCAAATATTTCCCAGTTTCAGGAAAATGGTAGTGTCCCAGTGCGTAACACATAAGAGTTCACTTGACTCACGTTAATGATATTAAACCAAAAATAACTTCTAAACACGTCTTGTTATAAATACAATTTCGAGCAGAGAACATTTTTACCCTCAGGCGTTATCTTGACCATTATCTGAACTGTAACACTTTTCTTATTATGAATGTTTCTCTTACCCTTTGTCTGTGACTGTTCCTGTCTGTAACAGTTACACAGTCTCCCACTCAGTTGGATGGACGGCTGGTTTGTGATGTAGAGGGAGGCCAACAGCGCAGGTTCAGTTCCTCACACTGACAGAGATTACCATGAAGGGGACACTCTCTCAGCCTCACCCCATCACCCGAGATGTGGTGATCCTCGGGATAAACCACCATGAGTGGGCTCGCTAATGAGAGTTTTTTGGGACTGTATTCTATCAATGTTAGCATTTTAATTTTTAAAAATATTTAAAAAGAGATTTTTAATATTATAATAAACCAATAACAACACAACTCAAATATCTGAAAAAAATTACATCCAATTGCATGTACATACAAAACAAGTTAAAACGCTACACAGACAGAAGAAAAAGCAAAACTAAACAATAAATAATGAATAAATAATACAGCTCAGCATAACAATACGACTGCTCTCGTTCATCAAGAGCATTAACTGATACACATTTTTATGTTCATAGCTCTTCCTCTTTCGGGGTGGGGGAGTTCAGACATCCAACACAACAGAATATCTTTCCTAGCACAGAAAGTACGGATTGTAAGGATATAATTTTTTTCCCATATTCATCTGTGGAAAGTACATTGGGCAGGCCCAGGAAAACAGAAACCAAGTCCATCTCCAATTCAGTCCCCAATTCGCACTCTATCACATCTGACACAGTGCTCCAATATAGATGAAGTCTGCAGCAGACCCACAAACAATGAGTAAGAGTGCCTGTAGTCATTCTGCATTTAGGACATGCTGAAGATAATCCCACTTTGAATTTTGAGGGACAATTTAGGGTCAGATAGAACCTACGAAGAATTTTCAACTGCATGGAATGGGTCCTATTACAGATCAAAATCCTTTGAGCATTTTCACAAATATCCTCCCATGTCTCCGAAGTGTTCTGAACCCCCAACTCTCTAGCAGACATCACAAAGCTGCACAGTCTCGTCTGAGGGGACACTCTTCAACTAATGATAAAGGGTACTGACAGAAAGTGTATTCTAAGCAATAAGCATCCTCTTCCCTTTATCAGATCTGGAAGAGTGTGGTAAAAGTGTTTTTTTTAAATCAAATCTCTGATTGGGAAAAAAATACAGAAGAGGTCTCAACTAGGTAGTCCATACGTACGAGTTATTTGATCAAATGACATCATTGTTTCTCCATCAAATAACACGTGGTGGCTCAGTGGTGAGCATTGCTGCCTCACAGCACCAGGGTCTCGGCTTTGGTTCCGGCCTTGGGTGACTGGCTGTGCGGAGTTAACATATTCTCGCCGTGTCTGTGTCTGTGTGGGTTTCCTCCCACAGTACAAATGTGCAGGTTAAATGAATTGGTCATTGATAAATCACCCATCGTGTTCAGGGATGTGTAGGTTTGGACATTAGTCAGGGTAAATATAGGATGGTAGGGGATTGGGTCTGGGTGGGTTACTCTTCAGAAGGTCGAAGTGGACTTGCTGGGCCCAAGGGCTTGAATCCACACTGTAGGGATTCTACTAATTCTAAATCACTCAAGCAAGGTACACCCCTTGCTGCCCACAGTTTAAACCTGGAATCCATTATCCCCGGATGACAACCCGGTATACCAATTACAGGGGTAAGAAACATGGTTTTGGCTGTATTGCCGTCGATCTGATGCATTGTCATTCATGCTTTAACAATATTGATAATTATTGGGTTATGACAATACTTCATAAATGTTGTCAATTTAGCTAAGAAAAACAGACTAATAAAGGTTCACTTTATCTGATAGGGTTCAATATCTCACAGTATTGACACCGATTCCTCAGCAGCCCAGGCACTAACATAGAATAAAAAAGAGCTTAATTGATAGCTTTTATCTGGGCGATCTCCTCCCCACAATCTGGGGGTAGTTGCAATTTGGTTAGCTTGATAAAGAGTTGCTTATGCTGCCAAATAAAAGAGCTAAACCAGCCATCATATCTCCTCAATTTCAACCAATACCCTCTAGGTTTGGACGCCCAATCTGGGGAAAAACCTGACTACTCACCCTATCCATAACCACTTTTCCCCAGATTGGGCGTCCAAACCTCGAGGGCATTGGTTGAAATTGAGAGGGGAAAGCTTTTGACGAGCCCACGAGCACCATTTAACGCAGAGGGTTGTGTGCATGTGGAATGAGCTGCCAGAGGAAGTGGTGGAGGCTGGTACAAATACAGCATGTAAAAGGCATCTGGATGCTGACAGACCGGCCGAGCTTTTCCAGCAATTTCTGTATTTGTTGCAAAATGCATTCATGATAACACAATATTTTGAATACATTAAACATTTTATTTTTTAATGATGCAGCGACATATAAACATATCTTCAAATCGACTGAGACCATTTTCTGCTAAGGATATGGCTCTGTGTATGACAGCAACAATGATGCACCTACATGGAGCAGGGAATGTGATGGAGACATAGTTTGGACAATGTACAAGGAGACATCACATGTTTGAGAGAGGATGACATTACTGTGTGATTCAGCTCAGAGAGAGAGAAAATGTAATTTGCCTGAGAAGGAACGGCCGATTACACTCTCTCTCCTTCATTGTTCCTCATGACAGCAATGTGTGCGAGCTAAAACAAAAAAATCTACAGTCATTGTTAACATTCTTATTTTTATCGAATCCCTACAGTGTACAAACAGGCCCTTCGGCACAAAACGTTCATACCAACCTTCCCAGGCTCGCTTCCTTACATTTACCCCAACCGATGCACCTAACCTAGAAACCCCTGAACACTTCGGACAGATTATCATGGCCAATCCACCTAACCACACAGCTTTGGACTGTGGAAGGAAACTGGAGCAACCATTAGAAGGGGAGAATGTGCAACCTCGACACAAATAGTCACCCAAGTCTGGAATTAAATGCAAGGCCCTGGTGCTGTGAGGCAGCGGTGCTAACCACTGAGCCACGGTGATACCCTTGGGCGATCCCAGGCCAGAATTCATTGAATCTCTTCACTGCCTAATGCAAAGGGAATTCAGCCAAATCCAACTGTTCCAGGATGAAGTCTCATTGTTAGCAGCTTGTGTGATTAGAATGCCTTCAGAAGCAGTATAACATTTGAACAATCTCTCAATTTTTCCTTTTGTCATGAGTTAAAATAATATATGGACAAAGCTCGTTCAACTTGAAATTGCAGAGATTTTGTTTATCTGCGTGTGTGTGCGTGTGTGTGTCAGTGTTTTCAGAAAGGGAAGTATCGATTCTTTATTTGCAATATCCAAACAGTTTGCCATTCATCTTTCCATCATAGTTTGAGTAACATTGCTCTGGATAATAAAGGTGCTATTTGAGCAGATTTTAAAAACTAGCCTGACTTGTTGCTAAAACTGACATTGACCCAGTCTGAGACGATATCATCGGCCATATCACCAACCTGGTTACATTTGACATGTGTTGTGAGCAGTGGAGCATTGGGAATGGAAAAGGAAGCAGTGACCCCAAAAGTCGTGGAACTATAGACTGGGGAGCCTGATGTCAGTGGTGGGTAAGTTGTTGGAGGGGATTCTGAGGGATAGGATTTACATACATGTTTATGCCGAAACTTTGATTCTCATGCTCCTTGGATGCTGCCTGACCTGCTGTGTTTTTCCAGCAACACATTTTTCAGCTCATACATTTGGGAAGGCAAGGGCTGATCGGGGTTGTCAACGTGGCTTTCTGCATGGGAAATCATGTCTCATTAATTTGATTGAGTTTTATGAAGAGGTGAAAAAGAAGATTGATGAAGGCAGTTTGGTAGACATTGTCTATATGGACCTCAGTAAGGTGTTCACAACATTCCGATTGGTAGGCAGATGAGTAAGGTTCGATCACACGAGATACAGAGGAAGCTAGTCACAATTGGCTTGAAGGAAGAGGGATATTTTTCAGATTGGACGCTTGTGAGCAGCAGTGTGCTGTAAGAATCAGTACTGAGTTCACTGCATTTCATCATTTATGTAAAGGATTTAGATGCAAATATTGGGGCCATAGTTAGTAAGGTTACTGATGACATCAGAAAGGTGGTGTAGTAGATTATCTCAGAGTACAACGAGACCACAATTAGATGGTACAAAGGGACAAGGAGTAACAGATATAGTTTAATTTAGATAAGTACGAAGTTTTGCATTTTGGGAAGGCAAATCAGGGCAGAATTTATACAATTAATTGTAAGGTCCTGGGGCATGTTGTGGATCAAGAGGACATAGAGTTGCAGGTACATAGTTCCTTGAGAGTGGAGTTGCAGGTAGACAGAGTGGTGCTGAACACGTTTGGCAGATTTGCCTGAATCAGTCAGAGCATTGAGTATAGGAGTTGTGGTGGCATGTTGCCTCTGAACAGGAAGTTGGTGAGGCCACTTTAAGAAAACTGCGTACAACTCTGTTGCAGAACTCGTGGTTTGAACTTCAGGAAAAGGTTGATTAGGTTGAGGTTTCCCCCTGGAGTGTCAGAGGCTGAAGGGTGACATTATAGAAGTTGATAGAATCATCAGGGGCATGGATATTCTGAACAGCCATGTTCTGCTCCCCAAGATAGGGGAGTCCAGAACAAGAGAGCATAGTTTGAACATGAGAGGGCGAATAATTTAGAATGGACCTGAAGGTAAATGTTTCACACAGAGAGTGGTGTGTGTTCAGAAAGTGCTGTCAGAGGAAGTGGTGAAGGTGGCTACAATCGCACATTTAAAATGTATCTGAAAGAGGAGGGATTAGATTACTTACAGTGTGGAAACAGGCCCTTCGGCCAACAAGTCCACACCACCCCACCGAAACCCCTACATTTACCCCTTACCTAACACTACGGGCAATTTAGCATGGCCAATTCACCTGGCCATCTTTGGACTGTGGGAGGAAACCCACCCAGACACGGGGAGAACGTGTAAACTCCACACAGACAGTCGCCTGAGGCGGGAATTGAACCCGGGTCTCTGGCGCTGTGAGGCAACAGTGCTAACCACTGTGCCACCGTGCCACGATATTGGCCAAATGCTGGCACATGGGACAAGGTCAGATTTGATATCTGATCAGAGTGAACAGATTGGACTAATGGGTCTGTTTCCGTTCTGCATGACTCTCTGGTTCTATAAGAGGGATGGTGAAATATTCTGAAAGGACCTTTCAAGTGTGAATTCTCTTCACTGGAAGTTTATCGTGCCTCCATATTCACATGGATTGAAAGCTGTTTAGTTAAATATTTGACAGGGAAGTGAGTCACAGGTAATAGTATACAGACAGGAAAGTGGGGCTGAGTCCACAATCTTAGTGCCTGGTGGACAAGGCTCAAATTATCTAATGTCCCACTCCTGCTCCTCTGTTCCATGTGTCTGTATTCCATCCAGCCCCACAGACCTGCGAGATAGGAGAGGTTGGAGGCCACTTGCTCCTATAACCTGTTGCACAGAAACAGAGGAGACCATTCAGCCTCTCTAGACTATCACGTACGCTTTGAAGTGACTTGGGAAATGGAATTGGAAAACCCAGGCACGGGTATGAAAGAGGCCCCTCATCTCTCTTTTAGAGCTTCCCTTCTCTGCAACCTGCGCTCCATTTCTTGGTCATGTTTAGACCCAGGTTCACTGTGAATACAGCCACCATTACTCACCCAGAAATGGCTCACAAGATCCTCTGGTCTCCCTGACTGCAACATTCCATAACAGACATTCATGAAAATAACACCCACTAACTTTCAAAGAACAGAATGTGAGAACATCAGACACAGGAACAGGTCATTCACTCTCCAAACCTGCCTTGCCCCTTCACTAAGATCATGATTGATCTGCTCACTGTCTCAAATCCTCTTTCATACCCAATTCATCATAGCCCTCAACTCTCTGACAGATCAATATCCATCTACCTCCTCTTCAAATACTTTCAGTCATTTTGCTCCCCACCACTCTTGAGAAGAGAAATCCTGACATTCACTACCACCTGTTTGAAGAAAACACTTGCTGCTCCTATATCATGGTTTATTGATATGAACGAAAAAGGTTGAGACAAGGGTTCAGGTATAAATGACTGGCCCTGATATCAAGGCAGTGGTTGCCTTCTGTTGACATCAAGGAGCTTAACAAAACTGGACTTAATGGGAATCAGAGTAAACTCTCCAGTGTTTGGGGTCAAACATGGCACAAAAGAAGATATTCATCATCTCAGTCCTGGGTCACCTCTGTTTGAAATCCTCAGGGTAGCTTCCTCTTGACAAACAGCTTCAGCTGCTTCATCAATGTCTCCCGCCCCCACCCCCACCCCTACCCCCACCCACACCCTCCCCACCATAAGATCAGAAGTGGGGATGGTCACTGAAGATTCCACAATGTTCAGAACATTTTGTACCCCTGTCAGCTCCTGAACTAGTCTGTGTTCACGTGCAGCAAGACCAGACTCCATTGAGACTTGTGCTGTTAAATGGTCCGTAACATTCATGTAACAGCACTGCCTGACACTGCACATTGCCACAGTAAAACAAGAGTTCATTCAACACCTCACGCTGGTTTTACAGGAATATGAGGAAGCCATTCAGCCCATTGACACTATTGGAGAAGAACAGGGACAGCCCATTCAGTGCCTCCAGCCTATTACTCAGAAAGAGAAGGAGTCCAGTATGATGGGCCACACCAGAGCGCCTCGAAAATATTTGAAAGCGGTAACCTAGACTCTTTTGTTTTATTTTGAAGTAACTGTTCCAGATGCAATGGACTGGTCAAACTACTTGGTGTGAAGATAAACACTATTTATTGAAACACAAAAGATAAAATGAAAGCAAAGAAAGAGGAATTTAGAATAACGTAATTCTATTAGACAAGTTAATAGAATAACAAATCTAGGAACTATTACTAATGAACTGTTCCAATATAGGAAAATCCCATAAACACAGCCCCTGGCAGAAAGGAAAATTCAGACACAGATTGTCACAAACATTTCTCTAATCCAGGAATTAAAAACATCACCAAGAGAAAATTCAGAGAGTAGCAGACAGGAGATAGTCACTGAAGCTTCCAACTCTGTGGAGACCCCAACAGTTTCTGATGCTACTTGGAAACCAAAACCCAGAGATCGTAACCTGTGAGAGCTGGCCACACCCATTTAGGCTGCATTAAAATTAACCCAAGGCCTCCCTAGCTGTTTACTCAGTGTCCTTAACTAACCAGTTTGGTAACGATCATTCAATCTCTCTCTGAAAAGGAACCAGGACAAAATAACCTCTCAAAGCCTGCAGCATCATCACACTTGTCAGTACATCGAGCTGTCAAACAGCAACCGGGGTAACCCAATCAGGCCCTTGGTCCTGTCCAATCGGAAGAGCAAGAAGCCAGTCAGACCCTTGAGTCTCTTACACAGGAACAGGAGGAGGCCATTCAGCCCCTGGAGTCTCTTACACGGGAACAGGAGGAGGCCATTCGGCCCCTAAAGCCACTTCCACAGCAACACGATGAGGCCATTCAGCTCCTTCAGTCTCTTACACAGGAACAGAAGGAGGCCATTCAGCCCCTAAAGTCACTTATACAGGAACAGGAGGAGTCCATTCAGCCCCTTGAGTCATTTACACAGGAACAGTATGAGGCCATTCCTCCCTCAACGCACTTGCAAAGGGACAGATGAGGTAATTGAAGTTGATTCCTGGAATGGCTTCTGCCCAAAATGTGGATTCTCCTGCTGCTCGGAGCTACCTGACCATCTGTGCTTTTCCAGCAATCTACTCTCGACTACAATCTCCAGCATCGGCAGTCCTCATTGTCTCCAGATTGATGCGCAAACATGATGAACAAGTGGAGCAGAGGCTGCACAGACAGACTGCTCCACGTTGTTACTCCTGGCTCCGTTGCTCATGATACACACGTGGGACTTTAACGTGGTTTTCTAGTATTGAGGAGGGAAGCCATATGTCTTGTGTGAAGTCTCAAGAAGGCACCTTCCATCTCCGAGAAGGCAGCCTGGTGTTCTCTATGTAGGGCGGAAGCTGGTGGGAATGGCTACTTGTTTCAGATCGAAGGTATTGTGGCTGCTGTTGGGGATTGTGAACAACATGGCGTTCAGTACGGGTTCACACGCCAACTGCACAATAACATGGGGAGAGTTAATTTAGGCATATAAACAATTCGGAAAGCCATGTTAGACTGATGAATCGACTCTCTACGTTCAAATAATGCTGATCTTGCTCATGTTGATCTTGTCAAGTGCTTGTCTTGTGCAGTGTATCCTGTATGCCTTACTCTGTCCAAGTCTATTTCCACCCTATGATCTGTCTGGCCATGCTTACTATGATCTGCCTCCACTGCTCATAAATAACGTGTTTCCCTGTACTGAGGTACACGTGGCAATAAATCAAACCAATCAATCCTGGGTAAAGTATGGAATTTCTCACCCTATCAATGTGTCCTTTGGAAATACACCTGCTGCACCTCATGTTTCAGCACCACCATTTCTTCATATTTCACAGCTCTGCAGATTAAACTCTCAGGTTCTTCACTCTACCCTCATGATACAGCCATCTGTATCTGTGGGAAGGATATCATTCGTTAGAAAGGAGATCAAATCTGTAGAGAGTGTCCCAAAAAGCTCTCTCAGCAAGTCTTTACAACAGCAGGAAGATGGCTTTACTTACGTACTCGAATCATCTTACAATGAATGACAGCATACCATTGACTGCACCCATTACTTACACAGGGTTTGATTCAGAGCAGTCAGCATAGTCTTGTGAGTGGGAGATCATGCTTCCCAAATTTTTTAGAGTTCTTTGATGAAGTGACCAAGAAGGTTTACGAGGACAGAGCGGTAGACATAGTCTCTATGGATTTCAGTAAGGCCTTTGATAAGATTCTACATGGCAGGCTGCTCTGGAAGGTTCCATCACGTGGAATGCTGGGGGATCTGGCCAATTGGATGCACAGTTGGGTTGATGGTCGGAAACAGAGGGTTTAGTGGAAGGATGCTTGTCAGAGTGGAGGCTGTGTCCATTGCTGTTTGTTATCTATGATTTGGTTGAGAATGTACAAGGCATGATTAGTAAGTTTGCAGATGACATTAAAATAAGTGGTAGCGTGATCAGTGAGAAAGTTTCTCAGAAATTCCAGCAGGAACTTAATCAGGTGGGGAAGTGGGCCGAAAAATGGCAAATGAAATTTAATATAGATGTGTGAGGTCTTGCATATTGGAAACTCAAGTCATGGTAGGAGTTACACTGTGAATGGGAGGGTCTTAAGGGGTGCAGTGGGCAGAGAGACCTTGGTTTTCACAAGCACGGTTCTCTAAGAGTAGAGCCACAGTTAAACAGGGCAGTGAAGAAGGCTTTTGGCACATTAGCCTTCATCAGGCAGGACATTGAGTACAGAAGTTGGGAATTTATGTTGCAGTTACACAGGACTTCGTAAGGCCGCACTTGGAGTATTGCGTTCAGTTTTTGTAACCTTGTTATAGGGAGGATGTTATGAAATTAGAAAGAGTGCAGAATAAATTTACAAAGACGTTGCCAGGACCCAATGGTCTGAGTTATAGGGAGAGGTTGGACAAGCTAGGACCTTTTCTTTAGAGTGTAGGAGACTGAGGGAGTCCTTATAGAGCTGTAAGAAATCACGAGGGGTATGGATAGGGTTAATGCTCTCAGTCTTTTTCCAAGGTGTACAGAATTGAGGATTAGAGGGGATCAGTTTAAGGTTAAAGGGGAAGGAATAAAAGGGAACCTGAGGGGCCACTTCTTTACACAGAGGGCTGGTATATGGATGAGCTGCCAGCAGATGTGGTTGGTGGTGGGGCGGGGGGGAGGGGGTGTACATTAACAACATTTCAATACATTTGGATAAATATGTGTATAGGAAAGGACTGGAAGGATATGGGCCAACTGCAGGGAAATAGGGCTAACGTGGATGGACATTTACAAGGTGAAGATGCACCCCTCTGTTAATTAAAAGCAAACACCCAGAAAAGCTCGCCTCACCTCGTAATCTGTTAAAATATGAGTGACACAGATCTCCTATATTCCACTATTTAAACAAAAAATAACAATTTTGTTTCTTAACTTTAATAGTGAACACTAAACAACAACTATTCACAAATACAAGCCCCTCTTTTCTTAGCTACTTACTATCTGACTCCAACTCTGTAAAAATATGCTGTTCCAACAGCGCACATATTAAACATTACAATCTCAAGAGCACACAGTCTCCATCTTCCCCGCTGTGTTCACTCTTCCAGCTGCTTATCTCCCTGGGGTTTTTTTTTATTGCATGTAGGTTTAGATGAACATGTGTCTTTGACAGAGAGTGTTTGAGATGGCCAGTTAGCACTCCTGCTCTACAGCAGTTGCTCTGCTGTTGGATGGCAGTTGCTCTCCCACCAGTGTTCAAAATGCTGGGTATGTATACTCCCCATGATATAAAATTATCATAATTTGGTTGCTTCCCAGGTGTCCAAACAATAATATTCAAATTCCATTGGCTTCTGGTTTCCTGAGCGTTATTTAAACTCTTTGGTTGCATTTGAATGGCTGTCAAAACAGCAACCAAAACTGAGGTATCCATTTCTCAGCGAATGGTGACATGTGGAACAGTTTGACCTTTAGCTGCCATCTGTGGCTTTCAGTTCTATTCGGAAAAACCCGTTCTGTTTTAAAGTGCCCTACATGTTTTTGGCTTCATAACATCTCCCCGCTTCAGAAAATAAAATGAACCAGCAGAATGAAAAGATGGCTACATTTCTTCTCCTCTAATTCTTAATCCCAATTATATGAAATACAAAAGTATTAATCTCAGTTATATCATTCATATTAATTCTGCACACCAATACAACACTGGAATAAGTCAAATCTTCTCGACACTGCTTTCCTTTAAATCCGCGAAAACCCATCTGCTATCACATTGTAGGAGCCGCAGCATGTACCTTTTGTAAGTTTCAAGTCGGTAAGGTAAGACTCCAATGAAATAGTCTCATATTCTGGTCTTTAACTATTCTAAAAAATGCGAGAGATTTGTCGTTGTCCACAACCATCTCTGACAATTTGTTTGTCATATACACATTAAAATATTGTCAGGCCATATAATCATTCTTGTTCAATAATGGAGATTTTGTATTTTTTTTCTGGTGGATATTGAGTTTTTTTGACAAGTAGCCAATTAGCCATTCAAATCCATCATCCTCTTTCTGTATCAATACATCTCCGACCCCTATATCCCGAGCATCAAACACAATTTTCAAAAGGTTTCAAAATATTTGGTGTAGCTAAAACGGGTGCGGTGATTAATCCTGCTTTAAAATTCTCAATTGCCTCCCGGCATTGTTCTGTCCACCACAATTCTGTGTTCTTCTTTAATAAATCCATCAGTGGTGCCAATACGTTGCTGAAGTTTGGGACAAATTTCTGATAGAATCCACTCAGTTCCAAAAAATCGAATCATCTCTTTCTTCGAGGATGGTTGTGGAAATTCCTCAAAGCCCTTCGTTTTTATGTTCCATGGGGTCAACATTCCATGTCCAATGTAATGTCCCAACAAGTCACTTCTGCCTTCGCGAATTCTGTTATCTTTAAGTTTATTACCAAGTTTGCTTCTTGTAATCGTTCAACATGCTCAGCCAACTGTTACATGTGAGCTTTCAATCACTTCCTAAAGATCACCACATCATACAGATAAACTACACAATTTGTTCATCTGGCCACAGCCTTGTTCCTAAGTCATAAATGTGTCTGGAGCATTATTCATCTATATAAAATACTCGATAATTTGTTTTTGTCATCTCCAGTGTGTTTACTAGATAGCTTAACTGTCTCCACATTTTTTTTAATTTGAAAGGGGCCACTAAACCTGGCTTTGAAGGGATTTCTTACCACTGGTGGTGATACTAATACATCATCCCCACGGGATTTCCTCAAAGTTTCAGTGTTTTTATCTGCCACCTGCTTCACTCTATGCTGTGCTCTTCAGATACTATTTAGCAAACTCACCTACTCCATCTACTCTCTCCTTCACCTCACACACAGAATCCAAGTGTGAGATTTCCGACTTCGGTCCTGTCAATTTATATTTAATTAATTTCAAAGGACCTCTCACTTCATGTACGAATATTAACTCCGAGGAAGTAAAGTGAGTAGATTTATTTGGGGCATCTCTAATGGCAAGCAATATAATGGGACACCTTTATTGCAATCATTCGGGTAATCATAACAGTACGCTGTGAACATGGTCTTCAGCGTCTGATGCTAACTTTCCAAGGCTCCCTGGGATTCAGGTTCCGACGCACTTGATTTAAACTGGTGCATGCCGAAGCTATCCATGACTTCCTTAAACAGCTGAGTGGTAAAATGAGATCGTTGGTCTGACTGAATCTTACTGCCTAGCCCACAGCGAGTAAAGAAAGCTACTAACCCCTCCACCTCCCGTTGTATCTTAACATTCCGAAATGGAATTGCCTCTGGAAATCTGGTGGACACATTCATTATGGTCAGCAAATATAGTTTTCCACTTCTATTTTAGGAAGGGGAGCTACACAATTAATCATAACGCACGTGAAATGTTCTTCGAATGCATTAATTGGCAAGAAAGGCGCTGGTTTTATTCCTGCCTGTTACTTACCTACCATTTGGTATGTATGTCACGTACAAAAAAACCCCTAGTCCTTGTGCATTCCAGGCCACTAGAAATGCTTCTGTACCTTAGCCTGAGTCTTCTGTCCACCTCGGTGACCGCCTGCAGTTAGTTTATGAGCTACCCGTAACACTGTACGTTACTGCTAACACAATCTGGTGCACTTGAGCCCATTTCCCTTCTGCAGTAACCTATCGGGGTCTCCATTTTAATTTTATGATTCTATCTTTAAGTTAATAATGTTCAACAATATATTCTGATTCCTTTTCTGTGTGTGTGCATGTGTATGTGTGTGTGTGAATGTGTGTGTATATATCTGTTGTAAGTCCATTAGCCTTTCTGGACTAAACACCTCTGCCTGACCCTCTGCCTGTTCAGATTTTTCCTGCACCATTGCATCAAACAGGGGGCCAGTTCACTGAGCATCAATTATTGGTCTTTTTCTTTCGTTTTTCCTTCCTGCTGTAACTTATGACAGTGGGATCTTGTTACTACACACTCTGGAAAGATTCCTCGGTATTTTTCTTTTAACACCCCAATTCCCTAGGCTTCTCCACCACAGGCGGTGCCCATCCTACCTCGCCACCTGCAAAATTGATCCCAAGAACAAACTGTATTCCTGGAACTGACACTCTGTTATTCACTGTCACTGTTACTTCCCCAACCTTTATTTGGCATTCCATCCTGATGTTACACAAGGGAATGCTTAATTTCTGCCCCCATTCGACAAATTATCACACTCTTGATTAACATGCCAGAAAGAGTGAAAATATTTTCATCTCTTCCTATTAGCGGCCGAGACAAATTGAGGGCTGCAGATGCTGGAGATGAGAGTTGTAAAGTGGGGGGCTGGAAAAGCACAACATGTCGGCAGCACCCGAGGGGCAGGAGAGTTAACGTTTCAGGCATAAATCCTTCATCAGGAAAGTGGGGGGTAAGGGAGGGGGAAGGAGGGTGAGAAATAAATAGGAGGGTGGGGGTGGAGCTTGGTGGAAGAGAGCTTGGAAGGCGATAGGTAGATGCAGATGAGGTGTGATGGTGATAGCTCGGAGAGGAGGGTGTTGTGGACTCCTATCGGTTTTAGGACATCTGGAACCCTCAAACTGTATAGCATCAAAGTTGACTTCACCAAATTTCGAATCTCCCCTCCACCAACCTCTCCCAGATCCAACCGTTCAACCTCGCACTGCCCTCTTGAACTGCCCTAACTGTTCATCTTCCTTCCCACCTATTGACTCCACCCTTCCCTCCGACATATCACTGTCACTCCCACCTACATCTTCTTATTGCCTTCCTAGTGACCCTCCCACCAGCTCAGCTACTACCCTCATATTTATCTTTCAGCCCCCTTGTCCCCCCTACCATGTTCCTGACGATGGGTTTCTGCCTGATATTCGATTGTCCTGCTGTTTGGATGCTGCCTGATCTGTTGTGCTTTACTGGCGCCTCACTTCTCAACTATTAGAGACTGAGCAGATCCCGTATCTCACAAAATTATAACTTCTTGTTCTTCACCCCCTGTTCTCTCTGAGTAAACTTTATCGACAGAGGTGAATTCTTTTAGAGATCAGGCACTAATTCCATACCCAGCCCTTGCCTAGGCACTCTCCTGCTGCTCCTCAGCTCCACTTGGGGTCTCCTTTACCAGTTTCACTAATTCCACTGGGCTTAGCCTCTACGACCACATCTTTCCCCAAAGTGCCTTCATTCAACGCCCAGCACGGTGTGTCCCAACTTACTGCAGTGAAACCATCTTTTCCCAGTGCCCTTCTTAAATCATCAGCACTGTCATTTTATGTTTTCCACTTATAGTGAGAACACCTGAGGCCTTTCACCACCTTTCAACCCCTTTGGGCTTCTTTCTTCACCTGTGGTAAAGTATTGTGCGCTACTGTTCGCTTTGTAATGTGTGATCTTCCCTTCTCCCAATTTCTATCCCTCACAGGATGAAAATCTTGCCAGAAGCTCAATATCATCTCATGCCCCAGTACATATTTACCTGCCCTTTCTGCCGTGCTTCTCACTTCTTGAACTTTCAGTACATTTACATTAATTCTTACTATCTCTGGAAGTGAGTCTTTTAACTTCTCCAGCAAATTAATCTCCCTTCAAGCCTCACAGGTCTTTTCCATTTTAAAGCCAGCACCCACCTGTCAAAATGACTGGTTACTTCTTTCAAACTCAATATAAGACTGACCTGTTTCCGTCTCTATTTTTCTGAACTTCTGTCTATATGCTTCTAGTACCAATTCATAACCAATCAAAATAGCCAATTTGACATCTTGATAATCTCTTCATCCCTCATCTGACAGCGTTGCACATACCTCACCAGCTGTGCCCACCAGCTTAGTCTGAACTAGCATTACCCACAAGTTCACTGGACACGTTATCTGCCTAGCCATTTTTTCAAATGAAATAAAAAACGGTTTGACATTTTTCTCACCGAAATATGGCAAGTTATTAACATAGTTGTATACATCCCTCTGTTCTCCCTTCATCTCTATCCTGTTAACTTAACTTTCTTGTCTAATTTTCAAATCCTCTCTCTCTTTCTTTTTCCTCTCTTTTTCTTTCTTCTCTCTCTATTTCCTTCCCTTTATTTATCTTCTATCTCCCGTTGCCACATTTGCAATTTAAGGATTTTCTAAATCTACTGCAGTTGCCTATTTCTCTGATACATCAAAGTGCTTGACCAACTGCATTACAATTTCAGCTTCCCTTTTCTCCCTGGTTAAACCCAATTCCAACGTATTTGCTAATTCTAAAAAAAAGTCCTCCATCTGTCCTTCTAAACTTCCTTGGAAAATTTGGGAACCTCTTTAGTAATGTTAAAAGCCATTTCCCTCACTTTTGATTTCATCAACCACAAGTAACAAAATTAAACGAATTTTCCCACTGGTTTTATTTGAAGATCAAAGTCACTAATTGCCATGAGTTGGAATTTGCTGGGACCATTTGTCCCCCAAATCTGTTCAAGTCGGTCCAAGTGCCACACGGCAAGGCGCCAAAACTGTTGTGACATCAGTGTCGAATCCCTCTGTTAATTAAAACCACACACCCAGAAAAGCTCACCTCACATCATAATCTGTTAAAACGTGAGAAACAGAGAACTCCTAAATTCCACTAATAAACAAAAAATAACAATTTATCTGTATGCAAGTTAGGTCACTGAGCTTGAAGATTTGTTTTCAGAAGTTTCGTCACCATGACTAGATGACATCATCAGTGAGAGTCTCCGCTGAAGCTCTGGTGGTATGTCCCACCTCTCTATTTATAGGTCTTGGTTTCTTAAGATGGGTGATGTCATTTCCGGTTATTTTAAAAGGAAAATGTAGACAGGATCTAAATTGATCCGTTTATTGATGGACTTCTGGTTAGAATACCATTCCTCTAAGAAGGTCCTTGCGTGTCTTAGTATGTGTGTGTGTGTGCTTTGTCTCAGTCAAAGTGGTGCCCTTCTTTGTCTGTATGTGTGGAACATAGTGATAGTGCGTCATGTCTTTTGGTGGCCAGTTGGTGTTCATGTATCCTCGTAACACAACAACAGGACAGTTTCAATGGTCGAAAAGTGATTTTATACACACTGTTTAATCAATGTGTGTGTGCAGTTAAGTCACATTTTTCACATGTGCACAACACATTGTAAATGAACAACAGAGACACAGTTCACGAAAAATGATGCATATGATGTATAAAATTGATAAACATTAAAACATGATTTGATACTCTCAACGTTCCCTCCTTTTCTGGAATTCCCTACTCTACTCTCTCATGCTTTCCAGGATGTGTGATCCAAATTCTTGATTCTCGTGTCACAAATTATTTCAGTTAATCCCCTTCAATATATTGGCCTGTTGGGTTCTTTCCAAAGCTCGTGTCTGTCATATAATCGGAGATAAATATTCTGGCATCAGACTCAGCATTTGAACATATTACTCTGTAGTACATGCACTGTACCAAGGACCACAGCACACAGGCATTGCCAAACCATTGGGGAATGTTCGTCTACTTCTTTCGATAATGTAGTTTTCTCATTTTCCACATCTCCAGATCTATATCCTCTCTCTCGTTCTCCCTTTGTTTCAAGTTAAGAAATTCACCAATTATTCTTCGTGTCCCATCTCCCAAAACTCCTTCTTTCAGTTTATACCTAATGCTCTCTTCAAGATGTAATGTGGTTATAATTAAGCAATGTAACTACAAAGACATCCGGGCATAGCGGTCCAGAGTTAATTGGAAGGGGAGCTGAGCAGGAAAGAGCATGGAGCAGCAATGGGCGGAGGTTCTGGGGATAATTCGGAAGATAATACCAGAAATGCAACCCCAAGAACATGAAACATACTCATGGGAGAACAAGGCAACCATGAGTGATAAGGCATCAAACCAAAAGAGAAAACATACAATGTGGTGAAGATGATTGGGAATCCAGAGAATTCATTGGCTCTGAAACTACATAAGGCTGGCATCACTGACACGACAGAGCTCTTAATCGTGGTCAGGGAGAGAAACAGAGGAAACACATTCACTTTAAACACAGAAGATGGTATTTCTCAAGGAAAAAGATTCAGGTGAATTAAACATTTGCATTCAGATCAGTTAAATGCTTTTGCGGAATGGGTCAGATTGGAAGCAAGACCCGGGGAGAGAGACCCTCAGCAGGATGAGAGCATAAAAATGGAAGTATTTCCACATCAGAAACCAGGTTAGGTCACTGAGTGCAGGGCTGATGGGTGAATGGGTCACAGTGAGAATTGGGGAACAGACAGCAGAATTGCATTGCAGATATTGCAGCTCGAAACTGCGTATTAATGTAGCTGTAGACCACAGCAGCAGGAGAGGCAGACATGCATTCAACCACAACCTGTAACTTTTTTCCAGGGTAACACTTCAGTCTGTCATTACCATCAACACCATCTATGGCTCAGTGACGAGTGTGAGTGAACATATCGGAATCACATGAACCTTAACCTGATGCGAACTCATTAAAGCTACCAGACTTGACCAACAGATCTGAATGAAGCCCTGCAGTCCTGCCACATTCAGTCATAAATGATGATGGACGATTAAACAAATGACAGGAGGCGAGGGCTCCACAAACATTCCCATCCTAAATAATGGAACAGACCTGCACATCAGTGTAAAAGAGAAGGGTGTTTTATCTGCAGCATCCTCTGCCAGAAGTATTGAGTCGATGATACACCTCACCCTCATCATGATGCCCACAGAATCACAGATGTCAGTCTTCAACCAATTTCAAAAGCTGCACGTGACATGAAGAAACAGCTGAACAGAGTAGATATGACACAGGCAATGAGCCCTGACACCATTTCTGCAATAGGACTGAAGACTTGTGCGGCACAACAAGCTGTGTCCCTGGGGAAGCTGTTTCATTCCAGCTCCAACTCCGACATCTCCCTGGCAGTGTGGAAAATTACTCAGCTCTGTCCCACTCCCTAAGAGCGGAATATTTACAATCTTACCAATTACCACCCCCTCAGTCCCATCACGACAGTCAAATTGGTTGGAGTTCTTTTTGACAGAGCTGGCAAACAGCACAGAAATAACTTACTCAGTGTGGTTTCCAATAAGTCCCCATGTGGAGATGGTGCTGTTGTGGAAATGTCACTGGATTACTAATCCAGACCAGGTTAATGATCTGGCAGCGGGTGGAAGTTAAATACAATTAATAAAATATCGAGATCTAAAATCTGGCATCAGTAACAGTGACCTTGAAGCCAATATCGATTGGAAACAGAATTTCCTTCTTCAATGTACTTTTTGGAAGTGAATCTCCCATGATTCCCTGGGCTGGCCTAAAACTGACTCCAAAGACCCTGACATGTGATAAACATTTCAATGGTCTCTGAAACAGCCAATCAAAGCACTCATTTGTATCAAGCTACTCCGAGGTCTGAAAGGATGAAACCAGACAGAACACCCGGCCTCAGCATCAATGTCGGAAACGGGAATGAGAACACAGTCCTGTCGACTCTGCAGAGACCTCCTTCCTAACATCTGAGAGTTTGTGACAACATTTACAGAGCTTTCCCACAGACTGCACAGAAACAGCGGGAAAGGAGTAGGTCATTCAACACATTGAGCCTCCCCCATTCTAGTTCATGGAAAAAAATCTCATCAATGCACTTACCCCACACGATATACATATCCGTTAATGTGAGTAACCTTGGGAAGCTATAAAATAGGTGGTGCAGTCGTACGTTTGGTCCATCGAGTTTGCTACCCAATTCAATGTAATGATGGTTGGCCCTTCATTTCAACACCGTATTCCTGTTCTCCCACCATCCCTTTACTGTCTCTAAATCCTTATCTATCATAAATGTCTGGGTTTCCAGGTGCGAGCGAATTCCCCAGGTTCGCCAGTCAGTGAGTGCAGACATTTATTCTCATCTCAATGCAGAGTGACCTGCTTCCAATCTGACTCACCCTTCAGAGTTTTGTATATTTCACTGAGATCTCCACTCATTTTCCTAAACGCCGTGGAATACTGGCCCGGTCTCCCCAATCTCTGTTCCCACAATAAGCCCGTCATCCCAGAGATCAGTCTGGTCATCCTTCACTGCTCTCCATCAATGTCAGGTTTGCCCTTTATTAGGTAAGGAGACCAAAACTGCACACAATACTGCACAATGTTCGGGATGATATCTCACCAGGCCCTGTACAGCTGCAGTAAGACACCCTTACTTCTGGATTCACATCCCCCTGAAATGAAGGTCAACACACCATTTATCTTCCTCACTTCTTCCTGTTTCTGCAATATTACTTTCAGCGTCTGGTATACAAGGAGATGCAGATCCTTTTCAGTGTTACAGCTCCCCACTTGGTGGGTCTATGTACACTGCTCAGCTTGCCAATCGCCATGCCCAGTATTGACTTCTGGTTGCAGAACTCACTGCACTGCATGGGCCTCAGAGGTTTATGCATAAGGAAACAACAAACAGGAGCATATGTCCCTTTGTAAATCAACATGTTTCAACCAATCCCTTTCAAATGGTCGGCTGGCAATTTATCGTTTCCATCAAATGGCACACCGTCGCCTCTATCCACAGTGTTCTTCATCTGTCACGTATTTACCCATTCTCTCCACTTGTCTTAGTCTTCTCGGTGCTTTTTAACATCCTCCTAACCCACTCACAATCCCACATCCGTTAGTGCTGTCAGCAGGCTGGGATATATTGTATCTGATTCCAGTAACCAAATGTTTAAAGGGCATTGTGAACAGCTGGGCCCCAAGCACCAATCCCTGCGACACCTCAGCAACCGTCCTCTGTTAATTTCTATTTATTTATTTCATGAATCTGGGTGTGACTGGCTGGGCCAGCATTTATTTCCTGTCCCTAGTTGCCCTTGAGAAGGTGGTGGTGAGCTGCCTTGTTGAACCGCTGCAGTCCACCTGTTGTGGTTGACCTCAAATGCCATTAGGGAGGGAATTCCAGGCTTCTGACCCAACGGCTGTGAAGGAGCAGTGATATATTTCCAAGTCAGGATGGAGAATGGCTTGGAGGGGAACCTGAAGATGACAGCATTTCCATACATCTGCAGCCCTTGTCCTTCTAGATAGATGTGGTCCTGAGTTGGGAAGGTAGTCTCTGAGGATCTTTGGTGAATCATTTCATTGCAGCATGTAGATAGTAAAACACTGCTGCTGCTGCTGCTGCTGCTGCTGAGCGTTGATGGTGGAGCATTGTGGGTGAATGGACAGTCAAACTGGCTGCTTTGTCCTGGTTGGTATAAAACTTCTTGAGTGTTGTTGGGGCTGCACTCATCCAGGCAAATTGGGAGTCTTCTATTACACCTCTGACTTATGCATTGTAGATGATGGACAGACGTTTGGAAGTCAGGATGTGAGTTACTCGCCGCAGTATTCTTAGCTTCTAATCTGCTGTTATAGTTACTGTGTTCATATGGTGAGACCAGTGTATTTCTGAGCAATGATTACCCACCAGGACTTTGATACTGGGGGATTCAGTGACAGTAACACCATTGAATGCCAAGGGGCAGATTAGATTGTATTTTACTGGTGATGGTCATGGTCTGGCATTTGCGTGGCCTGAATATTACTTGCCACTTGTCAGCCTGGATACTGTCCAGATCTTATCACATTTGGACATAGACTGTTTCAGTATCTGAGGAGCCACAAATGTTGCAGAACATTGTACAATCATTGGTGAACATTCCCACTGCTGACCTTAAAATGGAGGGAAGATCATTATTGAAGCAGCCTTGAAGAAGTTTTCGGTCACTACCCGAGGGATTCCTACAGACTTGGAGCTGAGTTTACTGACCTTCAACCATGACCACCTTCCTACGTGTCAGGTATGATTCTAACCAGCGGGGAGTTTGCCCCTGATACCCATTGATTCCAGTTTTGCTAAGACCCCTTGATAACACACTTGGTCGAAGGCAGCCTTGTTTTAAAGGGCTGTCACTCTCACCCAACCTCTGGAATTCAGCTCTTTTGTCCATGTTTGAACCACGGTAATGAGGTCAGGAGCTGAGGGGCCCTGGTGGAGCCCAAACTGGGCATCATTGACCAGGGTATTGCTGAGCAGGTGCTGCTTAAAAGCACTGAGACCTTCCACCACTTTACTGATGATCGAGAGTAGACTGACGCAGTGGTAATTGGCTGGATTGGATTTGGTCTGCTTTTTACATACAGGAGATACTTGGGGTAATTTTGCACATAACCAGGGAAATGTCATTGTTGTAACTGTATTGAAACAGTTTGGCTAGGGGAGTGGCAAGTTATGGAGCACAAGTTTTCAGTACTGTTGCCAGAATGTTGTCAGAGTATTGACCATTTGGAGGATCCAGTATCTCAGACCGTTTCTGGATATCGCGTGGACTGAATCAAATTTGTTGATGACTGGTAACTGGATCGTTGTGGACCACTGGAGGAGGCTGAGATGGATCATCCACTCAGTATTTCTGACTGATTAAAATTGTTGCGAATGCATCAGCCTTCTCTTATACATCATGGTGGAAGGGGTTATTTGTGGAATCTCTTCCTACAGTGAATTGTTTCATTGTCCCCAAAGTTTCTTGACTAAATGTGGAAGGACTTATACCTTACAGAATCATACCTTACAGACAATGTCAGGCTGTTGATGACGAGTCTGTTTATTTCTATTCACTGTTTCCTGCCAGCTGTCCAATTCTAGAAACATGGCCATACATTAGCCTCAATCCACGCAGATTTGATTTTGTAAAGTGGGCTTGGAGTTAACAAAAACTTTTCTGAAAATCCACGTGTTTTACATCCATTGGTTCTCTATCATTTGTCTGCCAGTCTGTTTCTCAAACATGATTCCCATTTCATAAATCTATGTTAGTGGTGTCTATGACCATTACTTTCAGTCCCAATAATTTCTCCTAAACCATTTCCTTACTATCTTCTATGTTCCATGTTCTCTATCATTTCCCACCCCAGACTTGGTTTTCCTAGTATTGTTAGAAAGTTCTGTGAAGACAGAACGGAAGTAGTGGCTTCACAGTTTTGCCATTTCCCTGTTCCCCATTCTCCATTCTCTGGTTTCAAACTGTAAGGAAACTGTACTTGTTTTCTCATATGTCTCACATTGACATAATTTAACAAGTTGTCACCGTTCACTCTTATAACCCTTGTGAATATACTCTTCAGAAACGCATCAATTCCTGCCTTAAACTACTCAATAATTGACCTTCCACACCATACACTCACAGGAGCATAGACTCTGTGCCAACAGAAGTACAGCACGATCTATATTAGTTCCACTTCCCGACAGCAGGCCCATAGCCTAAAATGTTATTACACTTCCAAATGCTCGTCTAAGTACTTTTTAATGATTGTGAGGTTACTCGTGATAATTCCCCTCTCAGGAAGTAATCCCAAAACATAATACCCTCTCGGTGAAAAAAAGTCTAAATCCTCTCTGAACCTCAAACTCTTCACTTTAAAAGTGTACTGGCTTGAGCCACTGACTAAAAGGAACAGCGGCTCTCTATCCACCCTGTCTGTGTCGCTCATAATCTTATCCTTCTGAATCACGGACCCCTCAGCTTTCTCTGCTCCAAAGTAAACAACCCGAGCTTATCCAGCCTCTCTCCATAGCTGATATGCTCCATCCCAGGGAACATCCTGGTGAATCTCCTCTGCACCCTCTCCAGTACAATCACATCCTTCCTGGAATGTGTCTCCCACAGCTACATACAGTATTCCATTTTGTCCTAACCAAAGCCCTGTATTGCTCTTATAATCTACACCCTGATTAGGAAACACAACACCCAAGGTCCAATTCTTACCTAGTCCATTAACCTGTCCAGTCACATTCAGGGATGTGTGGAGAAGCACAATCTGAACTTCCCAGTGTGCTGCCATTCATTGAGTCCTCCCCTGTCTGGTTCCTTCTCCCAAAGTGCATCACCTCATATTTATCAGGGTTACATTCTATCTGCCATTGATTTGCCCATCTGACCATTCTATCTGCATCTTCCTGTAACTTAAGGCCTTCCTCCTCACTGCTAACCACCAAACGGATCTTTATGTCAAACATACACTGACTTATCACATCTCCCCCACTCTCCACCAAACCCCCTCCACATTCAAATCTATTATTTTTTTATTAATGGCACAAACAATAAGGGACACAGCACTGATCCCTGTGGTACACCAGGGGACACTGGTCTCCAGTCGCACAAACAGCCTTCTCCCACCACCCTCTGACTCCTGAACTAAGACAATTTTCATCATAACTTGTCAAGTTATCATTCATATTGTGAGATTTTACTTTATGTTTCAGTTTCCCAGGTGGAAATTTGTCAAAGGCCTTCCTACAAAACTAAACAATCGATCTCCTCAAACTAATTCAATCAAATCCATTGGATGTGACTTCCTTCTGATAAAGTCATGATAATTATCCCTGATCAAACCTTGTGACTCTGTATGGAGTTCGATTTTCTCCTTCCCTATTTTCTCCAGTAGTTTCCTTAACAGTGATCTCATACTCGCTCGTCTATAGTTCCCTGGTCTATCTCTCCCACCCTTACTGTGAAGTGGAATCGTATTAACAGTTCTCCAGTTCTCTGGCACATCCCCTATGGTCAAATTCTAATTAAAATATTCAGTCAGGCTCTTTCCTCCCTTGACCTCAACACCCTCCTGTGATACAACTCATTCAGGCATGGAGATTGGTCCAAATTTATACAGAACAAAATCTCAAATTCTTTCTCGTATTTTTCATCAATCTGTTCAAGAGCTTCCCAGTCCATCTTCTTGAATTCTGTACCTGCCTCCTCCTTCTCCCAAGTAAAACAGATGTGAAGGTTTCATGTTACAATCCATCAATGTTCTCCAGCTTGACACACAGATTGCCCCTTTGGTTTCTAATGGACACTAGCTGTTTGCTGATTATTCTGTTCTTCTTGTCCGTATAGAATATCGTGGGATCTCCTTGATCTTGCCTACTTCTACTTCTCCATGTTCTTTAAAAAAAGCTCATGAATATCCAACTATACGTTATCCATTGGTTCTTCATTGCGTATGTCTCCAAGAATAATCTTGCAACCATTTTAAAATGATGTTTTCCACTTCTGGTTTTTCTTTCATCGATACATTACCACACTCCCCAGTTATGTTATTACCGTCTATATATCTAGTAGCATGTTCTTTGTAATCGATTCCAATAGACACCCAACCGCGGATGACAAGTTACTGGTCTGTAGTTCACCACTCTCTATCTTCATCCTTTCTTAAACTGTTGGATAATATTTATAACCTTTGCCTTATCGAGATTGGCTAAATGACTTTCGGGAATGTGTCGGAAAATAATGTGAAAATCCGCGATGCAATCAATATGTCTATTGCTGCTTCCTCTGAAATTCTTGTATGAAGTACATCTAGTCTGTCAGATTTATAAATACTCAATCCAGCTTTCTTTTCAAAGATAACCCCAACACTGATAAGAATGATCTTAGACTTTACTTACACAAGTCCCATGGTCACTTGGTATTTCTGAAGAATTTCTGGACATTCTTCCATGAAGATAGACACAAAGAAACTGTTTCTTTTCCCTGCGAGTTCTCGTTTCTCTGCAATAAATTATCCTGAACGCACACCAACTGTTCCACATTTGGCCTTGATTTTATTATTTTTTCCATACATTGATAGATGCTTTTTAGCAGTCTTCATGTTTTTCTTTTGTTTGCACGCTTTTTCTCTCTTTGATTTTCTTCTCAGTTTCTTGGTCATCCTTTGCTGGGTCCTACGTCTCTCTGAATCCACTGGCTTACTGCAACATTTGGCATTTTTCTAAGCTGCCTCCTTTCATCTAATAGGTAGAAGAAGGTGGGGTTGAAAATGATAGTCAGAGAAGAGGGTGGCCCAGATTGATAGGAGGAAAGGTGGACACATAGGAACATTCAAAAGGGCGGTGCTGACTTTGAATTTTGGAGTGGGATATGGTGGGATTAGGGGAAATGGGGAAATGGGGAACTCCACTATGATCCCCTGTGGTTGGATGCTCCCAAGGCAGAAGATGAGGCTTTCTCCCTCCAGGCTTCTGATGGCTCGGGTTTGGCGGTGGAGCAGGCCCAGGACCCACATATCCTTGGCAGAGTGGGAAGGTGAGTTAGTGTACTCAGCCACAAGGCAATGGAGTTGTTCAATGTGGCTGTCCTAGAGATATTCTCTGAAATGATCCACAAGTTGACCTCCTGCCTCGCCAATGTAGAGAAGATCACATTGGGTTTAATGGATGCAGTAGATGAGGCGTTCTGTCTCCCTTCGTCACCTATTACTTTCAACCCCACCTTCATCTACCTATCGCATTCCCAGCTACCTCCCCGCTGCCGCACCCCCTTCTCATTTATCTCTCAGTCCCCTTGGCCCATAAGCTTCATTCCTGATGATGGGTTTATGCCCGAAACATCGATTTATCTGCTCTCAGTATGCTGCCTGATTGTGCTTTTGCAGTACCACATCCTTCGACTCTGATCTCCAGTATCTGTAGTCCCCATTATCTCCTCACACCTTCATGGCTTGCATGATTCCGATTTATAACGGTTACTTCAAATAAAAATGAAACTATCGTGTACTCAAACAGCATAAAAGAAAACCAATACATTGTGGTCACTGTTCCCAAAAGGTCCTTTCCAGCAAAATTTTCAATTAGCTCTTCTGATCACTCAACACCAATTCTTAAATAACCTGATCTCAAGCTCACTGCTCGACATAGTGTTCATATAAACCATCTCGCACGTGGTCATGAAATCCATTTTTCCCAGCATTAGCATTCAATTGGGTTAACACAGTTTAGATATAACTTAAACAGTACACTATTACTGCAGTAGCCACAAATGTGAATATCTCATTTCCTGTTTTATAACATGTCCAGCATTTGTACTGCAGCTTTCACTTTGATATATAACTCCCATCAATGTTTGCTCCTCCTTGCTGTTTTTGCGCTCCACCTTACTAGATTCTGTGGAATCTGACCGGCTTGGGCTCTGGGGAGATTAATGGAAGAGATCATCTCGCCACATCATTTATGATCTTCTCAAACTTTAATTTCTCCAGATCTCCCGTGATTCTGATGGAGTAGAGAAGGACAATGATTTTCCAACAATGCTCTGTATTCCACCAGAGAGCTGAGACAGCTCTAACCTGGATGGGAACCTAACAACAGGCTGGTAAAGTGTTGCTGCTGCTGTACAGGATCTTAGTGAGATCACATCTGGAGTAGTGTGCACAGATTTAATCTCTTCAATGAAGAAAGGATATTGTTATATTGGAAGTAGCTCAGAGTTGGTTCCCTCAACTTATTCCTGGAATGAAGGTGCCATCTTACAATGAAAGGATGATCAGGTTGACCTAGTAGCCATTGGAGTTTACCTAAATTAAAGAGTGTCCTATTTCAACAAAGATGACAGAAGGAATCAACAAGTGAAGCAAATTACACAGATAGTGGAGGAATCCATTCTGGATAAGGATTAAAACTGTCTGACACTTCTTTCACTAGAAAGGAAAAGGTAATTCAGATGCATGTCTGTTGTATGGGAACAAGGGAAGATAAATCAATCCCTCGGTCCCAGCTCCGGGATACACGCGGAGACCGTTCAGCATTTCCACCTGTTATGGGGAAGTATGAAAAGACCCATCAGCCCCTCAAAGTGTTACCCAGCAACAGGAGGATTCCATAATCCCCCAACCCCCTAATGCATCGACGGGAGAAGGTCGTTCTGGCCTTGGAGACATCAGTATGGGAACACCAGAAAGACGCCAGCCCATCGAGATTGTACACCAGCAGGATGATGAGTCCAGCCAGCAACACATGCCTCAAACAGCAAGTGGACTAGACCTCTTAAAACCCTTTTGCCCATTAAACAGGAATTCAAAGAAAACGTAAAGGTTTTCGAAAGGGAAGAAATTATAATAACTGTATACATTTGGGATTAAAACGTAATGATAAGCTATTGTAATTTAAGACAATTATTAGAATCCATTGTTGAGGATACTTGCAAAGTTAAACCACAATCCATCTGAGTCAACATGGTTGTATAAAGGATAAATCAAGTTTGAAGTGTTTGCTTGAGTTACTTAAAGATGTGACAAGCAAGGTGGATAGTAGGAGTCCTGGAGATGGAATGTATCTGGTCTTCCTGAAGGTATCAGATATGTCGCTTCTCCACAGAGTAAGTGGTAAGATCAGACAACATGGGTTTAGGAGTAATTTATTAGCTTGGATGGAGGATTGGTTAACAAAAAAAATGCAGTCAGATGGACTAAATGTGTCATTTATTTTGGGAAATGCAATTTGTAGTGTGCTATTGATTTCAGTTCTCATTTGCGATCATTAGTATTACTGTACTTGGTTGACTGGATAGAAAATACGACATCACATTTTCAGATGACACTAACATTGGTGGGAAATTACGTCGGAATGATAATGCAAGAGATTTAAAGAAACTATATGGATAGGTTGGGTGAACGGGCCAACATTTGGCAAGGAAAATTAAAGTGAGTAAATATGGGGCTATTCAAATTGGCCAGCATAATAGAAAGACAAATTATGAACTAAGTGGAGAGAAAGTTCAAAGTGCTTAAGTGCAGAGGGATCTGGGTGTCTGCTTGCATATCACAGAAAACTTGCTTGCGGGTACTGCAAGTAATGAGGAATGCAAGCATACTTTCAGTGTTTATTTATAAAAGGATAGAGTCGGGAGTGTTGGTGTAGCTATGCAAGGCATTAGTGAAGCTACAACTGGTGTACAGTTTGGGTGTCCTGCAGAATGAGGTATTTCCATTGGAGGCAATTCAGAAGAGCTTCATTAGATTGATTCCATATTTGAAGTGCTTGTCTTATGAAGAAAAATTGAGCAGTTTAGGCCCATACTCTCGAGTTTATAAGAATGAAAGGAGATCTCATTGATGTCTGTAAAATGCGAAAAGTAAATGAAAGTGTAGATGTGGAGTGGATTTTTTTTTAATGTGGCGCAATCGACAAAAGAGACGAGAGCTTTAGGATGGAGAGATGGCAGGAAAGTGGAACAGAGGCCGTGTTGACATCAGCCTCATCGAGGGGTTGGATTCCTCACAGATGCTCCTTGTTGTTATTCAACACTTCAACTGTGTTGCACAGGAATTGGGGAGGACTGGATATCATACAGGAAGCAGGCACTCAGGATAAACCAGTCTCATTCAGTTAGACAGAATGTAACCAGTAGGGTCACACATTGACCAACGCTGGGTTCTCAACTATTTACAATCTATATTAATGATCAGGAGGATGGAACAGATATACAGATGCTGAGTTTGGTGATGTCGCTGTGGTAAGCAAGAGAATAAATTATCAAGAGAGGGTGGAGAGTCTGCAAATAGATTAAGAAAGCTAAAGGCAATACACAATTGTTTGGAAGGTGGAATATAAGATGATATAACCTGTCATTTCATTTACAGAATAATGGAAGGCAGTATGTTACTGAAATGGAGAGGGAATACAGGACTTAATGATACTGTGTACTGGGGGGTTCACTCAGACCTGTTCAGACATGGGAGATTTTGCTCCATCCCTAATCGTCAGTTCCCAAAACACTCCAGTGACCCCATTGCTCTCCGTACACATGGACTACTTTGATGTGGTTGGTTGGTGGTGGGATGGTGTTTTGAAAGGTGCATCAAGGGGACGGCCTTTATCCAAGATATATTCATTTCTTTTTCCGTGGAGACACGATGACGATGGGAATGGCTTACTGCTTCTGAATGAAGAGGCCGTGACTGCTGCCAGGACAGTGGGTATTCACCAACATGATGTACTGTGCATGGGCATACTGCAACATTAATAGAGACAGAGCTCCTTCAGTTCCTCTACCTTTCCCCATTGACATGGATACTCTGCAGATGCCATGTACACCATCGGGTATCCCACTGTACTGGATACACCCGGCAGCTCCCTGCTGAGGGAGAAACAATCTATTTACCTCATCCACTATATATATCCTCCATCATCGAATGGTGACATTGATGTTGAGACACTGGGAGATGATGGATACGTCACCCAGTCCTGCCTGGAAAGTTCTGGATCATAGAAGCTGAATGAAACTGTGACCCTGCAGCCACTGGCAGCACCATCCTCCTGGTGTGATGCTGCAGGTCGTGTTGAAGGTGATGACACCGCTCTGTGACCAGCTCCTTGTTCAATCAGTGTCCCTCACACTTTGATCCTGGGTTAAGTGGAGCTTGGGAAGCTGTTCCTGGAAAACTCGGAGTGGATACAGCAGATCCCTTTCCCCCATACACACTCACTCCGTGGTTTCAGAGCTTCCCCCTCTGCAGCCTCTGCTCCATTTGTTGTTCATGTTACAGACACTGATGCTGTAATTACAGTCCCCAGGCTCCATCCAGAGTTGGGTCAGCAAATCCTCAGGTCTCCCTGAATGTCTGAGGCAGCCCACAGCACATCCTCCAGCAAACCATCCCCAGCCCCTCCATAACGTTTCAGTAACAGGAGAGAGTCAGAAACCCCTCGGCTACAGATCCCCGCAAAATGTTTCAAGAAGGCCGCTTCGACCCAAACCTTTCCTTATTTTAAACATAGATTGGAAGTGTGCGTTCCAGATATGTTGTGACTGGTCAAACCACTCGTCATTTAGCAAAATATAATTTATTCAAATGCTTTAGTTAAAAGCCAATCAAAGAGAAGAATATTTTGGGATAGCTTATATGTTTGAACACTTACACAACAATAGATACAGTACCTTCTTGGTATACACTGCTTGGCACAAAGATATATTCAAATACAGATTCTTACAACAATTTTCCGATCCAGGAGATATCAACATCAACAGAGATCTCAGAGAGAAAAGCAGCTATTGAAACTCCTAACCCTTCTTGGATTCCCAACAGCTTCTGAATGCTTCAGCTAAAAACAAAACGAGAAAACCTGGTCTGTGAAAGCAGGCCACCGCCCTTCGATTGTTATCACCATTTAATGAAACCTAAAGGCCTCCTCAGTTATTTACTTAAACTGTGTTCAGACAGTTGTTCTGCACCTCTGCCTTTAGAACCTCTCTTCAAAAACAACCTAAGGGAAAATAACCTTTTTGCAGTGATAGTATTCTCACAACTGCACCTTTAATAAAATGATCCATCAATATACAAAGATGAATTAATTTTAGACCTCCTAATCGTCCTCTATTAGTAGACTGAAATGCATACATAGATAAAAACAATGAGTGCAGATGCTGGAAACCAAAGTCTGGATTAGTGGTGCTGGAAGAGCAAAGCAGTTCAGGCAGCATCCGAGGAGCAGTAAAATCGACGTTTCGGGCAAAAGCCCTTCATCAGGATTTCCGGCAGAGAGCCTTAAGGGTGTAAAGATAAATGAGAGGAGGGTGAGGGTGGGGAGAAAGTAGCATAGAATACAATAGGTGAATAGGGAAGGGGATGAAGGTGATAGGTTGGGGGGAAGGTGGATTGGATAGGTGGAAAAGAAGATAGGTAGGTCGGACAGGTCATGGGGACAGTGCTGAGCTGGAAGTTTTAGAGTGGAGTGAGGTGGGGAAGGGGAAATGAGGAAACTGTTGAAGTCCACATTGATGCCCTGGGGTTGACGTGTTCCGAGGCGGAAGATGAGGCGTTCTTCCTCCAGGCGTCTGGTGGTGAGGGAGCGGCGGTGAAGGAGGTCCAGGACCTCCATGTCCTCGGCAGAGTGGGAGGGGGAGTTGAAATGTTGGGCCACAGGGCAATGTGGTTGGTTGGTGCGGGTGTCCCGGAGATGTTCCCTAAAGTGTTCTTGTAGGGGACGTCCAGACTCCGCAATGTAGAGGAGATCGCATCGGAAGCAACGGATACAATAAATGATATTGGTGGATGTGCAGGTAAAACTTTGATGGATGTGGAAGGCTCCTTTAGGGCATTGGGTGGAGGTGAGGGAGGAGGTGTAGGCACAGGTTTTGCAATTCCTGTGGTGGCAGGGCAAGGTGCCAGGATGGGAGGGTGGGTTGTAGGGGGGTGTGGACCTGACCAGGTAGTCACGGAGGGAACGGTCTTTGCAGAAGGTGGAAAGGAGTGGGAAGGAAAATATATCCCTGGTAGTGGGGTCTGTTTGGAGGTGGCTGAAATGTCGGTGGATGATTTGGTTTATGCGAAGGTTGGTAGGGTGGAAGGTGAGCACCAAGGGGCATTCTGTCCTTGTTACGGTTGGCGGGGTGGGGTCTGAGGGCAGAGGTGCGGAATGTGGATGGTATACGTTGGATGGCATCTTTAACCACGTGGGAAGTAAAATTGTTGTCTCGAAAGAAGGAGGCCATCTGGTGTGTTCTGTGGTGGAACTGGTCCTCCTGGGAGCAGATACGGCGGAGGCGGAGTAATTGGGAATACGGGATGGCATTTTTGCAAGAGGTAGGATGGGAAGATATTTAATCCAGGTAGCTGTGGGAGTCGATAGGTTTGTAAAAAATGTCGGTGTCAAGTCAGCCGTCATTAATGGAGATGGAGAGGTCCACGAAGGGGAGGGAGGCGTCAGAGATTGTCCAGGTAAAGTTAAGGTCAGGGTGGAATGTGTTGGTGAAGTTGATGAATTGCTCAAACTCCTCGCCGGAGCACAAGGTGGCGCCAATGCAGTCATCAATGTAGCGGAGGAAGAGGTGCATATATACATATATTACATTGACTCTGAGCATACAAATGTTCACAACTCGATTCGATTTCAGTCATTTTGCTCCTGCCACAGCATGCCTTTATCTTTCTTCATCCAAGTCTCCAGAACGTGTCAAAACCTGAGGTTTTCTCGCCCTGTCACTTGTATAATTTCAAATTGAATGGCAGCAGTAATAAGCTCAATCGAAACATACTGATATTCTTCTCCCTAAACTTCTCCAAAAACTTTAAGGGCTCACGATCATTGAAAAGGATTTGTCTCATGTATGTTATGCGCAATGTAATTGATGAAATATTGTAACGCCAACACCAAGCTCAAGGTCTCCTACCCCATTGTGGAATAAATCTGTTGATGTTTCCACTGGACACTCCAACCACTGATTACATAATGGAGCACTTCTCATCTCTCCAATAGTCCCTCTGAATGACAGCTCCTCATGTCTCAGCATAAGAGAATTACATACTTCTGTACCTCTTAATGCTGTTAGCTCTTTACCTGCTACTCCTGGCCTATGCCAGTAAACCTTACTCTCACAGGGATATGTTTTAAGAAGATCTCACACATTCTTCTTACTCCCTCACAGAAACCAAGCTTTGATTTCTGAACTCAATCGTCATCATCATCAGCCATTTCAGCTTCTAACCTTGCCATTGTCACTCTCTGCTCTTCCACACGGGTTCTCACGACTGCAGGAAGTGAATTGTTGAACTTCTCCAAAATAAGAATCTCTCTAAGAGTGCCATAGCTTTGCTCTGATTTAATACCCTTACCCACCTTTCAAAATCACTTTGTTTGATCCTTTCAGACTCAATTTGTGTTTAAACACGGACGCTATTTTAGATCCCTGAAACACTGTCTGTCAGTTTCTGGCACAAGCTCATGTGCACTTCAGAAGACTTTCTTCACCGCCTCCTACTCCCCATACACTGCCTCTGATAGGGATGCAAATACCTATCAGCTTTGTTTGACTCAACTAAATCCACATGTTCACTGGGCACTGCATTTGTTTAGCCACTTTATCAAATTAAATTAAGAAGGCTCCCCCATCATTCTCATCAAATTTAGATAATGTCTGGATGTATTTAAACAGATCCCCATCAAGACTTTGGCCACTATAGGGTTGCTCATCCTCACTATCCTCTTCATGCCGCCGACCATCTACCTTCGTCACCACCTTCTTTGTCAACTTGCCTTTCTAATTACTAACTTTTCAAGTTAAATCACTCTGCTTTTCTTCTTTCTTTTTCTCTCCTCTTCTTCATTTTATTTTTACTTTTCATCATAATTCAAACAGTTTCAATTCCTTCTCATGTTCAAGGCACCTCATTTGAAATTGAATTCTAGCCATTTCCGAAGACTCTGATGGTGTTTCCACCAAATGTCATTGTCAAGCTCTAGCTGTAATTACTTCTCATTTTCTCACAAACACAACCCCAACTGCAGCTCGTCTGCCAATTCCTACTGCTTTGCCTTCATTACCTTTTGTAAAACCCCCAACTTCACTTCTTCCACAGCCAGAGAACACTCAGTGACTGAATGAATATTTATACACAAAACACTGTTTAAACCAACTGAATTCAACATCCGGAATGAAAGACACTAAAGCTACCATATGCGACCTTTGAACCCAATAGCCTCCTGGTGCGTACTCTCCAGTGTCTCTATGAGCTTATTCTGGATTCGCTGGTTTCCTCCCACAATCCAAAGGTGTGCATGTCATGTGAATTGGTCATGCTAAGTTTCTTATAGTTTTCAGGGATGTGTGGGTTATGAGTCTTTGTCAGGGTAAATGTGTAATAACAGGGTCGAGGAATGGGTCTGGGTAGGTTACTCCTCGGAGGGTCGGTGTGGACTTGTTGGGTCGAATGGCCTGTTTGCACACTGTAGGGATTGTAATTCTAAACCCAATTTGGTGTTACCAGACAAGAGTTCCCAGTTTGTTATAGACGAACCAGACTGCCTCAAACAATTTTAAGCAGGTAGCTTGGATGCGAACCTTTTCGTATTTTAAAGGTAGATGTGAAGTGGGTGTTCCAGATGTGATGCGACTTATCAAACCACTCACCATTAATTAAAACACAATATATTTAAACTCTCTAAAGAAAATCCATACAAAATGAAGAGGAATTTAGATTAACTTAACTATTGGAAACCTTAACCGAATAATGGATACAGTACCTTCTACAAATGAACTGTTCCAATATACTAACATCACCTAAACACACTCCATGGTAAAAAGGAGCATTCAGACATACAGTTCTCCAATCCAGTTTGAAATAACATCAAGTGAAGCTTCGCAGAGAATAGCAGCTAGGGATAATTTACTAAAACTTCCAAACCTTCTGGGACACAAGCACCTGGTGACTTACAGCTGTAAGGAAAAAACTAGAAAGCCTGGTCTGTGCGAGCTGGCCATTGTTACTACTACTTCTTCAAAACAATAAAAGTCTCGGAAGTTATTTACTTGAGCTGTTTTCAGTAGGCAGTTTGACATTTATGACCTCTTGTTAAAAAAAAGAGAAAATAACCTTTTTTTTTAAAGTGACAGCATTGTCACACAATTTAGATGCCTGGTCCTTTACTCAATGGGCTTCCTCGTGTTACTGATCGCAAGGTCACCTGAGAGGGACAGCCACAGGTACACACCAAGTTACAAGGATGTGTCTCATAACTTCGGAACACACCTGTCCATGAACCATCACATGGGACGCACCGGAAAGTGAAAAACAGCCTGACACACACCATTTCAGTATTCTTGAGCTACACAATGCCAGCTCTCGATACACTAGGGAGACAAAACCCAAGGCCAGGGAAAGATACAGAGGGACTGAGAGATTCACATTAAAGACAGAAACAGGCAGTTAATTAACTGGGAGGAGGTTGTGGAAATATGGGGAAAAAGACAGAGCAGTGGGACTGACTGGAGAAGTAAGATCTGCGAGAGTAAAATTACAAGAATGAAAACATTGAATAAAGGCATTGTCAGATCAGCTGGAATGGTTTGTTACATCAAATTCTGAATCTGCTTCACAGAACACCACAAACAAACATAAACTGGGACAAGATGACAGCCCAGCATGGAGAGCTGTGCAGACCATGCTCATGTGTTGCTCAGTAAACTGCACTATCTGCCCAGTATGGAGAGCATTGCAAACTTTACGATCATATGCTAACTATACTCACATCAGATTACTATCTCCAATGGGAAGGTTTGCTCTCTCTGCGTGTGTGTGTGTGTGTTTTCATCAGAGACTGAGAGAGTGCGTGTGCGTGCGCGATTGGCGTGGTTGAATGCAAAACTCATTGTTTGAGAAGGAACACACGTGAAGGAAACTATTTTAAATATGAACAACTGGCAGGCTTTTGGATAATCGACAGAGAGAGAACGAGGGACGTTTCATGGACAGATGAGGTAAAGTGTTTGAAAATGTTAAAATAAAGGTATTGCCATACACAATAGCAATATACATCAGCGTGCACATGAATGACAGATGGATGGGAGTCTGGTGTGAGGTCGAATCAGATTTGCTTTGGCAGGTTTGAAGCCAGGAGAGTCAGCAGCAGGTTATGAACTTCATTAACACTGTATTTCATAGCTCAAGGTTCAAACAGCAGATGGATTAAGCCAGTGAGATACATTGTGGAGCGATGAGTATTTCAAGTTAGAAATGGTCAAGGCAAGGTGTCAGGAATCAGCTCATAGTCAAAGGGATCACCCACAGTTATGAGTCGTCTGCTTCAGCCGCAGATATTGGCCAGGAATGGGATGAAAACACTGGGAAAAGGTGGTGTTTGTAACCAGAACAGTAGACAGTGACCTGCATGCTCTTAATATTTAAATACCAAAGGCAAAGATGCAATAAATCGTGGCTCTCCGCTGAAACTGAGTAGGTCAATATAGAGACCCATGAGTAACACTGCCAGAGCAGAGGGAGACAGTAATTGAACACCTTCATTGATGTAGTTAGCAGTGGTCTGTCGAGTAAATATCTGGATTCAGAGTTTCAACAGGAACAATAATAGTGGCCAGAAGTGTAGACTATATGAACGAACCGTATTATACAGTCATAACTGGTTTATAGAAACAACAACTGGACAGTGACACTTACCAGGAACACAAACGATAGCCAGGAAGGGATAATAAAAATATTGAATAATGCGAAGAGCATAATAGATCTGCAATGATAAGGGCAACCAATAAAATGCAAAAATATACCAAATAGAATCGGATAAACTCCTGTCTATTGTTGGAATATTCCAGTCGACTGTTCTCAGATTCTGATCCATGTTTGGAACATTGCAGTCTAATGTTCTAAGATTCTGATCTCTCCTCCCCTTCTCTCTAGATCTGCTGATCCCTGTCAGTGCTGTCGGTGATGGTCCTGCTCATGTTATGGAATAACACATTGAACGGCGCCCATTTATCGTCAAAAGATGGAAACCATTCACTGGGATTAAGAATCCATGGAGATTGGCATTAATCACAGTCACTGAACAAATAGGATCAGTTAACCAGCTCTATACATCACTTTTCATATCACGATAAAAGGGAAGATTTACTGGTTTTGGATGGAATGGATAAGGGCTACTGAGTGATGGACCATAAATCTTTCAATCTTTTAATCATTTTTTTCCTTGCATACGAGTATATTAACAGGACACTGCACGGCTCTATATATATTCCACTCTGTTTATTAAAGGAAGCAGTTATAAAATAACAGATCGGCTACATAAAAGAAGGTCGGATGGGCAAGTTTCTAGATACCTTAACACAAAGTATGATACGTATTATCCGGTGTGAGGATACTCCTGGTTTTAATTCCCTGTTTTCAAATCCTTTCATAACCTTGATACAGAGCACTGACACTGCTGCTCAGGAAGAGGCCAAAGCAATTCTGTCCCTATGGGCATCTTACAGAAGGAAAGGAGAAGGGCATTCAGTCCATATTTGCCTGTTGCTACTTGAAAAGGTGGAACGCTGGAACATTAGCACAGTTTGCAAACAATATCATTCAAAATAAAAGGATTTGTCACTGCAGCTGTATGAGGTGTTACTGAGAGGACACCTGGAGTACATTGTGCTATTTGTATTTCTGTAACTGAGAAGGGATGGACCTCCATCAGATACAGTTTAACGGCTGCTCATACTCCATGAGTTGCTGTGTTATTTAATGTCTCGGGTCTGTTACACAGGGACAGGAGGAGGCCAGTCAGCCTCTCCAGTCTATTACAGAGGGACAGGAGTAGCCTATTCAGCCTCTCGAGCCTGTCACAGAGGGGCAGGAAATGTTTATTTAACATTCAAGTCTGTAACACATAAATATTAGTTTTAACTTAGTTGTGGAATAGGAAAGACCGGATGTAAACATTAAAGTTCTAACTGTGAACAAGGCCAATTTTGAAAGTGTTAGGCTAGCCCTGTGAAAGGCTGATTGGAATACCCTATTCACAGGTAAAGGGATGGTTGGGAAATGCAAGGCCATGAAAACTTGGATCCAGAGAGTCCAGAGCCAACGTGTTCCTATTAGTGAGATGGGCAAGGCTGGTGGGTGCAGGGAGTGCTGGATGGCTAGATATATTGATGCTCTGATCAAGGTAAGGAAGGAGGCCGATGTCAGGTAAACAGAGCTGAGATTAAGTGAATCCCCAGAGGAGTATAAGGGCAATAAGTGTGTAGTCAACGGGGAATTCGGGCCAGAAAAATGTGAACGCGGGTTGGCTTTTGAAATAGGGTTAATGAGGTATTGACGAAACTCTACAAATCTTTTAGTGGCAAAAGATTAACCATGGAGAAAATAGGGCACCTTAAAGATCAGTAAGGCTACCTATGTGTGGAATCACAAGAGATGGGAAAGATATAAAACAAGTATTTCTCCTCAGTATTTAATGTGGAGGAAGTTACAAGAGTGAGAAAATGAAGAAATGCAAAGTGAGATCTTGAAAAGTATCTATATTACAAGGAGGTGTTGGACATTGTAAAACACATAAAGGTGAACAAATCCCTGGGACCTGATCAGTTGTATCCCAGAATATTGTGGGAAGCTAGGAAAGGGATTGCTCAGCCTTTTGCTGATAGATCTGTATCATTGATTTCCACAGGTGAGGTGTCAAAAGACTGGAGAGCTGCTGACATAGTGTCATTATTTAAGAAAGGAACGAAAAACCAGTTAACTATAGACTGGTGAGCCTGACGTCAATGGTGACTAAATTGTTGGAGGTTACTTTGAGGGAAAGGATGTATATGCATTTGGAAGGACAAGGACTGAAGAGGGCTTTGTACATTGGAGATCACGTCTCACTGACTCGGTGGAATTTTTTGACGAAGTGATGAAGAAGATTGATGAAGGCAGGAGAGTGGATGTTGTCTTTATGGAATTCAGTAAGAAAACCAAAATGTTCTACATGGTAGACTGGTTAGCAAGGTTAGACTGCCTGGGATCCAGGGGGAGCTCACCTGTTAGATCCAAAATTTTCTTGAATATTGGAGACAGGGCGCGACAGTGGACATTTGTTCATTGAACTTGGAGACCTGTGACCAGTGGTGTGCCACAAAAGTCAATAGTGAGTCCACTGCCTCTTGTCACTTATACAAATCATTTGCATTTGAGTATATGAAGTATGATCAGTAAGTTTGTAGATAATTCCAAATTTGGTGGTGTAGTCGACGGTGAAGAATGATATCTCAGAACAAAGTGAAAACTTGATTAGGTGAGCCGAGGGGTGGCAGATGGAGTTAAATTTAGATAAATGTGAGGAGTTGCATTTTGGCAAGACAGATAAGGGCAAGACATGTAGGTAGGGTCCTGTCGAAAGTTGTCAATCAAAGAGAACTCCATAGAAATTATAGAATCCCTACAGTTAGGAAACAGGATTTTCGGCCCATCGAGGCCACACCGTCCCTCTAAACAGTATCCCACTGGACAAACCCCTCCCCTATCCCTCTGAGCCTGCATTTCCCATGGCTAATCCACCTAGCCTACACATCCCTGGGTACTTGGAGCAATTTAGCATGGCCAATCTACACTTGCCTGTATATCTTTGTACTGTGGGAGGAAAATGTATCACCTGGAAGAAACTCACGCAGACACGGGGAGAATATGCAAACTCCACACAGGCAGTCATTCAAGGATAGAATTAAACCCAGAATGTTGTGCTCTGAGGTAGCTCGCCACTGAGCTACAGTGTCACCTGGTGGTGCAGGTTCTCCGTTCCTTGAAAGTGCCGTCACAGGTCGGCAGCGCAGTGAAGAAGGCACTTGGTGATCTTCCCTTTATTGGTGTGTGCTTTGAGTCTATGCGTTTGCATGATATGTTGCATCTGTACAGGACATTGGTTTGGCCACATTTGTAATACTGCCTTTAATTCTGGTCACCCTGCTGTCGGAAAGATGTTGTCAAACTTGAAAGGATGCAGAAGAAATTTAAAAGAATGTTGCAGGTGTTGGAGGGTTTGAGTTTCAGGGAGAGTTTGAATAGGCTGGGAGTATTTTCAAGTGTTGAGGCTGAGAGGTGATCTTAAAGAAGTTTATTAAAATCCTGAGGGGAATAGATAAGGTAAACAGTCAACGTCTTTTCCCCAGCATAGGCAAAGTCGAAAATTACAGGACAAAGGTTTGAGGTGAGAGGAGAAAGATTTATAAAGGGAAATGAGATACAACACTTTCAAAGAGAGAGTGCTGTGTGTATGGATTGAGCACCACATATTGGTGGTGGAGGCAGACACAGTTACACCATTTAAAAGGCATTAGAATGGGTACATGCATGGGAAGGGTTTAGAGGGATATGGGTTTAGTTTTGGCAAGGGGGACGAGATAAATTTAGGATATTTGGTCACAATGGACAACTGGATCGAAGGGTATTTTTCCGTGCTGTAATCACTGAGACTCTGTTGACTCTTGAATGGATAACACTGGAACAGGAAGAGGCTATTCAGGTTCTCAATTCTGTCAGTCAGCTTGTTTGCTCAATTACTGACAGTCAAATGCAAAAATACATCATTCAGATTTTGGTGGTGTTTTACAGAAACAGGAGAAAGACCTTTAGTCAAGAGAAGCTGGAAGTAATGTGAAGAGGCCATTCAGTCCCTCAACTACATTCCACAGGAGCAGCAGGTGAGTAGAGAGGAATTGGAGCCTGTTAGTCAGTAGCAAGAGGAGGACATCTACTTTCACAAACTTGGGATCAGGAGGCATCACTCAGTTGCTCAAGACTGGGACACAGGAACAGGAGGCAGTCACTCAACTGCTCGAGACTGGGACACAGGAACAGGAGGCAGTCACTCAACTGCTCGAGACTGGACACAGGGACAGGAGGTAGTCACTCAACTGCTCGAGACTGGGACACAGGGACAGGAGGTAGTCACTCAACTGCTCGAGACGGGGACACAGGGACAGGTGGGAGTCACTCAACCGCTCGAGACTGGGACACAGGGACAGGAGGCAACCACTCAACTGCTCGAGACTGGGGCATGGGAACAGTAGGCAGTCACTAAACTGCTCTAGACTGGGACACAGGAACAGGTGGGAGTCACTCAACTGCTCTAGACTTGGACACAGGAACAGGAGACAGTCATTCAATTGCTCGAAACTAGGGCTCAGGGAAATCTGGAGCCTAGTGAGGCCCGAGGATCCTGTTACGCAGAAACAGGTGGAGGGGACTCACTCCCCACCAGTATGGGACACTGGGAGAGAAGGGGAGTTTGCCTGTTACAAACAGAAATAGATGAATAAGTTACTTTCGTGGTCCACACAATCCTGCCCCACCATTCACTAAGACCACGGCTGATCTGATTGTGATTTCCTCATCCCATTTTACAGAGATGCCCCTCTCTGCAGCCTCTGCTCTACATGTTGGACATGTTGCAGACTCAGATGCTGTAACAACAGTCACCATCACTCATCCAGAGGGTCGGGTCTAATCGGATGAGTCAGGATTTGAAGTGTCCAATCACAAGACTGAAAACACAAAATAAAGGCATTGTCAGATGTTTAGTTCTCTCACATTCGCAATCCAACTCACATAACCAGCCCATCCATTGTACGTTAAGGATGGAGCAGTGTGTAGATCCGGCTAACGAACTGCTGAATGCAACCCAGCAATGCCTCGAGTGGAACTCTGTGCAGCCCACACCAATGCTTGATCTATAATCCTGGGCTAAATGTCCAGCGTGAGGAGCTGTGCAGACCGCACTGGTTCGTTCATATATAACTCCAGGCTTTTGCATTGTTAGGTAATACTGTGTTAGATCACTGCTCAATGTGGGGAAACTTGCAGCCGATGCTGGCAGTGACAGGATGTGCAGCTCCCATCCATTTACAGCTCAATATCTCCACTCTACCTTAACAAAGGGTGCTGTGGGTGTCAAAATCATTGCAAAGCAGAGATGTAAATGGAAACAGTTTAAATACCAATAGTTCTGATTCAGGTGCACACCACTCCAGTATTTAAAGATAAAATAACTGAGATAATGTCCAGTGAGGTTTTGTGGATGGTGCAAAGAAGTTAGAGGTGGATGGCGATGTTACGTTGTTGCACTATAAGCCTCCAAATAATCAATGCGAATTGGAGGAACAAATATGCAGGGAGACTGGGGAGACTTGCAGGAACAATAGGATTGTCATAATAGGTTATTTTAATTATACTAACGTAGACTAGGACATCTAGATGGTTAAGAACCTCGATGGAACGTAACATCTTAAGTGTGTTCAGGAAAGTTTCCAAAAGCAGCATATAGAGGGTCTTACTCGGGAAGGGACAAACTCACCTACTGTTGGGGCATAGGTGACGGAGGTAAAGTGGGGGAGCATTTTGGGACCGGTGACTAGAATTTTCTGAATTTTAAAATAGTTATGGGAGGGACAGAATTGATTCACAAATTCAAGTTCTAAATTGGGGCGAGGCATATTTTGTTGGACTTAGACAGGGACTTGCAAAGGTTGATGGGAGTAGCTTGTTTCCAGGAAAAAGGATCTCTGGTAAGTGGGAGGCCTTTAAAAGTCAAGGTCCATATGTTTCTGTGAGGGTGAAGGGAAAGTGAGGCAGGAAGAGAGAACCCTGAATGACAAGAGATAATCAGGCTCTGACTAGCAAAAAACGAGGCGTGGCTCAGGTTCAGGCAGCTGGAATCATTGGAATCTCTGTAGAGACGCAAGGGATACAGGAGTTTACTGAGGAAGGAAATCATGAGGGCGAAAAGGGGTTATGAGATAGCCTTGGCTGAGAAAATGAGGGTGGATCCAAAGATGTGCTTTCAGTATAGTAAAGAAACAGAAGGACTAGAGAGAAACTCGGACTCCTTAAAATCCAAAGTGGGCATTCATGAATAAAACCACAAGAGTTGGGCGAGGTCCTCAAATTCCCCTCTGTGTTTACCATGAAGAAATACATGAAGATCTGTGAGCTTTGGGGGGGGGGGGGGGGCAGTGGTGGGGGGTGTTAGTTGTCATATCTTGGTACCGTTCATATCGCAGTGGAGGTGTTGTTGGACATATTAGAATGCATAAAGTCAAATAAATGCAAATAAATCTCTTGGTCCTGAGCAGATATATCCAAGAGCACTGCAAGAAGCTAGCGAGGACAGGTCAGGGGTGAAGGTCCCAGAAGACTGGGCAGGAGCAAGTGTTGTGCCCTTATTCAAGAAGGGCTGCAAAGAAAAGCCTGGGAAATATAGACCAGTAAGCTTCACATCTGTTTTCGGTTAACCACTTGAGAAGGTTCTGAGAGATAAGATATGCATGCATTTGGAAAGACAGAGTTTGACTTGAACAGTCAGCATAGCTATGTGCATGACAGATCATGCCTTACAAATTTTGTTCGAATTTTTTAAGGAAGTGACCAGGAAGGTTGACGAGGGCAGTGTGGTGGACATAGTCTATATGGATTTCAGTAAAGCCTGTCATAAGATTCCACATGGTAGGCAGCTCGGACAGGTTAGATCGCATGGACTCCAAGATAATCTGGCAAATTGGCGACACAATTGGCTTGGCGTTAGGAAGCAAATGGCTATGGTGGAGGGATGCTTGTCGGACTGGAGGCCTGTGACTAGTGGAGTGCCTCAGTGGTCGGTACTGGCCCCATTGCTGTTTGTTATCTATATCAATGATTTGGACCAGAGTGCACAACGCAAGGTTAGTAAGTTTGCAGATGACACTAAAATAGGAGGCATCCAGTGAGGAACGTTATCAGAAATTGCAGCAGTACCTTGATCGGCAGGGGAAGTGGGCTGAGAAATAGCATGTGGAGTTTAATATAGATAAGTGTGACATCTTGCATCTTGGAAAGTCAAATTCAGGTAGGAGTTTAATGATGAATGAGAGTACATTAAGGAGTGTAGTGGAAAAAAAGGACATTAGAGATTAGGTGTACGGTTGTCTGAAATTTGAGTCACAGATACACTGGCCTTCATCAGCGCATTGAGTATAGAATTTGGGACATTATGTTGGAATTGTACAGGATGTTGGTAAGGCTGCAGTTGAAGTATTGACTTCAGTTTTGTTCTCCTTGCTGTAGAAAGGATATTATTGAATTAGAAAGAGTGTAATAGAAATTTCAGAGATGTTTCCTGGGCTAAAGGGTTTAAGTTATAGGGAGATTATGGACAGGTTAGCACTTATTTCTTTACAGCCTAGGAAACTGAAGGGGTTCTAATAGAAGTGTAGATCTTATCAAATTATGAGAGACGTGCATAGGGGTGAATACTTCAAGTTTTTTTTTGCAAGGTTGGGGAATCGAGGTCTAGAGGACATCTGTTAATGCTTCGAGAGGAATAAAATAAAAATTAACCCGCGGGGCAGCTCTTTTACACAGATAATGGTACACATATGGACTGAGCTGTCAGTGGAAGTGGTTGAGGTGGGTATAATAACAACATTGAAAAGGCACTTGGACAAATACAGGTAGGAAAGGATTACAGGATACAGAGCGAGGGCAGAGAAATTGGATGAGTGTGGATGGACATTTTGTTTGGCATGGAACATCTGGGCCGAAGGGGTCTGTTTCCGTCTGTAGAACCGTAGGACTGTAAATCCGTGTGTTTTGGGAAAGAGACAGGGAGGGGGAGACCGAGAAAAAATGTCATGGAACGATATGTTCACTAGTTTCAGAATGCTGAAATGAAGACATTTCGACAGTATCATGCAACACGGGTCAGTATTATGAAGAATTATCAGTGAATGGTATATTAGTGTGAGTTCAGGCGATGGAGAGTTTTGAATTAGCATTTGTCCTGTAGCTTTGCAACTGGGAGGGAGAACTGTAGAGTCTTCGACACATTGAGCTGTATAAAACAGTAATTTGTCTCAATTTCATTTTCATTGAATGTGACAGAGGGATTGTCTGTACAAAGCTGAGCTGGTTTCTTGGTGCTATCTTATTGAACTCACCTCATGAGCTACCTACCCCACCCCATAGTGTCTCTCTCATTCAATACCAGCCCGAATCTCCCACCCATCATGACTGCAGGTACACACAGTCGCACGGGTACCCCGGATATTCCGTGATCCTTGGCACTGGTGCCATCTTTAAAAGGCCAATGGGCACACGGTTGAGCTTTCTCAGGTTGGTTCTGTGCTGCACAGATTACCCTGAGCATGGCATATAAGGGGAAATTACACCACGGTTTGTTGACAGAGCATGGCGGGCTTGGTGGATGGGCTAGTACAGAGAGGGACCATTCCCTTCCCAGAGGCGACCATACCACCAGACCCACCGAGCGTGGTCTGTGCTCACCACCCAGCTCAGTGCAGTATCTGCGGTCTGAAGAAATACCCAGCAATACAGGACACGCATCAATAACCTTCCCCTTTCTGTCAGGGTAAGGGTCACCATATTCTCTCTGTTCCCTCACAGTCACTGTATATCTGTTACAGCACCGACCCCCAAACAAGGCTCATGCTCCAACACGCTCATTGGAGCGCCTTCTCTCTCTCTCTCTCTCTCTCTCGTTTGCAATACCCAACGCCCCCCGCCCCCTGACTACAGTTATAGAATATTCTGGAGAATGCCAATTATGGAAAATTCCAGATAATGTTCCAAATAATTCCCAGTTTCAAGAAAATGGCAGTGCCCCATTGTATAACACATAAGAGGAAGGAGTGGAGATGTACGTTTTTCAAATCACACACAATTCAAACCACACTGAGGTGATTCAGCCCTTCAAACTTGCTCTAGCATTTAATACGGTCCGGCTGATCTGATGGTTTTCTCAGCTCCATGTTACAGGAATTTTTAGTCACTCAACTCTCTGGGTTCCTGTCACTGACCAGACGGCACTCAGGCACTTTTACCCCAGTTTTCTTCAAGCGCCTGTTCGTGGGCATTTCCCATGGAATTCTCTCTCCTAACAATATATTCCATCAGCTATATACTTTCATGCAACGGTCAGCATGCTTTACACAGACCAAACAAAAATCTACACTTTTTTTTGTTATAGATGTCCAATCACACTTAATCATTCTGGTTATTTCACTTGACTCACCTTAATAATATTAAATCAAAGTCAGCTTCTAAGCACGTCTTGTTATAAAATACAATTTCGAGCAGAGAACGTTTTTACCCTCAGCCGTTATCTTGACCATTATCTGAATTGTCCCCTTTTCATTGTTATGAAAGTTTCTCTTGCCCTTTGCCTGTGACTGCTTCTGTCTGTAACAGTTGCTCTATTGCCTGTCAGTTGGCTGGACGGCAGGTTTGTGATGTAGAGGGAGGCCAACTGCGCAGGTTCAGTTCCTCACACTGACTGAGGTTACCATGAAGGTGATGCTCTCTCAACGTCACCCCATCACCCGAAATGTGGTGACCCTCATGGTAAACCAGCATGAGTGGTCTCTCTAATGAAAGTTCTTTGGGACTCTATTCTATCAATGTTAGCATTTTAATTTTAAAAATAGTAACTTTATTGAAAAAGAGATTTTTAATATTATAATAACCCAATAACAACACAACTTAAATAGCTGATCAAAATTACACTCATGTGCATATACATACAAAACAAGTTAAAAACACTAAATAGACAGAGAAAAAAACATAAACAATAAATAATGAATAAATAACACACGTCAGCATAACAAAACAACAGCTCTCGTTCTTCAAGAGCATTAACTGATACAAATTATTATGTTCATAATTCTTCCTCGCTGGATCATATCGTCATGGCTATATACAAGCCCTTCTTAATGTGACAGATAAACCTGTATCGTGGTAATCCAAAAAGGGCTGCCATGTCTTATATAAATCTCTGTTTTTTGATGCACCACACTGGTGAGAAAGTCCAAAGGGATATTCTCCATGAAGAACCTACGACGACCCAACAGACCCGGGGTTTTCAGACATCCAACACAACAGAACATTTTTCCTAGCACAGAAAGTAAGGATATATTTTTTCCTCATGTGCATCTATGTAAAGTACATTGGGCTTTACCCACGAAAAGAAAAACCGGGATGTGTAGGTTGGGGCATTAGTCAGGGTAAATATAGGATGGTAGGGGAATGGGTCTGGTTGGGTCGAAGTCAACTTATTGGGCCCAAGTACCTGTTTCCACACTGTAGGGATTCTACTAATTCTAAATCACTCAAGCAAGTTACATCCCTGGCTTCCCATAGTTTGAACATGGAATCCATTATCCCTGGTTGCCAACTTGGTATACCAATTATTGCGGTATGAAACAAGGTTTTGGCTGTTGTGCCCTCGACCTGATGCATTGGCATTCATGCTTTAACTTTATTGATAATTATTGGGTTATGATAACACTCCATAAATGTTGTCATTTTGTCTAAGAACAACAGACTAATAAGGGTTCACTTTGTCTGAGAGGGTTCAATATCGAACCATATTGACACCGAGTCCTCAGTGGTCCACACACTAACATAGGATAATAAAGAGCTTAATTGATAGCATTTAATCTGGGAGATCTACTCCCCACAATCTGTGGTGTAGTTGCAATTTGGTTAGCTTGATAAAGAGTCGCTTATGGTGCCAAATAAAAGAGATAAACCAGCCATAAAGTCTCCTAAGTGTCTGTCTGGGAAACATCAAAGGAAGCATTCACACAGGGTATAGTAAATGCGGAAGGATATTTATTTTAAGAACAGCTATCCGACCTAGCCAGAATATTGGAAGTGCCTCACATCTTTGAAGGTCTTTTTTAATTTTGTGGGCGGCACGGTGGCACAGTGGTTAGCACTGCTGCCTCACAGCGCCTGAGACCCAGGTTCAATTCCCGCCTCAGGCGACTGACTGTGTGGAGTTTGCACGTTCTCCCCGTGTCTGCGTGGGTTTCCTCCGGGTGCTCCGGTTTCCTCCCACAGTCCAAAGATGTGCAGGTCAGGTGAATTGGCCATGCTAAATTGCCCCTAGTGTTAGGTAGGGGTAAATGTAAATGTAGATGTCGGGGTATGGGTGGGTTACGCTTCGACGGGGTGGTGTGGACTTGTTGGGCCGAAGGGCCTGTTTCCACACTGTAAGTAATCTAATCTAATCAAAACATGGACATAGTTCACGTTAAATAAATGATAAAAGACAGATGCAATGAATATACTAAAATAGGGAAACCACGCCAGTGACCATTTAAAAGGAAATCAGGATTTGGTTTCAATATGAGGTGTTTCCCTGAGACCTCCCATAGGCATGGCCACAAACTTTGTAAAATTAATCTTATAGCCCGAAAAGGTGATAAGCGAATTAATGCATTGTATCACGTGAGCTGCCGAATCTGTGGGATTTGTCAAAAACATGAGACCCTCATCTGCATACAATATAATCTTATGTGATTTCTATCTTAATTCTGGGGCAGGTATGTTGGGGTAATATTCCCAATTGTGCAGGATGTCACCGTGTCTAAGATTGTTGCAGGGATGGGGAAGAGTTTAACCCTCGTGTGGCATTTGTGCGGGTTAAAGAAGAAAATAAAATCACTACTTGTGAGGTAGATCTACCTCCAGGTATCCACCAGCTCTAACCCACTAATTCCTTACTTTATAACGAGGGTAAGTGGGGACCTTTCGACATTCTGTCCACCGTGGGGCCATAAGACAGTCGAAATCTCCTTCTACAATAATGTGCCATGATGCAAGATAACTTACTTTGGATAATGCATCTTTCAGGATTTTAAGACAGTGCACCAGGGAGCAAAAAACATTCAAAATATTGTATTATTTCCCGTAATTCAAGACTTTGGGAATGATGATCCTTCCTTGAGTGTCTAATACAATCTACTAATTTAAATGGAAGATTCTTCTTCACTAGTATGGCTTCTCCCCTACTCCTAGTATTAAAAGATGTGAAATAAACTCGATCAAACCCACCCTGCTATAACGTCAAATGCTCCCTGTCATCAAGGTGCATCTACTGCAAGAGGACAACATCCACCCTCTCTGTTTTAAGACGAGAAAGTACATTTTTCTTCTTGACTGGCAGATGTCTCCCCTTAATGTTCCAGGTACAACATTTAAGCACATCATTATCCATGGGCGGCACGGTGGCACAGTGGTTAGCACTGCTGCCTCACAGCGCCAGAGATCCGGGTTCAATCCCTGCCTCAGGCGACTGACTGTGTGGAGTTTGCACGTTCTCCCCGTATCTGCGTGGGTTTCCTCTGGGTCCTCCGGTTTCCTCCCACAGTCCAAAGATGTGCAGGTCAGGTGAATTGGCTATGCTAAATTGCCCATAGTGTTAGGTAAGCGTTCGCATAACTTGGTGAACTCAGTGACTAAAGCCTGGTCAGTAACTGGGTCTCATGGAAGGAGCAGAGTGGGTTGCAGCTACAGCCTCAGGCATGCTCGATGCTTCTGACGGGTGCACCGTGTGTTGGGACTTACTCGATCCTTTCCCATGTTCTGTCATTTCCACTTGATAAAACGGGATTAATAAAGATTCCATCAGTCTTTTAGTGTTGAATTTTAATTAAATGCCAGGGATGGGGTGGGTTAGAGAACCACTTTGCCCATGTGTTGATGCAAAGCCCAGCAAACCAGACCTTCTGGATCGCCGCCATCTTGTATTCCCTCTTAACATTTTATCGATATTATCATTACATTTTACATTATATTCCTGGAGATTCTGAAGCCGTGTTATTTGATACCACTGAATACATTTCCTCCCACACTGCACATTGCTGCCCATTCCTCGATAATCCTTGACTCTGTTGTTATTTATGAACCTTCCATCTGTGCCTCAAAAATATTCAATATTTCTGCCTCCAATCGTCTGTGGGGAAGAGTGTTCCAAAGACTCTCAGCACTTTGAGAAAACAATTATAAGCATTATGATTTGAGTGTGAGATTAGTTTTTTTTGTGTCTCCTTATGTGAGAAAGGATATAATTACATTGGAAGCAGTTCAGAGATATTTCATTTCACGCCTCCCTGGGGTGAAGGGCTTATATTATGAAGTCCTTAACAGGTTACTCTTGGAATGAGAATGAAACATACAAGACCTTGATAAGAGTGGATTAGGTATGTACCCACTGGGTGTTTGTAAAGGCCAAATTTATTGTCATTGTCATAGAACCTCTACAGTGTAGAGGCAGGACATTCAGTCCATTCAGTCCACACTGACCCACCAAACAGCATCCCCCCTGGACGTGTCCCCCAGTCGTATCGATGTAACCCGGCATTTCTCATAACTAACCCTCCTATCCTACACATCCCTGGACACTATGGGCAATCCACTTTAAACTGCACATCTTTGGACTGTGGCAGGAAACTGGAGCACTGAGAGGAAACCCACACAGCCATGGGGAGAATGTTCAAACTCCACATAGGGAGTCGCCCGAGGTTGGAATTGAACCCAGCTCCTTGGTGATGTGAGGAAGCAGTGCTACCAATATTTCCACTATACACCTCCGTTAGTTCTGTTAGTAACTTGTGGCTGACTAAAGAAATCTGCCTGACTTGTTCTTATCACTGAACCTAACCCAGTCTGTGACCTTTATCATCGGCCATATCACCAGCCTGGTTACATTTAAAATTTGTTGTGAGCAGTGGAAGAGTTGGACGAGAAAAGGAAAGAGTGACACCCTCCATCCTCAGTCACAACTGGAGTAAGAAAAAAAATCACAAAGTGGGAAGTCATTCAAGTGGGAATTCTCTTTCCCAGAAGTTTGGGATAGCTTTATATTACATTATATTATATCGAGGCTAGCTTTGTCTGATTTTCCATAGACAGGTGAATCGGGGATAATGGTGCATGGAGAGAAAATTGCTGCTGGGACCACAATGAGATGAGCCAGGACTTTATTTCCTGGTTGAGTGGTGTCAAAGGGCCGAATGGCCCACTCGTGTCCCTCAGCCCTGTGTTCTGAACTTCCAATCAGCCCTTCGGACCTGCTACACAGGGGCATATCAAGGCCACTCCGATGGTCAGTGCAGTTTTGGAAATGTACTTGGAAAATCCAGGCTGGGTCACGAAGTGACACTCACCCCCAATCTCTGTTTCCAGGATTCCCCTCTCCGCAACGTCTGCTCCAGATGTGGGTCGTGTTACAGACCCAGATTTGCTATGAATACAGCCCACATACCCCACCCCGCGTTAACTCAAACAAATCATCTGCTCACCCAAATGTAGCATGACACAACACAACTTCCGGGAAAATAACCAGTTACTTTGCAAAAGCATAACAAGTGAAATTAACAAATAGGAACAAGACTATTCGGCCCCTCAGGTTTGCCCTGTCATTTATTACGAACATGGCTGATCTACTCCAGGTCTAACTCCACTTTCTTGCCAACTCCTTGCATCCCTCCACAACTCTCTGGGTTAGGGAATCCCAGACATTCGCTACCTTCTGAGAGAAGACATCACTTTGCGTCTCAGATAGAAATCGATGTTCTATATTCGGAATCTATATCAAGAGTTCGAGACTCCACTCAGGAATGGTAACAACTTCTCAACATCTACCTTCTCAAGTCCTTTCTGTGTCTTGTATTTTTCAGCAGTATCGCTCCTCATTCATTTAAACCCCAATGAATAATCACCTCTCCATTTTACAGATTGTCAATAACACAACCCTTTCATCCCTGGAAACCGGCAAATGAACCAACCTAATTACTTGCTGCATCAGCATGCTGACTTTATGTTTCATACACAGGAAGACTCCAATCCCTTTGTACTGTTCCTTTTCTGGAAGTCCTCTCCATTAAATAACAGCCTGCCTTTTGCTTCTCAGTGTCATCCTCGAACTCGGATGTATACTCAGCTCCCTCCTTCAGATTATCAGTATAGAGTGTAAATAACTGATGCCATCGGACTGATAGCTGTGGTTCTCCAGCAGATATACCTTTATCATGAAGATCCATTAATCCTGACTCTCCGATTTCTATATGTTAAGCAATCATCATCCCATGTTAATACATTCTCCATCATTCTAGGAGCTTCTGTCTTGTGTAAGAACTTTTATTTTGTAATACCTTGTGGAAAAACTCTGGAAAGCCTGGTGTCTAACAGATCCCCTTTATCAAGTCCACTTGTTACATTCTCAGGCATCTCCAGATATACTTTGCATAATTTTACAGAGCAAAATATAACTTCCGTTTCACAAAACCACTCTGAACCTGCATGTCCATGTGAGCCAGGTTTTTCAAATTAAGCTAGTCCCATCTGCTTTCATTTGGCCCATATGCCTCTAAATGTTTCCCATCCATATGTTTGTCCAAATGTTTTAGCTGTACATGTACCTCTTTCTCTGGCAGCTCAGTCCATACCCACACCACCCTCTATGTAAAAACACTGCCCCTGCGTCCCTTGTAAATTTTCCCTCTTTCACCTTAAACCAATGCCTACTATGGCTGAACTCCCCCATCCCGTGGAAAAGACCTTGAATATTCACCCTATCCATACCTCTCATGATTTTAGAAACTTCTATAATGTCATCCCTCAACCTTCTGCACTCCATCCAAAACTAACTTCAAGAACAAGCATTTGAAGATAAATACTGCAAATTTGAAACTATTTTAAACATGACAGGTAAACAATACTCAGCCGAAACTTCATACTGTGATTTGTTTTTTTCTCCCTATTACAATACTAAGGCAGCATGAAACGCTTACTAGTGCCAATAAAAGTCAAGCACCTGATAGCCTTTGTCTAAAGGGGGTGATGATCTCGACAGTGAAACCGTATTTATGGCCAGACCTTTAAAATGCCACATAGTCAACATTCTCCCTCCTGGCCTCCCTATGAACTTGTGTGATTGTGTCTTCTTTATCTTGCACTCAATATAGAGAACCCCTTTCCCCATTCACACCTTAATTTAAACCCATTTTATATCATCTTCTCATTCACCACTGCTAAAAGCCGGTTTGTCTTTGCCACCCCCTCTTTTCCCTGTCACCTATTTCCCACCTCTGGAAAGCTATTAAAAATCCAAGTTTCCAATCCTTTTCAGTTGTAAGGAAGTGTCACACTGGGCTTGAAATGCGAACGCTGTTTCTCTGTCTCTGCAGATGCTGACAGACCTGCTGAATTTCTCCAGAAATGAATAGGCATGGAATAAATTTTCACAAAACAAATAACTATGGATACTGGTAATAAAAATACTAAAGTTGCTTGCGAAATTGGGAGCTTTGTTGAGGGTCACTGTACCTGAAAGATAAACACTGCATTCATTCCAGACGATGCTGCAATTTCTTCAGCAATTTCTGTTTTTGGACAATTTCCAAAGAAGTATGTCAGAGATGCTCAAACATCCTGTCCAGCTTGGAGTGTCGTACACTGGGTCCTGACCAATAACGCATGGTGCACAAGTTCCTTGACTACATAAGTCTGGCATCACTGACACTACAGAGCTCTTAATCATGGTCAGGGAGAGAAACAGAGGGAAACACATTCACTTCAAATACAGAAGTTGACATTGTGGAAGAGAAACGATTTAGATCATTACTTTAAATAGATTGAGTTAAAGTAACAAATTAGAGGTGTGACACCAGGGAGAGGCCCTCAGCAGCATGAGAATATGGACATGCAAGTGTTCCCGCATCAGAAACCAGGTAAGGTACAGAATACAGGGCTGATGGGTGAATGGGTCTCGGTGTGAACTGGGGGACAGACAGTAGAATTGAATTGTAGATATTGCAACTCAAACTGGGTTATCATTTGATGCTGCAGCAACAGCAGAAGCAGAACTGTATTCAACGACAATCTGTAACATTATCCCGAGGATAATTCATCAGTCTACCATTACCATCAAGCCGATCCATGGTTCAGTGATGACTGTGGGTGAACATACCAGGGTCTAAATCACGTTGACCTAAACCTATTGAAAACCCATTAAAGCTACCAGACTTAACTGGTTAAATTCCGACCAGCAGAACTATTGTCTGATGGAGAGGGGAAATGATCCCAAGACTAACAGATCAGATCTAAGCTCTGTCCGTCCTGCCAAATCCAAACATAGATGTCGATGGACTATGAAACAATTTACTGGAGGAGAGGACTCCACAAATATCCTGATCCTAAATATCGGAACAGCTCTGTACGTCAGTGAAAAAAGTCAAGGATATGGTGTCTGCACTAACCTCAGCCTGACGGGTTGAATGGATGATCCACCTCACACTCATCATGATTCCCACAGAATCACAGATACCAGTCTTCAAGCAATTCGATTCGCTGGAAAGTCATGAAGAAACAGCTGAACACAGTAGATACGACAAAGGCAATGGGTCCTGACTCCATTCCTGCAATAGGACTGAAGACTTGTGCTGCACAACAAGCCGTGTCCCTGGGAAGCTCTTTCATTCCAGCTCCAACTCTGACATCTCCCTGGCAATGAGGAAAATTACTCAACTATGTCCAGTCCCTGAATAGGAGAATAATTACAATCTGACCAATTACCACCCCCTCAGTCCCATCACGACAGACACATTGGTGTGAATACTTTTCGATAGAGCTGTCAAGTAGCACCGAAATAATCAGGACAGTGTGGGTTTCCGATCGGTCCCCATGTGGAGATGGTGCTGTAGTGGACATCTCATTGGATTATGAATCCAGACCAGGCCAATGCTCTGGCAGCTGGTGGAAGATAAATATAATTAATAAAGTATCGAGACCTAAAATCTGGTGTCAGTAACAGTGATCTTGTGTCCAGTGTTGATTGTAAACTTCGATCTCTTTCACCAATATACTTTTAGGAAGTGAATCTCCCGTGCTTTCCTGATCTGGCCTAAAAGTGACTCCAGACGCACAGACATGGTCTCTGAATCGGCCAAGTGAGACACTGAATTGCAACAAACTACTCTGAGGTCTTAAATGATAAAACCTGACAGAACACCCGGCATCAACCTCGTTATCAGAAAAGGGAATGGGAAGTACTATCCTGTTGTCCCTGCATAGACATCTTTCCTAACATCTGAGAGCTTGTGACAACATTTACAGAGCTTTCCCACAGACTGCACAGAAACATCGGGAGAGGAGGAGGTCATTCAGCACATTGAGCTTTCCCCATGCTATTTCATGGCCGAACATCTCCTCAATGCAGTTTTCCCCACACAATGTTCATATCTCAAAATATGTTTAAACATTATGAAATATAGTGCCTTCGGCCCATCAATATATCGGGACTTCTCTGATAATTCTTGTTTATTAAGTATGATTTGACTGCAATGCGATTCGTGAACCATTTTCTATAAAGTGAAATATCATCTCTGGCTTCAAATCTGTCTCACCCTGTCAGAGTTTTATATATCTCACTGAGATCTCCACCCATTTTCCTAAAGCCCATGGAATACAGGCCGAGTCACTCCAAACTCTGCTCCCACAACTAACCTGTCATTCCAGACATCAGACTGTTCATCATTCACTGCACTCCCTCAATGTCAGATGTGCCCTTTATTAGGTAAGGACACCAAAACAGCACACAACACTGCACAATGTTCGAGATTGGTGTCCCACCAAGGCCCTGCACAGTTACAGTAAATGACCCTTACTCTTGTATTCTAAATCCCCCTGAAATGAAGGTGAATAAGCATTTATCTTCCTACCTGCTTTCTGCTCCTGCAATATTGCTTTCAGTGACTGGTGTACAGGGAGATCCAGATTCTTTTCAATGTTACAGCTCCCTACTTGCTGAGTCTGTGTACACTGTATACAGCGTGCCAATGCCATTCTCAGTATTGACATCCGTGTTCAGAACTCACTAACCTACATGGACTCGGAAGGCTGCGCAGAAGTATACAAAAATGCAGCTTAAGTTCATTTATTGATCAATCACTTTTCAAATGATGGGCTGCCATTCAATTGATCCCATCAAAGTACACAACCTCTCATCTCTGCCATTGCTCTCCATCTGCCAGGTATTTGCCCAGTCACTCCACTTATCTCAATCACTTTGGAATCATTTTTTACATCTCCTCATTCACTCACAAGCTGACATCATTTAGTGCTGTCAGCAGACTTGGGAAAATTGCAGTTGAGCCCCTCCACCAAAAAATATGATGTGTAATAGGAGTAGCTGGGTGCCAAATCTCTATCCTTGTTATATCCTCCAAGTTTTCCATTCAAAAAACATGGTTTTGTTCCTACTCACTGTTTCCTGCCAGCTCTTCCATTCTAAAACCATGACCATATATTAGCCCCAGTCCCATAGGATTCGAATTTGCTCAATAGGCTTGGGGCTTTATCAAAAAATCTTTCTTGATGCCAATCGCATTGCGTTGATACCTTCGCCATAATTTTGCTCAAATATAATTCCTATTTCATAAACCTCTGTTGACTTTGTCTACGCCTATTAATTTCAGTCCAATATTTTCTCTAAAACCTTTTAGTTGCTAATTTCATTTTATTCTCTTTTTCTCACCAGACTAAAGTTCCCTAGTATTGCGAGGAAACTTTATTTTTTTTTATTCTGTGAAGGCATAACTGAAGTATTTGCTCCATTGATCTGCTATTTTCCAGTCCTCAATTATCTGGTATCAGACTGTAAGAAAGCTGCACCTTTTTCTCTTAATTTTGCCATTGACGTATTTTCAAAAGATTTTACAAGTTCACTCATATACACTTTGATAAGACATTCTTCAGAAACCCAACAATTCCTATCTTAAGCTATTGAATGATTGATCCTCCACAGCCATACAATACAGAAGCACAGACTCTGTACTATCAGAAATACAGCACGGTCTAAAGTAGCCCCACTTTCCAACAGAAAACCCGTCACTGTGAATCTTATGGCATTTGAAAAGCATAACCATATATTTTCAAATTGTTTTTGAGGTTACCATGACAATTCCCCTCTCACGAAGTGCTTCCCAGACCCCAGCACACTTTGGGTGAAAAACAGTCCTCAAGTCCTCACTAAGTCTCAAACCCTTCATTTGAAAACTGTGTCCCTTTGATTAAAAGGACCAGCGGTTATCTATCCACCCCGTCCATGTCCCTCGTAATCTTATCCTCCTGAATCACATCCCCCTCAGCCTTCTCTGCTCCAAACTAAACAACCCAAGCTTATCCAGCCTCTCTCCATAGCTGATATGCTCCATCACAGGAAACATCCTGGTGAATCTCCTCTGCACCCCGTCCAGTGCAATCACATCCTTCCTGTAATGTAGCTCCCAGAACAACACACAATTTTCCATCTTGGCTAATAAAAGTTCCGCATAGCTCTTATAATCTATGCTTCGATATGTGAAGGCTGTGTTTATGCTCCAGAATGCTTTCTCAAATTGTGTGTTACCCTGTCCAACCACATTCAGGGATGTGTGGAGAAGCACCCTCTGAGCTTCCTAGAGTGCTGCCATTCATTGTGTCCTCCCTGCCTGTTCATTCTTCCAAAATGCAGGACCTCATATTTATCAGGGTTACATTCCACCTGCCATTGATGTGACCATCTGACCATTCCATCTGTAGCTTCCTGTAACATAAAGCATTCCTCCTCACAGCCAACTAACCGGCCAATCTTTGTATCAAACACAAACATACTTATGACACCACACCCCCAACCCCTCGTCCATATTCACAGCTGCATCATGTATGATAATGTTTAAATTCACAAAACATCAGCTTATTTATTTAGTGACTAGTGTCCAATGGTGTACCACGGGGATCAGTGCTGTGTCTCTTAATATTTGTGATTCGGAGGTGTTGGTGTTGGACTGGGGTGGACAAAGTTAAAAATTGCATCACACCAGTTTATTCGGTGGCACGAGCTTTTGAAGTGCTTCACCAAAGCGCACAACCACCTGATGAAGAAGCAGCGTTTCGAAAGCTCGTGCCTCTGAATAAACCTTTTGGAGTATAACCTGGTGTTATGCAATTTTTAACTTTGTCCACCCCCGTCCAACACCAACACCTCCGAATCACAAATATTAAGAGACACAGCACTGATCCTTGTGGTACACCACTGGGCACTAGCCTCCAAACACAAACAGCCTTCTACCACCACCTTCTGTCTCCTAACACTAAAGTTGATTTGGTTGCAACTTGGCAAATCACTAATGAGTCCTATCTGTTCCCTGGTTATTCTGTTCCGCTGGACATTCTGATAGAATATCTGGAGATTCTCACTAATCTTGCCTGCCAGTAGGTGTCCATGCACCTGTGTTAATTAGTCCCCTCCAAATGATGAATTTCCTCCTTATTGCAGATTTAACTGGCCTGTCCCAGATCCTGCCATTATTTGCCTTTAATGTGGATTAGAAAGCGAGGGAAGAGTTCTGTTCATTTCCAACTTGTCATATGTTTTGTGAATTTTCAAAATTTCACTGTGACCCAGCTCTCATTCTTTGAAACTCTAGAGAACACAGGCCAAGTTTCCTCATCAGGTAATCTCACTGTCTGAGGGATTAATCTGGAGAATGTCCATTGAACTTCCTCTGTGGTCAGTATGTTCTGAGATTCGGTCACCAAAACTGTGCACAATACTCCAAGTATAGTCCTATCAACACGCTGTGAAACTGCTTCAACATGTCTTTACATCAATGTTCTGACTCTCTTAAATGAAGGCAAACCAAACTTTAACTTTCCACTTACATATCTTCCTCCAAATACCCTTCACATTCATTGCATTTACGGACTCACTGAGAAACCCTTGCGAAAATTCAATATCTGCAACTACTACTGGTTCCCCATTATCTATGTTATAAGAAACAACTTCAAACAATTCCGAAGTTTATCAAGTACGATTTCTCTATCAGAAATGCATGCTGATTCTCTCCATTGTTGATGTTAATTTCTAAATATCAAAAATATCATCCTATGTAATAGATTTCAACAGTTTCCCTACAGATGTCGATTAATTGGTCTACAGTTCTCCACACTATGTCTTCTTCCTTTTGTAGCTGTTTGGATCCCTTACAGTCATCTATAGTGCTTGGTTCACGTTTATCCACAATAGTTTCTGGCCTCTGCAGAATGTACAGGAAAACAAAACACAGTCATCGACAGTGCAATTAATACTACTGTTGGTGATTTATTTCTGACGTTTTGTTGGGAAGTACATTTGTTTCGTTAGACTTAGCAATGCTCAATCCAGCTACATCTTCAAGTACAACCTTGTTACTGATTTGAATTGACTTTTTGTCTTTAGCTTCCGAAGGCCGATATGGTCACTTGGAATTACTGGGTGATTTCCTGGATATTACTCCATGGAGACAGATGCAAAGTAACTGGTTATTTTCTTGGCCATTTCCCTGTTCTCCACAATGATCTCTCCTCTCCCAATTACATATTTCCACACTTAACCTTGCTTTTATTTTGTTTCCTTTGAAATATAGATCGTTGATTTATGCAGTCTTTGTGTTCCTGTGTGTTAGCAGGTATGCTCTCTTTTTGGTTTCCTTATCAGTTTCATGGCCCTCCTTTTCTGGATCATAAACTTCTGAGAATTCACAGGTTTCCACAATATCTGGAATTCTTCTGAAGTCACTTCCTATGATTAATAAATTTTCTAATTAGTGATGTTAACCATCATTGGGTCACTTTCTCACTTTTTGGTGTTTGTACCGGAAATAAATTGACGTATTTTTCAGACTTTGCAGTATTTCTAAAACCTCCTGGTCCTGACCAGATATATTCAGGAACACTGCAGGAGGATAGATAAGAAATTGCGGGAGCCCTGGTTGGTTCTTTTCCATCATCGCTGGTCAGGTCCCAGACGACTGGAGGGTAGCGAATGCTGTGCCCTTATTCAAGGAAGGCGACAAAGGTAAACCTGGGAACTAAAGACCAGCAAACCTAAAATCTAGTGGGTAAGTTACTTGAGAAGATTCGGAGATATTGGATATACATGCATTTGGAAAGACAGGATGTGATTCGGAATATGATTAGAATGGTGCTGGAAAAGCAGAGAAGGCCAGGCAGCTTCCGAGGAGCAGGAAAATGGATGTTTCCGGCAAATGCCCTTCATGAAATTCAGCACGTCTTTGTGCATGAGAGATCATGACTGGTAAATTGATTGGAGTTCTTTGATGAAGTGACCAGCAACGTTGAGGAGGGCAGGGTGGTATCCATCGTCTATATGGATACCAGGAAGGCCTCAATAAGGTTCCACATATTCCGCTGCTCTGAAAGGTGAGATCACATGGAATTGAGCGGGAGCTGGCAAATTAGGTACAAAATTGGCTTGGTGGTAGGAAGCAGAGGGTGATACAGAAAGAATGCTGGTCAGACTGGAGGGCCTGTGACTAGTGGAATGCCTCAGGGGTTGGTGCTGGGACCACTGCATATTACATATGTCTATGATTTAGATGAGAATGTACCGGCATGATTTGTAAGTTGAAGATGACATTATAATAGGCAGCATCATGGAGAGTGAGGAAGGTTATCATAAATTTCAGAAATTACAGCAATGCTTTGATCAGCTAGGGAAGTGGACTGAGAAATGGCAAATGGATTTTAATAAAGTGTAATTTCTTGCATTTTAGAAATTCAAATCAAGGTTGGAGTTTCATGGTGAATGGTTGGGTCCTTAGGAGTGTAGTGGAACAGAGGGACCTCGGAATTCAGGTGGATGGTTCTCTGGAAGTTGATTTAGAGGTAGAGAGTGCAGTGAAGAAAGCTTTTGGTACATTGGCCTTAATCAGTGTATTTCACTGAGTATCAAAATTAGGGAGTTATGTTGCAGTTATACAGGACGCTGCTGAGGCCATATTGGTAGCGTTATGTTCAGTTTGGTTCACTTTGCTATAGGACGATGTTATTAAACTGGAAAGAATGCAGAAAAAATTATAAGGATGTTGCCAAGGACTCAATGGACTGAGTTATAGGGACAGGTTTGGCAGGCTAGGCCATCTTAATTTTGTGTGTGTGTGAGACTGAGGGAGGATCATATTGAAGTCTGTAAGATCATGACAGGCATGGATAGAGTGAATGTACCCTGTCTTTTTTTCTCCAAGTTTGGGCAATAACAGATCAGTTTAAAGTCAAAGAAGAAAGAATAAAAGGGAATCTGAGGAACAACCTTTTTACACACAGGGGCTGGTACGCATATGGGATGAGCTGCCATGGGTAGTGATTGATTAACAACATTTAAAAGGCATTTGGACAAATACACGGATAGGAAAGTATTAGAAGGATACGGGGCAATGGCAGGGAAATGGGGTGAGCGTGGATGGACATTTTGTTCAGACAGTTTGGGCTGAAGGACCTGTCTCCGTGCTTTCGCACTCTATGACTCTAACAACCATTGCTTGTCTCCCACTGAATGTTATATTGTACTTTCCAAATTCACTGGAGCTATCTTAACCCTCTAGCCTCCAGTCTTCCATGATGTTTTACTAGAAAGTTCAAGGATTCTCTATTGTGCGCTGATGCCTTGTAAAATGCACTTTATTAATGTCATTATTCCTTAAAAGCTGCTTCATTACAAGGTTATTAATTCGTCATTTGGACCAGATAATGCTAAATCCAAAGTAACCTGCTCTCTAGTTTTCTTCACAACATACTCTTGAACTTACGGAATTTATTTTTCAAACATGAGCAGTCACTTAGTTAACGCAGTCCAGATCAACTTGAGACCATCCAATAAGGTTGCAGTATCCACAATACTTGCATACCTAATTTCCAGAGCATATGTTGCTCAGATTTTCTGCGAGCGCTTTGGTTTGGTATATAACACACCAATATTTGCTTCTCCTTTCTATCTGTAAGCTCTCCCTAAACTGATTCTGTGGAAGCTGAGGGACAGGTCTGTGTTGTTTTTAGTGATGGACTTGGACAAGACATTCGGGGAGCCTCACCTCGACACTGAGATGATCTGAAGAAATGTCCTGCAATAAAGGATAAGCATTGATATCCTCCCCGCTCTGTCAGGATAAGAGGTACTGTATACTCTCTGCTCGCTCATACTCACTGTATATCTGTTATAGCACTTACCCTCGAACAAGGTTCATGCTCTATCTCCAAATAAGGCTCAGGCACGACCACTCTCAATATTGAATTCAGTAACTCTTCCTCACTTTCTCTGTCACCTCCGCAGTACCCCCCACACTAATAATACTATAAGGATTCAAAACTGTCGACTGACTAATTCCAGACACCTCACAATTCCGCCCAAGTACACCAGCACTAACAGCATGGTCACCCATTCCCACTCTCCCTCCAACCCTCCCTTTCTCCCATTCCAGGAGGAAGAGCCTGGAATAGGACAGAAAGGCAAAGCCGTGTGTTGGAGTGTCCGATATCCACTCCTTCACCCCCTCCCCTTGCCAAGTGGGTAAGACACTGGTACGAGCCAGAGAGGACAGGGATGTCTCGTGTGGAGATTTTGAAACATCCATGTCCCACTGACCGATTAAGGAGCAATGTTCAGTGAAAGACAATTCTCACTTTAAATCCACTGGCAGTTCCAACGACAGTCCTTTCACTTCCAAAAAAAGGACACAGATACCTCACTGCACAGAGACGCAGACACACAAATACACAGAACTATTGGTAAACAGCCCAATATGCAAACACGCACAATACTTACAAGGAGATAGGCATACATACAGGTAGAAATGCACAGAGACATATACAGTCACATACAAATGGACACAAAGACAGTTAAGAATTACACAGGCTGACAGATATAGACACACAAACACACAGATAACAAGCACATGGACATGCACGTATATACGTACACACACACACACACACACACACACACACACACGCAGAGGCAAACACACAAACACACGCAGTCCCAGAGGAACAGAAACTAGTGTCATTAAGACGCAAATCAATATGCTTTGGATTTGTAAGAATATCAAGAATTCTAGGGAGAAGGCAGAAGAATAAGATTGAGGTACATATAAAAATAATTTAACGGAATTTTAGACTCGATGGGTCGAATGGCCTCATTCTGCTCCTTGCTTTAATGTTCTTGTGGTGTAATGCTATCAGGGATTCTCTACCTGAGACAGCAACAGAGGCTGGGTTTGATACATATTTGGTTGGAAAGGGTCAGCGGGAATGTGGAACAGGTTTGAAGTCCAGAATGCTTTGTGTATTCCGAATTATTGTGTCCTTATGTCTGAAAAGAAGTGGTGATTTGATGTTAGGTTAACACGGTTTAAAATAACGGGTCCCAGAATTAAGTAAGGACATTCCTTTCGCTTTAGTGTTGTGCCATCTGTGGTGTACACATCCTCAGGGAACAGTGAATACTCGATATTGAAGATGTTCAACGCTGAGCTTGACTGATCTTTGCTGGACAGGACAGTCAATGTTTATTTGGAACAGACCATGTACGGATAGTCAGGCACAATTGGATTAGTTATGAGCATTCTGAATGGTGCAGCCAAAAGGCGAACTGCTGCCCCTACCCCATGCGCTGTGCCCTCAATCCACGCTTGAGTCTATTACAGAGATGTACTTCGGCCCCTACCCTGTGTGTTGTTCCCCCTATCCACCCCTCAAGGCTTTCACAGAGATATACTGCTGCCCCTACCCCTTGTGTTGTTCCCTCAATACACCCCTCGCAGCTGTTGCAGAGATATACTATTGCACCTATCCCATGTGTTTTCGCTCAATCCACCTCTCGATGCTGTTACAAGGTAGGGGGACCACCCTTTCAGTCAGGCAGGATCGTTACAATGAGACGGGAGAAGACCATTCTGCCCCTCGAAGGAGTTACACAGGAATAGAGAATGAAGTAATTCAGCTCGTTGAGTACATTACACAGGCCAGGAGGAGACGATTCAACCCACCTTAGGTGCTACACAGGAACGGGGAAGCTGTCGCTAACAGGAAATAGAGAGTAGAGGTAAATATTTATTTTCAGGTTGCAAAGCTGTAACTAGTGTAGTTCTCTGGAGATCACTGTGGGATCATCAATGACAAATAATCTGTATCAAAGATCTGGTAGAAGGGAACTGAATGGCGCAAAGCTCAATTAGCGCATCACCGAGATGATCATTCAAGATGTCGTCAAATGGAGGTACTGAGTCTGCAATGTGATACAGACAGGGAAGGTTAGTGAGCAAACCTTCACCAGAAAGAACATAAGGTGAGTTGTCTACTGTGGCAGGAAGGATAAAACAATGGCGAACAATTTATTTGGAGAGAGATTGCAGAACTCTGTGATACTGGTGGTTTCCATGTTCCTGGGAGGTGAATCATATGAAGTCAGTCTGCAGATGCAGCAAGTGATTTGGAAGGTAAGTGGAATGATACTGTTTCTGGCAAAAGTTATCACGTTTAATGAGAAATGTTTTACTGCATCTGTACGGGGCATTGCTGAGACCACATCGGATACACTGTGTGCAGTTTTGATCGCCTAAACGTAAAAAAAAGATATAATTCTTTCAGAAGATTTTCATGGATGCTTCCCTTCACACATTCCTGGAAGGAAGGCCTTTTGTTATGGGGGTTATCAGTTTTGATCTGAGATGAGAAATCTTCTTGAACCATACATGACTTTCTGAAAGGTGTTTCAGCTGGATGCGTGTTTCCTCTTCTTGAGGAGTTTAAAGCTGGAGAACAATTTTAAGAATAAGATGTTTTGATATCAACACACGTATTATATAGATATTGACCGATATTTACAAATTACACAGACGCATATAAACATCAGATGATAAAACAGGGACTTTTTTTCCAAATGAAAGACACTGTGTACAACAACAGCGATGATGCATCTTCATATCTTCCATTATCCTCCCTTCGAGAGAATTCTCCAGGAGAGCACACATGGGCCAGCTTGATGTTCAGTTGACATTATTGTATGGTTCAACACAGAGAGGGAGAAAAATGTTCCCTGCCTGAGAAGCAGCAGCTGATTGATCTCTCTCTCTTACTTTGTCCACCAGATAGCAAAATGTGAGACAATAAAATCCCTGAGTTATCTTCACCACTTGTGAAGGATTCCTAGTGAGGACTCATTGGAATCTCTCCACTGCTGGAAGCCAAATCCAACTATTCCACAAATAAATCTCATTACCAGCAGATTGTGTGAGCAGAATAATTTCAAAGTCAATAGAACTTTTGGGACACTCTATCTTTTACCATTTGTTGTGAGTTCAACTTCCTGCATTTCACATTTTTCTCAAAAATGACCCAGTCTGAGTCCTATACAATTGGCCATAACACTAAACTGGCTACATTTAAAATTTGCTTTTTTTTTAGATTACTTACAGTGTGGAAACAGGCCCTTCGGCCCAACAAGTCCACACCGCCCCGCCGAAGAACAACCCACCCATACATCTACCCCTTACCTAACACTACGGGCAATTTAGCATGGCCAATTCACCTGACCTGCACATCTTTGGACTGTGGGAGGAAACCAGAGCACCCGGAGGAAACCCACACAAACACGGGGAGAAGGTGCAAACTCCACACAGTCAGTCGCCTGAGGCGGGAATTGAACCCAGGTCTCTGGCGCTGTGAGGTAGCAGTGCTAACCACTGCACCACCGTGCTGTAATCGGTGGAAGAGTGGGACTCGAAAAGGACACAGTGACCCGCTAACATTTGTCGGAACATGAATGAGAAATTCTTATTGGACTGTTTATGTGGGAATTAACTTTATCAAACGTTTGTGGTGCCTGGATGTTTGCATTTGTTCAAAGTTGTGCTGTACTCAAACATTTGACAGAAAATTATGTGCAGATTGAAAAGTGCTGCTGAAACTACAATCAGAGCAGCTACGATCTTAGTGCCTTGTGGGCAGTGACAACGTGTCTGATGACCCACTCCTGCTCCTCAGTCCTATGTTCCTATGTTCAATTCAGCCCCTCAAACCTCCTACACTGGTGCTGACGGGGGCATCTTGTTCCACATACATGGTCCACAGTAACACAGGACCTCATTCTGTCCCTCCCAGCTGTCACACACCGTTTGGTGTGGGTTGTAAAATGTTACTTCAACACCCAGGCTGGGTTTGAAAGACAACTCTGGTCTCTTTACAGAGTGTCTCCTCTCTGAAACTTGTGCTTCATTTGTTGGTCATGGTATAGACCCAGATTCACTGCGAATTCAGCCCCCAGAGCTCACTAAGTGATGACTCATAAAGTACTTTGCTCTCTCTGATTGGAACGTTCAAGAACAGTATGTGCAGGACAATTGCAACCATTAACTTTGTAATTACAGAATAAGAGAACATAAGGAACAGGATCAGGTCGTTCGGATAATCAAGACATTGTATAAAATCATGGCCAATCTGCTATTCGTATTAACTCATCTTTCATGTCCAATCCTTCACATCCTCTCAGATCTCTAGCAGATCAAAAATCCATCTATCACCTTTTTAAAATACTTTCAGTGATGTAGCTCCCCTAGCTCTAGAGACAAGATAGTTCCTAACATTCACTACCCTCTGTGAGAGGAAAACACTCCCCATACAGACACCATCACCTATTGATATGAACAAGAGGGGAACACAGGGGCTCAGCAAAGAGAGGATAGCCTTGATATCAAGGCAGTATTTGACTGAGAATGTCTGAGAATTTGTCTGAGAATTTGACTGGAAGCGCCATCTTATTTGAGCTGAATGGGAATCAGGTGTCCCCTCACCACTGTCTGGGGTCTTTCAGAGCACAAAGGAAGATGCCTGTGGGTGGGGACCGAAAATCTTCTCAGTTCTGGGAAGTCTCTTCAGGAGATCCTCAAGGTAGCTTCCTCAGCACAAACATCTTCAGCTGCTTCATCATTGTATTTCCCCATCATAAGGCCGGAGGTGGGGATGGTCACTGAGGGTTACACAATGTTCAGAACGTTTTGTCTCCCATCAGCTCCTGATGCAGCCTGTGTCCGTATTCAGTAAGACCCGGGCAGCATTCAAGCTTTGCTGTTAAAGTGTTGGTAACATTCGTGTAACAGTGCTTTCAGACACAGTTAAAAGAGGAGCTCATTCAACATCTCAAGCTGGATTTTGAATAACGTGATGTTCAGTGTAGGATAACAAACCAAATGCACTATATTCAAAGTCTGACTCTCTCTCTCTCTCTCTCTCTCTCTCGACCTGTGTCGATATAGGGAGTGGGGGTGGGGTGAGGGGAACGTCCTCAGAGGGTCTTGTAACTCGAGAAAAACAAACCAAGGATTTTATCACTGTATCAATATCTGTTCTGAACATCATGAGAGGCTGTCCATTCCTCTTAAGTTTCAATGCAATCATCTTTTATTCTCTCACAGCGCTAAAGAATATTCTTCATTCACACCTCATTTTACCACCATCCCAGGGAGTAGTCTGGTAAAAAAAACGTGTGCACTCGCTCTGTGGCAGGGCGATTATTTCTTAAAAAGGAAAGACAATCTGTCCACAAATTCGCAAAGACTGCATCAACAACACTCTTAGGTTTGATCACAATAATTTATTTTCCTCATTGAGACATCTCTGTTTCTTTCCTATGGCGTAAAAAGCCTTTCCTTCTCACTACACTGCGCCTGACGTGGAATTTAAAAGCTCCTAACATCTATATGTGAGCGTCAACAAAGCCAACAGCAGAGTTGCTGCGGGAGATGAACATCACACTCAGGGAAAGACTAAGAAAGAATGCACTTGAAATAAGGAATGGTCACCACATGAATGGAAATGAGCTGTAGGAATATGGGAAACAGGCAGAGGAAGGGAGTTATCTTTCCTTTTGTTCTTCCCTCACAGGTCAGGCCAGCCTGTTATGCCGATCTTGAACTGAGAGGCTGGTTCAGCTGTTCCACAGGACAGTTAAGAGTAAAACACATTGCTGTGGGTTTGCAGTTACACAGAGACCTGATCAGGGAAGGATGACTAACTAAAGGACATGAGGCAAGCTGATTGGCTTTTTTATACTTAACGAAGATGGTTTCACTTCAATGCCACAAATTTCCTTCATATTAACAGATTATTATTCTGTGGCTCTAGATCATGAGTCAATGACTTGAGCACGATGCATTATCTTGCCGTCAGACAGTTTTTGTGCAGAGAACAAGTTAAACGTTTCAAAGGCAATTATTTTGTGATTGACATGTGGTTAGAAGGGGCTTGAAACAGGTGATTCCGGAGTTAACAGAGGCCCAAATGATGGTTTACTCAGAAGGTGCACTGTGGCTGAGGAGGAGTAGGGGTATCATGATGGTGGTATTGGACAGATTTAGCGAGTGGGGGGGGGGGATATGGAGAAATAGATCTGTTCAGGGCTAGAAGGATTATGGAGTTTTAGAGTTTCTCCTCGCATATTGGTGAGTCATTTGAAAGTAGGGATTTGCTCATTATAATTTCTAAGGAAAGGAATTTTTCATTGGAGCTGAAAACAATGACTTCCACCTTTCCTAATTTTAATAACATGAACAACAATTCATTGTAACCTGTTTTAAAAGACAGAATAACTTACCAGGAACACCAACTATAGCGAGGATGGGATAGTAACCAGCTTGAATAACCATCAGCATATCATAGATCCGCCATACTAATGATTTCCAAGGTTGGGAAAGCCAGTAAAGACTACTGGATAAACCCCTGTCCATGTTGGATCATTCCAGTCTAATGTTCTCAGATTCTGATCTCTCCTCCCTATCTCTCTGGAGCTGCTGATCCCTGTTAGTACTGTCAGCGATGCTCGCACTCATTCTATGGGATATCACATTGAACTGAATCCTTAATTAATAAAAGAGGCAAGCCCTCCAGTGACACATTTAGGATCCATGGAGACTGACATTAATCACAGTCACTGAACAAATAGCTGCAAACAACGCCTTTCAATTCAATACTGTTTTATTAAAATTCAAAATAATGATTAACATTTACACTGTCTGGATTGGATATGCGAGGGTGACTGAGGGAATGAATTTTGAGTCTGGTAGATTAATTGTGTGTAACCATTCAGTCTGCATTGGATATGAAAGTAATGCCAGAGGTTTATCGGACCACCAACATGTTTCTCTGCTTATAAATGGAAACATAGACCCTATAACTACTGCTGAGGCATGACAATGTCAGTAAGAGATTGAGAGAACTTTTATAGGTCATGATCTGGAGAGAATATATATCTAAGACAGCGTGGGGTTATAACAGACATGTGGGGTTAACAGAGAATTGTACCTAAGTAACAATGGGGACTCCAGATGATGGAGAATTCAGTGTAGATAAAGCATGATAGTGGAGAAGACACAGTCGGTCAGGCAGCATCCGAGGAGCAAGAGAGTCAAAGTTTCAGGCAGGGCCCTTCTTCAGAACTGCGAACGAGTAAAAGGGCCGACAAATAAATGGGTGGTGAGGGTGAGGCTGGGGGAAAGGTTGGTGATAGGTAGGCGAAGCTAGAAGGTGATAGTGAGAAGTCGGTGGGAAGTTGGAGTGGATAGGTGGGAAAGAAGATGGACAGGTAGTTTCCCACGAGAGGGCGGATCTGAGTCGAAAGGTCGGATCTGGGATCTGGGTCATCGAGGGGAGATTTGCAAATTAGTCAGTTCAATGTTCATGCCATGTGTTTGTCGGCTCCCAAGACAGAAGATCAGGTGTTCCTGGCGACATCCTGGTATATCTCTTCTGAACCCTCTTCAGCTTAATAATCTCCTTCCAATAACAGAACTGAACACAGTACTGCAAAAGAGGCTTCATTAATGTCCTGCACTATCTCAGCATGACTTCTCATTTGCTAACCACAAAAGTCTGAGCAAAGAAGTAACCTTAAACACCTTGTCTGTCAGTGCCGCAAACTTCTGTGAATTCGATCTGCACCTGTGGGTCCCTCTTTTCTACAACGCTACCAACGCACTACTATTAATTGCACAATCCCCCCTGCTTTTTATTTTACCAGAATGCAATACCTCGCATTTATCCAAGTTAAACTGAATTGCCACACTTCAGCCCAGTGAGTGATATTACTGCCCCCTCACCCTCCTGCTTCAGGTTTAAAAGACCCTCTCCTCTCCAGAAGGCCTACAAACACAGGCCTTGAGTTTCCCAAAGACCAAGAGCTTGATTTGCTTTGAGCAAGCTGAGGGAGGAGAGGGTAAGAAGAGGCTGGAAAGTAAACCGATGCCTTGTATCACTTAATAATTTCAGGAAGAGGGAAGCCACATGTGAGAATGGAAATAGCGGCTAGTGTTTTTTGGCCAGAAATTGTGCTCTTTCCTCATCTCTGATGTTCAGTATTGATATCTATTCGAGATCCCGCATAGTGCAGAGTCTTTCTGCACGATTGCTTGCCCTAATATTGAATATTACAGATAATAGCTCTGTAAGCTGGAAATCATAGCCAAGCAATTAAAGAAGTTCATTGTTAATCTCGATGGCAGAGCACATGCACTCGTCATCCTATAGTTGAGGCTAATATCTTTTATTTGTTTAACAATGAGAACTGTTGCCTGTGTTTTTCAGTAATGTTAATCAGAATGTAATATATCCATATAGAGCTGAAAACTGACACTTAAAATATGACTAAAATTCTGGGCATGGTTTAAGTCTTATGTCGTGGGTCATACACCTGCCCCTGGGTCAGAGCTCTGAATTCGATTCCCTTCAATGAACTTGTGGCAGTGTCACTTTCTCTGGAACAGATGATCTCGATTCTGTTGTGGGGGTGTGTAAGAGTACATTCAAAGAAAGCTGATGATCAAACACACAGGAGAATCATGTTGCAGCTTTAGGGGCTATTGCTGAGTGGTGGTAGTGCCCCGACATCTGAGCCTTAAGGTTCGCATCCCACAGAGATGTTTCATTTTCTGTCTGAGCCCATGGGTTAAAATGATTTTTGAAATGTGACTTGATGGTGTCCATGCAACGACTGCACAAAACACTTCATAGGACAAACAGGGAGACAGCTAACGTATGCATCCATGAACGCCAACTAGCCACGAAACGACACGACCAGTTATCCTTAGTAGCCACACACGCAGATGACAAGCAATATGAGTACGACTGGGACAACACTACTATTATAGGACAAACCAAACAGAGAACAGCCAGGGAATTCCTAGACGCATGGCACTCATCCACAGATTCTATCAATAAACAGATCGACTTGGACCCAATATACCGGCTACAGAAACGGACAGCTTGACCCAACAACAGAAGCGGCAGAGACAAACCACTATAAATGCCGGAGAAAACATCACAGAAGCGCTTCACAGGAGGCTCCCAAGCACTGAGGATGTCACTTAGACAGGGGATGAAACGTCTGCAGCATAAATTCACAGCTCGGCGAATAGAACCACAACAAGTATACACAAAAGCACAGACAAACCACCCTCCACCACCACTTGTCTCCTGCCAGTAAACAGTTGTACACCGAAACACACACACACACAACCCTACACCACTAAGTTGTTTCCTGCTATTGATCAGATATACACAGAAACACACACACAATCCCCCTCTACTACTCTGTCTCCTGCCATTAAACAGAAATACATAGCAATGGACACACACAACCCTCTAACAACACACTGTCTCCTGCCATTGAACAGATATATGCAAACACACACAAACAACCCTCCACCGCCGCCCTTTCCCCCGCCTGTAAACAGGAATATTCAGAAACGCATACACACCAACCTGCACCAATACCTGTCTCCCGTTATTAAATACTTATAGACAGAAACACAAGCACACAACCTTCCACCACTATCCCGTCTCATGCCATTAAACAAATATATGCAGAAACACACACACACAACCCTCCATCAGCACGCTGTCTCCTTCAATTAGATAGATATACATGGAAACACACACACACAACCCTCCACCAAAACCATGTTTCCTGCCATTAATCAGATATACACTAAAACACACGACACAACCCTCCACCACCACGTTGTCTCCCGCTATTAAGCAGCTATACATAGAAACACACACACACGCACACCCACAACCCTTCACTAACACCCTGCCTACGGTCAATAAACAGATATACACAGAAACACACACAAAACTCTAAACCACCTTTCTGTCTCCTGCCATAAAACAAATATAACAAAAACACACACATAAGACACTCCATGACCACCTTGTCTCCTGTGATTAAACAGATCTATACAGAAACACACACACACAAACCTCCACGAACATCCTGTCTGCTGCCATTACACAGATAAACACACAAACACACACGCACACACAATCCTTGACACCCAATTTGTTTCCTGTCATTAAACAGATATACACAGAAACGCACACACAACCCTCCACGACCACCCTGTCTCCTGCAAATAATTAGATATACACAGAAAAACACACACACAACCTTCCACCATCGCCCTGCCTCCCGCCATTAAACTGGGATATGCAGAAACACATACACACGAACCAGCACGAAAACCTGTCTCTAGTTATTAAACAGATATAGACAGAAACACAAGCACACAACCTTCCAACACCACCACCCTGTCTCTTGCGATTAAACAAATATATGCAGAAACACACACACACACACACAACCCTCTACCATCACGCTGTCACCTTCCATTAAACTGCTTTTTGCAGCAGAGAGGGCGGCAGCTGGGTGGAAGTGAAGTCGGAGCACAAAGCCCGTCAGGAAGGTAAGTACTTGTTATTTGAGTGGAGAAGGAACCCGAGACAATACACGTGTAGTGTCTCCTACCCTCCCTCCACCTCTAATCTAAAAAAAAGTAAGCTACTTGGTGTTCTTGTTTTGGGGACTAAGTGTAGAGTTATGGCAGCGCAAGCAGTGGAATGTTCCTCCTGTAGGATGGTGGAGGTAGGGGGTGACCACCGATGCAGCTGACAACTTCATCTGCAGGAAGTGCAGCCAGCTCCAGCTCCTCACAGACCGCGTTAGGGAACTGGAGCTGGAGTTGGATGAACTGGGAATTATTCGAGACGCAGAGAGGATGATAGATGGAAGCTACAGGGACATAGTTATGCCAGAGAACAGAGGTAGCTGGGTAACAGAAGTGGGAGGGGGAGGAAGTAGGCAGTGCAGGGATCCCCTGTGGCCGTTCCCCCAACAATAAGTATCCCGCTTTGGATATCCCGCCTAGCAGGGGTAAGCTGCAGTGACCGGGTCTCTGGCACAAGGTCTGGCTCTGAGGCTCAGAAGGGAAAGGGGGAGAGGAGGAGAGCACTAGTATTAGGAGACTCTGTAGTTAGATAGACAGACAGGCGGTTCAGTGGACATGGGCGAGACTCTCGGTTGGTTTGTTGCCTCCCGGGTGCCAGGGTCCGAGTCGTCTCGGTCCGTGTCTTCAGAATCCTTAAGGGAGAGGGTGTGCAGCCAGAAGTTGTGGTGCATTTTTTCACCAACGACATAGGTAGGAAGAGAGGTTGGGAGGTCATTCAGGAGCTCAGGGAGTTAGGCTGGAAGCTAAAAGCTAGGACGGACAGAGTCGTATTCTCTGAGTTGTTGTCGGTGCCACGTGACAGTGAGGCAAGGAATAGGGGGAGAGTGCAGTTGAACACGAGGCTGCAAGGATGGTGTAGGAGGGAGGACTTCAGGTATTTGGACTGCATTCTGGGGAAGCTGGGACCTGTACAAGCAGGACGGGTTGCACCTGAACCAGAAGGGCACCAATATCCTGGGAGGTCGGTATGCTAGAACTCTTCGGGGTGGGGGTGGGGGTTTAAACTAATTTGGCGGGGGATGGGATCCGTCCTTGTAATCCAGCAAGTAGGTTAGCTGTTTTTCAGGATGTCCAAGAATGTAGGAAGGCTGTGGAGAAGGTAGCACTGACAGGGAATATTTGTGGACACAGAAATGGGTTCAAGTGTGTATACTTCAACGCAAGGAGTATCAGAAATAAGGTGGATGAACATAAGGCGTGGATCGGTACCTGGGACTACGATGTTGTGGCCATCACGGAAACGTGGATAGAAGAGGGACAGGAATGGTTGTTGGAGTTTCCTGGATACAGATGTTTCAGTAAGATTAGGGAGGGTGGTAAAAAGAGGGGGTGTGGCGTTGCTAATTAGAAATGGTATAACGCCTGCAGAAAGGCAGTTCGAGGGGGATCTGCCTTTGGAGGTAGTATGGGCTGAAGTCAGAAATAGGAAAGGAGCAGTCACCTTATTGGGTGTTTACTATAGGCCCCCCAATAGCAGCAGAGATGTGGAGAAACAGATTGGGAAGCAGATTTTGGAAAGGTGCAGAAGCCACAGGGTAGTAGTCATGGGCGATTTCAACTTCCCAAATATTGATTGGAAGCTCTTTAGATGAAGTAGATTAGATGGGGCGGTGTTTGTGCAGTGTGTCCAGGAAGCTTTTCTAACTCAGTATGTAGGTTGTCCGACCAGAGGGGAGGCCATATTGGATTTGGTACTCGGTAACGAACCAGGGCAGGTGACGGGCTTGTTCGTGGGCGAGCATTTTGGTGATGGTGACCACAATTCTGTGACTTTCACCTTGGTTATAGAGAGAGATAGGTGCATGCAACAGGGTAGGTTTTACAATTGGGGGAAGGGTAAATACAATGCTGCAAGACAGGATCTGAGGAGCATAAGTTGGGAGCATAGGCTGTCAGGGAAGGATGTCATTGAAATGTGGAACTTTTTCAAGGAACAGGTACGACGTGTCCTTGATATGTATGTACCTGTCAGACAGGAAAGAGATGGTCGTGTGACGGAACCTTGGTTGACGATGGTGGTTGAATATCCAGTAAAGATGAAAAAAAGAGTCTTACATAAGGCTGAGGAAACAAGGTTCAGACAGAGCGTTGGAGGGATACAGGATAGCCAGGAGGGAGCTGAAGAAAGGGATTATGAGAGCTAAGAGAGGGCATGAAAAATCTTTGGCGGGTAGGATCAAGGATAACCCCAAGGCCTTTTATGTGTATGTGAGAAACATGAGAATGAAGAGAACGAGGGTAGTTCTGATCAAGGTCAGTCGTGGTAGTCTGTTTATTGAGTCAGAAGAGATAGGAGAGGTCTTGAATGAGTACTTTTCTTCAGTATTTACAAATGAGAGGGACCGTATTGTTGATGAGGAGAGTATGAAACGGACTGGTAAGCTAGAGGAGATATTACGAAGGAATTTGAACAACTTGAGGATAGACAAGTCTCCCGGGCCTGACGGGATATATCCTAGGATATGTGGGAAGCAAGAGAGCAAATTGCAGAGCCGTTGGCAATGATCTTTTGGTCTTCACTGTCAAAGGGGTGGTACCAGGGGACTGGAGAGTGACGACTGTTGTGCCCCTGTTCCAAAAAAGGGAATAGGGATAACCACGTGAATTACAGGCCAGTTAGTCTTACTTCGGTGGTAGGCAAATTAATGGAAAGGGTACTGAGGGATAGGATTTATGAGTATCTGGAAAGACACTGCTTGATTAGCGACTGCCAGCACGGAATTGTGAGGGGTCGGTCTTGCCTTACAAGTCTTATTGAATTCTTTGAGGAGGTGACCAAGCCTGTGAATGAGGGTAGAGCAGTAAATGTAGTGTACGTGGATTTTAGTAAGGCATTTGATAAGGTTCCCCGTGGTAGGCTTAAGCGGAAAGTCAAGAGGCATGGGATAGTGGTAAATTTGGCCAGTTGGATAGAGAACTGGCTAACTGGTCGAACAAAGAGAGTGGTGGTAGATGGTAAATATTCAGCCTGGAACCCGGTTACAAGTGGAGTTCCGCAGGGATCAGTTCTGGGTCCTCTGCTGTTTGTAATTATTATTAATGATTTGGAAGAGGGAGTCGAAGGGTAGGTCAGTAAATTTGCAGACGATACGAAGATTGGTGGAGTTTTGGATAGTGAGGAGGGCTGTTGTCGGCTGCAAAGGGACTTAGATATGATGCAGAGCTGGGCTGAGGAGTGGCAGATGGAGTTCAACCCTGTCAAGTGTGAGGTTGTCCATTTTGGAAGGACAAATAGGAATGTGGAATACAGGGTTAACGGTTAGGTTCTTAGTAATGTGGAGGAGCAGAGGGATCTTGGGGTCTATGTTCATAGCTCTTTGAAAGTTGCCACTCAGGTGGATAGAGCTTGTAAGAGGGCCTATGGTGTATTAGCTTTCATTAGCAGAGGGATTGAATTCTGGAGTCGTTAGGTGATGTTGCAGCTGTACAGGACCTTGGTAAGGCCACATTTGCAGTAGTATGTGCAATTCTGGTCGCCTCATTTTAGGAAAGATGTGGAAGCTTTGGATAGGGTGCAGAGGAGATTTACCAGGATGTTGCCTGGAATGGAGAATAGGTCGTATGAGGATTGGTTGAGAGTGCTAGACCTTTTCTCATTGGAACGGCGAAGGATGAGGGGTGACTTGATAGAGGTTTATAAGATGATCAGGGGACTAGACAGTCAGAGAATTTTTCCCCAGGTACAACAGTGTTACAAGGGACATTAATTTAAGGTGAAGGGTGGAAGGTATAGGGGGGATGTCAGGGGTAGGTTCTTTACCCAGAGAGTGTTGGGGGCATGGAATGCGCTGCCTGTGGGAGTGTCAGAGTCAGAATCATTGGTGACCTTTAAGCGGCAATTGGATAGGTACATGGATAGGTGCTTAAGCTCGGACAAATGATCGGCACAACTTCGTGGGCCGAAGGGCCTGTTCTGTTCTGTACTATTCTATGTTCTATGTTCTAGATATACACAGAAACACACACACAAAACCCTCCACCACACCCTGTTTCCTGCGATTAATCAGACATACATTGAAACACACAACACAACCATCCATCACCACGCTGTCTCCCGCTATTAAGCAGATGTACACAGAAACACACACAAACACAACCCTCCACTAACACCCTACCTCCTGTCAATAAAGAGATATACACAGAAACACACAAAACTAAACCACCTCCGTCTCCTGCCATTAAACAGATATACATGGAAACACGCACACACAAGCCTCCACGAACACCCTGTCTGCTGCCATTACACAGATACACACACACACACACACGTCCATCACACACTTTCCGGCAATTAAGCAGGTATAAACAGACACACACATCACGACTCCATCACCCTGACCCCTGCCATTGAGCAGATATACACAGAAATGCACCCACAATCCTCGACTCCATAACCCTGTTTCCTGTCATTAAATAGATATACACAGAAACAAACACACACAAACTCTTGACCACCACCCTGACTCCTGCCCTTAAACAGATATACACAGAAACACACACACACAACCTTCCACGAACACCCTGCCTACTGCCCTTCAACAGATATTCACAGAAACGCTCATACATAACAACCCTCCGCCACCATCCTGTCTCCTGCCAGTAACGACATAGACACAGAAACACAGACACTCTACATTCTACCACCACACTGTCTCTTGCCATTAAATAGATATACACAGAAACACACACAGATACCACCCTCCTCCACCACTGTGTCCTGCAATTAAACAGATACATACAGAAACATACACACATATTTCCAGCACCACCCTGTCTCCTGTCATTAAACAGTTATAGCTGAAAATGTGTTGCTGGAAAAGCGCAGCAGGTCAGGCAGCATCCAAGGAGCAGGAGAATCGACGTTTCGGGCATGACCCCTTCTTCGCGTTATATGTGACCAAAATGCTTTAAGGTTTTCCTTAATCCTGCTGGCTAAGGATATCTCATGACCCCTTTTCGCCCTCTTAATTCCTCACTTCAGATTGGTCCTACATTCACAATATTCTTCCAAGGCCTCCTATATCTTCGTTCACCTAGATATTATGTACTCATTCTTTTTCCTTTTAGTTAGTGTCACAATATCACTTGTCATCCATGGTTTCCTAACCTTGCCATTTCTATCCATAATCTTCACAGGAACATATCTCTCCTGAACACTAATTAACCTCTCCTCAAAAGCCTTCCACATATCATTTGCGGATTTCCCTTCAAACAGCTGGTCCTAATCCTCGTTCCCCAGCTCTTGTCAAATTTTGCTATCGTTGGCCTTCCACCAGTTTAGCACACTTCCTTTAGGACCACTCTCATCTTTCTCCATGACTATTGTAAAACTAAAGGAATTGTGATCATTATTCCCAAAGTAATCCCACACTGTAACTTCCATCACCTGGGCGGGCTCAGTTCCCAACACCAGGTCTGGCATGGTCGCTTCCCGAGTTGAACTATTTCTACACTGCTCTGGAAAATGCTCCTGGATGGTCCTACAAATTCTGCTCCATCTAGACCTCTAACACTAAGTGAATCCCAGTCAATGTTGAGAAAATTGAATCTCCTATCACCTCCATCCTGTTGCTCCCACATTTTTCTGTGATCTATCAACGCATTTGTACCTTGATCGGTGGCGGGAGGACTGTAGTACAATCCCAGCATTGTTACTGCACCCTTTCTCTTTCTGAGCTCTGCCCATATTGCCTCACTGCTCGAATCTTCCATGGGACACTCCGTCAGCACTGCTGTGATATCTTCGTTGACCAGTGGCGTTTGTCATCCACCCCTTTTACCTTCTTCTCTACCCCACCTGAAGCATTAATGTCCTGGGATATTTAGTTGTCAATCACGCCATTCCCTCAACCAAGTCTCAGTAACAACAATAACATTATAGTCCCAGGTACTATTCCAAGCCCTAAGTTCACCTGCCTTACCTACTATACTTCTTGCATTAAGACGACAAGTCTCTCTTTGTTCATCCTGCCTCCTCTTCCCCTCAGACATGCTGATTTCATTATCTCATTACTTAGGCTTTAGTTACTACCTCCTTTCTTTTCACTAAACAGATTTGTTACCCGATCCCCTGCCACATTAGTTTAAACCCTTCCCAACACCGTTAACAAATGCACTCCATCGAACACTGGCTCCAGTCCTACCCAGATGTAGACCATCCAACTTGTAATAGTCTCACATCCCCCAGAACCGGTCCCAATACCCCAAAATCGGAACCCCTCCCTCCTGCACCATCTCTAAAGCCACACATTCTTCCTGATTATTCAATCATTCCTACACTGACTAGCATTTGACAATGGTAGCAAACCTCCGAGGTCCTACTTTGTTAAGTTGGTTCCTAACTCCCTAACTTTTTCTTGTTGGACCTCATGCCGATGGCACATTAATGTGGGGAGAGATCATTCGGGCACAAAAAGTATCAGGGATGCTATATTAGACTGATGAATGGACTCTGTATCTCCAAATAATAATGATCTTGTTCATGTTGATCATGTTTTTTGAATGTCCTGCGCATTGTAACCTGCACGCCTTACTATGTCCAAATTTATTTTTCACCCTATGATCTGTGCGTCCTTGCTTACTGTCATCTGCTTGTACTGCTCACAAATAAAGCTTTCACTGGCCTTAGGCACATGTGACAATAAATCTAATCAATTAATCATTTCTCACCCTAACAGTGTCTCTTTCAGAAATATGTGATCGTCACTAATCCTCACGTTTCAGCGCAATCATCCCTCTTTGTCTCCTAGCACGACAGATTAAATACTCAGTTCCATCACTGTCTCCTCATGGAGTCATCATCTCATGGATTAGACTGCTAATACTTGCTTGAGTTGTGTCTGTGTTAATGAGATCGTGCCTAACAAAGAAGATCATACCTCTTCACAGTGCCCCAAATACGCTCTCATCAAGGCCCTAGAAATACAGGAAGACGGCTTTACTTATGCACTTGAATCATATTACAATGAAGGGCAGCATACAATATAAGATGCCAATACTTACTGCCTTGGATGTGCTATTTTTGGTGACTCATGATCAAGGATATTCAGGTCCTTTTGAAAAACAACACTTCTCAACCTTGTACTATTCAATCAATACAAAATGAAATACATGCTGTTTATTTCTCATATCCAAATCATTTCTATGCCTTGCAAATTGTTGTGGTTCAAACACTGAAACTTGTGATATCCCATGAGTAACTGCCTTCAGTCCATAAAAGTGCAAGAAGCACTGTATTGCTTCCACTGACCAATTCTCAATCCATGTGGTATATCCAGATCACCCCGTCTGCAACTTACCAATGTTCTCCAACTTCCTTTGTTCACTTGTTAGCAACAATGTAAAAACAGTATTCTGCAAATTCAAATACACCACTCGCCCTATCTCTCTTGTGGATGTATCAACTAACACAAACTCCACAGGTTTCTCAACGATGATTTCCGGTTTCTAAGTCTAAGCTGACTGTACCAAGTCACATCATGATTTCCCAAGTGTCGAGTTATAAAATTTCTCATAAAAGGTTCTAATATTTTCCTCAGACCTAACATCATGGTACCCATTTTATTTTCGCTCTCACTCCGGTTTTAAATATTTAAAATTACAATAATTGCTTTCCAGTCTGCAGGAACGATAAATTCCAAAGTCTAAGGAAATTTGGAGGGTAATCATTACTGCTTTCTTGTCGTTACAACGTTTAAAAGACATTTGGATAAGTACATGAATAGGAAAGGTTTGTACGGATATGGGCCAAGCGCGGGCAGGTGGGATTAAGTTAGTTTGGAATTGGAATAGTCAGCATGGATTGGTTGGACCGAAGCATCTGTTTCTGTCCTGTATGTCTCTTTAACTCATTCATTAGCTGCAATGCCACTTCCCTGAAAACTCAGATGGAACTCATTTGGTGCAGTAACTTGCCAACCTTCAATTCAATTAGTTTTTGAATAAGTTCACTTTATTAATTCGAATCATGTTCTTATTTTCACCAGTGAATCTGTCCCATATTATTTCTAGACGATTTTCGGTACCTTCCATTATGGAGACAGGACGAAGGTATTACCCTCAGCAGCAGGCAGAGATGGATTCCGTCACTGTGTGAATACATCAGAACACTGCAATTGGGAGATGATGGACGTGACACCCACTCCTGCTCAGAAAGTTCTAGAATCAAGACAGTTCAATGAAACTGTCACTTCCTGGTCACTGACAGCATAGTCCTCTACGTCGTGTGAGGTTACAGATTATACTGAAAGTCTTTTTAGAATCAAACTGACTTCACACTTTGCACCTGGCATAGGTCCAAGTCGAGGTAAGAAAAAATTTGTTATCAAAATATGTGTAACGACAAGTGTTGCCAGAAAAGAATTGTAACTGGAAAGGTGTGGATGATGGTTTATTCAGAAACAGTGTTGAGGCAGAAGTGAAGGCTGGGGATATTGTGAAGGTGGGAGTGGACAAGTTTTGTGGTAGACGGAATATTGAGATATAAATCAGTTCAGGATAAAATGGGGTAATCGTGGTTATGAACACTTTAGTTTCTCCTCAGATGCTTGTAAGCGAGGGATATGAAATTCATGGTATAGAAATGGAAATTGTGATTGAAAGCCAAGACAATATTTTGGATCTTTCCCAAATATACACAACAGAGAAAACGATGACATTCATAACGGGTTAGAGAATTAGTAAATGGGCAGAGATCGACTCACCAGGAATACCAACAATAACGAGGATGTGGAAGTAACCTGCCTGAATCGTCATCATTACACAGCTTCAATCGAGATGTTGTTACTACACTGAAGTCTCCTCCACCACAACAACTTCCAATATAAAAACTGCTTCTAGGCACAACTGCCCCGAACATACACAAGAAATAGGGATTTCCCTGGATTTTACTCTCACAGCTCTTACCAGTTAATTGTTTATCGTTTACACAAGGCAATTCTATAATCTGTTTGTAAAGATGCAAACATCTTATTGCACAATTTGTATGCCTTTTCCTTTAGGGATGTTTTGTAGCCTTAGAGCAAAAGTAAGTGTTCTGTTTAAAATTGACCTGTTTATTGGGATTCAAGGGTCAGACACAGTATGTATTTTTCATGGGTTAATAAACAGAAAGAAAGAGAAGACAGTGGCTGTGGAGACTGATGAGGAGTAAAGTGACATCCCCACCAGTCCCCAATGTCTTCTTGACAGACAGAATAAAATAAAATGCAGTGAAAGAAACAGAATATATTCGGAAGAAGGAATGGCAAGTGACAGTGTAAACAAAACAGAATCATTTCAAATAGAATGGCTGAACAGTGGCTGAACAGTGATTGGTGTGTGTGTGTTTGTGTGTGTGCAGATAGATAGGATTGTTCATATGTGTGCAACATATTCAGAATGAACAAGAGAGACATACTTAACAAACATGATGCATGTGATATACAAAATTTATAAAATATTAGTATGTTATTTACTCTTCAGCTGAGAGGTTTTGTTCCCCTTCTCTCAATGTACCGTCTGCCTCCTGCCCCTTTCTGGCATTCCCTGATCTAATGTTTCATTCTTATCGGATGGCTGTTATAAATTCCTGCTTCTGGTGTTCCAACTTGTTTCAGTTAATCCATTTTCCACCAGGAAACATATCCTGGGTTCTTTCAACAGTTGGTGCCTGTCATATTGATGGAGATAAAAGTTCTGGCATCAAATCCAGGATTTCAACAGATTAATCTGTTGCACATATACTGTATAAAGGACCACTGAACACAGGAATTGTCAAACCAAATAGGGAAGCACATCTAATTCGATCAATCATGTAGACGTCTCTATTTTTACATCTCCACGTCTATATTCTCTCTCTCTGTCTTTGTCTTTGCAACTAGTTAATAAATCCTCCAATCGTTTTTTGTGTCCCATGTCTCAAACGTCCCTCTTTCAGTTTACATCTATTGCTCACTTTTCGATGAGATGCCTTATAATTGAGTAATGTAACTAAAAAGACATGAGGGTGGCGTTGGCCAGAGTTAGTTGGAAGGGGAGCTGAACACGGAAATATGGTGAAGCAGCAATGACAGGAGTTTCTGGAGATAATTCAGCAGCACATCAGAAATTCATCCCAATTAAGAATAAAGATATTCAGCGGAAGACAAGGCAACCGTGCGTGATAACGAACTCAGGGACAGCATAAAAGTAAAAGCAAATGCGCACAGAGTGGTGAAGATTATTGGGAATCTAGACGATTACGAAGCCTATAAATTCCAGCACGGATAACTAAGAACAGCAAATGGCAGCAGAGGGTGAAATATGATATTATGCTCCATAATCATGTAAAAGAACATTGAAAGAGATTTTTAGACATATAACAAGGAAGATAGGGAGTAAAGAACAAACAAAGGAATGTTGAAAAATAAAGCTTGAATAGTTATGGGAAGCAATGGAATGGCAGAGGAATTGAATACATTGCAACAGTGTTCACGGTGGAAGACACCAGCAAAATGTCAGAACTTCAAGACAGTCAGAGGGTAGAGGTGAGTATAGGGACCACCAGTAAGGAGAAGGAGCTGGGGAAGGTGAAGTTGGATCAATCAGTGAGACTAGTTGGAGAACACCCCGTAGTTCGAAAGAGATGCTGAAGGTGATTATGGAGGCATTGCTGGTGAGCTTTCTGGAAATTTTGGAGAGCGGGAGGACTGGTAAATGTAAGGAGAGAGGGACACAGAAGACAGGAAATTACAAATGCCCAGGCAAGTTGAAACTGATGTATATAAGGACTTAATGGATACTTACGTTTATGAATAGGTGCGCAGAGTATAAGAACAAGGAAGTTGTGAAGCACATTGGACGTGGTATGATTAAGCTTCAGCATAACAAGAGTTACATTTACAAAGCTATTGCGAACAGCAGACTTAAAAGTACGGTTAAAACAAAGGAAATCATTTCGAAGCAGGCAGGAGCATTCGTGACAAAGAGACTGTTTCTTTGACCCTGCAGTGAGAATGTTGAGATAACCTTGTCAGTAAACAGCTAAAATAAAATAAAATGTATAAAATGCACGACAAAATATGTTCCTGCGGATATAGCAATACGTATGAAGCTGAAAAAGCAGAGAAGGTCAGACAGCATCCTAGGAACAGGAAATTCAACGTTTCAGTCTGAAAGCCTTCATCAGGATTCGGCCGGGAAGGGGAGCCGGGAAGTAAATAGAGGGAGGGGCGTGGGGCTGAGGGAAGCGTAGATGGGATGACGAAAAGGGATGCAAGTAGGGGGATAATGTGATTGGTCAGCGGGATAAGTACAGTGGATATGCGAATAGGAAGATGGACAGCTTAGGTCAGGTCAAGGAAGGGGAACATGAAATAAGGCTGTGGGTGGAGAGATTTTGAAGCCAGTGAAGTCAGTATTGGGACCAGTGAACTGTAAGCTCTCAAACTGAAAGATCAGGTTGTGTTCCCTAGTTTCTATTTGGCCTCACTCTGACAGTGGAGGAGGCCAAGGATGGACCTGTCGCTGGATGAGCAAGGCGGGGGGGAGGTGGGGCGGTGTAAGCAAGTAATTGAAATGAATGGCAACTGGAATGTAGGGTTGGTTAGAGCGTGCAGAGAGCAGATGCTCCATGACTATGTCTCTGAAACTCCCTTTGGTCTCCCTGATAGAGAGGAGACCACATCGGGAGTTGGAGACGTGCTTGGTGGGGCAGGATCAGGCTCTGTACGGAGCACCAGTGCGCTGAACACAACAACCAACCGGACTTTCCAGTTACCTTCCATTTTAATTCCCCCTCCAACTCATCTGGGGACATGCTCATCCTAAAGGAGAAAGTGAGGACTGCAGATGCTGGAGATCAGAGCTGAAAATGTGTTGCTGGAAAGGTGCAGCAGGTCAGGGAGCATCCAAGGAGCAGGGGAATCGACGTTTCGGGCATAAGCCCTTCTTCAGGAATTCCTGAACAAGGGCTTATGCCAGAAACGTCTATTCTCCTGTTCCATGGATGCTGCGTGTTCTGCTGCGCTTTTCCAGCAACACATTTTCAGCACATGCTCATCCTTAGCATGTCCACTTTCAGAGGAACACGACCTGAGAGTTTACCTTTGAAGCTGATTGCCCAATGACCTCAATATTGACTGCAGAAGGTTCAAAATCCCTCCACACGCAGCCTTATCCCATGTCCCTTCTCCCTGAGCAGACCCACCTGTCCATCCTCTCACTCACATATCCGCTCCACCCTTCCACTGACCAATCACAGTAACCTCATACCTGCATGCATACACCGCCATCATGCCAACCATTCGCCCTTCCATATCCCATCACCCCATTTCTGGGCTCCCCTCCACCTCACCAGTCCTGACCGAAGGTCCAATATCAAAATATTGCTTTTTTGCTCCTCTGATTCTGTCTGGTCTGTGTTTCTCCAGCTCCAAATTTATTAACTCTGGCCTCTCGCACCTGTTGTGCTTACTCCCTCCAAGTTGTGGAACTATGTAGTCTACATATAAGAGGAAATACACTTGGACATTTGAAAAGATCGTTATCTTTTTACTAATTTCTTAACAACCCAACACATACCTTCCAGAAGAAGCAGCATTTCACTTGTAATCTTTCAATCCAATCTCCTGTCATTGCTGTTCACAATTCAGTCTCCTTTAAATTGGGGAGATCACACAGAGACTGCACTGAGGAACACTCCCATTCTGTCTGTAGGAAGAGCCCTGACGGTCTCTTTGTTTCCCATTTCAATAACCTACCTTGCTCTCATGCTAACATTTCAGTCCTGGGCAGCTGCAATGCTCAAATGAAGCACAACCCAGGCTCGAGTAACACCTCACATTTCACTTTGGTCCGTTACAGCCTGTAGGAGTAGGTATTCGATTCCATAACTTCACAGCATGACGCCTTTGTGGCTGTTCTCAAGTCTTTATACATTCCTTCTCTTGGTCTCCCAATGAACTTGCCCTGTTTATGAATCGTTTGTCTTGCACTCAATTAAGGAACCCAATGCCCCCCTTTACAATCTAATGTATACTTATTTTACATTTGATTCTCTTTTACCACAAACAAAAGTCCATTCGTCAGTGACATTGCGCCTCCACACTGTTTCTCGTCACACTTCCACTACCTCTGGCAAGGGATTAAAAAGCCCTTTTTCCAATCCTTTTCTGTTCTGAAGAAGTGTCACACTGGACTTGAAACGCTAACTCTGTTTCTCTGTCTCTGTAGATGCTGCAGACCTGCTGTGTTTCTCCAGAAATGAACAAAACACATTTTCAATTAAACAAATAACTGTTGATACCGGAAATCTGAAACCAGAACAATAAAAGAATCTGTGAGCCTTGAAGAACGATCACTGGAACCAATGATTAACTCTACTTTCACTCCACAGGTGCTGCCAGACCTGCTTAACGTCCCCAGCAATTTATGTTTTTCAAAGATGAGTGTCAACGTTACTCAAACCCTCTGTCCAACCTGGAGCGCCATATACCAGGAAGTGCAAGATAGCAAAAGATGCACAAATTCATTGGTTCTGAAACTATGTAAGGCTGGCATCACTGACACTACAGAGCTCTTACTCTTAGGGAGAGAAACAGCGGGAGATGTATTCACTCCAAACACGGAAGGTAGCACATACTGGAAGGGAAAGGATTCAGATGAATATATTAAAGCGGGAATGAGACAAACTGTAAGTGTGACACCATGGAGAGACCCTCAGTGGAATGAGAATATAAAATTGGACGTGTACCACGTCAGAAACCAGAGTAGGTCACTGAGTGCATGGCTGATGGGTGAATGAATCTCGGTGTGAACTGGGGAACAGGCAGCAGAACTGTATGAGAGATATTGCAGTCAAACGGTGTATTCCATGTGGTGCTGTAAACCACAGCAACAACAGAAGCAGAATTATATAAAACTATAATCTAACTTTTGGCCCTGGATAATCCCTCAGTCTACAATTACCATCAAGCTGAACTATGGTTCAGTGACGCATGTGGGTAAACATGTCAGGGTCAGAACCATGTGCTCCTAAAACTGATGAGAACCTGTTAAAGCGACCACACTTGACTGATTACATTCCAAACAGCAGAACTAACATGTGATAGAGAGGACGCAATGATCCCAAGACGAACAGATCAGATAGAAGCTCAGCATCCCTGCCACCCCCAGTCATAAATGGATTAATCAACTCACTGCAGGACAGGGTCATACACACGTCCCTATCCTAAATAATGTACAGCCCTGCACATCAGGGCAATAGACAAGGATTCCTATCTACACTATACTCAGCCAGAAGTGTTGAGTTTATGATTCAACTCACCTTGTCAGGATGCCCACAGAATCACAGATGACAGTTTTCAAACAGTTTGATTCGCTCTATGTGACATGAAGAAACAACTGAACACAATAGGTACGACATAGGCAATGTTCGACAAGCCGTGTCCCAGGGGAAGCTATTTCATTGCATTTCCAAGTCTGACATCTATCTGACAATGTGGAAAATTATTATGACAAGTCTATTAAGAGGAAAATAATTACATTATGACCAATATGGCCCCCTCAACTCCATTACGACAGTCAAATGGGTGGGAGGTCTTTTTGACAGAGCCGTGAAGCAGCACAAAAATGACCTGCTCAGTTTGGTTTCCGATAGGTCCCCATGTGGAACTGATGCTGTTGTGGAAATGTCACTGGATTACTAACCCAGACCAAACAAATGCTCTAGCAGCTGGTGGAAGTTAAAAGCAATTAATAAAATGTCGAGGTCTAAAATCTGGTGTCAGTAACAATGACTGTGAAGCCAATGTCGATTGTAACCACCAATTTGCTTCTCCAATGTACTTTCAGGAAGTGAAACTCCCGTGCTTTCTTGGTCTGGCCTAAAAGTGACTCCAGACACACAGAGACATGTGATAAACTCTTCAATGGTCTCTGAAACAGCCAAGCAAGACACTGAATTGTATTAAACTGCTCCGAGGTCTTAAAGGATAACCCGGACAGAACACCCGGCACCAGCCTCGATATCGGAAAAGGGAACGGGAAACACAGTTCTGTCGATCCCTGCAGAGGCCTCCTTCCTAACATCTGAGAGCTTGTGACAACATTTACAGAGCATTCCCACAGATTGCACAGAAACCTCAGGAAAGGAGTATGTCATTCAACACAGTGAGCCTCCACGTTCTCATCATGGCCGAGGATCTCCTCAATGCGTTTCTCCTACAGCAGACTGAGATATATTGCAATTGATTCAGCACTGACGAAAGAACTCGAAGATCTTAGGCTCATCCGAGAGAACGAGATCTTTCTGGACAAGACCTTCATTGATGTTATTACACCAATCATGCCAGAAGAGAGCAGAAGAGTGCAGACGATGAGGAAGGCAGAGAGGAGACAGGTGCAAGAGACGCCGGGAGAAGTACCTGTCAGGAACAAGTTGAAGCTTTTGGACACAGTAGAGTCTAATGACACTGCCAGTTCGCAAGGCAGCCATGTTTGTCAATCAAAAGTTGCCACAGAAGCAGAGCGGAAGAGTCGGACATGGCACAGAGCCGTGGTAATAGGGGACTCCATCGTGAGAGGAACTGACCGAGGTTTTTGTGACAGCAGACCGGATTTAAGGATGGTGTGTTGCCTTCCTGGTGCTGGAGTGAAAGACATCGCGGACAGAGTGCAGGACATCCTCAACGACGAGGGTGAAGAGCCCGAGGTGGTGGTACACGTCGGCACAAATGATGTCGGGAAGAAGAGGAGGAACATACTACAGCGAGACTTCGGAGAACTAGGAAGAAGGCTAAAAAGCAGGACGTCCAAGGTGGTTATCTCCAGTTTGCTTCCAGTTTCTCGGGCTAGTGTGGCCATAAACCGGGAGATAATGGACTTGAACGTGTGGTTGGGGAACTGGAGCAGAAAGCAAGGTTTCAAGTTCTTGGATCACTGGGGTATATTTTATGGTAACCATAAATTCTACAAGAGAGACGGCTTGCACCTTAATAGATCAGGGATCAGCATTCTGGCAGGCAGGTTTTCTGCTGCAACACCGCTACATTTAAACTAAGTAGCGGGGGGGAGGGGACAAGCTGGATGTTTAAAAAGGAAATTGAAGGGGTAGTTAGAACAAGAGAAGTCAAGAAAGACAACTGTATCAAGGAGGCAGAAAACTGGAAAAGGCATCATGCTGTAAAGTTGAGTGAAATAAGGGTTGAGGGGAAGGGTGAGAGCAGTAACAAATTAAAAATTCTATATATGAATGCACGAAGCATTAGACACAAGGTGGATGAGCTTGAGGCTCTTTTGGAAATTGGCAGATACGATATTGTGGGGATAACTGAGACGTGGCTTCATGGGGACAGGGCCTGGGAAATGAATATTCAAGGCTACACGTGCTATCGTAAGGACAGGCTGATGGGCAGAGGGGGTGGGGTGGCCTTGTTGGTAAGGGAGGATATTCAGTCCCTTGCGCGGGGGGACCTAGAGTCAGGGCATGTAGAGTCAGTGTGGATAGAGCTTCGAAACACTAAGGGGAAAAAGACCCTCATGGGAGTCATCTACAGGCCCCCAAACAGTAGTCTGGATGTCGGATGTAAGTTGAATCAGGAGCTGAAATTGGCTTGTCGCAAAGATGTTACTACAGTTGTTATGGGGGATTTTAACATGCAGGTAGACTGGGAGAATCAGGATGGTATCGGGCCTCAAGAAAGAGACTTTGTAGAGTGCCTCAGAGATGGATTTTTAGAGCAGCTGGTGCTGGAGCCGACCAGGGATAAGGCGATTCTGGATCTGGTATTGTGTAACGAACCAGAATTGGTCAGTGACCTCGAAGTGAAGGAGCCATTGGGAAGTAGTGACCATAATACAATAAGCTTCAATCTGCAATTTGAGAGGGAGTGGGTACAATCGGAAGTGACAATATTTCTGTTTAATAAAGGGAAATATGGAGCTATGAGGGAGCAACTGGCCAAAGTTCAAAGGTGCAATACCTTAACAGGGAAGACCGTGGAGGAACAATGGCGGATATTTCTGTGTATAATGCAGAAGTTGCAGGATCAGGATCAGCAGGAAGAAGGATCCCAGGAGGAGACATGGGCGGCCGTGGCTGACGAGGGAAGTAAAGAAACATATAAAGTTAAAAGAGAAAAAGTATAACTTAGCGAAGATAAGTGGGAAAACTGAGGACTGGGAAGCTTTTAAAGAACAACAGAGGATTAATAAGAATGAAATACGCAGAGAAAAAATGAGGTACGAAGGTAAACTGGCCAAGAATATAAAGGAGGATAGTAAAAGCTTCTTTAGGTATGTCCAAGGCAAAAAAATGGTTAGGACAAAAATTGGGCCCTTGAAGACAGAAACAGGGAACAAAGAAATAGCAGAGGAATTAAATGGGTACTTCAGATCTGTGTTCACTGGGGAAGACACAAGCAATCTCCCTGAGGTAACAGTGGCTGAAGGACCTGAACTTAAGGGAATTTATATTTGCAAGGATTTGGTGTTGGAGAGACTGTTAGGTCTGAAGGTTGATAAGTCTCCGGGACCTGATGGCCTGCATCCCAGGGTACTGAAGGAGGTGGCTCGGGAAATCGTGGATGCGCTGATGATTATTTTCCAGAGTTCAATAGAATCGGGGTCGGTTCCTGAGGATTGGAGTGCGGCAAATGTTGACCACTTTTTCAGAAGGGTGGGCGGGAGAAAACAGGAAATTATATACCAGTTACTCTGACCTCAGTGGTGGGAAAGATGCTGGAATCTATTAAAAAGGATGAAATTACGGCACATCTGGATAATAGTAACAGGATAGGACAGAGTCAGCATGGATTTATGAAGGGGAAATCATGCTTGACTAATCTTCTTGAATTTTTTGAGGATGTAACTCGGAAGATGGACGAGGGAGATCCAGTGGATGTAGTGTACCTGGACTTTCAGAAAGCTTTTGATAAAGTCCCACACAAGAGGTTAGTTAGTAAAATTAGGGCGCACGGGATTGGGGGCAAAGTACTAGATTGGATAGAGAATTGGTTGGCTAATAGGAAACAAAGGGTAGTGATTAACGGCTCCATTTCGGAATGGCAGGCAGTGACCAGTGGGGTACCGCAGGGATCCGTGCTGGGACCGCAGCTTTTTACAATATATGTAAATGATATAGAAGATGGTATCAGCAATAACATTAGCAAATTTGCTGATGATACAAAGCTGGTTGGTAGGGTGAAATGTGATGAGGATGTTAGGAGATTACAGGGTGACCTCGACAAGTTATGTGAGTGGGCAGATGCATGGCAGATGCAGTTTAATGTGGATAAATGTCTGGTTATCCACTTTGGTGGCAAGAACAGGAAGGCAGGTTACTACCTCAATGGTATCAAATTAGGTAAAGGGGCTGTTCAGAGAGATCTGGGTGTTCTTGTCCACCAGTCAATGAAGGCAAGCATGCAGGTACAGCAGGTCGTGAAGAAGGCTAATAGCATGCTGGCCTTCATAACAAGAGGAATTGAGTATAGAAGCAAAGAGGTGCTTCTGCAGCTGTACAGGGCCCTGGTGAGACCACACCTGGAGTACAGTGTACAGTTCTGGTCTCCAAATTTGAGGAAAGACATTCTGGCAATTGAGGGAGTGCAGCGTAGGTTCACGAGGTCAATTCCTGGAATGGCAGGATTGCCTTACACGGAAAGACTGAAGCGACTGGGCTTGTATACCCTTGAGTTTAGAAGACTGAGAGGGGATCTGATTGAAACGTATAGGATTATGAAAGGATTGGACACTCTGGCAGGAGGAAACATATTTCCGCTGATGGGGGAGTGCCGAACCAGAGGACAAAACTTAAAAATACGGGGTAGACAATTTAGGACAGAAATGAGGAGAAACTACTTCACCCAGAGAGTTGTGGCTGTGTGGAATGCTCTGCCCCAGAGGGCAGTGGAGGCCCAGTCTCTGGATTCATTTAAGAAAGAATTGGATAGAGCTCTTAAAGATAGTGGAGTCAAGGGTTGTGGAGATAAGGCTGGAACAGGATACTGATTGGGAATGATCAGCCATGATCATATTGAATGGCGGTGCAGGCTCGAAGGGCTGAATGGCCTACTCCTGCATCGATTGTCTATTGTCTATTGATTCATTTAACCAAATGTTTGAGATGTTTACGAATAGCTAGGACCCATTACCACCGAGCCAGTCAAAATCAACCACCCAACTATTCTGATCCCGTTTTTCAGCACTTGCCCTTTGGCATCACAGCTGGATAATGCCAGGACAGTGAGCATTCACCAACGTGATGTCCTGTGCATGGGCACACTGTAACATTAATGTAGTGAGAGCTCCTTCAGTTCCTCTAGCTCTCCTCATTGACATGGGGACCCCACACAGGCATGTACATCACTGGAAATCCTGCTATATTGAGAAAACATGGATACATACGTCACCTGTCTGCTGAGAGAGAAAGCATTCATCTCATCCTCAATATATATTCTCTGTCACCGAATGGTGACATTGATGTTGAGATATTGGGAGATGATGAATATATCAAACACTCCAGCATGGAAAGTTCTGGATCATAGAAGCTGAATGAAACAGTGACCCTAACAGCCACTGGCAGCGCCATCCTCCCCCAGGTATGAAGCTGCAGTCGTGTTGAAGGATCCGACACCGCTTTGTGACCAGCTCCTTATTCAGTCAGGGACCCCTCACACTCTGCTCCTGGCTTAAGTGGAGCTTGGGAAGTTGTTCCTGGAAAACCCGGTGTGGATCCAGCAGACCCCTTTCCCCACACACACTCACTCCATGGTTTCAGAGCGTCCCCTCTCTACAGCCTCTGCTCCATTTGTTGTTCATGTTACAGACCCAGATGCTGTAACTAAGTCCCCAGGCTCCGTCCAGAGTTGGGTGTTTGGATGTTTGGATGTTTGTAGGTGCATCATTGCCGTTATCATACACAGAGCCATACACTGAGCAGAAAATGGTCTCGGTCGATTTGAAGATATGTTTAGATATCTCTGCATCATTAAAAAATAAAATGTTTAATGTATTCAGAATACCTGTGTCAAAATGAATGCATTTTGTAACAAAGACAGAAATTGTTGGAAAAGCTCGGCAGGCCTGTCAGCATCCAGATGCCTTTGACATGCTGTAGTTTTTTCCAGCCTCCGTCATTCCTGTGGCCGCTCATTTAATATGCACACCACCCTCTGCGTGAAAAAATGCCCCTTAGGCCTCTTCAAAATCTTTCCCCTCTCACTTTCAACCAATGCCCTCTGGTTGTGGACACTCCTAACCTGGGGGAAAACCCTGACTACTCACCCTATCCATGAACGTTCCGATTTTATAAACATCTTATGCTACGAAATGTGACTCCAATCAACACGAATGGCTGTGTTTTCAGTCATCCTGGGCCTAAATTCTCAAATTCAATACTGACACCTCATCTGTCTCCATCAGGTCAGAATTCTAAAACAATTTTAATCATTTTGTTCAGATGCATCCTGAGACCCTTCTGCGGCTTTACACCAAGGCCTTTGTGCCCGGAGGCAGGACACTAGCACCACTCGGCAATACCCATAAAGCTGTAACATTATTCTCCTGTGTGTTTGTTCATCAGTCTGTTCTGACACGCTGTGACATACGTCTGCAACAGGCAGAACTTGAATTCAGACCATTTAGTCGAGAGATAGGAACATTACCACACAAGTTCAGGAATTGGACTCAAATCGAGAGCTCTGGCTCAGAGGCAGGGACACTACGCACTACACTACCATACCCAGATTTTGGGTCATATGTTAAGTGCCAGCTTTCAGCTCGGTATGGATTTATTATAATCAGGTTACCATTATGAACTACACAAAACTCTTCGTATTGTTAAACAAGTGCAAGACATTTGTCTCAACTGTAGGATGTTGAGTGCACGTGCTATGCTACCGAAATTAACCATGACACCTTTAATTGCTTTATCTGTAATCTACAATATTAGGGAAAGAAATCCTGCAGACACACTCTGCACAATGAAGGGTCTCAAATAGATATTTATTACTGAACACCAGAGACGGAGAAAGAGCATAATTTCTGGCCCCAAAGCACTGACCAGTATTACCACCAAAAACGTGTGTGACTGCTCTCTTCCTAAAACCATGAAATGATACCAGGCCGCTGATTACTGTCCAGCCTCTTCTCCCCACTGACCTTTTCTGCAATCAATCCCTCATCCCCCTAACCACACAAGGTAAACCAAGCTCAGGGTCTTTGTGAAAATCAAGGCCGGAGTGTGCAGGCCTCCTGGAGATGGGGAGGGAATTTTAAAATTAAACAGGGAAGGTGAGGAGGTAGTAATATCACACACTGGGCTGAGGAATGGCAGTTGGTGTTTAGATTTGACTCATTCGAGGAATTGGATTTGGTAAATCAAACAAGAGCGGCGCCTATACAATTAAAAGTAGGGTATTTGGCAGTGTTGTAGGACAGTGACCTAGGCCGTCCGGTATAATTCTTTAAAATTTGCATCTCATATAGATAGTGTGGTCAAAAGTATGTTCAGCACACTTGTCAGACCTTTGAGTATCAGAATTCAGACGTCATGTTGAGGTTATACAGGATATTGGTGAGACCTCTTCTGGAATACTGTGTCCAGTCTGGTCATCCTGCCCGCTCATTCCATAGGCACACCACCCTCTGGGTGAAAAAGCTGCCCCTTAGGTCACTTTTAAATTTTTCCCCTCTAACCTTAAAAATATGTCCACTAGTTTTGGACTCCCGTACCCTTCGAAAATACCTCGACTATTCACTTTCATATTATTGACCTTGATATTATTAAGCTGGAGAGGGTTCAGAAGAAATATTTCACAACTGGGAAGGAGGCCTTGAGATTGGTGTTGGCGTTACAACATTTCAGCATTTACATTGCCTATAACGTGTCTGAGACAAATCTCTGTACTGATCACAACGTCTGAACATTTTTAGAGGAATTTAGGGAAAAAATCTTCCAGTCTACAAAGCCTTCCAACTTACATTCAATTCCAATTTACACAGATAACAGGACAAGAAACCGTACTTGCTGCCAAGTTGTCGAGAATAGGATGAAGAAAAACTGAGACGTACTGTAGCAGAAGTAAACGGATTGAAATAGAATCGGGTTGTGAATGTTTGCATGCTTAGTGTCAATGCAACATATATGTATTGTAGTCTACAAAATCAGGAAGAATAAAGAGTTTAAAAGGAGGCCATCTTTGTATATCGGTGTTTTCTTTCAAACGGAACGTTGTGACGGTGCTGTCACGTTAAAAAGGTTATTTTCTCTTGTTTTTTTTAGGAGACGTCTTAGAGACAGAGATGCCGAACTGCCATCTGAAAATAGCTTAAGTAAATAACTGAGAAGGCCTTTAGGCTGGACTAAAACGTTGGTAACTATGGTAGGGCAGTGGCCAACTCCCCAGACCAGGTCTTCTCGTTTTGTTTTTGCTGCAGCATTCAGAGGCTGCTTGGGTTTCCAGAAGGGGTGGAAGTTTCACTATATGATCCCAGTTGCTATTCTCTCTGAAAACTCTCTGAAAGTTGCATCTTCCTGGATTGGAGGACTACACATAAGATTCTGTGTTTGAATTTATCTTTATGCCGGGGGGGGTGTTTATGGGATGTTCCGTATTAGCGCAGTTAATTAGTAGAAGGCACTGTATCTATTGTTTGCATAGTTGTTCCAGTAGAGAAGCTCTCCCCAATTGTTCTTCTCTTTGATTGTGTTTTAATTGGAGCGTTTGAATGGATTGCATTTTGCTTAACATTGAGTGGGTTGACCAGTTGCAACATCTGGAACAAACAGTTTGCATCTATGTCGTAAAAAAGGAAACGTTAGTGTCCAGGCTGCCTTCTTAAAATATTTTGACGGAGTCAAAAGAGTCCCAGATATTGACTGGGAAAGCTATAGCTCGAGTTCATTAGATGGGTCGGTGTTTATCCAATGTGTGCAGGAGGGTTTCCTGACACAATATGTAGACAGGCCAACAAGAGGTGAGGCTATACTGGATTTGGTTCTAGGTAATGAACCAGGCCAGGTGTTAGACTTGGAGGTAGGTGAGCACTTCGGGAACAGTGACCACAACTCGGTGACTTTTACTCTAGTGATGGAGAGGGATAAGTGTGCACTGCAGGGCAACAGTTATAGCTGGGTGCAGGGAAATTATGATGCGGTGAGGCATGACTTAGGATGCGTGGATTGGAAAAATAGGCTTCAAGGGAAGAACACAAATGATATGTGGAGATTGTTCAAGGAACAGCTAATGGGTGTCCTTGATAAGTATGTACCATTCAGGCAGGGAGTAAAGGGTCTTGTGAGGGAGCCGTGATTTAATAAGGAATTGGAATTCCTTGTGAAAGGGAAGAGGGCGGCCTATGTAAAGATGAGGCGTGAAGATTCAGTTGGGGCGTTTGAGAGTTATAAGGTAGCCAGGAAGGATCTAAAGAGAGAGCTAAGAGCAGCGAGAAGGGGACATGAAAAGTCCTTAGTTGGTAGTATTAGGGAAAACCCAAAGGCTTTCGATAGGTATGTCAGGAATAAAAGGATGACTAGGGTAGGTATCGGTCCAGTCAAGGATAGTAGTGGGAAGTTGTGTGTGGAGGCGGAGGAGATTGGTGAGACACTAAATCAATACTTTTCGTCAGTATTCATTCAGGAACAGGACACTGTTGCTGATGTGAATATTGAGTCACAAGTGATTAGAATGGATGGCCTTGAGGTACGTAGGGAAGAGGTCTGGGGAATACTGGAAAGGATGAAAATAGATAAGTCCCCTGGGCCTGATGGCATTTATCCTAGGATCCTCTGGGAAGCTAGGGAGGAGATAGCGGAGCCATTGGCCTTGATTTTTATGTCGTCGTTGTCTACGGGAATAGTGCCAGAAGACTGGAGGATAGCGAATGTGGTCCCCTTGTTCAAGAAGGGGAGCAGGGATAGCCCGAGTAACTATAGGCCAGTGAGTCTCACTTCTGTTGTGGGCAAAGTCTTAGAAAGAATTGTAAGGGATAGGATTTATGAACATCTGGATAGGAATAATGTGATCAAGGATAGTCAGCATGGTTTTGTGAAGGGCAGGTCGTGCCTCACAAAGCTTATTGATTCTTTGAGAATGTGACCAAGGAAGTGGACGAGGGTAAAGCAGTAGATGTGGTGTATATGGATTTTATCAAGGCGTTCGATAAGATACCCCATGGCAAGCTAATGCAAAAACTAAGGAGGTATGGCATTGTGGGTGCATTAGAGGTTTGGATTAGGAATTGGCTGGCTGGAAGGAGACAGAGGGTAGTAGTTGATGGTATAGGTTCATCTTGGAGCGCAGTTACTAGCGGTGTTCCACAAGGATCTGTTTTGGGACCACTGCTGTTTGTCATTTTTATAAATGACCTGGAGGAGGGGCTTGAAGGCTGGGTGAGCAAGTTTGCGGATGACACGAATCTCGGTGGAGTTGTGGACAGTGAAGAAGGATGTGGCAGGTTACAGCGGGATATAGATAAGTTGCAGAGCTGGGCAGTAAGGTGGCAAATGGAATTCAATGTAGCTAAGTGTGAAGTCATTCACTTTGGTAGAAGTAACAAAGAGATGGATTACTGGGCTAATGGTAGACTACTTGGTAGTGTGGATGAGCAGAGGGAACTTGGTGTCCATGTACACAGATCTTTGAAAGTTGCCACCCACGTAAATAGTGCTATGAAGAAGGCATATGGTGTACTGGCTCTTATTGGGAAAGGAATTGAGTTCCGGAGTCCTGAGGTCATGTTGCAGTTATATAAGACTCTGGTGCGGCCTCGTCTGGAGTATTGTGTGCAGTTTGGGTCGCCATACTATAGGAAGGACGTGGAGGCATTGGAACGAGTGCAGAGGAGGTTTACCAGGATGTTGCCTGGCATGGTAGGAAGATCGTATGAGGAAAGGCTGAGGCACTTGGGGCTTTTCTCATTGGAGAAAAGAAGGTTTAGGGGAGATTTGATAGAGGTGCACAAGATGATTAGGGGTTTAGATAGAGTTGACAGTGAGAACCGTTTTCCGCGTATGAAATCAGCTGTTACTATGGGACACAGCTTTAAATTAAGGGGTGGTACGTATAGGACAGATGTTAGGGGTAGATTTTTTACTCAGTGGGTTGTGAGTTCATGGAATGCCCTGCCAGTAGCAGTGGTGGACTCTCCCTCTTTGTGGTCATTTAAGCGGGCATTGGACAAGCATATGGAGGTTATTGAGCTAGTGTAGGGTAGGTAGGCTTCGGTCGGCTCAACATCGAGGATCTTTCCCTCGTAGTTTGAGTAACATTGCTCTGGATCATAAACGTGCTATTTTAGCAGATTAAAGAAACTAGCCTGACGTGTCCCTAAAACTGACACTGACCCAGTCTGAGACTGATATCACCAACCTGGTTACATTTAACATTTGTTGCGAGCAGTGGAGGAGTGGGACTAGAAAAGGAAACAGTGACCCAAAAAGCTGGGGAACTATTGACCACTGAGCCCGATGTCAGTGGTGGATAGGTTGTTGGTGGGGATTCTGAGGAATGGGATTGACATACGTTTGGGAAGGCAAGGGCTGATCAGGGTAGTCAACGTGGCTTCCTGCATGGGGAATCATGTCTCATTAATTTGATTGAGTTTTATGAAGAGATGACAAAGAAGATTGATGAAGGCAGTTTGGTAGACATTGTCTATATGGACCTCAGCAAGGTGTTCATAACATTCCGATTGGCAGACAGATTAGTAAGTTTCAGTTACATGGGATACAGGGGAAGCTAGTCACATTGGCTTGAAGGAAGAGGGGTATTTTTCAGACTTGAGGCTTGTGAGCAGCAGTGTGCTGTAAGACTCAGTACTGAGTTCACTGCATTTCATCATTGGATGTGAATATCGGGGCGAAAGTTAGTAAGTTTACAGATTACATCAGAAAGGTGGTGTCGTAGATTACCTCAGAGTACTACGAGGCCACAATTAGATGGGACAAAGGGGCAAGGACTGACAGATGAAGTTTAATTTAGATAAATTGCATTTTGGGAAGGCATTTCAGGGCAGAAGTTATGCACTTAATGGTAACGTCCTGGGGAGTGTTGTGAAACAAAGGGACATAGAGCTGCAGGTACATTGTTCCTTGAAAGTGGAGTCGCAGGTAGACAAACTGGTGCAGAACACATTTGGCACATTTGCCTTAATCAGTCAGAGCACTAACTATAGGGGTTGTGGTGGCATGTTGCATCTGTACCGGATGTTGGTGAGGCCATTTTAAGAATACTGTGTACAATTCGATTGTCTGCAGAAAAGATTTACACAGACGTTCCAGAACTGAAGGTTTGAGCTTCAGGGAGAAGTCGATTAGGTTGAGGTGCTTTCTCCTCAGAGGCTGAGGGGTGACATAATAGAGGATTATAAAATCATCAGGGGTATGGATATTCTGAATAGCCATGTTCTGATCCCAGGATAGGGGAGTCCACAACAAGAGGGCATAGGTTGAAGGCGAGAGGGCGAATGATTTAGAAGGTACCTGAAGATAAACGTTTCAAACAGAGAGTATTGTGTGTACAGAAATTGCTGTCAGAGGAAGTGGTCAAAGGGGTTCAATAACACATTTAAAAAGTCTCTGATAAAGGAGGAATATTGGCCAAATTCTGGCAAATGGGACTAAATCAGATTTGATAACTGATCGGAGTGAACAGATTGGACTAACGGGTCTGTTTCCGTTCTGCATGACTCTCTGATTCTATAAGAGGGAAGATGAAAAATTCTGAAAGGACCTTTCACGACGGAATTCTCTTCACTGGAAGTTTTAATCGTGCTTCTATGTTCTCATGGACTCAAAGCTGCGTTAGTTAATTATTTGACAGGGAAGTGAGGCACAGATAATTGAACACAGAGAGGAAAGTGATGCTGAGACCATAACTTGATCAACCACAATTTTAGTGTCTGGTGGAGAAGGCTCAAAGTATCTAATGACCCGCTCCTGCTCCTCAGTCCCATGTTCCTATGTTCCATTCAGCCCCTCAAGCTTGCTAGGCAGGGGCAGTTGGAGGCTACTTACAACTATAACCTGGTGCATAGAAACAGAGGAGACCATTCAGCCCTTCAGGGCTGTCACCACGCTTTGAAGTGATTTTGGAAATGTAATTGGAAAACCCAGGTTGGGTATGAAAGAGGCCCGTCATCTCTCTTTACAGAGCTTCCCGTCTCTGAAACTTGTGTTTCATTTGTTGATCATGTTGTAGACCCAGATTCATTGTGAATGCAGCCCCCATACCTCACCCAGTGATGGATCATAGAATCCTCTGGCCTCCTGACTGCAATATGCAGTAATTGCACATGCATGAAAATTACACCCACTAACTTTCCAATTACAGAACGTGAGAACATCAGAAACAGGAGCAGGGCGTTCAGTCCCCAAGCCTGTCTTGTCCTTCATTAAGATCGTGGTTGATCTGCTCTTGCTCGCAAATCCTCTTTCATACTCAATTTTTCATAGCCCTCAACTCTCTGACAGGTCAATATCCATCTACCTCCTCTTCAAATACGTTTAGTCATCTAACTCCCCGAACACCCTTGAGGAGAGAAATCCTAACATTCAATACCACCTGTTTGAAGAAAACACTTCATGCTCCTTTATCATGGCCTATTGATACGAACAAAAGAGATTGACACAAGGGTTTCGGTAAAAATGACTGGCCTTGATATCAAGGCTTGAGTTGCCTTCTGTTGATATCAAGGAGCTTAACAAACCTGGACTTAATGGGAATCAGAGTAAACTCTCCAGTGTTTGGGGTCAAACATGGCACAAAGGAAGATGTTCACCATCTCAGTCTGGGTCACCTCTGTGGGAAATCCTCAGGGTAGCTTCCTCTTCAAAAACATCTTCAGCTGCTTCATCAATGTCTCCCCACCCTCACCCTTCCCACCATAAGATCAGAAGTGGGGATGGTCACTGAAGATTCCACAATGTTTAGAATAATCTGACGCCCCCGTCACGTCCTGAACTGGTCTGTGTCCATGTGCAGCAGGACCCAAACTCTATTGAGGCTTGTGCTTTTAAAGAGTCAATAACATTCATGTAAAAAGATTGCCTGTCACTGCACATTGCCCCAGTAAAATAAGAGTTCATTCCGCACCTCACGCTGGTTTCACAGGAATATGAGTAAGTCATTCGGCCCATTCACACTATTGGAGAAGGACAGGGACAGCCCATTCAGTGCCTCCAGCCTATTACTCATGAAGAGAAGGAGTCGAGTGTGATTGACCGCACAAAAGCTCCTCAACAATATTTGAAGGCGTAGCCGAGGCTCTTACGTTTTCTTATTTTAAAGAAAATGTAAACTGTCGGTTCCAGATAGAGAGTGACTGGTCAAACTACTCGGTGTGATGCAAAATGCCATTTACTTTAACACGAAAGATGAAATAAAACCAAAGAAAGAGGAATTCAGAATAACGTAATTCTATTGGACAAGTTAACAGAATAACAGATCTAGGAACTATTACTAATTCAAGTTTGGGAGAAGATTTGTAGATTGGGTGCTCGTTGTTGCGGTTCTGTTTGCCGAACTGGGAATTTGTGTTGCAGACGTTTCGTCCCTGTCTCGGTGACATCCTCAGGGCTTGGGGGACTCCTGTGAAGCAATTCTGTGATCTTTCCTCCGGCAGATATAGTGGTTTGTATCTTCTGCTTCCGGTTGTCAGTTCCAGCTGTCCGCTGCACTGGCCGGTATATTGGGTCCAGATCAATGTGCTTATTGATTGAATGTGACGATGTCAACTAGACAGGGGACGAAACGTCTGCAACACAAGTTCCCATCTGGGCGAAAAGAACCACATCAACTATTACTAATGAACTGTTCCAATATAGGAAAATCCTTTAAAAACAGCCCTTGGCAAAAAGGAAAATTCAGACACAGAATGTCACAAATATCTCTCCAGTCCAGAAATTAAAAATTGCATCAAGAGAAATGTCAGCAAGGGTAGCTGCCAGGAGATAGTCACTGAAGCTTCCAACTCTGTGGAGACCCCAATAGTTTCTGATGTTACTGACAAAGCAAAACCCGGAGATCCTATTATGTGAGAGCTTATCACACTCATTCAGGCTGCATTAAAATAAACCCAAGGCCTCCCTAGCTGTTACTCAAGTGGTCTTAACTAACCAGCTTAGTAACGATCGTTCAATCTCTCGCTTAAAAGAAACCAGAACAAATTAACCTCTTAAAGCTGCAGCATCATCACACTTGTCGGCACATCGAGCCGTTAAACAGGAACCAGGGATAACCCAGTCAGGCCTTTGGCCCTGTCCAATCAGACTAGGAAGAAGCCATTCAGTCCCTTGAGTCACTTACACAGGAACGGTAGGAGGACATTCCCACCTCAATGCACTTACAAAGGGGCAGAATGAGGTAATTGATACTGATTCCTGATGAATACCTTATGCCGGAAACGTCGATTCACCTGCTGTGCTTTTCCAGCAAACCACTGTCTACTCTGATCTCCAGCAACCGCAGTCCTCGCTGTCTCCTAATTGATGCTCTAACATGATGACCAAGTGGGGCAGAGGCTGCACAGACAGACTGCTCCACGTTGTTCCTCGTAGCTCCGTCAGTCATGATACACACGTGGGACTTTAACGTAGTTTTCCAGTGGTGAGGAGGGAAGCCATACATCTTGTTTGAAGTCACAAGAAGGCAATAATCATCTCTGAAAAGACAGCCTGGTGTTCTCTATGTAGGGCGGAAGCTGGTGGGAATGGCTACCTGTTTCAGATGGAAGGTATTGTGGCTGCTGTTGGGGATTGTGAGCAACATGACGTTGAGTACAGGGTTTACACGCCGACTGCCCACTAACGAGGGGCGAGTTAATTTAGGCATATAAACTATTAGGAAAGTCACGTTAGACTGATGAATGGACTCTCTAAGTTCAAATAATGCTGATCTTGTTCGTGTTGATCTTGTCTAGTGCACGTCCTATTCAGTGTAACCTGTGTGCCTTACTCTGTCCAAGTCTATTTCCACCCTATGATCTGTCTGGCCATGCTTACTATGACCTGCCTCCACTGCTCAAAAATAAAGTGTTTCCCTGTACTGAGGTACATGTGACAATAAATCAAACCAATCAATCCTGGGTAAAGTATGGAATTTCTCACCCGATCAATCTGACTTTTGGAAATAAGTGATCGCTGCCACTTCTCGTGTTTAGCGTCACCATTTCTTCTTCTTTCAAAGCTCTACTGATTAAACACTCAGCTTCTTCACTCTATCCTCGTGATACCATCATGCGTGTCTGTGGTAAGGAGATCATTCGGTACAAAGGAGATCAAATCTGTAGAGAGTGTCCCAACCACTCTCTCAGCAAGGCTCTACAACAGCAGGAAGATGGCATTACTTACGAACTTGAATCATCTTACAATGAAGGACAGCATACCATTGACTGCACCCATTACTTACACCCATTACTTATATTTGGAGCAGTCAGCATAGACTTGTGAGTTGGAGATCACGCTTCCCAAATTTGTTAGAGTTTGTTGATGAAGTGACCAACGGTAAACGTAGTCTCTATGGGTTTCAGTAAGACCTTTGATATGTTTCCACATGTTCTGGAAGGTTCTATCACGTGGAATTCTGGGGGAACTGGCCAATTGAATACACAGTTGGCTTGATGGTAGGAAGCAGAGGGTTTCGTGGAAGGATGATGGTCAGACCGGAGCTGGGTCCATTGCTGTTTATTATCTATGAATTGGTTGAGAATGTACAAGGCATGATTAGTCAGTTTGCAGATGACACCAATATAATTGGTAGTGTGATCAGTGAGGAAGTTTATCAGAAATTGCAGCAGGAATTTAATCAGGTATGGAAGTGGGCCGAGAAATGGCAAATGGAATTTAATATAGATGCATGGTGTCTTGTATTTTGGAAACTGAACTCAAGGTAGCAGTTTCATGGTGAATGGGACGACCTTAAGGGGTGTAGTGGGCAGAGAGACCTTGGCGTTCAGATGCAAGGTTCTCTGAGAGTGGAGTCACAGGTAGGCAAGGCAGTGACGAAGGCATTTGACACACTGACTTTCAACAGGCCGTACATTGAATATGGAAGTAGGGAAGTTATGCTGCAGTTATACAGAACTTTGGTAAGGCCGCACTTGGAGCATTCTGTTCAGTTTTTGTCACTTTGTATTAGGGAGCATTTAATAAATTAGAAAGCGTGCAGAAGAAATTAACATGGATGTTGCCAGGACCCCATGGTCTGAGTTATAGGGAGACGTTGGACAAGCTAGGACCTTTCCAATAGAGTGTAGGAGACTGAGGGGGGACCTTATAGAGCTGCATAGGATCATGAGGGGCATGGATAGGGCGAATGCTCTCAGTCTTTTTCCAAACTTTAGAGAATCGAGGATTAGAGGGGATCAGTTTACGTTGAGAGGGGAAGGAATAAAAGGGAATCTGAGGAGCCACTTCTTTACACAGAAGGCTGGTACGTGGATGAGCTACCAGCAGATGAGGTTGAGGGTGGTACATTAACAACATTTAAAAAGCATTTGGGTAAATATGTGGATGCGAAAGGACGAGAAGGATATGGGCCAACTGCAGGGAAATGGGGTTAGCTTGGATGGACATTTATAAGGTGGAATCGAACCTCTCTGTTAATTCAAACCAAACACCCAGAAAAGCTCGCCTCACCTCGTAATCTGTTAAAATATGAGTGACACATATCTCCTACTTCCACTATTTAAACAAACATTCACAAATTAGTTTGTTAACGTCAAGAGTGAACACTAAACAACAGCTGTTCAAAAATACAAGACCCTCTTTTCTTAGCAACTTACTATCTGTTTCCAACTCCATAAAAATATGCTATTCTACCAACCCACATATTAAACCTTGCAATCTCAAGACCACACAGTCTCTATCTTCCCCGTTGTGTTCATTCTTCCAGCCGCTGATCCCCAAATCACGTTTTGTTTTACTGCAAGTAGGTTTGACATGAACATGTATCTTTGATAGAGAGTGCTTTTGAGAGGGACAGTTCGCACTCCTGCTCTGCAGCAGTTACTCTGCTGTTTGATGGCAGTGGCTCTTCCCCTAGTGTTCAAAATGCTGGGTTTATATCCTCCCCATGGTACAATAATTCTCATAATTTGATTGCTTTCCAGGTGTCGGAACAATAATATTCAAATTCAGTTGGCTTCTGGTATCCTGAGCATTATTTAAACTACTAATACGTCATCCCTACCTGCTTCACTCTCCGCTGTTTCAGAGTTTTATATCTGCTTTATTCAATGCTGTGCCCTCTTCAGGTGCTGTTGCGCTAACTCACCTACTCCATCTAATCTCTCCCTCACCTCACATACATAGTCCAAGTGTGAGATCTCCGACTTTGGTCCTGTCAATTTAGATTTAATTCAATTCAAAAGACTTCACTTCATGTACGAAAATTAACTCAAAGGAAGTAAACTGAGTAGATTTATTTCGGGTATCTTTGATGATAAGCAATTTAATGTGACACCTTTGTCCCAATCATTTGGCCAATACTGACAGTACGATGTTAACATGGTCTTCAGCGTATGATGCTAACTTTCCAATACTCAATGGGATTCAGGATGGGACGCCCTTGATTTAAAGTGCTGTATGTCTAAGCTATCCATGAATTCCTAAAACAGCTGAGCGGTAAAATGAGAACCTTGGTCTGACTGAATCTCTCTGCGGAGCCCACAGCGAGTAAAAGAAGCTACCAACTCCTGCACTTCACTTTTTGCCTTAACACTCCATAATGGAATTGCCTCTTTAAATCTGATAGACACATCCATTATGCTCAGCAAATATTGGTTTCTTTTATTTTTATTTTAGAAAGGGAAGCTACACAATTAATCACAACCCACGTGAAAGCTTCTTCGAATGCAGGAATTTGCAACAAAGGTGCTGGTTTTATTACTGCCTGTGACTTATCTACCATTTGGCATGTGTTACATGTACAACAAAAAATAACCACGTCCTTGTGCATTCCAGGCCACTAGAATTGCTTATGTAGTTTAGCTTCAGTCTTCCGTAAACTTAGGTGACCACCTGCAGTTAGTTGATGTGCTACCCGTAACACAGTATGCGACCAATAACACAATCTGGTGCACTTCGGCCCATTTCCCTTCTGCACTAACCTACCGTTTTTCTCCACGTTCAGGTTTTTCCTGCACCGTTACATCAAACAGGGGGTCAGTTAACTGAACATCAACTCTTTTGTCTTTTTCTTTCGTTTGTCCATTCTGCTTATGACAGTGGGATCTTGTTACTACACAGTCTGGAAAATTCCTGGGTATATTTCCTTTAACTCCTCAGTTCCCTAGTTTTTATTTGACTTCTCCACCACAAGGGGTGACTCTCCCACATTGGATCCTATTAAATCATTCACAAGAACACACTGTATTCCTGGGACTGACACTCTGTCACTCACTCTTACTGTTAGTTCTCCAATCTTGATGTTTCTGTCCCCAACCTTAATTTCTGTCCTAATTCCACAAATTATCTCGCTCTTGAGTAACATGTCAGAAAGAGTGAAAATACAAATGGTTGGAGTGCCAGGCCTCTAGGAATTCTCTGGCATGTCTTTGCTTAGCCTGTCCCAGGATAGATCCAACCACAACGCCCTAAACAAACACATAGATCTAGATACCATCTATCAACCTCTCAGAAAACGAACAGGAAATGACATCACCATAAACCCCAGGAACCCCATCCAGGACAAACATATAAATAGAAAGCAGGAGACAACAGCTTCGCTTCACTTGGAGGTCGCCACTGATGATGTTACCTAGCCAGGTAATGAAATGTCTGGATATCAATCCTACAGCTCAGCGAGCAAACCTACACCCTAAAACTCAACCTGAGCTACAAATTTTCACAAACCGTGCATTTGTAATTTAAGTCTTTTCTAACTCTACTGCAGTTGCCTGTTTCTCTCACACACCAAAGTACTTGACCATCTCCATTACAATTAAAGCTTTCCTTTTGTCCCTGGTTAAACCCAATTCTAATTTATTTGCAAATTCTAAATATATTCCGTCTTCTGCCTTTCTAAACTTCTTTGGCAAACTTGGGAACCTCTTTAGTAATGTTAAAAGCCATTTCTCTCAGTTTTAATTGAACCGACCACAAGTTAACAGAGTTAAATGAATTTTCTCACCGGTTTTATTTGAAGATCTAGTTCAATAATTGCCACGTGTTGGAATCTGCTGGGACCTTTTGTACCCCAAATCTGTTCAAGTCGGTCCAAATCCCATATGGCAAGGCCCCAAACTGTTATGACATCAATGTCGAACCCCTCTGTTAATTAAAACCACACACCCAGAAACGCTAATCTCACATCATAATCTTTTGAAACGTGGGTGGCAGAGAACTCCTAAATTCCACTAATTAATTACAAATAACAATTTTTATGTATGCATGTTAGCTCGCTGAACTTGAAGGTTTGCTTTCGGACGTTTCGTCACCATGACTAGGTGACATCATCAGTGAGCATCTCCGCTGAAATGCTGGTGGTATGTCCCGCCTCTCTATTAAAAGGCCTTAGTTTCTTAAGGTGGGTGATGTTATTTCCAGTTTTCTTTATTACAAGATAAGGTCGATAGGATATAAATTGATGTTTTTACTGATGGACTTCTGGTTACAATGCCATTCCTCTAAGAACGTCCTGGCGTGTCTTCGCATGTGTGTGTTGTTACAGTCAAAATGGTGCCCTTCCTTTTCTGTATTATGGAACATAGTGATCGTGGGTCGTGTCTTTTGGTGACCAGTTGGTGTTCATGCATCCTGGTAGCATGACAACAGGACCATTTCAATGTCAGAAAAAATGATTTTGTATACATTGCTTAATCAATGTGTGTGCAGATATTTTTCATGTGTGCACAACACATTCTAAATGAATAACAGAGACATAGTTGTCGAAAAATGATGCACATGATGTATAAAATTGATGAAACATTACTTCATGCTCAGCTAATGTGATATGTTCCCCTTCTCTCAATGTTCCCTCCTTTTTCTGGAATTCTCTACACTATACTCTCATTCTTATCAGGATGTGTGTTTTAAATTCTTGCTTGTGGTATCGCAACGTACTTCAGTTAATCCATTTTCAACAGGGAATTCAGTATATTGGCCTGCTGGGTTCTTTCCAAAGCTAGTGTCTGTCGTATTATTGGAGATTAAAATTCTGGCATCAGACCCAGCATTTGAACAGATTCCTATGTTGTACATGTACTGTACAAAGGACTACAGCATACCGGAATTACCAAAACATTGAGGGATGTACATCTACTTCTTTCAATAATCTAGTTTTCTAATTTTTCACATTTCCTCGTCTATATCCTCTCTCTCGTTCTCTCTTTGTATCTAGTTAAGAAATTTGCCAATTATTCTTTATGTCCCATCTCTCAAAAATTCTTCTTTCAGTTTAGATCTATTGCTCTCTTTTTGATGTAATGTGATTATAATTGAGCAATGTCACAACAAAGACATGAGGAAGGAACTGGCCAGAGTAAATTCGAAGGGGAGCCGAGTAGGGATGACCATGGAGCAGCAATGGCAGGAATTTATGCTGGATAATTCAGAGGATATATGAAACTCTCCCCAAAAGGGTGAAATGTACTCATGGGAGGACAAGCCAGCCATGAGTGATAAGGCATCAAAACAAATGAGAAAAACATACAATGTGGTGAAGATGATTGGGAATCCAAAGAGTTCCTTGGCTCTGAAAATACATAAGGCCGGTATCAGTGACACGACAGAGCTCTTAATCATGGTCAGGGAGAGAAACAGAGGGAAACACATTCAATTTAAACACAGACGATGGTATTACTCAAGGAAAAAGATTCAGATGAATTAAACAATTAAATTAAAATTAGTTTTTTTTGATGGATTGTGTCAGATTAGAAGCATGACCTCAGCAGAGTGAGAATATGAAAATGAAAGTGTTACCACATCAGAAACCAGAGTCGGTCACTGAGTACAGGGTTGATGGGTGAAAGAGTCTCGATGTGAACTAGGGGACAGACATTAGAATTGCATTTCAGATATTGCAGCTCAAAACTGCGTATTCACGGAATGCTGTAAACCACAATAGCAGGAGAAGCAGAACACTATTCAACCACCACCTGTAACATTTTGCCCAGGGATAAGCTCCTTAGTCTGCCATTACAATCAACACGATCTATGTTTCAGTAATGACTGTGGGTGAACATGTCAGGGTCAGAACCATGTGAACCTAAACCTGATGCTAACCCATTAATGTTATCACACCTGAGCAACAGATCTGATCGAAGCTTTGCAGTCCTGCCACATTCAGTCATAAGTGGTAATGGATCATTAAACAAATGACTGGAGGAAAGGACTCCACAAACATCCCCATTGTAGATAATGGAACAGACCAACGCATCAGTGTAAAAGTCAAAAATGTAATATCTGCCCGATCCTCAGCCAGAAGTGTTGAGTCGACGATCAACTTCATCATCGCCATGATGCCCGCAGAATCACAGATGCCAGTCTTTAATCAATTCTATTCGATGCACGTGAGATGAAGAAACAGCTGAACACAGTAGATACGACAAAGGTAATGGGCCCTGACCCCATTCCTGCAATGGGACTGAAGACCTGTGCTGCACAATAAGTCGTGTCCCTGGGGAAGCTGTTTCATTCCAGTTCCAACTCGAATATCTCACTGGCAATGAGGAAAATTACTCAGCTATGTCCAGTCCCCTAAAAGGAGAATAATTACAATCTGACCAATTACTACTGCCTCAGTAGTCACGATAGACAAATTGGTGGGAGTTATTTTTGACAGAGTAGTCAAGCAGCACAGAAATAACCTGCACAGTGTGGTTTCCGATAGGTCCCCATGTGGAGATGGTGCTAATGTGGAGATGTCGCTGGATTACTAATCCAGACCAGACAAATGCTCTGGCAGATTCTGGAAATTAAAAATAATTAATAAAATATTAAGATGCAAAATCTGGTGTCAGTAACAGTGACCTTGAAGCCAATGTCGATTGTAAACACGAATTTGCTTCTCCCATGGACTTTCAGGAAGTGAATCTCCCGTGCTTTCCTGATCTGGCCTAAAAGTGACTCCAGACACACAGAGATGTGATAAACTCTTCAATGGTCTCTGAAACGGCCAAGCAAAGCACTCTATTGTATCAAACTAATCCGAGGTCTTAAAGGATAAAACTAGACAGAACACCCGGCAGCAGCCTCGGTATTGGAAAAGGGACGGTAAACACAATCCTGTCGCGCCTGCAGAGACCTCCTTCCTAACATCTGAGAGTTTGTGACAATTTTCCCACAGACTACACAGAAACACCGGTAAAGGAGGAGGACAGTGAAGGAACGCTGATAGATTTCCAAGTCAGGGTGGTGATTGGCTTGGAGGGGAACTTGAAGATGGTGGTGTTCCCATACAGCTGCTGCTCTTGTCCTTCTGGATAGACGTGGTCATGAGTTGGGAAGATGGTGTCTGAGGATCTTTGGTGAATCATTTCAGTGCAACTTGTAGTTAGTAAAACACTGCTGCTGCTGCTGGGCGTTGATGGTGGAGCATTGTGGATGAAACGACACTCAAACTCGTTGCTTTGTCCTGGATGGTATCAAGCTTCTTCATGTTGCTGGGGCTGCAATCATCCAGGAAAATGGGGAGTACTCTATAACACCTCTGACTAATGCATTGTAGATGATGGACAGACTTTTGGAAGTCAGGATGTGAGTTACTCGCCGCAGTATCCATAGCTTCTGACCTGCTCTTGTAGTTACTGTGGGCGAATGCAGTGATTTTCTGAGCAATGATTACCCCCCAGGATTTTGATACTGGGGGATTCAGTGATAGTAGCACCATTGAATGCCAAGGGGCAGTTTTTAGATTGTATTTTAGTGGTGATGGTCAGAGTCTGGCATTTGTGTGGTTTCAATATTACTTGCCACATGTCAGTCTGGATACTGTCCAGATCTTGTCGCATTTGGACATGGATTATTTCAGTATCTGTGGAGCCACAAATGTTGCTGAACATTGTGCAATCATTGGCGAGCATCCCCGCTTCTGACATTATAATCGAGGCAAGCCATTGATGAAGCAGACCTGAAGACGCTTGGGCCTAAGCCACTGCCCAAGGGATTCCTACAGACTTGTCCTGGAAATGAGTTGACTGACCTTCATCAGCCATGACCATCCTCCTACGTGTCAGGTATGATTCGTACCAGCGAGGAGTTTGACCCGGATACCCATTGATTGCAGTTTTGCTAAGGCCACTTGATGCCACACTTGGTCGAAGGCAGCCTTGATTTAAAGCCCTGTGTCTCTCACCCCACTTCTGGAATTCAGCTCTTTTGTCCATGTTTGAGGTAATGAGGTCAGGAGCTGAGTGGCTCTGGTAGAGTCCAAACTGTCCGTCATTGACCAGGTTATTGCTGAGCAGGTGCTGCTTGAAAGGACTGACACCTTCCATCACTTTACTAATGATTGTGAGTAGACTGATGGGTTGGTAATTGGCTGGATTGGATTTGTTCTGCTTTTTATGTATAGGAGATTCTTGGGTACTTTTCCACACAATCAGGTAAATGTTGTTGTTGCAAGTGTATGGGAACTGCTTGGCTAGGGACGTGGCAAGTTCTCGAGCGCAGCTTTTCAGTACTATAGCCAGAATGTAGTCAGGGTATGTACCCTTTGAAGTATCCAGTGTCTACAACCGTTTCTGGACATTGCGTCGACTAAATGGAATTGCTGATGACTGGTAACTGAATTACTGAGGAACACTGAAGGAGGCCAAGATGGATCATTCACTCAGCATTTCTGACTGAAGATTGTTGTGAATGCATCAACCTTATCTTTTGCACTGAAGTGCTGGGCTATTGCATCATTAAGGATGGGGATATTTGTGGAATCTCCTCCTCCAATGACTTGTTTGATTGTCCCTACCATTCCTCGACGAGATGTGAAAGAACTGCAGATCTTAGATCTGATCCGTTGCTTTTGGGATCACATAGCTCTCTCTATTACTGATTGCTTATGCTGTTTGGCGCACAAGTTGTCCTGTGTGGTGGTTTCGTCAGGCTGACACCTCATTTTCAGGTATTCCCAGTGCTGCTCCTGCCATCCTGCACACTCCATTGAACCAGGGTTGATCCTCTGGCTTGATGGTAATTGTTGCAAGGGGGATATGCCAGGCCATGAGGTTGTACAATTGATGACTCCCAACACCTTATGGAAACCCAGAATTGAACTGCTAGATCTCTTCGAAGTCTGTCCTATTTAGTCCGGTGACAGTGCCACCCAATATGATGGAGGCTATTCTCAATGTGAAGGTGTGACTTTGTCTCCATAATGACTATGCGGTGGTCACTTTTACAGATACTGTCATGGAGAAATACTTCTGCAACTGGCAGATTAGTACGGATGAGGTCAAATATGTCTCTTCCCTCTTGTTAGTTCCTTCACCAACTGTGGCAGACCCAGTCTAGCAGTTATATCCTTTAGAACCCCACCAGCTCGATCAGTAATGCTGCAGCTGAGCCCCACGTTGTCGTGGACATTGAAATCCCCCACCCAGAGTACAAATTTGTGTCCTTGCTACGCTCAGGGCTTCCTCCAAGTGTTGTTCAGCATGGAGGAGTACTGATTCATCAGTTAAGGGAGGTTGGTACATCGTAATCAGCAGGAGGTTTTCTTTCACAAAGGTAAACTAACACCATAAGACTTCATGGGATACGGATTCACTGTTGAGGACTCCCAGAGCAATTCCTTTCCAATTGTATCCGATTGCGCTGCCACTTCTGCTGTGTCTGTTCTAAGTTTGTGAGAAGATTTGTAGCTCGGGTGCTCGTTGTTTTGGTTCTGTTCGCCGAGCTGGGGATTTGTGTTGCAGATGTTTCGTCCCCTATCTAGGTGACATCCTCAGTGCTTGGGGACCTCCTGTGATGCGCTTCTGTGATCATTCCTCCGGCATTTATAGTGATTTGTATCTGCCGCTTCCGGTTGTCAGTTCCAGCTGTCCGCTGCAGTGGTTGGTATATTGGGTCCATGTCGATGTGCTTAATGTTTGAATCTGAGGATGAGTGCCATTCCTCTAGGAATTCCCTGACTGTTCTCTGTCTCTTCTGCTGGTGAGACAGGAAATATCCGGGGAAGGTGATGGTGTGTCTGGGATATAGTCATACTCACTGAATCGTACCTTACAGACAATGTCAGGCTGTTGCTTGATGAGTCTGGTTATTTCGATTCACTGTTTCCTGCCAGCTGTCCCATTCTAGAAACATGGCCATATATTCGCCCCAATCCACTCAGATTTTATTTTGCAAATTAGCTTTCCCAAAATTTTCCTGAAAAACCAAATACTTGTCTCCCAGACCGTTTCTCAAACATAATCCCCATTTCCTAAATCCGTGTTACTCTTGTTTCTGACCATTACTTTCAGTCCCAATAATTTCTCCTAAATCTTTGATTTACTGTGTTCTAAGTTCCATGTTCTAGAACCCTTTTCCACACCCGATTTGGTTTTTCTCGTATTGTTAGAAAGTTCTGTGAAGACAGAACTGAAGTTTCATAGTACTGCCATTTCCCTGTTCTCCTTTGCCCATTCTCTGGTTTCAGATTGTAAGGAATCCGCACTTGTTTTCTCATACTTCTCACATTGATATGATTTGACAAGCTATTACAGTTCACTCTTATAACCCTTGTGAATATACTCTTCAGAAACCCAACAATTTCTGCCTTTAGCTACTCCATAATTGACCTTCCACACCATACACTCACAAGAGCATAGACCAACAGAAATACAGCACGATCTATATTAGTCCCACTTTCCAACGCCAGGCCCATAGCAGGGAATGTTATGACACGTCCACGTGCACGTTCAAGGACTTTTTGATGGTTGTGAGGTTACCTGTGATAACTCCGCTCTCAGGAAGTGCATTCCAGACCCCAACAGCCTCTGGGCGAACAAGAATCCTCAAATTCCTTCTAATTCTCAAACACTTCACTTTAGAAGTGTGCCCACTTGTTCTCGACTCTCTGACTAAAAGGAACAGCTGCTGTCTACCCATCCATGTCCATGCTTCTCATAATCTTTTCCTTCTGAATCACATCCCCCTCAGCCTTCTCTGATCCAATGTGAACAACCCGAGCTTAGCCAGCTTCTCTCCATAGCTGATATGCTCCATCACAGGGAACATCCTGGTGAATCTTCTCTGCATACCATCCAGTACAACCATATTCTTCCTTTTAAGTGGCTTCTAGAGCTACATGCAGTACTACATCTTGGCCTAACCAAAGCCCTGTATAGCTCTTATAATCTATGCCCCGATTGATAAACGCTACACCTAAGGTCCGGTTCTTAACTAGTCCTGCTCAGTCCCATTCAGTGATGAGTGAAGAAGCACCCTCTGAGCTTCCCAATATGCTGCCATTCATTGAGCACTCCCCTGTCTGGTTCCTTCTTCCACAGTGTATCACCTCATATTTATCAGGGTTACGTTCCATCTGCCCTTGATCTGACTACCTGACCATTCCATCTGTATCTTCCTGTAACATAAGACCTTTCTCCTCACTGCCAACCAACCGGGCAAACACAAACTTACTTATCACAAACCCCACCCCCTTCACCCACCCCCTTCATTCACATCTACACCATTTATAAATACCACAAATAATAAGGGACACAGCACTGATCCCCGTGGTACACCAGGAGACACTGGTCACCAGTCACACAAACAGCCTTATCCCACCACCCTCTGTCTCCTGACACTAAGAAACTTTTCGTTGTTACTTGTCACGTTAGCCTTGATTGCATGAGACTTTATTTTATTTTAAATTTTCCCATATTGGGCTTTCTCAAAGACCTTGCTGCAAAACTAAATAAACGACCTCCTCAAACTAATTCAATCAAATTCATTAGATGTGACTTTCTTCTGATAAAATCATGATGATTATCCCTGATCAAACCTTGCTACTCTGACTGGAGCTCAATTTTCTCCTTCTGTATTTTCTCCAGTACTTTCCTTAACAGTGATTTAATACTCGTTCGCCTATAGTTCCCTGGTCTATCTCTACCACCCATACTGTGAAGTTAAAAATCACACAACACCAGGTTCTCGTCAAACAGGTTTAACTGGAAGCAAACTAGCTTTCGGACCGTCGCTTCTTCATCGGGTGATTGTGGAGGACACAATTGCAAGGCACAGAATTTATATCAAAAATTTACAGTGTGATGTAACTGAAATTACACATTGAAAAATACCTTGATTGTCTATTGAGTCTTTCATCTGTTCGAATACCATGATAGTTTCAATTCATTCATTTGTAAATCAAAAAAAAATATTAAAAGTTGCTTTCTCAGGTTAAATGTAACAATTGGTGTGTGTGTGGATATTTGTGTCTGTCTGTGTGTGTGTGTGTCTATTTGGGTTGGGGGTTGTGAGTGTGAGAGAAAGTGTATATATATGTGTAGTGAGTGTAGAATGTCTTAAATCTGTGAGGGGGTGTATGTGTGAGTGTGGGCATGTGTGTGTGTCTGGGGTGAGGGTTGTGAGTGTCTATGAGAGAGAGGATATATGTGTGTGCATGAGTGTGAAGTGGTCTAAGTCTCTGAGAGGATGCATGTCTGAGTGTGGGAGTGTGTGTGTTCCATGTGTATATGTGTGTATAGGAGTGGCTCTATGTTGGTGTGAGTGTGTGTGTGTGTGTATAGTGAAATGGTAGTCATCTGTAGTGTGACATGAACCTAAGGTCTCGGTTGAGGCCCTCGCTATGAGTATGGAACTTAGCTATCAGCCCCTGCTCGGCCACTTTTCGCTGTTGCCTCTCCCGAATTCCGCCTTGGAGGATGGTCACCCGAAGGTCCGAGGTCAAATGTCCTGGACCACTGAAGTGTTCCCCAACTGGGAGGGAACCCTCCTGTCTGTTGACTGTTGTGCGGTGCCCATTCATCCATTGCCATAGCCTGTGCTCGGTTTCCCCAATGTACCATGACTCAGGGCATCGTTGCCTGCAAAGTATAAGATAGACAACGTTGGCTGAGTTACATGAGTACCTGCCACGTACATGGTGGGAGGTTTCCCCACGTGTAATGGTGGTATCCATGTCCACAATCGGACACGTCTTGCAGCGCCTACCGTGACAGGGTTGTATGGAGTTGTCCTGAAAGCCCCGCAATGTGCTATGAATAATGATCTGTTTGAGGTTTGGCGGTTGTTTAAAGGAAAACTTTGGAGGTGTGGGAAGGTCGTGGTGAGGTGCTCATTCTCATTGATAATGTGTTGCAGGTCAAGAAGTACATGGTGAAGTTTTTCAACTCCTGGGAATTACTGAACAATGAAGGGTACCCTGTCGGTTGCAGCACGTGTCTGTCTCCTGAGGAGGTCATTATGGTTCCTTGCTGTGGCAACCGACAGGGTACCATTCGTTGTTAAGTATTTCCCAGGAGCTGAAAAACTACGCCATGTTCTTCGTGACCTGCAACACATTATCAATGAGAATGAGCACCTCACCAAGACCTTCCCCACACCTCCACTACTTGCCTTTAAATAACCGCCAAACCTCCAACAGATCATTGTTCACAACAAGCTGCCCAGCTTTCGGGACAACTCCATACAACCCTGTCACGGTAGGCGCTGCAAGACGTGTCAGAGTGTAGACATGGGTATCAAAATTATATGTGAGGACACTTCCCACCATGTACGTGGCATGTACTCATGTGACTCAGCCAACGTTGTCTATCTTATACGTTGCAGGCAAGGATGCCCTGAGGCATGATACATTGGGAAAACCAAGCAAAGACTACAGAAATGGATGATTGGGCACCGCATAACACTCAACAGACCAGAAGTGTTGCCTCCCAATTGGGAACACTTCAGTGGTCCAGGACATTCAGCCTCGGACCTTCGGGTGACCATCCTCCAAGGTGGACTTCGGGACAGGCAACAGCGAAAAGTGGTCGAGCAGGGGCTGATAGCTAAGTTCGGTACCCATAGGGAGGGCCTCAACCTGGACCTTGAGTTCATGTCACATTACAGGTGATCACCATTGCACTATATACACACACAGGCACACCTATACACACACACACACACACACACACACACACACACACACACAGGCACTCCTATACACACATACACACACACGGACACACATATACACAGACACGCACACAGACACTCGCACACACCCTTACAGACACACATGCTCCCATACTCATACATGCATCCTCTCAGAGATTTAGACCACTCTACACTCATGCAGGCACATATATCCTCTCTGACAGACACTCTCAAATCCCCACCCCCCAGACACACACACTCTCACACTCACACGTGCACCCCCTCACATAATTAAGGCACACTGCACTCACTACACACACATATACAAACTCCCTCACACTCACAACCCCCAAGCCAGATAGACATACGCACAGACAGACACAAAGACCCACAGGGGGGCACACATACATTTTGGGGGGTGAATTTATACTTGCAGAGTTACTTTTGTACTTTGCTCAAAAACTGCATGAATACAGTAAAACTCTGTTATCTGACTTTTTAGATTAGAATTGATCTTAACATCATGGCGTAGACAGAGAACACAGGGTGCTAACACCTTCGACATATTGTCTAGCTAACCCAATTGTTACAGTTAACCTTAGAATGCAACTTTTTAATTATTTTTTTTTGATTTACACACAGAAGAAGCTAAACTATCATGGTATTCGAACAGATGAAATACTCAACAGATAATCAAGGTCTTTTTCAATGTCTAATTTCAGTTACATGATACTGTAAGTTTTTGCTATAAATGCGGTGCCTTGCAATTTTGTCCTTCACAATCACCTGATGAAGTTGCAGCTCTCCGAAAGCTAGTGTGCTTCCAATTAAACCTGTTGAACTATAACCTGGTGTTGCGTGATTTTTAACTTTGGACACTCCAGTCCAACACCGGCATTTTCAAATCATGATTACTGTGAAGTGGAATGGTATTAATTGTTCTCCAGTACTCTGACACCTCCCCGAAGGTCAGATTCTAATTAAAATTAATGTTAGAGGTAATCTCGTCACTTTATTTATGCTCTTCTCAAGCATCATTGTGAGATTTTCTCCAGATCTCCCGTTATGCATGTGGAGTAGAGAAGGACAATGATTTTCAACAATGCTGTGTATTACCCTAGAGAGCTGAGACTACTCTAAACTGGGTGGGAACCTTTCAGCAGCCTGGTAAATATTTTGCTACCTCTTGTACAGGATCATAGTGAGATCACATTGGAGTAGTGTGTAAAGATTTTTTCTACTCAATGAAGAAGGTGTATTGTTACATTGGACGGAGTGCAGAGATGGTTCCTTCAACTGATTCCTGCAAAGAAGGTATCTTAGGATGGAGAGATAGCAGGAAAGTGGAACAGAGGCCGCAATAACATTAGCCATGATTATATTCAATGGCGGAGCAGATTCGAGGGGTTGGATTCCTGACTGATGCTCCTCGTCCATACTCAGCATTTCGACCGTGTGACACTGTAAAGGGGGAGGACGGTGTATCAAACAGGAAGGAGGCACTCCGGATAAGTCAGTCTTAATCAGTTTGACAGAACGTCACCAGTGGAGTCACACAGTGACCAGTGCTGGGTCCTCCACTATTTACAATCTATATCAATGATCAGGAGGTTGGAACAGATATACAGATACTGAGTTTCGTGATGTCGCTTGGATAAGCAAGAGATTAAATTATCAAGAGAGGGTGGAGTGTCTGCAAATAGATACAGAAAGTTAAAGGCAATGGATAATCATTTGGCAGGTGCAATACAACAAAATATAACCTGTAATTTCATTTACAGGAGTAATAGAAGGCAGTATGTTACTGAAATGGAGAGGGATTACAGGACTTAATGATACTGTATACTGGGGGGTTCACTCAGACCCGTTCAGACATGGGAGGTTTTGCTCCATCCCTGATCGTCTGCTCCTTGACACTGCAAGTGACCCCATTGCTCTCCGTACACATGGAATATTTTGTTGTAGTTGGTTGGTGGTGGGGATGGTGTTTTGAAACGTGTATCAAGGGGACGGCTTTTATCCAAGACACAATTATTCCTTTCGACATGGAAACCCATAGACGATGGGAATGGCTGCCTGCTTCTGAATGAAGGAACTGTGGCTGCTTTCAGGATAGGGGTATTCACCAACATGATGTATTGTACATGTACACACTTTAACATTAATAGAGTGAGAGCTCCTTCAGTTCCTCTACCTCTCCCCATGTAATGGCTACTCTGCGGACACCATGTACATCTTGGGAATCCCACTATACTGGGAAAATAAGGATACACCTGGCAGCTTCCCGCTGAGGGAGAAGCAATGTATTGACCTCATCCACCATATACATCCTCTGTCACCGAATGGTGACATTGATGTTGAGATATTGGGAGATGATGGAGCTGTCACCTCGTCCTGCCTGGAAAGTTTCGGATCACAGAAGCTGAATGAAACTGTGACCCTAACAGCCACTGGCAGCACCGTCTTCACCCTGGCGTGAAGCTGTGGGTCGTGTTTAAGGAGGTGACACCGCTCTGTGACCAGGTCCTTGTTCAGTCAGGGTCCCCTCACACTCTGCTCCTGGGTTAAGTGGAGCTTGGGAAGCTGTTCCTGGAAAATCCGGGGTGGATACAGCAGATCCCTTTCCCCACACACACTCACTCCGTGGTTTCAGAGCTTCCCTGTCTGCAGCCTCTGTTCCATTTGGTGTTCATGTTACACATCCAGATGGTGTTACCATAGTCCCCAGGCTCCAACCAAAGTTGGGCCACCAAATCTCTGAATGTCCGAGGCAGCTCACAGCACAAGCTCCAGCACACCATCCCCAGCACTTCCACTAACTTTTCAATAACAGGAGTCAGTCAGAAACCCCTCGGCTACAAGTGTTGTGGACCAGACCAGATCCCCGTAAAATATGTTAAGAAGGCCACTTAGACCCAAACTTTTCCTTATTTTGAATATAGATGTGAAGTGTGCTTCCCAGATATGTTCTGACTGGTCAAAGCACTCGACATTTAGCCGAACATAATCTATTCAAATGCTTTAGTAAAAATACAATCAAAGAAAATAACATTTTGGGATAGCTTATATGTCGAACAATTACACAAACAGTAGATACCGTACCTTCTTGGTATACACGACTCGGCACAAAGATATATTCAAATACAGATTCTTACATGCAGTTTTTTGATCCAGGAGAAATCAACATCAACAACCATCTCAGAGAGAAAAGCAGCTAGGGATCATGTATTGGAACTTCTAACCCTGCTGGGATCTCCAGCAGCTTCTGAATGCTGCAGCTAAAAACAAAACGAGAAAAACTGGTCTGGGAGAGCTGCCCACTGCCCTTCGATTGTTACCACCATTTAATGAAACCTAAAGGCTTTCTCAGTTATTTCCTTAAACTGTGTTCAGACAGCAGTTCGGCACCTCCGCCTTTAAAATGTCTCTTAAAAAAACAAGAGAAAATAACCTTTTTATAGTGATAGCATCCTCACAACTCCACCTTTAATAAAATGATCTATCATTATACAAAGATGGATTCATTTTAGACCTCCTAATCTTCCTTTATTAGTAGCAGGTAGATAGGATAGTGAAGAAGGCGCTTGGTATGCTTTCCCTTATTGGTCATAGTATTGAGTACAGGAGTTGGGATGTCATGTTGCGGCTGGACAGGACATTGGTTAGGCCACTGTTGGAATATGGCGTGCAATTCTCGTCTCCTTCCTATCGGAAATATGTTGTGAAACTTGAAAAGGTTCAGAAAAGATTTACAAGGATGTTGCAAGGGCTGGAGGATTTGAGCTATAGGGAGAGGCTGAACAGGCTGGGGCTGTTTTACCTGGAGCGTCGGAGGCTGATGGGTGACCTTATAGATATTCACAAAATTATGCGGGGCGTGGATAGGATAAATAGGCAAAGTCTTTTCTCTGGGGTCGGGAAGTCCAAAACTAGAGGGAATAGGTTTAGGGTGAGAGGGGAAAGATATAAAAGAGACCTAAGGGGCAACTTTTTCATCCAGAGGGTGGTACGTGTATGGAATGAGCTGCCAGAGGATGTGGTGGAGGCTGGAACAATTGCAACATTTAAGAGGCATTTGGATGGGGATATGAATAGGAAGGGTTTGGAGGGATATGGGCCGGGTGCTGGCAGGTGGGACTAGATTGGGTTGGGATATCTGGTCTGCATGGACGGGATGGACTGAAGTGTCTGCTTCCATGCTGTACATCTCTCTGACTCTGTGATTCTATGACTGCAATGCATATATATTATATTGACTCTGAGTATATAAATGTTCTCAACGAGATTAGATTTCAGACATTTTACTCCTGCCATAGAATGCCTTTGTCTTTCTTCATCCAAGTCTCCAGAATGTGTCAAAACTTAGGTTTTCTCGCCCTGTCACCTGTATAATTTCAAATTGAATGGCAGCAATAATAAGCTCAATTGAAACAGACTGGTATTCTTCTCCCTAAACTTCTCCAAAAGACGTTAAGGTTCCACGATCAGTGATAAAGTTTTGTCTCATGTATGTTATTCGCAATTTAAATGCTGAAATGTTGTACCACCAACACCTTCTCAATGCCTTCTTCCCCATTGTGGAATAAATCTGTTGATGTTTCCACTGGACGCTCCAAGCACACGTTACATAATGGAGCACTTCTCATCTCTCTAATAGTCCCTCTGAATGACATAGCTACTTATTTCTCAGCATAAAATAATTACATGTTTCTGTACCTCTTAATGCTCTAACCTCTTTACCTGCTACTCCTGGCCTATACTCATAAACCTTACTTTCACAGGTAAATGTTTTAATCGCAACAGACTGGTATTTTTTGGCCTGAACGTCTCCAAAAATGTTAAGGGGTCACGATCAGTGATAAAGATTTGTCTCAGGTATGTTAGTGGCAATTTAAATGCTGAAATGTTGTAATGCCAACACTGAGCTCAAGGCCTCCTTCCCCATTGTGGAATTAATTTGTTGATGTTTCTACTGGACACTCCAACCACTGATTACATAATGGAGCACTTCTCATCTCTCCAATAGTCCTTCTGAATGACATAGCTCCTCATGTCTCAGCATTAAAGAATTATATGCTTCTGTGTCTCTTAATGCTGAAAACCCTTTACCTGCTACTCCTGGCCTTGGCAAGTAAGCCTTACTCTCACAGGGATATGTTTTAAGAAGATCTCGCACATTCTTCTCAATCTCTCACAGAAACCAAACTTTGATTTCTGAACCAAATTATTATCATCAGACATTTCAGCTTCTAATCTTGCCATTGTAACTCTCTGCTCTTCCACACGAGTTTTCACGACTGCAGGAAGTGAATTGTTGAACTTCTCCAAAAGAAGAATCTCTCTAAGTGTGCCATAGTTTTGCTCTGTTTTTAATGCCCTTCCGCACCTTTCAAAATTACTTTGTTTGATTCTTTCAAACTCAATGTGCGTTTAATGAGGCAGCTTGATTTGCATTCCAGAAACGCTGTCTGTAGGCTTCTGGCCCAAGCTTATATGCATTTCAGATGGCTTTGTTCACCACCCCACAATGGCCAGATACCTCTACTGCTCGGGATGCAAATACCTATCAGCTCTGTGTGGTTCAACTAAGTGCACACAGTAACTGATCACTGCATTTGTTTAGCCACTTTCTCAAATGAAATTAAAAATGCTTCCCCATCCTTCTAATCAAATTTAGATAATGCCTGGGGCATACTTAAACAGATCCCCATCAAGCCTTTGGCTCCTAAAGGGTGGCTCATCCTGACTATCCTCCTCATCCAGCCTGCCGTCTACCTTCATCTCCGCCTTTTATGTCAACTTTCCTCTCTAATTGCTAAATATTGAAGTTGAAACTCTCTTTTCTTCTCTCTTTTTTCTCTCTTTCTTCTTCATTTTCTTTTCTTTTATTTCTACTTCTCATTTTAATTTAAATGGTTTCAATTCCTTCTCATGTTCAAGGTGCCTCATTTGAAATTGAATTCGAACCATTTCCAAAGAGTCTGATGGCATTTTCACCAAATGTAATTGCTGAGCTATAGCTGTAATTATCTCTCATTTTCTCACAGACAAACACAACCCCAACTCCAGCTTGTCTGCCAATTCCTACATATTTGCCTTCATTACCTTTTGTAAACCCCCCAACTTCACTTTTCCACACCCAGAGAACTCTCAGTGACTGAAAGAATCTTTATACACAAAACACATTTTAAACCAAACGAATTCAACATCCGGAACAATTACCATACGCGACCTTTGAACCCAATAGTCTCCCGGTGCATACTCTCCAGTGTCTGCATGAGCTTATTCTGGATTCTCTGGTTTCCTCCCACAATCCAAAGATGTGCATGTCAGGTGAATTGGTCATGGTAAATTGTTCATAGTTCTCAGGGATGTGTAGGTTAGGTACCTTAGTCGGGGTAAATGTGTAATAATAGGGTAGAGGAATGGGTCTGGGTAGGTTACTCCTCGGAGGGTCGGTGTGGACTTGTTGGGTCGAATGGCCTGTTTGCACACTGTAGGGATTGGAATTCTACACCCAATATGGTATTATCGATTTAGAACCAGAAAAGAGTCCCCAGTTTGTTATAGACCAACCAGACTGCCTCAAACTATTTCAAGAAGGTAGCTTGGATGCCAACATTTTCTTATTTTAAAGGCAGATGCGAAGTGGAATTTCCAGATATGATGCTACTCGCCGAACCACTCACCATTAATTAAAACATAATAATTTAAACACTCTAATGATAATCCATACAAAATGAAGAGGATTTTAGAATAACTTAACTATTGGAAACCTTAACTGAATAATGGAAACAATACCTTCTACAAATGAACTGTTCCAATATACTAACATCACCTAAACACACTCCATGGTAAAAAGGAGCATTCAGACATACAGTTCTCCAATCCAGGAGGAAACAGCATCAAGTGAAGCTTCAGAGAGAACAGCAGCTAGGGATAATTTACTAAAACTTCCAACCCTTCTGGGACACAAGCACCTGGTAAGGAAAAAGAACGAGAAAGCCTGGTCTGTGCGAGCTGGCCATTGTTACTACTATTTATTAAAAACCCTAAAACCCTAAAAGTTATTTACTTGAGCCGTTTACAGTAGGCAGTTTGGACTTTAAGATCTCTTGTTAAGAAAAGAGGAAATAACCTTTTTTAAAAAAAGTGACAGCATTATCACACAATTTAGATGCTTGGTACTTTACTCAATGAGCTTCCCCGTGTTACTGATCGCAAGGTCACCTGAGTTGGCAAATACAGGTACAGTCCAAGTTACAAGGATGTGTCTCATAACTTCTGAAACACGCCTCTCCATGGGCAATCACATGGGACATACCGGGAAGTGAACAACATCCTGACACACCCCATTTCATTATTTCGGAGCTACACAATGCCAGCACTCGATACACTAGGGAGACAAAACCCAAGGCCAGGGAAAGATACAGAGGGACTGAGAGATTCACATTAAAGACAGAAAAAAGACAGTTAATTAACTGGGAGGAGGTTGTGGAAATATGCGGAAAAAGACAGGGCATTGGGACTAACTGGAGAAGTGAGATCTTCGAGAATATAATTACAAGAATGAGAACATTGAATAAAGGCATTGTCAGATCGGCTGAAATGGTTTGTTATATCAAATTCTGAATCTGCTTCACAGAACACCACAAACAACATAAACTGGGACAAGATGACAGCCCAACATGGAGAGCTGTGCAGACCATGCTAGTGTGTTGCTCAGTAAACGGCACTATCTTCCCAGCATAGAGAGTATTGCAAACTTTACTATCATGCTAACTATACTCGCATCAGATTACCGTCTCCAGCGGGAAGGTTGCTCTCTCTGCGTGTGTGTGTGTGTGTGTGTGTGTGTATGTTTGTGTGTATGTGTGTGTGTGGTCATCAGAGTGTGAGAGAGAGAGTCCGTGTGTGTACGCGATTGGCGTGGTTGAATGCGAAACTCATTGTTTGAGAAGAAACGCACATGGAGGAAACTATTTTAAACACGAACAACTGGCAGGATTTTGGATAATCAACAGAGAGAGAATGAGAGAAGTTTCATGGACAGATGAGATAAAGTGTTTGAAAATGTCAAAATAAAGGTATTGCCAGAAAAAACAGCAATATATATCGGCGTGCACATGAATGACAGATGGATGGGATTTTGGTGTGAGGTCGAATCAGATTTGCTTTGGCAGGTTTGAAGCCGGGAGCATCAGCAGCAGATTATTAGCTTCATTAAGACTGTATTTCATAGCTCAAGGTTCAAACAGCAGATGGAATAAACCATTAAGATATATTCTGGAGTGGGGAGTATTTCAAGTTAGAAATGGTCAGGGAATGGTGTCAGGAATCAGCTCATAGTCAAAGGGATCACCCACAGTTGTGACTCGTCAGCTTCAGCAGCAGATATTGGCCAGGAATGGGATGGAAACAGTGGAAGGAAGTGGAGTTTGTAAACAGAACAGTGGAGATTGACCTCCATGCTCGTAATATTTAAATAACGAAGGCCATGATACAATAAATTGTAGTTCTCCGCTGAAACTGAGTAGTTCAACATAGAGACCCATGAGTAACATTGCCAGAGCAGAGGGAGACAGGAATTGAACACCTTCATTGATGTAGTTAGTAGTGGTCTGGATGGTGAATATCTGGATTCAGAATTTCAACAGGAACAATAATAGTGGGTAGAAGTGTAGAATATATGAAAGAACAGAAATTCAGTCATAACAAGTTTATCGAAAAAAAAGGACAGTGACACTTACCAGGAACACCAACGATAGCCAGGAAGGGATAATAAAAATATTGAATAATGCGAAGAATGTAATAGATCTGCAATGATAATGGCAACCAATCAAATGCAGAAAGATAACAAACATAATCGCACAAACTCCTTTTTATTGTTGGAATTTTCCAGTTTAATGTTCTCAGATTCTGATCCATTGTTGGAACATTCCAGTCGAATGTTCTCAAATTCTGTTCCATTGTTGAAATGTTCCAGTCTAATGTTCTCAGATTCTGATCCATTGTTGTAACATTCCAGTCTAATGTTCTCAGATTCTGATCTCTCCTCCCCTTTTCTCTGGAGCTGCTGATCCCTGTCAGTGTTGTCGGTGATGCTCTGCTCATGTTATGGGGTAACACATTGAACGGCGCCCATTTATGATTGAAAGAGGGAAACCCTCCACTGGGATGATTAGAATCCATGGAGACTGGCATTCATCACAGTCACTGAACAAGTAGGATCAGTTCACCAGTTCCATACATCACTTTTCATATCACTATAAAAGGGAACATTTATTGTGTTTGGATGGAATGGATGAGGGTTGCTGAGGGATGGACCATAAACATTTAAATCTTTTAAATCTTTTTGGCCTTGTATATGAGAGCATTAACAGGACACTGCAGGGCTCTATATATGTTTCACTCTGTTTATGAAAGGAGGCAGAAATAAAATAACAGATCGGCTGCATAAAAAATAACGATGGATGGGCATGTTTCTAGATGCCTCAACCTTCCGTATGGTACTTATTGACCAGTGTGAGGCTACTCCGGGTTTTAAATGCCCTGTTTTCAAATCCTTTCATAACCTTGAGACAGAGCACTGAGACTACTGCTCAGGAACAGGCCGAAGCAATTCTGTCCCTATGGGCCTCTTACTGAAGGATAGGAGAAGGCCATTCAGTCCATATTAGCCTGTTGCTACTTGAAAAGGTGGAACGCTGGAATATTAGTACATTTTGCCAACAAAATCATTCAAAATAAAAGGATTTGTCGCTGCAGCTGTATGAGGTGTCACTGAGATGACACCTGGAGTACATTGTTTCTGTAACTGAGAAGGGATGGACCTCCATCAGATAAAGTTTATTGGCTGCTCGTAATCCAGGGGTTGATGTATCATTTAAAGTCTCGTGGCTTTAATACAGGGAGAGGAGAATCCCATTCCGCCTCTCGAGCCTGTTACAGAGGGGCAGGAAGTATTTATTTAACATTCAAGTCTGTTACACATAAATATTACTTTTACACTAGTTATGGAATAGGAAAGACCTGATGTAAACATTAATGTTCTAACTTTGAACAAGGCCAATTTTGAAAGTGTTAGGCGAGTCCTGTGAAAGGCTGATTGGAATACCCTATTCACAGGTAAAGGGATGGTTGGGAAATGCAAGGGCATCAAAACCTGGTTTCAGAGAGTCCAGGACCAACGTGTTCCTATTAGTGAGCGGGGCAAGGCTGGTGGGTGCAGGGAGTGCTGGATGGTTAGATATATTGATGCTCTGGTCAAGGTAAGGAAGGAGGCATATGTCAGGTAAACAGAGCTGAGATCAAGTGGATCCCCAGAGGAGTATAAGGGCAGTAAGTATATAGTCAACTCGGAAATCGGGCCACAAAAATTAGAAATAGGGTTAACGAGGTATTGAAGAAATTCTACAAATCTTTTCATGGCAAAAGATTACCTAGGGAGAGAATAGGGCACCTTAAAGATCAGGAAGGCTAACTATGTGTGGAACCACAAGAGATGGGAGGGATATGAAACGAGTATTTCTCCTCAGTACTTAATGTGGAGGGAGTTACAAGAGCAAGAGAATGAAGAAATGTATAATGATAGCTTGAAAAGTATCTGTATACAAGGTGTTGGTCATTTGGTAGGGTTAATGGTAGGGTTCTTGGTCAGGTGGAGGAACAGAGGGATCTTGGGGTCTATGTACATAGATCTTTGAAGGTTGCCACTCAGGTGGATAGAGTTTGTAAGAAGGCCTATGGAGTATTATCGTTCATTAGCAGAGGGATTGAATTCAAGAGTCGTGAGGTGATGTTGCAGCTGTACAGGACTTTGGTTAGGCCACATTTGGAGTAATGTGTGCAGTTCTGGTCGCCTCACTTTAGGAAAGATGTGGAAGCTTTGGAGAGGGTGCAGAGAAGATTTACCAGGATGTTGGCTGGAATGGAGAGTAGGTCGTACGAGGATAGGTTGAGAGTTCTCGGCCTTTTCTCGTTGGAACGGCGAAGGATGAGGGGTGACTTGATAGAAGTTTATAAGATGATCAGAGGAATAGATAGGGTAGACAGTCAGAAACTTTTTCCCCGGGTACAACAGAGTGTTACAAGGGGACATAAATTTAAGGTGAAGGGTGGAAGGTATAGGGGAGATGTCAGGGGTGGGTTCTTTACCCAGAGAGTGGTGGGGGCATGGAATGCGCTGCCCGAGGGAGTGGTAGAGTCAGATTCATTGGTGACCTTTAAGCGACATTTGGATAGGTACATGGATGGGTGCTTAATCTAGGATAGAAGTTCGGCACAACATCGTGGGCCGAAGGGCCTGTTCTGTGCTGTATTGTTCTATGTTCTATGTTCTATGTTCTATTTTAAAACACATAAAGGTGAACAAATCCCTGGGACCTGATCAGTTATATCGCACAAGTTTGTGGGAAGCTACGAAAGAGATTGCTCTGCATTTTGCTGATATATTTGTATCATTGATTTCCACAGGTGAGGTGCCAAAATACTGGAGGGCTCCTAACGTAGTGTCATCATTTAAGAAAGGAAGGAAAAACCATGTAACTATAGACTGGTGAGCCTGACGTCAATGGTGGCTAAATTGTTGGAGGGGATTTTGAGGGAAAGGATGTATATGCATTTGGAACGATAAGGACTGAAGAGGGCTTTGTACATTGGAGATCATGTCTCACTGACTCGGTGGAATTTTTGAGGAAGTGATGAAGATGATTGATGAGGCAGGATAGTGGATGTTGTCTTTATGGAATTCAGTTAGAAAACCAAACTGTGGGCTATGCCCGAAACGTTGATTCTCCTGTTCCTTGGATGCTGCCTGACATGCTGCGCTTTTCCAGCAACACATTTTCAGCTCTGATCTCCAGCATCTACAGTCCTCACTTTCTCATCAAATGTTCTACATGGTAGCCTGGTTAACAAGGTTAGACTGCCTGGGATCCCGGGAGAGCTCGCCATTTAGATCCAATTTTTTCTTGAATATTGGAGACAGGGCGTGACAGTGGACATTTGTTCATTAAACTTGGAGACCTGTGACCAGTGGCGTGCCGCAAAGATCAATAGTGGGAAAAAGGCCGAGAACTCTCAACCTATCCTCGTACGACCTACTCTCCATTCCAGCCAACATCCTGGTAAATCTTCTCTGCACCCTCTCCAAAGCTTCCACATCTTTCCTAAAGTGAGGCGACCAGAATAGGTACATGCATGGGAAGGGTTTAGAGGGATATGGGCCGAGTGCTGGCAAGGGGGACGAGATTAATTTAGGACATTTGGTCACTGATACAAATCATTTACATTTGAGTATATGAAGTATGATCAGTAAGGTTGTAGATAATACCAAATTAGGTGGTGTAGTCGACAGTGAAGAATGATATCTCAGAACACAGTGGAAACTTGGTTAGGTGAACCGAGCGGTGGCAGATGGAGTTTAATTTGATAAATGTGAGGTGTTGCATTTTGCAAGATAAATCAGGGCAAGACATGTAGGTCAAGTCCTGTCAAAAGTGGCCAATCAAAGAAAACTCCATTGAAATTATCGAATCCCTACAGGGAGGAAAGAGGCTATTCGGCCCATCGAGGCAACATCGACCCTCGGAACCGTATCCCACTGGATACACCCCTACCCTATCCCCCGAGCCTGCATTTCCCATGGCTAATTGACCTAGCCTACACATCCCAGGGTACCTGGGGCAATTTAGCATGGCCAATCTACCCCTTACCTGTGTATCTTTGTACTGTGGAGGGAAAATGTAACACCTGGAAGAAACTCACGCAGACACGGACAGAATGTGCAAACACCAGACAGGCACTCATTCAAGGATAGAATTAAACCCAGATCACTGTGCTGTGAGGTAGCAATGCTAGCCACTGAGGTACTGTGTCACCTTGTGGTGAAGGTTCTCTGTTCCTTGAAAGTGCCATCACAGGTAGACAGCGCAGTGAAGAAGGTACTTGGTGATCTTCCCTTTATTGGTGCATGCTTTGAGTCGAAGTATTTGCATGACATGTTAAATATGTACAGGACATTGATTTGGCCACTTTTGTAATATTGCCTTTAATTCTGGTCTCCCTGCTGTCGGAAAGATGTTGTCAAACTTGAAAGAGTGCAGAAGAGATTTTTTTAAATGTTGCAGGTGTTGCAGTGTTTGAGCTACAGGGAGAGTTTGAATCGGCTGGGACTATTTTCAAGTGTTGAAGCTGAGGGGTGACCTTATAGCGGTTTATAAAGTCATGAGGGGCATAGATAAGGTAAACAGTCAACGTCTTTACCCCAGCATAGGCGAGTCGAAAATTAGAGGACAAAGGTTTAAGGTGAGAGGAGAAAGATTTATAAAGGGAAAGGAGATACAACACTTTCAAAGAGAGACTGCTGTGTTTATGGACTGTGCACCCAAAAGAGGTGGGTGGAGGCAGGTCCAGTTACACCATTTAAAAGGCATTTGAATAGGTACATGCATGGGAAGGGTTTAGAGGGATATGGGCCGAGTGCTGGCAAGGGGGACGAGATTAATTTAGGACATTTGGTCAGAATGGACGACTGGATCGAAAGGTCTTTTTCTGTGCTGTACATCACTGAGACTCTGTTGACTCTTGAGTGTATAACACAGGAACAGGAAGAGGCTATTCAGGTTCTGAATTCTGTCAGTCAGTTTGTTTGGTCAGTCCTTCAACTGCTCGAGACTGGAACATAGGAACAGGAGGCAGTCACTCAACTGCTCGAGATTGGGACACAGGGACAGGAGGCAGTCACTCAACTGCTCGAGACTGGGACACAGGAACAGGAGGCAGTCACTCAACTGCTCGAGACTGGAACATAGGAACAGGAGGGAGTCACTCAACTGCTCGAGACTGGGACACAGGAACAGGAGGGAGTCATTCAACTGCTATAGACTGGGATATAGGAACAGGAGGGAGTCACTCAACTGCTCGAGACTGGGACACAGGGACAGGAGGCAGTCACTCAACTGCTCGAGACTGGAACATAGGAACAGGAGGCAGTCACTCAACTGCTCGAGACTGAGACACAGAAACAGGAGGCACTCACTCAACTGCTATAGACTGGGATATAGGAACAGGAAGAAGTCACTCAACTGCTTGAGATTGAGACCTAGGAACAGGAGGGAGTCACTCAACCGCTCGAGACTGGGACACAGGAGCAGGAGGGTGTCATTCAACTGCTTGAGATTGGGACACAGGAAAAGGAGACAGCCATTCATCTGCTCCAGACTGGGACACAGGAACAGGAGGGAGTCACTCAACCGCTCGAGACTGGGACAGAGGAACAGGAGGCAGTCACTCAACTGCTCGAGATTGGGACACAGGGACAGGAGGCAGTCACTCAACCGCTCGAGACTGGGACACAGGAACAGGAGTGTGTCATTCAACTGCTTGAGATTGGGACACAGGAAAAGGAGACAGCCATTCATCTGCTCCAGACTGGGACACAGGAACAGGAGGGAGTCACTCAACCGCTCGAGACTGGGACAGAGGAACAGGAGGGTGTCATTCAACTGCTCGAGACTGGGACACAGGGACAGGAGGGAGTTACTCAACTGCTCGAGACTGGGACACAGGAACATGAGGGAGTCACTCAACTGCTCGAGACTGGGACACAGGAACAGGAGGGAGTCACTCAACTGCTCGAGACTGGGACACAGGGACAGGAGGCAGTCACTCAACTGCTCGAGACTGGGACACAGGAACAGGAGGGAGTCACTCAACTGCTCGAGACTGGGACACAGGAACAGGAGGGAGTCACTCAACTGCTCGAGACTGGGACACAGGAACATGAGGGAGTCACTCAACTGCTCGAGACTGGGACAGAGGAACAGGAGGGAGTCACTCAACTGCTCGAGACTGGGACACAGGAACAGGAGGGAGTCACTCAACTGCTCGAGACTGGGACACAGGGACAGGAGGCAGTCACTCAACTGCTCGAGACTGGGACACAGGAACAGGAGGGAGTCACTCAACTGCTCGAGACTGGGACACAGGAACAGGAAGGAGTCACTCAACTGCTCGAGACTGGGACAGCGGAACAGGAGGGTGTCATTCAACTGCTCGAGACTGGGACACAGGAACAGGAGGCAGTCACTCAACTGCTCGAGACCATCACTGGGAAATCTAGAGGCTTGTGAGGCCCCAGGATCCTGTTACGCAGGGACAGCAGGAGGTCACTCACTCCCCACCAGCTTTGGGCACTGGGAGAGAAGGGGAGTTTGCCTCTAACAAACAGAAATATATGAATAAATTGCATTCGTAGTCCACACAATCCTGCCCCACCATTCACTAAGACCATGGCTCATCTGATGGTGATTTCCTCATCCCATTTTACGAAGACCCCCTTCTCTGCAGCCTCTGCTCCGTTTGTTGGTCATGTTGCCGACTCAGATGCTGTAACAACAGTCACCATCACTCATCCAGAGGTTTGGGTCTCATCTGAGGAGTCAGGATTTGAAGGGTCCAATCACAAGAATGAAAACACAAAATAAAGGCATTGCCAGAAGTTTAGTTCTGTCACATTTGCAATCCAACTCACCTAACCGGCCCATCCATTATATATTCAGGATGGAGCACAGTGTAGATCCAGCTAGCGAACTGCTGAATGCAACCCAGCAATATCCAGAGTTGAACTCTGTTCAGCCCACACCAATAATTGATCTATAATACTGGGCTAAATGTCCAGCGGGAGGAACTGTGCAGTCTGCACTGGTTCATCCATATATAACCCCAGGTTTTTGCATTGTTCAGCACTGTGTTAGATCACTGCCCAGTGTGGGGAAGCTTGCAGTCGATGCTGGAAGTGACAGGATGTGCAGCTCCCATCCATTTACAGCTCTGTATCTCCATTGCGCCTTGACAAGGGTGCTGTGGGTGTGAAAATCACTGGGAAGGAGAGATGTAAATTGAAACAGTTTAAATACCAATAGTTCCAACTCAGGCGCATACCACTCCAGTATTTAAAGATGAAATAACTGAGATAATGTCCAGTGAGGTTTTGTGGATGGTGCAAAGAAGTAAAAGGGGGTTGGTGATGTTATGGTGGTTGCACTATAAGCCTCCAAATAATTAAGGGGAATTAGAGAAACAAATATGCAAGGAGACTGGCGAGACTTGCAGGAGCAATAGGGTTGTCATAATAGGTGATTTTAATTATACTAACATCGACTGGGACTTCCAGAGGTTTAAGGACTAAGATGGAAAGAAATTAGTTAAGTGTGTTCAGGAAAGCTTCCACAAGCAGCATGTGGAGGGTCCTACTCGTGAAGGGACAAACTCGACCTACTGTTGGGACATAGGGCAGGATAGGTGACGGAGGTAAAGTGGGGAGCATTTTGGGATTGGTGATTGGATTGTATTAATTTTAAAACAGTTATGGCAGGGACAGAATTGGTCCACAGATTCAAGTTCTAATTTGGGGCAAGGCGAATTTTGTTGGAATTAGACAGGGACTTGCAAACGTTGATTGGAGTAGCTTGTTTCCAGGCAAAAGGATCTCTGGTAAGTGGGAGGCTTTTAAAAGTGAGATATTTCAAGTTCAAAGTCTATATGTTCCTGTGAGGGTGAAGGGAAAGTGAGGTAGGAAGAGAGAACCCTGGATGACAAGAGATAATCAGGCTCTGACCAGCAAAAAGGAGGCGTGGCTCAGGTTCAGCAGCTGGGATCAATGGAATCTCTGGAGAGTCCCAAGGGATGCAGGAGTTTACTGAAGAAGGAAATCAGCAAAGCGAAAAGGGGGTACGACTTGCCTTGGCTGAGAAAAGTAGGGAATCCAAAGATGTGCTGTCAGTATAGTAAAGAAAAAGAGCGACTAGAGAGAAAATAGGATGCCTTAAAATGCAAAGTGGGCATTCATGTGTAAAACCACAACAGATGGGCAAGGTCCTCAATTTCCCCTCTGTGTTTACCATGAAGAAATTCGTGAAGATCTGTGACCTTTGGTGGGGTTAGTTGTCATATCTTGGTACTGTTAATATCACAGTAGAGTGCTGTTGGAAATATTAGAATGCATAAAGTCAGATAAATCTCTTGGTCCTGACCAGGTATATCCAAGAACACTGAAAGAGGCGAGAGAAGACAGTTCAGGGGCAAGGTCCCGGACGACTGGGCAGTAGCAAATAGAGTGCCCTTCTTCAAGAAGGGCTGCAAAAAATGCCTGGGAAGTATGCACCAGTAAGCTTCACATCTGTTTTCGGTAATCCACTTGAGAAGGTTCTGAGAGATAAGATGTGTATGCATTTGGAAAGAAAGAGTTTGATTTGGAGAAGTCAGCATAGCTTTGTGCATGGCAGATCATGCCCTACAAATTTTGTTCGTAGTTTTTTGAGGAAGTGACCGGGAAGGTTGACGAGGGCAGGGTGATGGACATAGTGTATATGGATTTCAGTAAGGCCTTTGATAAGGTTCCACATGGTAGGCAGCTCGAGAAGGTTAGATCGCAAGGGCTCCAAGGTGATCTGGCAAATTGGCAACACAATTGGCTTGGCGTTAGGAAGCAAATGGCTATGGTGGAGGTATGCTTGTCGGACTGGAGGCCTGTGACGAGCGGAGTGTCTCAGGGGTCGGTCCTGGGCCCATTGCTGTTTGTTATCTATATCAATGATTTGGACGAGAGTGCACAACGCAAGGTTAGTAAGTTTGCAGATGACACTAAAACAGAAGGGATCCAATGAGGAACATTACCAGAAATTGCAGCAGTACCTTAATCGGCAGTGGAAGTGGCTGGGAAATATCATGTGAAGTTTAACATAGGCAAGGGTGATGTCTTGCATTTTGCAAAGTGAAATCCAGGTAGGTGTTTAATGATGAACGAGAGTGCCTTAAGGAGTGTAGTGGAACAAAGGACATTAGAGATTAGGTGCACGGTTGTCTGAAATTTGGGTCACAGATACACAGGACAGTGAAGAAGGCGGTTGGCACACAGGCATTCAGTATAGAAGTTGGGACGTTATGTTGCAATTATACAGGAAGTTGGTAAGGTTGCAGTTGGAGTATTGGGTTCAGTTTTGTTCACCTTGCTATAGAACATATATTATTGAATTAGAAAGAGTGCAGAAGAAATTTCAGAGATGTTTCCTGGGCTAAAGGGTTTAAGTTATAGGGAGAAGTTGGACAGGTTAGAACTTATTTCTTTACAGCCTAGGAAACTGAAGGGGGTTCTTAAAGAAGTGTAGATAGTCTGTGAGAAGACTTGTAGCTCGGGTGTTCATTGTTGTAGTTCTGTTCGCCGAGCTGGGAAATTGTGTTCAGAATTTTCAGCGGACAGCTGGAACTGACAACAGGAAGCAGCAGATACAAACCACTATAAATGCCGGAGGAAGTATCACAGAGGCGCTTCACAGGAGGCCCCCAAGCACTGAGGATGTCACCTAGACAGGGGATGAAACGTCTGCAACAACAATTCCCAGCTCGGCGAACAGAACCACAACAAGAAGTGTAGATCTTATCAAATTATGAGAGCCGTGCATAGGGTTAAACACTTGAATTTTTTTCGCAAGGTTGGGGAATCGAGGACTAGAGGACATCCGTTAATGTTTCGAGAGGAATAAAATGAAAATTAACCCGTAGGGGCAACTTTTTTACACAGAGTATGGTATACTAATGGGGTGAGCTTCCAGTGGAAGTGGTTGAGATGGGTACAATAACAACATTGAAAAGGCATTTGGACAAATACACAGATAGGAAAGGATTAGCGGGATACAGAGCAAGGGCAGAGAAATTGGATGAGTGTGGATGAACATTTTGTTCGTCATGGACCATCTGGGCCGAAGGGGCCTGTTTCCGTCTGTAGAACCGTGTGACTGTAAATCCGTGTGTTTTGGGAAAGAGACAGGGCGGGGGAGAGCGAGAAAAAATGTCATGGAAAGATATGTTCACTAGTTTCAGAATGCTGAAGTGAAGACATTTCGACAGTATCATGCAACACGGGTCAGTATTATGAAGAATTATCAGTGAATGGTATATTAGTGTGAGTTCAGGCGATGGAGAGTTTTGAATGAGCGTTTGTCCTGCAACTTTGTAACTGGGAGGGAGGAAGGACTGCAGAATCTTCATTACATTGAGCTGTATAAAACAGTAATTTGTCTCAGTTTCATTTTCGTTGAGTGTGACAGAGGGACTGTCTGGACGAAGCTGAGCTGGTTTCCTGGTGCTCTCTTATCGAACTCACCTCATTAGCTACCTACCCCACCCCATGGTGTCCCTCTCATTCAATACCAGCCCGATTCTCCCACCCATCATGATTGACCAGACGGCACTCCGGCACTTTTACCCCATTTCTCTTCAAGTACCTGTTCAAGGGCATTTCCCATGGAATGCACTAACAATATATTCCATTTCCTTTATACTTTCATACGATGGTCAGCATGCTTTACACAGACCAAGCAAGAAATCTACACTTATTTTATGGTTATAGATTCCAATCACACTTAGTAATTCTGGTTATTTCACTTGACTCACCTTAATGATATTAAATCAAAGACAGCTTCTAAACATGTCTTGTTATAAAATACAATTTCGAGCAGAGAACGATCTTGCCCTCAGCCGTTATCTTGACCGTTATCAGAATTTGCCATTTTCATTTTTATGAAAGTTTCTCTTGCCCTTTGCATGTGACTGTTTCTGTCTGTAACAGTTCTGTCAGTTCGTTGGACGGCCGGTTTGTGTTGCAGAGGGAGGCCAGCAGCGCCGGTTCAGTTCCTCACACTGACAGAGGTTACCATGAAGGGGAAGCTGTCTCAACCTCAACCTCACCCCATCACCCGAGATGTGGTGACCCTCAGGGTAAACCAGCATAAGTGGTCTCTCTAATGAGAGTTCTTTGGGACTCTATTCTATCAATGTTAGCATTTTAATTTTTAAAAATAATTTTATTGAAAAGAGATTTTTAATATTATAATAACTCAATAACAACACAACTCAAATAACTGAACAGAATTACACTCATGTGCATGTACATACAAAACAAGTTAAAAACGTTAAATGGACGGAAGAAAAACAAAAATAAAAAATAAATAATGAATACATAGTACAGCTCAGCATAACAAAACGATAGCTCTCGTTCTTCAAGAGCATTAACTGATACGCATCTTTATGTTCATAATTGTTTCTCATTGGATATTAGATTCATAAGACAATATATAAAAACCCTTCTTAATGTGACAGATAAACCTGCATCGTGGTAATCCAAAAAGGGCTGCCATGTCTTATGAAAATCTGTTTTTTTTTGATGTACCATACTAGTGAGAAAGTCCAAAGGGATATTCTCCATGAAGAACTTACGACGACCTAACAGACCCAGGGTTTTTAGACATCCAACACAACAGAACATGTTTCCTAGCACAGAAAGTAAGGATATAATGCTTTTCCTCGTGTGCATCTGCGTCAGGTTCCCTGAGCAGGCCCAGGAAAAGAAAAACCGGGTCCATCTCCAATTCAGTCCCCAATACCTACTCTATCACACATAACACAGTGCTCCAATATATATGAAGACTGCAGCAGGACAACAATCAAGGGTAAGAGTGCCTGTAGTCATTCTGCATTTACCACATGCTGAAGATAATCCCACTGTGCATTTTGAGAGACAATCTGGGGTCAGATAGACCCAATGAAGAATTTTCAACTGCATGGAATGGGTCCTATTACAGATCAAAATCATTCGAGCATTTTCACAAATGTCCTCTCAATCTCTCCGAGTTGTTCGGAATCCCCAACTCTCTCTCGCAGCCATCCCAAAGCTGCACAGTCTTGTCTGAGGGGACAAACTCCAACTAATGAAAAAGGGTACTCACAGAGAGTGTATTCTAAGCAATAAGCACCCACTTCTCTCTATCGGATCTGTAAGAGTCTGTTAAAGGTATGTTTTTTAAAAATCAAATCTCGGATCTGGACAAAAAAACAGAAGAGGCCTCTACTAGGTCGTCCATACTTACAAGTTATTTGATCAAATGATGTCATTCTTTCTCTTTAAAATAATACGTGGTGGTTCAGTAGATAGCACTGCGTCCTCACAGCACCAGGGTCCAAAGATGTGCAGGTTAGATGAATTGGCTATTGATAAATCACACATAGTGTTCAGGGATGTGTAGGTTGGAGCATTAGTCAGGCTAAATATAGGATGGTAGGGGAATGGGTCTGGATGGGTCGAAGTCGACTTGTTGGTCCCAAGGGCTTGTTTCCACACTGTAGGGATTCTACTAATTCTAAATCACTCAAGCAAGTTACACCCATGGCTTCCCACAGTTTAAACATGGAATCCATTATCCCCGGTTGACAATTCGGTATACCAATTATAGGGGTAAGAAACATGATTTTGGCTATATTGCCCTTGACCTGACGCATTGGCATTCATGCTTTAACTTTATTGATAATCATTGGGTTATGATAATACTCCATAAATGTTGTCATTTTGTCTAAGAACAACAGACTAGTAAGGTTTCACTTTGTCTGAGAGGGTTCAATATCTAACCGTATTGACACCAAGTCCTCAGTGGTCCACACACTAACATAGGATAATAAAGTGCTTAATTGATAGCTTTTAATCTGGAAGATCTACTCCCCATACTCTGTGGGGTAGTTTCAATTTGGTTAGCTTGATAAAGAGTCGCCTATAGTGTCAAATAAAAGAGATAAATCAGCCATTGAGTCTCCAAAATATCTGTCTGGGAAATATCTGTGTGGGTCCATAAGACAGTTGAAATCTCCTTCTACAATAATCTGCCACGATGCAAGATAACTTACTTTGGAAAATGCATCTACCAGGATTTTAAGAGGGTGCACAAGTTGGCAATAAACATTCAAAATACTGTATTATTTCCCATAGTTCAAGCATTCACACGGGGTATAGTAAATGAGGAGAGGCATTCATTTTCAGAACAGCTCGCCGACCTCGCCAGGATGTTGGAAGTGCCTCCCATCTTTGACGGTCTTGTTTAATTTTGTCAAACAAATGGACATAGTTCACGTTAAAAAAATGATCAAAGACGGATGTAATGAATATATGAAATAGGGAATCCACCCCCGTGACCATTTGAAAGGAAACCAGAATTTGCCTTCAACATAAGGTATTTCCCTGAGACCTCCCACAGAGAAGGCCACAAATGTGTAAAATTAATCTTATAGCCTGAAAAGGTGATAAGCGAATTAATGCATTGCATCACGTGAGCTGCCGAAACTGTGGGATTTGACAAATACATAAGACCCTCATCTGCATACAATATAATCTTATGTGACTTCTATCTTACTTCTGGGGCAGGAATGTTAGGGTAATATTCCCAGTTGTGTAGGATGCCACCGAATCTAAGATTGTTGCAGGGATGGGGAAGAGATCAACCCTCATGTGCCATTTGTGCGGGTTAAAGGAGAAAATAAAATCCCTACTTGTGATGGGGATCTGCCTCCAGACATCCACCAGCTCTAGTTCTGCGCTCAAATCCATTAATTGCTTACATTATAACAAGGGTATTGGGGGACATTTGGACATTCTGTCCACCGTGCATCCATAAGACAGTTGAAATCTCCTTCTACAATCATGTGCCACGATGCAACATAACTTAATTTGGAAAATGCATCTACCAGGATTTTAAGAGGGTGCGCCGGGTGGCAATAAACATTCAAAATACTGTATTATTTCCCATAGCTCAAGACTTTGGGAATGATGATCCTTCCGTGAGTGTCTAATACAATCTAGTAATTTAAATGGAATATTCTTCTTCACTAGTATGGCTTCTCCCCTACTCCTAGCATTAAAATACGAGAAATAAATCCGATCAAACCCGCCCTGCTGTAACGTCAAATGTTCCTTGTCATCAAGGTGCATCTCCTGCAATAGGACAACATCCACTCTCTCGTTTTGAAGATTAGAAAGTACATTTTTCCTCTTGACTGGCAGATGGCTCCCCTTAATGTTCCAGGTACAACATTTAAGCCCATCATTATCCATAACACACTGTAGCAACATTTCAACCCTTGAGTTTCACATCGAATTACACATCGCTGAGAATGAATGAAAAAAAGTCTCATTGAGCCTAAAAACTGTACAAACTAAAACTACTACAACTAACAACCTCTCAAAACTTTCCAAAGCTAAACATAAAAAACCAAAAAACGAAATAAAATCCAAAATGCTAATGACACTCGATTGGAGAATTTACCCCCCACCGCCCACTGGGCATGCTTACATATCTCAAAACTTTATCTTGTGCCCACTACCAATATGGAATCCATGGCAATTAACAACAAAAATCGGGCTTTAACTGCCCTTCGGTCGGCACTTAGTCATCACAACTAACTTTGTAACACCCTCCAGCTTGAGCTGCAACCCAGACACAAGCAAAGAAAGAAAAAAAGAAGTAATACTAATGAGGAAGTTAAAAATGGGTACTCAACCCATTCCCAGCTATAATTTAACACTGGTTAATAGCAGAAAAATCAAACAAAATTTCCTTATGATTGAAACATGATTATCTAAATATCCAGCTTACTTTAAAAGTTTTCGCTTTCTCTGGAGAGTCAGACGGGTTCAAGGATCCATTCAAAACAATATGGAACACAGCGGAGAACTGTAAGGAATACTGAATCTCAAGTTCCCTTACTCTTCTCTTGATATCATCAAAAGATTTTCTTTCCTGAATCACCGCCGCTGAAAAGTCCTGAAAGAACATAATCCTGGAGCTCTTGTCAATTAACCCCAGTGGATTTCAGAACCCCTGGGTTCTGAAAGATTCCATCAGTCTTTGTTTGTCTCCCTAACTGTGCAATCGTGCAAGGACAGGATGAAGGCGTTGGTCTGAGTCTGACTTCCGTGCCACAACCCGATGAACTTTCTCACTCTTCACCCGTCTCTCCTCAGTTTTGAAGTGAAGGAATCGCTGCAGCCAGTTCTTGAAAAAACTCACCAGCTGACCACCTTCTGTCCACTCCAGCAAACCGACGATGTGAATATTCTTCATCTTACCCTTGTTCTCGAGGTCGTCATCTTCTTCAGTTAAGATGCAGACCTGTTTTCATGGGCGTGGATCCTCTCCCGAGAGGAATCGATTACGGTCTCTGTCACTGCAGTTCGGCCCTTGACATCGTCTGTTCTGTTTCCAAGGCTGGCAAGTTGCTGCTCATGTTTTTGGAGCACGGCTGAGAGCGGCTGTAGCCACGGCTGAACGGTTCTTCAATCATGGCTTCAATCATTTCACGTAACTTGATGAACACAGTGACCAAGGCCTGGTGAGGAACTGGGTCTATTCAACGAGCAGAGTGGGTTGTAGCTACAGCCTCAGGTATGCTCGATGCTTTAGATTAGATTAGATTACTTAGATTAGATTACTTACAGTGTGGAAACAGGCCCTTCGGCCCAACAAGTCCACACCACCCCGCCGAAGCGTAACCCACCCATACCCCTACATCTACATCTACCCCTTACCTAACACTAGGGGCAATTTAGCATGGCCAATTCACCTCACCTGCACATCTTTGGACTGTGGGAGGAAACCGGAGCACCCGGAGGAAACCCACGCAGACACGGGGAGAACGTGCAAACTCCACACAGTCAGTCGCCTGAGGCGGGAGGCTTCTGACGGGTTCACCGCTTGTTGGGACTTACTCGATCCTTTCCCGTGTTTTGTCATTTCCATTCGACAAAACGGGATTGGTAAAGATTCTATCGCTCTTTTAGTGTTGAATTTTAATTAAATGCCAGGGATGGGGTGGGTTAGAGAAACACTTTGCCCGTGTGTTGATACAGAGCACAGCAAAGCAGACCTACTGGATCATTGCCATTTTGTATTCACCCTTAAAATTTTATCGATATTATCATTTCATTTTACATGATATTCCTGGAGGTTCTGAAGCTGTGTCATTAGATACCATTGTCTACATTTTCCCCCACTCTGCACATTGCTGCCCATTCCTCGATAATCCTTGACTCTGTTATTCATGAACCTTCCATCTGTGCCTCAAAAAAATATTCAACATTTCTGCCTCCATTGCTCCGTGGGAAAGAGTGTTCCTAAGACATTATAAAGACATTATAAACATTATGATCTGAGTGTGAGATTAGTTTTTTGTGTCTCCTTATCTGAGAAAGGATATAATTACATTGGAAGCAGTTCAGAGATATTTCATTTCACGGTTTCTGGGGTGAAAGGCTTATATTATGAAGGCTTTAACAGGTTACTCTTGGAATGAGAGAAAACTGCATACAAGACCTTGAGAAGAATGGATCAGGTATATACCCACTGGATGTTTGCATAGCCTAAATTTGCTGTCATTGTCATAGAACCTCTACAGTGTGGAGGCAGGACACTCCGTCCATTAAGTCCACACTGACCCACCAAGCGACATCCCACCTGGACGTGCCCCCCAATCATATCCATGTAAGCCTTCATTTCCCATAACTAACCCTCCTAACCTACGCATCCCTGGGCACTATTGAAATTCCACTATAAACTGCACATCTTTGGACTGTGGCAGGAAACTGGAGCACTGGGAGAAAACCCACACAGGCAGGGGGAGAATGTTCAAACTCCACATAGAGGTTCACCCGAGGTTGGAATTGGACCCAGCTCCTTGGTGATGTGAGGCAGCAGTGCTACCCACAGATCCATCATACTCCTCCGTTAGTTCTGTTAGTAACTTGTGGTGGACTAAAGAAATCTGCCTGACTTGTTCTTATCACTGAACCTGACCCAGTCTGAGACCTTTATCATCGGCGACGTCACCAACCTGGTTACATTTAAAATTTGTTGTGAGCAGTGGAAGAGTGGGAATGGAAAAGGAAAGAGTGACACCCTCCATCCTCAGTCACATCTGGAGTGAGAATAAAATCACAAAGTGGGGATTCATTCAAGTGGGAATTCTCTTTCCCAGAAGTTTGGGATGGCAGAATCTTTATATTACATCTACATTCGTCTGATTTTCCATAGACAGGTGAATCAGGGATAATGGTGCATGGAGAGAAACGTGTAGCTGCGACCACAATGAGATGAGCCACGACCTTATTTACTGGTGGAGTAGTGTCAAAGGACCGAAAGGCCCGCTCTTGTCCCTCACCACTGTCTTCTAAAGTTCCATTCAGCCCTTTGGAACTGCTACACAGTGGCAGATCGAGGCCACTCCGATGGTTAGGTGCAGTTTTGGAAATGTACTTGGAAAATCCAGGCTGGGTCAGGAAGAGACACACACCCCTATACCCTGTTCCCAGGCTTCCCCTCTCCGCAACGTCTGCTTCAGATGTGGGTCGTGTTACAGACCCAGATTTACTGTGAATACAGACCCCATACCCCACCCAGCGTTAACTCAAACAAATCCTCTGCTCACCCAAATGTAGCATTACACAACACAACTTCGGGGAAAATAACCAGTTACTTTGCAAAAGCATATCATGTGAAATCAATAAAAAGGAACAACAGTAGGCTATTCGGCCCCTCAAGATTTCCCTGTCATTTAATACGAACATGGCTGATTTACTCCAGGTCTAACTCCATTTTCTTGCCGACTCCTTGTATCCCTCCACACCTCTCTGGGTTAGGGAATTCCAGGCATTCACTACCTTCTGAGAGAAGACATCATTTTGTATCTCAGATAGAAATTGATATTTCATATTCGGTATCTATGTCCTCGAGTTCGAGACTCCACTCAGGACTGGTAACAGCTTCTCAACATCTACATTCTCAAATCCCTTCTGTGTCTTGTAATTTTCAGCAGTATCACTCTTCATTCATTTAAACCCCAATGAATAATCGCCTCACCATTTTAGAGATTCTCAATATCACAGCCCTTTCATCCCTGGAAGCCAGCTAATGTACCAACCTGGTTACTTGCTGCACCAGCATGCTGACTTTATGTTTCATACACAGGAACACTCCAATCCCTTTGTACTGTTCTTTTTCTGGAAGCGCTCTCCATTAAATAACAGCCTGCCTTTTGATTCTCAGTGTCATCCTCAAACTCAGATGTATATTGCACTCAGCTCCCTCCTTCAGACTATCAGTATAGAGTGTAAATAACTGATGCCATCGGACTGATAGCTGTGGTCCTCCAGCAGATACACCTTTATCATGAAGATTCATTTATCCTGACTCTCCGATTGCTTTGTGCTAACCAATCATTGTGAGAGGCGATTTCGGTTCAAACAATTAAAATGTGCATGACCCTAAAAACTAAGGGGAATAGAGCCATAGGGGTTGGGGTAAAACAGGCCTCTCTATAATAAAGGACAAGACATGCTTCTTTTGTAAGAACATTTTGTATACTCAAAAGTGGGATAATTTAAATTGTGCAAATGCTGACATTTTGTGAGCAGAGTAAAAAAACAAGTCCTTGATTGATGAGACCACTAACACAGACAGAGAAGAATAAGTCCTTGACTGATAAGACTGCAGGATAGAAAAACAACTCAAGAGACATCTGCTACAGATTGATAAGACCACTAACACAGACAGAAAAGAATAAGTCCTTGACCGATAAGACTACAGGGTAATAAAAAAACAACTTGCGCTGCAGACTTTGTGACAAGGGTGCAGAATGAAAAAAATACTGACGGTTTAGAATGTGAACCTCGTGACTCTTTAGAGCCAAAGAGGGGAGGGACTTGTGCTGTATATAATGAGAAACTTTGTAAACCTCAGGGCGCCTTTTCTCAGAAGGGTGCCCAACTCTGCAGACTTGCTAATAAAACTTTGTTTTCCTGAATTTGTCTAGAGCGATTATTGAGAAGCGATTTTCGTTTCTAACAATCATCATCACATGTTAATACATTTTCCATCATCCTACGAGCTTCTGTCTTGTGTAATAACTTTTGTTCTGTAATACCTTGAGGAAAATCTCTAGAAAGTCTGGTTTCTACCAGATCTCCTTTATCAAGTCCGCTTGTTGCATTCTCAGACATCTCCAGAAATACTTTGCATGATTTTACAGGGCAACGTATAATTTCCCTTTCACCAAACCACTCTGAACCTGCGTGAAGCTTTTCTAAATGTCCATGCTGGCAAGGTTTTCCAAATTATGCTCATCCCAGCTGCTTTCCTTTGGCCCCATTCCATACCCACACAACCCTCTGTGTAAAAACACTGCTCCTGCGTGCCTTGTAAATTTTCCCTCTTTCACCTTAAACCTATGCCTTCTACAGCTGAATTCCCCCATCCCGTGGAAAAGACCTTGGCTACTCACCCTATCCATACCTCTCATGATTTTAGAAACTTCTATAATGTCATCCCTCAACCCTCCACCCAATACTAACTTTAAGAACAAGCATTTAAAGATAAATACTGCAAATTTGAAACTATAGTAAACATGAGAGATAAACAATACTTCGATCAAACTTCACACTGTGATTTGTTTTTCCTCCCTATTACAAAATTAAGGCAGCATGAAACTCTTACTAGTGCCAATAAGAAGCCAAGCACTCGATAGCCTTTGTCTAAACGAGGTGATGATCCCGACAGTGAAAACATATTTATGGCCAGATCTTTATAATACCACAGAGTCAACATTCTCCCTCCTGGCCTCCCTATGACCTTGCGTGATTGTGTCTTCTTTATCTTACACTCAATAGAGAGAACCCCTTTCCCGATTCACACCTTAATTTAAACCCATTTTATATCATCTTATCATTCATCACTGCTAAAAGCCGGTTTATCTTTACCACGCCCTCTTTTCCCTGTCACCGATCTCCCACCTCTGGAAAGCTATTAAAAAGCCAAGTTTCCAATGCTTTTCAGTTATGAAGAAGTGTCACACTGGGCTTGAAATGCTAACGCTGTTTCACTGTCTCTGCAGATGCTAACAGACCTGCTGAGTTTCTCCAGAAATGAATAGGCACAGAAAATTTTTCACAAAACAAATAACTATGGATACTTGTAATAAAAATAACAAAATTGCTTGAGAAACTGAGAGCTTTGTAGAGGGTCACTGGACCTGAAAGTTTAACACTGCATTCATTCCAGAAGATGCTGCAACATCTTCAGCAATTTCTTCAGCAATTTCTGTTTTTGAACAATTTCCAAAGAAGTATGTCAAAGATGTTCAAACATCCTGTCTAACATGGAGAGCCATACACTGGGGACTGAACAATAACGCATGGTGACAAGTTCCTTGACTCTGAAACTACATAAGTCTGGCATCACTGACACTACAGAGTTCTTAATCACGGTCAGGGATAAAAACAGAGGGAGACACATTCACTTCAAATACAGAAGTTGACATTGTGGAAGAGAAATGATTTCGATCATTACTTTAAATAGATTGAATTAAAGTAACAAATTAGAGGCGTGACACTAGGGAGAGGCCCTCAGCAGAATGAGAATATTAAAATGCAAGTGTTACCGCATCAGAAACCAGGTTAGGTACAGAATACAGGGCTGATGGGTGAATGGGTCTCGGTGTGAACTGGGGGACAGACAGTAGAATTGAATTGTAGATATTGCAACTCAAACTGGGTTATCATTTGATGCTGTAGACCACAGCAGCAGCAGAAGCAGAACTGTATTCAACGACAATCTGTAACATTATCCCGAGGATAATTCATCAGTCTACCATTACCATCAAACCGATCCATGGTTCAGTGATGAGTGTGGGTGAACATTGCAGGGTCGGAATCACGTGGACCTAAACCTGTTGACAACCCATTAAAGCTACCACACTTAACTGGTTAAATTCCGACCAGCAGAACTAATGTCTGATGGAGAGGGGAAATGATCCCAAGACTAACAGATCAGATCTAAGTTCTGTCGTCCTGCCAAATCCAAACAATAATGTCGATGGAATATGAAACAATTTGCTGGAGGAGAGGACTCCACAAATATCCTCATCCTAAATATCGGAACAGCTCTGTACGTCAGTGAAAAAAGTCAAGGATGTGGTGTCTGCACTATCCTCAGCCAGACGGGTTAAATGGATGATCCACCTCACATTCATCATGATTCCCACAGAATCACAGATACCAGTCTTCAAGCAATTCGATTTGCTGTATAGTCATAAAGAAACAGCTGAAAACAGTAGATACGACAAAGGCAATCGGCCCTGACACCATCTCTGCAACAGGACTGAAGACTTGTGCTGCACAACAAGCCGTGTCCCTGGGGAAGGTGTTTCATTCCAGCTCCAACTCTGACATCTCCCTTACAACGTGGAAAATTCCTCAACTATGTCCAGTCCCCGAAGAGGAGAATAATTACAATCTGACCAATTACCACCCCCTCAGCCCCATGACAACAGTCACATTGGTGAGAATACTTTTTGACAGAGCTGTCAAGTAGCACCGAAATAATCAGGTCAGTGTGGGTTTCCGATAGGTCCCCATGTGAAGATGGTGCTGTAATGAACATATGATTGGATTATGAATCCAGACCAGGCCAATGCTCTGGCAGCTGGTGGAAGTTAAAAATAATTAATAAAGTATCGAGACCTAAAATCTGGTGTCATTAATAGTGATCTTGTGTCTAATGTTGATTGTAAACATCAATCTCCTTCCCCAATGTACTTTCAGGAAGTGAATCTCCCATGCTTTCTTGGTCTGGCCTAAAAGTGACTCCAGACACACAGACATGGTCTCTGAATCGGCCACGTGAGACACTGAATTGTATCGAACGACTCTGAGGTCTTAAAGGATAAGACCTGACAGAACATCTGGCATCAATCTCGTTATCAGAAAAGGGAATGGGAAGTACTATCCTGTTGTCCCTGCATAGACATCTTTCCTAACATCTGAGATCTTGTGACAACATTTACAGAGCTTTCCCACAGACTGCACAGAAACATCGGGAGAGGAGGAGGTCATTCAGCACATTGAGCTTTCCCCATGCTATTTCATGGGCGAACATCTCCTCAATGCAGTTTTCCCCACACAATGTTCATATCTCAAAATATGTTTTAACATTATGAAATACAGTGCCTTCGGCCCATCAATATATAGGGAGTTCTTTGATAACGCTTGTTTATTAAGTACGATGTGAGTGCAATACGATTCGTGAACTGTTTTCTACAAAGTGAACTATCATCCCTGCTTCCAATCTGTCATACCCTGTCAGAGTGTTATATATCTCACTGAGATCTCCACTCATTTTCCTAAAGCCCATGGAATACAGGCCCAGTCACCCCAAATTCTGCTCCCACAACTAACCTGTCATCCCAGAGATCAGTCTGGTCATCCTTCACTGCACTCCCTCAATGTCAGGTTTGCCCTTTATTAGGTAAGGACACCAAAACTGCACACAACACTGCACAATGTTCGAGATGGGGTCCCACCAAGACCCTGTTCAGTTGCAGTAAATGACCCTTACTCCTGTATTCTAATCCCTTGAAATGAAGGTGAATAAATCACTTATCTTCCTACCTGCTTTCTGCTCCTGCAATATTGCTTTCAGTGACTGGTGTACAGGGAGATCCAGATTCTTTTCACTGTTACAGCTCCCCACTTGCTGGGTCTATGTACACTGTATGCAGCATGCCAATGCCATTCCCAGTATTGACTTCCGTGTTCAGAACTCACTAACCTACATGGACTCGGATAGCTTCGCAGAAATAAACAAAAATGCAGCTAAAGTTCATTTATAGATCATCATTTTCAACCAATCCTTTTTCAAATGATAGGATGCCATTCTATTGTTCCCATCAAAGTACACAACCTCTCATCTCTCCCATTGCTCTCCATCTACCACGTATTTGCCCAGTCACTCCACTTGTCTCAATCACCTTGGAGCCTTTCTTACAACCTCCTCATCCACTCAGAAGCTGACATCATTTAGTACTGTCAGCAGACTTGGGAATATTGCAATTGAGCCCCACAACCAAAGATATGATGTGTATTGGGAATAGCTGGATGTCAAATCTCGATCCCTCTTATATCCTCCAAGCCTTCCATTCAAAAAAACATGGTTTTATTCCTACTCACTGTTTCCTGCCAGCTCTCCCAATCTAAAACCATGACCATATATTAGCCCCAGTCCCACTGGATTCGAATTTGCACAAAAGGCTTGGGGCTTTATCAAAAATCTTTCTGATTCCAGTCGTATTGCGTTGATACCGTCTCCATAATTTTGCTAAAAGCCACTTTCTCAAATATGATTCCTATTTCATAAACCTCTCGTGACTTTGTCTATGCCCATTAATTTCAGTACAATATTTTCTCTAAAACGTTTTAGTTGCTAATTTTATTCTATTCCCTTTTTCTCACCAGACTAAAGTTCCCTAGTATTGCGAGGAAATCTTATTTTTGGTTTTTTTCTGTGAATGCATAACTGAAGTATTTGCTCCATTGATCTGCTATTTCCCTGTCCTCAATTATCTGGTATCAGACTGTAAGGAAGCTGCACCTTTTTCTCTTAATTTTGCCATTAATGTATTTTCAGAAGATACTACAAGTTCACTCATATACTCTGTGATAAGATATTCTTCAGAAACCCATCAATTCCTATCTTGAGCTACTGAATGATTGACCTTCCACAGCCATACAATCACAGAAGCACAGACTCTGTACGATCAGAAATACAGCACGGTCTACAGTAGCCCCACTTTCCAACACAAAACCCGTCGCTGTAAATCTTATGGCATTTCAAGTGCACAACCATGTATTTTGTAATGGTTTTGAGGTTACCATGACAATTCCCCTCTCACGAAGTGCATCCCAGACCCAACATACTTTGGGTAAAAAACAGTTCTCAAATCCTCACTAAGTCTCAAAACCTTTACTTTAAAAGTGTGTCCCTTTGACTAAAAGGACCAGCTGCTGTCTACCCACCCCGTCCATGTCCCTCGTAATCTTATTCTCCTGATTCACGTCCCCCTTAGCCTTCTCTGCTCCAAACTAAACAACCCGAGCTTATCCAAGCTCTCTCCATAGCTGATATGCTCCATCACAGGGAACATCCTGGTGAATCTCCTCTGCAACCCCTCCAGTGCAATCACATCCTTCCTGTAATGTAGCTCCCAGAACTACACACAGTATTCCATCTTGGCTAACGAAAGTTCCACATAGCTCTTATAATCTATGCTTCAATGTGTGAAGGCTGTGTTTACGCTCCAGTACGCTTTCTCAAATTGTGTGCTACCCTGTCCAGCTACATTCAGGGATGTGTGGAGAAGCACCCTCTGAGCTTCCCAGTGTGCTGCCATTCATTGAGTCCTCCCCTGCCTGGTTCCTTCTTCCAAAGTGCATGACCTCATATTTATCAGGGTTACAGTCCACCTGCCATTGATGTGACCATCTGACCATTCCATCTGTATCTTCCTGTAACATAAGGCCTTCCTCCTCACTGCCAACTAACCGGCAAAACTTTGTATCAAACACAAACTTACTTATGACACACCCCCCCCCACCCCTCGTCCATATTCACAGCTGAAACCTTTATGATAATGTTTAAAGTCACAAAACATCAGCTTATTTATTTGAGAGGCTAGTGTCCAATGGTGTACCACGGGGATCAGTTCTGTGTCCCTCAATATTTGTGATTCAGAGTTGTTGGTGTTGGACTGGGGTGGACAAAGTTAAAAATTGCATAACACCAGGTTATTCTCCAAAAGGTTTGTTTGGAGGCACGAGCTTTCGAAGTGCTGTGTCTTCATCAGGTGGTTGTGCGCTTTGATGAAGCACTTCGAAAGCTAGTGCCACCGAATAAAGCTTTTGGAGAATAACCTGGTGTTATGCAATTTTTAACTTTGTCCACCCCCGTCCAACACCAACACCTCCGAATCACAAATATTAAGAAACACAGCACTGATCCTTGTGGTACACCACTGGACACTAGCCTCCAAACACAAACAGCCTTCTACCACCACCCTCTGTCTCCTACCACTAAAGTTGATTTGGTTGCAACTTGGCAAATCACGAATGAGTCCTACCTGTTCCCTGGTTATTTTGTTCCGCTGGACAATCTCTCGAATATTTGGAGATTCTCACTCATCTTGCGTGCCAGTAGGCTTCCCTGCACCTGTGTTAATTAGTCCCCTCCAAGTGATGAATTTCTTCCTTATTGCAGATTTAAATGGCCTGTCCCAGATCCTGCCATTATTTGCCTTTAATGTGGAATAGACAGCGAGGGGAGAGTTCTGTTCATTTCCAACTTGTCATATGTTTTGTGAATTTTCAAAATTTCACTGTGACCCAGCTCTCATTCTTTGAAACTCTAGAGAACACAGGCCGAGTTTCCTCATCAGGTAATCTCACCATCTGAGGGATTAATCTGGAGAATGTTTTTTTGAGATTCGCTCACCAAAACTGTGCACAATACTCCAGGTATAGTCCTATCAACACGCTGTGAAACTGCTTCAACATGTCTTTACATCAATGCTCTGACTCTCTTAAATGAAGGCAAACCAAACTTTAACTTTCCACTTACATATCTTCCTCCAAATTCCCTTCAAATTCATTCAATTTACGGACTCATTGAGAAACTCTTGCGAAAATCAAATATCTGCAACTTCTACTGGTTCCCCATTATCTATGTTATAAGAAACAACTGCAAACAATTCCGAAGTTTATCAAGTACGATTTCTCTATCAGAAATGCATGCTGATTTTCTCCATTGTTGATGTTAATTTCTAAATATCAAAAATATCATCCTGTGTAATAGATTTCAACAGTTTCCCTACAGATGTCGATTAATTGGTCTGCAGTTCTCCACACTATGTCTTCTTCCTTTTGTAGCTGTTTGGATCCCTTCCATTCGTCGATAGTGCTTGGATCATGTTTATCCGCAATAGTTTCTGTCCTCTGCAGAATGTAAAGGAAAACATCGACAGTGCAATTAATACTACTGTTGGGGATTCATTTCTGACGTTTTGATGAGACGTACATCTGTTTCGTTAGACTTAGCAATGCTCAATACAGCTACATCTTCAAGTACTACCTTGTTACTGATTTGAATTGACTTTTTGTCTTAAGCTTCAGAAGGCCGATATGGTCACTTGGAATTACTGGGTGATTTCCTGGATATTACTCCATGGAGACAGATGCAAAGTAACTGGTTATTTTCTTGGCCATTTCCCTGTTCTCCACAATGAACTCTCCTCTCCCAATTACAAATTTCCACTCTTGACCTTGCTTTTATTTTGTTTCCTTTGAAATATAGATGGTTGATTTATGCAGTCTTTGTGTTCCTGTTTATTAGCAGGTATGCTCGCTTTTTGGTTTCCTTATCAGTTTCATGTCCTTCCTTTTCTGGATTCTAAACTTCTGAGAATTCACGGGTTTTCACAATATTTGGAATTCTTCTGAAGTCACTTCCTGTGATTAATAAATTTTCTAATTAGTGATGTTAACCATCATTGAGTCACTTTCTCACTTTTTGGTGTTTGTACAGGAAATAAATAGACGTATTTTTCAGACTTTGCAGTATTTCTAAAACCTCCTGATCCTGACCAGATATGTCCAGGAACACTGCAGGAGGATAGATAAGAAATTGCGGGAGCCCTGGTTGGTTCTTTTCCATTATCGCTGGTCAGGTCCCAGATGACTGGAGGGTAGCGAATGCTGTGCCCTTATTCAAGGAAGGCTACAAAGGTAAAACTGGGAACGAAAGACCAGCAAACCTAAAATCTAGTGGATAAGTTACTTGAGAAGATTCGGAGAGATTGGATATACATGCATTTGGAAAGACAGGATGTGATTCGGAGTATGATTAGAATGGTGCTGGAAAAGCAGAGAAGACCAGGCAGCTTCCGAGGAGCAGGAAAATGGATGTTTCGGGCAAAAGCCCTTCATGAAATTCAGCACGTCTTCGTGCATGGGAGATCATGACTCGTAAATTGGTTGGAGTTCTTTGATGAAGTGACCAGCAACGTTGAGGAGGGCAGGATGGTATACATAGTCTATATGGATTCCAGTAAGGCCTCAATAAGGTTCCGCATGTTCCGCTGCTCTGAAAGGTGAGATCACATGGAATTGAGGGGGAGGTGGCAAATTAGGTACAAAATTGGCTTGGTGGTAGGAAGCAGAGGGTGATACAGGAAGAATGCTGGTCAGACTGGAGGCCTGTGACTAGTGGAATGCCTCAGGGGATGGTGCTGGGATCACTGCATATCACAGATGTCTATGATTTAGATGATAATGTACAGGCATGATTTGTAAGTTTGAAGACGACACGAAAATAAGCAGTCTCATGGCGAGTGAGGAAGGTTATCATAAATTTCAGAAATTTCAGCAGTATTTTGATCAGCTGGGGAAGTGGGTTGAGAAATGGCAAATGGATTTTAATAAAGTGTAAGTTCTTGCATTTTAGAAAGTCAAATCAAGGTTGGAGTTTCATGGTGAATGGTTGGGTCTTTAGGAGTGTAGTGGAACAGAAGGACCTTGGAATTCAGGTGTATGGTTCTCTGGAAGTTGATTCAGAAGTAGACAGTGCAGTGAAGAAAGCTTTTGGTACATTGGCCTTAATCAGTGTATTTCACTGAGTATCAAAATTAGGGATTCTGGCTTAGTGGTGCTGGAAGAGCACAGCAGTTCAGGCAGCATCCAAATAGCTGCGAAATCGACGTTTCGGGCAAAAGCCCTTCATCAGGAATAAAGGCAGTGAACCCGAAGCGTGGAGAGATAAGCTAGAGGATGGTGGGGGTGGGGAGAAAGCAGCATAGAGTACAATGGGTGAGTGGGGGAGGGGATGAAGGTGATAGGTCAAGGAGGAGATAGTGGAGTGGATAGGTGGAAAAGAAGATAGGCAGGTAGGACAAGTCCGGGCAAGTCAAGCAGACAGTTGCTGAGCTGGAAGTTTAGAACTAGGGTGAGGTGGGGGAAGGGGAAATGAGGAAAATGTTGAAGTCTACGTTGATGCCCTGGGGTTGAAGTGTTCCGAGGCGGAAGATGAGGCGTTCTTCCTCCAGGCGTCTGGTGGTGAGGGAGCGGTGGTGAAGGAGGCCCAGGACCTCCATGTCCTCGGCAGATTGGGAGGGGGAGTTGAAATGTTGGGCCACGGGGCGGTGTGGTTGATTGGTGCGGGTGTCCCAGAGATGTTCCCTAAAGCGCTCTGCTAGGAGGCGCCCAGTCTCCCCAATGTCGAGGAGACCGCATCGGGAGCAACGGATACAATAAATGATATTAGTGGATGTGCAAGTAAAACTTTCATGAATGTGGAAGGCTCCTTTCGGGCCTTGGATAGAGGTGAGGGAGGAGGCGTGGGCGCAGGTTTTACAGTTCCTGGGGTGGCAGGGGAAAGTGCCAGGATTGGAGGGTGGGTTGTTTGGGGGCGTGGACCTGACCAGGTAGTCATGGAGGGAACGGTCTTTGCGGAAGGTGGAAAGGGGTGGGGAGGGAAATATATCCCTGGTAGTGGGGTCTGTTTGGAGGTGTCAGAAATGTCGGCGGATGATTTGGTTTATGCGAAGGTTTGTAGGGTGGAAGGTGAGCACCAGGGGCGTTCTGTCCTTGTTACGGTTGGAGGGGTGAGGTCTGAGGGCGGAGGTGCAGGATGTGGACGAGATGCGTTGGAGGGCATCTTTAACCACGTGGGAAGGGAATTTGCGGTCTCTAAAGCAGGAGGCCATCTGGTGTGTTCTGTGGTGGAACACGGTGGCACAGTGGTTAGCACTGCTGCCTCACAGCGCCAGATACCCGGGTTCTATTCCCACCTCAGGCAACTGTCTGTGTCGAGTTTGCACATTCTCCCAGTGTCTGCGTGGGTTTCCTCCGGGTGCTCCGGTTTCCTCCCACAGTCCAAAGATGTGCAGGTTAGGTGAATTGGCCATGCTAAATTGCCCATAGTGTTAGATAAGGGGTAAATGTAGGGGTATGGGTGGGTGGCGAGTCGGTGTGGACTTGTTGGGCTGAAGGGCCTGTTTCCACACTGTAAGTAATCTAATCTAATCTGGAACTGGTCCTCCTGGGAACAGATCCAGTGGAGGCGGAGGAATTGGGAATACGGGATGGCATTTTTGCAAGAGGTAGGGTGGGAAGACTTGTAATCCAGGTAGCTGTGGGAGTCGGTGGGTTTGTAAAAAATGTCAGTGTCAAGTCGGTCGTCATTAATGGAGATGGAGAGGTCCAGGAAGGGGAGGCAGCTGTCAGAGATGGTCCAGGTAAATTTAAGGTCGGGGTGGAATGTGTTGGGGAGCCTTCCACATCCATCAAAGTTTTACTTGTACATCCACTAATATCATTTATTGTATCTGTTGCTCCCGATGCGGTCTCCTCGACATTGGGGAGACTGGGCGCCTCCTAGCAGAGCGCTTTAGGGAACATCTCCGGGACACCCGCACCAATCAACCAAACCGTCCCGTGGCCCAACATTTCAACTCCCCCTGCCACTCTGCCGAGGACATGGAGGTCCTGGGCCTCCTTCACCACCGCTCCCTCACCACCAGACGCCTGGAGGAAGAACGCCTCATCTTCCGCCTCGGAACACTTCAACTCCAGGGGATCAATGTAGACTTCAACAGTTTCCTCATTTCTCCTTCCCCCACCTCACCCTAGTTCTAAACTTCCAGCTCAGTAACTGTCCGCTTGACTTGCCCGGACTTGTCCTACCTGCCTATCTTCTTTTCCACCTATCCACTCCACCCTCTCCTCCTTGACCAATCACCTTCATCCCCTCCCCCACACACCCATTGTACTCTATGCTGCTTTCTCCCCACCCCCACCCTCCTCTAGCTTATCTCTCCACGCTTCAGGCTCACTGCCTTTATTCCTGATGGAGGGCTTTTGCCAGAAACGTCGATTTCGAAGCTATATGGATGCTGCCTGAACTGCTGTGGTCTTCCAGCACCACTAATCCGGAATCTGGTTTCCAGCATCTGCAGTCATTGTTTTTACCTCATCAAAATTAGGGAGTTATGTTGCAGTTATACAGGACGCTGCTGAGGCAGTATTGGTAGCGTTATGTTCAGTTTTGTTCACTTTGCTATACTCGGTTATTGAAGATGTTCAACGCTGAGCTTGACTGATCTTTGCTGGATAGGAGAGTCAATGTTTATTGGAAACAGACCAGATACGGATAGTTAGACACAATCGGATTAGTTATGAGCAGTCTGAATGGTGCAGCCAAAAGAACAATTGCTGCCCCACCCCATGCACTGTGCCCTCAATCCACACTTGAGTCTGTTACAGAATGTACTGCTGCACCTACTCCATGTGTTGTTCCCTCTATCTCCCCCTCAAGGCTATCACAGAGATATACTGCTCTCCCTAACCCCTTGTGTGTTCCCTCAATACAGCCCTCGCAGCTGTTACAGAGATATACTGCTGCCCCTACCCTATGTGTGTTCGCTCAATTCACCCCTCGATGCTGTTACAAGGTAGGGGACCACCGCTTTCAGTCAGGCAGGATTCATTAAAATGAGACGGGAGGAGACCATTCTGCCCCTCGAAGAAGTTATACAGGAATAGAGAATGAAGTAATTCAGCTCGTTGAGTTACGTTACACAGCCCAGGAGGAGACGATTCAACCCAACTTAGGTGCTACACAGGAACGGGGAAGCTGTCACTAACAGGAAATAGAGAGTAGAGGTAAATATTTATTTTCAGGTTGCAAAACTGTAACTAATGCACTGCTGTAGAGATCACTGTGAGATCATCAATGACAAATAATCTGTATCAAAGATCTGGTGGAAGGGAACTGAATGGTGCAAAGCTCAATTAGCGCATCACCAAGATGATCATTCAAGATGTCGTCAAATGGAGGTACTGAGTCTGCAATGTGATACAGACAGGGAAGGTTAGTGAGCAAACCTTCAGCAGAAAGAACATAAGGTGAGTTGTCTACTGTGTCACGAAGGATAAAACAATGGTGAACAATTTAAATGGAGAGAGATTGCAGAACTCTGTGATACTGGCCGTTTCCATGTTCCTGGGACATGAATCATATGAAATCAGTCTGCAGATGCAGCAAGTGATTTGGAAGGTAAGTGGAATGATGCTGTTTCTGGCAAAGGTTATCACGTTTAATGAGAAATGTTTTACTACATCTGTACGGGGCATTGCTGAGACCACATCGGATACACTGTGTGCAGTTTTGATCGCCTAAACTTAAGAAAAGCGATATAATCCTTTCAAAAGATTTTCATAGATGTTTCCCTTCACTCATTCCTGGAAGGAAGGTCTTTTGTTATGGGGGATTATAATTTTGATTTGAGATGAGAAATCTTCTTGAACCATAGATGACTTTCTGAAATGTGTTTCAGCTGGATGCATATTTCCTCTTGTTATAGAGTTTAAAGCTAGAGAACAAACTTAAGAATAAGATGTATTGATATCAACACACGTATTATATAGACATCGACCGATAGTTACAAATTACACAGACGCATATAAACATGTCATCAGCTGTTAAAGCAGGGACTCTTTTTTCCTAATGAAAGACACTGTGTACAACAACAGGGATGATGCACCTTCATATCGACCATTATCATCCGTTCCAGAGAATGCTCCAGGAGAGCACACATGGCCCAGTTTGATGTTCAGTTGACATTATTGTTCAACACAGAGAGGGAGAAAAATGTTCCCTGCCTGAGAAGCAGAGCTGATTGATCCCTCTCTCTTACTTTGTCCACCCAATAGCAAAATGTGAGACAATAAAATCCCTGAGTTATCTTCACCACTCGTGAAGGATTCCTGGTGAGGACTCATTGGAATCTCTTCACTGCTGGAAGCAAAGGTAGTTCAGCCAAATCCAACTGTTCCACAAATAAATCCCAATACCAGCAGCTTGTGTGAGCAGAATAATTTCAAAGGCAGAAGAACATTTTGGACACTATCGTTTACTATTTGTTGTGAGTTCAACTTCCTGAATTTCACATTTTTCTCAAAAATGACCCAGTCCGAGTCCTATACAATTGGTCATAACACTAAACTGGCTACTTTTAAAGTTTTTGTAATCAGTGGAGGAGTGGGACTGGAAAAGGACACAGTGACCCTCTAACATTTATCGGAACGCGAATTAGAAATTCTTATTGGACTGTTTATGTGGGAATTCCCTTTATCAAACATTTGTAGTGCCTGGATGATTGCATTTGGTCAACGTTGTGCTGTATTCAAACATTTGACAGACAAGTTCATGCAGGAAAATTGTATACAGGCAGAAAAGTGCTGCTGAAACCACAATCAGAGCAGCTATGATCTTAGTGTCTTGTGGAACAGTGACAACGTGTCTAATGACCCACTCCTGCTCCTCAGTCCTATGTTCCTATGTTCAATTCAGCCCCTCAAAACTCCTGCACTGGTACTGACGGGGGCATCTTGCTCCAAATACATGGTCCACCGTAACACAGGATCTCATTCATTCCCTCCAGGCTGTCACACATCGTTTGGTGTGGATTGGAAAATGTTACTTCAAAACCCAGGCTGGGTTCGAAAGACAACTCTGGTCTCTTTACAGAGTGTCTCCTCTCTGCATCTTGTGCTTCATTTGTTTGTCATGGTATAGATCCAGATTCACTGTGAATTCAGCCCCAAGACCTCACTAAGAGATGACTCAAAGTACATAGCTCTCTCTGATTGCAACGTTCAATAACAGAACGTGCAGGAAAATTGCAACCATTAACGTTATAATTACAGAATATGGAACAGGATCAGGTAGTTCGGATAATCAAGCCATTGTATACGATCATGACCGATCTGTTGTTCATATTAACTCATCTTTAATGTCCAATTCTTCACATCCTCTCAGCTCTCTTACAGGTCAAAAATTCATCCACCTCCTTTTTAAAATACTTTCAGTGATGTAGCTTCCCTAGCTCTCGAGAAAAGATAATTCCTGACATTCACTACCCTCTGTGAGAGGAAAACACTCCCCACACAGACATTGTCACCTGTTGATATGAACAAGGGGGGAACACAGGGGCTCAGCAAATAGTGAAGAGCCTTGATATCAAGGCAGTATTTGACTGAGAATGTCATTTGAGCTGAATGGGAATCAGGTGTCCCCTCCCCACTGGCTGGGGTCTTTCAGAGCACAAAGGAAGATGCCTGTTTGGGCGCCCGAAAATCTCAGTCCCAGGACATCTCTTCAGGAGATCATCAGGGTAGCTTCCTCAGCATAAACATCTTCAGCTGCTTCATCAATGTCTTTCGCCAACATAAGACCGGAGGTGGGGATGGTCACTGAGGGTTACACAATGTTCAGAACATTTTGTCTCCCATCAGCTCCTGATGCAGCCTGTCTCCGTATTCAGGAAGACCCGGACAGCATTCAGGCTTGTGCTGTTAAAGTGTCGGTAACATTCATGTAACAGTGCTGTCAGACACAGTTAAAAGAGGAGCTCATTCAACATCTCAAGCTGGTTACATACAGAAATGTGGAAGCCATTCAGCTCATCGAAACTACTGAACAAGAAGAGGGGAAGCCCATTCAATACTCCTGCTTGTTCCACAGGAAGAGAAAGGGTCTGGTCAGTACAAGGAGTTATTAAACCGGATCAGGTAGAGTCCAATCAGAGCCTTGAATTTGTTTCATGGGACCTGGAGGAGGCCATTCAGACCCACGAGATTGTTATACATGAACAGGAGGGTGTCACTGATGCTCCATTACAACAAACCAATGGAGCAGAGACTGCACTCATGAATGGCTGTACGAGGTTCCTCGTGGGTCCATCGCCAGTGGAACATCTGCTACTTTAACGTGGTTTGCTAGCAGTGAGGAGGGAAGCCAGATGTATTGTATCAAGTCTCAAAGAGGCATCTTCCATCTCTGAGTAGTCAGATCTATATTCTCCATGGAGGTCAGAAGATGATGGGAATAGTTAACTGTTTTAGAGTGAAGGCATTGTGGCTGCTGTCAGGATTTTGGATAACGTGATGTTTAATGTAGGAGCACACACCAAATGCACTATATTCAAAGTCTGACTCTCTCTCTCTCTCTCTCGCTCTCTCTCTCTCTATCGATATAGGGAGTGGGGATGGGGTGAGGGGAACGTCCTCAGAGGCTCTTGTAACCCGAGTAAAAACAAGCCATTGATTTTATCACCGTATCAATATCTGTTTAGAACATCATGAGAGACTGTCCATTATCCTTTAGTTTCAATGCAATCATCTTTTATTCTCTCACAGCGCTAAAGATTAATCGTCATTCACCCCTCATTTTACCACCATCCCAGGGATTAGTCTGGTGAAAAACCTTTGCACTCTATCTGTGGCAGGACGATTATTTCTTATAAGGGAAAGAAAATCTGTCCACAATTTCCCAATACTGCCTCAACAACACTCTCAGGTTTTATCACAATAATTCCTTTTCCTCACTGAGACATCTCCTTTACTTTCTTGTGGCGTAAGAAGCCTTTCCTTCTAGCTACACTGCCTCTGACCTGGAATTTAAAAGTTCCTTACATCTATATGTGAGCATCAATACAGCCAACACCAGAGGTGCTATGGGAGATGGACATCACACTCAGGGAATAGGCTAAGAAAGAATACACTTGAAATAAGGAATGGTCACCCACCTGAATGGAAATGAGCTGTAGGAATATGGGAAACAGGCAGAGGAAGGGAGTTATCTTTCCTTTTGTTCTTCCCTCACAGGTCAGGCCAGCCTGTTATCCCTATCTTGAAATGAGAGGCTGGTTCAGCTGTTCCACAGGACAGTAAAGAGTAAAACACATTGCTGTGGGTTTGCAGTCACACAGAGACCTGATCAGGGAAGGATGACCCATTGCCTTCACGAAAGGACATGAGGCAAGCAGATGGGCTTTTTATACTTAATGATGATGGTTTCACTTCAAAGCCACCAATTTCATTCATATTAACAGATTATTATGCTGTGGCTCTAGATCATGAGTCAATGACTTGAGCACCATGAATTATCTTCCCGTCAGACAGTTTCTATGAAGAGAACAAGTTAAACATTTCAAGTGTAATTATGTTGTGATTGACATGTGGTTAGAAGGGGCTTGAAACAGGTGATTCCGGATTTAACAGAGGCCCAAATGATGGTTTACTCAGAAGGTGCCCTGTGGCTGAGGAGGAGACGGGGATATCACAAAGGTGATACTGGACAGAATAAGCGAATGGGGGGGATATGGAGATATCGATCTGTTCAGGGCTAGAAGGATTATGAAGTTTTAGAGTTTCTCCTCGCATACTGGTGAGTCATTTGAAAGTAGTAATCTGCTCATTATAATTTCTAAGGAATGGGATTTTTTCATTGGAGCTGAAAACGATGACTTCCACCTTTCCCAATTTCAATAACGTGAACAACAGTTCAGTTTAAACTGCTTTAATAGACAGTTAGAATGACTTACCAGGAACACCAACTATAGCGAGGATGGGATAGTAACCACCTTGAATAACACTCAGTACATCATAGATCCTCCATTCTAATGATACCCAAGGTTTGGAAAGCCAGTAAAGACTAGATGAAAAACTCCTGTCCATGTTGGATCATTCCAGTCTAATGTTCTCAGATTCTGATATCTCCTCCCTGTCTCTTTGGCGCTGCTGATCCCTGTACGGTCGGCAATGTTCCCACTCATACTATGGGATAACACATTGAACTGAATCCTTAATTAATAAAAGAGGCAAGCCCTCCAGTGACACATTTAGGATCCACGGAGACTGACATTATTTCCAGTCACAGAACAAATAGCTGCAGCCAACGCCTTTCAATTCAATATTGTTGAATTAAAATTCAAAATAATGATTAACATTTACACAGTCTGGATTGGATATGCGAGGGTAACTGAGGGAATGAATGTTGAGTCTGGTAGATTAATTGTGTGTAACCATTCAGTCTGCATTGGATATGAAAGTAATGCCAGAGGTTTATCGGAACACCAACATGTTTCTCTGCTTATAAATGGAAACATAGACCCTGTAACTACTGTTGAGGCATGACAATATCAGTAAGAGATTGAGAGAAATTTTATAGGCCATGATCTGGAGACAATATGTACCTAAGACAGTGTGGGGTTACAACAGACAGACAGCATAGATATGTTAACAGAGAATTGTACCTAAGTGACAATGGGGACTCCAGATGATGGAGAATTCAGTGTAGATAAAGCATGATAGTGGAGAAGGCACAGAAGGTCAGGCAGCAACCGAGGAGCAAGAGAGTAAACGTTTCAGGCAGGGCCCTTCTTCAGAACTGCGAAGGAGTCAATGGGCTGAGAGATAAATGGGTGGTGGGGTGAGGCTAGGGGAAAGGTTGGTGATAGGTTGGCGAAGCTAGGAGGTGATAGTGAGAAGTCGGTGGGGAGTTGGAGCGGATAGGTGGGAAGGAAGATGGACAGGTAGTTTCCCACGAGAGGGCGGATCTGAGTCGGAGGGTCGGATCTGGGATCTGGATTGTCGAGGGGAGATTTGCAAATTAGTCAGTTCAATGTTCATGCCATGTGTTTGTCGGCTCCCGAGGCAGAAGATGAGGTGTTCCTGGCGACATCCTGGTATATCTCTTCTGAACTCTCTTCAGCTTAATAATCTCCTTCCAATAACAGAACTGAACACAGTACTGCAAAAGAGGCTTCATCAATGTCCTGCACTATCTCAGCATTACTTCTCAATTGCTAACCCCAAATGTCTGAGCAATGAAGTAGCCTGAAACAGCTTGTCTATAAGTGTCACAAACTTCTGTGAATTCGATCGGCACCTGTGGGTCCCTCTTTTCTACAACACTACCAACGCACTACTATTAATTACATGAGCCCCCGCTTTTTATTTGACAAAAATGCAATACCTCGCATTTATCCATATTAAAGTTGAACTGCCACACCTCAGCCCAGTGAGTGATATTACTGCCCCCTCACCCTCCTGCTTCAGGTTTCAAAGACCCTCCCCTCTCCAGAAGGTCTATATCTCAGGCCTTGAGTTTTCCAAAGATCAAAGCTTGATTTGTTTTGTGCAAGCAGAGGGAGGAGAGGGTAAGGAGAGGCTGGGAAGTAAACTGGTGCCTTGTATCACTTAATCATTTCAGGAAGAGGGAAGCCACATGTCAGAGGTTGGAAACAGTGGCCAGTGTTTTTGGCCAGAAATTGTGCTCTTTCCTATTCTCTGGTGTTCAGTTTTGATATTTATTCGAGATCCCTCCCATTGCAGAGTGTTTCTGCAAGATTTCTTGCTCTAATATTGCAGATTACAGATAATAGCCATTTAAGCTGGAAATCATAGCCAAGCAATTAAAGAAGTTGCTTGGCAGAGCACGTACACTCATCATCTTATAGTTGAGGCTAACACCTTTTATTTATTTAACAATGAAAACTGTTGCCTGTCTTTTTCAGTAATGTTAATCAGAATGTAATAAATCCATATAAAGCTGAAAACTGACACTTAAAATTCTGGGCATGGTTAAAGTCTTGTGTGGTGGATAGCACCCCTGCCCCGGGGCAGAGCTCTGGATTCGACTCCCTTCCATGAACTGTGGTAGTGTCACTTTCTCTGGAACAGATGGTCTCGATTATGTTGTGGGGGTGTGTCATAGTATGTTCAAAGAAAGCTGATGAACAAACACACAGGAGAATCATGTTGCAGCTTTAGGGGCTATTGTTGAGCGGTGGTAGTGTCCTGACCTCTGACCTAAAGGTTCACATCCCACAGAGATTTTTCATTATATGTCTGAGCACGTGGATTAAAATGATTTTTGAAACGTGACTTGATGGAGTCCATGCAAGGACTGCACAAAACACTACATAGGACAAACAGGAAGACAGCTAACGATCCACATCTATGAACACCAACAAGCCACGAAACGACACGACCAGCTATCCTTAGTAGCCACACACACAGATGACAAGCAACATGAGTTCGACTGGAACAACACTACTATTATAGGACAAGCCAAACAGAGAACAGCCAGGGAAATCCTAAATGCATGGCACTCATCCACAGATTCTATCAACAAACACATCAGCTTGGACCCAATATACCGGCCACTGCAGCGGACAGCTGGAACTGACAACCAGAAGCGGCAGAGATAAACCACTATAAATGCTGGAGGAAACATCACAGAAGGGCTTTACAGGAGGCACCCAAGCACTGAGGATGTCACCTAGAGAGGGTACGAAACGTCTGCAACATAAATTCCCAGCTCGGTGAACAGGACCACAACAGATATACACAGAAGCACAGACAAACCAACCTGCACCACTACGTAGTCTTTTGTCAATAAACCGGTGTACACAGAAACACACACACACAACCCTTCACCACCAAGTTGTTTCCTGCTATTGATCAGATATATACAGAAACACACACACACAATCCCCCTCTACAACTCTGTCTCCTGCCATTAAACAGAAATATACAGCAATGGACACACACAACCGTCTAACAACACGCTGTCTCCTGCAATTCAACTGATATATAAATAAAACACACATGTACACAACCATCCATCGCCACCCTGTCTCAAATTATTAAACAGGGATACACAGAAACACATCCACACCAACCCACAACAATATCTGTCTCTTGTTATTAAACAGTTATTGACAGAAACACAAGCACACAACCTTCACCACAAGCCGGTCTCCTGCCATTAAACAGATCTATGCAGAAAAACACACACAACCCTCCATCATCACGCTGTCTCCTTCAATTAACTAGATATACATGGAAACACACACACACAACCCTCCACCAAAACTCTGTTTCCTGCCATTAATCAAATATCCAATGAAACACACAACACAACCCTCCACCACCACGTTGTCTCCCGCTATTAAGCAGTTTTGACAGAGAAGCACACATACGCATACACACACACATAACCCTCCACTAACACCCTAACTACAGTCAACAAACAGATACACACAGAAAAACACACAAAACTCTAAATCACCTTCCTGTCTCCTGCCATGAAACAAATATAACAGAAACACACACACAAAACACTCCATGTCTGCTTTGTGTTCTGTGATTAAACAGAAATACACAGGAACACACACACACACACAATCATCCACGACCACACTGTCTCCTGCCATTAAACAGATATAAACAGAAACACATACATACAACCCTCCACGACCATTCGTTCTCCTGCCATTACACAGAAACACACACACTCACACACACAATGGTCCACCATCACACACTCTCCGGCAATTAAACAGGAATAAGCAGAAACATACACACATCTCGACACCAACCCCCATCTCATGCCATTAACCTGACATACACAGAAACACACACACAACCCTTCACCACCACAGTGTTTTCTGCCATTAAACAGATATGCATGGAAAAACACACACATGCACACACAACCCTTGTCACCCAATTTGTTCCCTGCCATTAAACAGATTTACACAGAAACACACACACACAAAACCCTTCACCAAAACATTGTTTTCTGCCAGTAAACAGATATACACATAAACACACACACACACACAACCCTCCATCGCTGCCCTGCCTCCCACCATTAAACAGAGATATGCAGAAATACATACACACCAACCTGCACCAATATCTGTCTCCTGTTATTAAACAGATATAGACAGAAACACAAGCACACAACCTCCCACCACCACCCTGTCTCCTGCCATAAAACAAATATATGCAGAAACACATGCACAAAACCCTCCACCACACCCGGTTTCCTGCCATTAATCAGATATACACAGAAACACACAAACACAATCCTCCACTAACACCCTGCCACCTGTCAATAACAGATAAACACAGAAATACACACAAGACTAAACGACCTCTGTCTCCTTCCATTAAACAGATATACACAGGAACACGCACACACAAGCCTCCACGATCATCCTGTCTGCTGCCATTACACAGATATACACAGAACCAAACACACACACATACACGCACACTCTCTCTCCAGCGATTAAGCAGGTATAACTAAAACGCACACACATCTCGACACCACCACCCTGTCCCCTGCCATTAAACAGACATACGCAGGAACACACACACACATGCACAACCCTTGACACCCAATTTCTTTCCCGTCATTTAGCAGATATACACAGAAACAAACACACAACCCTCCATGACCACCCTGTCTCCTGCAATTAAACAGATACATACAGAAATTCACACACAAAACTCTAGCAACACCCTGTCTCTGGCAGAAACACTCACTCACCATCTTCCATCACCACACTGTCTCCTGCTATTAAACAGAAATTTACAGAAACATGCAGACAACCCTTCACCACCACCCTGTCTCCTGTCATTAAACAGATAAACACAGGAACATACACACACCACCCTGTCCCCATCATTAAACAGATATGCACTGAAACACACCCACATACCCAACCCTCCACCACCACCCTGTCTCCTGTCAGTAAACTGATATACACAGAAACACAGATCCATACATCGCTCTACCACTACCTTGTCTCCTGTAATTAAACAGATATGCAATGAAACACACACATATCTCTCCACCACCACCCTGTCCCCAGCACTTATACAGACATACACAGAAACACACATGCAACCCTCCATCACCACCCTGTCTCCTGCCACAGAGCAGATATACACAGAAATGCACACACACATCCCTCGAGCACCACCCTGTCTCCTGGCATTAAACAGATATACGCAGAAACACACAAACCTTCCAAGAACATCCTGTCTCCTGCCAGTAAGCACATAGACACAGAAACACAGACACACTACATTCCACTACACTGTCCCTTGCCATTAAATAGATTTACGCCGAAACACACACATCAGCCTCCTCCACCACCGTGTCCTGCAATTAAACCGATATATACAGAAACATACACACATATTTCAAGTACCACCCTGTCTCCTGTCATTAAACAGATATAGACAGAAACACACACACATCCCTCCTCCACCACACTATCTCCTGTCATTAAACAGTTATACACAGAAACACGCACACACACTATCCTCCACCACCAACCTGTCTCCATCCCTTAAATAGATGTATACAGAAACACACTCACACAACAATCCATGAGAACCCTGTCTCCTGCTATTAAACAGGTATACACAGATATACGCACACAACCCTCCATTCACCACCCTGCCTCCTGCTACTAAACAGCTACACACAGAAATACACACACAATCCTCCATCACCATTCTCTCCTGCCATTAAACAGATATACACAGAAACACGCACACATGCAGAACCCTCCACCACCAGCCTGTTTGCTGCCATTAATCAGATAGACACATAACCACACACACCTCCCCAATCACACACTCTCCGGTGATTAAACAGATCTAAACAGAACCCACACATCTCGACACCAACACCCTGACTCCTGCCAGTAAACAGACATACACAGAAACACACACACAACCCTCCACCACCACATTGATTTCTGCCATTAAACAGACATACACAGACACACACACGTACACACACACGTACGTACACACACACAGACACACACACACACGTACGTACACACACACACACACACACACACACACACACACACACACCTCTTCAACAGCAATTTGTTTCCTGTCATTAAGCAATTAAACAGATATTTACAGAAACATATAGACAACCCTCCACCACCACCCGGTCTCTTGTCATTAAACAGATATACACAGAAACACGCACACCCATTCCTCCAACACCACCCTGTCTCCTGTCATTAAACAGAAATGCACTGAAACACACACATCCCTCCACCATCACCGTGTTTCCTGCCTTTAATCAGATAGACACAGGAACACACACTCAAGACACTACACCACCACCAATCTGTCTCCAGCCCTTAAATAGATATTAACAGAAACACACACTCACACAACCCTCCAAGACCACCATGTCTCCTGCCATTGAGCAGATATACACAGAAATGCACACATGCATTACACTCGACCACCTCCCTGTCTCCTGCCATTAAACAGATATACATAGAAACACACATACAACCTTCCACGAACATCCTACCTACGCACAAACCTCCAACACCACCTTGTTCTCTTGCCATTGAGCAGGTATATGCAGAAATACACACACACACAACCCTCGACCACCACCCTTTCTCCTGCCAATATCCAGATATACACAGAAACACACACACAATCCTCCAACACCACCTTGTTCTCCTGCCATTGAGCAGAGATATACAGAAATACACACATACACACAACCCTCCACCACTACCCTGTCTCCAGCTCTTAAACAGATCTACCAGATACACACACACATACACAAACCTCCACGACCACCCTGTCTTCTTCCCATAAACAGATACACACAACAACACAGACACAAATCCCTCCACCACCACCCTGTCTCCTGCAATTAAACATAGATACACAGAAACGCACACACCATCCTCCTCCACCACCCTGTCCCCTGCAAATAAACAGATATAGACAGAAATATGCACGCATACTTTCAGCACCACCCTGTCTCAAGTCATTAATCAGTTATTTACAGAAACACACACAGAACCCTCCAACACCACCCTGTTGTCCTGCCGTTGAGTATATATAAACAGAAATACATGCACACAAACCCTCGACCTCTACCCTGTCTACTGCCATTAAACAGATATACACCGAAACACAGACACATACAGAACTCTCCAAAACCACTCAGTTTCCTGCATTAATCAGCTATACACAGAAACACACACACAACCCTCCACGAACACCAGTCTGTCTCCCGTCATTAAGCAATTAAACAGATATTTACAGAAACATATAGACAACCCTCCAGCACCACCCGGTGTCCTGTCATTAAACAGATATACACCAAAACACGTGCACCCAATTCCTCCAACACCACCTTGTCTCCTGCATTTAAACATATATTCACACAAACACACAGACACACCACCCTCCTCCACCACCCTGTCTCCAGCAATTAAACAGATATATACAGAAACATAAATGCATATCTTCAGCACCACCCTGTCTCCTGCCATTAAACATTCATACATAGAAACACACACGCACACACAACCATTGACCACCAATTTGTTTCCTGTCATTAAGCAGAAACACAACCTCCACAACAATCCTGTCTACATTCATTACACAGTTATATACAGAAACACACACTCACCAACCTCCAAAACCACCCTGTCTCCTGCAATTAAACAGATATTTACAGAAACATGCAAGCAATCCTCCACCACACTGTCTCCTGTCATTGAACAGATATACACAAAAACACACACACACCACCACGACCACTCTCTCGCCTATCATTAAACAGATATACGCAGAAACACACACACACCACCCTCCACCACAACCCTGTCTCCTGCCATTAAACAGATATACATAGAAATACACACACAGCGGCACGAAGGCACATTGTTTTCTTCCATTTAGCAGATATGTGCAGGTAAACATGCACAACCATCAACCGCCATCACGTCTCCTGCCATGAAACAGATGTACTCAGAAACAAACACATACCAGCCTCCACCACCAGCCTGTCTCCTGCAATTAAACAGATAAAAACAGAAACACACACATAGAGAACCCTCCACCACCACCCTGTTTGCTTCCATAAATCAATTATACACAGAAACACACACACAACCTTCCACTACCATCCTGTCTCCTGCAATTAAACAGATATACACAGAAACACGCACACACGGCATTACACCACCAAGTTGTTTTCTACCATCGATCAGATGTACCCAGAAACACACACAACCCTCCACTCCGACCCTGTCACCCGCTATTAAACCGATGTATGCAGAAACACACACACACACACAACCCTCCACCACCACCTTATTTCCTGCCATTAAGCAGATTTTCACACAAACACACATACTATACTCCACCACCACCCTGTATCCTGCTATTAAACAGGTATACACAGAAACACACACCTAAACCTCCATCACCAGCCTGTCTCCAGCCAGTAAACAGATATACACAGAAACACATACAACCTTCCACGAACACCCTGCCTCCTGACCTTAAACAGATATACGCAGAAACACACATACATACACAACCCTCCACCCCCACCCTGACTCCTGCCAGTAAGCACATAGATATAGAAACAAGTACAGTCTACCCTCCACCACCACCCTGTCTCCTACCAGTAAGCACATAGACACAGAAACTCAGAAAATATGCTCTCCACGACCACCCTGCCCCCTGCCATGAAACAGATATACGCAGAAACTGACAAACGCACACAAGCACACGCAACACTCCATGAACACCCTGCCTCCAGCCATTGGTCAGATATACACAAACACACACACACACACGAAACTGTCTCGTTTCATTAACCACATATACACAGAAACACACAGAAACACACACACACACACACACACACACTCACTCAAACCTTCTTGACCACCCTGTCTCCTGTCATCAAACAGTTATACACTTCCACGAAATTTACAGCTCGGGGAACGGCAGTTACGATGCGATTTGGCAAGATTTAGGAAGCGTAGGATGGGGAAGGAATCTGCAGGGGATGGGCATATCAGGAATGTGGAGCTTATTCAAGGGAAACCTCCTGAGTGTCCTAGATAAGTATGTACCTGTCAACAGGCTCTCCCTGTAGAGCGCGGAAGCCGTGGTTTATGAAGGATGTGGAATCTCTGGTCAAGAGGAAGAGGGAGGCTTATGTTAGGATGAGATGTGGAAACTCAGAGCCAGGAGGAGACATGAGAAGCTGTTGGCGGATAGGATCAGGGTAAACCCTAAGGACTTCTATAGGTATTTAAGGAATAAAAGAATGACAAGAGCAAGATAAGGTCCAATCAAGGATATTAATGGGAAATTGTGTGTGGAGTCAGAGGAGATAGGGGAAGCATTAAATTAATATTTTTCGACGGTATTCACTCTAGAAAACGATAATTTTGCCAAGGAGAAACTGAGATCCAGGGAACTAGACTAGGTGGGATTATACTCGATACTCTGACCAATAAAGGAAAGCATACCAAACGCCTTCTTCACTATCTTATCTACCTGAGACTCCACTATCAAGGAACTATGAACCTGCACTCCAAGGTCTCTTTGTTCAGCAACACTCCCTAGGAACTTACCATTAAGTGCATAAATCCTGTGAGGATTTGCTTTTCCAAAATGAAGCACCTCACATTTATCTAAATTAATCTCCATCTGCCATTCCTCACTGCATTGACCCATCTGATAAACAGGAGACATTGAGGTCTGCAGCTTCTGGCGATTAGAGTTGAGAGTGTAGTGCTGGAAAAGCACAGCAGGTAAGGCAGCATCCGAGAAGCAGGGAAGTAACGTTTCGGGCAGGAGCCCTGCATCAGGAAAGAGGCTGGGAGACTTGGGGGTGGAGAGATAAATGGGAAGGGGGTGAGATTTGGGTGAAGGTAGCTGAGAGTGCAATAGGTGTTTGGAGATGGGGTAAGAGTTCAAGGTCAAAGAGGAGGGTGGAGCAGATTGGTGGGAAGGAAGATTGACAGGTGGGACAGGTCATAAGGATGGTGCTGAGCTGGAAGGTTGGAACTGCGGTAAGTGGGGAAGGGGAAATGAGGAAACTGGTGAAGTCCACATTGATGCCATGGGGTTGAAGGGTCCCAAGGCAAAAGAAAAGGCGTTCTTCCTCCAGGCGTCGGGTGGTGAGGGAATGGCGGTTGGAGGAGGCCCAGGACCAGCATGTTTTCGGCAGAGTGGGTGGGGGAGTTGAAATGTTTGGCAACAAGTCGTTGGGTTGATTTTCAGGTATCCTGGAGACTTTTTGTGGAGACTCTCGTACATTGAGGACATGGGACAACTTCTCACAGAGCAGGTTAGAGAACACCTCCGGACACTGGCACCACTCAAACCCACCACCCTGTTGGGCAGGGTTCGAACGTGTGTGGGCAAGCCCCAATGGATTTCTAACCCACCGCCTAAACCACACGCCTACAACTACATGCTTACAGAGGTTACAGAGCTAAGGAGGATTGTAGGGACTGGAAGAGGTTTCACAGTTTATGAGTGCAGTGGGGACTGGAGGAAAATACCAAAATAGGGAGGGTTTACGTTTGAAGGATTCTGCAGAAAGATTTTACAGGGTTACTGCAGGATTCTTGACAGTGAGGAGTAGCAGAAATATCTTGGGTCAATGTCCAGGGATCCTTCACAGTTGCGAACCACGTTGTTAGGGTTGTTAAGAAAGCCAATGATGTGTCGGCTTTCGTTTGCAGGGGCCTTGAGTTTAAGAGCTGTGAGGTTATGTTGCAGCTCGATACATCCTGTTGTTAGACCACAATTAGAATATCGTGTTCAGTTCTGTTTGCCTCATTACAGGAAAAATGTGGAAGTTTTGGAGAGGTTGCAGAGGAGATTTATCAGGATGTTACCTGGTCTGGAGGGGAGGCCTAACGAAGAAAGGTTGAGGAATCCTGGGCTTTTAATTTTGGAATGAAAAAGGATGAGAAGTGACTTGATAGAGGTACGAGATTATGAGAGGCAGACATAAGGTGGGTGGCCTGAGATTTTTCCCAGTGCGAAAATGGCTATAACTAGGAGGCAGAATTGTAAGGTAATTGGAGGAAGGTTGAGGGGAGATGTCAGAGGTAGCTTCTTTACACAGAGTGTGGTGGGTGAGTGGAATGTATTGCCAGTGTGGGTGGTAGAGTCAGATACATTAGGGACATTTAAGTAATATTTAGATAGACACATGAATGATAGCAAAATGAATTTCTCAAAATGGAGACCTGTGACCAATGGTGTTCCACAGGGATCCATGCTGGGACCACTGTTGCTTGTGATACATATCAATAATTTGGTGGAAGGTATTGGTTCCTTGATTAGCAGGTTGCAGATGAGACTAAGATTGGTGGAGTAGCAGATAGAGAAGGGGACTGTCAGAGAACACAGCAGAATATAGATAGTTTGGAGAGGCGGGCTGGGAAATGGCAGATGGAGTTCAATCCAGACAAATGCGAGGTGATGCATTTCGGATGATCTAATTGGAAAGTGAACTATACAGTAAATGGAAAAGTCCTGGGGGAAATTGATGTACACTGAGATCTGGGTATTCAGGCCCATTGCTCTTTAAACGTGGCAACGCAGGACAGTAAATTGGTCACGGCGGCATATGGCATGCTTTCCTTTATTCGAAGGGGTATCGTGTACAAAAGTTGGCAGGTCACGTTACAGTTGTATATGACTTTGATTGGTCACATTTATAATATTACATACAGTTTTGGTCGCCACATTACCAAAAGGAGGTGCATGCTTTGGAGAGAGTGCAGAGGATGTTCACCAGGAAGTTGCCTGGTATAGAGGGCGCTAACAATAAGGAGAGATTGAATATTTTCGGATTATTTTCATTAGAAAGATGAAGGTTTACTGGGGACCTGATTGAGGTCTGCAAAATCATGTGAGGTATAGACAGGATGGATAGCAAGAAGCTTTTTTCCCCAGAGTGCGGAACTCAATTACTAGGGGTCATGAGTTCAAAGCGAGAGGGGAAAGGTTTAGGGCAGATAGGCTGGAAAGATCTTTATGCAGAGGGTGATGGGGACAGGGGACGCGTGGCCAGCAGAGGTGGTACAGGCGGGAACGATAATGTCACTTAAGATGTATCCAGACAGATGCATGAATGGGGAGGGAGCAAAGGGGTACATATCCTCACAAAATAGGCGACAGGTTTCGACAGAGGATCTGGATTGGTGGAGGCTTAGAGGACTGTAGAGCCTGTTCCTGTACTGTGATTTTCTTTGTTCCTTGAATGGTTTGCAGGTAAGATTGATCTTAGAGACGGATAAAAGATGGACACAATATTGAGGGCTGAAGGGCCTGTACTATGCTGTACTGTTCTATGTTCTAAATAGGGAGGGTTACAATGACAGGAAGAGGTTTTGGGAGGCTAGAAAGGATGGTATCTGAATCAATAGATACATTAGGGAGGTTTACGAGGATTGTCCGCGGTAACAGAGACAGCAATGGTCTGATCTGGTGCAGACGACCCCGGGACTGGGAGGGTGGTGGGGACTGGAGGTGGTTTCACAGGGAGGGAAGACGATAGAGCCACAGGGTGTTACAGAAATTTGGAGAGCTGTAGGGTCTGCAGGAGATCGTGGAGATGGGGATGTTGGGAGGGATTGGCAGTTTACAGGGAGAAGGAAGTTGGTAGGATGGAGCGGTTTACACAGACAGGGAGAGTTTTCGGTGAATGGAGCAGATGACAGACATAAAGTGGGTTGTACAGACTGGAGGACCAAACAGAGATATGGAGGGTAGTCGTGACTGAAGATGTATATTCCTTCTGCAGATTATTTAGATATGAAGGGTGTGGACACTGACAGATATTGCAGAAGGGCAGTAACTTTGGTTGGAGACAGTTTCACAGATAAGGGAGCATTTGTAACCTTCTCCAGTTTGGTAAAAGTGGGAAGGGTTGTATGGGAGGGTGACATTTACACAGGTAGGGGTGTAAGAGTTGGAGAAGGTTATGGAGATGAGTAACTGGATGGAGATACAGGAGGAGTTCACATTGATAGGTTGTGTGTTAGCGATGGGATGACGTTACACAGATAGTGAGTCTTGTCAGAACTGTATCGAGAGAATCATAGGCTTTCAGTGGATTCTCCAGATGGGGAGTGGTGAAGGGACCTGTGAGGATTGTAAAGTCTCCACCGAGTAATCGTGTCTTTAGGACTGGAAGAGATTACGTAGATACAGACACATTGAAGACAATATGTGCCTCCTTCTTTTTATTGAACAGAGCGTCAATATCCCCCATCAGACAGGGATCCCTAAACCTGCCAGCTTTTCCCTTCACTCAATCAGAGACATATTGGATTCTTGAGATCACACTTTTGCCAGTCATTCCTTTTCTTTCACACAGACTCACCCAGTTGATGGGAGCATGATGTGGTGGAGCCGGTGTTGGACTGGGATGAACAACCTTAAAAATCTCACAAAACCAGCTTACAGTCCAAAATGTGTATTTGGAAGCTCTAGATGTCAGAGCTCTGCTTCATCAGGTGGAGCACAATCGTAAGGCACAGAATTATACCAACAGGATAGCAGGGTCATGGAATGTAATACCAAACACATTTAGTTTCAGTTTTCATCTTTAAGAATGATTACCTGCACTTCAAAACCTGGTGCTTCGAAATAAACCTGTTGGACTATAACCTGGTGTTGTGTGATTTTTAATTCACCCAATCAACCTCTGCTCGATCCTGCCAAATGGCCCCAAAAGTGGCCCTACTCCAGTTTAAGACCTTAATATATGGACCTGCCTGAGTTTTGTCAATAACTATGTTAAACTAAGACAGCTGTGGTCACTGGACATAAAGTGCTCTCCGACTGCCAATTCAGTCACTTGCCCGACCCCGTTTTCTGAGGGGAGATCTCGTTTGAAGCCGCCTGAGTAGAGTGCAGCCATCTACATATTGATCTTGGAATCTTTCTTGGACACATTTGACAACTTACACCCCATATGGGCCTTTTACACACTGGGTGGTCCAGTCAATACAGGGGAAGTTAAAATCTCCAACTAATACTGACCTATTATTTCTTTTGGTACCTGCAATCTCTCTTCACATCTGCTCCTCTAGTACCCGTTGGCTATTTGGGGGTCCAGAACAATATCCCAGCAGACTGACCATCCTTTTTTAGTTTGTAATTTCTTAACATATGGCCTCATTTGATCACCCCGAAAGAGTATCCTAACTAAGCACTGTTGTTATGTCCTCCCTTATCAAAAGGACAACTCCCCTCCTCACTTACTTGTCCTTCTGTCCCGTCTGTAGCTTCTGTATCCTGGAACACTGAGCTGCCAGTCCTGCCCTTCGCTCAGCCATGTTTCTTTTATGTCTATAATATCCAAGTACCCGTAGCCAATCCATGCTCTGAGCGCATCTGCCTTACCAGTCAGGCCTTGGGCATTGAAATAAATGCGCGTTAAATCAAAAGTCTTTTCCCTCCCTTGACTGTGCCCCTCGATATCCTGGATAGAAAACTTGCTCTTGAAGGTTGATGCATTTTTCACTTGGCTGGTCAATGGGCCTTCTCTTACTCAGAGTCCAAAGCCCTGCCAAACTAGTTTAAACCCACTGCGATAAAACAAGTAAATCACCCCCAGGGATACTGATGTCCCTCCGGTTCAAGTCAAACCCGCCCCCCCTTGTTCTGGTAAAGGAGGAGATTGCTGGAACCCTCGTGGATATATTTAATAATTTCCTGGCTACGGGTGAAGTGCAGAATGACTGGAGGATAACTAACGTGGTTCCTTTATTCAGAAAGGGAAGCAGGGATAGGCCAGGTAATTACAGAGCAGATATTCTGACAGCAGGGAGAGGGAACTTATTGGACACAATTCTGAGGGACTGAATGAATCAGCATTTGGAAAGGTAGAAATCGATTATGGATACTCACCACGGATTTGGTAGAGAAAGATCCTCTCCCAAATTCAGCTGAGATTTTTGTTTGAAATTATGATTGAGGATTTTGATGAGGGCAGTGCAGAAGATGTGTGTTACATGGAATTCATTAAGGCATTTGACAAGGTCCCACATGGAACGCTGGTCCAACAGACCAATGGGATCCAAGGCAATTTGGCAACCTGGATGCACAACGGTGGAGGGTAAGTTTTGTGTTTGAAATTCTTTCAAAAGCGGGTGTACCACAGGGATCTGGGCAGCAACCATTGCTGGTTATTATAGAACATAGAATATAGAAAGGTACAGCACAGAACAGGCCCTTAGGCCCACGAAGTTGTGCCGAGTCTTAATCCTAATGTAAAATATAGTAACTTAACCTATGCACCCCCAACTCTTTCCTATCCATGTGCTTGTCCAGCAGTCGCGAAAGTGTCCCCAATGACTCTCCTTCCACCACCTCAGCTGGCAACACATTCCATGCATTCACAACTCTCTGCGTAAAGAACCTACCTCTGATGTCTCCATTATACCTTCCTCCTAATATCTTCAAACGATGACTTCTCGTACCAGTCAATCCTGCCCTGGGGAAAAGTCTCTGGCTATTGACTCGATCTATTACTCTAATTATTTTGAACAGTATTATGTACATTAATAACTCGATGTGAAAGCACAAGGTATCATTTGTAAGTTTGCAGATGACATAAAAGGTGAGGCTGTTGTCCACCGTGAGGGGGATGGTCTCAGGCTACAATCTGAAGGTTGAGGCCAGAACAGGTGGTGAGAGAGGAGGGGTATTGGAGTTTCTGATCAGTGAAAACATTACAGCATTAATGAGACAGGATATTCCTGGGGATCACCCAGTGAAGATATAATGGTGCAACGGAGAAATGAGAATGGGTTATCAGTTTGGTATGACTGTAATACAGGCCCCCAACAGTCAGCGAGAATTTGAGCAGCAAATATGACGGGAGATCTCAGAGATCTGTAAGAATGATAGGATTGTAATGGTCAGGGATTTTAACTTTACAAACCTAGACTCGGACTGCTGGAGTGTTCAGAGCTTCGATGCGAGGAATTTGTTCGGCATGTACAAGAAAGCTGTCCCAGTCCAAATGTAAATGGTCGGACTGCAGGAAGAGGTAAAACCTGACCTCGCCTTGGGAAACAAAGTAGTGAAAGGGACTGAGTTGTTAGTGGGGCAACACTTTGGCAAAGTGATCACAGTCGTATTAGTTGGAGAATAGCGATGGAAAAGGAAAAACCTGGTCCACAAGTTAAAGATCAAAAGTGGCCTTTCCTCAATCCAGATGTTATTAGTCAAGAGCTTTTATCAATTGATTGTGGAGGCTATGTGCAAGTAAAGGGACGTCAGGCAGGTGGGAAGCTTTCAAAAGGGAGTTAAAATGAGAGTTCAGAGCCATCATATTCCTGTTAGTGTCAATGACAATGCTGACACACGTAGGAAACTCTAGATGACTGGGGGTATTGAGGTTCTGCTCAACAAAAAGGGGACACATGTCACATATAGCCAGCTGGATTAAGGGAATCCATCGAAGAACATTGTGGGTGGAGTAATTCACTTAAAGGGAAATTAGGAGGGCACAAAGGGGACAACAAAAAGGGTTGGCAGATCAGGCTGAGGAAAATCCAAAGAGATTCTACAAGTATATTAACAATAGAAGATTAACTAGGGGCAGAGTATGGCTCCTTGAAGATGAATGGGGCCATCCAAGTGTGGAACCACAGGAGATGGGTGAAATCCTAACCAAAAATATCATGTTTGAAATTGCTGTGGAGAAAGACAAGGGGATGTCAGGGAAATAAACAGTGATGTCTTCACAAGACCCCACATAATAGGAGGTACTGGAGGTTTTTAAAAGCATATAAGGGAGACAATTCCATGGGAACTAATCAAGCACATCCCAGGATATTGTGCGAAGCTCAGGAAGACATTGTGTGTCCCATAAAGAGATTTTTCTATCACTGACAGCCACGGGTGATGACCAGGGAGCCTGGAGGGGCTAATGTTGTGCCAGTGTTTAGGAAAAGCTACGAGGGAAAGCCATGGAGATAAACACCAATTAGCTTGATGTCAGTGGCACGTACATTGTTGGAAGTGATCCTGCGGGACATGAGTTACATGCATTTACAACGGCAATGATTGATTACGGACAGTCAGCACAGCTTTGGAGTACTGCATAGAATTCTGATCATCCGGATTGAAGAAGTATTTCCTGAAACTGTAAATGGAACAAATATTGTAGAAGATGTTACTGATACTGGAGGGTTTGACAGAATCGGAGAGGCTGGATATGCTGGAAAGCAACGTAGGGGGATGAGATAGATTTGGCAGATAAGGCTAAGGAAAATGCAAATATTTTTCTACCGCATACAACTGCACAAAAACAACTGGACAGACACTAGGACTCCTCAAAAATCAGTGAGGCCATCCAATTGTAGACACACAGGAGATAGGCAAGGGCCTAAATGAGCATTTCATGTCAGAACGTACTGCGGACAAAGACTAGGAAACAAAGGGAAGAAACAGTGATGGCTTGTAAAGAGTCCCCGTTTCAGAAGAGGTGTTGCTGGAGGTCTCAGAACACAAATGTAGAGAAAGCCCTAGATCCTGAACAAATGTATCCCAGAACATTGTGGCAAAGTAGTGGCAGGGACAGGAGCAGAAATATTTATATCATTGTCTTTCGCATTTCCATTGGTGGAGGTGGCTGAGGGGTGACCTTATAGAGGTTTAGAAAACCATAAGGGTTGCAGGTAAGTTGATTAGACAAGGTCTTTACCCCAGGGTAGTGGAGTCCATAACTAGATGGGATTGAACTGCAGAAAGAGAAGGTGTTAGGAATTCTGGAAAGTGTAACAATCGGTAAGTCCACTAGGTCAGATGGGATTTATCCTTGGCTGCTCTGGGAAGCCAGGAAGAAGATTGCCGAGACTTTGGCTTTGATCTTTATGTCGTTATTGTCTACGGGAATAGTGCCAGAAGGCTGGAGGACAACAAATGTTGTCCCCTTGTCCGTAAAAGGGAATAGAGACAACCTTGGTAATTATAGACCTGTGAGCCTTACTTTCATTCAGGGTAAAGTGTTGGGAAGGCTTGTAAAAGAGGCTAGCATTTATAACCATCTGGAGATAAATAAGTTGATGACGGATAGTAAGCACAGTTTTGTGAAGGGTCGGTCATGCCTCACAAACATTATTGACTTCTTTGAGGTGACCAAACAGGTGGATGTGGGTAAAGCAGATCTTGGTAGTGCAGATGAGCAGAGAGATCCCTGTGTTCATGTACATAGATCCTTGAAAGTTGCCACCCAATTTGATAGGGTTGTTAAAAAGGCATTCAGCATGTGAGCTTTTATTGGTACAGGGATGGAGTTTCAGAACCATGAGATAATGCTGCAGTTGTACAGAACTCTGGTGCAGCCACATCTGGAGAGTTGCCTCTGGTTCAGATCACTGCATTAGATGAAGGATGTGAAAGATTTGGAAAATGTTCCAAGGAGATTTACTAGGATGTTACCTGGTACGGAGGGACGAAGTTCATAACCTCCAGTTATGAGGAAGGCTGAGGGACTTGAATCTGTTTTTGTTCGAGAGAAGACATGTGAGGCCAATTGATTGAGACATACAAGATAATCAGAGGGTGAGATGGGTTGGACAGTGAGAGCCTTTTCCGGCGGAAGGCGATGCCTAGCACGAGGGGAGATAGCTTTAAATTGAGCTAGATATTAATATTATTAATTAATAGATATGGAACAGATGCCAGTGGTACTCAGAATAGTCACGGAATGGAATGCATTGCCTGCAACAGTAGTAGACTCACCAACCTTAAGGGTATTTAAACGGTCGTTGGATAGGCATGTGGTGGAGAATGGATTAGGGAAGTATAATGGACTTCAGATTGGTTCCACAGGTTGGCGCAACATTGACGGCCGATGGGCCTGTACCACGTTGCTATGTTCTATGTTCTATGTTCTGTGTTCTAGAGGGCATAATTATGAGATGGGAGAGAAAAAACTTAAAAGGGTTTGGAGGAAAAAAATCCAAACAGAGGATGGTGCAGGTAGAGAATGAACTTCCAGGGGACGTGGTAGAGAAAAGCACAATAAGAACTTGGGAAAGACATTTGGGCAGGTACATGGAGAGGAGAAGGTTTGAAGGGATATGGATCAAATGCAGGGAAATGCGACTCGTTCAGGAACTCTGGACAGCGTGGACTAGTTGGACCAAAGAACCGTTTCTGTGCAGCATGGCTCTACCTCCAGTTATTGGCATGTTGTAGACACTGGTGAAAGTTACAGATATAGGGTTTTTATTCTGGAATGCAGTACGTTTCAAATATGTGGAGGGACTATTGGGAAAGGAGGAGGTTACAGGGACAGGAAATGTTATTGGAGTTAAAAATTATTAAAGACGCTGGTCCACAAGACTTGCCACAGATACAATGTTGCGGATTAGTGAGTCTCAGAACAACAGAATTGACGGTAGGGGCAGTGATTGAGCCTGGGGTGTGCCTGTACTATATTCCCCCTCCAGCACTGTATCTATGTCATCTTTTGTTAGCCGATGTTTGGAGCTCTCTCATTCCTCTCTTCTCTGTTCACTGTGAGTGATCTTACCTCACTGCAGGATTGATTGAAGACTCCAGGTCTCCCTGCCCTTTGTCTCTCTGGCTGACCAACCATATTCAATGTGGTGATGGACGAGACATCCAGTAGTTGGGAAGTCTATTGAGTCAGGAAATTCCTGAGTACCGACAGGAGGCAGAGAAATAGACAGAATGGGAAATTAGACTGATGCAGTGAGGGTTACACAGGGAGAATAGCACCGAGTCCCAGAGAGATCTGGAAAATCCCAGTCTCCATCCCCGGCCTGTGCTGTTGCGGCTCTCTGGATTGGAGGATTCTGTTAGCTCAGGATCTGGAGTAGCTGCAAAAGCGAGAGACACTGACAGAGGCAGCAATTAGACCCTCTCAGTGAGAGACTGAGTGATATTAGCAGAGTGCAGGAAGATTTCATAATGAAACAATTATGTTGGAAGAACAGGTTTAGGTTCCTGATGCACTGGTATCAGTGCTCAGCAATGAGCAACCTTTGAGCACGTGAAGTAATGGCCGAGTGGTATTATTGCTAGAGCATGTATCCAAAACATCACCCAATGTTCACTGGAAACAGGTTTGAATCCCACCATCAGAAGTGGTGGAATTTGCAGTCAATACTTTTTTAAGATTGCAATTAACAATCCATTAATAAGTACGAAACTATTGCTGATGTCCAAAATAACGTTGGTTAATCAAAAAGACACTTGGGGACATCTGCCCATCCTCATGTGGTCTGCACGACATACTCACAGCAAAGTGTTTGCCTCTCAATTGCCCTCTGAAATGGCCGAGCAAGTTACTCCACTCAAGGGCAGCTAGGGCTGAGCAAGAAAGGCTGGTCAGCCAGAGACACCCACATCCCATACCCGATTTAAAATATAATCCATTAGGATGGTCCCACTGGAACCGTGCTGGGACCAGTGTCCTGGGCAATCATGTTAATAAGCTTATGGACAGGGCTTTAAACTGACAGAGCGGATGCAGGGACAGGGTTCAGGTGAAAGGAGCTTTCCAAATCCAAAGAGAAAGGTGAGCATCGGAACAACACAGTCATATGGCTGAAGATAAGCAGAAAGGAACAGGAAGGGACAGAGTTTAACTAAAACTGTACATAAGGGAATAGATTTGTGACAGGAAATTGTAGGAAACATATAATATGTTTTTTTTGGAATGGACAAAGTCTCTAAATAAGATAGATGGATTTGTGACAGAGATAAAAGAGAGTTAGACACCAGGGTGACGTGGTTACAGGATGAACAAAAGGTGGGCATAAATATTCAATGATTTGCAACCTTGCAGAAATTCAGGCAAAAATGGACATCGCTATCAATAATGGATACCAAAGGCATTACAGAGAAAGCATTTGGCTGCAGATCATGAAGTAAAGTCAGTCTGAATGTAAACTCAGGCTATTACTTGCCAAGGTCACAAGCAGCAGAACAGTTTTCGGCCAGCAAACAGCATTTCATTGCATATCGCTGCATTAAACAGGAACTCATTGGAATTTTTAATAAAGGCATAATTACAATTCAGTGAAACTTCAAAATTCGTATAATCTGGGTCAATCACGCTGAAAACAGTGATATTGGAAGGGGAGTTTGGACAATTGTTTTCAGTGTTTCTTTGAATAACAAATAGTTACAGCCCTAGCCAGTTGCACAATATCAGATTGACCGTTGTGTGATGAAACTTAGTGAATGAGAAATGTCACCTGGAGAGATCCTCCGGGAAATTGTGATAAAGTGCAGTTTAAAGCAATATAAAATGTTAAAGTGAATCACAGAAAGGACAAACTACAATTAAAAACAAAAACAGCCAATTACATGAGTTTAAGAGGAGAACTGACCAAGGTAAATAGGCTAAAAAGACTGAAACGTGTGTGTAAATGAACAGTGGAAAACATTTGAATGAACTTTGTAAAACACTCAAGAAAAGGACATTCCATTGAAACAGACACAACCTCAATGAGAAACCCACACCTGTCCCTCACTCAGAACAAAATCGAGTATGAGGTTGAGAAGATCACCAAAAAGTATTTAAAATCCAGAAGTGAGAGAGGGTTTTTGGAGTAAGAGTTAAAGGGATTGCAAAGGGTTTGCTAGCAGGAGGGGGTCAGTGGGAAAGTGAATCATTGTCAGGGTTGAATGACACGTTAGGAGCATGGAAGGGGAAGATGCTGGAGGTGGTCAGAATGTTACAGAGAGTGGTCATGGCCTGAACAGTATTACAAAGCCAGTACGGACTGCTGCAGCTGGAGGGGTGTGTAGAGGTAGGGAGGGATATATGTATTTGCATAAATTCATTCATGAGATGTGGTTGTCACTGCCTGGACTAACATTCTTTGACCACACTGCTAATTACCCAGAGGGCTCCTCAGAGCCAGCCATATTGCTGTGGATTTGGAGTCAAATGTTGGCCAGACCAGGTTACAATATTTGATGTCCTTGCCGAAAGCAGGTAAGTTAACCATATGAGTACTTCCTACTGATCAGCAATGCTTTTATTGTGACCTCACCAATGTCTTGTACAGATACAACATGACATCCCAACTCCTACTCTCAATGCTCTGCCCAATGAAGGTAAGCATCCCAAACGCCAGCCTGTTTGCTTGTGACGCAACTTCCAAAGAACTGTGTACTTGCGTCCCTACGTCACTGATTGACAACACTACCCAGGGCCCGAACATTAACTGTACAAGCCCCACCCTGGTTTGTTTCACCAAAATGGAACACCTCACAGATATATAATTAAACTCCACCTGCTATTCTTCAGCCCACTATCCCAGCAGTACTGTTCATCCTGTTGTATCATAGATAACCTTCTCCACTAACCACTTTGTCACCATTTTCAGTGTCACCCAAGAAGCTTACTTACCAGGAAACCAATAGTCCCATCCAAACCATTTATCCAAATGACCAACAACAGTGGACCCACTACACCGCTGGTCACATGCCTCCAGTCAGAAAAACAACATGTCTCCCGTCACCCTCTGTCTACAACCATCAAGCAAATTTTGTATCCTGTTCACTAGCTCCTTCTGAATGCCATATCCTTTTACACTGATCTGAGCTTATTACCCACTTTACCACACGGAACATAGAACACAGAACAGTACAGCACAGGACCCTTTGGCCATGACGCCATGCCAACCTTTCAACCAACTGTAAGATCAAACTAATCTACATACCAGTCATTTTACTATCATTCATGTGCCTACCAAAGAGACTATTAAATGTCCCAAAAGTATCTAATTTTACTACCACCGTTGTCTATGCATTCCAACCACATACCATTCTCTATCCTTTTGTCCATCCTCTATTGACCTTAAAATTATACCCCCTTGTAACAGCCATTTAAGCAATAGGAGAAAAAAATCTCTCATTGTTCATTCTCTCTGTGCCTCTCATCATCTTGTTCAGCACTACCAAGTCGCCTCGCCCCTTTCTTCACTCCAATGAGAAAAGCCTTAGCTCCCTCAAACGTTCTCCATAAGAAATGCCCTCCATTCCAGGCAGCATCCTGGTAAATCTCCTGTGTATGCTCACTAAAACTTGCACATCCTTCCTGTAAAGAAGGAACCAGAACTGAACACAATATTCCAAGTGTGGTCTCACCAGGCTGCTATGAAGATGCAGTTAAACCTCATGGTTCTTAAAATCAATCCACTTGCTCAGGAAAGCCAACACAACATATGCCTTTTTAACAACTCTATCAATGTGCGTGGCAACTTTGAAGGATCTATGAACATGGACCCCATGATCTCTCTGTTCTTCCACACTACCAAGTATTCTGCCTTTTACCCTGTATTCTGCATTCAAATGCAATCTTCCAGAATGAATCACTTCACACTTTTCCAGATTGAACTCCATGTGCCACTTCTAGCCCAGCTCTGCGTCCTGTCAATATCCCGTTGCAACCTACAACAGCCCTCCACATTACCCACCACTTCACCAACCTTCATTGACAAACTTACTAACCCACTCTCAAACTTCCACATGCACGTCATTTATAAAAATCACAAAGAACAGGGTCCCAGAGCTGATTGTTACAGAACACCACTGGTCACTGAGCTCCAGGCTCAATACTGTCCATCTGCTGCCATACTCTGTCTTCTCTAGGCCATCCAATCCTGCATCCAGACAGATAGATTTCCCTGTTTCCCATGCCTCCTCATTTTCTGAATGAGCCATCAACGTATTCTGTCATATCCTCAAAGGATTCAATAAGGTTTCTGAGGCATGACCTGCCCCTCACAAACCCATGCTGACTGTCTCTAAATTAACTATGGTTTTCCAAGTAGTCATATATCCTGTCTTTAGCGTCCTCTCCAATAATCTGCACTTCCCAGACATAAGACTATATCTGTAATTCCCAGGATTCTACCTCCGTAACATTGCTCGGACTTTACAAATCTTCTCTCCTCTGCCATGTTCCCCAGAGGGGCACTGGAGGGTGGCGGGGGTTACAGAAATAAGGACGAATATCAGGACAGGAGGATTTTGCAGACATTAGTAGGTTTGCAGTTTCAAAAGGAGGTTTCAGTAATTATGAGGTTTCATGGTGATGAAGGCATTTGAGGAGGGAGGGAGGGAGGGAGTACTGTAGGGAATTAAGAGGTTTCACAGTTTGGGTGTTTGTTAGGGCTGCAAGTGGTTACTGAGTTGGGGAGGGTGTAAGCACTCGTGGATACTACAGAAAGATGTGATTTTGGTTGCAATGCATGAAGAGGATTCAGGAAGCTGGAGAGTATGGGATCTGAACAAGGTTACACAAATAGGAAGAGTTTTCAGTAGTGGAGGTGTTTACAGAGATATCAATGGTCTGATATGGAGCAGAGGACCCAGACTGGGAGGGACGTGGGGACCGGAGGTGGTTTCAGAGGGTGGGAGGACCATAGACCCACAGGAGGTTACAGAAATGTGGAGGGCTACAGGGATGTCAGTGGTTCATGAAGTTTGGAAATTTGGGAAGGATGGAGGCGTTTACAGGGATAACGATGTTTGTAGGACAGGGCTGGATCACAGACAGGGAGTGTTTTAGGGCGCTGAGCAGATTACAGAGATAAAGATGTTTGTATCGACTGGACGAACAAACAGAGATATGCAGGGTAGTCATGACTGAAGATGATTATAGATATAGGAAGGCTTAGGTTCTGCAGGTTGTTTCGACATGGAGGATGTGGAATCTGGAATATTTTTCAGAGATTGGTGCAGGAAGTTTGGTTGGAGACAGTTTCACAGATAAGGGAGCACAGCACTAACAGGAGGAGGTTGTAGAGGAGGGTGGTGTTTACACAGATGGGGGTATAAGAGCTGGACAAGGTTATGGAGGTGGGTAGATGGTGGAGACAGTGGAGGAGCTAATATTGACGGGGGATGATAGTGACAGGAAAGTGTTAAATAGATAGTGAGTTTTGTAGAAACTTGATTGGGAGAGTCACAGGCATTTAAGTGAGTTCTACAGATCAGAAGTGCTGCCGAGACCTGAGAGGATTACACTGATAGGGATAGTTGTCGGGTCTCCCCAGACTGTTGTTGTTTAGTGACTGGAAGAGATTTGGTAGATAGGGAGGGATGTAAGAGCTGCAGGAGCTTATGGAGAGTGGAAGAGTTGGAGCAGTTCACATAGTGAGGGTTCTCCAACAAGAGTAGGTTACAGATATGAGGGTTGTGTGGCCTGAGAAAGTTAAAGAGATGGAGAGTTTTTGCGTCTGGAAGAGATTACACTGACAGGGACAGTTGACGAGAGTGAAGCAAATATGCATGGAGAAGGTTACACAGATAGGGAGGGTTGTAAGGACTGAAGGTAAATACACAGACATGGAGGGTTATCTTGTTAGACGGAGCTAGAGGGATAGGGACTGGTGTAGGGATTTACACAGATAGGGAAGGTTGTGTTTTGGTGAAGGTTTCACTGATACAGACAGTGTTAGGGAGTGTTTAGTGGACTACAGAGGAGCTCAGAGAGAATGTATTATGGGGAGTGGAGGAGATTACAGACACAGAGATGGCTGTCGGGTTGAAAAGACCTTCTACAGATCCTCGGTGCTGTAAGGCTGGAGGGAGATTATAACAGTGAGTGTTGCCAAGACTTAATTACTTCACTGATATAGAGCAGGTCTCAGCACGTAACTGTCAAAGGGAAGTTGAGACAGTCCAATGTGTTTCAAAGATATGAATGTTCATGGGAGTTTCAGGAGGGAACAGTGATTGGGAGTGGTGTAACAAATGGCAGTAGTTGTAGGGAGGGTGCTAAAAACAGGAAGAGGTTTATATATCAATCTTTGTAAGGACTGGAGAAGGTTACATCGGAAAGGAGTGTCTTAGGGACTGGAGGATATTACAGTTTTAAAGAGAATACTGGAATGACGCAAGGTTCAAGAGACCGGGATGGTTGGCAGGACTGGACAAAAATCTGAATAGAATCTCCACAGTCTGGAACCAGGCCATTCGACCCAACCAGTCCATTCCAAACCTCTGAAGAGCATCTGACCCAGACCCACCCCTTTACCTATCCCTTTAACCCTGCATTTCTCATGGTTAGCTCACCTAAACCACACTTAATGATAGTTAATCCACTGATCGTGCAACGTTTGGATTGTGGGATGAAACCAGAGCGCCCGGGAAAACCCACACAGTCGGAGGGAGAACATGCAAAGTCCACACAGACAGTTGCCCAAGGCTGGAATCGAAGCCAGGTCCCAGGCGCAGTGAGGCTGCATTGTTAACCACTGAGCCATCCCTGTGTCTGATTATACAGAGCGCTGCATACATTAGACCAGGTTCGAAAGTTCACAAGGGTTTATTGGAAAAGGAAGAATATATAGTCAGGGATAGGACAAGGTTTCACAGATGGTGTCCATGAGAGGGACTGGAGGAGGTTAGCGCAATAGGGAGGGCTGTGGAATCTCCAGGCAATAAGAGGTAGGGACGGTTGGGGAGACTGAATGAAGTTAGTACTGCTCAGAGTTGTGCACACTGGGTGAGGTTCCAGAGTTAGCAAGGATTCTATGGACTGGCTGAGGTTATAGACAGAGGCAGTTGTGTGAATGAAAGTTTTTACAACAATTGAGAGGAGGTTTCAGACACATGAATGGTTTTAGTGGCTGCAGGATGTTCGAGAGCTAGAAAGGCTAGTACTGACTGGAGGTGGTCAAAGGTAAGGAAGGGAGTTTGTTACAGAGACAGAGAGGTATGGAAAGAGAGGGCAAGGTTACAGATATTGGGACAGTTCAAGTGGCTTCAGAACGTTACACAAAGGGAGGCTTGGCAGGAAACGCTACAGAACTGAAGGACTCTGTACAGACAGGGAGGTGAAATGGATGGTGGAAGGTTAGAGGTAATGGGGTGCTGTAAGACAGGATGGAGGAGTGCTGTGGGGACTGGAGAAGGTTACAGTGACATCATGTGCTGGAGGAAGGTACACAGATGGGGAGGTCAGTAAGGGCTGGATGTTACAGACAGAGTCGGCTGTAGGTGCTGGACAAGATGGCAAACATAAGGATTTTTGTAATGTTTTGGCGATGGTGGTCATAACACTAGGTTTCAATGTCATTTTGGAAAAGGAATAATGCAGAAGTGAAGAGGCCAATTTTGGGGAAGCCCCCTAATTGTTCTAATCTGACTGTCACTGGGCATTCTCACTATCAGGAGACAGGGTCTGGCAAACACAGACACGGAGGAACTATTTGCAGTTACGTTCACATTCGGAAAGAGGAAAAATGTTAAAGTGATACAGTGAGAATTCAGGGCCGGTGTGGTCCCTGAAGAGCGAATACTGGTCAAGCGATACTGTCAGCTGGATAAATGAGGTACAGTACGATGGAAACAGGCGAAGCTCTTCAGAAGTATCAAGAGTGCAAAGGGGTCCTTAAAAATGAGTAGCAAAGAATGGCCATGAAATATCCTCATTAAAATACTGTTAAGGAAAGGTCACAAGGTATTTTATGAGTGTAGTTAGAGGAAGAGGATTCCCAGCTAAAGAGTGGGGCCTGTTAGAAACCAAAGTGACAATCTGTGCATGGAGCCAGATGAAGTAGTTGAGGTCTTCAATGAATACTTCCCATCTGTATTCACACAGGAGAAAGACATTGTAGCTGCGGACTTCATTTCGGTTGGTGAGATTCTATAACATGGTATGATCAATAACGAGGAGATATTAAATGTTTTATTTGGCGTAATGTTGGAGATAATTCCCAGTGCCCAATGAAATGTTCCCAGGCTGCTATGGGAGATTAGGGAGGAGGTTGCTGGGGCCCTAGTGGATATATTTAATACTTTGCTGGCCACACGTGAAGTGCCGAATGACTGGAGGATCGCTAATGTGGTTCCTTTATTTAGGAAGGAGGAGAAAGTGAGGACAGCAGATGCTGGAAGAAGGGCTGATGCCCGAAATGTCGATTCTCCTGCTCCTTTGATGCTGCCTGACCTGCTGCGCTTTTCCAGCAATGCATTTTCACCTTTATTCAGGAAGGGCAACAGGGGTAGGCCAGGTAATTACAGAACAGGGAGTCTGACAGCAGGGGGAGGGACATTATTGGAAACAATTCTGAGGATGAATCAACATTTGAAAAGGCAGTGATCACGGATTGAGTAGAGGAAGATATTGTCTGAGGAATTCAGATTTTGAAGTGGTGTCTAAGAATATTGATGAGGGCAGTGTAGATGATGTGGGTTACATGGACTTGAATAAGGCCTTTGACAAGGTCCGTCATGGAAGGCTGATCCAAAGGTAAAGAGCCATTGGGATCCAAGGCAGGTTGGCAAATTGGATGTAAAATTAGCGGATGTACCAGCGGGTGTACCACAGGGATCTGTGCAGGAACCACTGTTGTTTATGATGTACATTAATGACTTGGATGTGAAAGCGGAAGGTGTCATTAGTCGGTTTGCAGATGCCATGAAAGGTGAGGGTGTTGTCCACAGTGAGGGGGATGGTCTCAGGCTGCAGTCCGATGTCAATCAGATGATAAGCTGAGCAGAACTTATTTCTGATCAATGTGAGGTAATAACTTGTGGGAGGTATGATAAGCAACGGACAGACACAATGAATGGTCAGTCCTTGCGGCGTACTGAGGAACACAGGGACCTTGGTGGATAAGTCCATTGATCTCTGAATGGGTCAGCACAGGTAGACAGGGTGGGGAAGACACCTGAACTGGTAGCGGGAGCGAGACCCATATCTTGATGGGGTAAATTACTAGAGCTGCTTGAGAGGATATAAACTAGTCTGGCAGGGTATTGGACCTTAAACAGTTGTAAGGTCACAACGAAGATTGAGGCTGGTGCACACGTTAAAGAGAGTGATTTCAAAAGACAAGGCAGGCAAGAACATAACAGGGAATGGGGGGAAACTGATGATTAAACTGCATTTATTTCATTGCAAGGGGCCTGACAGCTAAGGAAGATGAACTCAGGACATGGATTGGAACATGGGACTGGGATATTATAGTTATTACAGAAACACAGCTGAGGGAGGGGCAGGACTGGCAGCTCATTGTTTCAAGGTAGAGATGCTACAGGAAGCATCGAAGGGGAGGCAAGAGAGGACGCGTGGTGGTGGGTTTTGATTGCATGAATCATCAAAGCAGTACTTAGAGAGGATATTCCTGTGGGATCGCCCAATGAAGCTATGTGGAACTCAGAAATAAGAACGTGTCATCACTTTGATACAATTGTCCTACTAACCCCGAATAACCAGTGGCAGATTGAGGAACAAGTATGTCGGGAGATCTCAAATATCAATCAGAATAATAGGTCTGTAATTTTAGGGATTTTTTTAAACTTTCCAAACTTAGACTGGGACTGCCAGTGTTCAGCGTTTGGAAGGGAGGAATTTGGTAATTGCGTTCCAGAAAACTCCCAATCAATATGTAAACAGCCTAAAAAGAGAAAGGGACAAAACCTGACCAACTCCTTGGGAAACAAGATCAGGAAAGGGACTGAGGTGTTAGTGGGAAGGCATTTTGCTAAAGTGACCACAGTTCTTCTAGTTTACAAATAGCTCTGGAAAAGGACAGGCCTGGTCCACAAGTTCAGTTTTTAAAACGGAGCCAGCCCAATATTGATAGCATAAGCTAGGAACTTTCAAAAGGTGACTGGGGAGTGTATTTGCAGGGAAAGGGAAGATTGGCAAGTGAGAATATTTTAAAAGTGAGATAATTTGAGCATTCAGCGCCAACATGTTCCTGTTTTTTGTGTAGGTCAATGCTGACAGCATTTGGAAATGCTGGCTGTCTATTGAGGGTCTGGTCATGGAAAAGGGGGCGAATGTCAGGTATAGCCAGCTGGATCAAGGGGATCCTTGAGAATCATAGGGACTGTAGGAATACACTTTGGGTAGAAATCAGTAATGCAGAAAAGATACATGAAAATGCCTCGGCAGAGAAGAATAAGGAGAATCCAAAAGTGATTGTATAAAATATTAAAAGTAAACGAGTATCTCAGGCCAAAATTGGGGCCCTTAAATATCAATGAGGCAATTCATGTGTGGAACTGCAGGATATTTCCCAAGACCCTAAACACATTTTTCACTCCAGAACTTACTGTGGACAAAGACTGGGGAACTCAGGGAACAAGAGTAATAGGTTACACCACAATTGGTGTACTCTGCAATTCCAGTCTCCCTCCTATAGGAATGATGTTGTGAAACTAAAAAGAGCTCATAAAAGATTTACAAGACGTTGCCCGGGTTGCTGCTGAATAAGATGGGGTTATTTTCAGTGGAGCATCGGAGACTGAGGGGTGACCTGACAGAGGTTTATATAAACATGACGGACATGGATTGGGTAAACATTCAAGGTCTTTTCCCAGGGGTTGGGGAGTCCAAAACTAGAGAGCATAGATTTAAGGTTAGAGGGAACAGGTTTAAACGGCACTGAAGTGACAGCTTTTTCATGCATATGGTGATGCGTGTATGGAATGAGCTGAGAGAGAAAGTAACAGAGACTGATATTATGACAACATTTATAAGGTATCTGGATGGGAACATGAATAACATGGGTTTTGAGGTACATGGGCCAAATGCTGATAAATGGGAGGGATGTGTTAGATCTACTGGTCAGCATAAATACGTTGGACCGAAGGCTCTGTTTCCATGGTATCCATCTCTGTGACTTGAAAAGAGTGCATTTATGGAAGAGGTAGTGCTGGAGGTTTTAAAACACAGAGGAATGGAAAGCCCTAGGACCTCATTAAGTGTATCACAGGACATTGTGGGATGCTAGGGAAGAAATGGTGGAGCCCCTAGCAAAGGTATTTATACCATTGACATCTACGTGTGAGGTGCTGGAAGGCTGGAGGGTGGCATAGTGGACAGTGAAGGAGGTTGACTCAGATTACAAATGGACCTTGACAATATGGGTGAATGGGCTGAAAAACCGTAGATGGTATTCAGTCTGAATAAATGCAACGAATACATTTCGTACAACAAACAAGGGTAGAACTTATACAATTAATGTTCGGGCCTCAGTTAGTGTTTTAATGCAGAGAGACCTCCAGGTTCAGTTACATATTTCTTGAAGTTTGTATCACAGGATGGATAAGACAGTGTTGGCATGTTTGACTATTGCTCAGTCCATTGAGTGTAGGATTTGGGACAACATGTTGAGATTGTATGGACACTGGTGAGGTCTCTTCTGCAGTACTCCATCCAGTTGTGACCGCCCAGTTATAGGGAGGATATTATTAAGCTGCACGGGTTCAGACGAGATTAACCAGGATGTTGCTGGGTATGGAAGGCTTGAGATTGAAAAATGGCTGGATAGGCTGAGCACTTTTTATGAAAAAAATGAGATATATAGACCAATTTAATGGTCGGTGCCTTTTCCTCAGGGTGGGGGATTCTCAAGAGGAGAGACCACATTTTTAAAGTTAGAAGAGAGAGATTTAAAAAAAAAAGACATGGCGGAAAATTGTTACACAGAGGGTGGTTTGAGTGTGGAATAAACTTCCTGAGGAAGGGGTGCATGTGGGTACAATTACAACGTTTAAAAGACATTTGCATGAGTATATGAACATGAATGTTTTGGAGGGATTTGGGCCAGCAACAGGCAGCTGGGATGAGTTTAGTTTGAGATTATGATGGGTATCAAGTGAAGGGTCAGTTTCCATTCTTTATGACTCTATGACAAGAATGTGGGTTAATTCTATTATTTAAGAAAGGCTGCAATAGAAAACCAGGGAACTAAAGACCAATTAGCCTAATGGTGGGTAAGTTGTAGAAGTGACTCTGCCAGACAGGAGTCACATTCATTTGGAAAAGGCAAGGATTGATTAAAGATAGTCAGCACGGCTTTGTGCATACAAAGTCAGGTCTCATTAACTTGATACTTTTGTTGAAGTGGTGACCATACATTGTCTACACTAAAGTCAGCAGGGTCTTTGACAGGATTTATCAAGATATACTGTTTCGTAAGATTAGTTGACATGGGATCAGGGGGAACTAGCCAATTGGATACAAAATTGGCTTGATAATAGGAGACAGAGGGCGGTGGGAAAGGGTTGTTGTTCAGACTGGAGTCCTGTGACCAGCGGTGTGCCAGAAGGTTCAGGGCTGGGTCCACTGATATACATCACTGACACAAACAATTTGGTTGAGAATATAGGAGTCATTGTTAGTAAGTTTGTAGATGATCAAATTAATGGTGTAGTGGGCAGTGAGTACAGTTATCGTATACAGTGAATACACTGACCAACTGGGCCAGTGGACCAGGGAATGAAAGATGGAGTTTAATTCAGGTTTTGGATTTTGTTAAGACAAACGAGGGATGAATGACACAGTTAATGGGAGAGCCCTGGCCAGTGTTGTCGAACAGTGAGAGACCAAGGGGTACAGTTACAGATGGACAGGGTGGCGAAAGTGGCATTTAGGACACTTGCCGTCATTGTCCAGCACTTTGTTAGATACGTTGGAGATATTTGTAACATTGTCCTAAATAGTTCTCTTGGGCAGAGGAGGCTACGGAGTGACTTTATAAAGTTTTACAAAACCATACAGTTCCTAAGAATGGTGAATAGCCAAGGGGAAGTGAGTCTAAAACTAGACGCTATAAACGGGAGGTGAGAGAGCAAAGATTTAAAGAGGGAGCTGAGGGGCAACATTATCCACACAGGATGGTGCATAGACGGAATGGACTGCCAGAGGCACATGGGAGAAACAAGAATAATAACAACATGGAAAAGACATTTGGGCAGGAACATGGAGAGGTACATGGAGAGGAGAAGGTTAGAATAGAAAAGAGCCAAATGCAGGCAAGTGAGACTCGTTCGGTATCGGAAAGCTGGGCAGCATTGAGGAGTTGGACCACAGGTTCTGTTTCCGTGCTGTATGACTCTGTATCCAGTTAAAGAGGATTAGATTACCGAAATAAAGCATGTTATAGACACTGAAGCAATTTACAGCAATAGGGATGGTAATCCAGAATGCAGTACCTTTCAAATATGTGGAGGGAGTACAGGGAATGGAGGTGGTTACAGGGACAGGAACTGTTCTAGGAGTTACAAATTATTGAAGACACTGGTGCACAAGCCATGCCGTAGACACAGTGTTACAGGTACTGAGTCTTAGTGCAGTGTTGGAGGGAGAACACAGAAGAGAAAGATCCCATGCAGCATTCCAAACGTCTTGTGGGAGGCCTGCTTTAACCTATTTTGTACTGATGCTCACTAAGACAGCAGAGGCCTGGAATGATTTCTCTGAACTCCCGATGCTGTCTCACAACGTACGTTAAAGTAGATGTGGTGATTGAGCCTGGGGTGTGTCTGTACAATGCTCCCCCTCCAGCACTGCATCTGTGTCATGTCTTGTTTGCCGGTGTTTGGAGCCCACTCATTGCTCCCTGCTCTGTGCACTGTGAGTGATCTCACCTCACTGCAGGATTTATTGAAGGCTCCAGATCTCTCTTCCCTTTGTCTCTTTGGCTGACCAAACATCTTCAATGTGGTGACAGACAAGCAGTTGGGAAGTCTATTGAGCCAGGAACTTCCCAAGTACCTACAGGAGACAGGGAAATAGACAGAATGGGACATTACACAGAATGGGACATTAGACTGATGCAGTGAGGGTTACACAAGAAGAATGGTACTAAGTCCCACAGAGATCTGGAAAATGCATCCTGCTCTGTGTTGCTGTATCTTTCTGGAGGTAGAAATCTGTTGACCCAGGATCTAGACTAACTGCAAGAGCGGGAAGCACTGACAGAGACTGCAATTATACCCACACAGTGAGGGATACCACATGGAGAGATACTGAGTGATATCACTAGAGTGCTGGAAGGTGTTGGGATCACAGAATCATGGGTTTAGCTTCATGATGCACTGGTTTCAGGGATGAGCAACCAGTGAGCAGGTGAAGTGATGCCCTAGTGGTATTATTGCTAGAGCATGTATCCCAAACCACAGCTAATGTTCAGGGGAGACAGATTTGAATCCCACCACAGAAATAGTGGAATTTCAAATGAATAATTTCAAAAATAGTAAGTAAGAATCCATAAGTAAGTATGAAACCATTGCTGATGTACAAAAAACCCAAACACTTGTTCTTTAGATAAGGACATCTGCCCATCCTCACGTGGTCGGCACGACATATCCACAGCAAAGTGTTTGCCTCTCAATTACACTTTGAAATGGCCGAGCAAGTTACTCAGCTCAAGGGCAGCTCGGGCTGGGCAAGAAAGGCTGGTTAGCCAGAGACACCCACATCCCATAACTGATTTAATAAATAGTCCATTAGGACGGTCCCACTGGAACTGTACTGGGAGCAGTATCCTGGCCAATCATGTCGGTAGGTTTATGGACAGGGCTTTAAACTGACAGAGAGGATTAAGGGACAGGGTTCAGGTGAAAGGAGCTTTCCAAATCCAAAAAGAAAAGGTGAAGCATCGGAACAGCATGGGAATTTGGCTGAAGACAAGCAGAAAGGAACAGGATGGGACAAAGTTTAACTAAAACTGTACATCAGTGAATCGGTTTGTGACAGGAAATTGTGGGAAAGAGTAAAATATGACTTTGTTTTTGCAATGGACGAATTCTCATCAATAAGGTAGATGGATTTGTGATGCAGTGATAAGAAGAGATTTAGTCACCAGGGAGACGTGGTTACAGGGCGAACAAAAGGTGAAACATAAATATTCAATGGTTCACAATCTTGTGGAAACTCAGGCAAAATCAGTAACGCTAACAATAATGGATAACAAAGGCATTACAGAGAAAGCATTTGGCCGCAGATCATGAAGTAGAGTCAGTCTGAATGTAAATTCTGGCTACTACTTGTCAAGGACTCAAGCAGCAGAACAGTTTTTCGCCACCGAACAGTATTTCATTCCTCATCACTGCATTGAACAGGAACTCAATGAAATTTTTAACTAAGGCATTGTGATAATTTTGGGAAACTTCAATTTTCGCATAACCTGGGACAGTCAGATGGACAACTGTGATATTGGAAGAGGAGTTCCAAGAATATTTTTTCAGTGTTGCTTTAAATAACTCATTGGGCAACTGGCTAGGAACGTAACTATCTCAGATGGACCGTTGTGTGATGAAACTTAGTGAATGAGTCATATCACCTTAAGAGATCCTATAGGAAATTGTGGTAAGTGCAGTTTTAAGCATTATAATGTTGTAAAGAGACTCGCAGAAAGGACAAGTTACAACTAGAAATGAAAATAGCCAATTACTTGTGTTTGAGCAGACAAGTGACCAAGGTAAACAGGCTAAACAGACTGAAATATGTGTCTGTAAATGAACAGTGGAAAACATTTGAAGGAACAGTGTAAAACACTCAACAAAAGGACATTCCATTGAAACAGACAAAACCTCAGCAAGAAATTCCCACTGGTCCCTCACTCAGGACAGAATGCATCATATTAGATTATCAGGCTGAGAGGATCACCAAATTCTGCAATAAGGGAGTGTTTAGGTGTAATTTTTAAAGGAATTACAAAGGGTCGTCTAGCAGGAGGAAGTCAGATGGAAGGGGTACAATTGTCAGGGCTTATTGTCACAAAAGGAACAGGGAGAGATGAAGGGGATGGAGGTGGTGAGAGTGTTACAGAGAGTGGTCAGGGCCTGAACGTTGTTACAAGGTCAGTACGGATTGCTGCAGCTGGAGGGGTTTGCAGAGGTAGGGAGCGCCATGGGTATTTTTAGTTATTTATTCATGGGATGTGCGTGTCACTGCCTGGACTAGCATTCTTTGCCCCCACTGGTAATTACCCAGACGGCAGTTCAGAGTCAGCCATATTGCTGTGGGTCTGGAGTCACATGTAGGCCAGACCAGGATAGAATGTCAGTGGTCTTCCCTAAAGCAGGTAAGTGAACCAGGTGAGTTCTTCCTACTTATCAACAATGTTTTTTATGGAGGCCTCACCGATGTTTTGTACAGAGTAAACATGACATCCCAACTCCGACTCTCAATGCTCTCACCAATGAGGGTAACCATCCCAAACGCCTGCTTCACCAGCCTGTCTACCTGTGACACTACTTTCAAAGAACTGTGTACCTACATCCCTGGGTCTGATTGACCACACCACCCAAGGCCCAAGCATTAACTTTACAAGTCCCACCCTGACTTGTTTTACCAAAATGGCACACTTCACATTTATCAAATTAAACTCCATCTGCTATTCTTCAGCCCACTATCCCAGCTGTACTGTTCATCCTGTAGAATCACAGATAACCTTCTTCACTGTCCACTTTACCACAAATTTCAGTATAACTCAAAAACAAAATCTTACTTTCCAGGATACCAATATTCCCATCCAAACCATTAGTCCAAATGACAAACAACAGGGGACCCACTGCACCGCTGGTCACATGCATCCAGTCAGAAAAACAATATGTCTCTCATCACCCTCTGTCTCCTATCATCAAGCCCAGTTTTGTATCCAGTTCCCTCACTCCTCCTGAATGCCATATCCTTTTACATTGATCTGAGCTCATTACCCACTTTACCATACGGAACAAAGAACACAGGACAGTGCAGCACCAGACCCTTCGGTCATGATGCCATGCCAATATTTTATCCAAACGTAAGATCAAACTAACCTACATACCCTTCATTTTATTATCCATGTGCCTATCCAGAAATATATTTAATGTCCCTAATGCGTCTAACTTTACTGCCACCTCTGGCAGTGCATTCCACTCGCCCACCACTCTGTATGTAACGAACCTACCTCTGAAATCTCCCCTTAAATACTCGCTAATCACCTTAAAATTACACCCCCTTGTAATAGCTATTTATGTCAGGGTAAAAAAAATGTCTCTCACTATTTACTCTTTCTGTGCCTCTCATCATCTGGTTCACTTCTGCCAAGTCATCCTCACACGTCTTCACTCCAATGAGAAAAGCCTTAGCTCCCTCAACCTTTCTTCATAAGACATGCCCTCCAGTACAGGCAGCATCCTGGTAAATCTCCTCTTTACCCTCTCTAAAGCTTCCACATCCATCCTGTAATGAAGAGACCAGAACTGAACACAATATTACCAGTGGGGTCCAGACAGGGCTCTATAGAGCTACAGCATAACCTCGCAGCTTTAAAACTCGATCCCCCAGCTAATGAAATCCAACACAATATATTCCTTCTTAACAAGCCTATCATCTTGAGTGGCAAACTTTGAGGGATCTCTGGACCTGTTACCCAAGATCCTTCTGTTCCTCCACAATGCCAAAGATCCTGCCTTTAACATTGCATTCTGTATTCAAATTCAATCTTTCAAAATGAATGACTTCACACTTTTCCAGATTGACTTCCATCTGCCACTTGTCAGCCCAGCTCTGCATCCTGTCATTGCCCCGTTGCAAACAACAACAGTCCTCCACACTATTCACCACTCCACCAACGCTTGTGTCATTGGCAAACTTACTAACTCACTCTTCCACTCACACATCCAAGTCATTCATAAACTCACAAAGAGCAGAGGTCCTCGCACCTCTCCCTGCAGAACAACACTGGTCACTGAGCTCGAGGATGAATGTTTTTCATCTGTAATCACCCTCTGTCTTCTGGGGGCCATTAATTCCATGTCCAGAAAGAGAGGTTTCCCGGCAACCCATGTCTCTGTACTTTCTGAATTGAGCCTAAAAGGTATTTTGTCACATTCTCAAAAGTTTCAATAAGATTTATACGGCATGATCAGCCCCTTACAAAGCCATGCTGACTATCTGTAATCAAACTATGGTTTGCCAAGGAATTATAAATCCTGTCTCGGAGTCCTCTCCAATAATCTGCACACCACAGACATAAGACTGACAGGTCTGTAATTCCCAGGATTCCATTTCCTCAACAAGGGAATAAAATTTGCAACTCTCTAATCTGGTCCGACTCCAGTGAACAGTGAGGGTGCAAAGGTCATCGCCAAAGTGCAACAATCACTTCCCTCGCTTCGTGCAGTAACTTTGGGCACATCCAATCTGGTTCAGCGGACTTATCTATCCTTATCTTTTACAAAATTCTCAGCATATCCTCATTCTTAACATCAATCTGTTCACGTATATCAGCCTGTTTCAGGCTGTCCTCACAAATGTCCCTCTCAGCAGTGAATACTGAGGCATAGGATTCATTGAGGTCCTTCCCAACCTCCTCCGACTTCAGGCACTAGTTCCCTCCATTATCCCTGACAGGCCCTACTCTCACTCTGGCCATCCTCTTGTTCCTCACTTAAGTGGAGACTGCCTTACGGTTTTCCTTAATCCTTCCCAACAATGATTTTTCATGTCTCCTTCTAGCTGTCCTAAGTCCACTCCTAAGTTCCTTCCTGGTACTTTCGAGAATCCCTACAGTATAGAAACAGGCCATTTGGTCCAACACCTCCATATCAACCCTGCAAACAGTATCCCACCCAGACTCATTCCCCCACCCTATTACTCCCCAATTGCCCTGACTAATGCGCCACACCTACACATCCCTGAATACTATGGGTAATTTATCTTGGCTGAGTCACCTGACATGCACATCCTTGGGATGTGGGGGGAAACCGGAGCACCTGGAGGAAACCCACGCAGAAAGGTGAAGAATGTGCAAACTCCACACAGACAGTCGCCTGAGGCTGGAATCAAAATGGAGTCCGTGGTGCTATGAGGTAGCAGTGCTAACCACTGAGCCATCGTTCTGCTCTATGTTACCCTCGAAAAAGCTTTCTGACCCTTGCTTCCTCAACCTAAAATAAGCTTCCTTCTTCCTCTTGACAAGATGTTCGAAATCCCTTCGAACAATGTTAAATGCTTTGCTGTCCATGTGGACAATGTTCACTGGTCTGCCTTCATCGATCTCTTGTCTACCTCCTCAAAGAGTGAATCCGATTTGTGAAACACGGTTTTCCACTCACAAAGCCATGCTGACTATCTCTAATCAGCCCTTGCCTTTGTTAATATATGTGGTACCGTTTTCTCATAATCTCCTCCAACAACTTCCCTACCACTGGGCTCACTGGGCTGTAATTTCCTGGCTTTTCCCTGCAGCTCTTAAGTGGATGGAACAGCATTATCCTCCCTCCAGTCTTCCGGCACCGCACTGCATCTGTTGATAATATAAATATTTCTATTAGGGGCAGTGCAATTTCTTCCCTAGATTTCCACAATATTCTAGGATGCACCTAATGAGCTACTGAGGATTGATCTAACTTTATTTGTTTTAAGATTCCAGCACTTTCTCTTCTCTGTTGAGGATTCTTTCTAAGACATCACTATTTACTTCCCCATTTTCCCTAACTTCCATGTCTTTCGCCACAGTAAATACTGACAACACTATTTTGTCTAATATCTCACCCACCTCCTCTGGTTCCACACATAGGCGAACTTATTCATATTTCAGAGGCCCTATTCTCTACCAAGTTACTCATTAGCCCTTATTGAAATTTGTGTAAAGGCTTCTGATAATTCAAAGACACCATTTCCCCTGTACCACTACACCCCTTCTATACCCATTCAATTCAGCCATTTATATTCACACAAACCAATTAAATCCAACAGGCTCAAAAACAAAGTCTTTTTTATAAAATGTGTTTCTAAGTGGCCAGTTATTTTATTTTAAAATATCCTTTCGAACAATTTTAATATGCTCCCGACTTAATGTCAGGCTAACACTATTTGGTTTCAGACTGGCAGGAGAAAGGGTTATGGGAGTTCTTGTTCATCAATCTAAAAAGGTTAGCTTCCAAGGTCAGCAGGTAATAGAGAAGTCAAATCAAATGCTGGCATTTATTACAAAGGGAATGGAGTCTAAAAATAGGCAGATCTAGCTAAAATTAGGCATGGTTCAAGTCAGACAATACCTAGAATATTATGAACAGTTTGAGTGCCCGAAGGAAAGATACTGTCGCATTGGAGGCAGGTCAGAGAAGGGTCACTCGGCTGATCCTGGGAATGGAGGGATTTTCTAGTGAGAATAGGTGAAGTAGATTGAGGTTGAACCCATTGAAGTTTAGATAATGAGAGAGAAATGGAATGAACCATCCAAGATTCTGAGGGTCTCTGATCGGGCAGATGCTGTGAAGTTAGAAAATAGAACAGTAGAGCACAGCAACAGGCCCTTCGGCCTACCATGGCTGTGCTGTGCAAGATGCTATTCTAACACATACCATCTGCCTGCACATCGTCCATATCCCGTATCCTTGTTCATGTTTCTGTCTAAATGCCACTTTGAAACTTTATTCACATTCTGTTGCTACGACATCCCTCGGTAACCTCCACTCTCTATATTAAAAAAAACTTGTCATACACATCTCGTTTAAACGTCCTCTGTACCTGGTCTCCTGTCAGCCTCTGATACTCTCGCAAAACAATCCAACTTTGTTTAATTTCCTCTTACACCTAACACACCATGAAAACCCTAACACAGGCAACGTGCTGATAAACACCTTTTGTACCCTCTCCAAAGTCTCCCCATAATTCCTATTGTGTGGAGATGAGAACAGCACACAGTACTGCAAATGTGGCCAAGCAGAAGTTTAATACAATTACAACATCAGATGCCAACCACTATACCCAATGTTGTGACCGATGAAGGCCAGTGTTCTATTTGTTTTCTTTCCTGTCTGAAACACTTCTGTTGTCATTTTCAGGGAGTTAATGTCTTGCACCAAGATCTTTCTATTTATCAACTTCCCTCAGTGTCCTTAATTTCCGTTTGAATCTGACATCACCTCACACTTGTCCAGATTAAACTCAATTTGCCATTTCTCTGCACATCTTTCCAACTGATCTGTAAAGCTCTGCAACCTTGGACATTCTTGTTCGTTAACCCCATCTCCACCAATTTTCATTTCACCTCCAATAATTATCTTTGTCATTTCCCTTCGTTTCAGTTGTGTGAGAATCTGGAACCAGAGACCATAAAATCCCATCAAGGGCTTACCTATTTAAGATGGAGATGAGGAGGAATGTCTTCACTCAGAGGGTAGTGACTCTGTGGGAATTCCTGACTGGAGGGGGCTGTCGAGGCTGGGTCATTAAGAATATTTACAGCAGAGATGGTCAGATGTTAATGAATCAGGGAAACAAGGGCTTGGGGAAAAGGCAGGAAAGTAGAGTTGAAGAGTATCAGGTCAGCCATGATCAGATTGAAAGGCAGAGCATCCTCAATGGGCCAAATGGTCTAATTTCACTCCTACTTCTCATGGTCCTAGCTCAAACTGAGCATCTACATTTCAACATTGTGGGTCTCTGCTCAAAAAAACACCTTTAGATTAGGATTTTTAGATATTTATTATTACACAGTATTTGATCTACAATAGACAATTTTGTTGATGGCTCCTTGATATGATGTTAGAGAAAACCATCTCGTAATCAATCCAGGATTCCATCCATTATAGCCCTGATATTCATTAGTTATCCAGTCGGGATGGAGACCACCGTCACCCACAGTAACTATACTGCCCTTGCTCCAAGTATATTCAGTGTCCTGATCATAACCATCTTGACATTACCATCATTTTCTGGTGCCCATAAAATAATTCCTGCTAACGGTTGTTGCTGCTTGCTCCACCCAAACAGACTCCAACATTTGATCTTCAGATCCATATGACTGTCTCATTAATGCATTAACCTCATCCTTTCTTCACAACTTGTTGCCTTTTTGTATAGATCCCAACAACCCTTCAATATTCCCTTTCCAGCGATGGTGATTCTGCAGCTACATCTCCAGAATGACAGTTCCATCATATTTGTTCACTGTCTTTCCTTCTCCCTTATGGCGAATACAGGGAGTCATTCCTCAGTAGTGGGGGTTTGAACAGATGGATAAAGGTTACAGAGATAGGGAGGCTTACAGGGACACAAGGATGTTAGAGTTAAACAGAGTACATCTGATCAAGAATGTCAGCGGGACAAAGGTGTTTGGGGATTTGAGGAATTTACAGAGATAGAGGGAGCTGGATTTAATTCTGGAGATAGGGATTGGGATGGGTGTAGGGTGAGGCAGGCAGACTGAGAGGGACAGACAGGGGGTGTTTCCAAGAGAAGAGTCCTAAGAGAGGTATGGAAGGTTGTAGTGACGGAAGATGTTTACAGATATTCGAAGGCTTCTAGGTTCTGAAGGCTCATAGATAGGAAGGCAATGGAGAATGCCAGGTTACTGGGTTAGAGACAATGACACAGATGGGGAGGGTTGCTCAAACTGAAAGAGGTTCCTGTGGTTGGGAGGGTTGGGGGAGAACTAGGGTGAAATGTAAAGAGATTAATTTCTAAGAATTGGAGAAGAATAAGCAGATTATAGGTAGGTTTTGATACTAGATAAACTGGTATTGAAAGTGAGTCTGATCGGAATTGGAGAGTCATAAAGATTGGGGAAACTGCTAAAATTGGGAAATCACCTGGAACTTCAAGAGATTACCCAACAAGGGAAGATCAAATGGGCTCCATAGATTGGGGGTTTTGACAGGACGAGAAGAGGGAATACAAATAGAGATGGATTTAGGGGTAGCAGGTGTTTATGGAGATAGTGAGGGGTTGGAACAGTTTACATAGACATGCACGTTTTTAGGCAGTACTAAGATACACAGGCTTTAGTTAATGCAAGAATGGGAAGCTTAATGGGACTGGAAGACCGAAGAAAGTTACGGACAGTAGTGGTGGCTGCAGATATTAACAGATTACAGAGAGACTTGCAGATTAGAGAGAGTGTGGGCATCAGATTCTGACAGACATTGTAGGAACTGGAGTAGCCTTGGCAAACGGGCAGTTTGCAGTTATAGAAGGTGCTGAAGGGACTGGAAGCAGGAAAAGGTGTGGGGAAGGTTGTGGAGGCAGCTTGTGGTTTGAGATACGGATGGCTACAGAGACTGCAGGGGATCATACAGAGAGAGAGTGTTCTAAGAGCAGGAGAAAGTAGCAGAAATAGAGAAAGTGCAGAGCCTGAAGAAGGTTCGGCAATCAGGAGGTTTCAAGGTGCAGGATAATGTTACAAAAACAGGGGCAATTGTAGGGATTGGAGGACCATACAAATATAGGGAGAGCTTTTGACACTGCAGGATATATTACAGACATGGGGAGAGTTTCACAACTAAAGGGAGTTAGAAACACCAGGAGGCTTTGAGGTTATTGGAGCAGCTTTGACTGCTCCAGGGAGAGATGTGGAGGCTGGAACAGGAGACAAATTTAGGGAGGGTTTTATGAATTAGGAGGACTTTTCAGAAAAACGGAGGGATATAGGGATGGGACATGGTGAGAGTCGGTGAGAATTACGGAAGCTCATGAAGGTAACGGAAATAAATAGTGTAGTCACATGGGGAGGACGTTAAAGATATAAAGATATGTAGTGACTGAAGCAGATTACATGCACAAGGAGGGGAGCAGGGACCAGCAGAATTTACAGAGATTGAGTGCGCTTTAGAGAGGAAGAGTTTATCATCATCATTAGGATTATAGAGACAAAGTTCCATGATAGGGACGGTTGAACTGGAAGGTTTCTACAGACGTGGAGAATATTATCAGGTGGAGGGGTTCCTGAAGTCAGGGGTTCCTTGGGAGATTACACGGATAGTGAGATTCTCAGGTAGGAGCCTGACATAGTTTCAAAGACAGGGAGGTATTTAGATCTGGAAGGGATTACACAGATCGGGACAGCTCAATGGAGTGAATAATTTTTCACAGACAAGGAAGACTTGGAGGAGCTGGAGACGTTTACCCAGATAGGAAAGGATGGAGAGGTTAAAGGCAAATACATTTACATGGAGGGCAGTATTGGTAGGAGGGGCTTACAGGGATAAACAGGACTCTCGGGGTTAACCAGGATGAAGGAATTTAGTTTCTACTGGAGATGTATAGGGATTATGTTGTTAGGGATTGGAGAACCTGACAGAGATAGAGAGCATTGTGGGGACTAGAAGAGATTCCAAACAGAGGAAAGATGATCGGGAATGGAGGATATTACAGGGATCACTAATACAGCATGGGTCAAGATTGATACCTGGGACCACCTGGGTTGTCTCAGTGAGGACCATACATCAGAGGGGAAAGAAATGTCCTCACAAGATAGTGGGATTGAAGCCTCGAATATAGCTGTTCCTTGCCCAGCAGTGTCCCCACTCCCAGACCATACAGAACCTCATCACCTCAGGACATATCACACCCACAGCTTCCAACTTCATAGTCCGGGAACTCTGCACTGCCCGGTTCTACCTCCTTCCCAAGATCCACAAGCCTGACCACCCGGGCCGACTGATTGTCTCAGCATGCTCCTGCCCCACTGAACTCATCTCTACCTACCTCGACACTATCCTATCCCTCCAGTCCAGGAACTCCTCACATACGTTCGAGACACCACCCACGCCCTACACCATCTCAAAGACTTCCGTTTTCCTGGCCCCCAACGCCTTATCTTAACCATGGATATCCAATCCCTGTGCACCTCCATCCGCCATGACTTGGGCCTCCAAGCCCTCTGTTTGTTCCTCTCCAGACGTCCCCAACAGTAACCTTCAACCGATACTCTCATTCGTTTGGCTGAATTGGTCCTCATCCTTAACAATTTCTCCTTTAAATCCTCCCACTTCCTCCAGACCAAAGAGGTAGCCATGGGCACACGTATGGGTTCCAACTATGCCTGTCTCTTTGTTGGCTACGTAGAGCAGTTGATCTTCCGTAATTACACCGGCACCACTCCCCACCTCTTCCTCCGCTACATTGATGACTGCATTGGCGCCACCTTGTGCTCCCGCGAGGAGGTTGAGCAATTCATCAACTTCACCAACACATTCCACCCTGAAATTAAAGTTACCTGGACCATCTCTGACACCTCTCTCCCCTTCCTGGACCTCTCCATCTCCATTAATGATGACCGACTTGACACTGACATTTTTTACAAACCCACCGACTCCCACAGCTACCTGGATTACACCTCTTCCCACCCTACCTCTTGCAAAAATGCCATCCCGTATTCCCAATTCCTCCGCCTCCGCCGAATCTGTTCCCAGGAGGACCAGTTCCACCACAGAACACACCAGATGGCCTCCTTCTTTAGAGACCGCAATTTCCCTTCCCACGTGGTTAAAGATGCCCTCCAATGCATCGCATCCACATCCCGCACCTCTGCCCTCAGACCCCACCCCTCCAACCGTAACAAGGACAGAACGCCCCTGGTGCTCACCTTCCACCCTAACAACCTACGCATAAACCAAATCAGCCACCGACATTTCTGCCACCTCCAAACAGACCCCACTACCAGGGATATATTTCCCTCTCCACCCCTTTCCGCAAAAACCGTTCCCTCTGCAACTACCTCGTCAGGTCCACGCCCCCAATCAACCCACCCTCCAATCCTGGCACTTACCCCTGCTACCGCAGGAACTGTAAAACCTGCGCCCACACCTCCTCCCTCACCTCCATCCAAGGCCTTAAAGGAGCCTTCCACATCCATGAAAGTTTTACTTGCACATCCACTAATATCATTTATTGTATCCGTTGCTCCCGATGCGGTCTCCTCTACATTGGGGAGACTGGGCGCCTCCTAGCAGAGCAGTTTAGGGAACATCTCCAGGACACCCGCACCAATCAACCAAACCGCCCCGTGGCCCAACATTTCAACTCCCCCTCCCACTCTGCTGAGGACATTGAGGTCCTGGGCCTCCTTCACCGCCGCTCCCTCACCACCAGACGCCTGGAGGAAGAACGCCTCATCTTCCGCCTCGGAACACTTCAACCCCAGGGCATCAATGTGAACTTCAACAGTTTCCTCATTTCCCCTTCCCCCACCTCACCTTAGTTCTAAACTTCTAGCTCAGTAACTGTCCCCTTGACTTGCCCGGACTTGTCCTACCTGCCTATCTTCTTTTCCACCTAACCACTCCATCCCCTCCTCCTTGACCTATCACCTTCATCTCCTCTCCCACTCACCCATTGTACTCTGTGCTACTCTCTCCCCACCCCCACCCTCCTCTAGTTTATCTCTCCACGCTTCAGGTTCACTGCCTTTATTCCCGATGAAGAGCACTTGTCCGAAATGTCGATTTCGCTGCTCGTTGGATGCTGCCTGAACTGCTGTGCTCTTCCAGCACCACTAATCTAGTATTTGGTTTTCAGCATCTGCAGTCAATGTTTTTACCTCGCAGTAATACCACTCGGCCATCAGCTCCCTCCTGTGATATTCATTATTTGTTGTTTTCAGTTCTCAAGAAATATGTTCTGCATTAATTTTGAACTCTGTAAAAGCATCCACAGTGAACACAAAAACCCACCTCCAGTCATGATGTTTGAGTCTGGATGACTCAGTCAGACTGGCTAATGAGGTGGAGTTACGCATTTTAATATCTGGCAGTTTCGGCTGGCGTTGGGCTGCTCTCATTCCTTCTGCGATGAAATGAAGAAATGACAGTCGATACTCCCCACTAAATCTCTAAATTCAATTGCACCGCAACCAAAGTAATTTATTTTAATTCAAAAATGTTTCAGTGAAAGACATTCCAGGAAGCTCACCACCACCTGTCTCAGTTTAATGGGAAATGGGATCAATTTTGTAGCGCCTACTGTCCCAGTGGAAAAGGCCACTGGTTTAAGCCCTTGAACAGGTTATCAGCTGATCTGAGTTTTCAATCTTATTCTTTGACAGATTGCAACATGTTTTGCACAAGGGGGCATGCAGACAGGGCAAACTTCAATTATATTCAACACAAGAAAAGGCAATTCCATTTAAATGAGGCAGATTAATTGAGATCAGGCCTCAGGTGAGGATACAAATCAGTCAAGTTTGGATTTTTCAGAGACCATCAAGATTGTCCATTCAATTACTGAAGTTTGTCTCAGTATTGCTTTCCCAATCAAACTATTTCAATGCATTATGACACCTCTGGAGGTGGGACAGTTCCAGGCCTTCTGGCTCAAAGTTGGAGACACTACCACAGAATCACAAGAGCACTTTGTTTTAGGCTGAGTGACTGGTGGGTTAATTTGCCCAATTATTTTACTAATCCGGAAGATGCTGTTACCATCCTAATGCTGGGAAATAAGCAAGGTATTAAGGGGAGCAAAGATGTTACAACAGTCTCTCTGACAAGGGACAAAATATCTTCCATCTGTTGTTTTGTTCATCCTTCGATAGTTTGAAATTTTTAAACTTTCTTGTCTACCATCATCTTTGCAGTTTTGTACATCTTTTCTTTCAATTTGATGTCACTCATAATTCCCTCAGCTATGCACCGCTGTTCATCGTGCATTTCTTTTACAAGTTAATATATATTGTTGAGAATAATAAAATAACTGAATATATTCTTCTGCTTTGACATTCTAACTGTAGTCCCATTCTAGTTTAGCGAACTACTACCTTATCCCCTTGTCACTGCCTTTAAGTTTAGATACTAGTTGAAGAGTCAAATTCCTCACCCTAAAGCTGAATTCTATCATGCTGCATTGCATCTTACCAAAAGGGTCTTTTACTTTGAGCTCATTAATCAATCATATTATCAGGTCTAAAATAGCTGTTCCCTGATTGGTTCCAGAGCATCTGTTCTGTAAAATTGCACAGAGCAGTCGACCTCAAACTGCTTCAGAAGGTAGCATAAGCTGAGTGCACAATACTATTTTAACTAACAGAGAACCCTCTGAATTCCAGGATTCTGTTAGATCCCCAAAATTACTCATAGCAAGGAATCCCTACGTTGTGGAAACAGGCCCTTCAGCCCAACAAATCCACACCAACCCTCCAAAGAGTATCCCAACCAAACCTATTCCTCAATGTTTACCCCTGATTAATGCACTGAAACTGTGGCAATTTAGCATGACTTATTCACCTAACCTGCAGTTCTTCGGATTGTGGGTTTGCAGCCCTGGTTCGCAGTTGCTTCGTGAAGTCTGAATGTTGTTGCCTCTATTAGTCCAACAACACTGTCACTGACACAGGAGCTGTTCCCCCAGATCGGTTTGTGGCAGTCAGAGATCCTGCTACAACCTGCGCACATGCCAACCCAGTCATCTCAATCAGAAAGAATTAGTACAGCACAGATTAGAAGACAACTTGGATCACATTGTGCTTTTGAAATCGGAGGCCCCTCTTCAACCCATCACAACTGTGCTACCTTTTTAAAATAGGTATTTGGCTAGATCCCTGCTCTCACAGTAATACAAATAATTTCTTTTTGCAAGTATTCAAATTAATTTTGGAAATTAACAGTGAATCAGCTGCCACCTCCTTTGCAGATCATCTCAGATCTTCTTTGAAACAGGAAAACCCAATGAGAACATTAAGGCATCCAATGTGTAAAAAAATCACATGCTCAGTCACTGTAATATGATGAGTTTTGTTTTACATAATTCTTAGCAAAAGTTAATTTGAAGCAAAAAGGAGAACTCGAAGAGAAAGGTGAACCACCTGTGGGTAACAAAGGCAGTCAAGAGCAGTACCCACAAGGAAAAGAATGACATAGCTGCGGATGACTAAAAAGGGAGAAAACTGATCATGTAATTAAATTGACAAGAAACAAAAATGAATGGCAAGAGTTGTACAGGTATATAAAGATTGAGTATCTAAAGTCAGCATCGAACCCTTGGAGGTTCTGAGTGTGGAATTGACAATGGGTACAAGGAAACAGCAGATAATTTAAACCTTTATTTTACATTGATGTTCATGAAGGAGGATACCGTTATCATCCTAAAGGTAGCAAATAAGCAAGTTAATCATGGGGAGAAAAATGTTATAACCGTCTTTGTCACAAGGGACAAAGTATTGACCAACTAATAGGACTAAAGGCAGACAGGACCTAATGGCCTGGATCAAACATTTTTAAGGCAACTGAGTGCAGAGATATTCAAGGCATCGATTGGAATATTCCAGAATCAGGGGATACAGGAAGCATCCAGTGAATTCATGCACCTTTTCAAGAAGGGAAGGGAGAGAGAAATCAGGAAACTATAGACTAGTTAGTTTAATATCTGTTTTTGTAATACAGCAGATTCGAATATTAAAGTAATAAATAGCAGGGCATTTAGAAAAGCTTATCATTAAACATGGTAGACTGGGTTTTGTGAAAGAGACACTATGACAAATTTGCGACAGTTCATTGAGGAGATAACAAGCAGGGCTGATAAAGGGCAATCCAATGATGTTCTGTATTTGGATTTCAAAAATGCAAATGATAAGGTGCTACAGCAAAGTTAATTGCATAATACAGGAGCTCACTGTGTCAGGGGTAACGTATTTGCATGGAGTGAGGATTGGTTAACCACACTGGCTGTTGCCGAGACCTCACTTGGAGTACTGTATACAATGTTAGCTCCCATATTTAATAAGGGATAAACCAGTATTGGAGACCATTCAAAAAAAGATTCAGCTCGCTGCTTCGAGGATGTAAAGGTTGACCTATCAAGAATAGCTAAACAAGTTAGGTCATTATTCAATAGAATCTCGACAGATTACATAGAGTGTGGAAACAGGCCCTTTGGCCCAACAAGTCCACAACTATCCGCCAAAGCACAACCCACCCAGACCCATTCCTCTACATTTACCCCTTCACCGAACACTACAGGCAATTTAGCATTGCCAATTCACCGAACCTGCACTTTTTTTTGGATTGTGGGAGGATACTGGAGCACCCGGAGGAACCCCACAGAGACAACGTGCAAACTCCACACAGAGAGTCACCTGAGGCAGGAATTAAACCCAGGTCTCTGGCACGGTGAGACATCAGTGCTAACCACTGTGCCAGCCACATAATATAAGGGGTGATCTTATGGAAACAAGATTCTGAGGAGCTTGACAGGGTAGATGTTGACTAGATCTTCTAGCACCAGTGAAGTCTCAAACCAGGGGACATTACATAAGGGAACATTCGTTTTGTAAAAAAAGTAAATGTGAGAGGTAATTTCGGTTTAAACTTTAAGATGTGCCTGGACCACAGACTGATCCATAATAAAAGACAAAACTTTTGTTTCTTTTCTAGAAGATTTTATATACTCAAAAGTAGAATAGTTTAAATTGTGCATATTGCTGACAATTTGTAAGCAGAGTGACGTCTTTTCTAAAACATTAGACTTTTTGTTTTTTTTTCTAAAAACATTTTGTATACTCAAAAGTAGAATAGTTTAAATTGTGCAGAATGCTGACAATTTGTGAGCAGAGTAAAACAAGCAGGCCCTTGATTGATGAAACCATAAACACAGACAGGGGAGGAGGAGTCCTTGACTGATAGAGGCTGCAAAACAGGGAAACGACTCGAGAGACATCTGCTACAGATTGATACAGAGACATCTGCTACAGCACAGAGAAGAATAAGTCTTTGACTGATAAGACTACAGGGAGAGAAAAATAACACCTCTAGGGTCTGGAGACATTTGTTGCAGACTTTGTGATAAGGATGCAAGTTGGAGAATAATGATGTTCTTAAGAATGTGAACCTCATGGCTCATTAAGAGCCAGGAAGGGGAGGGTCTGGAGACATTTGTTGCAGACTTTGTGATAAGGATACAAGTTGGAGAATAATGATGTTTTTAAGAATGTGAACCTCATGGCTCGTTAGAACCAAGGAGGGGAGGGACTTGTACTGTATATAATGAGAAACTTTGTAAGCCTCGGGGCGCCTTTTACTCAGAAGGGTGCCCGACTCTGCAGACTTGCTAATAAAACTTTGTTTTCCTGAATTTGTCTAGAGCGATTATTAAGAAGCGATTTTCGTTTCTAACAACTTGGGGGCTCGTCCGGGATCAACACTCCGGCCGCGGGGGGAGCTGAGGAAGGACATCGGAGAAGGTGCACCCTGCTGATTTCAGCAGTCCCTGATTCCTTGCTTGTCGCCCCGCGCGGCTTGAGCGAGTGATATCCGGGAGGCTCAGGAAAACAAAGGAGGGGTGTGGCCGAGGCAGTGGGGACGGTTAATGATCGAGTAATTTCGGTGCACCGAACCCAGGTAAGAAAAACTTGCGGGGACCGTGTTTCCGGACGCCTGGGGACCTACGGGGTGCCTGTGGATTTTTCTACAGAGACGTAGGACTCAGGTATCTAGAGACCGGGGCTTGCCTGTGAGGGAATTTGCAGAGACCGTGTTTGAGGAGGAACGTGTACCTACGGGGTGCCTGTGATCTGTGTCACAGAGACGTAGGACACAGGAATCCAAAGACCGGGGGTGCCTGCAAAGGAACCTGGGCGATCACGGGACTGAAGGTCCGGGAATTGGCTAAATTGTGATAGATTATCACGGGAAAATTACGAAGTCCTCGGCAATGGGAAATAAGGGATCCAAGGCGAGTAAGGGAAAGGTAGGCTTGAACAGAGACAATGACAAATACCCCGGGGTACCTGACGATAGTCCGTTAGGAAGAATGTTAAATAATTGGGATCAGGGTGGGAGAAAAGGAAAATCTAAAAGGAAGGTGGTAAAATACTGTCAAAAGTGGTCCCAGAAACCTATTCAGGGCGACTCAGTGTGGTGGCCTAGATTCGGTACTGACGAAGACTGGGTCCGGCAAGCTCTTATTTTATATGTCAATTCAAAACCTGATGGTAATCTGGAAGAAAGTGAATATGCCTTTTGTTGGCTACCGGTTACGATATCTTGCCAGATGCAGGCACCTAATGAAGACTCGAGAAAGCAGAAAGAATGGGAACCTTTAGATCACTTACCGCCGCCCTACGTGACCCCGTCTGCCCCACAAAATGTTCCTCAGGGTGACGACGAGTCAGAGGAAGGGGAAGAAAAAGGGGAGGAATCACAGACTACCTCAGGGGTACAGACCAGATCTCGAGCTGGAAGGGGTCACGGGCAAAATCCTACCTCAATTGCATTAATGAATCCACTCCGGGAAGTGCCCATGGGGGGCGAGGAAGGAGGCACGGGCTATGTGAACGTTCCCTTGACGAGTACTGAAGTACGGAATTTCAGGAGGGAGATGAAGGGCCTACTGGAGGACCCCATGGGCCTGGCTGAACAATTAGATCAGTTCCTGGGTCCGAATACTTACACGTGGGAAGAGATGTATTCCATCATGAAAACATTGTTCTCTAGCCAGGAACGACAGATGATACGACAAGCTGCGCTCTTGGCCTGGGAGAGAGAGGGAGGAGAAGGAGGGGAGCAGAAGTTTCCCCTCACCGACCCCGAGTGGGATAAGAACACGGAGGAAGGACGGCGCAACATGAGAGACATGCGGGACTATTGGATAAAAGGAATAAGACACGCAGCCCCGAAGGGGCACAATTTTACCAAGGCCTTTGGTAATCATCAAAACCCGGAGGAAACCCCGATGGACTTCCTAGACAGGATTAGGAAGAATTTGCAGCAGTTCGCTGGGGTGGACCCTGAGACGGACGTGGGGCAACAACTCATACGGGTAGAGTTTGTATCAAAAGCCTGGCCAGACATACGCAAGAAGTTAGAGAAAATGGATGATTGGGATAGTAAATCTCTAAGTGAACTACTGCGGGAGGCGCAAAAGGTGTTTGTGAGAAGGGACGATGAGAAGCAAAAGAAGGCGACAAAGATAATGATGCAAGCGGTGCAACAAATGACAGCTGGAAGAAGGGAAAAGGGGGAACCGTGGCAGAAACAGGAGAAGGGAGAGTCGTGGCAAGAGCAGAGGAAAAGAGAACCATGGCCGGAACAAAGGAAGAGTGGAGGAACGCGAGACCGCGACAGGGAAACAAAGAGGATACTCAGATGTTACTACTGTAATGAAGAGGGACATTTTAAACGGGAGTGCCCCAGCTACAAGCAGGAGGTGCGGTCGTACGCACTGATGGAGGAAGATTAGGGAGGTCGGGGGTTCCTACCCTTGGGGCAAAAGGACTATAGACAGGAACCCCTGGTAAATTTGAAAGTCGGACCCCAAGGATCGGAGATCACATTTATGGTGGACTCGGGAGCCGAAAGATCAAGTATAATCCAAATACCCCCCGGCACCCGAACAGGAGAAAAAGTTATGGGGGTATCTGGAATTGGAGGACAGAAATTACAAGTTCCAGTGGTGGAGGACGTGGAAATTGGATATGAAAACAGAACTACTAAACGAGACCTCCTTCTACTGCCATCGGCGGGGTTTAATTTGTTAGGAAGAGACTTGCAGGTCAAACTAGGGATCGGAACGGTACCAAGTAACGGGGAAATAGTGGTAAGGTTGTTCGCCCTCACCGAAGAAGATGATCAACAAATAGACCCGGAAGTATGGTACCGAGAAGGGAACAGAGGGGGTTTAAACATCAAACCTCTCCAAATCACCATGTTACCAGGAAAAGGCCCGGTAAGAAGGAAACAGTACCCGATTGCTATGGAAGGACGCGAGGGGTTACAACCTGTGATAGAAAGATTAATCACAGATGGACTACTGGAGGGATGTATGTCCCCTTTCAATACTCCAATACTCCCTGTGAGGAAGCCGGATGGGACATATAGGCTGGTGCAAGACTTGCGGGGGTTGAATGAAGTAGTCCAGGCTAGGTACCCGGTGGTACCCAATCCCTACACGTTAATGAGTAAAATTTCCCCCGAACACGAATGGTTCAGCGTAATAGATCTGAAAGATGCCTTCTGGAGTTGCCCCCTTGACAAAGAAAGTCGGAACCTTTTTGCCTTTGAATGGGAGAATCCCTTCACAGGACGAAAGCGACAGTTAAGGTGGACGGTCTTGCCGCAGGGATTCACGGAGTCACCCAACTTGTTTGGACAAATACTGGAGCAGATCTTAGGAGGATTTCGGTGTAACGCGGAAAATCAATTGCTCCAATATGTCGATGATCTCTTACTCTCAGGACCAAGAGAAGAGGAGGTACGGACAGACACCGTTGACCTGCTGAACTTCCTGGGGAAACAGGGCCTACGCGTCTCCAGGACAAAACTCCAGTTTGTGGAGCAAAAAGTAAGATATCTGGGCCATCAAGTCAGTAAGGGACATCGCCGTATCACGCCAGAACGAATATCAGGGATTACGGCTATGCCAATACCCAGGACGAAGAAGGAAATCAGACAATTCCTGGGGCTAGTAGGATATTGCCGGATATGGATTG